>NC_057349.1:38220199-39694574 GCF_016509475.1 Prionailurus bengalensis | reverse complement strand
CCCAGCACTTTTCATGCATTACCTCACATTACAACAATCCTCTGAGGTAGGCATGACTACCTTGTTTTGCAGATGAAAAAAATCAGATAATTTCCCCCAGGTCACACAACAAGTAAGTGATAGGTTCAGGCCTAGGTCTCTCTAACTCAAAAGTTCCTATGGTCTCAATCACGATGGTAAGGCCTCCCTGGGTAGGAGGTGATCATAATTTATTATCCAAACTGGAATGCTTTTTAAAAGGTTTAAGTGAAATATAATTTTCAGACCATAGAATTCACCTATATGAAGTGCACAAGTTTTTAGTTTTTTAGTATATTTACAGAGTTGTGCAGTCATCACCATAATCTAATGTTAGGACATTTTCATCACCCCCAAAAGAAACTCAGTTCCCATGAGCAGTCAGTCCCCATTACCATCACCCCCCCACCCCAGCCTTAGACAACCACTAATCTATTTTCTGTCTCTATTGATTTGCCTATTCTGAACAATTCATATAAATGGAATGGTATGAACTGTGCTTTTTTGTGGTTGGCTTCTTTCACTTACCATAATGCTTCAAGGTTCATTCAGGCTGCAGGGTGCATCAACACCTCATTTCTTATATGAATGACTGAGTGATACTCCATTGTATGGACGTACCGCATCATCTTCATTATATTTGTTCTTGCATCGATAGACATTTGGACTGCTTTCACTTTTGGGCTATTATGAATCATAATCATGCTCTGAAATTTGTATACAATTTTGGGGGTGGAGGTATATTTTTATTTTTCATGCATATATACTTAGGAATTGAATTGCTAAGTTATATGGTAACTCTTTTTTTTTTTAATATTTATTTTTTGGGAGAGTGCAAGTGGGGGAGGGGCAGAGAGAGGGGGACAGAGGATCTGATGCAGGCTCTGCACTAACAGGCTGACAGCAGCGAGCCCGATGCAGGGCTTGAACCCATGGGCCGTAAGATCACGATCTGAGCCAAAGTCAGGTGCTCCACCGACTCAGCCACCCAGGTGCCCCTGTAGGGTAACTCTATGTTTAACATTTTGAGGAACTACCAAACCGTTTTCCAAAGTGGCCGCATCCTTTTATGTTCCCATCAGCAGTTATAAGGGCTCCGGTTTTTCCACAGCCTCACCAACACGTGTTATTCCAAACTGGGACCCTTTTGATAGTGAAAGGGTACACCACTAATAATTATACCAGGACAATCAGTACTAACTGGAACATATTTTAACTCTACCTACATACCAAAAAAAGTGAGAAGATTCAATTCCTGATTTCAGGGAACTTTCTGGCCACATGATGAGTCAAAGCCCAAAAACCCCCATATTTGAGTCAATGAAAGAATCAAGTAAAGGTAATTATTAAGAAGGAAAGCAAAGCACATTTTATTTCCCCCCAGGAGATTGTGTCCTCTTTAAGAGAAAAGAACTATCTTATATTTGTATTATTTATGGCTCCAGGAGTATCTTGGCACTTCATAGGGTCTCAGTAAGGATCTGTGGAATAAATGAATGAATGAGAATGAATGATACACAGTCTCCAGGAGGAAAAGTAAAAACAGAAAAATAGAGTGAGTCACCTGGCCCAGATTTGTGAGTTTGGGGGAAGTACGGATCTCTTCTAAAAGTGTATTTGTTTTTTGCTCAGTGTGCTAACAACACTAATGACAATTTTCTTTGTTTATTTATTATTTTTTAATAAATATTTAATCATACTTTTTTTTTTTTTTTTGAGAGAGGGAGAACGTGCGTGGGGGAGGGGCAGAGAGAGAATCCCAAGCAGGCTGTTAGCTGTCAGCACAGAGCCCAGCACAGGGCTCCCATGGTGACCTGAGCCCAAATCAAGAGTCCGATGCTTAACAGACTGAGCCACCCAGGTCCTCCACTAGCGACAGTTTTAAAAGGAAAAAAGTAAAGGGGTGCCTGGGTGGCTCAGTGGGTTAGGCGTGTGACTTCAGCTCAGGTCATAATCTCGCCGCTTGTGAGTTCGAGCCCCACATCGGGCTCCATGCTGATAGCTCAGAGCCTGCAGCCTGCTTCGGATTCTGTCTCTGTCTCGCTCTGCCCTTCCCTCGCTCATGCTCTGTCTCTCTCTCTCTCTCTCTTTCACTCTCTCTCTTTCTCTCTCAAAAATAAACATTAAAATTTAAAAAATTAAAAGGAAAAAGTAAATAATCTACAATGAGAGGACTCTTAAACTGGATTTTGCAAGTGTAAATGGCTGACAAAGGTGGAAGAAAGACATTTGTGAGCAGGGGAATTGCCTGAACAGGGAGTCTGGAACCAAAGTGCACGCAGCTTTATGCAGAGCACCTCCTACAGCAGGCTAACCAAATTTGGGAATAAAAGGATGTGGTACCTACCCCCAAGGGTTTCCAGTGTTTTATTCACAGGAGACAATGGAATAGTTGAAAAGGACCCTGAACTGGCTCTGTGCCCTTGGGCAAGTCAGCTTCTCTTTGAGCATCACTGATCCTTCTGGCTCTAAATTTTCCTGACTATTCACTCCTACACCCCTGGAAGCTTCATGGAATTGGTGGGCCAGGAGCTAGGCCTGGCTAGAGCTAGAGCTGGATTTGGAGAAAGAGGCAAGATGCCAGTGGTGGATGATAAGGCCTCAAGGCGGACCAGAGTGCTCTTGCTGAGATAAAATTGGATAGGGTAATTGGGGCCTCTTGAAGGAGAATTTTAAAAGCCAGGCTGGTTGACTTTAAAATATGACCTGATAAGCAGGTCCTTGGACTGGAGATGAAAGAGTGTCTATGAGAGATTAATCTGATGGCTCTGGGCCATTGATCTGGATCTATCTGGAAGCAGCGTGAAGATGGAGAGGCTCTCAGGGAGACTTTTGCAATAGTCATGTAAGCCCAGCCTTTCAAAAGAGGGTTTGAAACTCCTGCCAGCCTTACTGTATACACGGCTTCCTTAGAGTTCAATTTTCCTTAACCGTAAGTAACTTAAACCATTATTTTTATATTAAAACAATTATGGGTATATTATACCCCAGAATCCTAAATGTCTATACATTTCTAAGGGAGCATGTTAGACTTTAAATAAATTTCTGGTTTGCAGAGGGTGATTTTGGATCATGCTACCAGATTCCTCAGAGAGATTCATTGTCTCCTCTCTGCTGTAAAGGGTTTACTTTGGTGGCGAGTTTTGAGAAATTTGCTAAAAGACCACCAGAGGCTGGTAGGAAGGGTGAGATCTTAGTTTCAGGAGTGGTTTTTGTTTTGGGCCAGGTAAGTGATTGGATGTAGGAAACCAAAGAAAGAAATCCAAGATGGCGCTAGAGTTTAAAATCTGAGGACTCAGAAGAAAGATGGTGGTATTCATAAAAATGTACCTACTGAGAAAGAGGCGGGAAGATGATGGTTTACCATGAGAGCATTGGGAACACGTGGCTTTGCTAGTCTCAGGAAAGGACTGAACAGGTTGGACGTGGAGGGGGAACTGGTACTTACTTCTTGGTCTTTCCCAGCCTTTGCCCTTGAAGTTCTCCCACTGGCCTGGATGTTTGGCACTTTTCCTGCTTTACTATCAGTGTCTCGCTATGAAACAGGATGTTTACCGTAGGGTTTTAGTAGATCCCCTTTATCAGACTAAGGAAGTTCTCATTTTTGCTCCTTTGCCAAGAGTCCTTTTCTTACTGGGATGTGATCATCTGGGGTTTTTTTGTTTGTTTGTTTGCTTTTTTACCCTTTAATCCTTAGTGTGATAAATTACGTAGATTCAAAAAAATAACCCAACCGAGCATTTTGGCCATAAAGTCAACATAATCATAACAGAGTACCCTTTTAGATATTGTGGGAATCCATTTGCTAATATCTTGCTTTGGATTTTGCATTCATGAGTGTAATTTTCTTTTCCCATACTGTTCTTGTTGGGTTTTGGAATCAAAGTTAACGCTAAAAATAAACTGAGAAGTGAACCCTTTTTCTAATATTCTCTGAAAGCCTTTAGGTAATATTGAAATCACTTCTCTCTTGAAGTTTTGGTAGAACTCTTTGCCTGTTTGCTATTGAAGGTTGTCCCATCACGTGGGTGATAGTAGAGAAAGGAGCTTTTACTTGGGGAATGAAAGTCAATTAAACAATAAGGAAAATCTGCTACCTCATACGTCACAAAAAAGTCCAGAAGGAGGGTGTCCCAGCATTGGTTAATTCAGCAATTCAGGGAGAGAAATTTATTCTGATCCTGTAGACGTGTCCTTGTCAAGTGTCAGCTCCTTCTCTTAGTGCAACATGGCTGTGGCTGTCTAGGCATCACAACACCGTGGTTAAGAGGGGTGGCGGTGGCGGGGGGGGGGGGGTGGTTTGCAGCTAAACCTGGTTCCAAATCCCATAGCTATAGGACACTGCGTAATTGCTTAACGTCTCTGGAAAATGGGATGGTAATAGTATTTTACCTCAAAATTTTGACATTATATGGATTAAACCAATTAGGGTTTTTGTTGTTGTTATTTTGCTTTGTTCTGAACTCTTAGACTAGTGCCTCACACTTACCCAATCGTGTACTCTTCCCTGGCCTCCTTCCCTTTCCTGTCTCCTTTCCCGGCTCCCTTTTGGGTGCTTTCTGGAACCATCGCCCAGGTAAATTACTTGCCTTGAATCCTTGTCTTCGAGACTGCTCGGGAGCCCAAACCAAGGCAGCCAGCCATTTGCTAGTTGTAGGACGTTGGCGATACCTAACTTCTAAATGTGCTTTTTTTTTTTTTTTTTTAATGGTCTCTATGCTTAACGTGGGGCTTGAACTCCCAACCCCGAGATCAAGAGTTGCACGCTTCAGGGACTCAGCCTGCCCGGTGCCCCTGTGATATCTACCTGCTTCGTGTCTCTCTGTTCCCACCCATCATATGAGGACAGTACCAGCACCTATAAGTCACAGAGCAAATGTGGCCAAGCGCTCAGTGCCTGGCTGAGAGAAAGTGCTTAGCAGGTATAAATTATTATTATTATTACCCAAAATTCTGTGGGGTGGCGCCACGGGTGGTTGCCCCACAGTTGAGACGCACTACTCCTTGCCTCTCCCTTCTTCCACCCCACTTACTGTCTGAGCTCCTCCAGCCCTGCCTCTCCCACCGCAGGCCGTCTCGTGTTACTCAGGTGACTGGCACCACCAACAGCCACCACCCCCAGTGCAGCCCACCCTTCCCATCACGTAAAGCACCCTACCTGCCCCTGGGGGGTGTTGCAAATACCCAGGTAAAAAGTCTTCTGTCTGAATGACATCTCAGGATTTCTCCATGATGCAGGATCCTCATAGTTATCTGCTTAAATTGGAAACTCTTCAAATGGAAGCTTCTCATCTATGACTCATGTCCAGCATATCCTAGGACATCTTAAAGCCTTCCTGAGGGCTGGGGCAGGGAAGGCTTTTTTTTTTTTTTTTTTTCAAGTAGGCTCCATGCCCAGTGTGGAGCTTGAACTCATGCCCCTGAGATCTAGAGTTACATGCTCACCACCTGCACCAGCCAGGCACCCTGGGAAGGCATTTGTTAAATGTGCATTGTTAATGATCACAGCTTTTGCACCACCGAGCACTAACTATGATCCTGGCGCTGTGGTAGATATTTTGTCCACATTGATTTTTGCCACCACCCTATGAGGTAAGCGTTATGACTGTCTCCAGTTTGCAGATGAGAAGCCTAGCACAGAGAAGTTAAGTAGCCTGCCCAAGATCACACAGTTGGCAAACGGCAGAGCCAGGCATCCTCCTAACTCTAGAGCTCACTTACGTAATCATGATGCTAAACCAATGCTAGGACTATTTGGTGCCTCGAATGAAGCATGCTGGCTTCTTTGCTTCCTAGCTGAGAGCCCAAGGACAGGTCTCTCATTGCCAGGTGTTTTGCTGTAGGTGACTCGTCCACACTTGAGGTCCCCCTGCTCGTCTTACCCCTCGCTGTTGAACAGGAACCTCAACAAGAGTAATGGAACAGGAGAGCTTCATTTATGCAGAATCCCAGACAGCCAGAAGGAGGGAGAAAAAGCAAATATGTACATATATAGCCTGTGTTCTCATTTTATGATAAGGAGAGACTAAACAGGTTCAGGCTAGTACCTGAGCTTTCTTTTCACAAGCAATTTATGCACTAGAGATTGCAAACTGCCTCCGCCCCTCAGATCCAATCCCTAGAGCATGATGTGTGCCTTGAAAACAAAGGGCATGTGCAGCAGGGCTCATTACCACTGTGTGGCCGAAGGCTGGAGCTGAGCAGCTAGTTACCTCCCAGCTTTGGGTGCGACAGGTGCCGCCCCTGTGCCCAGCCCCACGCCTCCGCACCAGCTCCTTTACCTGGAACAGGTTGCCATTTATTGTGAGGCTTATGTTGGCATTTTTCTTACATCCAGTTTGTTTCATTCATTTATTCAAAGAAGGGTTTGTCTGTTTTTTGTTTTTTGGGTTTTTTTTTGGACACCTACTATGGATCAGGTGCCATTCTGTTTTGGTGGGGTGGTGAGGGAGTGGACAAACTATAAACAGATCTAGGATGTTAGTGACACATGTCGTGTCTGTTCCAGAAATAGCTGAGTGTGGGGTGCCTGGGTGGCTCAGTTGGTTAAGCCCCTGACTTTGGCTCAGGTCACGATCTCATGGTTTGTGAGTTCAAGCCCCGCGTCAGGCTCTGTGCTGACAGCTGAGAGCCTGGAGCCTGCTTCGGATTCTGTGTCTCCCTCTCTTCCCCTCCTATGCTCGTGCTCTGTCTCTCTCTCTCTCTCTCTCTCTCGCTCTGTCTCTCTCAAAAATAAAGAAACATTAAAAAAAAATAGCTGAGTGCATGAGAGAATGGTGGGAAATGGGGTGGGAGCAGATCACGTAGGATCTTCAGGGCACCATGAGGGCTTTGGCAGTCACCAGGAGTGAAATGGGAGCCACTAGGGCACCACTGTGTCTAGATGAGGGCAGTGGGGGGGTGGGGGGTAAGGGTGGATTAGGGACCCCCGTTGGGAGGCTATACCACAGTAATCCAGCTGGTGCAACAGTGCCAGAGTGGTGGCAGTGGAAACAGAAAAAAGGGAGGGATTGGAGATGTACTGGGGGCATAGAATCAACGAGAAATAGGTGATGGGATGGATGTGGGGGACCAATAAGGACAAAGAAGAATTGAATTTGGACCAGAGAGGTAGCAGAGGAGAAGAGAAGAGGGTGGTTCTCGAGATGCTTTGAAAGTAGCGCGTCTGTGTTCTGCTGATGGACGGATGTGGGATTTGAAAGAGAGGCGTCAGGGGTGACACCAAGTATTTTGGCCCTTGTTTTGGAAGGATGGAGTTGCCATTTGCTGATAGGGGGAAGCCTGTGGGAGGAGCATTTTTGGTGGGGGAAAGATTAGGATCTCAGTTTTGGAGAAGTTGAATTTAAAGGTGCCCGTTGGACATCCCCGTGGAGTAGCCAAGAAGGCAGCCTCCGATGTGAAACAGAAACAGAGAACAGGTCACCTCACATGCCAGCTCTGATTTCTCTGATTGGTAATGATGCCCGCAAGTGCTGTGTTGAGATTTTGTGTGGTTTTTTTGTTTTTTGGGTTTAAAAAAAATTTTTTTTAAATGTTTTTATTTATTTTTGAGACAGAGCATGAACCGGGGAGGGTCAGAGAAAGAGGGAGACACAGAATCCGAAGCAGGCTCCAGGCTCTGAGTTGTCAGCACAGAGCCCGACACGGGGCTTGAACTCACGGACCGTGAGATCATGACCTGAGCCGAAGTTGGACGCTTAACCGACTGAGCCACCCAGGTGCCCCTCTTCTTCTTTTTAATGTTTATTTTTGAGAGAGACAGAGACAGAGCACAAGCAGGAGAGGGGCAGAGAGAGGGAAACAGAAGCAGGCCCCAGGCTGCTGTTAGCACAGAGCCCAACGTGGGGCTTGAACTCATGAAATATGAGATCATGACCTGAGCTGAAGTCATTTGCTTAAAGGACTGAGCCACCCAGGTGCCCCTAAAATGTCTTAGCATGTTCTATAATGTGCATGATATATTAGAGTAGCAGGTATGGGCATTACTTATAAATTATTCTACGTAGGAATGATATGCTCAGTTTTTACTGAGGAATGGACAAATACTTCTGAAGATTACCAATTTGAAATATTGTACATCAGGTGCTCAAAATTGTGACCTGAAATACTGTATGTACCCTGAAGTGTCTCCTGAATCCTTTAAGGAAAAACAAAATTATGTTCAGTTTGGTGGGGCACCTGGGTGGCTCAGTTGGTTAAGTGTCAGACTCTTGGCTTCAGCTCGGGTCGCGATCTTGTGGGTCGTGAGATTGCTCTGACAGTGTGGAGCCTACTTGGGATTCTCTCTCTCCCTCTCTCTCTGCTTCTCTCCTGCTTGCACTCTCTCCCTCAAAATAAAAAAGTAACCATATTTTAAAAAAAGTGTCAGAGACTGTCTTAGAGTAAAAGAGATCGAAAAGTTAGGGTAACCTGTGCACCTGAGTGGCTCAGTCGGTTAAGCGTCTGACTTCAGCTCAGGTCATGATCTTATGGTTTGTGAGTTCGGGCTCCGCGTCAGGCTGTCTGCTGTCAGCACAGGGCCTGCCTCTCTGTCCCTTTCTCTCTCTGCCCCTCCCCTGCTTGTGCTCTCTGTCTCAAAGAAAAAAAAAAAAAAAAGATTTAGGGTAACAATGCGAACATGATCCTTGATGGGATCTTGGGTTGAGAAGGAAAAACGCTACAAAAGAATATTAGTAAGAACAACTGGGGAACTTTGTATATAGATTGTTTATAGTATTGTGTTAGTGTAAATTTGTTTTGTGGTCATGTGGGAGACTGTTGCGTTCTTAGGAGATCCAGGCTGAAATATTTAGGGATGAGGCGTCATGATGTTTGTAATTAGGTCTCAAATGGTGCAACAAAACGGGCAGGGATTTAGGTGAAGGGCATGTTAGTGTTCACTGCAGCTTTTCTGGAGGTTTGAAATATTTTGAAGTAAAACGTTGGGGGAAACAACATTCATTTCTCAGAAAACTGAGAAATGCAATAGTGGAAATGCAATAGTGGCATATCAGATCGTGTTTTATTTTATTTTATTTTATTTTATTTTAATTTTTTATTATTTATTTATTTTTAAATGCTTATTTATTTTTGGGAGAGAGAGAGAGACAGAGAGAGGGAGACAGAATCCCAAGCAAGCTTCAGGCTAGGAGCCATCAGTGAACCTGACACAGGTCTTGAATTCAGGAGTGTGAGATCATGACCTGAGCCAAAGTCGGACGCTTAACCTACTGGGCCACCAGGTGCCCTTATCTTATTTTTTTATTTTTTCCCTCCCTGGCCCCTGAGCCCGTGTTTAGTATACTAGATTGTTTCATTGACTGGAACATTGTCTTCTTCACCCTTTCTGAGGCAAAGAATTTGCCAGATCTTCACCACTGCTATAGCAATCCCTGGCATGTTTTATTTTCTAGCTGCCTCCACATGCGTTGTATTACATTTATTATCATAAATAGTCCATATGGGTAAAGAAGTTTGTGCCTTTGGGGCGCCTGGGTGGCTCAGTCGGTTAAGCGGCCGACTTCTGCTCAGGTCATGATCTCGCGGTCCGTGAGTTTGAGCCCCGCGTCGGGCTCTGTGCTGACAGCTCAGAGCCTGGAGCCTGTTTCGGATTCTGTGTCTCCCTCTCTCTGATCCTCCCCCATTCCTGCTCTGTCTCTCTCTGTCTCAAAAATAAACGTTAAAAAAAAAAAGAAGTTTGTGCCTTTAAGTGCCACAGTCCCAATTAACTTTTTTAATGGCTCACCATATGTCAGGCACTGTTCTATGTGTTTCACACATAAGAGCCTGTTTTCAGCCTCACTGCTGCTCTGTAGGGGAGGTGCTACTATTATCCTCATTTTCAGAAAAGGAAACTGAGGCTCGGATAGGTGGTATAGAGGGAGTGCCGAGCAGCGTGGCCCCAGACCGGGCCCTGCAGTATTTATCACCCCCCCCTCCCCCCCAATACACTTCACATCACGAGCTGGGTCATAGACCTTTGCTACAGCTTCCATACCGGGAAGGAGGAGGGCTTCTGCCGCTCAGACTTTTGCTTTTCTCTGAGGGGTTCTGGGTGCATGTCCATAGCAGAAAGGGTGCTCCTGGAGAGAGGCCAAAACAACAACAACAGAAACTACTGCTTTTGAGGGCTCGCTGTGTGCCAGGCAGTGTGAGATGTTTCGTCCTCAGAATCTCACCATGCCATAAGAGCATTATCCTCATCAGACAAAAGAGGAAACAGAAAAAAGAGCGGTTCCAGTAACTCCCTCAGAGTCATGAGGCTTTGAACTCCAGCAGCCAGACTCCAGAGCCTTCCCCTCCCCCAAGCCTGCCTTGCCTCTACCTGTCCTCTGAATGGGTCTGAAGGTAACCGAGCCACAGCCTGGAGACCAGAGACAGGCCGGGTTGGGGGGGGGGGGGGGGGAGCTGGGCCTCACCCATCACTTTGTTCACCCCCTCAGTTCCCAGATGGGGACATTTCAGTGACAAAGGGGAGGAGGAGTGGGAGAAGAAGAGGAGGAAGAGAGCATTGTAATGCTTCCTTCTTGGGGCTTTTCATCTGGCCTGTGACATTCCATTCCCACCCCTCCTCTAACTGGCCGTTTCATTGAGTAACTTTTTCTGATTGAGTGCACCTGGGCAGAAACTCCTCCCATATTGGCCCTGGTCATTGCTATGTTGTGTTTTTTTTTTTTTTTCTTACAAAAAACAAGGGGAGCCCCTATTCCTTTGAGGTAGAGGTGGTTGTTGAAGTCCCCAGGCAGATCAGCCAACATTCCAGGAACCGCTCTGATCTAGTGCTCACCTGCCCCTTTAGAGGACAGCCGGCTCGTCACTGACTGGCTCCTGGGCCCTGGAGGTTCAGGATGACTCAGCTCTGGGCATGGCAGTCCCAGCCAGGGGCGAGGCCGAGGTATCCCTCAAAATGCCCTGCTCGCCAGGAGCTCCCTTTCCCAGGGTACAAGTTCACACCCTTACCTTCCCGGACGGGCAGTCTCTGTGTGCCTCTTCCTCAGTAAATCAACAACTCGTAAATCAACACACCCTCTCGGACTAGCACGAGAGGCAGAAGAAGGAATCAGTGAAGAGCAGGGACTCTGCAGACTGCCTGGGTTGAATCCTGCTCCTGCCACTGACGTCCTGTGTGAACTTGGGCAAATTATTTAGCTGCCCTGAGTATTAGTTTCCTTTCATGTAAAATGGGGGAAAATAATCATATACTTCTCATAACGTTGATGGGGAACATGGGATCATTGAATACGTATTGGGTAGGTACCCAGGATACAGTGAGCTCTCCGTAAAGGACTGATATTATTATTATTTTAATGTTTATTTATTTTTGAGAGACAGAGTGTGAGTGGGAGAGGGGCAGAGAGAGAGGGAGACTCAGAATCCGAAGCCGGCTCCAGGCTCTGAGCTGTCAGCCCAGAGCCGGACCTGGGGCTCGAACTCACGAACTGAGCCAAAGTCAGACGCTTAACTGACTGAGCCACCCAGGTGCCCCAAAGACTGATATTATTGCTGGTGGTCACAGCCCAGTGCTGGGTCTCGTAGAAGAGACACACGTAAAGGACACAGTCCCCTCCTTAAGAAGAGGCAGCATACAGTTAAAAAGTGTATGGTTTGGGGTGAGCTAAGCAGATCTTCAGTACGTTATTTAATTCCATTGGTACGTCAGTTTTCCCATCCCCAAAACAATTCTTAGAGGGTGAGATGGTGGATGATAAACACCCTGCCCGGTGCCTGCCACATTGTTGGCTCTCAATACCTATGGATTCTCTTTCCCTTTCTAGGAGCTACACTCTGGATAGGGACAGAGAGCAGATCCAGAACCAGCCAGCCAAATGTTTAGTTTTAGGGCATGTACAGTTGGATCCACAGAAGTTTGGAGGCCAGAGGATTGGTTCCTGTAGTTGGATTGTTCTAGGAAGGTTTCTTGGGAGAGGGTGGACCCTAGTTGGGTCTGAAAGGATGACTAAATAAATGGAGCAGAGAGCATAAATGGGCTGACCAGTGGTAGAAGGGGAATTGAAGACATAAGGAGGGCAGTGAGAGGTCCGGTCGTGTTTGTAGAGGTCTGCATAGAAGAAGATTGTTTCCTTTCTCATATTGTCTAACTGGAATTTTCTGTGCTAACTTACATACCTCTCGCTGTAGTTGAAGACAAGTTCTCTTAGAAGGACCATGGTTATTTCAGACTAAATGAGCTTTTGGTGTTTTTCTTAAGCACTTTTGTGCTTGATACTGGGGTAAAGACCAGGTGAATTTCCTTAGATGAAAGGTGAAGGGATTCTGAGGGCCAATTCCCAGTGAAGTTTTTTGACCCTGAATGTCCCAAATAAGGCATACTGTGAAGTGCAAGGACCAGGCCAAGGGCTGCTTAGAGCAGAGAAGTGGGTGATAAAGAAAGAACTGACTGTTAAATCAGTGTCATGGACATTTGGGAAAAGTAAGGCAACAGCCCCACTTAATAAGATATCATGAATAAATGTAGGTCACAATTTACACATTATAAAAAAACCTGGAGCACCTGGGTGGCTCAGTGGGTTAAGTGTGCGACTCTTGATTTCACCTCAGTGGTTCCTGAGGTTGAGTCCCGTGTTGGGCTGTGTGCTGCAGGCTCTGTGCTGACAGCTTGGAGTCGGCTTGGGATTCTCCCCCCTCCCCTGCTCCTCCCCTGCTTGCAGGCTTGTGCACGTGCGGGGTCTCTCTCTCAAATAAAACAAACAAAAAAACCCAACAACCCAACTTTATAGTATGTACTCTTGGAAATGCAGATTTTGGGGGCCTCATTACAGACATGAAGAATGAAAAGCCCTGAGGCCGGGCCCAGAAAACTGCATTTTCAACAAGTTCCCTCGGTGATAAAAAAAAAATTCACCTATAAATATTTCCTATGCTTTCTTGTAATGCTTCTATAATATTAAGATGGGCAAAGCATGATTCAAAGGCATAAGTCATTATAGAAAATATCAATAGATAAGGCTATATAAAATTAAAACCTATTTGTAAAAAAAAGAAACAGAAAAAAGAAATCTACCATGAACCAAAAATAAAAGGCAAATGATGAACCAAAAAAAAATTTTGCAAAATATATGATAAAGAAAAAATATGAAAAGGGGTTAGTGTCCTTTAACGGGCACTTATAAATCAATAAAAACAATTCCTATAAAAGAATGGGCAAAGGATATAAATAGGTAATTTACATAAGAAATGTAAATGTCTAATAGTAGTCAATATTCTTACTGATATTCCGCTTTTTATCTTTCCAGTTTTTCTCCATAAAGAACATGTGGCATATGTATGTGTGTGTGTGTGTGTGTGTGTAATATATATAATGAAAGATCATTCAGCCATAAAAAAAAATCCTGCCATTTACAACAACATTGACAGACCTTGAGGGCATTACATTAAATGAAACAAGTCAGACAAAGAAAGATAAGTACTATATGATCTCATTTTTTTTTATATATGATCTCATTTGTATGTGGAATCTAAGAAAACCAAATTCAGACACAGAGAACAGATTGTTGGTTGTCAGAGGCAGGGAGTGGGGAGGTTTGGGGGGCTGAGGGAAGTGGCAAAAGGTGGTCAAAAGGTCCAGACTTTTAATTATAAGGTAGATGAGTTCTGGAGATGTAATGCACAACGTGGTGACTATAGTTAACAATATTGTGTATTTGCAAGTTGCTAAGAAGCAGATCTTAAAAGTTCTCATCGGAAGGAAAAAATGTAACTATGTGAGGAGACAGATGTTAACTAAATTTATTGTGGTAGTCATTTTGCAACATTTACATATATCAAATCCCTCGGTTGTATACCTTAAATTAATATAACTGATATATATGTCGATTGTATCTCAATAAAACTGGAAAAAATTTTAAGATAAAAAATAATGGTGATTTGCTGTCTTATCAAAGGTACAGTTTTCTTATCTCAATAGTCCTACTCAGTAATTCTAAAAGTAAAGAAACACCTTCCTTCAGGACAGATGTAGTTTCTGGTTCTGTACTTATTTCAAAAGCTATACGTTTTTAGTTCTCCTGCACCCTAAAAGCTTCTTACACTTGAACATCTTTGTTCCTTCCATAACTTCATACCTAATCATTTTAATTTTAAATGTATTGTTCTCTTTAATGAAAGAGTGCATTGCAATGAATAAGTAGCTGAAGAAACTGCATGTTTGTGTTTTTGAAGACAGGAGTAAAGGACTTACAAGATCACACAAGGCACATGGCACAGATACATGTTGATACAACAAGCGTTCTTGAATTAAAAATATATGTAATTGTTAATATGCCATTTTCATCTCTCCAGCCGGTAGTGTTCGTTTTTTCTTCAAGTTTTCTAATGTTTGTTCATTAGATTGGCTCAGCCTTTTAGCAGGAAAATTTGGTAATAAGAACTGTATCAAAAGCCTTGGAATGTTTCATAACCTTACATTGAGAAATTCCACTTCTAGAAATTAATTCACTTCTAGAAACAGTCATGAGTATGCACAAAGATACTACCACAAAAGCATTTTACTGTATTGTTTTTAATAGGGAAGAACTAGAAACACGTTAGATTTCCAATAATTCAGCTTTGGTAAAATGCATTATGATACATTCACCAGTGGCATACTACGTAGCCATTAAAAATGTACACTATTTAGGGGCTCCTGGGTGGCTCAGTCATTGAGTGCCCTACTCTTGATTTTGGCCCAGGTCATGATCACAGGGTTGTGGGATTGAGCCCTGAGAAGGGCTCCACACTGAGCTTGGAGCCTGTTTGAGATTCTCTCTCTGTCTCTCTCTCTCTCTCTCTCTCTCTCTGCCTCTCTCCCCCACTTGCATGCTCCCTTTCACTCTAAAATAAATAAAATTTGGGGCGCCTGGGTGGCGCAGTTGGTTAAGCGTCCGACTTCAGCTCAGGTCACGATCTCGCGGTCCGTGAGTTCGAGCCCCGCGTCAGGCTCTGGGCTGATGGCTCAGAGCCTGGAGCCTGCCTCCGATTCTGTGTCTCCCTCTCTCTCTGCCCCTCCCCCGTTCATGCTCTGTCTCTCTCTGTCCCAAAAATAAATAAACGTTGAAAAAAAAATTTAAAATAAAATAAATAAAATTTTTACAAATTAAGAAAAAATACATAGAATATTTAATGACATGGAAAAGTCCTAACAGTATTTTTTTTTAGTGGGGTGAAAAGCCAGCTTACAAAACAGCTTGCAGTGATCTTATTCCTAAAAATATGTGTTCATTCACAGAACAGTTGTAGAAAAAATAAACATTGACATTTTAAGGGTCTTCTCTGGAGAAATTGTAGGTAGCTGTTACTTCCTTTTTTGTGTGTCTTATCCATATTGTCGAAGTTTTCTAGAATGTAAACGAACATTTCCATGATATGAAAATGACGGTAAAATGTATTCTGTAAAACGGAACAACTCACTGAGAGAATGTTTAGCGTAGAACTTGCTGTAACAGTGTCCTCCTGTCTCTTAACAAGTCACTTCTGTGGCTCCTTCCTCGGGAGGGCCCCAGGAGAGGCAGGGATCCCCAAGGCCTCCTCCCATTTGAAGCCTTACTGGAGGCCTGTGGTCTGCCTCTTGGTCACGTAGAATCCAGCTTTGGGGAAACTGCAAAGTAACCCAAAGTTTGGGAAGTAGGTTTATAGAGTCTGAGCTAGAAACTCCTTCTCAGAGGATCTAGTTTCTCCGCCCACGTTTTCCTCAAACAGAAACTAAGGCCGACTTCGGGGCTTGTCCAAGGCCACACAGCCAACTGAATGACAAGGTGAGGCCTTGAATCCTTGGCCTTTCCGCCCGGTTGTATTTGTGTAATATGCAGATTTAGACCGGCCCTTCTCATACTTTAATGTGCACGGGGATCACCAGGGATCTTGTTGAAATGCAGATTTTGATCCGGCTCGTCTCGGTGGGCCCCTTCTAACCAGCTCTCGGGGAGTGCCGTTTTTGTTGGTCTGGGGATCGCAGTTTAAGTAGCAGTGGTGTAGAGCACAGATTCTGGAGCCAGACTTCAGCTCCCAGGTCCTGGCTCTGCCACAGGCTAACTATGATTGTTACCCGCGCTGTGCTTCAGTTTCGTCATCTGCGAAATCAGTTTAACACCTGAGAGTTGTCGTGAGGAGTTAATAAGTTGCTACACGTTAAGTGCTTAGGTCGTTGTGCACTACGAAGTGCCCAGTCGATTATCATTCATATTGCCCAGAGCAATCAGCGGGTGAAGTAGGGTTTGTCGAATGAATGAATAACCTTTGGAAAAAAGTTCTTTCCCGGGAGGCTAGCGTCTGAGAAGCAAAAGGGGAGGGCTCGTCGGAGGGGAAGAGGCCCACCTCCAAAGAGCTTCTCTCCAGCGGGTGGTCAGAAGGGCCGGGAGCGCCCGGAAGCCGGCCGGCCCGCGCCCCGCGGACCAATGCGGCCGCCCGGGGGGAGGGGGCGGCCAGCCAGCCCTTTCCGTCTGGGGCTCCGGCGGCCCCGCCCCTTGCGCGCTGAGACGCTCGCATTCCACGGTTGCTACATCGTCGCGAGGGGCGGGGCGCCTGTCAGGGAAGCGGCGCGCGCGCCGGCGCGGGCGGGCTGGGGCTCGGCCGCGCAGTGCCAGCGCCAGCACCAGACCCGCGCCCCGCGCAGTCCCGACCGCCGCCTGCGTTCTGGCTCGCGAGCCCCAGCTCCCGCCCGCCCGTGCGCTGCCCGAGTATGGAGCTGCTGTGCTGCGAGGGCACCCGGCACGCGCCCCGGGCCGGGCCGGACCCGCGACTGCTGGGGGACCAGCGTGTCCTGCAGAGCTTGCTCCGCCTGGAGGAGCGCTACGTGCCCCGCGCCTCCTACTTCCAGTGTGTGCAGAGGGAGATCAAGCCGCACATGCGGAAGATGCTGGCGTACTGGATGCTGGAGGTATCTCCCGGAAGGGTCTCCCCTCCCCCGCCGCCCGGCTCCGGACATCTCCGGGCCGCCCTGTGGGGACATCCTGGTCTCAACAACAATCAGCAAGATGCTTCGGTGGCTCAGATCCCCGGGGCCTGGTCTCTCACTCGGGCACCGCAGCCAGCCGACTGCCTCCGTGGTGTCCCTTTCCCTTCCCCAGCCCTAACTCTGACTGCCGGTCGTTCGGCACCCTCCCTAACCCTTCCTTCGGGCCAGGAAAGCGGGACCGGGGCCACCCTCTCCCCTCTGGCTTCTCTCAGCGTCTCCTGCTTCCCTCCCCCGCTCGGATTGCTCGGGAGAGCGCGCCTGGAAAACCCTGGGCTCGGCCGCCCCCGCCCCAGAGCCGGTTCCTGTGTCTGTCGCGGGGTTCTGGCGGGGAAGACGGTGGGGGTGGCGCGCGCGCTGTTCCGGCAGTCAGGGAAATGAAAAGTGCGGGAGGCAGCGGCTGGAGTCTCCTCCCTTCCCTTTGGGTGTGTGCAGTGGGTGGTGGTAATGGGGGTAAGGTCCCAGTTCTCTGCCCACCGTGGCTAACTCTTCCGTCCCTCAGCCCCCTTCTTGCTATGGGGGAGGGCAGCCTCAGTTTGGAATCCTTGAGGAAGGGAGCCTCTGGCGTACCCCCACCCCCCAGGGGAGGGGGAAGGAGGCAGGCTACGCGGAGGAAGTGGGGGGCGTCACCTTAGGCAAGGCGCATCCTCCGTATTAGTCCTTGTCTCAGAAGGTTACACCCCCCCCATTTTTTTTGCCTCCCATCCACTTCCCTTCAACGCCCCCCCCCCCTTTAGTGCTGCTGCGTTCCCCATGCCCCTGCCCTAGAAGTGACTGTGCGCCCTCCCCCAGGTTTGTGAGGAGCAGCGCTGTGAGGAGGAAGTCTTCCCCCTGGCCATGAACTACCTGGATCGCTACCTGTCCTGCGTCCCCACCCGAAAGGCGCAGTTGCAGCTCCTGGGTGCGGTCTGCATGCTGCTGGCCTCCAAGCTGCGCGAGACTACGCCCCTGACCATCGAAAAACTGTGCATCTACACCGACCACTCTGTCTCTCCCCGCCAGCTGCGGGTGCGTGCATAACTCTCCCCACCCCCCTACATACTGTCACCACACTTACCAGGAAAAGGAAGGCCAAGACCTCAGAAACTTTCTGCCCCTGGGGAGGGTAGCAGAACCGATTTTATTTTATTTTATTTTATTTTTGGACAAAAGATACGGCAGTGTGGGGGACAGTCAGACGGTCAGGGTAGCTAACCGCGGCCTCCAAGCTTGAGCTGCCAGCATGAATTGAATCCCCTTCTCCTGACCTCCAGGGGGTGCCATTCCTTCCTGGTCTTTCCCCCAGATAGCAAGTCAAACTGCATGTCTATACTCACTAGTACTTTGCCTCTGGGTTTACACAGCCACCATGAGTTATTTATTGGCAGCAAAAGGACATGCCTGCACACCCCCACTGGAGTGGGGAAGTGGAATGTGCTTCATGTGGGGGAGGGGGCTGCCTTGGTTGAGTCTTTATCCCAGTGTGGACTTTGTGATTGAAAAGCCTCCTAGAGCCGATTAAAGTCAGGCCCCGATTGCTCTCAGGAAGGGCCAAGGAGTTGTCATCCCACCTTCTTTCCTTCCTTTTCTATCCCAGAAGAGTTAGCTCCTTCCAGGTCCTTGTTCTGAGGAACTCGAGCAGCTGCTTCAGGCCTGGTGGGATCACCTCTCCCTTTCCCCCTTAGCCAAAGGCCAGAGCTGAGGGATAGCCCGGGAGCTGAACTGCAGCTGCTTCCGATGTGATAATGATGCCCCCTCCCCTGCCCACCCACTCTGACCGAGGTCTTTCATAACCCTGTGGGGAGCTGCTGTCACTCCTGTGGTTTGGGAAGTGGCTCCCTGGGCCCCTTGCTGGGAACTTGGGCTGGGCTCTTCCCGAGGCAGGGCAAGGGAGTCAAGGCTCTCTTTCCCCCACTGAGCCTGGAGAGGAGGTGGGGAAGCCGCTTGGATCTGGAAGAGGTTATTCAGGGCAGGCGGATCATCTCCTGGGGGGCCTGGGGGAGAGGGTGGGTGAGCTGGCACCTTCCTCCACCTTGCTCCGCGGCGGCCAAGTCTTCTTCTGACCCTGAGAGGAGTCTCTGGGCCCCATCTCCCGGGGAGGAGGGCAGTATGCAGGCTGCTGTGATTGGCTGGCCGGGAAGCCAGGGTACTGGGGCCCCCGACTGCTGCTTGTCGAGGAACAGGATTCCTCTTCCTGCCAAGTAGCTCTCTGAGATGGGAGTAGGAGGCCAGAGTTGGGAATCCGGGAGGCCCCACGGCTCTTTGTGATGAATCTGGTAGTTTTTGGCAAGTCTGAAGGTGGAGCTGGTTTCCAGGGCCAGCGAGCAAGATGTTTCTGGAGGGGTTTGGGCTGGAAGGTAGAAGGGTACTTCCTTTTTGTGAAAAGACTGGCATGGTGTGTGTGCCTTTGTGTGAGGGTAGTCTCTCAGAACAGGCCACAAGGACTCTTCATCTTTTCCCTGTGCCTGAGCCGGGGGTGGAGTGTGCAGATGTCTTCTTACAAGGACAGAGTTGGAAGGGACTGCACAGAACTCCAGTCAGTCCAAACCCTTGTTGCAGCAGAGGGGGTTGAGGCCCAGAGAAGGAGGGAAAGGTCCCCGTCCTGCCTCAGCACTGCACTGAAGCGGCTGAGGAGGGTCTGGGTCTGGGTCTCCAGGCTAGCCTAGGTGGCCTTAAAGCCTACAGATGTGATACGAGCTGCCAGCCACCACCACTAATCGCTCCCAGGGGTGTGTTCCCCACCAGGCGAGGGCTGAGATTCTCAGGAGTTGCCCAGATACAGGGTAGGGTGGCTGCCTTCCCTCACATGGGACCCCCTCCTTCCATGCCTCCCCACAGGGAGACCCCCATTGCAAGTCGCCTTCCAGATCTTTCCTTGGAGGGTAGGTGCTTTCTGGTCACTTCTGGGTTAGGAGCTAGAGAACTGGGGCAAGCATGAGTAGAATGCTGGCTTCTCGGCCCAACTTCTTTTGGCTCTGGGCCAGGCCCTTTTCTGTAGGGCCCTGTGAGAGGCTTGGGGCTGATTTAGGAGGATGACACCTAGGTGGGGGCCGGGAGAGGGACAGCTGTGACCGACGGCCTGGAAGAGGTTGGGTGGGGTTGCCATTTCTGCCTTAGTAAGGGGCCAAACCCGAGAGTTCCTTCCTGTGATAAAACAGTGAAGAAATCCTCATGTGTGCAACTCAGAAATGGGGCCAGGACTAGGAACCTCAGATGAGTGGGTTGGGTGGGGCGCCCAGCCTCCCCCAGGACGTAGCAGTGGTATGTAGCTGTGGGCAGGTGGAGATGCTATTTGGTCCCTGAAGGATCGCCTGGATCCGTCCTGCCTGGCTGGGCCTCTGCTTCGCTTCCTGAGATTTCAGTGACGCTAGCCACTGTGGTTCCAGGTAAAGCCACTGTGGTTCCAGGTGGCGTGGGGTGCTGTGTCTCAGGACTCACCCCCAGTGTCCCACCAACACTGTGGGATGTGGCTTAAGTTGGGCAACCTCTCCTTTGAGGAACCTCAGGGTTGGTTCAGTGGGTGTGTCACAGGAGGCGCGGCCTCACGCTCATTTGGGTGTCTTCAAGAGGTGCGGACTCGGCTGGGATGCAGGACTGGAGAGGCTAGTGGTGATCTCCCCTTCCACAAATCCTTGGGATTACGGAGAGCCTTTCTGCTTCACCCCAGAGGAGGCTCAAGGTTGTGATGCCTGCCGCTGCAGTCTTTTCGTTCAGCCTTGGCCGGAGAAGTACTCCGAGCCCTGCACGAAGTCAGGAGAAGGCCTGGCTTATTGGCCCCCGAAAGAGAACCAAACAGGATTGAAAGAGACAGTTCATATCAAACATGTAGTTCTGGCACCTTGTAAATGAGCACTAGATGCTCAAAGCAAGTGCCCCCAATTCTTCCGCGCCCTGGACTCCCTACTCCACAACGCCGGTCCTTAAACCCAGAAGCAGAACTGGGGCCCTCGCCTTCAAGTTTGATGGGCTTCCTTCCCTGTGACATTTCTGCTTTACTCCCTAACCTTCCCTTCTTCAGCCACTGACTCCACCCTCTTTCCCAAACACCAGGACTGGGAGGTGCTGGTCCTGGGGAAGCTCAAGTGGGACCTAGCTGCTGTGATTGCCCATGATTTCCTGGCCCTCATTCTGCACCGGCTCTCTCTGCCCCGTGACCGGCAGGCCTTGGTCAAAAAACATGCCCAGACCTTTTTGGCCCTTTGTGCTACAGGTAAGAGCCCTATATACATTTTTGCCAGGTGAGGGAAATACAAATACTTGGAAGGGTGGGAGGTAACTGGATTCTGCTTCATACTCCTCTCAAAATTTGTCAATATTATCTCTCTTCTGGAGGCTCAGAAGAGGCAGCAGAACATGATCAGAGCTGTATGGGATTTTTTTTTTTTCTTTTTAGTGTTTTTTTTTGAGAGAGACACAGTGTGAGTGGGGGAGGGGTAGAGAGGGGACACAGAATCTGAAGCAGGCTCCACGCTCTGAGCTGTCACACGGGGCTCGACCTCGTGAACCAAGAGATCGTGACCTGAGCTGAAGTTGGACACTTAACCAACTGAGCCACCCAGGCGCTGCAGAGCTGTATGGGATTTTAGAGACCACCAGTCTGTAAGTGGCTTGGAAAAGTGACTTGCTCAGGGTCTCACAGTCATTAAGTTGGGAGCACAACCAAGGTCTCTTGACCCTGGTTTTGTTTCCACACCGGGGAGAGACTCCTTCACCCTCTGGTCCCTGGCACACCGACCACCTTGGAGCAGACACACTTGTGCAAGTTTCCTGTTCACCCTGGTCCTCTCTAGGAGAGGCCCCTTCCTGCCTTTCTCCCTCGTTGCTCCTATAGTACTCACTGCTGGGATTTCTGGTATGCCCTCAGCTCTATTCTCGCTGCCTGGCATTTTTGGAGCAGTAGGAAGTCCGTGCTGGCCGTGATCTTTTAAGCCTTTGCCTCATGGTTCCCTCTTCCTTTCCAAGATTACACCTTTGCCATGTACCCACCGTCCATGATCGCCACGGGCAGCATTGGGGCTGCAGTGCAAGGCCTGGGCGCGTGCTCCACGACTGGGGACGAGCTCACGGAGCTGCTGGCAGGGATCACAGGCACAGAGGTGGTGAGTGCAGGGGCGCCAGCTGTGGCCGGTCAGCACTTCCTCAAGCAGTGCTATTCCCTGAGCCTCCAGCAGAGGGAGAAATGCATCCCTAGCCTGGTCTCCACTCCTGGTTTCAGGTGCCCCACCCCTGGGGCTTCTGTGGCCTTCTGTCTTGCTCTGGAGAAGAGCAGGTGGCTTGGGTGGGTTGAAGGGCACTGTTCCTGGGTGCCCTTTTCCTGCCAAATGATGTGCAAGAGTGGGGGTGGGGGAGCTGCTGTCAGATTATTGGGCTGCTCTCACACTCCCTTGCCACATCCTCTTGCCAGTTTCTTAGAACTGAAGGCTGATTCCTGGGGCTGGGTTGTGGCCTAACCTCCCAACTTCCCTGTGTGCTGGAAGGTGTCCCTCACCCGCATCTGCTGCCAGATGCTGTGGGGGTGGGAAGCAGACCCTTCATTCCAAAGGGGACCTTCTGCCCTCCACCCAGCAGTCACTCTTTGCTGTTCCCCCATGTTTGCAGGACTGCCTGCGGGCCTGCCAGGAGCAGATTGAAGCTGCGCTCAGGGAGAGCCTCAGAGAAGCCGCCCAGACCTCGCCCAGCCCGGCGCCCAAAGCCCCCAGGGGCTCCAGTAGCCAGGGGCCCAGCCAGACCAGCACTCCCACAGATGTCACAGCCATTCACCTGTAGCCCCGGAGAGGCCCCCTCCAGTGGCCACTGGCAGCAGAGGAGGGGACACCGCCACCCCCCCTCCCTGCCTGCAGGAACGAACCACGCCACGCCACATCGGAAGCCTGAGGGGGCCCCCTCCTGTTCGCCCCTCGCCAAGATGAAGGGGGCAGGCCCTACCTATCCCTGCAGTGTGCACTAAGGGGCCTGGCGAGCCATGTTTGGGTGGCCCGCCAGGCTCCTCCTTTTCCCTGCATCTGACCGGCTCCGCTCTTTCCCTGATCCTAGCTGGCGGTGGGCCAGGCTGGTCGGAAATGAAATTGAAGTAGGTAAAATACATGCACCAGCGTTCCTTTTTGAGGCCCCCTTATTTCTGGGGCTCTCGTGTTCTCAAATGCCAAAATGCCCCCAGTGCCTTGTAAAGGTGTTGCACCTTCCAGAGTTCATGTATTTGGATTGGGGTCTTTCTGAAGAGATTTCAGAGATGCTGATAGACATGTGTGAGGGGAAACAGTCTGGACAGCTCCTCCTGACACGCTTTGGAGGCCCCAATATAATCCGTGCGCGCAGCTGCTCCTAGAGGGAGGGACCAGGCCTCTGTCCGAGGGGCGGGCAAGAACCAACCAATCCCTCCTTGCTTTGCTTTCCGCTCAGCTTCTCCTGTGTGATTGAGGGGGGTTAGTGCTGAAGGAAGTTGTTTTAATTTATTAATTGCTTTGAGGACAACTGAAAGAGGGTGTGGTGGGGCCCATCGACCCCACGCGCGGTGGTAACCCTGGTGGTTGCTGCATCCCTCCCTTTTTCTACTGCTGGAGGATCTTTGTGGCCAAGGAGCTGCTACAGCCTGGGGTAGGGCCATGCCCTCCTCTCCCTCTGGCCCTCTGCCCCATTCTCTGGGGGTGGGGGATGGAGTAGGGATAAACTGGAGGTGACTGAGCCCCTGTCTGGAGAGGGAGGCGAGCCCTGTTGACACAGGTCTTTCCTACGGCCACAAGGTCCAGGCTGGTGGCCCGGGACCATCATGCTACCTTAATAAAGATTCTGGAATAAGCCTGGCTTTGGCTTCTTGGATTGGATGGTGCTATGGGGAAAAGCTGTTTCTGGGCTGCATGAGGGAAGCAGGGCAGAAGTCAAGGGTCATCATGCAGAGGTTACCACAAGCCATTTCTGTAAGGGGCCAGGAAGTAAATATTTCAGGCTTTGTGGGTCATTTGGTTTCTGCCCCAGATATAGTCAGCTCTGCTTTACAATGGGATGTACGCATTCCTAAAATTCACTGCACCATGCAAAATTGCACAATAAAAACCACAGGGCTCATGGGAAACCGGGCTTGAGGCACAATACTCAAAAAAACTTAATGAGTGACACATTTCTTAAAGGAAATAAAGTGGATAACCCAGTTTTCAGTTTGAAAGGTTAAGAAACCTGTACTAGGACACAGCCCTTTTATCTTGGAAAAGACCTGAAGTATGTGGAAGCAGAGGTCAGAAGGCTGTGGAAGGGGAGCGAAGCCACCAGGTGTGGGTGTGGCTCTCCATGCAAGGTGAGCAGAGGCTGCTCTGGGTACTTGTCGGAGGCACGTGCAGGTGGTGTCGCCTGGCTGGCCTCCGCTGGGCAGTTCCCACCTAGTGTTTCTTAGAGAAAACTGCATATAAACGGGAAACTTGTGATCAACTTCTTCCCAAATGCATTAACTGGGTTGGAACGAATTCACGTTTTCAAAAGCAAATAAGCAGCGTTCTAGCAGGACCGTACGGCTGACTCTTAGGTAACGTGGGCTTGAACCCTGCAGGTCCTCTTCTGCACAGACTTTTTTCCAGGAGACATATAAACGTATGGTATTCATACAGTGTGAATTGTGCTCTAAACGTATTTTGTGATTTTCTCAACATTTTCTTTTCTCAGGTGTACTTGATAGAATACTATATATGTGACATAACCTACAAAACATGTTAATCCACTGTTGATGTTACCAGTAAGGCTTCCAGTCAACAGTAGGCTACTGGTAGTTAAGTTTGGGGAGTCAAAAATTACACGCAGATTTTTGGCTATGTAGGGGGTTGGTGCCTGTAAGCCCTGCACTGTTCAAGGGTCAACTGTGCTCAGTTCTGCTGCTGGAGCATGAAAGCAACCGTAAAAATCAAGTGGCGAGGCACGGCTGCGTCCCAACACAACTTTACTTGTGGACACTGAAATGTGAATTTCATAGAATTTTCATCTTTCACAAAATATTTTTTCCTAACCATTTAAAAAATGTAAAAATCATTCTTACCTCATGGGCAATAAGAAAATGGGCATATGACTCTAGTCTGCCAATCCCTGATCTAAAACTTTAAATTAGCCAAGAAATTTAGAAAAACTGTCTGGTGAGGACTCTGGATCTACTCCTTCCGGGCCCTGATTTTCTTCCCTCTGTAGCCTCAGTTTCCTCCAGGGACTTTCTCCTGCAGCAATCCACCCACAGAGGAGACAGGACCATCTTTTGAACAACCTCCAAAATAGCCTCTGCCTCCAGTTGAAAGCAGAGGATGCCTCAAGGGGCTAATAGGGTGGGTAGGGCGTGGAGACACAAACTTGTAGAATAAGGAGATGGGGGTATCCTCTGTAAACTGGCAAGAATCCACTCCTCGACAGGAAGAGAGAAGAACTTCCCTCCAGCTAAAGAGGGAAAGCACAAAGATCTCCATCGATCACATCAAAACACAAAAGTTCAATAAATACCTGCCTTTGGTTTTTATCCCCATCCCAGTGACTTGACACAAGAGCCTGAGAAAAAGAACCTATTCCAAGCCCCAGTCAGGGAGTGGGGATGCTGGCATGTGGCATCTCAAGTCACGTCTCACAACCGAACAGGGACGAAGGCCTAGGATGGAAGAAGGGCCCAGCCAGACCCTTAATCCTCCCTGTCAGGTACAGGGAGCCACAGATGCCTGGGACCTCTCTCCCTGCCCTGATCTGGGACTTCAGCTGTAAAATCTCAGTGTCCCCAGCAGGGATCCTGGTGTCCCCACCCCCCCCATGCCCCTCAGACCAGGGCGAGTAACTTTCCTCACTCCATGGTGACAGGAACGTCTTCCACGTCTCGGGGCACTGCACTCTGAAGTTCACGCCTGATCTCAGGGGACAGCTGTGGATGGGGCTGCAGCCGGAGCAGTTCCAAGAGGGCCTCCTTCTGATCTGTGGCCAGGTCTGCCTTGTAGCGCTGGACCAAAGTCAGGAGGCACTGGTGCCAGAGCACGGGCAGTTCGCGCCTCTCTGTCCGGAAGCCCAGGAAGTGGAAGACCAGGGCGTCCAGCACCCGGTAGGGCAGTGCGTACTTCTTATCCAGCAGCAGCCGAAGGAAGATGCTGTTGGCACCGCTGTATTCCATCTCGGCAATTTTCAGCATGGCTGCGCTGGTGAGGAAGGGTCAGTGGTGGGGGAGATGCTGGAGGCAAGATCCGCCCTCTCCCCTGCCTCTTCCCCTCCCCTCCTCTGCTGGCCCCTGTACCGTGCCTATTCCTAAGGGGGCCATCTCAGGCCTCCTTCTCACCTACCCCAGCTTCTACTCCTCGGCCTCAGTCACCAGCTGTATACACATTCACCCCAAATCCCTACCTCTGGTTCAGCCTGCTCGTCTCAGAACCTGGCTAGAATACATTCAAGCACCTGGAGATCTCCACCCCTAGCATCCTTTCTTCTCATGTTTCCTATTCGTTCATTCAACTATTTACTGTGCCAGGTGGGGATCCTGTTTCAGGGGAACTTACATTCTGTTGGTGTAGTAACACACCCAACAGCTTAAACAACCCACAGATCCAGGGCTGCTCCTAGCTCCTTCTTCACTCTGTCCATCCCATCCAGCCCCAGTCCTGGGATTCTCCCATCTGGATCCCTCCTAACTCATAGTCCTCTTCCCCCCTCCCCCCAACACTACCTGGAGTGCAACACAGGGATGGAGCATTTGGTTATGATGCTACCCACGATGATGGCTTCCCGGAGGGTACAGGTGCCAGACTCACACAGTGGGATCAGGATCCCTGGGGAGGGTCAGAGGGGAAGGCACTTTGAGCCCAGGGGGAGAGAGAGCCACAGCAAGAAGCACCCCCCACCCACCCGAGACAGTCATCTCCTGTCAGGCTTGTTGCTTTCACCTGCAGGTGCTCTAGCCCCTCCCTCTCTTAGCGGCCTCCCGGGTTCCCACCTTTAAACCAGGCTCCGGGCTTGAACAGGGCCTTCTTGAGTGCCATGTAGAGGTGGAAGTTGAGTCGTTTGTATTCAGCGATGTCATCTCGTACCCGGGGGAGCAGGACAAGATTGTAGAAGCGCTGGGCCATGCGTTCCTTGAGGTTAGAGGCAAAAATCCTATTTTGGGGAAGATATGGGGGAGACTCCAGCTCACATGATAGCCCAGAGCTGGCATTTTAAATACACTGTGGACGGTGAACACTGGAGACTCG
The DNA here is from genome assembly GCF_016509475.1 of Prionailurus bengalensis. Taxonomy (NCBI): domain Eukaryota; kingdom Metazoa; phylum Chordata; class Mammalia; order Carnivora; family Felidae; genus Prionailurus; species Prionailurus bengalensis. The sequence continues at coordinate 39,667,469 of NC_057349.1, read as the reverse complement.
AGGGGTGTGCAGAAGTGACCCGTGTGCACCTGCTACACCCGCCACGTTAGGAAGGGAACGGGAGGGGCTACGAGGGGTACCTAAACGGAGTCAACGCTCTGTCCTAGGGGAGCCACAGCTCTCCTCTGTTCACCTTCCCTCCCCGACATGGGTTCGTTCTCTCCACCCTGGTGTCGCAGGGGACCCGAGCATGCCCAGGGAGCCACAGGCTTTGGAGGCCACTCTGACACCCCAGGGGCTGTGCTCCAGTAGTTATAAGCCTTTCTCCTGGAAACTCATCACAGGAGAGTCTCAACAGGGTCCCGGCCCCAAAACATGGAAACAGGAAAAGCTGGGAAAACAGTGACCTACAGAAGCACAAGACAGAGCTCTGGGGCAAAGCTCAAATGTAACGGCCAAGGCAGAGAAAGCCTGTCTCCCCACAACCAGCATTTACCTATAGACCCCAGGCCACCCGAACCCCCATCTACTCCACCTCGTGGCTTGGTACATGGCGGCTGCTGTCCAGGCCTCGGGCTCTGTAACGTAGAGGATCTGCTCCCAGTTGGAGAGTGCGGGGATGATCTTGAAGGCCTTGGGCAGCTTCCCACTGCGGTACTTAGATAACACCTGCAGAGGCAAGCGCAAATCATCACCGTCAATGACACGTGCGCCATGTGCCAGGTCCCCGTCTGGGTGCTTTTCACAGATTAGCTCAATCCTCACAACAATTCTGAAGGGTATGTCATCAGCACTCTCATTTTCCAGATGGGGAAACCAAGACCACAGTTAAGTAATCTTCCCCAAGGCCACCAAGTCCCTGAGTGGCAGAGCAGAAATCTGAACCCACGCACTGGGGCTCTTAACCTGCTCTTGGCCACCATGCCTCATTTGTACAAGACGTGGGCACCCAAACCCTTAGTGCGAGCCCACGGCCCCTGGGAGGTATTTCATCGTGGCTCTCCACTCGGCTCTTACCTCCCGGACTCCTCTGTAGACTTCCAGAACCCGGGGGTCCAGCTGCGGCATAGGAAAGCCTGACACCTCTGACATGACCGTCTCAACTTCCGTCTGCTTCTCGGTCAGCTTCTCCATGATGATGTCAGCCAGGGTGCGCCTAGGAGTAAGGAAGGTGCGGGAGGGAAGCAGGGAGGGCTGTGTCCAGTCCAGGAAGCTCTACACTTCCCCCACAGTCCCTTGTGACCTCCAGTACATCTGTGATCCCACTGGGATGTGCGGCCCCAGTCTCCCTGGGTCTTACTGCCTACCACAGAATCCCCGCAGGGTGCAGAGGACCCAAAGGTCATTCGACCTGGGACAAAGCTGACGGTTGTGTGGAGGTGAAGAACCGGGACTCTGTAATCAGTCTGCCTGGGTTCAAATTCTGGCTCTTCCTCTCCCTACATGACCCTGGGCATGCTCCTTGGTCTCTCTATGCCTCAGTTTCCTCGTCTGTGAACCAGGGATAATAACAGTACCTCCTCATAAAGTTACCGTAAGGATTACATGAGTTAACGTATGTCCAGTATTTGGAACTGTTGGCACACAGCAAGTATGTAGTAAGCGTTGCCTGTTTCAAACACGTTCACCACTCGCCGATAATATGTTGAGGACTCTCCAATTACAAAATTCTAGTCTGACCTCTCTAGAGACACATCTCAGTTTTTTACCAAGATTTCAAGTAGCTGGAGCCATTAAGGGGGTGGCTGTGACACAAACATCCCCTCAATTTAATTTATTAAAATTCATGGAGATATTTCTAAGAGTATGATGTTTCTCTCAGGTTCCTTCCACAGAGTGCATCAAACATAACTCTATCACGAGAATTCACAATTACTGTCACAGTGTGCTTTGGTAAAATAATGCTAAGGTATTTTTAAAATGGCTCCTGTTTTTTTCAACACCAGGCGCCGAAGCAGGACTTTCCAGATGTTATTCCATGTAGTCAGTGCAACATCTGATAGAAGTGTCATTACCGTCATTATTCAGACACAGGAACTGATACCCAGACAGGTCAATAACTCAATCAAGCTCTCAGAGCTCTTAAGTGGGGAGAGTCAAACCCTGGTTTTTCAGGTTCTAAAGTTCAGGTACTTTTATACAATACTGAGCCCCAAACTAAATGGGCCTCTGCTGAGTTCACGTGGCTCTGGATCTGCTTTTGGAAGGTGCCAACCATCAATTCTCAAGACTGTCAGGAGCCCCTGTTTCTGGTAGCATTACTCTTTTATTTACTGCAAGCTATGAAATCATCCTACCCATCATGTCAGAGTGATGTGTTACGGGGGTGCCTCAGGGACTGTCAGTTAAGCGTCCGACTCTGGATTCTCAAATAAGCGACCATGGAACTTAATCATTCAGCTTCCCTGTCTTTCCTCGGTATTACCAGCAATGAGAGATACATCAGCCCCAAAAAAGCCCAAGAACCAAGAACAGTGTCATGTTAAGTGTCACAGGGTCGGAATGAACTAGTTGACGGCCTTTATCCTTTAGACTCCCCTCCCCTGGATCAAAATCGAGGGGCATAAGAGTTTGATCACAGGAGCTTAAATGCCTGCATGTTGTGGAGCCACCATTTAGTATACACGACAACAAATTGTGCTTCTAACAGGAGGTGATTGTGCCCATCAGGGAACATGTGGCAATGCCTGGAGACATTTTTTGGTTGTCGTGATGGGGGAAAGGTCACCAATGGTATCCAGTGAGTGGAAGTCAGGCATGCTGCTAAACATTCTACATTGCACAGGACAGCCTCCACAAAAAAAGAATTATCCAGCTCCAAATGCCAATAGTGAGGAGGCTGAGAAACCCTGGATGAAATGAAGCTGAGAGTACGAAAGAGATCTGGCCAAGGAAACTGAACATAGCAGTAAGACAACTGAGCATGCCAAGACCAAAGGCAAAGAGATGGGTCACCCCACAGGCCTGAAAAAAGGCCCTGCAGCTGTTTCCCCAGGCAGTCCAGGCAGTTCTCCCACAGGCAGACAGACAGATGGGCAGGAGGTCTAGTTCATTCTCACTCAGATAGGTCCTTTGAAGATGGGCCAATTTTGCCAAGTTGGTTCCCCACAACTAGCTATGCTCGGACCCTTCCCAAATGTAGGGAATCAAAACTGCCAGGACATGTGCTTCCCTGTGGAAAGCTGCCACCAGGACCTGACACCCCTAATCCCAGGCCACGCCAGCTCTACCTGGCAGGAGGGTTCTTGTTCATGAACATCTCAATGGCACGCTCATCCTCAGGGTCCACAACCACTTCTGCATGATGGCCTGCCCCTGTCATTGTGGCAGCCTTCTCCAGGGTGGGCCACTCCTCGTCCTCGTCATCTGATCCATCCCGCGGGACCCCTGGACCTAGAAGAGGAGATGAAATGGATAAGCAAGGCAAGCAGCGGCTGAGGGATGTAGAGGTCAATTCAACTTTACCCATGATGTGCATGCAGGCCTCACATGTGCTTGCAGCAGATACAGATGGGTGCAGTGGAAGTGATGAAGCGCCCGCTAGCTTCCTGTTCCCAAGGGCTTACAGTCTTTTCTTTGTTTTAATTTTTTAAAAAAATGTTTTTATTTATTTTTGAGACAGAGAGACAGAGCATGAGCAGGGGAGGGGCAGAGAGAGAGGGAGACACAGAATCCAAAGCAGGCTCCAGGCTCTGAGCTGTCAGCACAGAGCCTGACGCGGGGCTTGAACTCACGGACCGTGAGATCATGCCCTGAGCTGAAGGCTGACGCTTAACCGACTGAGCCACCCAGGTGCCCCCAAGGGCTTACAGTCTTGAGGAACAAAATGTACAAATGTGAACCAAGGAGATAGCGATGCCAACGAGTAACTGCTGACATGCTACACCGTCAGTCATATAGCAGGAACTATTCTAAAGACTGTACATAACTTTCCTAACACCAAGGGAGGTGCTCTCGTTCTACCCAGTTTCAGATGCGGACTTGGAAGTACAGGAAAAGGAAAGTTAAGTAACTTGCCTGAGGCAGGTAGTCCGGGTTTAGATTATGCATTCTTCACCCCTGTTCTACACACATTGTAGGGCTTCGTGACAGGCCAAAATGAGTGGTAGAGACAAAATATACCACAGGCACACAGAAGGGGGTGAGAGCAGAGGATGGTTAGGCTCTGGATAGGCAGTAAGGGAGATGGAAGAGTGTGGTCCAGACCTGCGTAACAACACTGGCAGGAAGGCTTGGTTACGAGAGTATCTGATAGGCAATAGCAAGAAATAAGATTAGATGGGTAAAGTAAAGCCGGACTGTGGAGGGCCTTGAGGCCAGGCAATGGAGTTCAGATTTCAGTGAAACAACCCGTTTTTATAACTGATTCTTGGATGACTCCAGCCAGCTGGCCATTTGGAAAGGGATGTAACAGTCCACGCAGAAAAATAAAATGCTACACATGACCAGCTCCTTAAGAACAGAGGCAGCGTGTGACAAAAGCCAAATGGGAAAGGGGGGGTGCACCAGACGTTTTGTTTCCCCATGCTGACAAATCTCAAATCTGGGCTTGTAGGTAGATTTCCCTTTACCCCAGATACTAACTCCAGCTGCCTCCTGTATGGCAGCTTGGGGATGACCCACAGGCAATTCAAATCTCACCTGTCATCAAATGAACTCACTTCTTCCCTCCTAGGTCTACACTATAGGTCTACCCTATCACTGTGTTCCATGTCTAAGTAAAGAGCACTACCATCCACCCATTGCTAAGCCAGAACCTGGCAGGCCTGCCTCGTCCCCTCCCTTCACCCCCAAGACACAATTACCAAGTCCTATTTAATTCTACTTCACACACTATCTCTCAAATCCTTCACAGCTTTATCTAAGCCTAGATCAGCATCATCTCTTGCCCGCGTTAGTTCAACAGTCCCCTAACAGGTCTCCATATTCTCCAATAGCCTCCCAGTGTTTAGGATAGCTTTAAATCCTGAACACAGCCTCCAAGTCTTTTGTAGATTTGGCTCCTACCTAACTTACTATCATTAACCCATTCACTCAGCAAACACTGGGCGCCTACTATATGTGAGGTACTGTTCTGAGTGTTGAAAAAAATCAGTGTAAAAGAGAAACTTATGGGGCTTATGTTTTAATCAGGGAGACAGACGATAATAAATATCAAAAGAAGACAAATGCTATGAAAAAAAGACATAGGGCAGAGCAGAGAAGTTGGGAATGTGGAAACAGGGGAGGGGGGTGTGTTTCCATTTTTAATGGAGTGGCTAGGGCAGCCTCTCTGAGAAGGTGAAGAATCAGGGGAATTAGCCTACAGGGTTATGAAAACAGAAGGAATAACCAGGGCAAAAGCCCTAACTTACTATGTTTAAGGAACAATAAAGCCTGTATGGATGAAGAGGGCAAGGGGAAAGTAGAAGAGGCCAGACTGGCAACAAGGGCAGATCATGTAGGTCTCTGTAGTCCTCTAGCTGTTAAGAGTAGACTGGAGGGGGTATGGGAGACTAATGAGGAAGCTACTACAATGATCCAGGGGAGAGATTACAGGGGCTCAAATAGGACTGTGTTCTGAGGTGATGAGAAGTGATCTAACTCTGGATATATTTTGAAGGGAGAGTCAACAGGATTTCCTAACAGATCAGATGTGGGGAAAGAGAGGGGTTCGAGGTTTCTGTCTCGAGCAAATGGAAGGAAATCATGCTACTATCTGAGACGAGGAGGACAGTGGGAGGAGCCGGTTTGGAGAGAAGATCAGGATTTCTGTTTTGGACATACTGATTTGAGACGTCTATTAGACTTCAAATTGGAGATGCCAAATAGGCATTTGAAACAGGAGAATCTGATTTTCACAGAAAAGATCAAGGCTAGAATACAAAGTTGGGAGCAGTCACCAAATAGAAGATACTTAAACCGAGAAACCGACGACAGCAACAGAGAAGTGCTGTGAAGAGAAGAGGTCCAAAAACTGAACCCTGTGGCACATCAATAAGAGGGTGAGGACAAAAGAGGAGCCAGCAAAAGATGCTGAGAGGTGAGGAAGTAGTAAAACAGGAATGTGATGGCTTAGAAGCCAAGTAAAGATGCTGAAGCCAGGAGACCAGTGTTCAACTGTTGTCAAACACTGCTCTCAGGACAGATGAAAGATGAGATCTGAGAAACAGATTAAACAACTGGGAGGACCACACTTCCACCCTAATAAAAAATACTGACCATCTTCTAATTAGTTTCTCTTCCTCTTTGGCTCCTAAACAAGATTGTTCTTTCTGCTCTGCTCAGAGCACTCACCACTCGGTTTTCAAGTCTCAGGCACGAAGGTCATGCAGTCTGGGAAGCCTGACCCTCAAAAGTAATGCTACTGTTATAAGAGAAGCTATGTTTTCGTTGTCGTGAAATGTATTATCCTAATAGTTGTCTCTCTGTTGGGCTAGACTGCAAGATCTTGAAGTCAGACACATGTCTTTCTTGTTTTCCTCTTTACCCAAACCATGTAAACTCCTAGCGCAGTGCAAAGCACAGGCTAGACATCCCACAAGTATTTATAGAACAAATAGACAAATGTTAGGAGTTCTTTGCGGCGTGAGCAATTACTTCCTGTTGGTCTAACTTCAGGGATGCCCAGAAGCGAATACTTAAAAACTACAAGTGGGCGTGGAGGGCTCTGACTACTCTAAATCTGCTCCAGGACTGGGGAAACCCTTTGCAAGAGTCATTACCTTTGCAAGGATGTAATGCGAACCCCTTATTTATTTTATTTTCTCATTCCAAACTCCTCCCTGCCGGATACCTTTCGGCCGTCTACCTCTCTTCCCCACAACCAACCACCCTATTCCTGGCACACACCCCCTGCCACTCACCCAGCCGCGTGGTGCGCTCCCGTGGTGCTGCGGGCTTGTCCCCAGTCCCATGCTCGGCCTCCAGCTCCTCCTGCTGCTGCCGCGCTTGTTGCAAAATCCGTCGGGTCAGCCTGGGCCCCACGTACTCTTCCTCTTCTCCGGTCCCGCGACCCCGCCGCTTTTCCCGGGACCCTGCTCGCACCGCGTCCCCAGCCAGGATCTGCTCAGCCAGGGGCGCATGTTTTTCCTGACCTGCGGCTCCGCGAGCCGCCTTGAATTTGGGCATTTTCCCGGAAAACTTTGCCGGAAAGGTTCACACGTGGGGCCAGAGGAAAAAGCCTAAAGTGCGCTTGCGCAACGAACTTCCAGCTCCCAAGAGCCCCCCCCCCCCGCCCGCGGAGTTCACGGCGCCACCTAGCGTTCGGAGGCTAGGATGCCATCAGCGCCGCCACACCCCCTAAAAGAGCTCACGGGTCCTGGATCTGGACTTCCGAATGATCTCATTGCACTTAACGCTGACTTCTCGAAGTGGTGGCAGTCCGAGCCATGACTTTCTACCTTCATGGATCTAGGCCTTCTGTGCCCAGCAAAACGTGAACTTGGAGCTGGAAGCCAGGACGTCACCGGAGGCGTCACCCAGGAGGTGCCTAGACCCGCCCCTGTTCCTCGTGAGCGCGTCTACTGGGCGCTCTGTTTTTACGTCATTTCCGTTGCACTCCCTCGGCCGAAGCTTGCGTTGTGGGGGGATCTTCACTTAGTGTGGGTGGCTGGAGAGCGCTGCGAATCAACTGTTTGTTCCTGCCAACCTTGCTGGTCCGATACCATGGGAGTGACTTGGTAGGACCCCAAGGGACTTTGTAGGGCGGCGTTTGGGGTCGGGAAAGGCCCTCGGAGCCACCCGGGAGGAGGAGCGGGACCAGGGTCTGCCGCCCCGCACGAGCTGAGCAAGATGTCTTCGGAATGTGTGGGTGAGGGAGACACTGTAAGGGCTGCGGTTTTTCCGGCTTTGTTTGCTTGGAGATGCTCCGGTGCTTCCTGGAAGGCAGCAAGTGAAAGGTTTTATCCCATGAGCCCATCGGTGGTTGTGTACCTCCTTCCCTTTTTCTTCCTTCCCATGAGGCCATAGGGCTGCCCGGAGTGAAACTTAAGGGTCGGAAATAGGATGTCCGGACTAGGACTCAGTCTGCTGGCGAAGCTGGAGGGGTGGGGGACAGGCCACGGGGAAACCATCTTTTTTTAGGTTTTCTCCTGCTGCTTCCTACAGCCGCCTAAGGCAGTTAAGACCAGCCCGTGTCTGGTTCTGGTGTGGCCGTTTTAAGCTAGTGGGTCTAGAGAAAAAGCTGCTGGCAGTTAGATTGGGGTTCAGGCGCGTCACCTCTTGGGGATCCGTCTCCCTCTGTGTTTAATTACACGGTCTAGTTTTTATGGACGTTTTATCTCTAACATGATATAATTCAGGGTGGCAGAGGAAGGTATGGGCCTACTGCTCTTGCAGGCCTTAGTTCCAAAATGCTAGATTTCAAGGATTGCTTTGTTTTGAATATTTAGTATTAGCATCTTTCCAGTCAGAGAGAGCTGGAGGTTAGGATATCTGAAGTCAGTGGTTGGAAGCTTCTTGCATAAGAGCCTGGGGGAGACTACTCTTTCCTGCAGCTCAGGTTCTTGTCGGTTTGTCCATGACGTCACCTTTGTTGTTTACAGTGGACATCATGAACCTTTTACAAATTCTCTAGTGCAAGGGGGATGTGTGAGGAATGGAATGAAAAGTTTGTAGCATAGTGGCTGGGAACCCTGGGAGCCCCTGTTCTTTCAGTAGAAGACAGAAGGAATGGGCTGTCAGTCTGTTGGGACCCTTAATCAAGTTTTTCACACTCCTGGGCCTTCTGACTCCCCCCATAATATCACTTTTACAATGTTTCACAATAAGGCATATCATCATCCTTACTTATGAGTGCTTTTTCTGATGGAGAGTAGTGACAATTTTTAGTTACAGGACTCCATTCTTATACCTTCATTTAGTTGATCATAAAGTAATGTAGTATCTTCCAAAATTCACTAACGTGGTTTTTATGTAGTTAGGTACCACCTGTACTATTTATTAATGTTTTCTTTCGAATCCATTTATTTTCCTTAAAAATATTTTAAAAGGCAATTACAACCCTAAGGAAGTGGTCTAGTATAGCACAGACATAGAGCCAGCTTGCCTGGCTTTGAATCTTGGCTACACTACATCAAGCTATGTGGCCCTTCGCGAGTTACTCAACCCCTCTCCACTTCAGTTTACTCATTTGTAGCAAGGAGATAATTAACAGCTCATCTTATAGGGCTTTTGTGAGGATTCAGAGTTAATTCATCTAAGGGCGTTTGGGAATGGTCTGGCACATGGTTTGTGTCTAATGATTGTTACCTACTACTCTAAAGGGGGAGCTAGTTTTACTTACCAAAGAAGGAAATCTTGAACATTTTTATTTCATTGTTTGGATTAAATTTGTGTACATACTGTTGCTTCTCATTCCTAAAGATTATAAACTTGAGGCTTCCTTTCTCTTTGATCCTGGGGCTGTTGAAAAGAAGTTGCCAATGACAGAAATGTTCTATAACAGCATTGTCTAATACACTGGCTTCTAGTCACATGTGGCTTTTGAGCCTTAGAAATGTGGATAGTGCAGGTGGGGAGTTGAATTTTTAAAAAATTTTTTTTATTAAAAAAATTTTTTTTTCTTTAACATTTATTTATTATTGAGAGACAGAGAGACATAGAGCATGTGCGGGGGAGGGGCAGAGAGAGAGGGAGACACAGAATCTGAAGTAGCCTCCAGTCTCTGACCTGTCAGCACAGAGCCTGATGCAGGGCTTGAACTCACAAACTGCAAGATCATGACCTGAGCTGAAGTTGGTCGCTTAACCAACTAAGCCACCCAGGTGCCCCGGGGAGTTGGATTTTTAATTTAACTTAGTTTATTAGTTTCAGTGTAAAAAGCCACATGTGGCTTGTGGCTACTCTACTGGACAGCGCCCGTTCAAAGTGTTAGAAACTTGGTAAAAACATACCACAAATTGAGGTTTTCCTGATATAGTCAGAACTGAAGGAATTGCAAAGGATGTTCTTTTCTCATATGACTTAATGTTAGGGAATGCTCAGTCTGTGTGCCACCTAAAACCTGTTGAACGTTGGCACACATGTCACACTTGGGAAAGCAGTGTGATAGGACGTTCACTGCACTGGTGTGAGTGTCCTTAGACCTGTGCTGTAGTTCTTAGTGGAGCTCTCAGGGACTTGAGCCTCTGTCTCCTTGTCTTTAAAATGAGAAAGAGGATCAGGGTAGGTGGTCTCTTAAGGTAACTCCTGGCCCTGAAGAGCTGTGAGTCTGTGGGCAAATGAGTGGCTCAATGAGTGCACATGTGCTTCTGGATACTGATGATTGGGTCCTCTCCCTTCTAGTGTGTCCCAGATGCCTGTGGCTGAGGGCAAGAGTGTCCAGCAGACCGTGGAGCTCCTCACCCGGAAACTGGAGATGCTTGGGGCAGAGAAACAAGGAACATTTTGTGTGGATTGTGAGACCTACCACACAGCCGCCTCCACTCTTGGCAGCCAAGGTCAGTGAGATGCAACCTTGGCTTGGAGTTGATTGACATTCGGGTTCACTGAGTTCTTTATGCTCTTTTGCAAAGGGTGGTATTCTCGAACATGTGGCAGTCAGTGTTTCTGAGTTCGTTAATTCTTCGTCCTTCATCTCTTATACGGGGCTTGTGTTTTGGTGTTTTTGCACTTCTCACTTTTAGAGCTGCGTTTCTCGGGGGGATTGGTCACTGGCTAACTGCCTCTGCATCTAATCACCTGGGTTACTTGTTAAAGGTGCAGAGTCCTGGCCCTGCTTACTGACTGGACTGGAGCTACAGGCCTCAGTTACATTTCAGCCAGCTCCCTTGAGGATCATTAAGCACCCTTTTAAGTTTGAGAAAGACTCCTTTTAGGCTCAGAAGTCTTTGTATATGATTCTTTCGCAGCTTTAGAGTGTTTAGAACTTTCTACAGAAAGGCTTTCTGATTCCCACACCTAGCTAGTAGTCTTGGATACCTCATTGGCATAACCTTGACCAGTGAATCAACTTTTATTTTAAATATATTGAGAGGTGAGATGGACTGTGGATGATTGATGGTGTTGGTAGAGAGACAAAGAGAATCTTTTTTTTTTAAGTTTATTTATTTGAGAGAGAGAGAAAATGCAAGTGGGGGGAGGGGCAGACAAAGAGGGAGAATCTCAAGCAGGTTCTGCGCTAACAGCCCCTTGTGGGGCTGGAACTCACGAAATCGTGAGATCGTGACCTGAGCCGAAATCAAGAGTCAGATGCTTAACCACCTGAGTCACCCACTGCCCCAGGAGAATCTTTGAATGTGAGTTAGGGAACCTGGGTTCTCTTAGTCTTGGCTCTGCAGTTACTTGACTTAGGACAGTTCCAAAGCACAGTGATTAAGAGCCTAGATCATGGAACCAGAGAACTGAGTTCTGGTCACATACTAGCTGTAACTTTGCTGGCCCCTTTTTAGTTACCTTTGGCCACTTACTGCACTGGGGAAGGTTAGAGGACAGAAGAAAGGGAGAGCACAATATCTCCTCCTCTCCCTCTGCTTTGGGCCGTGTCTCTGGATCTCTGGCTCTGGCAGTGTCTCTTCCTTGGTTTTAGCTCCTGCTGGGTGGCCCTCGTCTGGCTCTAATGACAGCACATCTTCTCTTTCTCCTTCCAGCCTTAAGGATAGTAGTACATCCCTGTGTTCCTAATATTTGGGCGGCCTCACCATTTGTTTTTTCAGTTTTTCCAACCCCTGTATTTTGTTCCCTGTATTAAATCCCTTCTAATGAAACTATCTGCTATGGGCTCTGTTTCTGTACCTTCCCAGTACATTTCTGTCATTTGTACAGTGAAAATATCATAGTACTGATCTCCTAGTGTTGTTGTGCTAATTAAATTAGTATCTGCAAAGCACTTAGAGCTGAGGCTGTAAATGTAATAAATATTTGATAAATCAGAGCTCTATGGAGTTTCAGCATCAATAAGATCACAGTGTTACTATTAGTTTTGCCTTCACTAGGAAGGATGTAGGAATTAAAAGAGAATTGTTGTGAAAGCATTTGGAAACCGAAACATTTGTGCATAGATGGCATACTACGTCGATGACACTACCTGTTATGGGCTTTGTTTTCCTAATCTGACCTTTACTCTTCAAGGAGGTACAGTCTAGTTGGGGAGAGGACACATTCGTGGCAGACAGCGGGGTAGAATGGAAGGAGCAATAAACTTAAGGTCAGAAGGCCTGGATTGGAGGTCCAGTTCTGTTCCTTACTGGCTCTGTGCCTTTGGATCACAAGTTCTCATAGGGACCAGCATTAACATCACCCAGAGGGCTCAGTCACAACTGATTGCTGGGCCCCTCCAGGGTTTCCCACTCAGTAAGCGTGGGCTGGGACAGAGAATCTGCATTTCCATTAAGTTCCCAGTTGGTGGTGCTGCTGCTGCTGGTCCAGAACCCATTAGCTTCATTTTCCTTGTCTGTAACAGGGGGACAGCGACACTGGTTCTGCTTGCTTCACAAGTGTGTGCAGATACGGAAATACTCTGTTGAGATTTAAAACATGCTATTGTCAGGCACCTGCGTGGCTCAGTCGGTTGAGCATCCAACTCTTTTTTTTTTTTCTTAAATGTTTGTTTGTTTATTTTTGAGAGAGAGCGGGAGTACAAGGGAGGGGTAGAGAGAGAGGGAGACGGAATCCCAAGCAGGTTGTGCACTGTCAGCACAGAGCCTGATGCAGGAATCCACGAACCGTGAGGTCATGACCTGAGCTAAAACCAAGAGTCGGATGCTTAACCAGCTGAGCCACCCAGGTGTCCCGAGCGTCCAACTCTTGATTTCAGCCCAAGTCATGATCTCACGGTTCATGAGATGCAGTCCCTTGTTGGGCTCATCACTGACAGCCAGGAGCCTGCTTGGGGATTCTCTGTCTCCCTCTCTCTCTCTGCGCCTCCCCTGCTCTTGTGCACGCACTCTCTCAAAATAAATAAACTTAAAAAAAATTATTATTGTCATAAACAACTGGCGGTGCCTTCATTAAAAAAAACCTCAGTTGACTATCAAAATATTTTCAAGACAGTAAGAACACTCTCAGACTTACATAGTTATGAATTAAGTACTTACAGTGAGTTTGCATAAGAACAGAATGACAGATCAGCTTTGGATGTCTTTTTTTTTTTTTTTTTTTCGGTCGTTTTGGAGGGTTGAAATGTTTTGCACTGGATTTAGCAGGAGGTGAAATGTATGAATTGGCAACAAGCAGTGAGGAGGGATGTGGGGGGAGGTTGGCGCAGGGCCTGAGTTCCGGAAGTGGCAGCAGAGTAGAGGCCTGTATAGCGGCCCCTCCACCCCATCTCCTCTTTTCCACTGTTAAACTCTCATCCTTGTCTAGAATATCTTTCCTTCTCAGTGTGGCTGAACTCTATCCTCTCTTCATAGGGTACGTAGTCCTCTTTTCTCCATGAACATGTTTCCTGCTGACTCTTGCCCACTTTGATTTCTTCCGGCTCTGTTCTTCCTTCCAAAAAGACTTCTGGTCTATTCCACATACGCACTTTGGTCTTTCCCCTGTTGCCAGTGAGAGTGTCAGCTTCCTGAGGCCAGCTGCTATGTTCTCTACTTAAATCTCTTAAACCTGCCTCTTAAACCCTAGCACGATGTTGGGGATAGTTAAGTACTTAATAAATATTTGAATAGGTAAGTCTTAAATACTTGGGATTGTCCTTGTCTATCCATTGACTCTTGTAGTATATAAGGGGGGAGTGGATCTTGCTTTCCGTTTCTTAGTTAACCAAATATATGTAGCTTTCCTTCCTTCTTGCAGAAAAATCTCTAGTGTAATCAATGAGAAAGCTCATTTTTCAGAAATTGGAAGGGGTGACTGGGGCTCGAAACTCAACCTTCTGATTCCAGATCCTGAGTTCTTTCTGCGATTGTGCCGATTGCTTCCCAAGTCAGCTGATATCTTAAAGTACTCCAAGTGTTCATCAGTGCCTTCAGGGTAAAGTCCATACTTCCTGAGGCTTGGAAAACAAGACTTATCACAGCTTCACTCTGGCCTACCTTTCCAGCCTCAAGCTCAGATCCTCCCCTTTGCTGCTTCTGTGGGGCCACCTTTGTGTCTCAGGGAGGAGGCCAAGGGAGGAAGGGATGGACAGAAAAGAGAGCATTTGCTTCATTTGGTATACTCAGGTGTTGTTAATTTTACTTCATTGTCCCTATTCTGCAAGAAATGATCATACAGAAGACTGTATGTGAAGTCTGTGTCGGTCATTGATCATCATCATTAAACATCCATCTGTGAGCCCATCCCTCTTAAGAACTTAACTAAACTGTTAGCAGTTGCTATCAAAGTTCCCTTGTGCTCCTCACGTTTTCTGTGGGGTGAGGTTTTACCACGTGCTGCCTTGCCTGCCGTTCATCTCCCTTCCTCTCTGGAAAAGACTGTTAGTGAGGGGATTCCCCCCTGCCCCATCTCCTTCCAAGATCGCTAAGGTAATGGCACAATGCCATCTGGCCTTGTTCCACGCCTTTGACTCTGTCCTGGGGTTTGCAGATGAAGGTCTTGATGCCGATAGGATCTCTGTCCCTGCAGGTCAGGCTGGGAAGCTGATGTACGTGATGCACAACTCAGAGTACCCTTTGAGCTGCTTCGCCCTCTTTGAGAATGGCCCTTGCCTCATTGCTGACACCAACTTCGATGTGCTCATGGTGAAGCTCAAGGGCTTTTTCCAGAGTGCCAAGGCTAGCAAGATTGAGACCCGGGGTACCCGTTACCAGTACTGTGACTTCCTAGTGAAGGTGGGCACAGTTACCATGGGGCCCAGTGCCCGAGGCATCTCCGTAGAGGTAAGACTTTGGGGAAATAGCAGTATGTGTTAAAGGGCTCTGTAGATTTCCACATCCCTCTGAATGCAAACAGGTGTTTATATTTCTCCCTGATCCCTGTCTCCAGGGCATCTTTTAGCCTTTCTTTAATCATTCAGGCTGTGGCTCAGGGTGGGAATGGGAAGCTGGGGTCACAACAGGGAGAAAGCTTAGGAAGGCTGTCTTGCTGGAGAAGGGAAGGGATAGCCAAGGGAGACCAGTGAGTTGTGATGTGGAGGGACTGGTCACCCATCACAAGGACTGGAGCAGACCAGGACAGTTTTGGTGCAGATAACTTTTGAGAGGTGGGTCCTAAATCGTGTGCCTGTACACCTCTCCACAGTACCCTGTAAGATAAGTCTGGAAGGCTGTGTAGCATTGATGAGCCTTTCCTTTTGACATGCTGTCAACTTTCATGATGAAAAGAGGTGTGTGTGTGTGTGGTGACTTCATCTCTGGGGTATATATTGAAGATGACAAAGAGGGAGTGTGGCAGTAGCTGGCTTTGGGACCAGTGAAATTTCTCAATCTGTTGTGCCCAGCACTGTGTGAGAAAAAAAAAAAAAAATAGGTAAGCTACAGGGCTTGCTTTTTGAAAATGTGTAATTTAGTAAGCTGAAACACACAAACTTTTTATTATTGTTATCATTTATATTTGAGAGAGAGAGAGAGAGTGTGCTTGAGTGGGGAGGGGCAGAGAGAGATGGAAACACAGAATCTGAAGCAGGCTCCAGACTCTGAGCTGTCGGCAAGCCCCACAAGGGGCTTGAACTCACAAACTGAGCTGAAGTCATGACCTGAGCTGAAGTCGGACACTTAAACGACTGAGCCACTCAAGCGCCCCCACACAAACTGTTTTTGAAGTTAGTCTTTAAGAAATGCCATAAAAAAGGCCCAGATTGCTCTGGGAATTCAGGCCAATGAAAGCATTGACTTTGGGGATTGGGATGCTCTCTGCAAGAGTAACATGTAAAGAGGGACTTAAGAATGTAGAGATGTGGGGATAGATAAGGCCCACAAGGCATTCCAGGTAGAGTAAAGGGCCTTAGCAGGAATTACTACTTTGATACTCCAGGGACCTCTGGGGCCAAGATTTCCTGACCCCTTTCAGCTTGTGATACGCCTTGGATTTGCTGAGACCCACTGGGAACCCACTGTTCGCTTCTCCTTTATGTTTCCAACTTTGTGGTACAAATACATCCCAGTTATTTCTTTCCTCGTTTCCCCTTATGTTACTAATTATTTTTTCTGCCATCTGTCTGGTAAAAAATTAGGAGAAAGGAGTGAGAAAGTCTAAGATGTATAATCTTTGGCCCCTGCCACATTGTTTGGGAAATTACTTCTTAGGGTCAGGTGGGGTCTATCTTGGGAGTCATGTTTGGTCTTGAAAAGATTTCAAATATGGGTATCTACTTTGCACACTATGGATATACACATACACACAGACATACAATCACACTCACACAGACATATAAACACATTTTCCTGAGCTCTCCTGGGATCTTCATGCAACATACCAGAACATACAGTTCTGAGATCACCAGAAGGGGCCTGGGTCTTATGGGTTGGGCCGTGGCTTGGTAACTCCCAAGATGAGAATGTCTGAGATACCTAAAGGGAATGATGCTGGGTGTGTCGAATCCCTGGTGTTTGGGTTGACTGTTTCCTATGGATCAACACTGTGTTACAAGGTGTTTGTCTTTTGCTGGGGTTTGGGGAACATGGGAGCAGGGTGCAAGAGGTGCAAGAGAAGCAGGAGACCTTGTCCTTGCCCTCACTTACCTTTGTTCTCTGTTCTTTTGGTCTCCAGGTAGAGTATGGCCCCTGTGTGGTAGCTAGTGACTGCTGGAACCTGCTGCTCGAGTTTCTACAGAGTTTTCTAGGCAGCCACACACCAGGGGCTCCTGCAGTGTTTGGGAACAGACACGATGCCGTCTACGGCCCGGCAGACACCATGGCCCAGTACATGGAACTCTTCAACAAGATCCGCAAGCAGCAGCAGGTGCCCGTGGCTGGCATTCGCTAGTGGCTGGCAGCTGCCCAGCTGAGCTCTGCCACCAGGGGGACTACACAGGAGGAGCAGGTGCCGCCCCCCCAGAAACCCAGGGCAGACATGGAAGCTTCCCTCCCTCTTCCCAGCTGTGACTTTTGTTCTGGGGATTTGGACTCCCCTCCCCTGACCCTCACACACAGCCCCCCAGCAGCTGCTTCACCCCACGCCTTACTGGACTTGGCCTGTTCTCAAGAATGGTAATTATGAAGAGTGGAGAAGTGTGGAGCTTTCCTGCTTTAGGGGAAAAGGTAGGACAGGGCTCTCCCTGCCTAGTGTTGGTGGGGAAAGCAGTCTGTATCTCCAGCTGTTGAGGATTTGGCCAGTGGACAGGCTGGGCCGGGCTGTAATAAAGGCCTCTTCCTCTACTCCAGGGATGCGGTTGGGCCTCTCTTGGAGAAGGAGTAGAAGGCGTAACTTAGTGTGATGGCTATCATTTTCTGACCTTGTTTGCTGAAGTGAATTGTGAGTTGACTTTTCTAGGGTGTTGCCTGAGTCCTTGGGAATCTCCCTCTGACATCTTTCCATTCTGTTGTGAATTAGATTAAGCCACAGGCTAAGCTGCTATAACAAAGAGAA
The DNA here is from genome assembly GCF_016509475.1 of Prionailurus bengalensis. Classification (NCBI taxonomy): domain Eukaryota; kingdom Metazoa; phylum Chordata; class Mammalia; order Carnivora; family Felidae; genus Prionailurus; species Prionailurus bengalensis. The sequence continues at coordinate 39,650,141 of NC_057349.1, read as the reverse complement.
CCAAAAGTACAGTGGCTTTTAGCAGAAGTTTATTTTTTGCTCTTCAAATAGTACAGATGTAATCAGATGGTCCAGGACAGATTTAGCTGTACAAGGTCACCAGAACCTCAGCTTCCTTCTGTCTTGTTGTTCAGCCAGTCCTGGGTGTTGACCTTGCCCTCAAGGTCAAAGCAGACTCTTCGGCTCTGTGTCTACTATACACCAGGGAAAGAGAGAACAAAGCAGTTTCTTTTCAAAGGCTATGACCTGGAGTCTCTCAAATCAGTGTGGCCACACTCTGCTGAAAGGGACGCTGGGACACAAGCCCATTATTTGGGTGGCCATGTGTCCAGTTAAAACTCAGGAGCTTCTGTGACTAAAAGATGAAGCAGAAAATGGATGTGGGGGCCCAGTCAGGGCCCTCTGCTATGTGGAGCTCAATGGATATGCCCAGGAGTGGCTTTGGTTGCTATTTTGGAGAGCACCCCGTGTAATTAAGCCATTTGTTTACGAATTGCATTGGGATAGGACTGATGCCAGAGTCGCTTTCGTGTTTAGCTGGCTTAGTCACCCTGGGCAGTCAATTCTGCGCCCCTCACCTAAGGGTTCACAGTTTCCTGAGCTCTTTGTCCTCATCTCATTTGAGCCTCCAAGCTTCTCCTTTGACTTACATTACCTGCTTACCCGACTCCTACCACAGAAATGTTCAGTTGGGCCAACATTGATATATCCAGTCAGGGACGGCCTTAGGACACATGTTACTGTACATACTACAGAGTTGTCCCCAAGGATTCTGCCCCTCATTGAAGGTACCAGAGAGCCATTATTTCGGATCTGAAGCCTCTACAATAAGAATTAGGTAGTGGTCATGTTTCCCTTTTAGCTTTGGCTGGCAGGAAGCTCAGTTTAACTTTGAAACTGCAGGACCTGCCATCTGCATTTTTTGTTCTCCTCCTCTGGCTTTTTTGTTTGTTTCTTTGGTTTTTGCTTCTTTAAATTGAGGTATGTTTTAGATGTCATTTACACACAATAAAATGCATAGATCTTCTGTTTTTGGCCTTCTGATTTATATTTGCTCTTGTCCAGCTTTATCTTTGTATTTTTCTGTAGGCTATCTCAAATCTTTTTTGAGATAGCATTTTGAATATAATGTATTTTTTTTTTAACTTTTTTTAACACTTTTTTTGAGAGACAGAGAGAGACAGAGGACAAGCAGGGGAGGGGCAGAGAGAGAGGGAGACACAGAATCTGAAACAGGCTCCAGGCTCTGGGCTGTCCCCATGAACTGTGAGATCATGACCTGAGCTGAAGTCAGATGCTCACTTTATAAATGAGAACTTAAATGCAGCCAGTAAATGGAGATGCGATATTTTGGGGGTTAAATCTGATGTTTTTCTTTCTATACCAGCCTGTCTTCCTAAATCTCCTTCCTTTGCTTCCAGATGCTTTGCCGCTCTCCCCATCTGTAGCCACCCCCAAAAGAACATAAACTGGGAAATTTCGGGGACCCTGCTAACATGTCACCTGGGTGGGTACCTTTGCCAGAGCCATGTAGGAATCTGCTAACCTCAGCTGTCAGAGCTATGCAGGGCAGCTGTAGAGCTCCTTTGGTTTTCCTTTACCATGAAATGGGGAGGTGGTGGCTCCCAAAGAGGTCACGCTGAGATGAGGCTGGAGTTGGGACCAGACTTCTGACTTGGGACTCCTGGCTACCACGATATGTCAAAGTGAGGCACCTGGGTGTCTATGGTGCCATGTCATTCCTCCAGTGTATATTGGACAAAAGCAGAACTAGCACTTTATTCCCTGGGATGAGGTTCAATTTTAAAGACAGAGTCCCTTTACAGGAACCATTAAGTTCTTCCACAAGCGATGCCTGCACATGGCAAGATGTGTGACAGCAGAAGGCAAAAAAAGCAGAAGGGATTTAGGGAAGCCCGTATTCCACTTGTGTCTAATCCATCTCTTGTATTCGTTAGTGGTTCCTGCTCTGGCTGTGTTTTCCACCGGTCTCCTGTGCTGTTGTGATTCTCTGTTCCCCTGTTCCCAGGCTGCCTCCCGCTTGCTTGCTTCACATCTTGAGTACCAAGTGGTCATCTCTCCTCCACCATCTATTGGTGTCCCTGCTCCACTGAAGGAATACCTAGAGACTGACCACTCCTCTCCTCCGCCAGGTCTGCCCCAACCCGGTGTGTCCAGTATTCATTCCTGAGGCTCCAGGAGGAGGTAGTGAAATTCTCTCCAAATCCTGGATGGTAAGGGGAGCAGTTAGAAAGTCCCACCTAAGCATGCTCTCAGGTGTCCAGAGTTGAGACTCTGATAACATAGGAAGGGCAACAGGCTGAACATTTTCAAGATCTGGAGCTAGGCAGGACTGATATATGGCCTCACTGTCTCCCAGGTGCACACCTGGAATTCCCAGTATTGCCTTTCCCCTGTCACAGCCTCCCTCTCTGTACCTGCTGCTGTCTGGTCTCCATGGGCTGCAGGCCCCAATCACAAGTGCCATGTGGCATGGCTGAAACCAGTTGCGTTACAAGTGTGGTCCTCTCCTGGGGGTTGGTGTCCTTGGACTTTGAGCAGTCTCTTCTTGAGGGTGGACTCTCCCCCAAGGTAGAGTTTCTGCCGTTGTGTAGAACATTCCAAAATCAGTCTGTTGGGTTACAAAGGACCCTTTATTTTTTTATTTTTTATTTTTTTCAACGTTTATTTATTTTTGGGACAGCGAGAGACAGAGCATGAACGGGGGAGGGGCAGAGAGAGAGGGAGACACAGAATCCGAAACAGGCTCCAGGCTCTGAGCCATCAGCCCAGAGCCGGACGCGGGGCTCGAACTCCCGGACCGCGAGATCGTGACCTGGCTGAAGTCAGACACTTAACCGACTGCGCCACCCAGGCGCCCCTACAAAGGACCCTTTAGCTCACCTAGTTTGACCATCGTTCAGGACTCAGAACTTTACATTATCCCCCCAGAGTTCATGCAACCTTGACTTGGCCTCATCTAGGGAAATCCCTTCCCTGTGTATTTATTTCATCTGTTTTCTCAGTGACTCTGAGACAGAAATGGAACAAAGCAGAACGTACCTGTCCATTCCTTCCTGGATTGTGGAGACTGTATTGTGCTTAATGAGGGAGTTTATTATTAGTGCTGGAGTATGAGCAAATGATAACTCTGAAATAGCAGTACTAACTTCCAACAGCCTAACCCCCCCAATGGCAGTCCTGAGAGGCCTGAGATGCCTTGAAATCAGACACGGTTTTGTGTATATATATATGTGTAGTTTTGGGGGACTAGGATTTATAGGGTTCGTTAGAGTGTCTCAAAGATCTGTGGTCCAAAAAAGGATCTCTAAAAGAACAGCTTTTGAAAGGAAACATGAAGGCCAAGGTAAAGCAGATGGGAAATACGTCCTGCTGGCTTATTATGTGCAAGATCTTCCCCTGCCACTCGGACCTCTCCTCTGAGGTCTCATCCAGGGGTTTCCCTCCTTCATTTCATAGACCTTCAGGCCTTTCAGTCAGTCTGGGAAGCAGGACTGTGCCTATTCTTACCTTTCCTATTGGTTCCCCATTCTCCTTTTGTCTCTATGTACACATGCACACAACCTTTTAGAAGTGGGTAGGAGTGAATATGTATGAAGAATCTTTATAGCTTTCTCTGTGGCCCCAGGAGTTACTCTTCCATTATAACACACTCTGTGGGATCTGAAAATTATTCTGTTGTAATGGAATTTTGGCATAATGAGTATATTTTCATTGTTCAGAATGATGTGATTGATGAGGCAGAGAAATAGTTCCTCGTCTCTGTGATGAAATTAGCAAGTAAAAAAAAGTTCTTGGAACTCTTAGGGCAAAGATTCCTAACTCTCTTGCATTCTCTGTTTTATTTTCCATCACATACCTGCCCCATCAGATGGCATAGACCTGTTTTTTAAGGTTAATATGAATTCTGCTGAAATTTCTTTGGGGGCTTTAAAAAAGAGAATTTAGGGAGCACATTTATATATCTTAGACTGTCCCAAGGCAGAATTCAATATTAGAAATCTTTTGTTGTGTAGGAAAAGCAAAGCTAGGGATGTGGAGGTGACGGGTATTCTGAGGCAACTACTAAAGGAGAGAGAGCACCACTTTAGGACACGATTGGCCCGGTGCTGGCCATAGGACTGTTCTGAACTTACCAGGCAACTCCAAGTCAACTTGGCCTTTCTGGGTCTTATCAGTAAAGTGGGAAATAATGATGCCTACATTCCATGTTTCATAGGCTTGTTGAGGGGCTCAAGGGAGAATAGATGTCAAAAGCATTGTCGGCAAGGAGATGCCCTTTCTGCATTAGCATCTTTGTAATGGTGCTGAAGGTACTGGTATTTGGTTAGGATGGCTAAGATGGGATGTTATGGGGGTGCCTGGCTAACTCAGTAGGAAGAGCATGTGACTCTTGATCTCGAGTTGTGAGTTCAAACCCCACATTGGGTGTAGAGATTACTTAAAAATAAAATCTTAAAAAAAAAGTAAAAAGATGGGATGTTATGAGGTCATACTGCTTGGTGGCAGGTTACAATTCTCCTCCAGTGGAAAGAATGCTATTACAATAGAGAATGAGCAGTGAGGGAGGGTCCCAAGAAGGTATACATAGTACAGGTATATTTTTTTGTAGCCAGATCAGCGAGCACAGTTGTGTTGCCCATCTCTGGAGCATGGAACCCTGTTTTTAAAATTTATTCACAGTGATAAGATTTTACTTGTTCTTCTACAACCTGAAGGAAAAGAGTCTGCTTAGGAAAAAAAAAATGTTGAGGTACAATTGCCTATATACTCTTTGTGGAACACATCCATCCCTGTTTCCCCTCGGCTCCCAGGTCTTAGTTGTTCCTGTCTCTGAACTGTTTTTGTGTCGTACCATGTGTGTTGTGATCACATTTCATTACCAGTTGTGTCTTTAATGGAGGCTCAGTGCTCCTGATTCTATTTTGCATTCCTCATTAATGAACCACTGAAGCACTTAACTCTGAAGCTACACTAAAACCTTGTTAGCTCTGCTGCCAAGCCTTCTCATATTTGAATATCTAAAATAGCCTTCTTATTTCTGCTTCCATCTAATATACAATTCTCAAACTTTTTAGTCTCAGGACTCCTTGACACTTTTAAAAGTTCCAAAGAGCTTTAGTTTATGTCTATCTATTGATAGTTGCCTTATTAAAACTTATAATGAGGGGCGCCTGGGTGGCTCAGTCCGTTAAGCATCCAACTCGATTTCAGCTCAGGTCATGAGTTCCCATGGTTCATGAGATTGAGCCCCGCGTCGGGCTATGACTTCCAAAGTGAAATGAGTATTATTTTTTTTCAGTGAATGGCAGCGAAGAGTACTTTGATAGCATAATTGAGTGCTATTGACTTGAAATGTGCTCATTTTTGCCCGTTGTTACTTTTGTATCATTAGTGCAAATACCATAGTGGTGACAAAAGCAAATAATGTCTTATTATGAAAACAAGTTTGGTAGGGACCCTGTGGAAGAGTCTCAGGGCTCCACAGCACACTTTGAGAACCACTGATCCAATACATGCTCAGGGCATTGAGAATCTTTACGCCCTAGACTATGCTATTCTGAGAACACCCTTTCCTTTGGAAGTCTTAAGTGGCTCTGAAACCTTTCACTCAAAAGCACCTATTACCCATTAGGCACTTTGTTAAGGAATTAACATTGGATAAGATACAATCTAATCTCCAATAATTGGAGGGGGTTGCAGAGTAAGGGGAGAAAAATTGATAATTGAGTTACAATGTAAGGTAAGAATTTTAAAAAGAAATTAAAGACAACAAAAGGAATGCTAAATTTTAGATTTTACTTTGAGCTCTTGAACCACATGGCAGATCTTCACCAAATCAAATCAATCAAGGTCCTTTCCTTCCATCATCAAACCTCTTTAAAATGTCCAGGGTAATTACCTTTGAACACGTTTTTACACTTAAGCACGCTTGGCTGCAGACATTGTGGTTTCATGCTTACACATGCACTTGCTGTTTCTCCCTTCTTATTTTGTTCTTTAGCTTTTGTGCTTCTCTACTTCATATTGACAGGTGTGCAGCCTTGAACCAGTGTAGCTGATAACCCATATTTATTTCTTTTCCTTGTCCTTCTATTTACATGTAAGACTTTACCTGCTTTAGCCTTGTGTTGGGTGATGTAACCGTGTTGGTGTGTTGTTTGTAATTTGTGCGGGGGGGGGGGGGTAACGTCAGAACAATGCAGCCTCTGGAGGAAGCCTTTTTAGAGGCAGAAAAGCCTAGTAGAAATCGTCGCTGTTGTTTTCTTGTGGTCTCCGTCCCGACAATCTGCTGAATTTAAGTCTTTGGCTGTGAACCTCTTCCTTGGGGGATTTCCATAAAACAGCTGGGTCCCGCCTGGGTCATCAGTGGCAAAAGTCAGACACGTGCTTACTCGTCTGGGAGCCAATAGTAACTTTTGCAAACGCTGCCTCAGGAAACCCCCAAGTTCGGAGGCTGCTTCTTTCGGAAAGGCACAGTTAGCAATAACTTAGTCTTTTAACATAACAAAACAAAAAAGGAGACCAAATAGTGAGAAAGGTTTCCCCCCTTGGCAGTGGGGACAGATGTTAAAGGAGCTTCAAAAAATGTGCGGGGAACTAATGTAGAATTCCTTCACTGCTCCGCGGGCTGAAGTGCCTTTGAGAAGGGGGCGGAGATGGGCTCGGAGAGTCGCTGGCCCTTTAAGGAGGAGGGACAGCCTTAAGACTCTGTACCTTTAAGAGTCTCTTTGTCTGGAAACCTCCTTATTTACCCTTCTGTGCTTCAACCAAACTTCGACCCGCGATTCACAACGCCCCTCTACGCCGCCGCCCGTTACGCCAGGCTCAAATTGGCCACACGTTGGTGGCTAACCCTAAACTTTGCGCCCGCGGCGCGAACCCTCGGAGAGGCAGTCTGTGTCGTGGTCGGGGCCCAGCGCTGCGCCGTTGGCGCAATGCGGGGCCCGGGGGCGGGGCTCCGACGGGCGGACCAATGGCAGGGCAGGGGGCGGGGCCGGGTTCGGTTGTCTCGCGCCCTGGTGACAGCTCGCGCGTGCTGATGATGGCGGTAAATAGAGGGGGGTCAGGGAGGGGGCGGAGGAGGTAGGGAGGCAGCCAAGGGGGTAGCTCCAGGGGGTGGGGGGACTGGGACCGGGGAGGACGCGACGGCCAGTGAGCCCATTCTAAGACTCGGAGGCGGGGACAGGAGTCTCCGGCACACTGGCCCTCCCCTTTAAAGAAGCCAAATCCTCACACACCGGGTGAGGGGCGACAAAGGCGGCGCGCGCCTTGCGGGCGGGAGGAGCGGCGGCAGGGGGCGGGACCGCGGCGCCGGCGGGCTGGGGGGCGCCCGGGGCGGGGGCCAGCGGAGGCGAGAGCCGGCAGACGGGGCGGGCCGGCGCTTTATTTTGGCGGGGTGGGCGAAGACTGGGTTGAGGGTTAAAAAAAAAAAAAAAAAAAGGCTTGAGGGGAGAAGCGAAGGAAGGCTCGGGGGCGGTTGGGGGGAACGGGTCTAAGAATGAGATGAGAAGGATTAAGGGGAGAAAGGGTTAGAAGGCTGGGAGAAGAGGAGTGAGAAAAAGCCAGCCAAGGAGGTAGGAAGGAGGCAAAACCCAGGGTGGGTGTTCAGGAAGCCGGCCGGGAATGAGGTTCGGCAGACCGAGGCTGGGGTTAGGTGTTAAGAGCACAGGTTGGAGGAGGAGAGCTTTGTAGGGGATCGTGACAGGGTGAGGGTGCTGGGGTAAGAGTTGGAAGTGGAAGGCAAGGAGGGGCAGAGCTGGGGTGATAGTTGGGAGTAGAGGAGAGAGAGTGATTAAGAGCCAGACGTGACAAGGGTGTGAACTAGTGCAGAGCGAGAGGAGCTGGAGGACTAGGACCCGCGGTGGGGTGGGAATCGTGAGGTTCTGAGAAAGGTATGGGTTAGTGGGTGGGCGATGGGTGTAAATTCTTGAAAGTGAGGGCGGGTGAATGAGACACTGGACGAGTACCAGGTGGAGTTAGGAATAAGCGTAGTGGAAGGGTGAAAGGAAACCGGGATGAGAGGTGGGGCGTTAATAGGACAATTCTGGGACCAGACAAGCTGAAAGGAGAAGAGAGTAAGGGTGTAAAGAAGTGATGGCGGGCTGGGACAGGGTGACGGGGGAATTGTGTTAATTGACGAGGTTTAGCCAGATCCAAGGTAAAAACAATGAGGTGGAGAGACAGGGCTGAAAGCGGATGGTGAGAGGAGCAAGGAAGAGCTGGGCCCCGGGATTTCAAGGATGAGATGGGGTGTAAGGGAAGAGAACAGGGTTAAGGGAAGCTGGGAGAAGTCCTGCTGGAGGAAGAACTGGGCTAGCCTGCACAGGGGTGGGAGTCAGATGTGCATGTTGTGGGGAGATGCTACGGAAGGTCTGCATGGGTCAGGGCACAGGTGCTGTAGTGAAGGACCAAGTGTAGGGAGCCTTTGGTGCAGAAGAGGAGGAACCATGGTGAGTGAAAAGAGACCTAGAGATAGGGGTAAAAACTGGAAAGTCAGAGTGGACGTGGGGGGGGGGGGTCGTGTGCAGGAAGGGAATTCTTTGTTGAGAAGAGAACTGTTAAGTGTGTTGAAATTGTGAGTTCTTTTGTCCATAAAAGTAGGAAATTCCAGAAACCTTTTTTCCCCTTCAGGTTATCTTGAATCTACTTCTACCCTTCATTGCTTTTAATTCGACTTTCATGTCCACTTTGAAAAGATGAGACCCATTTTGATTTGATTTTGTTCTTCTGTGAATGATGAAGCGTCAGCTCAGTGCTGAAAACCTCTGCATTTTGCTAGTGTTGTGATAATGGGAATACGGGTTGTATTTATGTACAGTGTGGCTGTGCCTATGTGGTGTGATAGTGTTGTTGTAGGAGGGTTGTACCTGACAGCACTGGGCAGAGTGCTTTATCGACAACATTTCCATTTTCAATGGAGTGCCCACTGTTGTGGAGATCGAGAAAGATGAACATCTTTTTGTTTTGATTAATCAACTAGATTTCTGCGTAATTGTTTTTTGGTGGCTGGAGAATATTGAGAAATCATTTCAGAAGAAGGCAGATAAACCAACTGGGGAAGTTTGCTGGGGAAGAGATTTAAATCCAGAATGTGAGGGCTTTGAGTTCCTAAGCTGCCTTTAGCTTTATGTGGGACATTTCACACTATAGTAAGTAACTCACCCATTTAACTAAATGGAGTAAAGAAAGGGAGATTTGTAGAATAGTGGAGGATTTTAGAGTTGGGACTTCTTTTCTGGGTTAAATAATGAGTTTATAGGTAATTTTTATCATGAAAAAGCCTCTATATGGTAATGCAAGCTGGAGCCCTGGACAGCTCCACTGGCTCTCCTGTTTTTTGGTTGTGAATAAAGAAGGCCATATTAATATTAATTTCCAAGAAGCTTTTGATTTTTAAGACACTTCTGGAAATTAAAAGGTAGTTGAGAAATTTGGGACAAAATTTAGATTATTCCTACTGTTTTGTTTTGATGACTTTTATTCTGAAGCTTTTACATTTAGCTAAGAATATGACCGATTATTACTTTTTATTTGATGGTGCTGTAATTTAGGATAGCTATCATTAACAAGGAAAAATGCAAACTGATCTTGAGAATCTTACTTGAGGTTATTTCATTAGTGTCAGATACACAAAGAAATTTTTTTTCAAAGTTGTGTAAATTTTGAATTACCACTGTTTTGTGGGTGTCTGTGTAAATAGCAATGATTAGACTGGTGGCATTTGTAACAGCAAAATTATGTTTTGATTAGTGGGTATCAGAAACACTGGTTATTAATCTATGTCAATAACTCAGAACCTAAAATCTATTTGGATTCAGCTGCTGTGTTCATGGAATCTGGATTCTCGTAAGCAGATGTTCAAGATGACTCCATTGATTTTGTAATTTAACAGGAAATTTTTAAAAAATTACTATTTTTGCTGCTCAATTTCAAGAGGATCAGTCTGAAATGTGAAGTTTCAAATTTAAAAGTAACTTTTCTATGAGGTAACTGTTTCTGTAGGATGTTCGCACATATTCCCTTGCTGTCTGCATTATGTTAGGCATTACTATTAGGTTTCACTCTGTTTATGGTATTGACATTTTTATAGTGTAGTTGTTTTATACACGATGTCTTTATATAAATTATTTTAGACTTATGTGATGTTGATGAAAAAGAAAATAGATGAACTATACGGTCATCCAAGGGAAAGAGTCCATTAGGGTCCTGTCTTTTGTTTCTATATGCTGCTATAGTGTGCTAAATCACTAATTCTCATTGAGAATGGTTATTGCTCTGTTGATATTTCTAAAACTGAAAATGGACAATCTTTTAGTTCAAATAATACTGTTGATCAATAAGGACTCCCAATGATAAATGTAAGCTTTATTTTCATTTGTTTATCAAGTAAATTCTACTCAACTGAACTTTATTTTGGTCATAATCTTATTTGTTAAGCAAAAAACGTTTAAGTTATTTGTTTGGATTTGAATGAAGAGGTTGTATGTACTTAAATGTTTTTCTGATTAATCGTAGATTCTTTGGATGGGAAGAGACCTTGAAAGGACCTCTAGTTTATCCTGCAACTTCAGTCAATATCCCACTTAAATCATCCCAGGTAGATAAACATTTATGCTATTTTCATAAATCTTCAGAGATAATGTGGCAACCTCTGTAGCTAATCTTTTCCAGTATTTAATTATTTTCTCTATTAGGACAATCTGCCTTCTAGCTAGCATGCACCTAATGCTGTAATTTTGTTTGTTCTCTGTTGCCTCATTCTCAGTTGAGTAAAAATATTTGCTTACTATAATATTAAGTAGACTCTAATTCTTCATAAACTTAATAATAGTAGCTGCCCATGTATATACTTTTATGCCAGCCACCGATGTAAGCTCTTTGCAGACTGTAACTCATTTACTACTCGCAGCAATCCTGTGAGGTTGGCACTATCACTGTTCCTGTTTTACATGTGATGAAATAAAGACTCCTTCAGATTAAAGGACTTTTAATCATTTAATAAAACCTCAAGGTTACACTCAGACATTTCATTTCTTTCTTTCTTTCTTTCTTTCTTTCTTTCTTTCTTTCTTTCTTTCTAGAATTCTACCAAGTGGTGGGCATAAGATTTGAACCTTGGCATTTTGCAGGCAGTCTGTGCTCTGGTATTACCTCTACTTGACTGTTGTGAGGTGATCCGTCAGCATGCTCTTCTCCAGATTAAACAGTGTTAGTTTATTTTATCCCTTAAACTGTTTTGTTTGCCAATCCTTAAATTATCCCTGTGGTTCTGTTATTAACCTTTCTTCAGTAGCTTTCTAGGTGGGGAAACTGGGACAAACACCAGAAGGGCTATATCTAATGCAAAGATTACATCCGGATTCTTACATGCCCTTGTGTTTTCATTAAAAAGTTGCATTCATAAGACAACCCAAAACCAATAAAATGCCTGACTGCACTGCAGATAAATGGTTAGCTATCTACCTTTTTCACATAAAAAAAGGACTTGTTATAAACCATACAGGTTTGCAGTTGAGGGATTGTTGCCCATTGAGGAAAAGCGGAACTCCAATTTTAGTGCAGATATCCATAAGCAAAATCTGTTCAGACTCTGGTTTTTCACTGTCTTCTCTTTATGCGTGTTTGTGTAAGTAATATATTATGTATATTTATGTATGCTTTAATTTGGTTAAACAAATTGGACCACTCTTTTTTTTATTAAGACTTTTTTTTTTTTTTTTTTTTTTTTTTACTTTTGAGAGAGAGAGAGAGTGCGAACAAGCGAGCGCGACTCGGGGAAGGGCAGAGAGAGAGGGAGAGACAGAATCCAAAGCAGGTTCCAGGCTCTGAGCTGTCAGTCCAGAGCCTGATGGCAGGGCTCAAACCCATGAACCGTGAGATCATGATCTGAGCTTAAGTCAGATGTTTAGCTGCCTGAGCCACCCAGGTACCCCAGGACTTCGTTTGTTTAGAGCAGCTTTAGGTTCTTAGCAAAATTGAGAGGAAGGTGCAGAGGTTTCCTATATACCACCATCCCCACACATGCAGAGCCTCCCCCATTATCAGCATTCCTCACCAGAGTGGTTCATTTGTTATAGTTGATCCACTTATTTTTTAAAATAACTAATAATTAGTGTTTACTAAGTGCCCAGCATGAGCTAAGTATGTGAATTGTTTGAAACTCTCAACAGCCCTGTGAGAGAACTTCTATTGTTAATACTCTTTGTGTGTGTGTGGGGGGGGGGGGGGGGGGGGGGGGGGGGGGGGGGGGGGGGGGGGGGGGGGGGGTGGGGGGGGGGGGGGGGGGGGGGGGGGGGGGGGGGGGGGGGGGGGGGGGGGGGGGGGGGGGGGGGGGGGGGGGGGGGGGGGGGGGGGGGGGGGGGGGGGGGGGGGGGGCTTGTGATAATTTGTACAATGTTTCAAGCTTATGGAAAAGTTGCAAAGATGCTACAAGGAACTTCTCTATACACTTACTCACATTTACCAATTGTTTTCATTTTGCCCCATTTGCTTTATCATTGAGTATCTTTCAAGCAAATTTGAAAAAAAAAAAGTGGATAGGAAGGCCTTAATTTTCAAAAGAAAAGGGAAGAATCTTTGAATGTATCAGCAAGTTAGTATGTTTGATTTTAGTTAATCTTCTGAAGCAAAGGAGTCTCATGGTTGGATTGAGAGTGGATTTGGGGGGTTTATGTTTTATTTTCTTCAGTGTGTTTTGAAAAACATTCTTTTACCTGTGAACAACAAGTTTATAGGCCCCTCCCTCATCAGCAACAACCGTGTCTTGGTGTACAACTCTGTTGGGGACCTTCTTAGTACCTGGCAGGTTGTGTTCACACACAAGGGCATCCTCAGGATGTGATAGCTTTTAATGATGTATGGGTGATTATTATGTGAAGACAGGAGCCATCATCACCATGACTGCAACATATTTAGGTGAAATACGTATACTGAGGATCTTTACGTAGCATCAAGGAGCTGGAAGAAATCTAAGTACAAAATGCACTTCCTTAAGAACATTGGTTGCAATTAATACAGATAGATGTGCCTCATGGTAGAGGGATGAATATAAATATCTTAACATACTATTACCTTCACCCAAAATAAACTCAAATTTTGGTAGTCATTTCAGTTGTCATCATATAAGGAGATTTAACTGACCCCATCCCTGCTACTATCTTCCAGCTCATCCTCAATTGTTATTAAAATGGTAGCCAGTCCATTTCCTAAAAGCATGAGCTGCAAAATGAGGCCTGTTCAATTTCAGTGAAGGGACTATTAGCTGTATTCCGATGTATGTAAAATACAGCACTTGTCGGCTCCCCACCCCCAACTCTTTAAATGATCATCGAAGCTATGAGATATAGCTCCTTATTAAAGCTGATTGTAATAATTAGAAACACTTAGCTTTCATAAGGATGAGAAAATTACAAATTATTTGGAAAGCATTCTTTCCAGTCATACATTATTGTTTCTGAGACATGGGCAGTTTTTAAAGACTATAATGCTGTTTCTTTGCCATTTACATGTTAATAGAAGTCTGAAAAGTAAGGCACTCTTCTGAAATTTTCAGGGTTGTTTTTATTATATGTCAGGCTGTAAACAGCATCCTGTGACAGGTATTTTCTCTCTTTGTCTTCTATTGAGCTAATTAGTAATTTACACTCTAGGAGCATCTCTTCCAGCCTCACTGTGTGAAAATGCCTGCTACTGTGTGCCTTCCGTGCAGCCTGGGCTGGCAAATGATTTGGGGGCAGATGTTGGTTACCACATCAGAAGGATCAAGGATAAAATGTATTTTTTTCTTATGTTTTTATAAATGTACAGGGTTTTGTATATGCACTGCGACCGTCTCACTGGCCACTCCGCCCCCATTCAAAGAGGAATGTTATAACCTCCTGTAATCCAGAGCTACTATCCTTGATTCAGTTTTGGATTGTTGTCTGTTCTGTCCCCCACCCCCACCCCAACATTGTGGGATTTGGGAAGGATTAGCAGGACAGCCTGGCAGAGTTCAGAGCCCAGGAAGCTAGTCTTCATTCCTCCCTCCCATTGTCAGAATACAGAGCGTCTTGTTGCCTTTAGAACCCAGCAGTGCTTCTCTCATTGGGCAAGTTGGGTGAGGGGTGGGAGCGCAGCTCTTTTGTTAGTGAGTTAGGGGGATGCTTTCATATGATACTTGTATTTCTCCAAGGGAAGGATAGGTCCTACCTCTGTGTCAGCTTTTCAAAATGCAGCCATGAGTGACCAAAAGATAATTTATAGCCTGGCTTTAGCACTTTGTCACACTGGTATTCTGCTCTTTCCTGCCCCCTGCTCTATCTCTTTCTGCCAGTCTCTGACATGGGAAAGAGGATGTGTAGTATCTGTCATGTGCTTGTGGGTCCAGGCCATGTGGACATAGTAAAGTAGCAAGAGTTTTTGACTTTGAAATAAAGTCTTAAGTATCAGTTTGTTCTATGAAGAATATAAATTTTATTTTATTATTTAAAAAAATTTTTTTGGACATTTATTCATTTTTGAGAGATAGAGACAGAGCATGAGCGGGGAAGGGGCAGAGAGAGGGAGACACGGAATCCAAAGCAGGCTCCAGGCTCCGAGCTGTCAGCACAGAGCCCGGCGCGGGGCTTGAACTCACGAACTGCGAGATCATGACCCGAGCTGAAGTCGGATGCTCAACCGACTGAGCCACCCAGGCACCCCACGAATATAAATTTTAATTGAGAATTAAAGAAAGAGTAGCGAGGGGTTTACTGATACATCAGTTTTGAGCCAAAACCTTTCTAGAATGCTAGATAATTTGTGATACTTAGTTTTGCAATTATAGATACTAATTTATCAGGATAATAAGATCTAAGTCAGTGTTAGAGCTAATTAGAGTCTCTCTGACAAAAATTGTTTCCTGGAGGGGGCCACAAAGAAAATTAGGTGAGAAAATGTGTGAATAGCTCACTTCGGCCATCATTGCTAATAGCATTATAATCATAGACATCTAGCCCTTGACAGTGAATCGGCATTCATGAACAGAAGACATCACATTTATGTAAGCATTTATAGAGTATTTGGGAGCTTCATTAGTGTTTTGTTTTCACAATCTAGAATGTTTAGAATATCCCTATGGATGGGCCATTGCTAACATCTACTTCTCTTACTCCTCTTTCTGTGTTCTAATACAATTACGTATATTAGTTGTCTTAATTATATTGGATGTTCATGGCTAGACACTAATTATACTCTTGTGCTTTAACCTCTAAAAGAGGTCGAAGGTCAGATTGATAAGCAACATTTCATACAAAACAAAATATCATTGAAGTAGGCATCACACACAGGAGTGTCATGAGTAAGTAAAGATGACAAAGTGAATACCTGACTATGGAATTAAATATACCCTTAAAAGAAACAACATTTCTGAATATATGGCGTAGCTTGAAGAAATGATAACTGTATTTCAAGTGAAAGGTAAGTGTGCTTTAATGGAGAGATCAAACTCATTTGTGATTGGCATCATTGTCTGTTCCACACTTAAGGCCCAGATTGGTCAAATATTACCAGTCTCCCCAGTTCCTCTGTTAATGTGCTTCTTGAATTGTTTTTCTCCATAGTTAGTTCAGCTTAGCCTACAACTAATAATAAATTCAAAATCTATTTAAGCTGTAAGTTCAGTAATCCTAATCATTTAAATAAATATAAAATAAAACATATAATTGCCACTTTTTACCTATCAGATTGGAAGGTTATGGTAACCAGTAGTGGATAAGGATGTGGGGAATTTGGGGGGTGCCTGAGTGGCTCAGTCGGTTAAACATCCGACTTTTGATTTTGGCTCAGGTCATGATCTCATGGTTGGTGAGATTGAGCTCTGTGTCGGGCTCTGTGCTGACAGTGTGGAGCCTCTTGGGATTCTCCCTCTCCCTCTCTCTCAGCCCCTCGTCACGTGCTCTCTTTCTCTCAAAATAAAGAAATAAACTTAAAAAAAAAAAGGATGTGGAGAAGTTGGAAATCTTACACACTGTTGATGGGAATGTAAGTTTCCTTGGAGGTAAATCTGACAAGTCTATTGGAATTTAAAATGTGCTTACCCTGTGACCCAGCAATTCCACTTCTAGAAATTTGTCCTGTGGATATATTCATACACTTGCATGAAAAATATGAATACAAAGTTTTTCTTTATAGCATTGTTTGTTATAGCAAAAAAAAAAAAAAAAAATGACATGTGATGGTTCCACACAATGGAATACCATTAAGCTGTTAGGAATGCAGTGGATCTCTGTTTGCTAATATAGAAAGACATCCACTATTAAATATTATTTTCTTTTACTTATTTATTTTAAATACACTTAGAAGCTCTTATTTATGTATGTATGTGATCTCTATACCCAGGATGGGGCTTAAACTCATGACCCTGAGATCAAGAGTCACGTGTCTACCAACTGAGCCAGAAAGGTGTCCCTGTTATATTTTTATTTATATTTATATTTTTACTTTTTAAATTATGTGTGTGTGTGTGTATTTAAAATATTTATTTATTTATTTTGAGAGAGAGAGTGAATAGGTGAGGGAAGCAGAGAGACAGAATCCCAAGCAGGCTCTGTGCTGTCAGTGCAGGGCCCAACATGGGGCTCAATCTCAGGATCTGCGGGATCATGACCTGAGCAGAAATCTAGACTTGGACACTTTGACTTAGCCACACAGGCGCCCCTTATTTTTTTAATGTTTATTTATTTATTTTGAGGGCATTTTCCTAATTGTTTTCTGTAGGTCTTAAAGCTTTTTTGTCCCTCATTTCTCTTCCATCTGTTTTGTTGATTTTTGTATTGGTATGTTTTATTCCTTTCTCATTTCCTTAACTTGCTTAATTTTCCTAACTTTGCTTAACTGACTGAGCCACCTAGGTGCCCCTAAACTATATTTTTTAAAAAGTCATGTTACAGAACAGTATGTGTAGAATATTTCTATTTTCATAAACTGTAAGGACTGTTATTGAGGTATTCCCTTTTTTCAGAGAAGGTATTCACTTTTTACTCTATATGCTTCTATAATGTTTACTTTCAATAAGCATGTGAGGAAGGGGTTAACTGAGAACATCTTCATTTGAGAATTTTCTGTAGTAGTAGGGGAGGAGAAGGAAGCTGGGTAGAGAAAAGAACCGCTCCATTCATATGAGATATATCAGTCAAGTTTTTGAGTCAGAACTGAGGCCTGGATTGGCAGAAAGGGAGATATAATGGGATTGAGACCATTCTGTGGAGGTTTTAAAGGCAATGATAAAGAGCCTGCATTTGATGTGAAAAATGATCTATAAAATGGAAATGATAATGGTACCTAGTCCATTGGCAGTGACTGACATACAGTAAGTGTTCATTGTTCGCTATTATTATTGAATAAAAATGCATTATCTTTTGTAAGCCTGAATAAATTAATGTGTGGTCTTTTATTCTGTGTGCTGAAGATTCTGCTGACCCCTCTGACAGACCACGTAGCTTGTGTGTTTTTCCAGTGACCATCAGCGTTCTTCACCGTTCATCCTCCCACCTACCAACTGTTAGTATCAAATACTGAAGGGCTACAATTTTACCTATTTATTTACTTTAAATGTTTACTTATTTTGAGAGAGAGACAGAGAGGGAGGGTCAGGGAGAGAAGGAGAGAGAGAATCCCAAGCAGGTTCCATGCTAACTGTGAGATCATGACCTGAGCTGAAATCATGAGTCAGACGCTTAACCAACTGAGCCACTCGGGTGCCCCCTGACAGTTCACAATTTTAGAGCTTTAGACATAGGATGCCCTCCAAGTTGCTTTTGGTTTTGTTTACCAGTGTTATCTTGTATACTAGTTAACATTTGGGGGTTGGAAAAAAAAGAGGGGAACAGGTAATTTGGGTGGAAAACATCTTTTCTATGCCCATGGGATTTGGACTAGATAATGTCACTTTGCACTGAATGTGTTCATCAGTTTTTGTTAGCAGCACAGTGTAAATGAGCATATTAGCTACAACACCTACATTGGCAGCCAGCAGTCTGCTTGTGAATTCTTTTAGAAAACGGAAATCTGGCAAGAAGTGTTCCTGAGCAGTTGAAATATCTTTGGAAAAATTATGTAGAACAAATAAAGTAGAAAAAAAATTCTCCTCCAAAAAAATTGTTTCACCACTGAAAGCCATGAGAAAAGATGTTTTACTTGTGGATTGAGATGTGACAGTGTAATTTGGTAGGACTTCAGAGTTCATTCTGTATTTCAACCTTTCATATAAGTTTGTCATTTAAAGAGTTTGAAGGTATATTCATATTTCATGAAAAAAATTTACAAAACTATTTTAAGAACGATGAATTTCTCACTTTATAGTATACATATTCTAATGTAAATTCTTTTTCCTTTCCACTTCCAGTTAAAATGTATCTTAAAGCATATGTCTTTTTGAGGTTTTAAGATAAAAACCTTCAGCAGAAATAACAAGAAAAGTTTATATTTAAACACAGTACTTGGCACTTAAGAGGTGTTCAGTAAATTTTCATTAAATAAATTAATGTGGCTCCTGGGTGGCTCAGTAGGTTGAGCGTCTGACTTCGGCTCAGGTCACGATCTCACAGCTCGTGAGTTCGAGCCCCGTGTTGGGCTCTGTGCTGACAGCTCAGAGCCTGGAGCCTGCTTCGGATTCTGTGTCTTCCTCTCTCTCTGCCCCTAACCCACTCGCATTCTGTCTCTGTCTCTGCCTCTGTCTCTGTCTCAAAAATAAACATTAAAAAAATTTTTTTTAAATAAATTAATGCGTGCATGAATGAAAAATATCTTGAATCTGAACTTAATTCCCTATGATTTGGCCACAGTCTAGCATTGGTGTATAAAGGCCTTTTGTTCAGCCCCCATTTCCATGCCTATTTTCCTCTCCCACCCCACAAGCACCCTCTCTAATGTGTTTGATGTATGTCCTTGATTCTATATGCATCTTTCTAAAGTGCTTAGTGATTTAAAAAAAAAAAAAAACAATAAAAAAATGGGGCACCTGGGTGGCTCAGTCAGCTAAGCATAGGACTTTGGTTCAGGTCATGATCTCCTGGTTTGTGAGTTCAGGCTCCGTGTCGGGCTCTGTGCTGACAGCTCAGAGCCTGGAGCTTGCTTCGGATTCTGTGTCTCCCTCTGTCTCTGCCCCTCCCCCACACTCATGCTGTCTCTCATAAATAAATAAATTAAGAAAATTTTTTAAAAAATGCTTAGTGATTTGGGGCGGGGGTGGGTACTTATCATTCATTCTAAAATTTTTCACCATACTTCACTGTTGCAGAATTTGGCTATAGAATTCTCCCTGTAAAAATGCTTTAGCTCTGGGGCGCCTGCCTGGTTCAGTTGGTGGAGCATGCGGCTTTTGATCTCGGAGTTCTGAGTTCAAGCCCCATGTTGGGTGTAGAGATTACTTAAAAATAAAATCTTTAGGAGCAAGCTGGGTGGCTCAGTCAGTTAAGCATCCGACTCTTGGTTTCAGCTCAGGTCATGATCTCAAAGTTTGTGGGTTTGAACCCTGCATTGGGCTCTGTGCTGGCCGTATAGACTGCCTGGGGTTTTCTCCTCTCCTCTCTCTGCCCCTTCTCCACTTGTTCTCTCTCTCAAAATAAATAAACTTAAAAAAAAACACCCAAAATCTTTAAAGAACTATGTTATAGCTCTTACTCTGGTTTTACTCTTCTCACTCAGCCCTGTTTTAAGATCTGGGAATGTTTTTGGACGTATACTTAGCTAATTGCTCCAACCTGCAGCATGCTGTTCCATGGTGCGCATCCGTTCCCATAGTGATGGATGCCTAGGCTACCGTAAACAGTGCTGCTAACAGCAGTCTTGTTTGTGTTCATTATGGACACGTGGAGAATGTGTTTGGGATACAAACTCAGGAGTGGCATTGTAGCATAGGTACTGACAGGCTGCTGAGTGGTAGATCAGCGCGTACCCCTCATAGGCCTTGCGTTCTCCACCTCCCAACACTTGCTATTGTCCACGGTTCGAATTTTTGCTATATAATTATGTCTTATTTTAATTTATATTTTCTACTTACTAGTGAGTTTGAACATTTCTTCATATTTTAGTTAGCTGTTTCCCTTCTGTGAAAGAAGCATGAAAGGATAAATGTAATAAAAATTTTTTAAACTTTTTATTGAAGTATAATTGACATATAACATTATGTTAGTTTCAGGTGTATAACATGATTTGCTATTTGTATATACTGTGAAATGATCACCTACAATAAGTCTAGTTGACATCACCATACGTTGTCATAAATTTTTTTTTTCTTGCAGTGCAGACTTTTTCCTAATGTCTTGCTAATTTGCTTTGAGAATAGATCTGGACATAGTATTTTATTATTATTTTAAAGCTGGAGGAGCTCTTGGTTATGCATTATATTTTATAAGCTATTATGTGTTTTCTCGAACTTCAAAAAGAACATCGTACTTTATGCAGAAGCTTAAAGTATTGTTTTCTTCTTGATTCCAAGAGACTGAAACGAAGGTGTTTTTTTTTATACATTCAACTTGAAGGCTGTACAGTATGCTACAGTTAAGCCAGCTTGCAAATTCATCTCTTCCATTGTCTTCATTTATGCCAAAAGGAGAGCAAGTGTTTTTACCAGAGTAGATTGGGTGGGAGAGTGCTTCATTGCAGTAGTTTAAAAAGATCTCCCTGGCCACAAATCAGTAGACTATCACAGAATCTTAGATCCAGCTATTTTCCATGGGTGCAGCCTCCCTAGATGTCAGAAAACTGAGTAAATAGTGGGCAGCACCCTCTCTAATTGCCTGTTTATTGAAGAGCCCAATACTTGATTATAAGTATGATCTTAACATCCATGAGATAGAAGTAGACAGTATTAAATACGATGAATGAATACTCTTTTAGGTGCATTTGCTATGAGAGGGCAATAGAAAATCTAGATGTTTTCATTTTTGCAGTATTTGGGGATAGAGAAGAGCATATTTCCTGAGATGCCATTTCTTAGGGGCTTATACAGAAGGCTGGGCAACAGTCATTTCAGGTTTGCCGGTGAATCCCACTGCTGTTTCAGTCGTTAGGAAAGGATACACGACCCTGACACAAAACGTTGACTTGTTTCAACAAAGCTGCAGTATTTGCGTTTTCCTGAGGAAACAGTTGTCTCTTAAGCGTTTTCACTTCTTACCAAAATGTGATGCAGTCAAGTTATTCTTTTAACTTTGATTTAGCATCTGCTTGAGTGTGTGAAAAAGTAATCTTAATTTGTGAAGTGTTTGATGTAACCATAAACTATGAACTTTCCCCAACCATACCATAATATGTTTAAATTTTTCCTTTTTTTTTTTTTTCTGGCTTTGTGATTATGACTTTTGAGTAAGTATCTGTCAGCCAAACATTGTTTCCTACTCATCATAGTTTTCAAGCAAAGCCACACTCTCTGCTAAGGTGTAGTGTTTTTCAAATAACTTGATTTTGCTCTGCCTTGAAAATTACGTTTTTTTCTTTATCATTTTCTTTTTCCCTCGGAAATCTTGCTTGGGAAATCATGTTTTTTTAGATGTGATTTTAAAACATTCTCTTTGGGGCTCCTGGGTGGCTCAGTTGGTTGAGCGTCCGACTTCGGCTCAGGTCATGATCTCACAGCTCGTGAGTTCGAGCCCCGTGTTGGGCTCTGTGCTGACAGCTCAGAGCCTGGAGCCTGCTTTGGATTCTGTGTCTCCCTCTCTCTCTGCCCCTAACCCACTCGCATTCTGTCTCTGTCTCTCAAAAATAAAACATTATAAAAAAAACATCAAAAATAAACATTATAAAAAATTTTTTTAAACATTCTCTTTAACCTTTTGAAGAATCTTTTAAAATTTAATATTTATCAATGCTAAGCTGTGTGCAACATAAAAAGTACCCTGCCTGCTTTCCCTCTCCCCAACATTTGACCTCTACAGGGACCCCATTTTCTGTTCTTCCAGCTGTTTCTTTTGGCATTTAATGCCATACTTTTAGGCAGTAGACTCATGCTGCTATTCTTTTAAAGTCTGTATAGATCGTTCTCTAGACCTGCACAGCTATCATCCTTGGATCTACCTTTCTATATAACAGTTATTTCCTCCCTATGTTGGGACTCCCTGCTTCCTGGATGCCACATCTTTCCCCTTTGTTGTTTATACTTAAGCAATTCTTCCAGAAGATTCCTAAGAAAAAGGTGCATAGGATGTAAATTTGAGAATCTGCATGTATGAAAATGTCTTCTTCTTTCATACTTGATTTATAGTTTACCTGGGTGTAGAATATAGAATAATTTTCTGAGTTTAACAGGAATTGTTCTATTGATTTTTAGCTTCTGTTGTTGCTAACGAAAAGTCTGATGATGTTCTGACTTTTTTTTTCTTTCCCCTCAGTTGGAGGTGGTTTAGGAGCTGATCTTTGTCTCTGATGTTCTAAAATTTTATGGTAATCTGCCTTACTGTGAGCCTTGTTTTATCTGCTGTATAGGGCACACTGGGGGCCCATTCAATCTGGAAACATGCATTTTTCAGTTCTGGGAGATTTACTTGAATTCTTTAATTCTAACCAGCCTCCACCTTCTCTCCCCCCACCCTTTTTTAAAGTTTTTATTTATTTACTTTGAGAGAGAGAGTGCATGTGAGCATGTGAGCAGGGGAGGAGTAGAGAGAGAGGGAGAGAGAGAATCCCAAGTGGGCTCTGCACTGTCAGCATAGAGCCAGATGCGGGGCTCAAACCCATAAACCCTGCGATCATGACCTGAGCTGAAACCAAGAGTTAGACACTTAACCAACCGAGCCGCCCAGGTGCCCCTCCCTCTTCTCTCCCTTGCCCCTGGTTTTCCTCTTCTTTCCCTCTTGTATTCTTATTCTTTGTGTTTGGAATGTATGGACTGATGGGTCCTTTAATTTGCCCATTTTTTCTATATTTCATCTTTTTTGTCTCTGTGCTCTGCTTTCTGGAAGATGTTTTGAACTTCATCTTCAGACACTTCTAATTAGGTTTCTGCTATAATATTTTTAAGTTTCAAGTTTTTTTCTCTGAATGCTGCCCCCCCCCCTTTTTTTAAGGTTTTGCTTTTATGTAATCTCTATACCCAGCATGGGGCTTGAACTCAGAACCCTGAGATCAAGAGTCGAATGCTCTACCAACTGAGCCAGCTAGGCGCCCCTCGGCATATTGCTTTTTTTTTTTTTTTTAGTTTATTTATTGTGAGAGAGACGGAGACAGTGCGAGTGAGGGAGGGGTAGAAAGAGAGGCAGAGAGAATCCCAAGCAAGCTCCGTGTGCCAGCTGTGGAGCCCAACAGCTTGATCCCACGAACCATAAGATCATGACCTGAACCAAAACCAAGAGTCTGTCGCAACTGAGCCACCCAGGCACACCTGAATGTTGCTTTTTAATAGTCTTCTATTTCTGTTTCATGGGATAGTTCTTCTCTCAGTATGTTAATTGTAATTACATTTTTTTCCTGCAGTTTCCTGTACCATCTGTTTCCTTAAAATACCTTTACTTGATCATTTATTTTAGTTTTTCATTTAGGGGATTTTCTTAAATGTATAGCCTTGGCTGTCTTACTCATGTTCCATAATGAGCCACTGAAAAACTGAAAGCTGGGTTTGACAGAGTGGGGGCTTCTAAAAGTTGGCTGGTGCTATTATTCATTATAAGATAGTTAGGATGGGGCGCCTGGGTGGCTCAGTCAGTTAAGCGTCCAACTTCGGCCCAGGTCATGATCTTGCGGTTTGTGAGTTCGAGCCCTGCATCGGGCTCTGTGTTGACAGCTTGGAACCTGGAGCCTGCTTCGGATTCTGTGTCTCCCCCTCTCTCTGCTCTTTCCCAGCTCATGCTCACACTCTGTCTCTGTCAAAAATAAATAAACTTAAAAAAAAAAAAAAAAAGATAGGAGGTCACCTCTAGTAGTCAGTACTCGTAGGTGTTTTTCTGTGGGGCAAATTCATCTCCAGAGAGAATGCTCCCATCTTTGGCTTATCCCTGGCTGAAACATTTGGGGAGCTGAATGGAGAAAGAGCTGGGGATTACCTTTCAGGATATCTACTTTCCCATAATCTCCATCTTTTTAGACTGCTAGGCCTTCCCCCAGTTGTGTTTAAGTCCAGAGTCTCTAGTTTCCAGAATAGGCTTCCCATCTTCTGACCAATGGCTGCTTGGGGTTAGGGTGGGAATCTTGGGTTAGAACTTTCACCCTGTTCTTTTTCAGCCCTGTCTGCTGTCCCCACTTGCAGAGGTATTCTGAGCTTTTTGGTGTGTCCCAGCACAATTCAGTTTGCTCTGGGCTTCCCCTTAATGTGCTCTTAGGTTTTACATTTTATGCTAAGTCAAATAACCTACCCATCTGCTTTTCAGCTTCCAAAAACTTGTAGTGGTTTCCTCTCCTATTCTTTTCTCTTGTAGCTCTCATTTTTACTGTTGTTCTAGTGGAGTTACGGAGAGGACAAAAGAGGTAAATGTGGGTGTTCAATGCGTTCTGTTTTATCGAAAATCCAAACTTAGTTCTGTAATGCACTTTTTCAGTGCAAGACTTAGAATGGCTTGTTTAATTGTAAAATTTTGCTACAGTACAGAATTCTGGATGATGTAGATTCATTTTCTGTTTTGCTACCCTTATGGATGAATGCCTAACACGTAGCTTGCTAGAAGATAATGATATCTGAGTGGCTTTAGGAAGTTTACAGATAGAATAATAGAACGTTAGGTCATCAAGTAACTTAATGTTACTTTTACGGATGTGGAAACAGAGCCAGGGTGCAGAAGTGGCTTTTTATGTTTGCTAATCTATCTAGAACTGGAAGTGAGTCTCTTCTCCAGTTGTCTTTTCTTTACCAGTATGGCTCTGTTGTCTCTCATTAAAGTAGCTGGAAAGAGAAGCCCTTTATCCGTTGCTCATGGTACCCACATGTCCTGTTAATTTTATGTACGCTTTAAGTTTGCAGTCCTGAGTGTGGAGGGATTTTTTTTTTTTTTTTTTTTTGAGAGAGAGCAAGTGCACAGAAAAGCAGGTGAGGGGCAGAGAGAGAGAGAGGTAGAGAGAATCCCAAGCAGGCTCCATGCTGTTAGCATGGAGCCCAGCATGGGTCTCCAGCTCACAAATCGTGAAATCATGACCTGAGCCAAAATCAAGAGTCAGACGCTTAACCAACTGACTCATCTAGGTGCCCTGGGGGATTGTTTTTAAATGTTTTTCTATTAATTTGGGGGGTCCAGTTTTATTTTGGTGAACTTCAAAACTTAAGAAAATGAGTATTTACCATTTAAAGATGTTTCTGTTTTGAAGAATTTATATTAAACATTTAAAAAGGTTTCTTTTCTTTCTTCCTACTGTTCCATTCTCAGTGGGTTCCAAAAGTTCTTTGAGGGGGAATGTGGATATGTCTGTTAAAATTTGACAGTAATGTGGAAAAGGGAAGCAGGTGTAAAAAGATCAACAGGTTTCTTTGGAGAAATCCTAGAATGCTTTCTTTATCAGCTCTTCAAAATTTAATTCCCAGTTCTTCTCCTCTAAGACCTCTGTCTCCATTTTACCCCGTGCAACATTAATCTTTTGTCTTATTTCCCTATTCCCTCCTGTATTCTGTACATTTGCCCACAGCACACTACTGAATTCATTATATGATGACATAGAATTCTTTGGTGATTTTCTTTTATATGTAAAATATTTGGGGCAGAACCGCTGCTTTGTACTTTTGACTAAATTCACTTATGCACATGTTTCCAGAATGCCTTCTTTGACTGAGGCACCAGGCTCCTCTGTAGGTACTGGCATCTGTTGGGGTACATATTAGGTCTAGATTACTGATGGTTGGTATAAATTCACCTTTTCTCTAGTCACTGTTTCAAAGTAATTGAGAAAACAGGATCTCCCCCTTTGTGTCACGTTGGTGGCTAGCTGCAACAGCTGGGAGCAGAGTGGGGAAACCTGTTATTTGGAAGCGAAGGGGTCTAACGTTCCCTTGTGTGGAAAGTGAACATGTTGTAAGAGAAGCCTTCTGACATTCCTTACAACCTCCAGGTTTTATGATCATAAAGATGTGCTCCCAGGGAATCAACAATACCCTTCGTAAGAACTAACCCACAAAGAAAAATAACGTCTCATACGGTTGAATGGAGTCTTTTGGAAATGTTTCCATAACTGAGCTAAGCTGTTGCATACATAATCTGAAGTAATCTAGAACACTTAGAATGATACAGCATTTATTTTATTTTTTGTTTTTTTTCCTCCCCCCCTTTTCTAAGATTAAAATGTGCTTTCTCATTATACTTTAGAAATGTTTTAACTTATTTTGTCTAATTTATTTATTGTGAAATATTATATATGTGAGATACATTTTAGGACATACATTTTGTTATATTTTTAAAAGATTTTTAAAAAGATTTTATATTTATTTTCTTTTATTTTTTGTGTTTATTTTTGTGAGAGAGAGAGAGAGAGAGAGAGAATGAGAGGGGGAGGGGCAGAGAGATGGAGACAGAGGATATGAAGTGGGCTCCATGCTGACAGCAGAGAGCTGGACACAGGGCTCGAATCCACAGACCAGGAGATCATGACCTGAGTCAAAGTCGGACACTTAACCAACTGAGCCACCCACGCACCCCAAGCTTTCTTTTTTTTTTTTTTTTTTTTTAAATTTTTTTTTCAACGTTTATTTATTTTTGGGACAGAGAGAGACAGAGCATGAACGGGGGAGGCGCAGAGAGAGAGGGAGACACAGAATCGGAAACAGGCTCCAGGCTCTGAGCCATCAGCCCAGAGCCTGACGCGGGGCTCGAACTCCTGGACCACGAGATCGTGACCTGGCTGAAGTCGGACACTTAACCGACTGCGCCACCCAGGCGCCCCCAAGCTTTCATTTTTAAGTGATCTCTCTACCCAGTGGGGCTCAAGAGTTTCATGCTCTACTGATTGAGCCAGCCAGATGCCCCAAAACATCATGTACATTTTAAAGACCAAGGCACCTGGATGGCTCAGTTGGTTAAGCATCTGACTTTGGCTCAGGTCATGATATCATGGTCCGAGAGTTCAAGCCCCATTTCAGGCGCTGTGCTGACAGCCTGGAGCCTGGATCCTGCTTCCAATTCTGTGTCTCCCTCTCTCTCTCTGCTCCTCCCCTGCTCGCACTCTGCCTCTCTCAAAAATAAATAAACATTAAAAAAATAAACATAAAATAAAGACCAGTGAAACAAAAGCCGGGATAACCATCCCGTAAGTGTAAAAGTTCCCTGTCTGATCCTCCCTTATACCCCACCCCAGGTTAATCACCACCCTGACTGCTATCAAGAATGTTAGGATTTTGCTTCTTTTTCTATGGTTTAAAAAAAATATTCATTTACTTATTTTGTGAGAGAGCACACACACTTGAGCTAGCGCCAGTGGGGAAGGGCAGAAAGATAGGGAGAGAGAGAATCCCAAACAGGCTCTGTACTGTCAGCACAGAGCCCGTCAAGGGGCTCAATCTCACAAACCATGAGATCATGATCTGAGCGGAAATCAAGAGTCTGACGCTAAACTGACTGAGCCACCCAGACACCCTTTTTTATTATGTTTTAAATTCTAAACTTGGAAACAAATTAGCTCAGTAATGAGAGACCTTAATTTCTTTTACATGTGTGTTTTATTTATTTTTGCTTATTATTAAATGTTTATTTTTGAGAGATGGAGAAGGGGGGCAGAGAGAGGGTGTGGACAGGATCTGAAGCAGGCTCAGTACTGACAGCACAGAGCCAGATGTGAGGCTCAAACTCATGAACTGCCAGATCATGACCTGAACCGAAGTTGGACACTTAACCAACTGAGCCACCCAGGTGCTCCCTAAACCTGCTTTCTTAACCACAACACCTAATTAGGGTGGTGTTTTATAACTTGATGCAGTTTTATATTTTTAAAATCTAGGTTTATTTTGTATCTTGGAATACTATAACCAGCTAACAATGTAGCCATCAGGCTTTTGCTAGAACCATTTAGTTGGAAAGCTCTACAGGGTTTTGGTTCTTGTCCAAACACTCCTAACATCTCATTGCTTGGTACAGATATATAGTCCTAAATCTCTTTGTATCATTAGTACTGTCCATTTTAGAGCCCTTCTAAAATGTTTATTTTATAAATACCTGTTGTTTTTTTTAATTTTCTTAATGTTTATTTATCTTTGAAGGAGAGAGACATACAGAGCTTGAGCAGGGGCAGAATCAGAGAGGGAGACATAGAACTCAAAGCACTCTCCGTGTTCTGAGCTGTCAGCACAGAGCCCGATGTGGGGCTTGAACTCACTGGCCGCGAGATAATGACCTGAGTGGAAGTTGGACGCTCAACCAACTGAGCCCTTATAAATACCTGATTTTTTAACGGGAATTTTCAGAGAAAACCAACAATATCACTGTATAGTATAGCAGATAGTGATATGTAGGTTAGAGTTAGCTTTTAAGAGATTTTAAGAGCTGTGATTATAGGAAGCATTTTTCTAATATTCAAAATTCTTAAAATGTTTTCACGTTTGTAAGTAATTTTTGGCACTTATTTTGATATGATTTCCAAGAGATAGCTTCTTTACAGAACAGTTATTGACTCTAGTGAATTTATATTTCCTTTGCAGAGTTATCTCTGAAAAGAACTAGCTGCAGTGATGTCTTTTTTTTTTTCTTAAGTAAGTTCTGCACCCAACGTGGGGCTTCAACTCATGACCCCAAAAATCAAGAATCTCATGTTCTACTGACTGAGCCAGCCTGCAGTGCTAAGTCTTTATGTTTAAAATTTAAAATCAGAAACTGTTTCTACGGAAGGAGTGCATATTTACAGTTCAGTCTCTTCTTGAACAAGATATGAAAAGTGTCTCAGGATATTGCTAACTGCCAACTAAATTTTACCATGGCACAAAACTTTACTTAATTAAACCTGATGTTCTTTGCCACTGATGTAGAGTGACTGAATTGCACTAATTATCTTGGGGCCTAGGTACTGCTTTTTTTTTTTTTTTTTTTTTTTTTTTTTGCTGTGTGATCCTGGACTAGTCATTTAATAACCAATTTGAGTGTCCATTCTTCATTTGTAAAGTGCCACTGACACCTACCTCGTTTGTGAGAATTAAATGCACAAATATATGCGAAAACACCTCACACAGCACGGTATCTAGTAGGAGTATAATAAATGTTCATAAATGTTCTCTTCCCATTAAAATTGCTGCTCTGTGCTGACAAAATTGTTGTATGGTATTTATAAAACGTGCTTGGTAATGACAACTAATGTTTTTAAAATGGTTTGAATGTATGCTGGGAGGCTGAACTCTACCAATTAATAGTATTTATTATATGTGGGGAGTATAAAAGCAGCATTAGATTTAAGCACAGTGATGAAATACCAATTCCGGTGTGTGCTCTATGGAAGGCTGTTTTCGTGGCTGTCACTGCTTCTCTGCGCATTAAATGGGATCTGGTATTGCTTTTGTTTGCATGTATTTATCTTGGATGACTGGGGAGAATGCAAGCATACTATGCTATTGCTTTTAAGTCCTTTTATATTGGGGGGCGCCTGGGTGGCTCCGTCGGTTAAGCATCCAACTTCGGCTCAGGTCTTGATCTTGTGGTTCGTGGGTTCAAGCCCTGTCGGGCTCTGTGCTAACAGCCCAGAGCCTGGAGCCTGCCTCGGATTCTGTGTCTCCCTCTCTCTCTGCCCCTCCCCCGCTCATGCTCAGTCTCTCATTCTCTCTCTCTCAAAAATAAAATAAACATTAAAAAATTTTTTAAAATAATAAAATAAGTCATTTTATTTTTTGGTGAGAAGAAATCCCCAGTGTGGCTAAGATCTTATGTCCTTTAATCCCTGTAAGTTGGTAGGTAAGACCAGGATGTTATTTAACTAAAAGACGCAGATACCAAATACATTTTAGGATTCTTGCGCTCCACATGACAGATCAGGTTCTTTTATCCTAGCATGTCCCCCCCAAACACCTGAAATGTTCAAATATCACTATCTCTTCTCACCACAATAATGATCTAAAGTCTCTGCTATTTTTGGTAGCAAAGGAAAGAAGACCTAACCCATGTGCAGCCCTTGTCAGTTCACAGTGCACTTCCACACACGTTTTCTTGCCTGATTGATGCAGCACCCTTGGAAGGGAGTAGAGCTGATGTTGTATCTATTCACACGGGAGACTGTAGAGATTCCCAAGACATCAGTGAACTGCCCAGGGTCACACTGCTAATACGAGGATTTGCTAAGGCTCTTGCAGTCTCCTGTGTTCTCATGCCCCTTATGAATAAACAGGCCCATCTAGTGTCTTATTAGATATGGAAATCAATCAACACAGGTAGACTTTTAGAACTTTTTTGATTCTAACCACCACACAGGAATTTAGGGGGAAAAAATTCTAATGTGTCACTTGACCATCTTTCTAATGTGTCGCTTGACACTCTGGATCTCTTATACATCATTGTATTGGTCCCAATATATTTTTATTTCAGAAGGCTGAAACAACGCGCAGCGTTTTATTCTAAAACAAACGTGCATATGTAGAGATGAGAAAAGTTATGGCTTACAGTGGCAAATGCCATATGAAGTTTTTAGTTGAAAATACTTTGTAAATGTTAGAAAGCATATTGCCTAAGAAGTAAAATTTGAGATCAAGGCCAGTTTAAAAGAGGGGGTCCTCTATCAGCAGTTCATGCAACCAACAGTATATATTAAGTCAATAGGACACTAGAATGAGAAACGACCTCTTCTCAGAAAGTTCATAGTCTAGGTTGATATCCCATGTACATTGTATAACATAGCTTCATAAACTCATGGACCATATTTCTGTTTAATGGTGAAAAAACATTTTCTTTTTAGTTTATATATTTATTTTGAGAGGGAAAGAGAGAGAGAGCAGGGGAGGAGCAGAGAGAGAGGGAAAGGGGGGAGGGAGGGAGGGAGGGAGGGAGGGAGAGAGAGAGAGAGAGAGAGAGAGAGAGAGTCCCAAACAGACTCCATGCTGTCAGCACAGAGCCCAATGCTGGGCTTGATATCACGAATTATGAGATCATGACCTGAGCCAAGATGAGGAGTTGGACTGAGCCACCCAGGTGTCCCGAAAAAGCACTTTAATAAACAGTTTGTAAGAAATCAATTCATTTGGCAAGTGAACTTAGATTTTGCCACCTAGATTATTCTTTTTTTTTTTTTTTTAAGCTTAATTACTTTGAGAGAGAGAGTGAGAGAGAGCAAGCTTGAGTTGGGGAGGAGCAGAAGGAAAAGGGAGAATCCCAACGTGGGGCTTGAACTCATGAACTGTGAGATGATGACCTGAGCTGAAATCAAGAGTTGGACACTTAACTGAGCCATCCAGGTGGTCCCACCTAGATTATTCTGAATCATGGTCAGAGTGTGTAAGATCAGTCCTAGCACCTCTTGTATTTCACAGAAAATCATAAATCTGTTTTGCAGTTTCTGTGCGGAGATCCTAAATTCGAACGTAAACCATTAGAGCCATTAATGGGTGAAACCCATGGCAACTAATAACTTAGAACAGTAAAATCAACAGATCTTGAAGCTTTTGTTCATGCTATGCATACTGTGCTCTGAAATGTAGTGTTAAATGTTTCTTTTTACATGATTATTTACTCTGGGCGACATGTACAAATTGTGGAATTTCAAATTTGAGTGGGCCTGGAGATCACAAAACTCTTTACTAATAGAGTGTGGACTGAAATCTAGGCTTGCTGATATCCAGCCTAGCTTTCTCTCTTCCTGCCAGTCGAACCCAGACTTCCTAATTTGGCATCCAAGAGACATTTAATTATGGTGTTCTTATAATTTTCCATGAGGTTTCTCTATTTAGTGGTGGATGAATGTGAAATTTTTCCTTATTGTATGAGTTTAGTCTGCCTTTGTATCTCCTAAGGCTTTTGGCCTATTTTTATTTTGATTAGATATGACTGATCATTCATAATTTAAAAAGTTACTTATGAAATTGACTTAAAATTACAGAGAAAGCATCTAACTCAGGTTCTAAGCCATTGGCTCTTCAGCAGTAACAGTGAAAATACGTTTCCACTTCAAAACAATCAACATTAGATGTAGCTTCCTGGCTTACCACACCTGCCTTGTCTGCTCTCAGCGTTGTCTTCAGGCACCTGAGAGGTATGCTTGGAAGCACCTTGAAAACCATGGAGTGCTATAACAATCTGTTGCATGCATGCATTCTTGCATGAGTCTTCTGATTAATTAATTGTATACTTGAGACTTTTTGTAGTAAAACATTTTGCTATATGAGCTTATAGATTGGAATAGGCCAAAAATGGGACCAGGTCAAAGAAAGCACTTAAATCCAGCAAGGCCTCGCTGGTACTAAAATCATAGAGTGGATGGGTGGTTGGAAGTAAGCCTAGAGCGTTGGTGCCTTAGAATGTGAATAGAAATGACAGATGGATTTGAAAATTCTCTTTGGGGCGCCTGGGTGGCTCAGTTGGTTGAGCATCCGACGTCGGCTCAGATCATGATCTCGCAGTTCATGAGTTCCAGCCCTACATTGGGCTCTGTGCTGCCAGCTCAGAGCCTGGATCCTGCTTCAGATTCTTCGTCTCCCTCTCTCTCTGTGCCCCTCCCCCACTCGCACTGTCTCTCTCCCTCTCTCTCTCAAAAATAAATAAACATTAAAAAAAAGAAAAAAATTTTCTTTGTTTAATATCCAGCGTGTTCTTTCATCAGTATTTATTGAGCGTCTTGTAAAGACTAGGCACAGTTTTAGACATTACTGATGTTCACAGTAAGTAAGAAGAGGTACTATTGTTGTCCTGCAGGAGTTTACAGGGGAAGATAGTTACAGACAAGTATAGATAGGATAATGAATGTTTGTATTTTGGAATGTACCACGTAACTGACCTTGCCAAGAAAGGCATAATCTTGGTTAGATTTTTTTTCAGATTTAAATTTATTAATATTCTCTTGATGAACTTTCTAAACTTTAGAAAATATGTTATAAAATACATATTAAAAACATTTTGAGATACATAATATACAAATTATATTTTAAAATATAAGCTATATATAGTATAGTTTATATATTAAATCTTAGTTATATTT
Organism: Prionailurus bengalensis; assembly: GCF_016509475.1. Taxonomy (NCBI): domain Eukaryota; kingdom Metazoa; phylum Chordata; class Mammalia; order Carnivora; family Felidae; genus Prionailurus; species Prionailurus bengalensis. The sequence goes on along the minus strand of NC_057349.1, from coordinate 39,617,096 downwards.
AATATTTAGTTATGTTTATTTTATATGTTTAGTTAACTTTAATTACCTAGAATATGAATCTATTCTACTTGGTAAGCCATCTGAACATTACCTGTCTGACCACATTAATATCAGAGAGCTCTTCAAGGAAGGGCATCGCTGGTCTCATTTGGATGTTAGTCCTTGGTGCTAGTATTTCGTAAGAGCAGAAGCCTGATTTTGAATCCTAGCTCTGCCCCTTAGTAACTGTGGAACTTATTTGTGCCTCAGTTTCAATGTCTGTGAAATGGGAATAAAGATAATACTTAAGTCATAGTTGTTGTGAGAAGTGAATGAGTTAATATGTGCGAGAGTGCTTAGATGAGTGGCACACATTAAAGGCTACATACGTGCCGTGGGCAGCTATCCTCCTCCTCCTCATTAGCATCATCATTGTTATTGTTATTACTTGATGGAATAAAAATAAGGTAAGGTTTTCAAGAATGGATTTTCTCGGGGCGCCTGGGTGGCGCAGTCGGTTAAGCGTCCGACTTCAGCCAGGTCACGATCTCGCGGCCCGTGAGTTCGAGCCCCGCGTCAGGCTCTGGGTTGATGGCTCGGAGCCTGGAGCCTGTTTCCCATTCTGTGTCTCCCTCTCTCTGCCCCTCCCCCGTTCATGCTCTGTCTCTCTCTGTCCCAAAAATAAATAAACGTTGAAAAAAAAAATTAAAAAAAGAATGGATTTTCTCTTTCTCAAGCCCTGAAAATTTCTCTAAAGGTAGAAAGATAAAGGAAGGAAGCTAAATCTTTATTGATCATCAGCTATGTGCTAGGTAGTCCCCTAGCATTTTACCTACATTCTCATTTAGTCCCTATACCAGTGCTGTGAAGTATATGAGAAGACAGGCTCAGACAAATTAAGAAACTTGCATAAGGTCTTGTACTAGTAAGTGGACATCATGATGATAACTGGTCTCTGTTACTCTGCATCCTGTACTCTTGCCTTGCATAATGCCAGAAAACCTGAGAACTCAGCAAGTTTCACTAGGAGGTAAGCTTGAAATTCGTTTGTTAGGGACTTTATTTTTAATGACCATTTAAAAGGATGTCTTCTGGGGGCGCCTGGGTGGCGCAGTCGGTTAAGCGTCCGACTTCGGCCAGGTCACGATCTCGCGGTCTGTGAGTTCGAGCCCCGCGTTGGGCTCTGGGCTGATGGCTCAGAGCCTGGAGCCTGTTTCCGATTCTGTGTCTCCCTCTCTCTCTGCCCTTCCCCCGTTCATGCTCTGTCTCTCTCTGTCCCAAAAATAAATAAACGTTGAAAAAAAAAAAATTAAAAAAAAAAAATAAAAGGATGTCTTCTGTTAGTTTGTTCCTACTGTAGCGATTTATTTTATGTATCTTTAATTCCACTCTTCCCACTCAAAAGTATATTGCAGTAGTTTAGGGGCACCTGGGTGGCTCAGTTGGTTAAGCGTCCGACTTGAGCTCAGGTCACGATCTCATGGTTTGTGAGTTCGAGTCCCACGTCAGGCTCTGTGCTGACAGCTCGGAGCCTGGAGGCTGCTTCAGATTCTGTCTCCCTGTCTCTCTACCCCTCCCCCACTTGTGCTCTGTCTCTCTCTCTCTCTCTCTGTCTTCAAAAATAAATAAATATTGAAAAAAAGGATATTGCAGCAGTTTAAATGCTATAAGTAGAATCTACATGGAAAATATTTGAACATTTGGAGTCTTATTAATAGTTTTCAGAATTAAGCCAATTTATAATTTCCCAGTTTTCAAGATCATCATCATAATTATTGAGGTCATTACTCCTCAGATTAATAGCTGTTTTACTGAGTTTTTTTTTTTAATTTTTTAATGTTTATTTCTGAGACAGAGAGACCGAGCACGAGTGGGGGAGGGGCAGAGAGAGAGGCAGACACAGAATCTGAAGCAGGCTCCAGGCTCTGAGCTGTCACTACAGAGCCCGACACAGGGCTCGAACTCACACAAACTGTGAGATCATGACCTGAGCTGAAGTCAGTCACTCAGCTGACTGAGCCACCCAGGTGCCCCAAGTTTCATTGAGTTTTCAAACCTAAACTCCATGTAGTCATATGTCATAGGTACTGACCCTTTTTATTTTGAATTTATAAATAAAATTCAAGAAATTGCTTTTTTTTCTCTTGCTGTATATTAGCCCAGCCTTATGGATTATTTCCCCCATAGGTAATAGAGAAGAGGAAACCTAATCAATGGCTGTGGAATAATATGGAAGAAGATGGAAAAAACTTGTTTAATGGGTAAGAAAAAAACTGTAATAGTATTATGTATGGCCAATTTGTAGTAAGTGGTCAAGGTTGGTATCCATTAGGGTGAGTGATCAGTCCCTATATTTGTCTTAACCCCATTCTGAACTTTGACCATCTCTTTCCTTCTTACTGTTGTGAATTTTTCAGTACTATGAGCTGACTTAAGCTATGAGGGGACATAACCATATTTGAAGACAAAAGTAGGACCTATAGATCAGCAACCATACTAAAAAACAAGTCTAGGGTGGGTCTTGAAACTTACTGGTGGCTAGATAGAGACCACATACGTCACGACCTATCAAGGGTATTAACCACCCCTTCTCATTTTCCAAATACTGCCAGCTGCTATGATGTTAGGCTCACTGTGGCCATCCTGTTCATTTAGGCACGTGCACATTATGTCAGTGGAATTCCACGGAAAGCCCAATAAAATGTGTGGCTAATTTATGAGAGATAAATTTTTTTAATCATACAAGTCCATACATTCTTATTGTCAATAATTCAAATGTCATAGATAACCAAAATCCTCTTCCTAAACCTTAGCCCCCCACCCCCACCCCCCAGGGTATATGAGTGTATGATATGTATTTGTGCAACCTTCTATTTTGCCTAATGATTGAAAACTTGGGTTTAGAAGCCAAACTGATTTTGACTAGCTATCATTAATTTGACATTTGGGCAACTTAATTTTTCTGTGCCTCAATTCCTTGGGTGTAAGTGGGGACAGTAAAATTCCTGTTTAATCGTGATGTTGAGGATTAATTAGATAATACATCTAAAACACTTGGAATAATGCCTGGAACATAGTAAATGTTCAGTAAAAGCGTTAGCTATAATTTTCCTCTGTATCCCAGTTAGCCTTTTTATGTACCAGCCTTCCACAGATGAATCTTTTTCTGATACACTGCAGGAGTTAAGCCATCTTATGATAAGGTTAACCATGGTGGCATGGATTTTTAAAAATTTTCCTGAAAGTGTTCTTTTTGGTTTCAAGCTTCAGTTCCCTCCAAGTATGCTGCTAGACTGTATGTGAGAATAGAATTAGACACCTTCGGCTCTTATTGCATATCTCATGGTGTACATGATGCTTACAGGGACATATGCATAAAACTACCTTCTGGCTGTGATAGTCTTATCTTGCCCACAGAAGTATCTGTTTTAAAGCAGAATGCATGATTCTCTTGTTTCTAGATAGGTATGTCAAATTTTCTGTTAAGACTCTTCCAGTCTATTTTGAGGGACAAGTCTTTTTGAGGTTTTTTTCTTGTTTCACAGAATTATAATAATTATGAAAATGTCTTTGATATCTTTTCCATGGCTTGTCAGCACTTTCTTAGGTAGTGCAGACAATTGCCTATTTTTAAGAAGGAAGGACACTAAGTCATCTCTCCTTAATATTTTCCTCCTGTATTGTTCTGGGGCTCTATTAGATTGTTATGGACTGTTCTGTCTGCTCTATTTCAGAAGACTAATATATAAAAACAGAGTTACCATTTACTAAGTACTTTTTTCCGTGCTAGGCACTGTTTTAAGTGTTTACCTATTTCTTCATTATCTCATTTAACCCCATCATGTACTTATGAGGCAGATGCTGCTGTTATCTTTATTTTAAAAGTTGAAGGAACTGAGGCACAGATTAAGTAACTTGTCCAAAGTCACATTGCCAGTGGCATCTTTAGGATTCAAACCTAGATCGTCTCTTCCAGAGCTTGCAACTGCTGGCCTACTTTATAAACTCATAAGGTTTGTTAAGGTGGGTATAAATTTAAGTAAGATAACAGAGCCAAATATTTCCTGAAAAAGTCACCATAGCTAATCTGTTTTTGCATGACTGTGGGAAGGAAAATTTGAAATCATGTATCTTCTTAAGTATGGGGAAAAGGATGGTGTGAGAAGGTAATCTGTAAATAATTATTTGTCTTGGACCATACTTAAATGAATACAGCTGTTTTGCTTTTTTCTGAATCGTATGTAGTAGATAGAAAATCACTTGCACCTGGCTAAGGACCGATATGTACATGTTTAAAAGGGATTAGAGTGAGTTGCTTTTGTAGATTGCCATTTAGCTGCTATTTGTAGAAACGGGCACTCAGAAAGATTGAACCGTGCAGCATTTTGGAGCTGATTAGTGATTGGAAATTGTTCTTTTGTTCTGTTAAATAATATTTGAATGACAGCAGAAAGTTGTGCAAGGAAAGGCAAGGCAGGAGAAAGGTGACTTATGTGTCTTATAATTAGAATGTCACTTAGAAGTGATGGTCTAAACAGTAAATATACATTAACAATCAATATTTGTATAGGAACTGTAAGGAGTTAGAGTATGTGGGTTTTGTTCTGAGGTCTGTCTTGTCAGGGAGAAACATTGGCTTTTCTTCACATAGCAGTTCATTTCCTGTTGAAATATGGTAAAGTACAAAGGGTAAGCAACATTTAAGATAATAACAACACTGATAAAATGTTTAGGCTTTCTTGTAAACTGTGATCATATGTAGTCAGTGATGTTTTCCTGTCTCTTTTTTTTTTTTTAATGTTTGTTTTATTTATTTTGAGAGGGAGAGCGCACACACAAACAGGGGAGGGGCAGAGAGAGAGAGAGAGAGAGAGAGAGAGAGAGAATCCCAAGCAGGCTCTGCACTGTCAGCTCAGTCTCATGAACCATGACATCATGACCTGAACGGAAACCAAGAGTTGGCTGCTTTAACGGACTGAGCCACCCAGGTGTCCCATCCTCTCTATCTTTTTTAACTCCATTTCCTGTTTGAATCCCTTCCACGTATTGATCAGTTATGGCTGTTAGTATACATACCTTTTACAGCAGTGTCTTTAAGAGTCGTTTAGGGGTCCCTGAGACTCTTTCAGGAGTCAAAACTATGTTCATGACAGTACTAAAACATTATTTGCTTGCAAGTATGTAGTGGAGTTTTCCAAAGGCTACGTGATGAATAACCAACTGAATACAGAAACAGATAGGAGCATATAGCTGTCTTCCGTAATCCAGGAAAGACTTGCGGAATGTAAAATAAGGCTACTCTTCTCTACATTTGCAGTGAGAAGGACTAAGGTTTATTTCTATGTTAGAACATAAAAATGAGCCCAGTGTGAACCAGAAAGTCATGGTGCCCTGTCTAGTGATTGAGTGGATTATGGGTGGTCACAGGTGGTGCCCACCACACAACATTTCCCTATACATTCTAGTGACATCCTGATAGACTGAGGCTGTGCCCCTGGTCTAGAGAAATGAAACTTCTGCTCCTTTTTCATAATTGTGCTAGAGGGTATATTCCAGATTATAGTCTGGAGAAATCTGGAGAAAGAAGGGCTTGATTTGAAGTGGGAATACTGTCCAACCTTGCCAATGACCCCTCTGATATGTGCCACAATTGGAATGTGGGAGCAACCAAAAGGACCTTTCAGGACAGCCTTTTATTTGACAATATTAACTGAGCATCTACTACGTTCCAGTCCTGTTCTAGGGGCCGGAAATAAGTCAGTGCACAAAATAAAAACAAAACGCCTCTACCCTCATGGAGCTTCCATTCCAGCCTTGGAGTCCTTTGGTCTAGGCACAGCCCCCTCTTCAGGGGAGTCTCAGAGTTGGTGATGGCTGCTGTGGGTCTTGAACAATGACTGTTGTTTCTCAGTGACTGACTGCTGAGGATAGAGTGGAAACTGCTTAACATGTTGTGATTTTATTTTTTATTATTAAAAAAAAAACAGGTACAAGTGGTTTGGGATTTTTCAAATCATACATGGAGCAATAAAGGTAACCTATCTCATCACCCCTGTTGTGGCTGTTTTAATCTTGTTTTGTTTTCAAGTTGGCGCCGGTTTTGTCAAGAAATTTAACTTAAAAAAATTCAATACCAACTGATGTTAAATTTATTCTAATTGTTTTTCATTATTTGAAGAAAAATGTTCATACATCCGTGAGATTTTCCTTGCCTGGTGAGTTGCTCCCAGGACCCTGTAATTTGTTTAATAGACTTTTATACAGAAAGAGATTACTTGGCTCATTAGATTGAGTCACTTAATAATGACTCGAAGGTTAACTAATGCGGCCATCAGACTCTGCTCACTGGCTGGATGTCTATCATATCACTCACTGACTTCAGTCATTTCTAAATGCAGACAACTAGGAATACCATTAGAATATTAATGGAAAAAAAACTGACATTCAAAATATGAATGACCAAAAATTGCCTCTAAAGATTATTTTAATTTTAGGATACACTTGAATAGAAGCTCTTTTTTTTTTTTTTTTTCTTCCAATTGGGTGGCATTGTGACCTTAATCAGAATGCACCAAATGGCTGTTGTCTATTTAGCATTGCTACCTGCCAGGTGCCCATTTCTAGCCATGCCTGGTATACTAAAGACCAGAATGTCTAGGGTTCACATAAAATCCCAGTCTTCTGCCAGAGTGGGAAAGACATAGCCACTTGGCTGCTTAGGGCAGAGATGGGGGAAACTGTAAGGGATCATTTCAAAGATGCCCAACCAACCTCTTTTTTTGTTCTTTTAAATCCCTTAAATCCCACACCTTACCTCTACCTTCAGAGATACATGGAGTCTCTAATTCCTGGGCCTTCCCAGTTTCTGAAGTTCTGACCCACTTGCTTGTTTGTTCACCCTGATGTGGGCAGCATTTAAATTTTAGCATGCCCTTGTCTGTTACAACTTTCCATTCCTCTGTTTACTTTCCAGATTCCAAAGTTGTGATATCTCTCATGTACTGTTCTGTCATTTGCCACTCTTTGTGTCCCTATGAATTTATGCCCTTTATTGCCCTTTACTGGGATTTTAATGGGATTTTGAGAGGAAAGGAGATAAACATGTATTCATTCTTCCATGCTTTACTGGAAGCCCAAGTTGTAACATATATTATGGAGTACATGCAACATCCCAGGAGTTGTGTTAGACACTTGGTCTTTTCTCTCATTTAAAAATCCATTCAAATGTTACTGAGGTTAGAATATTCATTCACATTAGTGCTATTCACCTGGTATTTTTTGAGCACCTCCTATATGCTAGGCACTGTCACATAAATTATTTCATTCAATCATCGACATCCACTCTGAGGCATATAGATATCATACCTCATTTTAATGAATATGGAAACAAATTTAAAGTTGCAGGCCTAGTAAAAGGTAATGCCGTGTTTGAGATAGATTTTTTAAAATAAATATGCTTTCTGTGTATCAACTATCTATTGGATATTAGATAGATAATTATTGTGGGTTTTGTTTTTTATGTGAGCTCTATGCCCAATGTGGTGTGGGGCTTGAACTCATGACTCCAAAATCAAGAGTTGCATGTTCTACTGATTGAGCCAGCCAAGCACCCCAACCGTTGTGGATTTTTTTAAGCAAGGGAATATAGTATAGGGTAAAAATGCTGTTTTTGTTTAATACAGTGATAATAGTTAAGAGATATGGTAGATCTAAAAAGATAGGCATCAAGATCAACTAGCACTTGAAGTAGTAATAACACAGGCCTGCAGTGTTAAGAGCCTAGACTGAGGGGGAGAGAGTAGCAGTAGCAATGAGGAAGGTAATTAGGTTTAAGAACCTTGGGGGTGTGGGGTGCATTTGATTCCATTCTCTTAAATGAGCTACTGTAACAAAGAACTTAGCCCTCAGTCTTATACTCTCATTTCTGAATACAAATTAGTAGGTGTTGGTAACCTGACTTGACTGTGACATGAATAAGGTGTTAAAGAGAATGTCAGGTTTTCAAGTCAGGTGAATAGGAGTACCATATCTAGGCCTGAGGTCTGGTGGGAAGAAGTGCAAGTGGAAATCAGTAAATTTGAACAATAATTACCTGTGAATGTCATGGTTTCTTGGAGATATGAATATCTGATACGTCTTCTGTATTCCTTTCTTTGTTTTTTGACATTTATCTGAATGCCCTGTAATCATATCATATACCATTACAGAAGGTTGACTGCACTCAGTCACATGATTTCTTGGTAGGTAATATATATTCATGTTTTTAAGCTAATCTTTAGTATTTTTAAATTTGTAATTTGAGGGCCTTTTTTTTTCCTTTTTGGAAGCACGTACTCTGATTTTATTAACACACAAAGTGTTTTTACAAGTCAGTTCTAAAGAATGAAGAACCCAATGTAAAAGACAGGAATGGACAATTCACATAAAGAGAAGAAAGATCAATAGTCACCATAATTAAAGACCACAAACAAAATACATATATATATATATATATGTGTGTGTGTATATATATATAATTTTTCAAATGTGAGATTGAAAATTATTTAAGGATGTGTCAATCCCCAGTACTAGGGAAACACATTTTCAATTACTACTGATGGGAAGTGAGGGAGGGAGTATAAATCAGTGCAACCTTCTTGGAGGGCAGCTCGATGATATCCAAAAATTTAAATGCATATATCCCTTGACACAGCAATTCATCTTCTGCAAATTATCTCATAGACACCCTTGCATAAGTGTCTCATGATAGATGCCAAAGAATACCCATGGTGCATTGTTTTTAACAATAAAACACTGAGGATAGCATAATTCTTCATTCGTAGAAGAATTAGTTAAATGGGATTATGCAGTCCATATCATAGAATATGATATAGACTTTAAAAAGAGTGAGGTAAAGCCAGATATATGGGAAAATGTCCAAGGTATGTTAAGTTTAAAAAAAAAAAGATGTAGAATAAGATGTATGATAAAGTTTGATTTATGTTAAAAATTAGGTTTCTAAATGCATAAGATATTCCTGGAAATGTGCTCCAGAAGAATGCGCAGTTAACAGTAGTTACCTCTAGAGAGGCAACAGGGTTGGAAACCAGAGAGGTTTACTCTTGCAGTTTTTATATTCTGTACACATATTAGTTTTATTATTTTTTTTAACTTTATTTACTTTTGAGAGAGACAGAGTACAAGTGGGGGAGGGGCAGAGGGAGAGGGAAAGAGAGAATCCCGCTGTTAACATGGAGCCTGTCGCGGGACCCAGTCCCACGAAGCAGGAGATCATGACCTGAGCTGAAATCAAAAGGCTTAACCAACTGAGCCACCCAGGTGCCCCTAATTTTATTTTTTTAAGTGTATAAAATTAATAAGAAAAAACAGGACTCCAGTTGTCCTTTGCTAAACATTTTTTTAAAAAACTCTACCCCCAAGATGGGGCTCGAACTCACCACCCCAAGATCAAGAGTATTACGCTCTACTGACAAGAGTCAGCCAGGTGCCCCTCCTTTGCTAAACTTAAAATGAACCTTGCTTTCCATAATTAAAAAATTATAGAAAATTTCAAACCTTATCTATACCCCTTCCCTCTTCCTTACCTTAGTCCTGGATTATTTTGAAACAAATCTTAGACATTGTATTATTTCATCTATAAATAGTTTATCATGTGCCTCTAAAAGAGAAGAATATTTTTATAAACCTAACCACAATAATTATCATGCATGTAAATATTGGTCACCAAATATCTATTAGTCAATGTTCAAATCTCCCCAATATTTCATTTTTTAAAATAGTTTGCTCGTTTGAATCAGGATCCAAGTAAAGTTCAGACATTGCAATTAACTGAGAGTATCTCTCTCTGTCTGTTGCCTCCCCCCACTCTTTTTCCTTGAAATCGATTTGTCCTATTTGAAATCATTTGTCCTATAGAACTTTCTTCAGCCTGAATATTGGTGACTATATCCCAGTGTCAGTTAACCATTATTAGGTTGTTTATTATGTTGTCTGTAAATTAGTAGTTAAATCCAGAGACTAATTAGATTCAGGTTCTTTTTTTTTTTTTTTAAGTTTATGTATTTATTTTGAGAGAGAGAGAGAGAGAGAGAAAGAGTATGAGTAGGAGAGGAACAGAGAGAGAGAGAGAGAAAGAGAGAATCCCAAGCAGCTTCCACGTTGCCAGCACAGAGCCTGATGGGGTTCTCAAACTCACGAAACTGCAAGATCATGACCTGAGCCAAAACCAAGAGTCAGACCCTTACCCCACTGAGCCCCCAGGTGCCCCAGTTTCTATTTTCGAGGAAGCAATGCTTGTGAGTGTTCGTATATATTTCCATCATGAGGTACATAATGTCTGGTTATCTTTTCTGGGTGATATTGGTAGCTTTTGATGATCATTGCTTAGGCCCACTAATTCATAAGAATCTTCCGTAAATGGAACGATTAGCTAGTGTCGGAAGGCTCCCCAGAGGAAGGATAAGTAAGAGCCAGACCAAGGAAGCAGTGGGTAGCCAGAGCAATGATGAAATGTTCTAGGGGAGGGAGCAGCTTGTGCAAAGGCCTAGAGGTGAGAGCAAGCTGTTCCATAGGGGAACTAAAAATAATTTAGAACAGTGGGAGCATAGCTGTGGTGTGAGGAAAGTGGGATGGGCTAGAGAGGTTCAGGACCAGACTATGAGAGACTTGATGGGCCATAGCAAGGAGTTTTGGGGCTTTATCCCCAAGTCAGTGAGAATGACATATTTGGGTTTTAGGCTGAATTCAGGAAAGCCTGTTGAAAAGCAGTTTCAGGGGTGCCAGCCTGGCTCAGTCTGAAGAGCTGCAACTCTTAATCTTGGGGTCATGGATCTGAGCCCCATGTTGGGTATAGACATTACTTAAAAATAACATCTTGGATAAAAAGAAAAGCAGTTTACAGTATTGTGGGCTAGAACTGATTGTGGTTTGAATTAGATTCGAGGCAATGGAGATGGAAGTAGTCTTGTCCATTCTTTGAGAAAATGATTACTGAGCACCTGTTTTTGGTGGGTGCTGTTCCAGGCTCTTGGGAGTCAACAATGGCCAAAATAGTCAGAACTCCCTGCCCTCATGGAGCTTACACTCTAGTGGGAGAAAGACAATAAATACGTAAATATATACTATGCTTACATAGTGGTAATTGCCAGGGAGGAAGATAAATCAGGAAGGGGGATGAGGATAAGGGAGTGTTATGTGGGGAACAATTTTTTTTTTAATGTTTGTTTGTTTATTTAGTTTGAGAGAGGGAGAGAATGAGTTGGAGGAGGGACAGAGAGAGGGGGAGAGAGAGAATCCCAAGCAGGCTCTGCACTGTCAGTGTGGAGCCCAATGCGGGGTCCCATCTCATGAACTGCGAGATCATGACCTGAGCCAAAATCAAGAGTCAGAGGCTTTACTGACTGGGACACCCAGGTGCCCTGGGAATAATTTTTTATATCAAGTGATGAGTGAAGGCTTCACTGAGAAGGTAACATTTGAGCACATATCTGAATGACATGAAGAAGAAAGCCATGTGGACTTATCTGAGGGAAGAGCATTTGAAGCAGCAGAAACAGAATTGCATGAGTCTTGGAATCGGAGAGTATCTGGTATGTTGGAGGAACAGCCAGTGGCTGGAGAGGAATATGTGAGCAGGAGAATAATGGGAGCTGGGCCGGAGAAATAGCCTTATTCTCATTGTGAAATTGTGATGGAGGGAAATAGAATCAAGATTCAAATGGAAGAATCAGTAAAATTTGGGGATCGACTGGATATGGGTAGTGGTAAGGAGGAAAGAGATAGGGAACACAGTAATCTCGTAACATGAATATTTTGACTTCATTTAAGAGAATAAAGCAGCTGGAGCAGATAAGCTTAGATACCTATTATCATGCAAATCTCTTTTTTATTACAACATTGGGAAAGAGGTAATATTGATTATACCCATTATGAAGGGAAAAAGTCTCTCATCATAGAATGGATTTTCCTTTGGTTTTGGTAGTTCTCTAATTAGGGACAGACTTGACTGTTCAGCAGCCAGGAGAATGCCTGAATAATGGGGTAGCAGTGTTAGGCTAGATATGGATGGAGCCCTTAGGGTACTGAAAACTGCCCCCCGACACATTACCACATCCTAGATACATAGACACACACATCCCATTTGCGTTTTGTTCTTACAAGCGTTAACATATCTGCCAAATTCCTAGTTGACATTAACCTAGTTCAATAGTATTGCAACTGCTTCTACTGAGAGAAGAGTCATTATGATTCTGTGTCTGTTCTAAGCATGGTTTTAGGAGGTGCATCCATTCCTTGAATCCTCATTTACTGATGATCTGCATAACTGTGTGATGCCTGAGTTACAAAAAGGACAATGACATGGTCATTGTGCCAGGTCTCGAGGACTTCAAAATCTAATAAGGTGGACAAAGGAAATCAGGGACCACAGGGAGGCATGCCATAATATTGGGTGTGAGGAAGGTATGATGGGGAGACCAGGGAAGGATTCCTTAAGCTTTGGGCTGAGTGAGGCAGATTTCAAAAAGAAGAGGAGAACTTCTGAATCCATGGAGTTCTCATTTGCTGCCTAATCTGTTTGTAACACTCCTACTTCTGTCCTTTCCAAGTCCCTCAGACCCATCTTCCTAAGGAAAGTTGTGTTTACAGGTCCCTGAATGACCTTCCTTGTTCTTTCTCAGTATTCTGTAGACTGTAATAGCCAGAAGGAAACAACTACAGGGTCAGTTAACAGAAGGCAAGTAGTATACACAGGTTCACATGTAGTTTATTTTATATCAATTCATAATTAAAATTAATAATACTATCGTACAAATAGAACTATATGGAAGTAGCGTTAAAAATAAAGTGGCTTCTATCCTGTAGAATAGCATTTCTCAAACTTACGACATTTGTATACCACTGTGATGATTTTTGTCACATACGGGTAAAATTTATAGAGTTACTTAATATTTTTCTGTAAGCCAAATTACTTTTTTTTTTCTAACTTAAAAGCCTACTCACCTTAAAAATATTCATGGAGTTATGGGTTTTCTGTTCTTTTATCAAGCACATTAAAATAATATGTGACTACTTATTAGAAAATATTTGCCCCTGGAGAGTGCCATTTCTTTCTTTCTGTCTTTCTGTCTGTCTTTCTTTCTTTCTTTCTTTTCTTTCTTTCTTTCTTTCTTTCTTTCTTTCTTTCTTCCTTCCTTCCTTCCTTCCTTCCTTCCTTCCTTCCTTCCTTCCTTCTTTCCTTCCTTCCTTTCTTTCTTTCTTTTTTTTTAGTTTATTTATTTATTTTGAGAGAGAGTGCGAGTGGGAGGGAGGGTGGCAGAGAGAGAGGGAGAATCCCAAGCAGCCTCTGTGAAGTCAGCGCAGAGCCCAATGCTGGGCTCAAACCCACTAACTGTGAGATCATGACCTGAGCTGAAATCAAGAGTTGGATGCTTAATTGACTGAGCCACCCAGGTGCCATGAGAGCTCCATTTCTAGATAAGACAGAGCGTAAGCACACTCTCCAGTCTCTCCCACTGTACGCAGCTAAAAATCTTGGTAGAACACATGGAATAACAATTCAAGGACTCTGAAAAGTCAGTAGTAGCAGGTAGATTAGAGAAGACCAGGATTTGAAGTACCACCATCCAGGTGGGAGTTTCCCTTTTTTTTTTTTTTAATTTCTAGTGTCCCTTGGCCTGGATTCCATGCAGCCCAAACCTGGAAGTGGGCACCTGGCAATAACAGAGAGAGCTCCAGAATAAACCCTCTGGTTCTGACTTAAGTGGAAAAGGAGACTCCGTGCACTCAGAGAGAGTGGTAGAAACTGCCCCCTTTAAAAAATTTCTCTGCATTCTCTCGTGCCCCAACCCCCAGGCAATCTTGTGTTGGTGCTGGCAGTGACATCAGTGGGGGCTTACAGATGCCTAAAGCTCTAAAGGAGGGGAAACTTTCTCTCCGTTGGAGAAGCTGTAGTCCTAAAAAGGTGGGGTGAACACCCATTGCTTTTTTTCTTTCTCTCTCTTCCTGCTGCCTAGCTCCCAAATTATGTGGGAGAAAGAGATAACAATAGCCCCAGGCTTCTGGCTGGAAGACAGGAAAGGGGAGCTCCAAGGAACTGAAAAGTACCCAGGACACAATGGAGAGGGAGGAGCTCAGGAAAGCAACCCCACAAGGTTGTTTGTGAACTCCTGGGCTCACCCCCAAACGGCACATGCGTGGATCTGTTCCCAAACAGCACACCAAAAACTTCTGAGTATTGAACTCTGAGATGAATCACTGTTCAGGCCCTAGACTGGCCACTGGGTTGTGCTCATGCCAGACATATCTGAATAGCTTTGCAAAGGCTTCGAATGTGGAACTGACATTTAAATCACACCCCACAGCAGGTTGGTTGGAACTTGGAACCTGAATGCAAGCAGGTCGATCGCCCGCTAAAATAAAAATATCAACATTTTCCATAGGATTTTAATAAGATGCAGAGTCTCATAATATTAAAAATGTCCAGGGTAGAATATAAAATTATTTAGCATACAAAAAAAAACCCAGGAAAATCTCAACCAATGTGAGACAACCAATAGATGCCTACACTGAGATAATACCTCTTCTCCATGTGTGGACCATGCCCTTCATTCAATTTCATCGGCAAGCCCAGGCCACAGGCCCAGTGTTGGACTAGTGACCATTGCCAGGGAGTACCGTGCACAAATTGGCTGAGACTTCTCAGGGCCCACCTCTGGAGCTAGTGCTGAAGTCATCTACTCCTGATGCACATGGCCCTATGGAGGAAGCATGGCTACTCAAAGTTAAGAAACAAAACCCCAAAACTCCTACTTCCAGACTTCATAAAAACTTATCTAAGTCAGGTTCTCCGATTTTAAGAGATTTTTCTATAGTGAGGTACAAAGAGGACTGAAAAGAGATAACCTGTCAGGTGGCTCAATACAAATTTTATTAAGTCCTTTGTGTGTGTTCCCTTTGTATACGATTCTATTTTTATTTTTTAGGCAGATGGGTAAATATGCTTCAAGGCCAACTGTTATTTTAGCACTGAGATAAATAACCAGTTGAAGAATGCAGATGTAGGGAGCCACACACGTTAGCCTTTGTAGCTGAAGATGACAGCCGCTGACCAGTAATTGCTATCTCCCAGCGGGTCCCCACCAGCTGCCTGTACTGGTCCGGGATCTATAGCTGCAGACTCCATGTACTGAGTTTGGCACAATTTGCACCTGCTCTCCTCTCTTCAGAAAGAACCATTCCAGGTGCTCATCCGTGCTCCCTAGGTTTATCTGTCACTGTGATTTCTGTGAGTTCCCAGTGGTGCTATATCATTTGAAGTTCTGCTTTATGTGTCTTCAAAGTGTTTCTTTTTCCTATTCTGCTAGAATTATCTCTGTTCAGCTCATCACACATCAGCTACTTAGGAATGCAGAGCAGAGAATTTTAGAAAGCATGCTTGAGAGAAAGCCTGCTGAAAGTGGCAGAGCTTATTAATATTACAAGTTTTTAAAAAAAATTTTTTAGTTTATTTATTTATTTTGAGAGAGAGAGTGCGCACAGGGGAGGGAAAGAGAGGATCCCAAGCAGGCTCCCCACTGTCAGCAAGGAGCCCGATGCAGGGCTTGAATCTACAAACCATGAGATCATGATCTGAGCCGAAATCAAGAGTCGGACGCTCAACTGACTGAGTCACCCAGGTGCCTCTTTTAAAATTTTTTTTAAGTTTATTTATTTATTTTGAGAGAGAGAGAGACAGAGAGAGTACAGGAGGGGCAGAGAGAGAGAGAGAGAGAGGAAGAGAGAGAATCTCAAGGAAGCTCCACACCATCAGTGCAGAGTCTGATGTGGGGTTCGAACTCACAAACCATGAGATCATACCCTGAGCTGAAACCAAGAGTTGGACACTTAACCGACTGAGCCACCCAGGCGCCCCAATATTACAAGTTCTTAAAGCCGTAAGTGTGTCAAGCTTCAATTTGCGCAGGGATAAAGGGGTCAGAATGAAGGTAGTTTTAAATTGTAAACAAACTTACAGCGATCAAATGGCAGGATCAGATTTTGAGGGACTAACTAGTTCTATTTTACTTGAAGAGCTGAGTAATAAGAACCCAGAGTAATAATTTGCCCCAAAGTAACCTCTACATTAACTTAATAACATTTGACCAATGGGAAAGGGGAGTTTATGGGAGTCAGGTGGCAAGATCTGAGCAGAGAGCAAGCTAGTCACAGTCCTCCCTTTGTTGGCAGTGTCAGCTTCTGATCTGGAGCAAGTCACAGGATTACTCTGTATGCTGACACTCATTTCTAGAGTCTAACTATATGCCCAGCACTGCTGTACGCATTTTACATGTGCTAACTCATTTAATCCTTACAACAACACTATGAAATAGAAACTGTTATTGTTCTCATATTATGGATAAGGAAATTGAGGCCCAAAGAGATGATTTGCCCAAGGCCATATACAACAAGTAAGGACAGAGCTAGAATTCCAAGCCAGGCAATATGGCTTGACCTTTTAACCACTATGCTATATTGCCTCTCATGGTACGTTAAAAATACCTACTGTAACTATTTTACAGAGTTGTAGGAAGCCGAAATTATAATAAAAGCACTTTAGTGAGGAAATAATGCTCTCCAAAAGAAAACTATAGCATAAGAACCCAACACCAGTGCTGGCAATTACTATGAGAAGCCCTTCTCTAGCGAATTGTGACACGGAGAATCAGAATCATAAGGTTAAAAGACTCTTCAAGGCTATGTTCTAAGAAGGCTTTATCTGCTAAAGTAACCACTGTTTTAGTAGTTCTCAGATTTTTAAAATTTCACAGATCTATAAAATACACACTTGCACACACATACACGCACCCCAACCCAAACTACCATCTGCTATCATCACCATTACAGAAAGGGCAGTTCATACCAGGAACATTGGTGAGATAGAATCTAATAAAGAACAGTGTTCCATGAACAAAACAAATAGGAATTTTACCCTGCTCAGTGAGATTATTAGTCTGAAGATTAGTGGTTAGGGAATTCATTCATCTGGACTGGTAGGTATAGATCCTGTTGGGTTAAGAAGTTATCTTGGGGTAGAGTGACCTCCCAAATGATGGCATCAATCATATCAATTGGAAGCATGTTCAGGTAAATACTAGTTGAACTACAGTTTACCTTGCTTCTTAGTAAAGTGTTTAGTGTTTGCCTTGGCAACCTTACCAAGATGCCCTTACCTATCTAGGTTCCATGTGTTTATTTCTTATCTTCCACATGAGATTGTGAACTCTGAAGTGTTGAGTCTTGTTTGTGTTGAACAAACATTTTAGTGCTTTTTTTTTTTTGATGAGGTAAAAAAATTATATGAAATTTACCATCTTAACTACTTTTAAGTGTACAATTGATTAGTGTTAACTATATTTACTAGTTAAACAGATCTCCAGAACTTTTTCATCTTGCATTTCTCAAACACTGTACCCATTAAAGAACAATTTCCCTTTCCCCCCTCTCCCCAGTCCCTGCTAATCACCATTGTATTTTCTGTTTCTATAAGTTTGACTAGTTTAGGTATTTCATATAAATGGAACCATACAGTATTTGTCTTTTTTGTGACTGGCTTATCTCATTTAGCCATAGTCCTTCCTCAAGGTTCATCCATATTGTACCATGTGTCAGAATACTTTCCTTTTTTTTTTTTTTTTTTTTTTTTTTAAGAGAGAGGGTGAGGGAGAGAGCATGCGGAGGCAAATGGAAGAGGGGCAGAGGGAATGGGAGAGAGGAGGGAGAGAATCTCAAGCAGGCTCCATACCCAGCGCCGAGCCCAACACGAGTCTTGATGTCATGACCATGAGATCATGACCCTTACCGAAATCAGAAGTCAGACACTCAACCGACTGAGCAACCCAGATGCCCCCAGAATACTTGCCTTTTTAAGCCTAATATTCCATTGAATGAAGATACCACAGTTTATCTATACATCTGTCAGTGGACATTCCTCTGATTAGTGATGTTGAGCATCTTTTCATATATTGTTGGTCATTTGTATATGTCATTTTTGGAGAAATGTTTATTCAAGTACTTTGCCCATTTTTTAATTTAATTTTAATTTTTTTGTTGAGTTGTAGGAGTTCTTCTTTTTTTAATTTTTTAACATTTATTTATTATTGACAGACAGAGAGAGACAGAGCATGAGCATGGGAGGGGCAGGGAGAGAGGGAGACAGAATCCAAAGCAGGCTCCAGGCTCTGAGCTATCAGCACAGAGCCTGACACAGGGCTCGAACTCACAAACTGCGAGATCATGACCCGAGCCAAATTGGACACTCAACCGACTGAGCCACTGAGGCGCCTGAGTTGTAAGAGTTCTTTATATAATTTTATATAGTTATCAGACATATGATTTGCAAGTATTTTTTTCCATTCTATAGGTTACTTTTTTACTCTGTTGATTGAGTCCTTTGATGCACAAAAGTTTTAAAGTTTGATGTAGTCCTCTTTGTCTATTCTTGCGTTTGTTGCCTGTGCTTTTGGTGTCATATCCAAGAAATACTCGCCAAGTCCAATGCCGTGAATCTTTTCCCTGATGTTTTCTTTTAGGAGTTGTATAGTTTAGGTCTTACATTGAGGTCTTTAATCCATTTTGAGTTAACTTTTGTGGTGTAAAGTAAGAGTCCAGCTTCATTCCTTTGCATATGGATGTCCAGTTATCCCAACATCATTTGTTGAAGAGACTGTCCTTTGCCCACTGAGTGGTCTTGGCAACCTTGTCAAAGATCATTTGATCAGGGGTGCCTGAGTGGCTCAGTCGGTTAAGTATCTGGTTTTGGCTTAGGTCATAGTCTCATGGTTTGGGAGTTCGAGCTCCACATCGGCTGTGTGCTCACAGCACAGAGCCCTGTTCAGACCCTCTGTCCCCCTCTCTCTCTGCCCCTCCCTGGCTCGCATGCGCGCTCTCTCTCTCTCTCTCTCTCTCTCTCTCTCTCTCTCTCTCAAAAATAAACAAACTTACGGGGCGCTTGGGTTGTTCAGTTGGTTAAGTGTCTGACTTCAGCTCAGGTCATGATCTCACGGTTCGAGTCCTGTATCAGGCTCTGTGCTGACAGCTCAGATCCTGGAACCTGCTTCAGATTCTGTGTCTCCCTCCCTCTCTGTTCCTCCCCCACTTGCTCTCTCTCTCTCTCTCTCTAAAGTAAATAAACATTAAAAAAATAAACTTAAGAAACAAAGATCATTTAACTTTATAAACAGGGGTTTATTTTTAGACTCTTTGTCCTATTCTGTTGGTCTATTTGTCTTTATGCTATTTGATTACTGCAGCTATGTAATAGGTTTGAAATCAGAAAATATGAATCCTCCAACTTTCTTCTTTTTCAAACTTGTTTTGGCTTTTTGGAGTGCCTTGAGATTCCCTATGAAGTTTAGGATGATATTTCGGCCAAAAATGCCACTGACCTTTTGATAAGGATTTTATTAAATCTGTAGATCATTTTGGGTAGTGTGGACATCTTACACTGTTGTTTTAATATTGTTTTCTGGGGCACCTGAGTGGCTCGATTGGTTAAACAGCTGACTCTTGATTTTGGCTTAGGTCACGATCTCACAGTCCTTGGGATTCTCTCTCTCCTCCTCCTTCTGCTCCTTCCCCGCTCTTGCTCTCTTTGTCTCTCTCTCTAAATAAATAAATAAACTTTTTTTAAAAAAAACAATATTTTCTAATGAACATGGGATATCTTTTTGTTTGTGTCCTCTTTAATTTCTTTCAGAATATTTTGTAATTTTCAGTATACATGTCTTTCACTTCATCGGTAAGGCTTATTTCTAAGTATTGTATTCTTTTTTATGCTCTTGTAATGGAGTTGTTTTGTTAATTTACTTTCAGATTGCTCAATGTTAGTGTATGGAAACACAGTTGAGTTTGTGTGTTGCTTTTGTATCCTACAACTTTTCTGAATTTGTTTCTTCTCTCTCTGTGTGTGTGTGTGTGTGTGTGTGTGTGTGTAACCTTTAGGCTTTTCTACATATAAGATCATGTCATTTGTGAACACAGGCAATTTTACTTCTTCTTTTCCTTTGTGGATGCCTTTTTTTCCTCTAATTGCTCTGCCTCAGACTTCCAGTACCATGTTAAACAGAATTGGTAAACATGGGCATTCTTGTTCTTCCTCTTAGAGGAAAAGCTTTCAGGTTTTTACCATGGATTATGTTAGCCATGGACTTTTCGTAAGTCGTCTTTTTTTTTTTTTTTAAGTGTATTTATTTTGAGAGAGAGAGAGAGAGAGAGAGAGAGAGAGAGAGAGAGAATTCCAAGCAGGCTCTCCATTGTCAGCAGAGATCTCACAAATGGTGAGATCATGACCTGACCCAGTATTAAAGAGTTGGACATTTAACCAACTGAGCCACACAGCCACACTGATAAGTGCTCTTTATTATGTTGAGAGCATTTCCTTCTGTTTCTAGATTGTTGAGTGTTTTTAATCATGAAAGGATTTTGAATCATGTCAAATGTTTTTTCTGCATCAGTTGAGATCATGTAGTTTTTGTTCTTCATTCTGTTAATGTAATGTATTACATTGATTGATTTTCATGTTGAACCATCCTTGCATTCCAGGATAATTCGTACTTGGTCGTGGTATATAGTGCTGTTGAATTTGGTTTGCTAGTATTACATCAGTATTCATCAGGAATATGGGTGTGTAGTTTTCTTGTCTTTGGCTTTGGTATCAAGGTAATACTGGCTTCATAGAATGAATTCATAGGAGTTTTAGGAGGATTGATGTTAATTCTTTTTTTTTTTTTTTAAAGCTTATTTATTATTGAGAGACAGACACAGAGTGTGAGCAGGGGAGGGGTAGAGAGAGGGGGAAGCACAGAATCTGAGGTAGGCTCCAGGCTCTGCTGTCAGCACAGAGCCCGACACGGGGCTTGAACTCACAAACCGTGAGATCATGACATGAGCCCAAGCAGGATGCTTAACTGACTGAACCACCCAGGTGCCCCTGATGTTAATTCTTTCAATGTTTGGTAGTATACTCCAGTCAAGCTATTTGGTCATGGGCTTTTCTTTTTTTGGGAGATTATTTGTTTTTATTGAAGTGTAGTTGGCACACAATGTTACATTAGTTTCAGGTGTACAACATAGTGACTTAACAAGTCTGTGCTCTGCTGACCACAAGTGTAGCTACCCCCTGTTACTCACCATACAACCAATGTTACAGTACCATTGACTATATTCCGTTGGGAGGTGTTTTTTAAAAATGTTTATTTACTTTGAGAGAGTACACATGTGCATGTGACTTAGTGGGGGAGGGGCAGAGAGAGAGAGAGGGAGAGAGAGAGAATCCTACACCATCAGTGTGGAGTCTGCCGCATGCTGAAATCATTCCCTCTAATGCTTTTTATTTTTAAAACATTTTGCTTATATTGGTGATATGAAGCAATGATAGCTTCCCTGAAGTAATTGATTGTCCAAGAATCAAGATTTATAAATTAAAAGTACCAGTATTTGGTAGACTGTAATAAATGCCCAACATATAAATACAATAGGAGGGGCACCTGGGTAGCTCAGTCAGTTAAGCATCCGACTTCGGCTCAGGTCATGATCTCATGGCGCGTGAGTTCGAGCTCCACGTCAGGCTCTGTGCTGACAGCTCAGAGCCTGGAGCCAGCTTCGGATCCTGCGTCTCCCTCTTGTGTCCTTCCTCCACTCATGCTGTCTCTCTCAAAATAAATAAATAAACATTTAAAAAAAAATAAAACAAATGCAATAGGAGCTTGGAGTAGAACTTTATAATTACATAAATCTTTTTTTGTTTATTTATTTTGAGAGAGAGCGGGGAGGGGCAGAGAGAGAGGGAGGGAGAGAATCCCAAGCAGGCTTCACACTGTCAGCACAGAGCCTGAGTGGGGCTTGAACTCATGAGATTATGACCCGAGCCGAAGTTAGACACTTAACTGGCTGAGCCACCCGGGTGTCCCATAAGTATGTAAATATTGAACCTAAAATTGGAGAAAGCTCCAATTGGATGGTAAGCTCCTTGAAGGCAAGGGCTATACCTTTTGTTTACTGTAATATTTCCAGGGCCAACAGAATACCTAAGAGTTATTCAAATTATTTACTGAACAAATGAATGAGCAGATGGGAGTGTAGAGGCCCTTCCTAGAGGGGGGTAGTATGAGCAAAGGTGAGAAGGCAAGGGTGTGTTTAGTGTGTCTGGGAGGCAGACAATGGGTAATTTAGTTTGTCTACATTTTGCGGAGCTTACAGAGATACCCAGAAATAGTTGGAGAGGACAGTAGGGGCCAGGTGGTTAAGTCTTAAATGTTAAGCAGAAAATAGTAAGATGCTATGGACATTTTGAAGCACTTACTTATGGAAAGGACCTTTTGGGTAAGATTGAGTAGAAATTATTTTCCATCATGAAGGGAGAATTATTAAGATACAGGTGTTTGGCTTGGTGTGAGTCCATAGAAGGTAAAGAAAAAGAAGGAGTCCTTGATGAGAGAGAACTTTTCCTTCTTGGATAAATGGGAAAGTGATGGTGCTACTACTCATGGAAATAAGGAGATCAGAGAATAGAAATGGTTTTGTTTTGTTTTGTTTTTTTAATTTTTTTTTTAACGTTTATTTATTTTTGAGACAGAGAGAGACAGAGCATGAACGGGGAAGGGGCAGAGAGAGAGGGAGACACAGAATCGGAAGCAGGCTCCGGGCTCTGAGCCATCAGCCCAGAGCCCGACGCAGGGCTCGAACTCACGGACCGCGAGATCGTGACCTGAGCTGAAGTCGGACGTGCAACCGACTGAGCCACCCAGGCGCCCCTGGTTTTGTTTGTTTTTATAGGAAAAATTTCCTATTCCTATTTGTGTCTTATTTCAGGTCTTTTGGTTTCTGGTTTGTGAAGAAAGTGTTCTCTCTGAGCCAAAAAACCTTCTTTTTTAGCTGCCTGCCACTTCCTCTACTTTTGTTAACTTCCTTTTTACCCATTCAGTTTGTATCATTTCATAAACTTTTCTTTGCCTACGTTTTGTTAAATTGTATTCTCAGGTTCTTAAAACAGCAGTTGTCTGTACGTCCCACTGCCTTCCATTTTCCACACATGAGTAACCTAGCAAAACTAAAATTGCAATCAAGTTGGCTCCCATGACTGCATTTCAGAATCTTGTAATGGACATGTTTCTTAAGTTTATTTATTTTTGAGCGAGAGATTGCAAGTGGGGGAGGGGCAGAGACAGAAGGAGAGAGAGAATCCCAAGCAGGCTCTGCTCTGTGAGCGTGGAGCCCGATGCAAGGCTTGATCCCACAAACTGTGAGATCATGACCTGAGCCCGAATCAAGAGCCGGATGTTCAACCAACGAGCCACCCAGACGGCCCAGAATCTTGTAATGGACATGTTAATGGCAGAAGCATTACTTTGAGCTGGCTAAAACCTATCTTGCATGCTAAATGTGTATTTGTTTCCTTCCATGTATTCATCAGCTCATCCGTAAGGTATTGTTAGGCCTTTGCCACCCTGGGAGATACCAACTAAGTGTAAGACAGAGCAACCCCATAGTAAAGCTGTGTTCTCCAACCTAAAGATTGCACCTTTGATGGTGGGTAAAGACTGAGATCAAAGACTTTAGCAGTGGTTTGGTCTTGGGATGGTGCATCTCCCCAAGAATCACCACCATTTTCTCTTGCCACCCTCTCCCTATTATTATTATTACATTCACTTTTTTCCTTCCTCTATCTTGAATACAGTCAAGTGTTACAAAACTTGAAGATAGGCAGTACTACTTTTGAATCCTGGCTGAATTCTTTTCTGTGTGTTCTTATGAAAGTTATGTAATATTTAACATTTAAGAAAGCCTCAGGTTCCTCATATATCAAATGGGAATAATAGTATCTTGCTGTTTTAGGCCTAGAGAAGTTGTGAATAATATTTGATACTTCATGTACCTTAATTTCTACTGATATTATTGTATAACCATTATTCACAGTTTCTCAACAGCATGAGAGCCCTCTTACACAGTATTTGATGTTATGTTAGAGTGAGGTAAAGTAGGAGAGTCTTCGGAATGAAGTGGGTGGTTATAAACTTGAGAATCATAGGGTCAGATATCTATCTCAAGGACACGGAAAACCCAAGAATGCTCTATACTACAGAGAAACCCATGAAGACCTAAGATAGGGCACATTTTGGGGCACCTGGGTGGCTCAGTCAGTTAAGCATCTGATCCTTGATTTCGGATCAGGTCATGATTTCACAGTCATGAGATTGAGCTCCACATCTAGCTAGCGCAGAGCCTTTCTTGAGATTCTCTCTCTCTCTCTCTCTCTCTCTCTCTCCCCCCCCCCCCTTTGTCTCTGCCCTTCTTGCACTCATGCACATGCGTGTGCTCTCTCTTTCTTTCTCTCTCTTAAAATAAATAAACTTTAAAAAAATAAGGTAGGACCCATTTCCTTTAGTTGCCCACATTGATTTCTTCCTAGTGATGGGCATGCGTGTTTAAATATTTTTAGCTATTCAGATATGTGAGCATTTGACTTTAAAGCACTGTTTGTTGATATGCTAGTAGACCTCCTAATATATTCAACACAGTCTTCCAGTTCTGCCTCATTTTAGCATCATTGGCAGTGTTTTGTGAAGAGGGCAGAATTCTACAATAGCTTTTGAGGAGACATTGCCAACACCATTGAAAGCAGATAGTCTGAAAGCAGAATAGTCTGGGTCAGGTTAATAAATGGGGTTTTCCAGATGAACTGTCAGCCACTCTTTATCACTTGGCCCCTTGTAGCATATAGAAATCTTGCTACTATTTCTTCCATTTTCCTTAAATCTATACTGTAATAATCTTGTCCACATCTGCCTTATTTGAGCCCGTATTCTCACCTGTGATGTATGGCAGGTTGTAAGGAGACTCTCAATCATACCAATAGAGCTAGAGAGCTGTGGTTTTCATGTGGAATTTTTTTTTAATGTTTGTTTATTTAAAAAAAATTTTAATGTTTTCTTTATTTTTGAGAGAGAGAGAGACAGTATAATTGGGAGAGGGGCAGAGAGAGAGGGAGACACAGAATCTGAAGCAGGCCCCAGGCTCTGAGCTGTCAGCACAGAGCCTGATGCAGGGCTAGAACCCATGAACCACAAGATTGTGACCTGAGCTGAAGTTGGACACTTAGTTGACCGAGCCACCCAGGCACCCCTAATGTTTATTTAGTTTTGAGAGAGAGAAAGTGAAAGAGAGTGTGTGCATGCACACAAGCCAGGGAAAGACCGAGGGGTGGGGCCTCAAACTCCAAAGCCCTGAGATCATGACCCCAGCCAAGGTTGGATGCTTAACCAACTGAGCCCCCCAGGTACCCCTCATGTGGAATTTTTTGTACTTCTTTTCACGTTTCAAACTGGAGTCACTTTCCAAAACCTTATATTATTAGAGTGTGGAAGAACCTTTAGAGCAATGTTGCATGTCAGTGCTTAAACATTTATCACCTATTATAACTCCTACGTTATTAATTTTTATTTCAACTGTGAGAATTAATGAGGAAACATTTTATATTCAATAAACAACACAAATTTACTTCCCTAAAAATAGATCTGAATTTTTCATTAACTAGAATTCAACTCAAAGGCAAATCCCCCACCCCCAAAAAAGGGAG
This sequence comes from Prionailurus bengalensis, assembly GCF_016509475.1. Classification (NCBI taxonomy): domain Eukaryota; kingdom Metazoa; phylum Chordata; class Mammalia; order Carnivora; family Felidae; genus Prionailurus; species Prionailurus bengalensis. The sequence goes on along the minus strand of NC_057349.1, from coordinate 39,591,508 downwards.
CGGCAGCAAAGGTAACTAGAAATACCACATGATCTTTAATCACAAAAGAATAAAATATTGAACTATGTTTTTTCTACTGTTTTAAGACAACAGAGTAGTCAATCATCTGAGTTCATTGATATTTTATAATGTTGCCAATCCTATTTTCACTGGTTTCTGTGCCGAAAGCATACTTCTTGATACATCATAGGTGAACTATCAGTAAATATTATTGACTAGATTAATTTTTAGTGATCAAGTATTTGTTGCCAAAAATGCCCTTTTATGGAAGCTAGTATCTGAATAGCACAGCCCCTGGTAATAACAGTGAGTTTCTAGTTGAAAGAAACTAACTTCTTTCAAATATGTCACTTTGTTGGGAACCATCAAAAATGTCATTCTTGAGGCGCCTGGGTGGCTCAGTTGGTTAAGTGCCCGACTTCAGCTCAGGTCATGATCTTGCGGTTTGTGGTTCGGGCCCTGTGTAGAGGCTGTCTATGGCCAGTGCAGATCCCACTTTGGATTCTCTGTCTCCCTCTCTTTCTGCCCCTCCCCTATTCACGCACATGCTGTCTCTCTTTCTCTCAAAAATAAATAAACATTAAATAAAATAGGATAAAATGAAATAAAATGTCACTCTTACTGTGCTTGTTGTCTCTCTTTGTAAGAAGCACACCATGTGTGTGGACCATCTAGAAAGCCAATTCTTTTTAAACACTTGACTTTATTGCCTGCACATACCCAGTTTTGGTTATACTAGGACCTAGGCATTTACCAGTACATACATATGTAGCTAGAAAAGTCCTGTAAAGTGTCCTGCAAAGGAACTGGAACTGGGGAAGAACCAGTGATGTGAGCAGTCGTCACAGAATTTCAGCAGATGATAGTCTGCTTAATACAAACCCATTCAAATTACCTATTAAAGTGGTGGAGCTCCACCTAGGATTAAAAAGCAAGACTGGCAACTAACTTGAGTAAAAAGTGCCCAGGAAAGATTTGGGATCAACTTCTTAGTTCTTCTCTAAATGCAGAGCCGTGGGTAAGGAGTGGTAAAGAGTGGCACAGCCTTTGCCTAAGGGGCTTGGAGTATGGTTAGGAAACTAGGTAAACAACTGAGGCTGTGAGCAATGAGGCACTCTTTGAGGCTTTAAGGGGGAGATTCCGTGTGCAGTGAAGTGGCCAGGAAAAGCCTAAATATAGAGGAGACAAGATAGCGTTCCAAGGAAATGAGTATTCTCAACATTTTGAGTAAACGGTGAGTAGACCAGTCTGACTGGTTGTTTACATGCCAAGAAAGGGTAGGAGATATTAGAATCTACTTTGGGGTCAGATTGTTTGAAATACAATAAAGGTCTTATAAAGGTCTGGCTAAGGGACTTGGACTTTATCATACAGGTAATGGCAACCTGTTAAAGGTGGTAGTTGTGGGTTTTTGTTGCTGTTTAATCAGGAGCAATGGTTGGTGTTAAGCATGGATTTAGAAGCTCAGGAGGGCTAGTGGTGAAGGGAAGTGTTCAGTTGATTTCAAAAAAGCAGCATCACTTTTTGTAGCCCTAATGTAGGTAATTTTGTTTGTAGTTTCTTGTCATACTCTGAAGGTCAGTCAGCTTGCAGAAGTAGCACCAGTGTATCAGATTCTCCTGGCTAGCTGGCAGTGGTGCTGCATACTTCTTTCAAAAATATTAATTGCTTGCAGATCTTTTCTGTTTACTTCACTATTTCTCTTTCTTTAAAATTTTTTTTTTTCAACATTTATTTATTTTTGGGACAGAGAGAGACAGAGCATGAACGGGGGAGGGGCAGAGAGAGAGGGAGACACAGAATCGGAAACAGGCTCCAGGCTCCGAGCCATCAGCCCAGAGCCTGACGCGGGGCTCGAACTCACGGACCGCGAGATCGTGACCTGGCTGAAGTCGGACGCTTAACCGACTGCGCCACCCAGGCGCCCCTAAAATTTTTTTTTAATTATTTATTTTTGAGAGGGAGAAAGACAGTGCAGGCAGGGGAGAGGCAGAGAGAGAGGGAGACACAGAATCTGAAACAGGCTCCAGGCTCTGAGCTGTCAGCACAGAGCCCGACGTGGGGCTCGAACTCACAAACCCAAGATCATGACCCGAGCCGAAGTCGGACACTCAACCGACCGAGCCACCCAGGTGCCCCACTATTGTTACCCTTTCTATCATGAATTTACTATTTACTTGAATACTTTGAAAATATAAACCAACAAGGAATTTCTACAGAGGTTAAGGTAGACACTGGATTCCCAAGACAGACATTCCCAAAGCTTGAAGACCTGTGATCACTGGGAGGATCTGTGGGTCTCACTTTTAACTTAGCACCATCCACCATGAAAACAATCCTAAAGAAGAGAACCTAGAAGAGACAGCTGTAAGGTAAGTTTTACTAGAACTTCATGGGACAGATAAACTGTGGAAGAATTAAACTTTCAGAGAAGAGATAAAGAGGGAAAACTGCCCATCTCATTTTTTGAGGTTAGTGTAATTTTGTTACAAAAACAGAGACATGATAGAAGAAAATGAAAGACTAATCACACTTAAGAATATGGATGTGAAAATTATAAATGAACTATTAGCAAATTGAATGTATCATCAAAATACAAAACATTATGACCAAATGTTTTTTTTTTTTTATCGCTGTATGGAAGGATGGTTCAATAGCAGAAAATCCACCACTGACATGATCCACTATATTAAATTTAAGGGGGCATGGTCATATAATTTTCTTAATTAAGTTCAGAAGAAAATATTAGATGGAATTTAATATGTAGTCTGATTAAAATTTTCTTTTTACCAAACTAGAAATAAAAGAGAACTTCCATAACCCAAAGTTAACTGCAACCCCCTATGATAACTATCCTACTTAACACTAAAACTGTGGACCCGTTCCCTCTAAAGTTAGGAACAGGCCATGGTGCCCACTATCATCCTACTATTTAGTAGTGAACTGCAGTTCCTGGTGAATGCCAGAACACAAGAAAAAGAAATAAAAGATACAGATAGAAAAGAAAGAACAAAGCTATCTATATTTGAAAAAGATGTGATTATTCATAGAAAATTCAAGAGAACTGACCAAGTATTGGAGCTGAGAACGGAGTTCAGCAATTTTTTGGTTGAACCATATGAAATATTTTTTTTGGTAAAAATAATTACTTATCAGTAGTTTCATAGGATTCAACCTAATATGAAAGTCACATTTGTATACATGAGCAATCACTACTTAGTAAATGTATATTTTTAAAAAGATCCCATTCACATAGCCATAAAGATCCAGGAAATATCTAAGATTTTTTTTCTTATTGAGAGAAAGAATGAGAGAGTTTGAGTGGAGGAGGGGCAGAAGGAGAGAGAGAATCTTAAACCGGCTCCATGCCCAGGGCAGAGCTCAATGCAGGGCTTGATCTCACAACCGTGAGATCATGAGCCAAAATCAAGAGTCAGGTGCTCAACTGACACTGCCACCCAGGTACCCCTCCAGGAAATATATAAATAAGAAATATGTAAGTCTTGGGGCTCCTGGGTAACTCAGTCAGTTGAGACAGGTCATGATCCTGGGGTCATACGTTCGAGCCCCACATAGGGCTCTGTGCCGACCACAGAGCCTGCTTAAGATTCTCTCTCTCCTTCTACCCCTCCCCCCTGCTTGTGCGCTCTCTCTCTTTCTCTTTCTAAAATTAAAAAAATACATATATATGTAAGTCTTGTGGAGGAAACATATTGAAAGACCTGAATAAACAGAGTGATACCATGTTTGTGGATGGAAAGAGTCACTATCGTAAAGAGGTTACTTTTCCCCAAATAAGGTTTTAATTCAATGCAATACCAATAAAAAACTCAAAAGGATTTGTTTTAATAATTTCATTAGCTTACCCTAAAGTTCGTATTGGTAAAGAGGCAAAAATGGCTGATCTAAGGCTGCACTGAAAAATAATTGTTGAAGAAGGACAGTATAGAATGGCAAAATTTGTAGAACTTGTCTCTGTAGTAATCAGAACAGTGTGATCATGAAAAGGGAGACTAGTCAGATAGGCCAACTGAACAGAATAAGAAAATAAATCCAGATCCATTTTAAGAACCAAAGTGTAAAATTTTTAAATTTTTAGAAGATATTATAAAAAGACTATCTTTACTACCTTGAGTTAAGAAAGGATTTCATAAATCGGGGCAGCTGGGTGGCTCAGTCAGTTAAGCATCTGGCTTCGGCTCAGGTCATGCATGATCTGGCGGTTCGTGAGTTTGAGTCTCGAGTCAGGCTCTGTGCTGACAGCTGGGAGCCTGGAGCCTGCTTCAGATTCTGTGTCTCCCTCTCTGTCTGCCCTTCCCCTCCTCGCACTCTGTCACCGTATCAAAAATAAATAAACGTTAAAAAAAATTTTTTTTTAAAAGAAAGGATTTCATAAAGCATAAAATCCTAAATTTCATCATATGATTGCAGTAACTACATCGTATTCACTACAAAAGATACCTTAAAAGACAAGAAGCAGACTGAGAGAGGATATTTACAATACATCTAATCAGCAGAGGTCTTGTGTCCAGAATATATAAAGAACTCTAATCATTTTATAAAGAAAAGACAAACAATCCAATCCAAAAAATGGCAAAGGTTAGTCGATCTCTTAGAATATGTAATGCCTAGGGGCGCCTGGGTGGCTCAGTCGGTTAAGTATCCGACTTCAGCTCAGGTCCTGATCTCACGGTCCGTGAGTTCGAGCCCCGCGTCAGGCTCTGGGCTGATGGCTCGGAGCCTGGAGCCTGCTTCAGATTCTGTGTCTCCCTCTCTCTCTGCCCCTCCCCCATTCATGCTCTGTCTCTCTCTGTCTCAAAAATAAATAAACATTAAAAAAAAATTTAAAAAAAAAGAATATGTAATGCCTATTACTTTGTTTCTGCCAATATTGGATATATTTCTGTTGATAGCACTTCCAAAGCAATTTAGTTCTTACTGGTTCTGAAAAGTTCTTATGTGAGTGCTGTGGTGATTGTATGTTTTGTCAATTCACAAAAGAGAAAACAAAATGGTTAATTGTTTGAAAAGACGTTCAACCTTGGGCTAGTAACCAAGCAAATGCAGACTAAAACAATGAGCTAATCTTAAGTTCTGACAGTAGTCAGTCACATTTGGTTAAAAGCCAGCTTTCAGGGGCGCCTGGGTGGCTCAGTTGGTTGAGCGGCTGACTTCGGCTCAGGTCACGATCTCGCGGTCCGTGAGTTCGAGCCCCGCGTCGGGCTCTGTGCTGACAGCTTTGAGCCTGGAGCCTGTTTCCGATTCTGTGTCTCCCTCTCTCTGACCCTCCCCCGTTCATGCTCTGTGTCTCTCTGTCTCAAAAATAAATAAACGTTAGGGGCGCCTGGGTGGCGCGGTTGGTTAAGTGTCCGACTTCAGCCAGGTCACGATCTCTCGGTCCGTGAGTTCCAGCCCCACGTCGGGCTCTGGGCTGATGGCTCAGAGCCTGGAGCCTGTTTCCGATTCTGTGTCTCCCTCTCTCTCTGCCCCTCCCCCGTTCATGCTCTGTCTCTCTCTGTCCCAAAAATAAATAAACGTTGAAAAAAAAAATTAAAAAGAAAAAATAAATAAACGTTAAAAAAAAAAAATTTTTAAAGCCAGCTTTCAAATCTGTCTCACAGCTGAGCCATGTACCAGCAGTGTGACCTTGGATAGGTTTCTTTAGCTCTCTGAGCCTCTTTATTCTTTTAAAAATGAGTTTAAAATCAGTTGTCAGAAAGAATCAATGATGTGCATTAGGTTTTAGAACAGTGCCTGCCTGGTGGGGCGCCTGGGTGGCTCAGTTGGTTAAACATCTGATTGTTGATTTCAGCTCAGGTCATGATCTCAAGGTCATGAGATTGAGCCCTGCTTTGGGCTTTGCACTGAGTGTGGAGCCCGCTTGGGATTCTCTCCCTCCCTCTCTCTGCCCCTTCCCTACTTGTATGCACAAGAATGTGCACACTCTCTCTCTCTCTCTCAAAAAACAACAAAAAGGCAGTGCCTGGATATAGTAGTGTCCAATAAATGATAGCTTATTTATTTATTTTTTTATTAAAAATTTTTTTTAATATTTGTTTTTGAGCAAGAGAGAGAGAGAGGGAGACACAGAGACAGAGTGCAGGGAGGGGCTGAGAGGGAGACACAAAATCCGAAGCAGGCTCCAGGCTCTGAGCTGTCAGCACAAAACCCGACGTGGGGCTCGAACTCACGGACCATGAGAACATGACCTGAGCTGAAGTCGGACGCTCCACTGACTGAGCCACCCAGTTGCTCTGATAGTTTAATTATCTATAATGCAAGTTAATTATAAAAATACTGAAAAGTATGTGGCCCTAGCCAAAATTTGTCCAACTGTGTTCTACTTAGATCCTAAATAGAGACCTACCCCTGAAATTGCGGATAGCTAGCTTCTCGCCCTCCCAGGTGACATTACCTTGGTGAAGTCATAACTAGGTTCTAGACGTTAACTCTGAACGTTCAGAATCTCAATTTTGTGAGAACATGATAGGATGCCCAGTTTCTTAGGAACTGACTCATGTGGTCAAAATAATTAGAGTGAAGATTCATTTATAATGAGAAATACCACTGTTAAGCATGCTAGTACTTGAACTTGGTGGTTATTACATTCTCTCCCTGAAGGCAAGCTACATGGAAAATCAATTTTAGTTTTCTGTTCAAGAAATTAATGCAAAGGGAGTTTGCTGAATGGTTTTAGTGACTAATGGTATCTGGCCCTTATGTGACACCACCAGGCTCAAGTAGTTGTACTTACAAATTGGGGGCTTGCCTTAAGCCATGTAGAAAGAGTACTGTCTCATTATTACTCTGAGGATTCCCGCCCTCTCTTACCTGTGGTTTCCAGTCTGTGGTCAGGCACAGGCTCATATGTCAAGGACATATTCTCCCTGGCTCTCTGAGGTTATACCTGGGTCACTTTAATTGGGTTTGGGGACCCTAGAACTCTGTAGTCACTCAGACCTCAGGGTTTTGGTATTTTTAACAGATGGATTATTGTGTTTACTACTGTTTTTTTTCTTTTCTAATTTCAATCTTAGAAGATAAATCCATATCTACTATTTTGGAGACTTGATCCTATTACCATGAGAGAACACGAAGTTCCTTATTTCCTTTGTTTCGTGATTTAGTTTAATTTAAGAGAAATATTTTTTAAGTTTATTTATTTCGAGAGAGAAAGACTAGGGGAGGGGCAGAGAGAGAGGAGGAAGAGAGAGAGAATCCCAAGCAGGCTCCACACCAGCAGCACAGAGCCCAACACAGGGCTTGAACTCAGAAACCATGAGATCATGACCTGAGTGGAAACCAAGAGTCAGATGCTTAACCAACTGAGCCACCCCGATGCCCTTGTTTTTTAATTTGAGAGAGAGAGAGAGAGAGAGAGAGAGCGAGCACATGCAGGGGAGGAGCAGAGGTAGAGGGAGAGAGAATCATTAGCAGGCTCCACACTCAGCATGGAGCCTGATGTGGGGCTTGATCCCAAGGGAGATCCTGGGATCATGACCTGAGCTGAAATCAAGAGTCAGATGCTCAACTGACTGAGCCACCAAGACACCCCCAAAGTTCCTTATTTCATGAACCCACTCAATGACATCAATACCTTAACAGTCCTGTCCTCCTTAATATTAAGGTCCAGGCTGTATCTGGAATACTTTTATGAGGCATTTTCCTTACAGCAGATTCATAAGCTGGATTCTAATTAGAATTAGTAATGCATTAAATGGTTTCTTAGAGGTCTGTTGGTTGGTCTCGTAGAATATGTAACATTTATTATTTTGTTTCTGCCAGTATTAGACATTTTTTATTGATAGTTCCTTCAAAGCAGTTTAGTTCTTACTAGCTCTGGTAAGTTCTTTTATGAGTGGTAGGTATAGTGATGATGTATATGTTTTTGATAAGTTTGCTGTAGTTGAGGTAGGTGATTTGATGGGGACTTTATCTACCCTAAGCTATATAGCCTGTTAGTGACCATTAACTTAAAAATAACATGCTGAAATTTACTGAGAAGTTGGGTTCAGACAACACATGTTCAGAAGAAATAAAAGATTTAACTTTAGAGTAATTACTTTTCTAATTATTCGTACGTATTAAAAGCTGAGGAGTTGCATACATTCCTTGTTTCATTATGCCACACTGATATAATTTGGTGGTTATCTACAATGTTCAGCACAGTTACCACAGGCATCATGGGAGTGTTGCTGGAAAAACTTACAAAACTGTGAAGCTTATTTTTTGTGTGTTCTCATATTTTGTTTCAGGGACCTCTTTCCTTGGTGTCCATTACCCCCTTTGGGCTCAAGTCTTCCTTCTGTGGGGTCTCAAGCAGATTCAGACTTTCTCTCCCTCTTTAGTTTCTTCCTCACTATGCTTACCTACACAGCACCCTGTCCCTCAGAGCTCTGCTTTCCACTTCCTGCTATGGTAAATTAATCTGCACTTAGTTGTTAGCCATTGATTGGCTTTGTGTGTTTCACTCATAAGATTCTTTATTTGCCTTTAACGAGGGATGTCAGTGTCTTATTCCAAAAGGTGTGGAACTCCCTGGCAGGGCAGGAGGGTTGGTGTCTTTAAGACAGGAGCAGAGGTGGCTGGGGTTTGTGGGATTTAAACTACATGAAGTTCATTGCCGGGGTGTGCACCGGCGCTCTTTCCTCTTGTGTCTGCTTACTATAGTTAAGTTCCCAGAAGCACTTCTGCTTTATTCTTATATGAGAGATGAGGGTTCATGCACAGTTCATGTCTTTGAAAAGCCTTCTATGCCTTAGTTGAAAGAAGGCCTCTTTTATATTTTTGCCATGCAGCACATTCTGTGGGACCTGTAAATATTCAATGGGCATACCCCCACTGGAGAGAAAGCAGAGACTGATTCTGCTTCTTTCATCCAACTGCATTTTATGGTGCCATGGGTTTGTTTTAACGTCTTAATTGGACTTTTATTTTTCTTGCATTGCTTTGCTATTAAAGGTCTTAAACCTAAGAAAAATAGATAATATTAGAAAAAAACTTTAGTTTGCTTGGGGAAAAGAGTGATTTTTCTCATTTTTAATATAAAAAATCATCTAATTTTTTAAGAGTATTTTATTATGAATGCCTTATTAAATGAAACTATCTGGATAAGATCAAGATCAGACAGTTACTATAAACTGCTCAATTAGCCAGCCTGATTTTAGGCCCTGTGGAGACAAAAATAAATGTTTTCAGGGATAGGTGACCATGTGGCCAAGTCAGCCAGTACTTTGCTTAGAGGCACGCACTTTCAGAGTGCAGTTACATGGCCATCCCATTTGAGCCTCCCTCAAGAACATCTCCTTGAAGTAGATATTATTGCTACAGACCAAGAAACTGAGGCTTTTAGTGTGCCTTTTGTACTTGGAATAGTATGGAGGAAGGTCCTCCACCGTTCAGCCAGTTGCCTTCACCACCCCCTAGCACATGTGCACTCATACTCACTCTCCTTCAGGGAGGTTGGTTGGGTGTTGAGAGATCTAGTTTGCTGACCAGTAAACTGGAATAATGTGAGGAGCTGTCCCATGAAGGAAGGGAATGTCTCCTGAGAGTTGGGAAAGGAAAGGAGTCTGCCCACGGAAATCACTTCTATGGACATTTTTTGGTAGTGGCCGCTGGGGAAGTAGAGTAGAAATTACCTTGGTACTTTGGCTGATATGGAATTTCAAATGATTGACACTTGACCGACGGAGGCTCTGCTATATTGCCACTCTGCAGTACACGGAAGAGGTCTACACTTCGCTGGTCATAAGCTTATGGAGAAGAGTGAGGGGGGTTCCCTGTGCAATGATTAGTGCTACTAAAATATAATTCCTTAGGTTCTCCATGCACCATAAATATCATCTGGCTGCCTATCTCTGAATCTTCTTTTCTAATGAAAACATAATAAACCATGTATGCTCTGTGCTTATCTTCAGTCATCTTGCTGATGCCTGAATTTTTAAGACTGTTGAAACAGTCTCCTCAGTGCCATATCCTTTTTAAAAATAGATAACACATGATTTCTTTTTCCCAGAAGGATCAAAGGTTGATGAATGAGTGTCCTCTCCATCTCCACCCCCAGATTGCCACCACAGGGTATGCGATGTTACCAGCTTCTTGTTTAACCTCAATGCATGTAAGAGAGGGAGGGAGGTTGTGTGTGTATAGTTGTTTTTTTTTTTTTTTTGAACAGTCATGATGGTATATTATATACACCATTCTGCCCCTTTGTTTTTTTCACATACTGTATTTTGAATTGTTGTGCAAATAGGTCTGCCTCTTTATAAAACGAAGCAAAACAAAAAACAACTGATGGTTTCTGTTGTAGGGCCAATTTATAATTTATTTAATCTGTTCTCTATTAAAGCGCCTGAGTGTTCTTTGTAGCTTCCAGTTTTTCTCCTTTTGTGTGTATGTAACAAATACCCCTTTGTATTTGATCCTTCTTTCTAGACATTTGTCTTCTTCTGTGCTCTTGAAATAAAGTGCTTAAAAATTGTGTCTCCACTCATGCAAAATATGATGGGCCTTTGTCCTAAAAGATGTGCTTTGGTGTATTGATGGGGGAGGCCCGGAACTAAATATACTGCTATCATTTTAAGAAACAGGACATTAGGAAGAGGAGGTTCCCATTTCTTGAAACAGCCACTGAAATAACCAACACAGGCATCTAATCCTCACAATCCATTTGTAAATTCTAGTCAGATTTATTTTCCATTCACAGAAATTGTTCCCTTTTTTCCTCTACAGGCAGTTCGTAACGTATATATGTGTCTTCCATACAAATGACCATGTGTGGAAAGCCCTCTTCAGCCATGTGGGGAAGTGGGAGGAGGGAGATTTCACAATTTCACTGCCAGGGCTGCAGCTGGGAGAGTAATTCTTGGCATTTCAAGTTGAAACTTTGAATCAATTTTCTCAAAATAATACATTTGATAGTTAGCTTCGTGGTGGCGCTAGTATTCTAGTACTGTGCTATAGATACACGATGGGCTTTAACTGGACCAAGTGCTATTTATAACATCGATTCTCGGAGAAGACCTATCCCAAAGTCTCAACTGGAAAACAACCTGTTGGTTGAGGTTTGTGAATATTGGATCGGATCCATGTGGCCAAATGTTGCTTTGCCAAACATGTGGACTGGGAATAAAGTGTGTCCGCCTGTGGGGTCAGAGGTCTGTGCTCTTGTTTGCTGCGACCACAGGGAGACTTAGGAAGGTACAGGATGGGCTCCTTGACACCTAGATGATCAGAGTTAGTGAGGGAGGAGCAGAACTTGACCAAATGAGGGATTTTTCTTTTCCAATAAGGGAAGAAGTTCAGAGAGAAGCTTTAGACCAAGCAAGAGCATTTCAACAGACTGATTAAAGTGGCTTTGTGACCCCCAAAGACAAAGATACTCAGGAAGTTTTTGTGGGCAGAAGTATTTGAAAGAAACTTTGGGGGCCAGCAAAGAAGTTGCCACCTGAGCCTGAAGGGTATATTTGAGGCCCAGACCAAAGGGTATTTTGCCAGCCATCTTCTGTGACTAACACTGCCGAGAACTGCTTTTTTGATTTGGTGCGTTCGTTTCAGGTGGGAGGGTGTGTTTCACAGTAAAACTAGACGTGATGGTAAAATGATGATAGAGAGTGAAAGGTTCTCACAGATTGTCTAATTTGTGATATTCTTTTGCTATCAGAGAATATATTCTTTACTTTTTTGTCTTAAAAAATTTTGTAAGCATATCCTAAAATAAAGAGAATAGTATAATGAGCTCTATGTACCCATCAACCAGCTTCAAGTATGAATGTTTTGACAGTGTTTCATCTATCTTCCTGCCACTCCCCCCAGAATAGTTTAAAGCAAATTCCACACATCATAATATTTCACCTGTAAATACTTGAGATATTTCTAACATACAAAGACTGAAAAGGTATAACCACTGTATCACTGTCACACAAAATAGTTATTTAATGTTTTCTAATACTTTGTGTTCAAATTTCTCCAGCTGTGGACTTCGGGTGGTAGAGAGGGAAGGATTACAAAGAGGCAGAAAGAAATCTGGGGAGTGATGGGTGTGTTCAGTCTTTTGATTGTGGTGCTTTTATAAGTATATACTATATGCCAAAACGTACCAAATTGTATACTTTAAATATGTATAGTTTGTTGTATGTCACTTATATCTCAATGAAACTGTTAAAAAAAATAGTGAAAATAGGTAGAGGCATACAGTATTTTAAAACATTTTTTCCCAGTTATCTGCAAACTGTCTTTTTATAGTTGGTTTGTTCAAATCAAGATTTAAATATGAGCCACACAGGGGCGCCTGGGTGGTTCAGTCAGTTAAGCGTCTGACTTCAGCTCAGGTTATGACTTCCTTGCTCATGTGTTCAAGCCCCAAGTCGGGCTCTGTGCTGACAGCTCAGAGCCTGGAGCCTGCTTCAGATTCTGTGTCTCCCTCTCTCTCTGCTCCTCCCCTGCTCACAGTCTGTCTCTCAAAAATAAATAAACATTTTTTAAAAATTAAAAAATAGATACATTTGAGGCACACATTGAATGCGGTTGATATGTCTCTAGGTTTCGTATAATCTATAGCAGATCCATCCCCACCCCCTTTTTCCTCGTATCATTTATTTATTAAAGACTACAGATCATTGAGCCCATAGCATTTGCCACACTCTGATGTGGTAATCTGGCTAATTGCAGCCTTGTGGTAGCATGTTCTGTCACCCACATTTCTCATACCTTAGTAGTTAGATCTAAATGCTTCACTGGACTCAGATTCAGGTCTTTCAGCCAGAGTACTTCATAGGTGATGCTGCTGTGAGCCCTTTATTACATCCTATCAGGGAAGCATGTAGTGTCTGATTCTCCTGCTTTTAGTGTAAAGCTGATCAGTGGAGTCAGGTGTTACTGGTGTTAACCATTCCTGAAGCTGCTGCCTCCATCTATTCATTAGGGGTAAATTGTTCGCTGGGTGTGTGTTTGTGTAATTTTTAACAGCTCTACTAAGGTGTAATTTACATACAGTTAACCGCACATACTTAAAGTACACAATTCAAGAAGTTTTGGCACACATACAGACTTTGACATATGTATACGTTGTTGACGACTGACTGGCTGCTGTGGAGAGCATACTGTTTTAGAGGCATACTGCAGGGACAAACCACAATTCCTGGGGTCAAATTTTTGAAAGGTTAACCCTGATTCTCAGTGTCAGAGATTTCCCATATGGCAGTGGAGTAGAAGAGGGAGTCTTTAGTTTGGACCTTGCTTCAACACTAGCTTGTCAGGGAGACAATGCTAAAACATTTACACCAGGTTGTAGCAAATAGGGCCCTTTGATCGGGCAGCAGCATAAATTACAGTAAAGCTGTGTTTCATGTTTATACAGCAAACCTAGTTATCCTCTACTCTTGGCTACCATTTCTCTGCAGAGTCACAGGTGACATTTCTAACAGTGTGTGTGTGTGTGTGTGTGTGTGTGTGTGTGTGTGTGTTCCACGTGGATTCAGAATTTCTTGTGAGCACTCTTTTTTGGCCACCTTTCCCCAGTCTACTCTCCTCCTCGACAAGGTGTTAATAAGTTTTAGGCACAGATCTCTTTGGCAAGAGTATTAGGTTAATCAATCAAAAGGTCAGATCCCTTGAAGGCCAGCTAGCTTAGCTTTGTTCCACAGATGGCATCTCCATAACCCCCTATCAGTCATCTTATGTATCTTCATCACCTGGAGACCTGCATGAAACTGTATATATCTCGGTGCCTGATCATCACAGCTACTAAGCAAACAAAACGCAAAACATGTTCAATAGCTTCGTCTTGCAGATACTATTAATAGTCATATACATAATGCAAGCATCCGACTGAAAATCCAACCTGAGACTGAGACTCTGCAATGAAATGGATTTTATATTCAGAAGTTCTTGCGGGACTCTGAAAATACTAAAAATTGTGGAGTTGTATGCTTTAAATGAGTGAATTTTATGGTATGTAAACTGTCTGAATAAAGTGCTTTTTAAGAAGTATTTGTGAAAATTAAAATACATTATCTTGGGGCGCCTGGGTGGCTCAGTCAGTTGAACGTCCAACTCTTGATTTCTACTCAGGCCATGATTCCAAGGTTGTGGGATCGAGCCCTGTATCAGGCCCCGTGCTGAGTGTGGAGCCTGCTTAAGATTCTCTCTCTCTCTCCCCCTGCCCCAGTCCTCCACTTTCGTTCTTTCTCTCTAAAAATTAAAAAAACAAAATAAAATATATCATCTTGTACAGAAATGATACTCAACATTCTAGAAATAGATGAAATCACTGAGAAGAGAGCCAAAGACAGAACCTTGAGGAAAGCCTACATTTCCAGGAAGAGAGACACACAAAAACAGGGAAGGTATAATTACAGACATAGGAAGAAAACCAGAGAACAGTAGCCTAAAATTCAGGCTAATGAACTTCGCTATAAGGAAATTAGTAATGACCTTTGAGAAAATAGTTTCCATGCAGTGGATGTGTTGAAGAGTGAACTGTGAGGGAAGATGCAGCTGCACATGATCTTGCCAGAAATAAAGTAGGCGGAGGAGAAAGTGTCTGTATGCCTCTCCTCTGTCTAGACAGGAGAGACTTGGGCATATGTGTACCTGGAGAGAAAGGTGAACAAAAGACGGCAGAGACTGAAGGTACAAAGGGCTTAAACCCAATTCCAGCTCTTACTGTGGTCAGAGAGGTTGGTATTTGGTACAGAGCAGAGCATTTTTTCTGTGCTGGTTGTGCTGCCCTTGTCATGTCCCTGCTGGGCCACAGGTACGGCCCCTGCCGTGGGCAGAGCAGGGTCATGGGCCTGGCCCAGCTTCCTAATTGAACCCTACTCCTTTTTTACTGAAGAAGGCAAGGCCTAACACAAGTGAGAGAGACACATGGGCGTAACCTAAATCTGCTGTCACCAACGATTAGACAGTCATTCCTGAACACCGGTACTTGACTACTGACACCAGGTGAGCGGGAACACAGCTCACAAGGCTTGGCACACCCAGCGTATGAGTATGCCATTGCCCGTGGCTTAGAGTCACTGCTTCAGTAGTCAGCCCTGTCCTCAGGTCAGAGGTCAGAACACATTTAGTCAGTGCTTCTGAAGCCCTCTCAAGAGAATTCAGCCTCTCTAGGAGTCTCTGAGCAGTGCTCTGACCTATAGGTTACCCTCCTCCCCTCCGGTCACCCCCATATTCAGGGAGGATGGGAACCCAGAGGGAGGGGCGGGAGGAAGGGAGCAGCAAGGAGCGGGGACACTCCACCCATTCAGCCCCCTCCCCACACATACACTGCCTTAGTAGAGGGCTTCTGAGCACTCTCACCAATGTCATCCCTCTCAGGCTTTTCTCCTACTTTTTTTCTTATTTTGTATTTTTATTGTTTTTGCCTTACTATAGCCATAATCTAAAAATGCAAAAGGCTAGTTTCATTGTGCTTATAATACAGCTTGTTAGAGCCCTGCATAATACTCTAGAATGTAGCGTTCTTCCCTTTGGGGTTATTACTGTACCTTCACCTTTTCCTTAATTGTATATTGGTATTAAATTATATTTTCCCATATCTTTTGGAAATAAAATGTTAGCTGAAAATAAAATTCATTTCCAGTACTTATTTAGAAAAATGTATTCACCGTGTCTTTTCAAGCAGTCTTTGCGAGTTTTGTGGTACATGCAATTTAGGGTACATTTAGTAAGTTGAAGGGTTAAAATACCCTGTGCTGTCGCATATGGCAGTGAGCAGAATCGCAGATGTTGATGATACCACGTAATTAGTATTCTTTTATGTAAATGAAGGCTGTCAGCATGTTACCATAGTGTCTACTCTCTCTGAAGCTGGAATTTATGCCACTTGGTCTCACTAAGACCAGGCAGGATTATTCCACTGTCCTTAGTTAAGAACTGAGAAGAAATCACTATGATGAAGGAGAGAGAAGAAATGGGATTCTCTCCAAAGGAGATTATTTTTTTCCTATTTGGTTTTTGTTGATTCCCCCCGCCTTCCCTGCAGAAGTTTTATTCTGGTGATGTAGTTAACACGTTTAGGATCAGCTAAGAAATTTGCTACAAGAGAACAATTGGAATGCCCCAATTAAAAGACAATCGTATTTTTAAGCTATAGATTTTTGAAAGATGATTGTAATGTTCGGTCATCTCATACAGAGACTTTAAAAAAAAAAAAGAATGGGATAAATCTAGAAGTTCCTAGTTCAGAACAAAGGCATGAGTTGAAGATTTCATTACCTTCTTCTAATTTAAAATTTAGTGGCATTAACTATAGTGGGATGCTTTTAAATAGTGATTATGTCTTGTAGTCGAGTTGATTCATATTTTTAAAATAAAACTATGGTAATTAAAGAAGCAATAATATTTTGTCAAGTTTATTTACCCCATGTGTAGATCAATCCAGGGTGTGTAGGACATTCATTTAAAGTTGCTCATCTCCTTATCAATGGAGAACTGTTAAGGCACATCTTATTCTTTGCCAGTTACACTGCAAGTTTAGCTCTAGGATGTTGGGTGTCTGTCACACTGGGTGATGTAGGTTTTAAGTGGAAGTGTTAGGACTATTATGGCCTTTGGGAATTATGAAGGAAAAGGTGTACATATCAGCAAAATGTAAAATAGAATTCTTTACACTTATGGGTGTTAGGCCTGGTTCTTAATCAGAGTATGTATGAGAGGTATGTTAAACTTTGCCTCTCTTGAATGGAGTATACCTGGATTGTGTTCTCTTTATTCTTTATTTTGTATGTTGGTTAAAGTGGCTTTTTTCTTTTGTGTCACTTTTGGGTGGTTTCCATTTCATGATATGTTTTTTCCCCAGAGAAGCTAGTCTGCCTAGCTTAACTCAGTGTGGTGAGGTACAAGGTAGCCCTGTGTTTTCCTGAATGGATTTACTCTGCCATATGGCAGGTTAGTGAGTTGCCACGACAGATTTGTAATGGGGAAAGGGCTGTGCAGGAAAGGATGTGCGTGATCAGCAGATTTATAGATCAGAAAATTAAATCAGAAGAAAGAATTTCCAGAGTGCCCTTTCCATTTGACAGCTCTTCACGGAGAGGGTGTGGAATGGTTCTTTGGTGTTTTTCTATTTGGGCTTTTGGCTGTTCAGCATAGGCCTTGATTTTGCAAGGCATCAGTGTTCCGAGTGTTGTGTTGCTGGCTTCCTGTTCACAGAGATATTCTCTTTGTAGGATTTAAAGCTGTGCTGAGTTTCATGTGATAAGATCTCTGTAGCAATTAAATTCCTGAAGACACATCAAGGCTCCTGTTGGCTAAAATGGGGATTTGCCAGGTTTTGAGTCATAAGAAGAGGCTATTCAGATACGATTCAGTGAGTACTGAATCTTTCAAAGGAAAGAAAACAAAAAGAAAAGCCGAGTGAGCTAAAGATTTATATGTCCTGGTGTATTTAAGTCTGTGCTATCCAGTATTGCAGCCACTACCCATATATGGTTATTTAAATTTAAATTAGTCAAAATTAGGAGCACCTGGGTGGCTTAGCTGGCTAAGTGTTAGATTCTTGATTTCGTCTCAGGTCATGATCTCTAGGTTTGTGGGTTTGAGCCACATATCAGGCTCTGTGCAGACAGCACAGGGCCTGCTTGAGAGTCTCTCCCTCTATCTGCCCCTCTTCCGCTCTCTCTCTCTCTCTCTCTCTCTCTCTCTCTCTCAAAATAAATAAATAAACCTTTAAAAGTTAAATTAATTAAAATTAAATAAAACTAAAGGTTCAGTCCCTCATTCTCACTAGCCACATTGCAAGTACTCAATAGGCACAGGTGGCCAGTTAATACAGTATTAAGCAGCACAGATAAATTATATTTCCATTATTGCTGGAAGTTCTATTGGATAATTAATGTTGGTCGAAGTAGAAGATGTCGAGAAAGAAAATTCTTTCTTTGATTTCCATGAGGACATCTTCATCCCTATCATTTACTGGATTAGTGCAGTGGTTCTGAGGTTTTAATGCACAAGCGAGTCCTCTGTAGGGCTTATTTTATTTATTTGTTTATTTTTTAATTTTTTTTTTCAACGTCTTTTATTTATTTTGGGACAGAGAGAGACAGAGCATGAACGGGGGAGGGGCAGAGAGAGAGGGAGACACAGAATCAGAACAGGCTCCAGGCTCCGAGCCATCAGCCCAGAGCCTGACGCAGGGCTCGAACTCACGGACCATGAGATCGTGACCTGGCTGAAGTCGGACGCTTAACCGACTGCGCCACCCAGGCGCCCCTGTAGGGCTTATTTTAAATGGAGACTTGAGGCGCCTGGGTGGCGCAGTCGGTTAGGCGTCCGACTTCAGCCAGGTCACGATCTCGCGGTCCGGGAGTTCGAGCCCCGCGTCAGGCTGTGGGCTGATGGCTCAGAGCCTGGAGCCTGTTTCCGATTCTGTGTCTCCCTCTCTCTCTGCCCCTCCCCCGTTCATGCTCTGTCTCTCTCTGTCCCAAAAATAAATAAACGTTGAAAAAAAAATTTTTTTTTTAAATGGAGACTTGAGACCCCTCCCCAGATTCTGATTCATTAGGTTTGGAGCTGTGACCAGAAATCTGTACAAATAACAAGTATCCTAGGGAATTCTGATGCTGGTAAGTGGCTCAGAAACTACATTTTGAAAAATATAAAGTGAGGAACTTGAGAGTTGCCAGTCTCTTGATTTTGCTTCCCCCTTCGCTCTGTAATTATTGACTTTCTTTTGTGTCCCCAGTAATTGGTTGCAAGCACCATGCATACTCAACTTCAACTTTTGGTTGGTAATAAATAGCAAAAAGAAAATTCATTTATTTACCATCTCATCTTTTTAATATATGTACGTTTTAATTTGGCTGTGCCCTACAAAAAGTAAAAAGAAATGGTTAATTCAGTGCCATTCTGGACTGTGTAGGAAGGTAAGTCTGACAAAACACCTCTGACCACTAAGAGTTGAGCACCCACAAGTTGTGAAGCTATAAAGGGGTGAAAAAAGAAATATAACACATGATCTTCTAACCGAAGAAGATTATATCTAGTTAGGAAATACATCCAGAGACTTACAGGGCACTTAGTAAAACAAATCAATAATTAGAAAAATAATGTAGGAGAACCTAAATCCTGAAAGAACTCAAAGGAAAAGCATGATCTGACTTGATTGAAGATCACCTAGGTTGCTTTCCTTTGTATGATTTAAGGGTTTCTTATCTAGGGACATGGCCTTTGCCAATCTGGAATGGGCAATAAAAAATAGGAAGGATCTCTCATTTGGTCCTGTGGTATATAGTTGTAGGTTTTAGCAATAGGACAAGGCCAAAAAGGGCATCTGGAAACCCAATTAAAGGAACTACTCAGAATTTACTGGATTTAAAACTTCTCTGGGTGACTCCATAATCATGCAACTTCATTTGCTCACAGAAATGAAGGTGTAGAAGAAATGGGGTTGAAGGAAGTTTATAGGAGGAAATACCTTTAGGAAATTTAAATATTGGTACTGGCAAAGAAAAAAAAAACAACTGTCAAGGTTCCAAAGAATAAAGAGTTTTCTTTTAAATTAATTGTCTAGCCTCTTTTCCTTAGAGAAATTGCCCATTAGGTTTCTCGGAAGAACAATATGGAAGAAGCAATGTTAGGAAGACAGGAAGAAGAAAAAAAGCTCAATATGTTGCCACTATTTTATTTATTTTTTTTTAAATTTTTTTTTTCAACGTTTATTTATTTTTGGGACAGAGAGAGACAGAGCATGAACAGGGGAGGGGCAGAGAGAGAGGGAGACACAGAATCGGAAACAGGCTCCAGGCTCTGAGCCATCAGCCCAGAGCCCGACGCGGGGCTCGAACTCACGGACCGTGAGATCGTGACCTGGCTGAAGTCGGACGCTTAACCGACTGCGCCACCCAGGTGCCCCTATTGCCACTATTTTAAAAAGCATTTTCATGTATATCATCTGGAAGATTTGCTTTTTTTTTTTTTTTTTTTTCTTTTTGCTTGGTAGTTTGGTTAAACCAGTAGCCACTCCATCACTTGTCCTAAGAGATCTAATTCGGTACTTACATATACTTTTAGTAACGAAAGTAAAAGTTTTCCCACCGTTTCTACAAGATGTACATGTTCTTTTCACATTGTCTTAGTCCCTCAGGGTTGCTATAACAAAAATACCATGACTCGGTGGCTTATAAACAGCAAATGTTTCTCTTAGTTTGAAGGCTGGGATGTCCCAAGATCATGGCACCAGATTCCATGTCTGGTAAGGACTTCCTGATTCACGGCCATAAGACTGGCTTTTCACTGTGTCCTCACGTGGGTGAGGGGTGAGGGAACTGTTTTATAAGGACACTAAAATCCCATTCGTGAAGGCTCATTCCATGAGGGTCAACCCATTCATGACCTGATCATCTCCCAAAGGCCCTGCCTCCTAATACCATCACCTTGGGCAAGGGGCATTTTAGCACATGAATGGGGGTTACA
Source organism: Prionailurus bengalensis (assembly GCF_016509475.1). NCBI lineage: Eukaryota > Metazoa > Chordata > Mammalia > Carnivora > Felidae > Prionailurus > Prionailurus bengalensis. The sequence goes on along the minus strand of NC_057349.1, from coordinate 39,571,087 downwards.
CAAACATTCAGACCATAGTGGACATATAAAATGTTATTTAGATCGGGGTGCCTTGCTGGATCAGTCGGTAGAGCATGTGACTCTTGATCTAGGGGTTGTGAGTTTGAGCACCATGCTGGGTGTAGAGCCTACTACAAAAAAAAAAAAAAAAGTTATTTAGATTCAGACTCACAGACTATCTCCTTAGCCAGGTTCTTTGGACCCAAGAAAAGAAAAATGGCACCTTAGGGACACCTGGGTGGCTAAGTCAGTTATGCATCCAACTTCAGCTTAGGTCATGATCTCAAGGTTCATGAGTTCAAGCCTCGTGTCAGGCTCTGTGCTGACAGCTCGGAGCCTGGAGCCTGCTTCAGATTCTGTGTCTCCCTCACTCTCTGCCCCTCCCCTGCTCACACTCTGTTTCTCTCTCTCTCAAAAATAAACATTAAAAATTTTTAAAGAAAAATGGCACCTTGTACTGTAGAGGACTTTCTCTTTCTTACCTTTACCTGTCCTGTTACCTCTATTTTGAAATACATTGAAACTGACCTAAGATTGCCTTTACATTTGAGGGTCTTCATCTCTCACTGGTATTTGAAACATTATGTCTCTCCTCTCCTGTCCCTTTGTCCATACAACTAGGATCTTGATCAGTACAAGATACAGAGGACATGATCAGTTCAGAGATGGTTCAGAATACAAGTTTCTTTCCCCTGGTGGCCAGTTGGGTGCAATGTGAATGAACTAAGGGTAATGACATTACCTAAGGAATACAAATCAGCCTCACGTAAAAATTAGCTGATATTCGGGAATTTATACAAGCTTAGAAAATGTAAAGATTCGACTTAGTGCCAAGCCCTCCCCCCAAGACAGTATTTTATTTCTTAACTTCCTTCCAAAGGAACCAATTTTGAATTGAAAACTAGTGAGCATTGAGTTGAAAACGGCGGTTGCAAGCCTTTTTCTAGGAAAAGATTTTGCTGAAAGCTCTCTCTCTCTCTCTCTCTCTCTCTCTCTCTCTCTCTCTCTCTTTTCTGGGGCTCTGTCGTGCCAGGTTGAAAGACTGGAGCCTTCTATAAGACATGGATAGATGCAAACATGTCGGGCGGTTGCGGCTCGCCCAGGACCACTCCATCCTGAACCCGCAGAAGTGGTGCTGCAGGGAGTGCGCCACCACCGAGTCGGTGTGGGCTTGTCTCAAGTGCTCCCACGTGGCCTGCGGCCGCTACATCGAGGATCACGCCCTTAAACACTTTGAGGAGACTGGGCACCCGCTAGCTATGGAGGTCCGAGATCTGTACGTGTTCTGTTACCTGTGCAAGGACTATGTGCTCAACGATAACCCCGAGGGGGACCTGAAGCTGCTCAGAAGCTCCCTCCTGGCGGTCAGGGGCCAGAAGCAGGACCCGCCGCTGAGGCGCGGCCGGACGCTGCGGTCCATGGCCTCGGGCGAGGACGCCGTCCCGCCGCAGCGCGCTCCTCAGGGACAGCCGCAGATGCTCACGGCTCTGTGGTACCGGCGCCAGCGCCTGCTGGCCAAGACGCTGCGGCTCTGGTTCGAGAAGAGCTCCCGCGGCCAGGCGAAGCTGGAGCAGCGGCGGCAGGAGGAGGCGCTGGAACGCAAGAAGGAGGAGGCGCGGCAGCGGCGGCGCGAGGTGAAGCGGCGGCTGCTGGAGGAGCTGGCCAGCGCCCCTCCGCGCAAGAGCGCGCGCCTGCTGCTGCACGCGCCCCGCGCCGCCGCCCCGCGCCCCGCCCCGCCGCGCGCGCCCGCCGGGGGCCGCCCCCAGCCGCGCCGCGCGCCCGCCATAGCGCCGGGCGTCACGGGCCTGCGCAACCTGGGCAACACCTGCTACATGAACTCCATCCTGCAGGTGCTTAGCCACCTCCAGAAGTTCCGCGAGTGTTTTCTGAACCTCGACCCTTCCCAGACCCAACAACTGTTTCCCAAGGCCCCCAACGGGAAGGCTCCGCTCTCGGGCAGGCCGGCCGGCAGCTCGGCCACCGAGCTGTCGGCCAGGAGCGACCGGGCTGAGTCGTGCGAGCGGGAGGGCCTCTGCTTCAACGGCGGGGCCTCCATCAGCAGGAGCCTAGAACTCATCCAGAACAAGGAACCGAGCTCGAAGCACATTTCCCTCTGTCACGAATTGCACACCCTCTTCCGTGTCATGTGGTCCGGCAAGTGGGCCCTGGTGTCACCCTTTGCCATGCTTCACTCCGTTTGGAGCCTGATCCCCGCCTTCCGGGGCTACGACCAGCAGGACGCGCAGGAATTCCTCTGTGAGCTGTTGCACAAAGTGCAGCAAGAGCTCGAGTCCGAGGGCACCACGCGCCGGATCCTCATCCCCTTCTCCCAGAGGAAGCTCACCAAACAGGTCTTAAAGGTGGTGAACACCATATTCCACGGGCAGCTACTCAGTCAGGTAGGTTGGCCCACCCTGACCCCTACACTGCCCATCGCACTGCAGGGAGGCTGGCTGGTTAGAGTTTGGGCTTCCTGTGAGTGCCTCCCACAGGTTATCTGGGCGGACTAGGGTAGCCAACATTTGCTGTAATTATGCATAATGGAGGGTGGCCATTGTACCTTTCATTGTGCTGTACGTTGTGTTGGCCTCGTTGGGGAACTTGCCTCCTCTTTCTGGGCAGGTTTTTGGTTGAATTTGCCATATCGTTTCATTTTCAGTGAATGTCTTCAAGCTTTAATGACAATATAGGTAATATCATCTCATTGTTATAATTAAGTACCCATTGTTGGCATGCCATCCCTAGATCAGTTTCAGGAAACTGAACAGGTTGCCTATAACCCTGGTTCCACCCTAGTTTGAAAGAGCATTCTTCCTTCCAGGACATGCTTTACATAAAAGGAAGGGAGGTGGCTAGGAGGATGCCCAAGGCCTAAGAAAGCTTCCCTCCTGTTCCTCATTACCTCTTCTTTTCTGGATTGTTAGCATGTAGGGACATAAGCCAAGACTCATAGATAGAACTTTGTGCAGAAAGAATTTTTAGAGTTAAAAAACTGGACAACTTAAGAGATTGAGGTGAAACTTCTACATTATGCTACTGAAGTTTGTGTCTTGGTGTTTACAGTTTTAAAAGAGTGATGAATGGAATGGAAGAGAAGGTTTATTTAGGCTTTTTTTTAGTATGTGAAAGGGGAAGTATTTACGGGCACTTCCTCTACACCCTGAGGGTCCACAGGAAGAAAGGTGCATCAGGAAGGTTATGGGGGAGAGGAGGTCTAATAAGGTACCCTGAGGCTCTTTGAATACAAGGATCTGTGTAGGGATACTGCAAGAAACAAAGGCAAAAAAGAGAGGCAAGTTGGAGTGGGTGGAAGGAGCAAAGTCTGGATGAAGAAGTGAGGATGAGAGAAGCAGACAGGAATCTGCCAATTATCTCAGACCGATCTGTGAATATTCCCATGATAACTATTGGTCTGTACTACCATAGCATTGAATGGTAGAGCATGCTTTGGGAGAAGAGAAGAGAGAAAGGGGAAGGTAATAACCTGTGCTGTGTAGTTTATCAGTTCCAGCTAGCGTCATAGTTAGCAATGTATACCAGAAGTAATATGCTCTAATGCTCTTAAAGTTATTATTTTAGTATTACAGTAAAAGATTTTTTTGAAAACTACACTTAGTTTTGGTAGGTTATGTGTTTTCTGTAAATCGAGCAAAAGTGTATGTGGGAAGCATGGAGATTATATAACCTGTGAATCAATCTTTTCATTCTAGGTCACATGTGTATCATGCAATTACAAATCCAATACCATTGAGCCCTTTTGGGATTTGTCCCTGGAATTCCCTGAACGGTATCACTGCATAGAAAAGGGGTTGGTCCCTTTGAATCAGACTGAGTGCCTGCTCACTGAGATGCTGGCCAAGTTCACAGAGACAGAGGCCCTGGAAGGGAGAATCTACGCTTGTGACCAGTGTAACAGTGAGTGCTGGGAGGTGGAAGTGGAGGGGGAGAGGTGGGTGTGCACCTGAAATATCAATTTAAGATGCTGCTTTTGCCCTTTTCGTTAAAAGTAACAATGATAATTCTGAGTGGTTTTAAAGCATCTTTTAAAGACTTTTTTTCCTCCCATTTTCCTGAAAACAAGCATGTTGACGTCGTATGTTAAAAAACAAAACAAAACCTAGGTGTTGGGCTTCCTTTGACTCCTGCTGTGATTGACATTAGTTGTTATCTTGGGAGGCATTGAAAGGATCCTGAAATGGGGACTCTAAGAATGTTAGTACTTGCTTCCTAGTGCTACAAGGGTCCTACTTAAATTCATGAATATAGATTTGACAGTTCTTATTTCATCTAAAGTCAGGTGGCATAGCCTGTGTGAGGGTTACGGTATCAGAAATGTGTATTTTTGTACCGAATTTGTAGATTTCAAGTCTGTCAGAATTGATGCTAAAGATTGGTAGGAGACCAAGAAAGCAAGTCGTAAGGTGCATCAGCTTCATGGTTACTTTCTGCATTTGTTTTCACATGCCTTCACATGCCATGCATTTGGGGAAGTGGGGGAAGGAGGTCATAAAGTATCTCTGCCATGGCTCTAATTTAAAGTGGAACTCTTTCCATGTAGTTACGTAGACATCTGACGCAGACCTCCTCCTGTCTTGCCACACTAACACTCAATGCTTTTGCTAACCCAGCACATACAGAGGGAATACAGAGCAAACTTGGAAACTCATGTTTGGGTTTTTTGGCATGTCAAGATTTGGAAGCTAAAATTAATGGATTGTGTACATATCTTGAAATCAATTTGCAGCCATAAAATAATTTGGACTACAAGTTTTGGGAACCACAATCTTATGATGACCCTTCTTAGTATGTTTGCATATCGTCTTTAAAATAGTAAATAGTGGGGGGCGCCTGGGTGGCGCAGTCGGTTGGGCGTCCGACTTCAGCCAGGTCACGATCTCGCGGTCCGTGAGTTCGAGCCCCGCGTCGGGCTCTGGGCTGATGGCTCAGAGCCTGGAGCCTGTTTCCAGTTCTGTGTCTCCCTCTCTCTCTGCCCCTCGCCCGTTCATGCTCTGTCTCTCTCTGTCCCAAAAATAAATAAACGTTAAAATAGTAAATAGTGGGAAACATGTTGCCCTTGAAGAATCAGAACAAAAATCAAAAGTCATACTTGATATAATTTTGCCACTTATTTTTTTTTTAACATTTATTTATTTTGAGAGAGAGAGAGAACACATGAGCAGCAGAGGGGCAGAGAGAGAGGATGAGAGAGAACCCAAGCAGGTTCTGCGCTGTCAGCACAGAGCCTGACATGGGACTCGGTCCCACGAACCATGAGATCATGACTTAAATGGAAATCAAGAATCAGACATTTAACCAACTGGGCCACCCAGGTGCCCCCATTTTGCCATTTTAGAATGCTGTACTTGGTTGACTATAGAGTCACCTGCCCTGTTCCTCATTGAGATATAAAGATAGTGACCTAAATTATCTTATTAAGAGCAGTATCTATTTGGTTTTCTTTTTTTTTTTTTTTAATGTCTATTTTTGAGAGAGAGAGTGTAGCAGGGAGGGGCAGACAGAGGGAGACAGAATCTGAAGCAGGCTCCAGCCTCCGAGATGTCAGTACAGAGCCCCATGCGGGGCTCAAACCCACGAACCACGAGATCATGACCCGCGCCTAAGTTGGACACGCAACTGACTAAGCCACCCAGGTGCTCCCTATTTGGTTTTCTTAAGATAGTGGTTCTTAAAGCTTCTTACTTGTAAGGAACAGACGGATGTTAAAAGCTGAACTTCATCATTCTCAGACATGATAGATTAGGTAAGAAATATTTTGTATTTATTTTTGCAAGAAAGGCATGTTTTTCTGGTTGCCAGATGTGCCAATTTCCAGGATTTCTCTAGGCGAGTTCAAATAGGGAAGGGAATCTATGGCGAAAGTACAAGATGTATTTTTGTTGTTTGTGAAGTTTCAAAACTATCAGTCTTCTCGCTCTCTATGTGGCCAGCTTAATCAAATGGAGACAGAACTGATCAATCTCCGTTGAATCAGTCATTTCTTTTTCTTTGTGAATTTCATTTTAGGGAAACAAAGCCAGTTTCTATATTGTGTTCATCTTAGCTCACATACTCCCTCTACTGAGAGTGGCAGTCACTGCCAGGGTTCCCAGGCAGAGCTGCAATAATTTTTGAAAATCTGCTGGTGAATCAGAATGTAAAATAAGGCCAGGCCCCTCTTTGGATTCTTTCTGTTCATGCCCCTACATGTCATGACCACCAGCCCTAGTCAAAGGTCCTATGGCACGCTCATTCTGCTGCAGTCTGCTGTGAAACCAGCAGCTTCACATCCTGTTGTCACAGGAAGCTCTGTGAAGCGTCGTCTGGCTGTGATCTGCTACCTTTCATGAATGGTATAGGTACAACTTAGAATCAGATGTCAGGCTCTTCAGACATTGAGACCATGATAGCTCAAAAACAATTAGCAGGCACCACAGTGGACCACTAATTTTATATTCCCATCCATGCACCAGTCTAGTTAATATAATAACTGAGTGGTTGTCTATAAGTGGTTTCAGAGAAGGCTTCTGATGGAAATTAAGAGAACTTTACTTCCGTGGTTTATTTGATGTGATGTATTATTTTTTTAACATTTGTTTTATTTTTTGAGACAGAACACGAGTGGGGCAGGGGCAGAGAGAGAGGGAGACACAGAATGTGAAGCAGGCTCCAGGCTCTGAGCTGTCAGCACAGAGCCTGACACAGGGCTCGAACTCACAAACCGTGAGACCATGACTTGAGCTGAAGTCGGACACTTAACTGACTGAGCCACCCAGGTGCCCCTATTTGATGTAATTTAGAAATGCATTCTCCTCGGGGCACCTGGGTAATTCAGTCAGTTGGGCATCTGACTTTGGCTCAGTTTCTGACTTCAAGCCCCACGCTGGGCTCACTGCTGTCAGACTGTCAGCACAGAGTCCACTTTGGATCCTCTGTCCTGCTCTCTTTGCCCCTCCCCCACTTGCACTCTCCCCAAAATAAATAAATATTAGGAAAAAAAAAAAAAAAAAGAAATGCATTCTCCTCACAATTCAGTAGCTTCAGAAACAAAATTAGAGTCTGAGCACTGGTTCTGCTTTGGACTGGATGAATTTGGCCAGCCTGTCCACCTTGTCCTACATGTCCAGCAATGTGCTTATCCAAGAAAATGTTTCAAAAACTAGGTATAGCATAAAACTATAAAACCAGCAGTTTCTTTTCTAAATGTTTATATATGCCACAAACAAATCATGCTGAAAAAAAGAATCTGTTAAAATATTCTGTCCTGGGATGCCTGGGTGGCTCAGTCAGTTGAGCATCCAACTTCGGCTCAGGTCGTGATCTCATGGCTTTGAGTTCGAGCCCCGCGTCAGGTTCTGTGCAGACAGCTCAGAGCCTGGAGCTGCTTTGGATTTTGTGTCTCCCTCTCTCTCTGCCCCTCCGCCACTCACACTCTGTCTCTCTCAAAGATAAATAAACATAAATAAACAAATAAATATTCTGTCCTTTGGTAATCCTGTATCATCTTACGTTTTTCCTAAGCCTGAAATACATGCATTATTCCCCATTTCACAGGAGAGAAAACGGAAGATAGAGTTTTGAATGGCATAAAACCAGCTGTGAGCAGGAAACAGAATTAGACCTACCTGAGGAAAACAAAAACCTTTAAAAATTACATTTTGGTGCATCCTAATTTAAGTTATAAGCCCATATATAAAGGCAAAGAACCCCAACATATGCATCTATTCTGTGTGCCTATTGTTGCAGTGACCTTCCATTATATTCCATTAATGAATATATGGTATCAGGAGTATACCACCCTAAACCTGTATCAGTTTTGGAGGTTGCTGATGCAAAATCTTAGAAGTGGATATATCAGGATTAGGTTTGTTTTTCAGTCAACTGAAACAATAATGACTTGAAACAAGTTTTAGTTGTTTGTTTGTTTGTTTTTTCTGTTATGTAAAAAGAAGTCTGAAGAATATTCAGGGGCCAGCATGGCAGCTGCATGGTCACTTGGGACCCAAGCTCCTTCCACCTTTCAACTTGACTAGGGTTTCCATCCCCGAGGTTACCTGTTGGTCCAAGAGCAGTTTGGGCAGTTGCAGTCATCCCAAGGGTGCCACACAATCATCCCTTTCATCTCTGGCAGAACTGCCGTGGCCACACCAGGCAGGCACAGGAGGCTGGGTTATGCAGTCTTACAGAGGGCCACATTGCTGTCCCAAATGAAACTGAGGTTCAAATACTGAGAGATAAGGAGAATGCATATTGAGTGGCAAGTCATTATCTCTGCCATAGCTAGGAAAGAATGAGACTCCTCACAATCTGTGTCTTCTACCTTCCCAAACCATATAGGCAAACGACGAAAATCCAATCCAAAACCCCTTGTTCTGAGTGAAGCTAGAAAGCAGTTAATGATCTACAGACTACCTCAGGTCCTCCGGCTGCACCTTAAAAGATTCAGGTGAGCTTGCTCTGGGGCCTTCCGGGTGGCTGTGAGCTGTGGGGATAGCTGCTTCAAAGGCTTTGGTATTGGGAGGGGAAGCCTGTTCCCTAGAGACCTTGCACTTTTCTGTGGCGATTAAATGTTGGAACTGGGGACAGGGCTTTAGCCCTTACAGCCCTGCTTAACCAGCTAGCCTGCACTGGGTGTCCATGCTTAAAGATTTTTTAGCCTCCCTTGGGCTTACATAGAGTCATCTTCAGAATCTAGCATGATATAATCTGGAAAAAAAAAAAAAGGCAGGCAGTAAATGACAACAAGGTTATTTTAGGGATTTCTAGTTTCAGAGTACATCATGGAACATTCACAGGAAATATATGTGGATACTGATCACTGTTTTATTGATGCAAAAACCAAATCTGGAAGGTTAAGTTTTCTCATTTCTCTTGTTTTACCTTCCTCTGCCTATGATAGCATATGCTATTTTTTACTAGTAAGAAATTTATGTCTATGTTTTAGGTGGTCTGGCCGTAATCATCGAGAGAAGATTGGGGTCCATGTCGTCTTTGACCAGGTATTAAACATGGAACCTTACTGCTGCAGGGACATGCTCTCCTCTCTTGACAAAGAGACCTTTGCCTATGATCTCTCCGCAGTGGTCATGCATCACGGGAAAGGGTTTGGCTCAGGACACTACACAGCCTATTGCTACAACACAGAGGGAGGTGCGTGCGCTTTACTCTGTGGGGTGGGGGACACGGAAGAGGGTTGGTTTGTCCACATTCCATCACTTTCCTTTTATTTCATCTTTAGAGGGATATTGCATACATTAAAATCCAGTGGAAAAAATTACGAAAGTTGGATTCAAATTTTGGATATATCACCAAGTGACAACATAAGATTGCCCTAAGAATTGACAGGAACTGACACATGTAAAAGTACTTAGCATGGTCCCTAGCACATAATGCTCAATTAATGTTAGATGTTCTATTATTTTTTTAAAAATTATTTTTAATGTTTATTTATTTTTGAGAGAGAGAGAGAGAGAGAGAGAGCGAGACACAGAATTCAAAGCAGGTTCCAGGCTCTGAGCTGTCAGCACAGAGCCTGACACAGGGCTCGAACTCACAAACTGTGAGATCATGACCTGAGCCGAAGTCGGATGCTTAATCGACTGAGCCACCCAGACACCCCTGGACATTCTATTATTAATGCTTCTGCAGACCTGTTTCCTTCGTGGTTATGCAGAAATGCTATGGCTTACCTAACCTCATGGAGCTAATGTATGAATCTCATTAGCCCCAGCTCATAATAAAGCTGAAGACATTTAAAGAGTGCTTACTATATCCTTACCATGGGAGGTGTGGGGATACAAGGGCTCTCCCAAGGAGCTTTCAGTCCTCGTACCCAGAGCACAGTCTCCCAGGTATTGTACTGAGGCACATGGGCTGCGGACGTGTTTTCAGTAATTAACCCCTTAGCCCTTGAGGCAGCCAGAGTAAAATAACTTTTTATTGCTTCTAAATTTTCCTTTTATCGCTCCTCCATTTGCATTTCACTTCTCCTCCTCCTCCTCCTCTTCCCATCTCTTAGCCCCTAGTCTTCAGTCTGTTTTTGTAGAGGCCCTAACAGACAATGGAAAAGCCTGAATAAAAGTAGGACAAAAATTACAGTCAGTCAATATTGTTAGTATTGTGGTGGGGTTTGATGGGGTTAAAGCCAGTGGCTGCAGGGAAGTCTGTTGGTTTCATTTACCTGTCTTTCCCCACCACCAACAATCGGGTTGGCTCTATTCAGAACTCCTCTGTCCCTTTCTTCATCTCCTGGTTTTGCCTGCTAACTGGAAATACAAGTTGGATAGTCATTTTCTCTCTTTCTTTCCTTTGGTTTCCTAGGTTTTTGGGTCCACTGCAATGACTCAAAGCTGAATGTATGCAGTGTCGAGGAAGTGTGCAAAACTCAAGCCTACATCCTTTTTTACACTCAAAGAACAGTTCAGGGCAATGCAAGAATTTCAGAAACCCAACTCCAAGCTCAGGTGCAGCCCAGCAACAACGATGAGGGCAGACCACGGACCTTCCCCTGAATGGGAGGCATGTATCAAGGACTGGCTTGCTTTTAAACTGTTGGTATTCATACATCTTTCCTCTTATAGGAAATAAGGTTTAGTGCAGGAACAGATTGCTAGGTTTGCCTCACTGGGACTACAGCAGAAGGTGCCAGGTGACTTCCTATCCTATCCTAAAATCTGTAGTCACCTTTCTTTTGAATGGATTTGGGAATTCCCTCTTTGATAAATCAAAAGGAGTAACTTCTATGAAGATTCTTTCATCAGTTGCTTCTGAATATAGAGGATCTGGGTGGAGGAAAGAGGGAGAAAATTGATCATATGCAGCGAGGAGAGCAGCCATGTTTTCTTTCCATTCTGTGACCCCCACTAATCAGGACCTCCTGCAACGCCAGAGGAACCCTCCTGTTGTGAGGAGCCCAGGACAGAGCACATGAGGTGGGGCCCTGGGCTGGCAGCTTGCTGGATGAGATTGGTTCCAGGGCAGGAGGTGAATAATAAGGATTTGTTCCTACAAAGGAAGTAACCATCAGGGGTTCAAAACATGCAGACTTCCTTTTTTAGAGGATAGCAGTGGAAGAGTGGAATGAGATGCATAGAGCAAATTTCCCCCATGCAGAATGGGAGATTTTTCCAGTGACCGACCCTCCCTGGCTGCCACTGCTGCTGTCACTTAATCATTCCACATCTTCTGAGACTGGTGTGAACAACCCTCTATTCTAAAGAAGGAGCAGTTCATATGGGGAAGCAATACATTGTCCCTGACATGTTCTTTCTTGCATGCTGAGCCTAAGGGCATTCCTGGCTACCCAGTTCTGTAGCACATCCCTGGTTCAGGTGTAGGGCAAGCACATGGTTTGGTTTAAATTGGTGTTTAGGTCAGTTGTCTGAGGCTTTCTCAGAACTCAGTTGAGGAGAGAGGGAGGGATAGCCGGTGGTCCAGGCCGTATCTGAATGCCTGTCACCTGCCCTCACCTCCATGCAGCATGCAGCTTTTCTTAGCCTGCAGCTTCTTTCTGGCACCTAGAGGGCTAGAACATTTTTGTTCAACACAAGGTTTGGGAATTTCTGCTTGCCTAGGGCTAAGGAATCTGCCCCCATAGGTCCGAACAGTTCACTGCTGCTGGCCCTGGCCTATTTCCTCCTAAATCTGATAATCCCTACTGTTTCTTTATCTGACTACACTCAATTCATCAGAGAAAAAAAGAGTGCCCTGTCCTTAAGTGCTAGTAAAATACATCTTTGTTTTTATACTGGATCAGTTTCTAAGTGGAATGATGGAAACCCTCCACCCCATCAGGCACCACTGAATTTCCCTTCTCAATCCTTCAGTTAGACTCACCAGTAAAAGTGAACGTAAACCAGAAGTCTCATCGTGGGGGCTGCTGAAGTCTGCCTCAACCTGTCATTATGAATGCTCATCTTTTGACTGAGTGTATCATACGAACATTTCAATTCAGGTAGGAATACAGTTGTCACTTGAAGGAAGCAGATGTGGAGGGAGTTTGGGGAAGGGTGGGAGGTTGGGACAAGAGAGGGTAAAGAATGAGGGTCGTAGCTTAGGGGTGTTGGTGAGCCCCATTTCCAGAGCAGGTCTGTAGCATTTGCTGTTGACCTCTTTTGAGATGAACTCTCCCGTAGGACCTGACAGACAGCACTGAGACATGGAGGAAATTCAGACAGAAAATGGCTCACCCTGATAAGGGGGAGCGACTATATATTTTAAATTAAACTTGCTTTTTCCAACACTGTGAGGTTTCTGTAATATTTAGCTTTTATTTGGAAGCGATAGCGTATGGCATTTTTTATGCTGTTTGGTTTATATTGTCTACTGCAGGCTTTTTTGTATAAGCTTGGCCCAGGGCTCACCCTCTCCTGGACACTGTTTTAAAGTGTCACAGCTGCCCTTGCTGCCAGAGGCTCTGATGTAAAGGTATACTCTCTAGATCCACGTTTTTTAAGTTGGCAGGATTGGTGAAGACTTTTTTGTGGCAATGGAAAAGCCCATTAACTCAAAAAAAGAGAGAGAGAGTAAGAAGGAAAGGAAAATATAAATTGTGCCTCATCTTTCTTTGAATGCTGTACTTATTATTCTAGAAAAAGAGAACTTACAAATGGAAAAGAACTAATAGAGCAGCTACTTCATCCCTCAGGCTGTCTAGGGGGAAATACTTCAGAAAAATGAACATTTAATGGAAAATTAAAAGATCTTCAAACTTAATTTTTAAAAATAGTTTTATACCAAATATTTATAAGAATTATTAAGCAGATTTAAGGATTTTGTAAAATAAGTGCTTAACTTAGCTGAGCACCCACATATCAAATTAATAAAATGGTTTAAAGGGAGTTGGACCAGAAACCACTAGAGTCCTCGCTGAGCTGCAAACTCTCGAAGGTGCCCCTGCAGTCACAGACACCTCAGGTACCCAGAGGCAGCAGCACTAGACGCTGTTGAGAAGTTAGTATTTATGGAGATTTTTATTAAAGAGTTCCCTGCTGCATAAGCCGATGGCTATTGTGAGGGAAGTGTCCCTTTGCCTTTAATTTATTTGCATATTGGAAGTAGATGGATTTCTTAGTTGCATGTTACTTTAAATCGAAACATTCTAAAGAGAAGAAAATAAGAACCAGGTAGAAGTTGACTAGATGCTGCCAAATCAAACCCAAGATCTCCTAACTGAACCTTACGGGCCTGCTTCTCCCAGGCAAGTAGTTAGAGTCCCGTTCCAGGAACCCTTTGTAGTTGGCTGGTGTGTTTACTTTCTGCTGTAGCCAGCCAAGATGAATGCACCCTGGCCCTCAAAAAGGATCTTTACCTCAATCTAGCTTGACCCTCATCCTTGTGGTTGCCTCGGAGATGAGCATCCATGCTAGTGTTAAAAAAAAAAAAAAAAAAAAAAAAAAAAAAATTAGGAATGCCCTCAACAGCCAGGAACTGAAGCTCTTACTAAATGGCAGGCAGAGCTCTTGCCAGCTTTGATCCAGTCCCCTCTCGGGCTGAGGGGGGCAGTGCCACACTGTAAAGAATTTCCAGATGTCTCTTAAAATGTCATGAATAAAATTAGAAACTGTAGAAGTGTTAATGTGTCCTATGGACTCAATAGCAGAGTTTATTTTTGGTTTTAATGGCAAGGCTTCTAGCGTCAATGATTGTACAAGTTCCCTTCTCTGGCTGTGCTTCCAGTTCCATCCCAGTGCAAGAACTAGTGAAGTGGGTTGGCCTGGCAGTGGGGCATGGCCCTAACCAGGCCCCAGAAGCCTGAGAGAGGTCGACAGTAGGACAGAATGAAAACTTGGTTGGGTGTGGGGGGTGGGATGTGGGTGGGCAGGCAGGGAGGGGGAAATGGAGTTTGTTCTACTTATTGATAAAGCTTTGTGAACTAATTTTATACAATTCATAACATTTGGTGCCTTGTACCCAGTTATGGTTTGCATGGGATTGAAAAGATTAAGTAAGGGAAAGGATGCCTCCGTATCATTTTAAGTGGCAAATGGGTCTGTACAGTGTAAAGGACAGTTGGTATCAGACTTTGTAAAAGCATTTCATTTCATGTGTGTAAAAGATAATTATTACCAGCAAATTCTGAAATTTTACTGTAATGTCCAAAATCTTTGGATTTGTCACTATTCATCAAATGGCTGCTTTCCAAGGCAGACTATGTCCTCTATTCTTTTTCACCACTCCTTTTATGTTCCAAACATTAACTCGGGCCTTTTCGGGTAGGCTGGGAGTGCTACCTCTTCCTAAACATATACTATATACCCTTGCCGGGTTATACCTTATAAGTGGAAGGGTTGCCTTCCAGCTGGTTGGGAGAGCACAAATGTTCAGAAAGGGCCTTTTTTTCTAATGCTGGGCAACTTAGGGTAGAAGTCAAACAAAAATGATTCCTCCTGAGGTATTACTTTCATTAGTTCTGAAGTTCTTTTGCACAAAATTTCAGGAAGCAGTGTAGAACACAACCTCCTATATGTGAACCTTGAGACTGTAAGGCAAGCCAGTGCACTGTGTAATATGCAAAAGAGAAGGCTCAAAGAACCTGTCCCAGCCACCCCCGCCCCAGCCCCTTTCCTGGCAGGTGCTGACTAGAATGGTGCTGAGTGGCTGTGGAAGGGGAGAAGACCCAGTCTGCTCACCTGCAGGGCTGTTTATAGCCTGTTCCTTTTACTCTGACCTTAAGGTTTCCAATGAGCTCATGAGACTTCACCAAAGGGTGTTTAGAAAGCTCACCACTTGAAGCACATTTGATAACTGGTTCCCTCAGCCTAATTACTGGCCTAATTAGGTGAGGAGGTTGTACCTTTGGAGCAAAATCTCCCATGGCAACTTAGTTTTGTTTTTTTTTTTTACCGGGTAAGTATGCACCTCCCTGGTGGTGGTTCCTTTTTTTCAAGTCAGCACTAAAACTAAAAAGCGCCTTCTAAATATGACTGTGAGTTTAGTTTTGTATCTTCCACCTTTAACCATTCTCTTGGTCTAGGGCTTTGACTTGAACCAAGTGTTACTTTATTCTTTCAACCCACACATTGCTCTAAATACACCATAGCCACTAGGGCATTAAGGCAAATGGTCATTTTTGTGGACTCTTTCCTTACTTCTGCTGGCATGTTTCCATTTAAAATCTAAATAGGTAGTAGAAGAGATTTTCATAGTACTGTTAACCAGCCAGGGCTGAATATCACGTCACCGATGTAAAATGGACTTCCCTTGGGGAGGGTGTTGTGTTGGAATGGTAAAAGCCAGCATTTTCATTTACAAAATTAATGACTGTTCATCAAAATTTTGGGAAATTGTAGACTTGAGAGCTTTACTTGCTAAATTCTTAACACTTGAGGAATGAAGCCAGTTTAAATGAAACTTTACCATGCCAGTATTATGGCTTTATAAACTGACTAACAGTAAATGAAGCTATAACATTAAATTTTGAGTGAAATGTGAATTATGCTTTTGGAAGCTGCCATGTCATCATTGCTGGATTTTTCTTTTCAACTTTAAAAAACCTTTTAAAATAGACTTTTCAGTTGTGAGTAGGATCGGGTTGCCGACTTCAAGGATCTGTTTCCTATCAATGAAGGACAGGAGGTGCTGGTATTTGTCTTAGTGGTCTGATACAGATATGAATGGGCTTAGAATCTATGCTATGGCTTAAAAGTTTCCTTCCTGGTCACCATTTGGGAGGTGATGGCTTCAAACCTAAGCCTTGGTCTCATGTATATGACCCTTCCTCATCTTAACACCCAGTAAGTTACAAAACTATCAAATCATCTGTGGTCCCAGTATAGATAGATTCTTAGAGAGTGAGGGCTTCGTGGTAAGCTAGCCACAGGCCTGAATTCACAGCTCAAACTCTTCCCTAACAGGTGGGACCTACCCGATCAATACAAGAGAATGGTGCTTTTTAAAATACATATACAATCTAATTATCAATCAGATTTCTTAATGAGATTTATGCCGGTAGGGTCAAGAAGGACTGTTTTGTCCTATTGACCTTTTGTGAACAGATTGCTCGACATCTGTCAACTCTAACAATTAGGCCACTGTGGTGCATTCATACTGACCTCCCTTTCCAATTCATGTCCTTTAATCCCATACTAGTTCCACAGGAGACTTGGCATGGAAAAGCAGGATTTTTAAAAATGCCTAGTAGATGGGGTGCCTGGCTGGCTCAGTTGGAAGATCATGTGACTTCACTTCTGATCTCAGGATTGTGAATTTGAGCCCCATGTTGGGTGTACAGACTACTTAAATAAACTTTAAAAATAAAGTAATAAGGATAAAAATACCTAGAATAAATCAAGTAGAAAAAAATGGCCATGGGGAACTTGTCTCTATTTCCACATCTTTCTGAGCCTACATGAGTCTTTTCCATGCCAGTTCCTTTCATATTCCATTTCCAAAGAACTCCAAACTCCTGGACAGTGGGACTACCATGACTTTTAGGGTCAGAAAACATTTCCTTGGGAAGAAAGCAGCTTCCTCAAGCAGTTTCTTTAGTGCCCACTGCCCAGGCTTGCTTACACCTTGCCTCCACCTGCACATCACTGCCCTCTTTCTACCAACAAATCCCACTCTATTACAGCAACAATGCCCCCTTGGTGCCTGGAAAACCCACCTGGTGCACTAAAATGCTATGCAACACCAAATGGCTTCTTCCTCTAGTTCTGCTCAAAAATGGAAATTCCTCAAAAATAAGTTTCCTCTTATGTTCACATCAAGTACAATGGCTACAGTTTCCTTTTTTTTTTTTTTTTTCAATATGAAGCAAACCACCTCTGTTACAATCCATGTTTGAGGCTTGTTCCTGTCTCTTTTGAGTGTGAAATATAAATCATGTTTTTATGATTTTTGTAAATCTTGACTTTTTACACCTTGTTTTTGTAAGCCGAAGTTTCTTATTAAAAGAATAAAATGATTTGTCTTTGCGTGCAGTCTTTATTCCAAATATTTGTTAAAATACCATTAGGTTATTCCTCAGGACAAGAGCAAAAATCACCCCCTGCAGAAACTTTGGACCTATGTACAGAACTTTATAGAACAGAGGACAACACTTTGGCTGAAGCCTGACTGCTGACCAGAGAATGGAGTTCTGAGTGGGCTCAACGAAGAAAAGGCAATCGGGAAGGGAAGGTGCCCATCTGAATGAAACTTCAACTTCCATCAGGGAAAGTCTTGTGATGGTCAAAGATTGGAGGCTGTTTTTGGAAGGTTCGAGTACAGCACAGGGGGTTCCATGTGTCTGCAATCAGACGACAGGACAACGGGTGGCATTAGAAATGTAAAAGCCTGAAGGGAAATTAGGAAGAGACTCAAAATTTCTTGCAATGTCTGTAAACATATTTAACTAGGAGTAGCCAAGGGCCTTATGTCAAGTCTCTCTCCTTCATTTTATAAACAGAAGATAAAAATTATTGCTTCTCTCTGCCTTTAGGGCTCCTAGACACGCAGAACAGTAGTTAACTGCTTACCTATTTGGCTATACCCCTGGCTGAGGGGCCATTAGATCAATGTCACTCAAATTCCTGGCCAGCCAAACGCCTGCAGCAAAAAGTCCCAAATTGAGGATCAAGTTCCTGGAAAAAGAATATTTGATTAACCTTATGCTGAGTCACTTGTCTTTAATGAAACATACCACGAGTAACCACCCTGGAAAAACCTCCCGGGAGCACAAAGACTGTTCTAGAACTGCAGGAAGGTAGATCTTTAGGAAGGCAGGTTGCCCACGACCCACGTGGTTACTTGCTTGGCAGTCGTTCCTGTGTCTAACGAGATCAAATGCAAAAGCCAATTAAACACTCGCCCAGGGCTGAAAAGCCTGTGCGCTGGCACCTCTTCTTCCCGGGTCCCCCTGGTCAGGGTGAGATTCTGTAGACAGCCCAGTAACTGAAAAGATCGCTTCTGCCGCACGGGAACTCTCCCAGTCAAGGACCTCTCCAAAGCACAGCCAGAGTCACTGCGAGGCCAAAACGCTGGCAAATGTAAAGGCGCCAGGTTGGGCGAAGATGGGAAGTATGGGAGGTGTGTATAGGGGAGCGGAGGGCCAGAAAGGGACAAGTTCCCGGGCTTCGGTTACCTCCGGAAATCGTTCCTGTCGGTGGCGAAGCGGTAGACGCCCCGAAGCCAATCTCCCACGTTGTCCGGAATTTCGGGAGTTTCATTCGCCGCGACCGGGGCGCTCACGCCGACCCCACTGGAAGCCATAGTAGTACCCTCGGGATCCACAAGGCCTCGCCCGACGCACGGTGTCGGCGCCGGAGGATACGCAACTTCCGGTCTCGCACTTCCGCCGGCTACGGACCGGCAGGGGGCGCAGCTGCTCCAGAGAGGTCGGGCGTCCGGGTGGGAGAACTCCCGGGCTGCGCGTCCCCGAGCTCCTCAAGGGGAGGAGCGCGGCCTGGCACTACAGTCGCCTGGACGCGTCCCGCCTCTGGCTCCCTCTTGGCCTTCAGCTGGCCAATCTGTCACTGCCACACGTGGTCTCTGAATGATCACTTCATTGGCTCAGGAAGATGATGAGGATGGGGCTGTCCCAGCCTGTGGGGGTGGGGATAGGGGTTAGCTCAGCAGGGGATGCGTAGCTTTGGGGGGTGGGGTTCCCCAAGAAAGTCTCCATCAGAAGTCATAGAATACGCAGGCTTAAGAGGGAGCACTCCAAGTTTGTGGTCTCGCCGCCTCTCCCAGGCGTGCCCTTGACTGCGTTCAGTCTAGGATTTTTATAGGGGGAGGAGAGCCTCGTTCTCCCACCTCACAGATCACACACCCCCTCCCCCGTCTCCGGGCTGCGCCACTAGCAAATGGTGCAGTGCTTCCTGGAGGTGTCGCTGTCCCCAGCTTGGAGGCTTCTGGGGGTCTTCCAGGGCCCGGGAAGACGCTGGCCTAAGAAAAAGCCTTCGGGTTCCGAGTCAGAAGAAGAGGAGCAGGTGGAGCAGGCATCGAGGGGCGTCTCCAGGCGGCCCTGCTCCCGCCCTGTGGGTGCCTCCACCTTGTGCCCCGTTCGACGCTGCTGCCTTGGACTGGATCCAAGCAGCTCCCTCTGGGTTTCCAGACTGGAGCGGGAGGCAGCGACGAGAAGGGCAGCTCGGGAGACCGTAGCGGCATCCAGCGGGGTGCGGTCCCTTTCTTCAACTCTGTCAACACCCGCCTCCCCTGTTCCGGGCCGGGTCAGAAACGCCCATCTCAGAGTCCCGACTCTCCAGCTCCGGGATCAGAGAGGGGCGGGCCCCAGAAGCCAGTCCCCGTTGGGGCCCGGCCCCCCCCCCCCGCCCCGCCCCGCCCCGCCCCCGAGCCGTGCGCGCCGCCGCCGCGGACACGACTTCTCTATCGGGCTCCCCCGCCCCTCCCCGCCGCCGCCCACCAGAGGGCGACCGCGTCCCCAGTCCGGGAGTGAGTCCCGCGCCGCAGCCCCAACGGTGGCGCGGGGTGGGTTCGGGAGGCCCTTGGAGCGCTCCGGCCAGGGACGCGCGGTGAGAGCTGCGGGCCCCGAGGCTCGGGTCGGGGCGGGGGGGTGCGGTGGGGGGGACGGGGGCGCTGCTGGAGGGATGGGACGGCGTGGGACCGGGGCGAGGGTCCCAGTCCGGGAGAATCCCCTCCTCAGCCCAGCCCAAGCCGCTGCCCCCTTCCCCTTTGATCTGCACTTTCTCCTCCCTTACCGGGGGACGCCCTACCTTCCAGTGTCTGGGCCCGGCTCGAGCCGGAAACCGAATAGCGACTCTCAAAGCAGCTGGGGCAGCAGGGGCCGCCCCCCGGCAGGGCATAAAGTCCCCCGCCCAAGGGCCCGGCGCAGTCCTGACAGCAGAAGTGGTTCTCGTGCCAGCGCCGTCCCTCCGCCTCGGTGCAGCGCCGGGAGAAGATCAGCTGGGAGAGGGAGGGAGAGCAGTTCATTCATTCATTCGTTCATCCACTAGCTCATTCATTCACCCAATAACCACGCCTTATACCCAGTTAACGCTAAAGCACGTCGTCTACAGACATCCCATCTGATCTACTCCACCACTCTCGGATGCAGGGAGGGCTGATTGGCCTAGCCAGGATCCCGCTAGCAGGTGGCACAGCCTGAAGAAGTGCGACCCTGGTCGCTTGGACTCCCAACCCAGGGTTCCACTCTGCCTCATATACTGACAGTATGGCAGTTCCTCGCCTGATCAGGCACAGCACTGGGCACCAGGAAAGCTGAGATGAACGTCTGTCCGACACTCCCTGCTCCGGAGAAATTCTTAGTCCACGAAAATCTGGGGGACTCTGCTTGCGGTCGGGGAGGGTACAAGACAAGTCCCCATGCCCAAAGCTCAAGCGAGAACACAGGGAACACAGAAGTCCCAGGCTGGTTCTGAGTTCTCCATTCCTGAGTGCTGGAAGAGGTGTCCCCTTACATCCTGCCATCCTGCCACGTTGGACCCTAGGCAACCCTCCCAGTTCTCCCCCAGCGCCACCCCCCCCCCCCCCCCCCCCGCCTTCGGGGGCTGTACCTGGTCACAAGCCGGGCAGCGCGGCCGCAGCAGCTCTGCGTGATGGCGGCCGCAGTAAAGACTCCCGTCGTGGTAGAAGTAGATGAGGTTTATCAGGGCCTGGCCGCAGGCCTGGCAGGCAAAGCAAGCCCGGTGCCAGTAGCGCCGCTCCCCTGCCCGGGCTGCGAACACTCCGTACTCCCCTGGCCTCAGCCGCTCCCTGCACTGCCGGGCGCGGATGCTCAGCTGCCCAGAGGCCGCATCATGCTCCTAGCTTCCCTCCTGGCGCTTCCATCCCACCCCCCACCGAACTGTTCTCCCCCCCCACCCCTGGCAAGCCCACCTCCACTGCAGGCGCCACTGGAGAACCCCTAAACTTGGCTTCTCTTTTTCCTCAAGTTTTCCAAGCTGTCCATCCCCCCTTTTCCCACCCGAGTCCCTAGAGCTAGCCCCTTCTGCAGAAGTGAGAGGGCAAAGGGGAATGGGGGGGGGGGGACACCACGTACCTTCTCGCAGGTGTGTTCTGGCAGCTCGGGAGGTACCAGGAGGGCCACCCCCTGTCCCAGGGCCTCCCGCCTCCTCTGAGCACAGAAGAGCCGCAGCTCTGCCAGCTCATCCTCCCCAAGGGCCAGGCAGTAGCGCTCCTGCAAAAACAGGCCTCCACTGTGAGTGGGAGAGCCCCCAGCAGGCAAGACTGAAGTTCAATTGGAGAGAGAAGGCTTAGCCGCTTAGCCGGGTCAGAGGAAGGTTTTAGAACCTCCAGGAGGTGCAGAAGATAACAGCACAGAAGGACATTGAGAAGGAGAGGGAAAGAGGGAAGAGAGTTGGAAATAAGTCTACATCAGTCTCACTTTCCCCCAGGAATGGCCACCACTCAGGTCCTGACAGCCCACAGCACTGAGCCCTGTCACCACATATTTAGATCCTTGCCCCCCAGTGAGCTGTAGCTCACTATCGCTTTCTGTTGTGTTTTTCCAATGTATTCCACATTTCTCCTGTCTTGCCTCCCCAAGTGAACTGTAAGCCTTTAGTCTGGGCGCACACAGGGCCTTAATAAATACTTAACCATACTTTCTACATTTGTACATTCCATTATCGGTTTCAAAAGTCGTTCATGTCCATTTTCTCATTTGCTCCTCAACTAAGCATTGTAAGCAGAGGGGATGCTATCTCCTCCCCCCGTCCCCCCGCCCCCCCCTCCCCTGCCCCGTGTGGACTTGGAAACTCGGGCTGGGGCTGGAGTGGGATGGCTTCTTCAATTACTAGCGTAGCTAGGCCCTAGATCCGTGTCCTCTGGCTTCTGGCCCCACAGTAAATAAAGAGAGGGAAGTGAGAAAGAGGGATGCTGGGGAGAGGGAGACCCACGTCGCTGTCCTGTGGAGGCAGCTGCTGCAGGAGGATCCGAAGCCCAGGCTGGTTGGGGGCCCAGTTGGTGTCCAAGCCAGGAAGCCCCAAGCTCAGAATTTCAGGGTCCTGAGGAGATGCGGCAGGAGAGGGGTGGTTGGGTTTGCCTTCCTCTTCTTTCCTCCTCTCCTCACTGCCACCCCTTCTCCAATCTGGAACAACTTCCAAGCACCCCCTCCTTCAAGATCAAGACAAGGACAGGTGGTCTGCTCCTGCATTTGTGCTCTGATGGAGGCAGGTTGGGGAGGCCCCGCTCCCCCCCCAAATGGTATCCTTTCTTATGCTTTAAGTCACCCCTTTTACTCCTTAGGGCCAAAGCCTAGAGTCTGCCCGGACAGCACAGACCCCCTAGAGGAAGTAATGTGTATTCATGTGAAGAAGTTCACATGTATTCATGTGAAGAATGTGAAGGTGGTGGACCCCTATATCCTGACGCAAGGGGGCTGTAGAGACAAGGATTATCCTTGCAAAGAGAAGAGGGCCACTGGAGGTTGGGCAGAAAGGCTAACATCCTTCCAGGTGGTGGAAAGGGGAGGAGGTCAGTCTGTAGGATGGAGAACATGTTGGGGCCAGAGGGAAGGGCAGGGCTCCTACTACCTGCTCAGAAGTTTCCTCAGGATCCTCCTTGGGCAAGTGGCCTGGGTCAGTGTCTGAGTCGGCTGGCGGACCTAGCTCCCAAGGGGTGAGGCTCTCCCCTCGGTGGGGCCAGCCAGAGTTCAGCACTGACATTGGTGAGAAAGTCTGCCCAGAAAACAAGAACACTTCCCATTAATCAGGCCCTTACAACATGCCAGGCAGTGGTAAGTGCTTTGCAGGCATTGTCTCCTTCAGTTCTCCCAATCACCAAGTGAGGTGGGTGGTCTTCTTGACCCCATTTTGCAGATGGCCAAACTGAGGGTCAGA
This sequence comes from Prionailurus bengalensis, assembly GCF_016509475.1. Classification (NCBI taxonomy): domain Eukaryota; kingdom Metazoa; phylum Chordata; class Mammalia; order Carnivora; family Felidae; genus Prionailurus; species Prionailurus bengalensis. The sequence continues at coordinate 39,548,348 of NC_057349.1, read as the reverse complement.
GAGGATAAATGCCGGAGGTCACACAGCTACTAAGTGGCAGAGCCACATCTTGGAAGCCAGGCCTTCTGGCTCCAGAATTTCTGAAGCTCAAACTCTGGGGTCTCCCAAGACCCAGACGTAGGAAAGAGGAGGCCGATCATGGAAAGAGAGGGCATTCTGCCTTTCTAGAGAGCCCCGCCTCCCCAGCCTCAACTCCCACCCTTCCTGACAGTGCACTGAACACCCCAGTGAGCCTGCTTCCTCCGCACTCCCAACACAGGCCCTCCTTTTCCAGCTGTAGGCTCAGGGCAGGTAAAAGGACCACTTCACCAGGAACCCCTTCCCAGCCCCTCCAGCCTGTACCAGCTCTCCCTTCCCTGAGCTCCAGAAGGAAGTACATTCTGCACCCTGAGAGATTTAGTACCTAATGTTTCTCTTTGTGCCCTGTGCCCCTCTCAGTTCCTCATCTAGTCTATAAGCCCGAGGACAAAAGAAAATATTGTGCTTGCGGATTCTACCTAGAGCAGCAATTTCCAGTTGCATCGGATAATTCTAAATACATCTCTTCAGCCCTCCTCTGGGCCAGACCTAGCAGGACCACAGTATCTTGAGGGGTGGGGGTGACTATTGAAGTAGAAAAGGAATGGGCCCTGCCCTCAAGGAGCTCATGGCCCAGTGGGTAAGACAGAGATGAGACCAGGGAGAACGAGGCCAGAGCTCTGGGCAGGTATGTACAATACCCTCCGAAGAAAAATAACCAGAGCAACTTTTCTATGACGTTTTACTCTGTGCGAGGGACTATATTAGCATTTTACATAATATTATGCATCCTCATAACAATCCTATCAGGTAGTTTCTGTTACCCCATTTTCCAGTTGAAACAAAGAAACAAACTGAGGTTAGCCTACCTAAGGTTACATTAGAAAACTAAGGGATATTCTAGGAAGAGGCTGCTTTGGAGATCTGGGATGGATTCTGACTGCAGCTGGGCACAGGAAGGCCTCACCAAATCTCAGTCCTCTTTATAAGACCGAGCTTTGCGGTTGGGAACAAAATTTGGACTATAACAGTTATATTGCTTCCCAGCCCTGCAAGGCACCCCCCCGGCCCCCTTCAGAAGTCCTGCGCCACCCAGCCCTGCTTCCACACCCATCTGCTTCCTTCCTGTTCTGTCCCTCTGGTCCTGTTTCCTGTGGAAAACAGCCAGTGTGGGCTGTTCATACTCAGGGCTAAGAGTAGCCACTAACTCTAACACCAATGCCCCTGCCCCAGGCAGCAAGAGGCCCTTGGGGGAGGGTGCGAACAGGACAGGGGCCATCTGGGATCTCAGAGTGGATTGGGACCCTGTTTTCCGGGTTATAGTATGAAATTGCCCCCCACAGAAACAACACTCAGAAATCAGCCTTCACCCCTCACCCTCCCATACTCCCACCTCCACTCAGCACTGGACCCCGTCTTACTAACATGCTGGATTCCTTCAAGAATTCACGTCCCCTCCTTGGATAAGGGCTGAAACCCCTCTCCCGCCCCTGCGCAGGTGCAACCCGGCTCAAGGGCAGAGCCTGAGCGGCCCCTAGGGACTGGGGAGGTAAAAGGATGGGAAGGTTTTCCGCGGACAACGGAGGGAGAAGTGTCCGATCCCGCCAAGAGTCTTCTCGATAGATCCCCAAAGTTTTTTCTTGGACTTCCCCAGGAGTCAGTTGGGGTCCCCAGTCTGGCTGTTGGGAGTTTAGGGGAAGGAATGGGACTCTGCTGGGGTCTCACCCTCGCTGCGCGCCGGTGTCCGGGCCGTTCTTGACAGACCCCGTCGTCGGGCCTCCACCTAGTCCCCACCCCGAGGCCTCAGCGCCTGCCCCTGCCCACCCCGGGAGTGCAGCCCTTCCTCCCCCCCCCCCCCCCCCCCCCCCCCCCCCCGTCCCCCGCAGTCCCTGCCCGCCCCTCGGGGACTGGTAGAGCCAGTGGCTCGGGAGGGGCCTGGTGATGCAGCCAGAAGGAAAGCATTTGGGGGATCTCATGGTGGAAATTGTGCAGCCTCCACTGCCCCTCTCCCCACTCCCAGGTGTTTAGCGCCGGCACCGCGCCCCCGCGGGCACTGGGCCGACACTAGGGTGCCGTCGTTTTGCCGGGTCTTCTCTCAGTCGCTCCCGGAACACAAAGTCTCTCGGAGCCAGCATGTCCCCACCCCCCCCCCCCGACCCTCCCTCGGGTCTCCTAGCTCCGCCCCTCTCGGTCTGTTCTTATCCCCACCCAGTTGCCTTTCCCGGTCCCCAGCCCCTTTTAGGGATCCTTCGCCTTGCGCTTCTCCCTTCCAACCCTTCAGACCTTTCCCCCATCTTTTTTGTCTCTCCCCTACCCGGGTTCCTTTTCTGATCCCGGGAGTGGAAACCTCTGGGTCCACCTCTGTTTCCCTCTTCAGCCCCGCCCCTCGCCCCGCCCCCGCCCAGGTTCCGCCCTGCCCCCGCGGGGCTAGCTTCGCTGCTGGCCCGGAGCGCCCTCTGGCGTGTGCGCATGCTCCCTGCTCCTGACTGCAAAGTCCTCCAAAGGGACCTTCTAGGCTGCGCGCCTGTCGCCCCCGATCGGGTCCGCCCGCCCGCAGCGTCTCGTTGGTGTTGCCGGTGACCTCCGACCCCGCGACCGCGGGGCGGGGCGGGGAGGCCTTAGCTCCGGGCGGGCGGCGGCAGCTGCAGCGGGACCCGGGAGCGGGGCCCGGCGCCGCCCGGGCCGCGGGGCGATGTGAGTCGGGGCGCGGCGGGGCGGGGACGAGGCGGTTCCACCGAGGCCGCACCGCGCCGCGCCGCAGTCTCCGCTCCCTCCAGAGGAAGCCCAGGGCGGGCGGGCGGTGGAATCCCGGGGCTGGGGGCGGGGATCCAGGGACTGCGCGCGGCCCCGACCTCCCCCATTGCTTCCCAGTGTCTGTAGAAATTCCCCTGACAACCCCGCAACCTAAATCTGTCGCTCACGCCCCAGAACCACCCCACCCCCACTCACCTCCGGACACACCTTCGCTAGTCCTGGAGCCCTCAACCCCCTCACTCTTGCGAATTCTGTTACGCCCGCAGAGCCACCATTCTCCGGGATGCCCCCGAATGCTTCCAGAGCTCTGTGGCTCCTCTGATCCTGCATACGCCCCATTCTCCTTGCACCATGCTCAAATGCAAAAAAACTTGCCCACGTTTCTCTGAGCCCTCTTACATATTTTGAGTCCCCATAATCCCTGACACTCCGCATCTCCAATCCATACGTATCCCAGACCTGAGCCCCCTCTTCCTGTCTCAGCCAACGTAACCCCCTTCAGTGAAGTGTCATGATATATCCTGATACCTTAAAGACAAATGAAGGGGACAGAAAAAGATGCAACACCCTCCCCCATCTTGCACCCTGTAGTTCTTGGTTTCACCCTCAGACTCCTTTTTGATGGCTCAAGCCTCGGTATTTTCCCAGCTGCCCGTCTTTAGGCTGTGTACATCTCCCTGAGCCTGCTTCCTTCTTCCAGAGAATAAGCCAGACCAGGGGGTGGGGGTCCTTTTATCTGGGAAGTTGTCTGAGGAAGCAGAGCCCAAGGGGCCCTGGGAAAACATACTGCTTCTGGAAAGCAGGAGGGTGGGATTTCAAGGATCTCCAAGGTCCTGGCTTGTCAATTTGTCCACCTGGGGCTCCAATCTCTGAAATTTTGATTTATTGTTAGCATGTATGTTAAAAATTTTAAGCCTTTCAGAACTTGGAGAACAGAAAGTCTATCAGGTTTCCAAATGTGAGATTGAGGAAGCTTGTTCTGGAAGAGGCAAATGTCCATTTTAGTGACGTTTTTTCTATGCACTTCTAGAAGTTATTTCAGCGAGAAACTCTGCAGGTTACAGATGTTTCCCTTGAAAACTAAGGCCTTGAGGTGGGAGGTCGACTTGCCAGAGTCTCCCAGATGCTTAATGGCAACAAAACAGACTAGAAGATTGGTTTTCTGAATCTTAAGCCAGCGTTCTTTCCCATACATCATAGTGTCCTTTTGAGAAAGCTCTCTGTAAAGTTCCCCACAAAGGTAAAGTGGTGGTTTTGGTGTTGGTTGTAACAGGATTCAGATGGGGTCGGGGTCTAGAGGTAACTTAAAAGGTTGCCTCAAACTCAAACTCATTGCTGCTGTGGGAATCACTCCCTCTCAGCGCCTGTGGGGCTTGGAATTGGTGGCCCCTTTGCCCTTGATCTCACTTTCTTCTTTGTGTTTCTGTCCCCTTAGGACCTGGAACAGATAATCCAGGTGGGATGGACTGACAGCAAGTGAGTTTCATTAACAATTGGGGGCGAGGATGAAAGGTTTCCACTAACCTGTGGTCTCTGTCTCCTGTGCTAGGTGAGCCCCAGGTGTGTCCCAGAGGGATCCAGGTGACTTCTCTGCAGACTACCTGCCATGACGCCCCACCAAGAACAGGGGGAATAAAGTGGGGGTCCTTCCCCATGCCCCTCCCATGGTCAGCTCTCCAATGGCCTGGGTGAGGTGAGAGCTGTTTATAGGAGCCACTTTTCTGGAGTTTTCCAAGTTGGGAGGAATGGGGGATATAGGTCAGGATTGCTCAAGGCTCTACACGTTCAGTGGGAGTTCTGGAAGGATATCTAATCCTACAGGTTCATTTCTTGTATCGAGTTGCAACCCATTCTGGTTGGGATCGTTCTGTGCATTTGCTTGCTCCCGTAGGTCTTTCAAGCTTGGTGGTGTCCTCTCCATTCTAGACAGAGGCCCAACCATTGTGACATATACTCCAAGTGCCATAATCCTGGAGGGAAAAGCCAGATAGTAAGTCCTCTGGTCTCCCCTTTAGATGAAGGAGAGAAAACCCAGCATTTATTTTTCCCATGAAGAAATAGCTAATCGAGGTTATAAAAAGTGTGCCCTGTTTTAAGTTCGGTCTTCTTACTGTATCTTTTGACCATAATATAATACCCCATGGAAGAGAACGTCAAAAAGATAAATTTGAAGTAGATGTTGGGATGGTAGTGAGGGAAAAAAAAGAGAATTTGGGAGATGTGGGAAGGGTGAGGTGGAAAAGAAGATAAAAAAAAAAAAAAAATGAAAGGTCCAGGCTAAAGTGTCGGGGACTGCCCAGTTACAGTTTGTTTGCTAAATCTGAATGAGGGCCCCAAACTAGCACCCACCTCCCCCTGAAGCAAACCACTTCTTCTGGTTCCCTGCTTGTATCCATTCCCTTCTTTTCCTGCAGCCCAGGCTTCCCTTCGCTTTCATTACATCTGTCAAAATCCTACTCACTTCTCAAGGTCACGGTCAAATGGTACCTCTGAGAAGCTCTCTTCCATCCCTCTGTCAGAATTAATCTTTAACACATCCTCACTGGAATTAATGTTTATCCAGTGCATGCCTGGCCCTGGATTGAGAGTGTGAATTTCTTAAAAAAAGATTTTTTTTCCAATGCTTATTTATTTTTGAGAGAGAAAGAGAGACAGAGACAGAGACAGAGAGACAGAGTGTGAGTGGGGGAGGGACAGAGAAAGAGAGACACAGAATCTGAAGCAGACTGCAGGCTCTGAGCTGGCCGCACAGAGCCCGACGTGGGGCTTGAACTCACAAACTCTGAGATCATGACCTGAGCTGAAGTCGGACGCCCAACCAACTGAGCTACCCAGGCGCCCCGAGAATGTGAATTTCTTCGAGGAGGGACAGTGTCCCACTGTGCCCAAGAGTAGGTGATCACAACGAGGTCGTTCTGCCAGAGTCTCCAGAGTGAGGCTTTTTGGAGCTGACCTCGATGACCTTATCCCTTATGTTTTTCCCTAGGGCGGACTGGCTGCTCTGACACCATGGGGAGCTGCTGCAGCTGCCTGAACAGAGACAGCGTCCCAGACAACCACCCTACCAAGTTCAAGGTACCCACCGCCCCCTCCTCTCCTGAGCTCTCCCAGCATGGCCTCCTGGGCTCGGGCCAACCTGTTGAGTTGCCTCTGCCTCCCTAGAGAAGGTGAAGGGACAGGCTGAGGTTGTGGCTCACTAAGATGCCTCAGAGCTGCTGAAGTGGCCTGGGGAGCGGGGCCCAGGCTGCTGCCAGTGCTGTGGTTCTCCTACGCCGTTACTAACTACAAAGAATGAAGAAATACCGTGATGAAAAATCGTGCTTTTAGAACATTCATTCCTGCCAATTTATCTTTGTAGCTTTACATATATATGTATGTATGTGTATATATATGCATATATGTATGTATGTATATGTGTGTATGTGTGTGTATATAAATGTGTACACACACATACACGTATGGTGGTTTTTTTGGAGAAAACAACAAAAGTCTCCATTAATGGGTTAATATACATAAAGTATTTAAAGCAGGGCATAACACCTGAAAGCCCAATATTAGTGTTTGCTGTTCACTTTGGGAAGGTAAGGCCGGGCCCAGTGGACCTGTGCACCCCTGGCCACCTGCCACCTCTCACCTCCCTGTAGGGGGAGCCCCCTCCCTGCATTCAGCTTGTGAGGCACAGGTTTCTCCTGCTCACCAGAAGAGGGAGCCCTTAGCAAGGGCCTGGAGTTGGGGAGGGGGTGGAGAAGGTCTGTGTTCTGTCCTGGGCTTGACTCTCCCCCGGGGGTCTTAAGATTTTGAACTTATAATCGAACCCCTTCCTCCATTAGCATCTGGTCCTTGGATACAAGCGGTGGACCATCTGAGGTTATCTAACCTTGGCCGTCAAACCATCTGACCTTGGAGGTCAGCTAACCACCCCTGCCTCACTGCCCAGATGACAAAGCAGAGGCCTAGAGAGCTGCTGTGGGTCCTTGGCACTGCTTCATCCTCTTAGTCTCCCAGCGATCATTTGGCATCTCCGGGGAGTCTGGTAGAGGCAGGCGAGCCCCCTGACCCCCCCAGCCCTAGCCCTGCATTGGCCTGCCTCCCAATGGCTCTGGGACCCCTACATACTTGATGGGCTCACTCAATGACCCTTCTGTTCCCTGCCCCTCAGGTGACGAATGTGGATGACGAGGGGGTGGAGCTGGGCTCCGGAATCATGGAGCTAACACAGAGCGAGCTGGTGCTGCACCTGCATCGGCGCGAGGCTGTCCGCTGGCCCTACCTCTGCCTGCGGCGCTATGGCTATGACTCCAACCTCTTCTCCTTTGAGAGTGGCCGCCGGTGTCAGACGGGCCAGGGTGAGTACCGCCCCTGGGATAGGGGCGAGGGGCTGGGGCCGGAGGTCATAGCTCAGGGGACCATGGGGAAGCCTGTTGGCTTGGCAGGTGTTGCCCAGAGAAGGGAAGGTTGATGGCCAAGAGCACACAGCATGTTGATATGGAACTAAGTGGACTCCCAGGCCGGTGCTCCTTCTCTTCGGTCACTGCGGCCCCAGCCTGGGACCTTCTGTGGGGGCATTTGTTGCACAGCCCATGGGAAAGAGCCAGTGCTCCCGAGGCCAGAGCCTGCCTGGGAGAGCAAGCAAGTTCTTTTACCTCTGTGACCAGTTTTGAGGGACCCTTGTCCACTACACAGGAACAGACTTCCTTGTGGGCCCCCAAGTCCTATACCCTGGAGCCATGAACAGTGAAGGGTCAGGGTCAGGGTCAGGCTAGAGGCTCTGATTACCTTGGGCCTGCATGGCTTGCGAATGCTAGGCTTGGGGAGGCCAGACACTTGTGTCTCTGATATACAGAGTAACCCTGGAGAAGTTCATCCTTGTCTCCTGTCACCTGTGGGCAGCGGAGTATGATATGTTCTCCCTTCCTGCCCTTTCTCCCTGCAGCCAGGGGTCAGAGAGTAGTGATCATTCCATGAAGTCAAGGCTAGAGCCCGCCCTGGCTCTTTGAAGGAGTAGCATGGTCTCAGCTTATCTTGTAGGACCCGGGCCTGAGTTCTGCAGAGAGAACCTAGTACGGGCTTGTGTTGGATGCAGTTGGGGTTGTGACAGCAGGGTTGCAACGAACGAGCTTGTCTGATGAGGCCACCGTCACAGCAGTGAGCCTCTGACGTCCTGCTGGCTGCGAGCCTTCTCCTCCACACATCTTACCCTTTGGTCGTCTGAGGTAGGGGATGTTAAACACTGGCTGAGCAGAGAGAGGACAGGAAGGGGCTTCTCCTCCTCGTGGTATTTAAGCAGCAGTTGGGATCCCAGAGGGGTCGCCCTAGGCCCCCACACTGGGTTCTCCTAAAACTCCAGGCTTTCCCAGCCTTTTGTAGCCCCTAACATGTCTTGCCAGAAAGGTACTTTTCCTTCCCCACCCCCCTCCCCTTGCTGTCCATCCCATCCCTGCAAACCTCAGTTGTCCCATACCCCAGCCTGGTTGTGGTGCTCACACACACCCCAAGTAGCCTCCCCTGAGCCCTGGACCCTGCTGTTGCCAGTTTGGGGTAGAATTCCAGGCTGGCCCAGCACCCCAGGGACATCTTTGGAGCCCTTGAGTCACGGGTACTCAGCCCAGGCCTGCCGTCCCTGGGACTATGAGCTGATGCATTGGAATCTGAGGGGCCGTCAGGACAGCTGCATTGAGGAGACACAAGATGGCCTTGCCATGTGTGTCCTAGAGCGAGTCTGCTCGTCCTTCCTTCCTTCCAGCACCAGAGATTAAGTTCCATGAGGCCAAGGGCCCATCCAGAGTAGACATTCCCTCTCCGGCTAGGCAGTGGCTAAGTACCCAGGGAACAGGCAACGAACAGGACAGCTCTCCTGCCCTTGTGGAGCTTGGAGGTGGTTGGACTGGAGCCGAGGCTTGGTGCCCTGGGTAGAGCTCCTTTTTCTGGGGAGTGATAGGCAGAAGGAGACAGGGGCAGCATGTGAAGTGTCATCTAACACAGTCCAGCCTCTTACCCCTTATCTTCAGGGCACAGCCCCAGTGCATGCTTGAAATCACAGATACTACTGAACCCTGTATTCACCATGCATTCCCTTATACATACGTGCCCGTGATAAGGTCTCATGTATAAATGAGGCGCAGTAAGAGATGAACAACTGTTACTAGTAATAAGGCAAAGCATTATAACAACATACCGTAGGAAGAGCTAGGTGAGCGTGGTCTCTCTCAACATGCCTTACGGTAGCGCCCTCACCCTTGTGACCAGGCAAGATGATAACATGCCCGCGAGGTGGGAGGAGGTGAGGGGAGTGATGCAGGCGCTGTGACCTAGCGTGAGGCTGCTACTGACATTCTGACAGTCTGTCAGAAGGAGGCTCATGTGCCTCTGGACCCTGGTTGACTGCGGGTGATGGAAACTGCAGAAAGCAAAGCAGTGGATAAGGGGCAGCTGCCATCCTTTACTGCTTTGGTGTTTACTTCTCTTCCCCTCACCCGTGTTCACACACATCCTTGTGAACACGATTTAACCATGGGGGAGTATAGGTGAGGTATTAGATCTCTAGACAGTGGTAATGGATAGTGGGCGGGGGGACAGGAAGGGGCCTGGGGCCCAACTCCTCCCGGAACTCTTGGATTTTAGAGTATGCTCAGGATGAGGAGGGCACTTCCCGTCCCCTGCAGGCCTGGGACCGGTGTTCAGGGACATTTTCCTGAGCTTTGTGCGTCCGTTCAACCTCTCTGGTCCTTTCCTACTGGTACACGGTCAGAGGGGCCTCACTTCTTCCTCTCCTTCTTCAGGGATATTCGCGTTCAAGTGCTCCCGGGCCGAGGAGATCTTCAACCTGCTTCAGGATCTGATGCAGTGCAATAGCATCAATGTGATGGAAGAGCCAGTCATCATCACCCGCAACAGTCACCCGACTGAGCTCGACCTCCCTCGGGCCCCCCAGCCTCCCAATGGTGAGGAGACCCCGTCCTTGGCACCTCAGCCTCCACATCTGTACGCACAAGCACAGGCCCAGGCAGTGCCGGTCTTGGAGGCACGAGTCAGGCAGGCGGGTGGGATGGCTGGGCGATCCATGCTTCCAGGACAGTTGCCCACCATCAGATGACTCTTGGGGATGAACAAGTCCCCGTCTGGGCCAGTCAGGTGACTCATGCTGACGCTGGGGAGTCCTGGGCCTTGTATTGACTGATGGTCTGGGAAGCAGACGGGAAGACGTTGGGTTTCCATGGAAACAGCAGTCTGGAGCTATTTTGCTTCCTTCCGTCTACTGGGTCATACCCGGCTTGGTTCAGGCATCTTTGCCCATGACTGATTTCTGGAGAGGTTCCCTTAGCTTCTACTTATTTATTCACTGAGTCCACACTGAGCCCCTGCTGCATATTTTGCTCTCCATGCACTGGCCCATGGTAGGGAGCCGGGGACGGTGCGGGGGGGGGGGGGGGGCGGTGCGCAGAAGAAATAGAAACGCGGCCCCTGATGTCTGGGAGCTTCCCAGAGCTAGAATGAGATGAAGGGACAGTGACGACAAGGTGGCCTTAAGTGTTTCAGATAAGGCTGTAATGGGGGAAGTGGGGTTCACACTGAGCTTTGAGGGAAGGGGCAGGGTTTGAACCACCGAGAGGTGAAAGATAACAGGGGCTGCTGGTTCAGTAGAGCTAACCATCTGGGGGCCCTGGGAGCGTGTCCCCTCCCGTTGGAGGACTCCCAGGACACCACACATGCAGTGGCAGGTGGTTGGCAGGTGGTTGCAGTACCTCCCCCCCCACCACTGCTGACCTGGGCTTGTCTCCTGTGTGCCCAGCTCTAGGCTACACTGTCTCCAGCTTCTCCAATGGCTTCCTTGGCTGCCCAGGGGAGGGCCCGAGATTCTCAGCACCCCGGCGCCCCTCAACGAGCAGCCTGCGACACCCCTCGCTTGGGGAAGAGTCCACTCATGCCCTCATTGCCCCTGATGAGCAGGTGAGCAAGCAGCTGCCCTGCTCCTCCCCGTCGGTCTGGGTGGGGATGGGGGACCGGGAAACAGGGCGCCTCGTAAGGATCACGGGAGGGGAGGAACGTTGATAGGGTCCCTTACTGTCCCAGAAAGGGATGCAGCTTCCCTGGGAGGTGTGGAGGACAAGGAAGAGGGGGAAACTCCAGCACTTTTCCCCTATGCCTCTCTTATCCGTTCCCTTCTGTTCTCTCCACCTTCCCTGCCCTCGGGCCTACCTGCTTCCCTTGGACTCTTTCCCCCAGTCCCACACCTATGTCAACACGCCAGCCAGTGAGGATGACCACCGCAGGAACCGGCATTGCCTGCAGCCCCTGCCTGAGGGCCAGGTGCCCTTCCCCCCGCAGGCCCGGGGCCCTGACCCACGGGACCCCCAGGTGTTCCTGCAGCCGGGCCAGGTGAAGTTTGTGTTGGGCCCAACCCCTGCTCGGCGGCACATGATGAAGTGCCAGGGCCTCTGCCCCAGCCTGCATGACCCCCCGCCCCACAACAACAACAACGAGGGCCCTTCCGAGTGCACTGCCCAGCCCAAGTGCACCTATGAGAACGTCAGTGCGGGGCTGCGGCCAGGGGCTGGCTGGAGACTGAGCACGGAGGAGCCAGGCTGGAATGGCCTTGCCCACCGCCGGGCGGCCCTGCTGCACTATGAGAACCTGCCCTCCCTGCCCCCTGTGTGGGAGAGCCACGCCCAGCAGCTGGGGGAGGAGGCTGGGGATGACGGAGACTCGAGGGACGGGCTCACTCCCTCCTCCAATGGCTTCCCTGATGGCGAGGAGGATGAGACCCCGCTGCAGAAGCCCACCAGCACCCGGGCTGCCCTCCGTAGCCATGGCAGCTTCCCTGTGCCGCTGACCCGCCGCCGAGGCTCCCCGAGGGTCTTCAACTTCGATTTCCGCCGGCCGGGCCCCGAGCCCCCCAGGCAGCTCAACTACATCCAGGTGGAGCTGAAAGGCTGGGGTGGAGACCGCCCCAAGGGGCCCCAGAACCCCTCGGTCCCCCGAGCCCCTGTGCCCACCACCCACCCTGCCCGCAGCTCAGACTCCTACGCCGTGATTGACCTCAAAAAGACCGTGGCCATGTCCAACCTGCAGAGGGCGCTGCCCCGAGACGATGGCACTGCCAGGAAAACCCGGCACAACAGCACCGACTTGCCTCTGTAGGGACTTCCTTCCTCACGCTCCGCCTCACGCTCCTGTCCCCTGAACCCACACCCTGGGGTTCAAGGTTGCTTTGCAGAAGGGCATTGAGGTGGAACCAGATGCTTCCCTGCGCTGCCTGGGGTCCCCAAAGATATCAGCCACTGAGTCTCCTGGTCTCCAAGTTGGGGAGAAGAAGGGTGACCAGGCGAGGAGGGAGCTGTGACGTAAACTGTGAAGGGTTCCTGTGATGCATTTAGTGCCCTCCCGTTATGTCCATTTGTCTTGTCTGTCGTCTGTGTGTTTTCTTTAGTTGAAATTTGGAAACATTTTGTACCTGTTGATTTTATTTATCAGTTTATTTTTCTATTTATTGTTTTAAATGTAATTTAACATATTTATTATTAATATAATTATTTTTAAATTCTGGCTTGGTGAATGATGTCGCATTCTTAGGGAATCTCTTCTGGCATGGTTCTAGGTGGCAGCAGGGGAGGGCTTACAGAGGGAGGGGCTTCATTCTGGGCAATTTGGGGGTGGGTAGGGTTTTTATGACACATCTGTGACCGTTTCTTTCTCCCCTCTGAGAAGCCCTGGCCCAGAACCTAAAGTTGCCAGGGACGGACGTGCTGGCAAAGGAAAGCGACAGGACAGCTGGAGTCCTGGATGCACAAAGGGGATCTGGAAGGAAAACTGCCCTAATGGGAACACCCTGACCCTCCCAAGTTGGCAGGGGCGGGGGAGAGAATTTCGTGGGGGTGGGGCTACACCAGGTCTGGGACCCCTCACCGATGTCCCTTCTGCCACCAGGCAAGTCCCAGGGGAGTACTGCTCTCCTCTTAACACCCTGGCCCAGAGGTGGACCCTGGATCCCCCTTGGCACCCGCAGCATGGTTAGATCAAGGCTAGAGCCTTTAAACAGGACTTTACTAAAAGCCCAGAAATAGCAAACGTGAAAAACAGTTGTCATGTGTGACTAATCATACTTCCCAGAGAGCTGCTCCCCAGGAATGGACTCTTTGAGGTGCTGCTTCCCTACCACAGGGGTGGAGCCCTGGCAGAGCTACCACATCTGAGCACCTGCCTGGAGCCCGGGGTCTGCACAAGCCCCTGCCTGGTTCAGTATTGCAGGAGCTTCCTTGTCCTGAGGCTGCCCCTTCCTCCTCCTCTCACTGGCCTCCCAGCCTCCAAGACTCCGTTTCTAGCTCAGACCCCTGAATGGTTAATCTGAAGGAGATCCAGCGTCTGCGATAAGCCACTCAGGGCCTGGGGGAGGAGTGGGAGCAGGGTTTGCCCAAGACTTAGGGACACGCCTTCTTGTCTCTGGTCACTGCTTGTGCCCCAGCTCCCTGCCCTGTGGAGCGAGCAGACTGATCCCCCTTACCAAGGAGACCGGCCAGGGTAGGACCTGCCCGGTTCCCTCTCCTCCTGCCGTCCAGAATGGCACCGTCCAGACTTCAATTCCGGCACCGCCCTCTCCCCTGGGTGCGGATTGAACTGACTAGCTTCCAGACTTCTCCGCCCTTGGATGTCACTCTCCTGTCAGTGCAATGGGCAAATGGAGAACTGGCCACAACAGGATGTGAGAGAGTCCCTTCGCCTGGGGCCCGGCAGGGTCCAGGGGTACAGCTGGTGCTACCCCAGAGCTGACCCCAGACCCTTCCCTCTACCTTCTTCTGATCTCTGGGCCAGAGGGAGGACTGCTGAGGCCAAGTTTGTTGCGCTGTTTCCACGGTGCACTACGGGATGGCATCCTTTCCGCAGCCCCCCCCCCCCCCAGGGGCTCCATCCTGCTTTCCCCATGTCCTCTCCAGTGTCCTACACTGGTCCTGCTCCTCCGTTTGGTGCCCATAGTCAGAAGTGGTGGTCTCTCCCAACAGGGGAGCCAAGATAGGGGGCAGGTATCACCGTGCCAGGACAGGATGAGGGGCCCGGCCATGCCAGTGACTCATGGGTCCGTTCAGGCCCCACCGTTGTGGGGGAGCCATGCTTGAGTCAAGAGACCGGGTTCTGGTTCTGACTTGGCTGTTTGCTCTCTTTTTTATCTTATTATTCATTATTATTTTTAATGTTTTAGAGAGAGACAGACTGCAAGCGGGGGAGGGGCAGAGAGCGAGGGAGACACAGAATCCGAAGCAGGCTCCAGGCTCTGAGCTGTCGGCACCGAGCCCGACGCGGGGCTCCAACCCACAAACCGTGAGATCGTGGCCCGAGCCAAAGTCAGATGCTTAAACGGACTGAACCACCCAGTGGCCCCTATTATCTCTGCTCTCTTGAGCAACTGGTTGCCCCCGGTGGGTCTCAGTTTTTGTACTTGGAAAACACAGAGCTAGTTGTGAGAAGTGGCCAATGAGATGACCACAACACCAGTTTGGAAAGTAGACAGAGCGGGGCCAGCTGTGTTAACAACCCAGCTGCTCCAGAGGGAAAATCTACTGGAAGTCACAGCTCTTCAGTCCCCGAGACCTCAGGCCTACCGCTGCTCCTGTGCCGAACAGTGCAAGGGACAGTTAGCTTCCTTCTCTGGGGTCACCCCAGATTAAGTCAAAATAGCCTCCAGCGTGCGTATTTGTGGAGCCCGGGGGTCCAGAAGACTCAGCCCAGGAATTGGTTCCCGGCCCATGGTGGCTGCCAGCCTTCCTGCTCCCCTCCCCAGGTCATTGCCTCTGACCCACGAGATCAGCCGCAGGAATTTTCCTCTGGCGGGTGGGTGGGGTGTGAGTGGACGGCTTTCCAGGCGGAAAGCGGAGGGTGGGAGTGAGGCCCGGGAGGCCGACCACTGCTCCCGTGTCGGAGCGTGCGCCCTGCTGATGGCGGGGCGTGGCGTCCTGATGGAATCATTTCAGAGATCATCACCAACATTAGTGAATGTTTGCTGAGTGCTCAGTTCTCTTCTTTAGAAACAGGCCCTACCCACCCCCTGGGCTGCCCTGAGGAAAGGACTGGAGCCAGCATCCTGTCCAGGAGTGACATTTCAGGTCAGACCAGGAGGGGCCCTTCCCAAGCCCACCCCTGGGTAATAACAGCGCTGTCTAATGATATAAACACAGTCGGCTTTCCATAGGCCCCTATAGACCATTTATCTCTTCAGGCTCGCCGGACAGGCTCGTTATCACCACTGTGCAGAGGAGGAAACAGGCCAAGAGGCAAAGGGACTTGCTTCAGGCCATGAAGGTAATTAGTGGCTTGAGCTGGGGCTGCATGCCAGACGTGTGTCTTTCCATTCTCCCACCTGCCCAACCCCCCCACTCCTCCCCTCTGGCAACCATCGATTTGTTCTCTGTATTCGTAACTCTGATTCTACTTTTTGCTTCTTCATCTTTTCTCAGGTTCCACTTAACGAGTGAAATCATACGGTATTTGTCTTTCTTAGTCTGACTTATTTCACTTGGCATTATACACCTTTAGGTCCATCCACGTTGTCACAAATGGCATGATGGGATCCTTTTCATGGCTGTGTAATATTCCGGGGTGTGTGTGTGTGTGTGTGTGTGTGTCTGTGTATGTGTATACACCACATTTTCCGTATCCATTTGTCTATTGATGGCCACGGTCTGCCCCCTTTACTCCTTCAATGCCTTGGGATGACTCCCGCTCTGGAGATGGGTGTTTGGGAACCCTCTGCCCTCTCCTGACACACATCTCAGCTTCGCAGAAGGCTTGCTTTAATTAGGCCAGGGCTCCTCTGAGCTCTGAGGTGCTCTGTGGCCAACACCTTAAAGGGGAGTCATCCTCACCAGGGGAGGGGGTTTATAATGAGGGATCCCTGGGACTCCAGAAAGGAGACTGAAGCGAAGAGAGAGCTATAGCAGGGGCGGAGGGCCTGTGTGGGGCCCCAAGGGCTCTGTACTTGCAGAATCAGAGTCCAGGATAGAATCTCGTAGCTCAGCTGAGCTAAGAGCCATTAGACTCTTAGGGATCCTTTAGACAGGACTCTTGGAGATGCCGATCAGGTTTTTGCTCACATGCTTTCCCGGAGGGGGAGATGGCTATCTCTAAAGGCCTCCACGCAGTCGGTCTTATGATGTCCCTAAATGCCTCTCACTGGGGCCTAATTCTCCTCACGGATCCACACATGGCTATCTAGTCTCTCTGCCAAGGGTGCTGAACTTCAGCACTCGGTGTCACCACTTACAACTGGCCCCCTTTGTGCTTCAGTTTCCTCACCTGTGACATAGAAACAATAACAGTCCCTCCCTCCCGAAACCGTGAGGATCAAATAAGAGAATTGTCTGCCCAGCATGAACCATGGTGGCTGCCCCATAATAAGTGCTCAGTAAATGGCAGGTGGTTTTTTTTTTAATTTTTTTTTCAACATTTTAAAATTTATTTTTGGGACAGAGAGAGACAGAGCATGAACGGGGGAGGGGCAGAGAGAGAGGGAGACACAGAATCGGAAACAGGCTCCAGGCTCCAAGCCATCAGCCCAGAGCCTGATGCGGGGCTCGAACTCACGGACCGCGAGATCGTGACCTGGCTGAAGTCGGACGCTTAACCGACTGTGCCACCCAGGCGCCCCAAATGGCAGGTGTTTTCACCAGGACGTGGTTCTTTCTGGCATAACCAGAGACGTATCCACCCCTCTGTTCACCCCCTCTGTGATCTAGTTCAGCCCAGAACTGAGCGCATTACCCAGGCTTGACCCTCCCCTTCCCCTTGACTCAACACTTTCCTTGTTCTAGACATTATACTTCTGTGAATGCGACCCACGTTAGCGCTCCTATTACTGGCCCTTCTGCCTCTTGAGACCACAGATGTTGTCTGAAACCATCAGGTCTTTCCATGTGAGCACCTACAGTGCTCCTCGCCCTCAACCGCCATCTGATATTAGAGTCTTTGGCTTGTTACGTCAAAGTCCAAACCGTCCATGCATTCAGGTGACATTTCTTGTTGGTAGTTGGGTCTGTCCTGGAGTTTAGAGAAACTAGTTCTTGCCATGAACATGGAAATGACAGGAGACCAGAGATGGGGACTGGGAGCGTCAGAAAGAAGGGTCTGGGAGGGGCTTCTCCGTGGGCCATGGATCATGAGTTTTGCTGCGGCACTTGGGGCCCTCAGCCTAACTCTTCCAGAAGCTTCTCTGCCACTTGCCTTGTTCACTGGGTGAACCCCTCTCTTGGCCTCTCTGGGCCCAGTTTTTCCAGAGATGGATATTGCTAACCTACAGCCCTGTGGAGGCCTGTGGAGAGGGGCTGGGGAGGTCAGGCGTGTGAGAGTATTGGCTCATGCTGCAGGTGGAGGTTGTCATTAGGCTCATTCTTTTTATTATTATTATTATTTTTTTTTTGAAGGAGAGAGAGAGACAGAGCATGAGCGGGGGAAGAGCAGAGAGAGAGGGAGACACAGAATTGGAAACAGGCTCCAGGCTCTAAGCTGTCAGCACAGAGCCCGACACGGGGCTCAAGCTCACAAACTGTGAGATCATGACCTGAGCCGAAGTCGGACACTTAACCTACTGAGCCACCCAGGCGCCCTTCATTAGGCTCATTCTTACGGGATCATTAACATAATGACAGTTAATGAGCAGTGTGGGGTGCCCCTTAACCCCACTGGGGGCCTACTGATTGATAGGGGTATTTCCTCCCCCATCTCTTCTCCCTGTGGGCTGCCCCTTCAGCTAGGGAGGCATGGTCCCTTGGGGGTCTCATTCTGTTGCCTCCGTCCACCTGCCCTTTTTACCCTGGCTCGGTTCCCCTCTGGGCGAGAGGGCCCCAGAAGAAGTGTGGCCGGGACATGGTGTGGGGGCAAGGAGAAGGGTACTTGGGGACTGTGACTCTCGGGGGAAAGGAATGAAATGCAGTGTACCCGGAATTTGGCCTGGGTGCTGGGGAGAGTTGGGCAGCCAAATCTGGGAAGGGCTTAGAAGGAAATGGGAGCCTGGATGCAGGAGCGGAGGGCATTGGGCATAGGGCTGGGTAGGGGTGGGAAAGAGTTTCCAGGTGTTCTCTGAGGCTCTTTGCCTCTCTAGCCTAATACGATGGTTCTGGCCTCCTTCCTATCGAGCTCCATTCCCCCTGGGACTAAGGGGCCTGAGGAATATATCAATGTATTGATGTATCAGGGTTGGGGGTGGGGCGGGGGGGGGGTCACAATGCACAATCACATAAGTCTAGTGGTCTTGATTTCTCAACAAAACACTGGCCGCAGTGGGTCCAGGATTCGGAATCTGGGTTGTGTGGGCTGAGTCCTGAAAAAGCCCTGACTCTCCAAATCTTGCAGGGGGAGAAGTGAAGCTCATGCAAACAGGAGTATGTGGGATGCGTGCCTCTGCCATTTGATAGCTGCGTGAGCTTGGGCAGATCACTCTCCCTCTCTGAACCTGTGTCCTCATCTATTAAGGGAAATTAATAACACAGTGTTGTGTGTTAGGTGGGAAAACACACATAAATCCCTCAATGGGTGCTTGGCATAGAGCCAAGCTTAGCTCTGTTATTGGTGTCACAGCAATAGCCAGTGATGGAGGAAAGCTTGCTGAAGAAGGCAGACCATGAAGAATGAGGAGGATTTAGGGGAAGTTCAGCCAGACCCTTACCAGACCTCCTCAGAACCTGGAAAAGGGGATGGTCAGTCAAAAAAGCAATAGAAGTACTTTTGGGGAGTATCAAAGGCTTCTGGATCCTTCCTCTCCCCCCATCATGAAGTGCATGAGGAATCCCTGGGGCTTTGGGTCCCCCTTCCTGCTCCAGGTCTTGGTTTCCCCGTGTAGTGGTCCTGGGAAGCCAAGACTCCAGGTGTCAAAGTGTTGGGGAAAGGTGTCCACACTCGCTGAAGGAGGTCCTCACCGAGGTTTCCTGTCCCCAGTTCCCTGTCCTGGGTCCCAACCCCCGCCTTGCCCAGATGGTCCACACAAGGAGCCCCGAGTAGAGGGAAAGCCCTAGCAGGCTGTGCACTGTCACTCACAGACCGGCCTCTTCAGAAGCTGAATTAGATTGACCGGGATCTGGGCAGGGACCACAGTCCCAGCTCCAGACATGGAACTTCCTGGATCCATTATCAGTGTTTGGTTTGGAACTTTTGGAACGGTCTCCAGTTCTCATTCCTTATTCTCTGATTAGATTCCCTGGCCTTTCGGGGCACCTGGGTGACTCAGTCGGTTGAGCGTTCCACTTCGGCTCAGGTCATGATTTTGTGGTTCCGTGAGTTCGAGCCCCACATGGGGCTCTGTGCTGACAGCATGGATCCTGCTTCGGATCCTCTGTCTCCTCTCTCTGCCATTCCCATGCGTGCATGCTCTCTCTGTCTCTCTCAAAAATAAACATTTAAAAATTAAAAAAAAAAAAAAAAGATTCCCTGGCCTTTGATATGCCCAAGCCTGCGACATAGGACTCCCCCACTCCCTGCCTCCTAATCCCCAAACCCAAGCACTCACGCAAGGAGACCCATGTGTGGCTAAGTCTAGCAGGGTCCAAACAACCCCTCCTTGAAGCTTGTCTTACCTGCTCAGCTCCCCACTGCCCCCTCCCTGTAGGGTCTCAGGAGGACATGGGCACAGGAGCATGGGTTCCTAACCCCTCTGGACGGGCCTGGAAACTTAAAGGGGAGACCAGTCAAGAACCAGAGGGAGACTCTGGAAGTTCCCAGCCCCACTGCCAAGGTGGGCCACTCTCTTTGGGGGGAGAAACTGAGGCCATGCACACCCACAGGGTGACCGCATGAACAGGGCAGTTGGGACTGGCCCGATGTCAAACGTCTGTGTTCAAGTCAGGCCACTTGTCCTCATTTCTGCCTTGGGGAATACAGTCACATATAGGACCTTTCCTGGATCTCAGCTGGGCTGAGAGGTGGTCTTGGGCTGTCCAGCTGTTGTTCAGCAAGGGCTGAGGGGGGACGGCCCCAGCGGGGAGGGGAGGCGGGCAGGGAGGGAGGGGCGGAAGAGGAAAGGGCAGGATGGTATGGAGGAAGAGAGGAAGTGGGGGGAAGGAAGGGAGGCGTGGGGTGGGGGTGGTGGATGGCCAGGAGGAGGATAACAGGGAGCTCTTCCTTCCTGCCCTGTTCCGAGGGAGGTGGGTCTGCGCACATGGAAACGCAGCTGCCTCTGTGGGGAGCAGGGGCTCGCGTGCAGCCCGAGGCTGGATGTGAGCACCTCCGTGCAAGCGCATGCCTCCCCGGGAGGTATGTTTGTGCATGTGCACCCGGACAGTGTGAGTGTGGGGTCCTTTCAGCATTTTGCCTCACGAGCCAGGATGCACAAGCATGCGTGCGCACACACACACACACACACACACACACATGCATAAAGTCCCGCATAGCTGCACTATGCTACAGAACTGACTGGTCAGTTGCATTCCAAAAAGAACCCTCATCAGGATTTACCTGCCTGACTTCACCACCCACTAACGAATGGGATGGGCAGCATTTTTTTTAATAAGTCATCTCCATCCCCAACGTGGGGCCTGACCTCACGACCCTAAGATACAGAGTCCCACGCTCTGTGACTGGGCCAGTCAAGGGCTCCTGGACAGTGGTTCGAAAGGGCCTTTGGCATGAGGGGTCTGCACACAACGTGAGCCAGGTTTAGGAGATCTTCTACGGTTGCACTTGCGACATGTAGGAAAGAGGGAAGCTGAAGCCAGAGTGGGAGGCTCTGAAGTTATCTTTCAGCTGAAGTTAGCCCCTTGCTCTCCCCCAGGCATCCCACACAAGGGCACCTGCAGCCTCAGTGCTGCCTCGTACGAACACAGTCACACACTAGGCTCCTAAGCTCACCAAGGCCGCTGGATCCAAGGGTCTCACACTCGGCTAATCTGCAGCCTTTTCAAGGTTTCTCCTATTCCCCAGCCCCCCCTCCCCGCTCCAGTAACCCTAAATAGACCCTGACTTAGCCCACATTGCCCCCCATTCACATGCCCCAGTCAGAGGGGCAGGACAGAACTCCTTTCCTCAGGGATCCCAGTTTGAGGGGGGAGACACAGCCCTGCCCTCAGGGAGCCCTAATCTGTGTGGAGACACAGCTCTGCCTCAGGGAACCTAGAGTCTGAGAGGGGAGACACCGGCCTGCCCTCAGGGAGCCCCAGTCTCACAGCAAAAGCTTCGCCCCTACTTTTGAAAGCTTTCCTAGCCAGAGACAGGAGACTCCCACTGGAAAGCCCAGAACACCTGCAAAGCCATGTCCAGACAGAAGGGATATAAAGCAGTCTCCTTGGGCGCTGAATCCTCAAATCGCGGGAACTAGTCCCGGGAGCAGGTACTACCCTCACTCCCACAAGCGATCACTCAGCCTTTTCTTAACCCTGAGACGTGGGAGACTTGGCAATTACCGCTTGCGGGGTGTCTCCATTCCATTGGCCCAGGGAAAGGGGGTGAAACCAAAGCAAGAGGCATGGTGGTCTTCGTCAGGTTCCTGCACCTCCAAATGTGCTGGGCTGTGCCCCTCTTCTCTCCCAGCCCTCACCCTGCTCCTAATGAGCAAAGACGCATCGAGCATCCTCTTTGACTCCACCACAGGACACCCAGGAAGGAGGAGACACCACCCTGCTCTCCCAAAACCTGTGATGAGGGGTGCCTGCATGGCTCAGTCGGTTAAGCGTCCGACTTCGGCTCAGGTCATGATCTCACGTTTCGTGGGTTTGAGCCCCGCGTCGGGCTCGGTGCTGGCAGCTCAGAGCCTGGAGCCTGCTTCGGATTCTGTGTCTCCCCCTCTCTCTACTCCTCCTTCCCTCATGCTCTGCCTCTCTCTCTCTCTTAAAAATCAATAAACATTAGAAAATATTTTTCAAAAACTTGTGATGAATCACTTATGTGTGAAATGACAGCTGAGTGTGCAACACTGTGTGTGTGCACGTGCGCTTACGTGGCCTCAATGACGTCTACATCAGTGTTTTTCAAATTGCAGTTCACAACCCATTTGAAATCAAATTTGATTGGAACCAGTGCTTTATGAGGAAATGAAAGAGAAAAATTAGGGTGCGCACATATACTATGGATTGGAATTTTGTAGGGGGCAGTGAGGCTTTTGTGTTAATTATGTATCATATGGATGCATGTATAAGGTTATGGTGTAAAACATAGTTCTTTTTTTAAAGATTTTATTTTTTTAAGCCTTATTTATTTAATCTCTACACCCAACATGCGGCTCAAACTCACGACCCCGAGATCAAGAGTCACCTGCTCCACCAACTGAGCCAGCCATCGCCATCTACTAGGGATTTTTAAAACTCTCCACTTGTGAAGCTCTTTTTATCCTCATATAAATTTAAAAGTTTGTCATTTAAAAACAAGAAAAAAAAAACAAGTCAAGGAATTAAAACCTTTATCAGAGGGATGTTTCCCCCAGTCAGTTCTAATTATTTTTCGCATTTTAGATGTGTTGGTTACACAGTTTCATTTTAGATAGATGTTCTTGGTTATTTATCTTTTTTCCGTGTTTTCTATGGCATTTTAAAACTGCTGATGTGCTTGCGTTATTTACAAGCTAAAAACCTAGCAGCATAGAGCTGTCTGCCAGAGCCTTTTATTTTATTTTTTATTTTTTTATTTTTTTAATTTTTTTTCAACGTTTATTTTATTTTTGGGACAGAGAGAGACAGAGCATGAACGAGGGAGGGGCAGAGAGAGAGAGGGAGACACAGAATCAGAAACAGGCTCCAGGCTCTGAGCCATCAGCCCAGAGCCCGACGCGGAGCTCGAACTCACGGACCGTGAGATGGTGACCTGGCTGAAGTCGGACGCTTAACCGACTGCGCCACCCAGGCACCCCTGCCAGAGCCTTTTAACACTAAGTTTACAGTTGTTAGAGTTGTGGTGTCTTTGTCACAAAGGCCATCATATACGAAAGACCCAAGGCTAATAACACCCTCAATGGGGAAAAACTGAGAGCTTTCCCCCTAAGATCAGGAACACGACAGGGATGTCCACTCTCACCACTGTTGTTCAACATAGTGTTGGAAGTCCTAGCCTCAGCAATCATACAACACAATGAAATGAAAGGCATCCAAATCAGCCAGGAGGAAATAAAACTTTCACTCTTTGCAGACAATATGATACTCTATGTGGAAAACTCAAAAGACTCCACCAAAAAACTGCTAGAACTGATATGTGAATTCAGCAAAGCCGCGGGATACAAAATCAATGTATAGAAATCGGTTGCATTTCTATATACCAATAATGAAGCAGCAGAAAGAGAAATCAAGGAATAGATCCCATTTACAGTTGTACCAAAACCCATAAAATACCTAAGAATAAACCTAACCAATGAGGTAAAAAAAAATCCATACACTGAAAACTATAGAAAGCGTATGAAAGAAATTGAAGACACAAAAAAATTGAAAAACGTTCCACGCTCGTGGATTGGAGGAACTAATATTGTTAAAATGTCTATATTACACAAAACAGTCTACACATTCAATGCAAT
The DNA here is from genome assembly GCF_016509475.1 of Prionailurus bengalensis. NCBI lineage: Eukaryota > Metazoa > Chordata > Mammalia > Carnivora > Felidae > Prionailurus > Prionailurus bengalensis. Next base: position 39,525,112 of record NC_057349.1, on the reverse strand, counting down.
CCCTATCAAAATAACACCCGCATTCTTCACAGAGCTAGAACGAATAATCCTAAAATTTGTATGGAACCAGAAAAGACCCTGAATAGCTACAGCAATATTGAAAAAGAAAACCAAAGCAGGAGGCATCACAATCCCGGACTTCAAGCTGTATTACAAAGCTGTAATCATCAAGACAGTATGGTACTGGCACAAGAACAGACACTCAGATCAATGGAACAGAATAGAGAACCCAGAAACGGACCCGCAAACATATGGCCAACTAATCTTTGACAAAGCAGGAAAGATTGTCCAATGGGAAAAAAGAGTCTCTTCAGCAAATGGTGTTGGGAAAACTGGACAGCGACATGCAGAAGAATGAACCTGGACCACTTTCTTACACCATACACAACAATAAACTCAAAATGGATGAAAGACCTAAATGTAAGACAGGAAGCCATCAAAATCCTTGAGGAGAAAACAGGCAACAACCTCTTTGACCTCGGCCAGAGCAACGTCTTACTTGACATATCTCCAGAGGCAAGGGAAACAAAAGCAAAAATGAACTATTGGGACCTCATCAAAATAAAAACTTTCTGCACAGAGAAGGAAACAATCAGCAAAACTAAAAGACAACCGATGGAATGGGAGAAGATATTTGCAAACGATATATCAGATAAAGGGTAGTATCCAAAATCTATAAAGAACTTATCAAACTCAACACCCCAAAAAACCCCAAATGATCTAGTGAAGAAATGGGCAAAAGACCTGAATAGACAGACACTTTTCCAAAGAAGACACCCGGATGGCCAATGGACACATGAAAAAATGCTCCACATCACTCATCATCAGGGAAATACAAACCAAAACCACAATGAGATACCACCTCCCACCAGTCAGAATGGCTCAAATTAACAACTCAGATAATGGCAGATGTTGGCGAGGGTACAGAGAAAGAGGAACCCTTTTGCGCTGCTGGTGGGAATGGAGACTGGAAAACAGTACGGAGGTTCCTCAAAAAATTAAAAATAAAACTACCCTACGACCCAGCAATTGCACCACGAGGTATTTATCCAAGGGATACAGGTGTGCTGTTTCGAAGGGGCACATGCACTCCATGTTTATAGCAGCACTATCAACAATAGCCAAAGTATGGAAAGAGCCCAAATGTCCATCGATGGATGAATGGATAAAGAAGATGTGGTGTATATACAACGGGTCATAAATTTGGGTTAAAAATATTTTTAAATGTTTATTTTTGAGAGAGAGACAGAGACAGAGCACAAGCAGGGGAGGGGCAGAGAGAGAGGGAGACACAGAATCCAAAGCAGGCTCCAAGCTCTGAGCTGTCAGCACAGAGCCTGGCATGGGGCTTGAACCCACAACTTGCAAGATCATGACCAGAGTTGAAGTTGGATGCTTAACCAGTTGAGCCACCCAGGCGCCCCATGAATTTGTGTGTATTTTTTAAAGTTTACTTTGAGAAAGAGGGAGAGAGAGTGCACGCACACATGCTTGCACAGGGGACGGACAGAGAGAGCAAGAGAATCCCAAGCACTGTCAGTTCAGAACCTGAGGCAGGGCTTGAACTCAGGAACCATGAGATCATGACCTGAGCAAAAAACCAAGAGTCGGATGCATAACCGACTGAGCCACCCAGGTGCCCTGCCCCTTTTTGTTTATTTATTTATTTATTTATTTATTTATTTATAAGTTTATTTATTTTGAGAGAGAGCACAAGTGGAGGAGGGGCAGAGAGGGAGGAAGAGGGAGAATCCCAAGCAGGCTCTCTGCAGTCAGTGTGCAGAGCCCAGCTCGGGCCTGGAACTTACAAATGGTGAGATCATGACCTGAGCCTAAATCAAGAGTCTGACACTTAAATAGCTGAGCCACCCAGGTGCACCCTCCACCCCTTTTTCTCACTACAAGACTGGAAAAAAAGTGCTAAGTCATTTGGCACCCCCTTACAAATATTTTTCATGGTCATATTCATTAAATGTTACTACATTTCTGAATTTTTGAAAAAATGTATTTTATCATACTAGAATGGCATTATTATAAAGAGTTTGAAAATCTGGCATGGTCAATTTAGAAAAGGGACTGAAGTCTGAATAAGGTCATCACATTTAAAAGACACACACACACACACACACACACACACACACAGAGTGCCTGGGTGGCTCAGGTCATGATCTCACCGTTCATGAGTTTGAGGCCCCGAGTTGGGCTCTTTGCACTGTGTTGAGCCTGCTGGGGACTCTCCCTGTCTCCTTCTCTGCCTCTCCCCTGCTTGTTCTCTCTCTGTCTCTTTCTCTCAAAAGAAAAAAAAAAGAGAGAGAGAGAGAGAGAGAGAGAGACACACACACACACACACACACACATATATTTGATTGACGAGGGAGGTGTGACTTTCATTGTATATATAGGTCTTATAATTCATAAACATATCCTGTATCTCAGAATAAAAATATTTGCTATAGGGGCACCTGGGTGGCTCAGTTGGTTAAACATCCGACTTCTGCTCAGGTCATGATCTCAAGGTTCATGGGTTTGAGGCCCGTGTCAAGCTCCATGCAGACGGCTTGGAGCCCGGATCCTGCTTCGGATTCTGTGTCTCCCTCCCTCTCTTCTCCTCCCTGCTCCCACTCTGTCTCTCTCTCTCTCTCAAAAATAAATAAACATTAAAATTTAAAAAATAGATACATTTGTTATATAGTTGGAGTCACGCATGGTAAGGAGTGTGCTTCAATTGTTACAAACAATAATGCATCACAAAAGACCGTGCTGATCTTGTGTAACTAGTACTATGAATGAATTTAGTTGGTATTTAGTGTTGTGCAGCCCACATGTTTACATACTCAGTGCCCTAATTTCCCCTGAGGGAATCGCCTTTTGAGTGGCCCTTAGTTTTAGGGTTACTTTATCACAGAGCTCCTTGGTTTTTGACTCCTGCACTTAATTTTTTTAATACCATGATGATGATGGCACATTTTTCTCTATCGCTTCTAGCTAAGGGCGTTCATTCCACCAGTAACTAAGGTCACGTGTTAGTCAATGTCCACAGCACCAGCCTTCTATAAATACTCAATTCTTCCTGTCATTTAGCACAGTGCTGCTGGCGTCTGTCTTGATGCTGGCATTAAGATCATAAGCCCCCTTTTCTCCAATAGTGCAGGCTTTGAAAACTTTTATTAAGTGATTGATGCAATTTGATATTTTCCCATCATCTAGGTTTCGGCAAAATTCGATCATGACATCGTCTTTTCTAAATTCATCTCCGTTAAAACTTGCCCTAAGCTATCACACACGGCTTTTGCCACCGTTAGCCATGGTGCGTGTTTGTACGTTTAATTTACTTTCACAGTAAACTTCTGTGTAGTGAAAAAAATACGTATGTTACAGTCAGTCCATAGCTGTGCAAGAAGACGCACTCCATATTGTCCCTGATGGCATCTCTACTTCTCTGCTACTGGGGACAGTGTTGTCGCAGGGAACCTGTCTTGTCCCCATCAGGTGGGAACTCCCTGAGCAGGGACAGCCTCCCTCCTTCGTTTTGGGGGTTTTCCAAGGGCAGGCGTTCGGTCTCCTTTCTTCTCTCCTTTCTCTTTCTCCTCTTCCTTCTGTTTGAGACGTGACTTTATGAGACGTGAATCAAAGCACAATACGCATCCAGAAAGGTGTACATGTCGTGAGTATACAGCTCCCTGACTTCAACAGACCTTGGAACTGGAACTCAGGTCAAGAAAGAGAACATTCTGGGCACTCCCCAAAGTCCCTTTTCCTCTTTAGCTCCTGCCTCCAGCCCCTGCCCCATTAAAAAGGGCGATTCCGACTCAGCTGACAGTTATAGGGGGCTTGCCCATCCCCCCCACCGGCACTCTCACAATTGTGACCTTATTGGATTACTGCAGCAACCCTGTGGGGATGATATTATTCCTATTTTACGGTCAGGGAAATTCAGGCTCAGAAAGGGTGAGTGATGGTTGGGGTCAAAGGGTCAACAAGTGGTGGAGATTGGTCTTCTAGAGTCAATTGCATGTCACATGTCACCATCACACTCCGTAACTTGTGCAAAGAGAGGTGAGGAAGAGTTAGCGGTAGGGTCCACATGTCATCAGAAATGCACGTGCATGGACATCTCTGAGATTTGCCCAGAAACATCCCATACCTCCTCTGGGGACTTCGCCTGTCTACACTCTTCAGAATGCTTCCCGAGGGAGCCTCCAGGTTGCCTTGGGCCCTGCTGCTGGCCACAGATGGCTGGTCCAGGAGTGGGTCAGGAATTCAAGGCATTCCTCAGGGAACTCTGGTTTCATTCTTTCTCTGGACGCGTGAAAGTCAGCTGTCTGTGGTCAGTAATGTGGAGAAAGCCAGCACGTAGTGAGAGGGGGCGGTGGGGGACAGAAGCAAGGCAGGGATGAGAAGAAGCCAAAAGGTCCTAGTGGTGTCTGGATTCCATCTGACCCCGAAGCTCTGCCCCATCCTTCCCCTTCCGGCAGCTGGGGTGCAGTGTGAAATGCCCTGCCCCCCTCCAATGCCCCCCGCCCTTTCCACCTAAGCCGGACAGACAAGCTGCGGTCTGGGAGCAAAGGTATGTTAATCAATAGACCAGAGGAAAAAACCATCAGTCTATTTCTCCACTTGTATACACGGAGCTCAATTTCTAGTTGTTTGAGACACAAATGGATGAAATGGACTCCCGTGTAGAATGGGGATAAGGTAACCTATCTTACGGGATTGTCGTGAGGGTGGCCGAATCATTCAATATAAAATGCCCAGCCCAGCACACCTTCAGTGAGGGGATATTTTGGCAGGTAAGGAAGTGTCCAGTTTAAAACCTTGAACCCAGCTCTTGCTTACAGTAGAACTCTAAATAATAAATCGGAAGGAGTAAATGGATACAGAAAAGCCCCACCGGGCAAACACCATCAGGATGGATAGTTACAGGCAAGAATCGGTAACATGTGAAACTACTGGGCTGAATACCAACGACAAACAGTATTACATAATCTCAAAGTATCTCCCGGAAGATATTCACTAATTATCAAGGGAAAGGTAGTGACTGTACAGTAGAGAAATCTGGTAGACCTCGCCTGAAACAAGTTATTAAGGTCAAATCCCCAGTATGAGCCACATCCATAGCATGTGGGTCTCATATCATGCACTGACAAGGGGGTATCTCCTCAGTGCTTGCTGCCCCAAAATGCATGCCCTCAATCACCTCATGAGAAAACATCAGAATAGCCTCCACTGAGGGCCATTCCACCAAACGGTTGCTCAGCGCTCTTGACATGTGGCAAGGTCACAAAAGACAAAAACTGAGGAACTCTCACAGACTGAAGGAGACTAAGACACGGAAACAGAACACAGAGTGGGGACCTAGATCGAATCCTGAATCAGAAAACGGACCTTAGTGGGAATGTTGGTGAAATTAGCATAATGTTCACTGATTGGTTTTCAGGGTACATTTCCTGGATTTGATCACTGCAATATGGCATGATGTCAGATGGTAACATCAGGGGATTTTGCATAAAAGGAACATGGGAGCACTCTGTACTACATTTGCCACTTTTATCTAGGTAGAAAATTATGTCAAAATAAATTTTTTTTACAATGCATAAATTCTTGGGGCGCCTGGGTGGCTCAGTCGGTTAAGCATCCGACTTCGGCTCAGGTCATGATCTCACGGTCCGTGGGTTTGAGCCCCGTGTCGGGCTGTGTGCTGACAGCTCAGAGCCTGGAGCCTGCTTCGGATTCTGTGTCTTCCTCTCTCTCTGCCCCTCCCCTGCTCATACTCTGTCTCTCTCTGTCTCAAAAATAAATAAAAACATTACAATGCATAAATTCTTGAACTTGAAAAAAAAATTGGACCAGTATGTCCCCAGTAGATTTTATTTGTTTTTTGTTTTGTCCCCAGTAGTTTTGATTAAACTCCTGACATAAGAATAAAACAGATTTAAAAAAGAAAGAATAAAATAGATACAAAATTTAAGGAAAAACCAATATAGCAGCTGAAGCTGTAAGTAAACTTCATTAGACAGGCTGCCAAAGTCTTCAAAAAAATTGTTTTTAATGTTTATTTATTTTTGAGAGAGACAGAGACAGACAGTGTGAGTAGGGGAGGGGCAGAGAGAGAGGGAGACACAGAATCCAAAGCAGGCTCCAGGCTCCGAGCTGTCAGCACAGAGCCCGACGCGGGGCTCGAACTCACAGACCGTGAGATCATGACCTGAGTCAAAGTTGGACGCTTAACAGACTGAGCCACCCAGGCTGCCAAAGTCTTATAGAGCACCTGTGCCCAGGGCTGCAGTGAGGTCATTTAGCTATGTGGGCTTATTTCAGGGGATCGAATACAGAGAGAGACTGAGATCCCTGGCCCGATCTTCCACCAGCTGCAAGAGACTCCTGAACCACTACGTCTTAAAAGGTACCCTTTAGGGGCGCCTGGGTGGCTCAGTCGGTTGAGCATCCAACTTCGGCTCAGGTCACGATCTCATGGTTCGTGAGTTTGAACCCCATGTTGCATTGGGCTTGCTGCTTTCAGCATGGAGCTGGCTTTGGATCCTCTGTCCGTCTCTCTCTCTCTCTCTCTGCCCCTTCTAGACTTGTGCTGTCTTTCAAAAAAAAAAAAAAAAGATACCCTTTAGCTTCTGCTTAAATGACTCTGATAATGAGCTCACTACTCTCTTCTTCTGGATAATTATTTGATTCTGAGCCCAAGTGCTATTGATAGTGATGAGAAATTGGAATGAGCCCAAATTAATGGGGCTAAGTAATCCCAGCAATGAGGATGGTAGCACACTCAATGCATACAGCCATCGAAAGTGATAAGAACGTGCTTTTCTCACTGCACGGAAATGTGTATGCAGGAATCTTCGTGACAAGAGCAGAACAGAAGCAGTGTTTCACACTGATTACAGCTACGTTAAACCTAAGTGTGTACATTCACAGCGGGAGGCTAACTTGGAACAGTGCAAAGAGTTGTAGTTTCAAGATGCCTTGATTTTTAAAAAGTAGTATGTATAGGACGCTAAGTGAAACTTAGTGTCAGATTTAAGGGGAACCCCCCCCCTCCATTAAAGGGCTTGGGGATTCTCATTTCAAGATCGATTGAGAATGGCTGAATGGGGCGCTAGACTGGGAAGGATCCTAGAGCCTTGGCTCAGCACTACGGGAAAGAGTGATACGTTTGATTAATGATGTCTGCCGGGGAGGAAGGATTAGCATGCGAGTGTGCACCCTGGGTCCTTGCCATTTGTTCCTGAGACACTCCCAGCAACCAGTGTCACTTGTGTAGACACTCTGAAAAATGAATGAGCTCTTGAAGGAAGCGTGTTCAGGGAGAGACCTCGTTTGTAGTTACGGGTGGTAGGATAGGGGGCGAGTCACTGGGATAGAACACGGTACGCAATAAATACCATACGGGAAGGAAAGGCAAGGTCCTCCATAACAGGGGCCAGGTTGAGTGTAGGTGGGCACAGTGGGGAAGGCTTTGTGGCGTTTGTACTGGCTCTTGAAGGAGGAGGAGGTTTTGCAGGTGCAGACGCTTAGGAAGGCATCCCAGATAGACGGCACGGCATGGATAAAGGCATGGAGGTTGGCAAATAACATCCTTGGGAGAAAGCCAGGTGGTCTCTTTGGCTGGAGAATAGAGCATGTGTAGGTTAGTGGTGGAAGATGAGCACGGGAATGGGAGGAAAGCGCCAGACTCAGTGTGACCTCAAGGCCAGGGTGATGAGATTGGGTTTCATTCAGTTAGCCACAAGGGGCCTTTGATGAGTTTTGAGGCAGGTGGTGCTCAGAAGGAGATGAGACCAGAGGGTGCTGAGAAAGTGCCTCTGTCCTGGGAGACAATTGCTCTGAGAGGATGCCAGGTCCTGGATTTTGACAAGATCCCTTTGGAGCGCGTGCGTGTGTGTGAGGGGGGAATCACAGTGTTGGGATAATGGGGCGGGGGAGATAAACCACGTCCCATCAAGGACAACCCCTTGGATTCCAGCTACTGTTCAGCATTGCCTGAGCTCTCGACCAGGCATAGGGAGGTACAAGTGGCAGTCTCTGTCCTCTGGAAGCTTCTAGTCTAGGGGGAGAGGCAAACATATCCCAGGAAACAACTGGGATTGATCTGAGACAGTGTGAGATCCAGCACCAAGGGGAGAGCGTCAGCTGGATGTACAGCATTTAGGGGCAGAAGAGAAAGGCGGATGGAGCCACCGGGGCCAGGGGGCTTCTGTCCTGCGTAGAAAGAGGGGCCCTCCAACTGCACATCCCTGGATGACTTCTAAGGAGTTCTCAGACTGTGGATCCCTGGCTCTGGAGGACAGAACTTGAAGGATGAGCAGAATTTGGACACAAAGAAGGGAGAGCTTTCCACATATGGGAGGCTGGGTCTTCGGGGTTGAGACAGACACAGATGAGGACTTGGAATGTCTGAGGAGACTGGCTGAGCTGTCAAAGATCAGGTTGGGTAGGTAGGGGGTGCAGACCCCCCAGGGCCTGGCAGCCAAGAAGGGAGGCCTGGCTTGAAGCAGTGGGCCAGGGATGCTCAAAGGGAGGTGGTGTGGCTGGGGTTGGGGGGAAGGTTAGCCTGGCAGGTGTCAGACTCCTGGGGTCCTACCAGATAAGGAAATGGTCCCTGGCAGCCCCATGCTGGGGAGTCTGTCAGGCCTCACAAAACTTAGGGGATCCCATGGGTTCTGGTGTATTCATAGGTTTTGTCAAGATTCCAATGAACCTATGCCTTTCTTTGGCCTGCTCTTCCAAATCTTCGGGTCCCCTGCTCTGGGGAAAACACTTCTTCATTCCCTTGTCTTCCTTCCATCTCGGACTCCTGGGGACCCTGGGGACTGCAGGGACACAGTCAGGCAGGTGCATCCCATTCTGGGCCAGGCCTGGGAAGACCTCTAGTGCCCTCTTCCCCTCCTCCATCGTAGGACTAGGGGAGGCTCTGGGGCTCTGGCTGGACGGTGGATGCTGGTGGCCAAGGAGGAAACCCCCCACCGGCTGGGTCATGTCAGTGTCTGCAGGCCCGGTTGTGGCCTTTGGTGTGGGGCTTGAGGGCCTGACAAATGTGTTTGGGGCCCTGAGTGTGCGCTACAAGGGGGCAGGGAGCGTTTTGACACGGGGATATTTTTCTACTCCCTCCAAAGTGGGCGCTCTCTTGTGCCAGGCTGGTGCACACTGGGCCAGCTCTGGATCATCTCAGGCAATGAGAAACTTGTAGCCAGGAAGCAGCGAGGGCCAGCAGACAAGGGAGAGAGGCCTGGGTTGACTAGACTCAGGGGCAGAAAAGCAGCACATGACAGCCCTGGGGGACACAGGCATTTCAGGAGCGCTGAAGACAGGGGAAGTCTAATGGGGCTGGAGAAGAGAGACAATGAACAGAGGCAAGTTCTGGCTGTCCCCTCCTCCTCTGCCTCTGCCCCAGGCCTCCCTTTGTTGCAAATCAGTACAAGTGGAACAGCCAGGGGCCAGTGTAATTTACATCAGGGGTGTGTCCCCAGCACCTGCTGAACCATGATCACCATCTCTCCATTTGACCCCCTTTTGCTGCAAATAGCTCTGACCTCAGCCACTGGCATCTCAGCCCCAGCACCTGCTTTAGAGCTAAGGATATTGCCGTCATCGCCACCATCAACACCGCCCTCATTACCACATGGTCATTACCATCATCCCAGGTACCGGCCCCATCATCCCCCAGTCAACCAAATTGCATCCCACGAGGTCTTGGGGGGTGCTGGAAACCAGGATTTGGCCAGACTTCTGAGTGCATCGTGTCCAGACCAGGGATGCTCAACAATTTTGCCCCTTAGGTGGACACTGGGCCATGCCCTGAGACATTTTTGTTTGTCACAACTAGGGTCCTGCTGGTGACATCCCGTGCATAGAGGTCAGGAATACTGCTAGACATCTACAGTGCACAGGACAGCCCCCCCCCCCCCGCCCGTCCCTAAAAATTATATGTTCCAAAATGGCAATAGTGTTGAGGATGTGAAAACTTGCCCGTGGAGGCCCTACGGCCCTCAGTCTACCTGACTCTGGCCCTCACCCCAAAATGCGCACATCATGCCACTGTTCCTGGACAAGAAGAAATCCTCACCAGCCCATCTTATGGCAACTCTTATGCACACTTGTTTGGCGTCCTCTGCTTGTATTAAAAAGTGAAGAAGAAGAAAGTGCTCTGTGGCCACCCTCCAGAAGGAAAACGCACAGAAACCACAGACACCCGGAGCACAGGGTGCACTCGGGATTGAGGTCACACTTTTGCCTAGGGCCGGGAGGCAGGGACTGGGCTCGATCCCGGGGGGTATAAAGGCAGAAGGCGTGCTCAGGGCCTTCCCTCCACTGCAACAGTCAACCTGGAGTGGCTCTCCCTCTGTGGCCAGCTGGGAACAAGAACCATGAAGTGGATGGTGGTGGCCTTGGCCAGCCTCCAGCTCTTGGAGGCCGCGGTGGTCAAGTGAGTCTGGGGCCTGGCTGCCGGAGCAGGTGTGGGTTGGGGCGTCCGAGGCAGAAGGGGCTACAACCTTTGCCCTCAGGAAACGTCTACAACTGAACCAAAGGAGAGTTTGTCCACTAGATGTCCAGCAAGCCTTTACAACAGACAGACACTGAGCATTCATGGTGAAGAAAGACAGGCTTCTTTACTGGTGTTACACCACTCAGAGAACGGGGCGCTAATGCTGAACGCAGGGTAGGGAGCTGAGACTCGTGGGTTCTTCTGATGGGTCAGGGATCGGGTCAACTTCAGGACTGAGTGACTTGTCTTTCCGGCCCTGGTCTGTCCGGTTTCATCAACTGTGACTGGGTGGTCATTCCCTTCCCTGGTCTGGATCTGCAAAACATCTCAGCAATTTGTGTGAGTGATGCTATCTCTGGTAACAAAAGCAGAGGCCGCACACCTTGTGATTGCGTGGGCTAATTCATTTCTTGTTCTCCGGGGCTTTGTTTTCATTGTCTTCAGCATCCTGGGGTTTTCCCCTGTAATCTTTAACTTGGGGCCACATGCCTTTCTGCAGACTTAATTCTGTTGGTGGCTGCACTTTTGGGCGAAGGGAAAAGCAGAAGCGCTTTCTCCTCTGATGAGAAAGAAGGACCCGGCACAGGGTAGTAAGGGTGACTGCTGTCCAAACAGACCCCGGATGGCAGGACTGCTTTCCTCCTGCAGAAAGGAACGATTATTTCTGGATAGGCAGACATTTGCTAAAAATTCCCTTAAGGCCCAAAATTTATAGCGCAGATGGCACAATCATTGAAGCAGAAACAGCGGTAAGGTGATGTCTACGTGCCAGGTAAGGTGTCAGAAGAAAGGGAGCAGGAGGCGTGGCGTCCAGGACCTCCAGAGCGCTCTTGCTATGTGACCCTTAAAGACTGATGTCTCCAGCTCCTCTGAGAAATCTGTTTGCAATATGCAAATTCTGTCGAGATGGTGAGCCAAGCAATCGTCAGTTTTCACAGCTCAATGTGAATGGCTGTAGCTAAGAATTTCGGAAGAATGAGGGGTCCTGACGGAATGGGGATTCAGATGGGGAAAGAAAAGAAAGAAGCAGCACTTCTGGAGTCCGGAGCGAGCCTGGGTGGACCCACAGAGGCCCCTTATGTAATGACAGCAAGCTGGTCTTGGAGGAGGACAGCCAAGGGGATGGGGGCAGAAGCCCAGAACTCAGAAGTTCCAATTCCAGAGCTGATCTGGGCCCCAGACCACCCAGGCCAACTTCCGCATTGCCTGGTGTCTGGAGAAGAGCAGTGATGAGCCCCAGGCTAGGGGATTAGCAGTGTGGGCAGACCTGGGACCCTGTCTTCTGAGTCCCAGTCTAGCGCTGTCCCCTCTACCCATGCTCTGTCACATCAGCCGGGGTCAGGTGCTTGAAGACCACCATAGCAAAGGATCTGGGGGGAGCTCTGCCATCTCTGAAATCTTTCTTATAAATGCACATATCCTGGGCTGCCTGGCTGGCGTACTCAGTAGAGCATGCAACTCTTGATCTCGGGGTCCTGAATTCAAGCCCTACGTTGCAGGCAGAGCTTACATAAAAGAGAAAGCGTATATCCTGCCAAGGGTAATGGCTGAAGTCCCCTCCCCTTTCTGGGAAGGAATTTATGGGATACCTGAGAACAGAGGGCCAGGGAAGGATGAGGAGCCTTGAGATGAGATGTGGGCAGGCATGGGTGGAGGTATTTGTTTTCTGAATCTTGGAGCAAGTCCTGAGAAGATTTTTGAAAGAAGAGAGGGAGAGGCAAAGAGGGAGGCAGAGGGAGAAAGAGACAGAGACAGAGACAGAGAGAAAGGGCCAGAGCTGGAGCCAGAGCAGATGGGCACATGGGACAGAGGAGCAGGGAGTCTGGGGCATGTGGCTGGAGATGGAGAGGTGGGTGGTTGGGGGGAGAAGGGACTGGGACCATCAGAGGTGCTGTAGGAATGAGGGAGGCCCCGTCCTGACCCCAGTCCCTCTGCAGAGTCCCCCTGAGCAAACGAGAGTCCATCTGGGAGACCATGAAGGAGAAGGGCTTACTGGGGGAGTTCCTGAGGACCCCCAAGCACGACCCTGTGCAGAAGTACCACTTTGGCAACCTCAGTGCCGTCTACGAGCCCCTGGCCTTCCTGGATGTGAGTCCTGACGCCCTCCCTGGGGCTCCCTCTCTCTACCGGCAAAGCCTGAGGCCAGGCCCTGGGGGTGTGCTGCACCATCTACTTTGCACCCTCCCATCAAGCCCCTGGGGCCTGTCAGACTGGCCTGAAGGGCTCTGTGTTCTGGGAAAGTACGGGAGCGAGGTTCGGGCCTCTCCCTCTGGTGTGGGTTATAGGGCAGGGGCTCTGTCCATGGAGGTCTGGCTGGGCCTGAGGGCCCCTGGATCCCTCCAGAGCTAACAGCCTGCCCCATGTCCTCCCCCCAGAGTCTCTATCTTGGTGAGATCAGCATTGGGACTCCTCCGCAGAACTTCCTTGTCCTTTTTGATACTGGTTCCTCCAGCCTGTGGGTGCCCTCTGTCCACTGCCAGAGCCAGGCCTGTGGTAAGTGCTGGGCTTGCAAGGACAGGTGGCCGGCGAGGGACTTCGAGGCCGGGGCACTTCAATCCTGAGAGTCAGGGACTTGGCCAGGATCAAGGGGCGTGTGCAAGACAGAGAGGAGAAGAGGCCGGCCGTGGAGCTGGGTGATTACTTTGCCTTCCCTCTCACCCACACATGTGCAGAGGGTTCCTTCACCTGCTCCAGCCTGACCCTTCTGCTCGATCCGGCCCACTTCTCTCTGCTCCATTCTGTTCACTGCAGATAAGGCCATTCCCTCCCACCAGCATCTACAACATTCTTTCTCTTCCACTCTCTCCACTCTTCACGAAGTTCTCATTGAGAGTCTCCCTAGACACATGGGACAACAGTATAGGATGTGGTCCCTGTATTGTAGTTGTGTTTCTTTTTTTTTTTTTTAATGTTTTAATTTATTTATTTTGAGAGAGAGAGAGAGAGAGAGGGAGAGAGAGAGAGAGATTGAGCATTCAGGGGAGGGGCAGAGAGAGAGGGAGGGAGAGGATCCTAAGCAGGCTCCACACTGTCAGCGCAGAGCCCAACCCCGGGCTTGATAGCACGAACCGTGAGCTCATGACCTGAGCGAAAATCAAGAGCCGGACGCTCAACCAACTGGGCCACCCGGGCACCCCCTTGCAGTTATATTTCAAGACAGGCCAGGTTCTCCTCCTTAAGGCTGCTCTGGTCCCTGCCAGAGCTTTGGGGTGTGGGTCCTGACACTTTTTCTCCCAAGAATGCCTCGTTGGCCTTGTTCCTAATCTCTCAGCTTCCTGGTATGACCAGTTTCTTGATGGGGCGAGGGTGGGGGGAGTGCGGGCATGCCCTGGGGTTCACCTGCTCCTACAGCTGATGGGGGTGGGGTGGGGATATAAAGGGAACCAGGGAGGTGGAGAGGGATTCTATGCATCCTGCCCCGGAGGGTCACGGTCAAAGGGCACCCCAAGGGTCTGTAAATCAGAGGGGGCTTTGAGGCCAATGCTGGGAACCCCCTTGGCTGGCCACCCCTTGACTCCGTGGCCAGGGATGCTGAGGCCCGAGGATGTGAGCACAGGCTGGGACAGAGGTGGACCTCCCTCCCCCTGCCAGCCTGCCTCCCCAAACCCTCCCTCCCACTGCAGCCGGTCACTCCCACTTCAACTCCAGCGCGTCCTCTACTTACTCCAGCAACGGGCAGATCTTCTCCGTGCGATACGGCAGTGGCGGCCTCCGCGGCATCTATGGCTATGACACTCTAAGGGTGAGCCACGTGGCAGGCTGCTCCCTGCCCCGGGACGTGGGGACTGTCCCTGGGGCTCTGAGCCGGGTTGGAACCTCACAGACCTCACCGTCTCATGGGAGGTCAGACGGAGATGCTGGAAAATATGGGAAAACTCCTAGTGCTTTACTGCGTACAGGCCGGGAAATCAGTACCCTCCCCCCCCCCAGGGCTCCTTCGTGCAGTCACCCAGCCCTCCCTGACTGCATCATGTGCCAGGCACCCAGGACACCTGGTCCTCTCCTTAAGAGGCTTAAAGCTGGGGGAAGATGAAGGGTGGGGGCGGGAGGGGGGTGGTGGCAGGGCTCAGTGAGGCCGTTTGAGAGTGAAAGTGGTTCTTGTGAGACCTGTCAAGAAGGCAAGGGGCAAAGGCGATGGAGGGATGCCCAAGGGAGCCTCTGCGGGGGGAAGGTTTGGGGGAGGTGGGTAGAGTTACACTTATCACCTCTCATCCCCCGCGCCCCCTCCAGGTCCAGAGCATCCAGGTTCCCAGCCAGCAGTTTGGCCTGAGTGAGCTTGAGCCAAGTCCCTATTTCCTCCATGCAAAGTTTGATGGCATCATGGGCCTGGCCTTCCCTTCCCTGGCAGAGGGTAGGACCACCACCCCCCTGCAGGGCATGCTGCGGGCAGGCGTCCTCTCCAGCCCAGTCTTCAGCTTCTACCTGGGCAGGTAAGAAACTGCTTGCGTGTCCTTAGTTCCCAGGCAACTCCCTCCATTTTCCCCCAGACCCTGGAAAAGGCTGAGGCTCAATGCTTTGGGGTTTGGAGGGCTCCCATCAGGGAATGGCTCCAGCTACTCCCGTGTCTAGCATTTTCTTCCTGGGCTTCTTAACATTGATTTTTGAGAGACAGAGCGAGACAGAGCACGAGTGGGGGAGTGGTAGAGAGAGAGTGGGGACGCAGAATCCGAAGGAGGCTCCAGGATCCGAGCTGTCCGCACAGAGCCAGACGCGGGGCTCGAACTCACAGACCGCGAGATCATGACCTGAGCCAAAGTCGGCCGCCTAACTGACTGAGCCACCCAGGCGCCCCTTCTTCCTGGGCTTCCGAACTGTCCTTCACTCCACACCCTTTCCCCCATCCCTGCGTCTGTCCCCAGCCCACTCTGACTTTTCTTTGCATCTCTAGTCCAGGTCAGAATCTTTCCCTCTTCTGGGTGAACTTAGCTTTGAGTGTGGCTGCTGATTCTCGATACATCTTGGATTTACCTGCTGCCCAGAGCCTCCATTAGCTCATTGCCTTCTGAGCCAATATTTTCTACCTGGACACTTCTTTTGTATAATAATCGATGGCCTCATCCTTCTTTTGTATAATAATCGACGGCCTCATCTCCTTTGATCTATTGTTCTAGCCACGTCCTGGAGCCTTCTGGTCTACCTTCATCATTTGCCCCTGACAAGTTGTTTTCTTCACAACACACAAGCGATGGCCCAGGAGCCAGAGGGTGGGGGCAGGGGTGAGTGGCCTGGAATGGACTTTCCTTCTTTTCCTCTCCAGAGCTAGTCAGCCACCTTCTGGAGATAGTCAGCATCTGCTATCTGGGGTTTAATCGTTTGACTCTGACTTTCAACAATATTACTCTGTTTCTAATGTTAGGGACTTAACTCTCTACCTCTGATTACCATTAGCTTTGAGTTTAGCCCTTAGGAACTCTGTCCAATTCCACACTCAGGTTCAACCACCAGGGGAGGCTGAAACACACACGAAAAATCCTCCCTTCCTCTCTGCCAAGGACCTATCTCCCTCCGGTCCCAGTAGAAAAATGACAAGTGGGGCTCAGTGTCAGGCTCCCACTGACATATGACACCAAGCAGCAAGAAGCGGAAGGGACAGGAGAAGGGCATGTGGGGTGGGGGGGAGGGGGGTGCACAGGGAACCTATACAACCAGTGGCTTTCCCTGAAGCAGGGCTTTGTGGGGCAGCGGTATCTGGAACCTGAGGCATGGGAATGCTGAGGGGCTCAGCTTGGAGCTATAGTCAAAAAGGGGGACAAAAATCCCTTCCCTCAGGCTTCCACAGTGTGAGGGGTAGACACAGCATGGGGAGTCCCATTGTGACGGGCAGACACAGCCCTGCCTTCGGGGAGTCTGATGGGGGAGACAGAGCCAATCTCAGGGAGCCCCAGTCTGAGGGAAGAGACACAGCCATGCTGTCAGGGAGCCCTAATCTGAGGGGGAGACACAGACCCACCTCGGGGACCCCCCCCCCAGCCTGCAGCCAGGGCAGGACCTCTATTTCTCTCTGAGAGTGATTACTCAGTAGGAAATCTTTTCCATAGTCATTCCCTGACTCACTCTTCTCTTTGCCTTCTGCAGACAGATGAACCCTCAGAAAGGAGCAGTTCTCATATTCGGGGGGATCGACCACAGCCTGCACAGGGGTCCGATCTACTGGGCCCCCGTCACCCAGGAGCGCTACTGGCAGATTGGCTTTGAGGAGTGAGTCTATGGTGGGGTCCCAGGCACGTGGGCAGGCTTTGAGGCATTTCATGTCACACACACACACACACACACACACACACACAAATACACAGAGATGGACACACACAGGAAGGTACTGCTGGCGGGTGGGGATAGAGGACCTCTGAGGCCTGTCCCCACAAAGCTACAGCTGTCCTCTGCTGGAGATCGAAGGTCCAGCTCAGCCTGGAAAAATGGGGTGGGGTGGGGACGACACACAGGGTGGGTCTTAGAATTCCAAACATAGACCCTGTGGTCCAACACTATGTGCTTAGAGATTAGAAACTGGGATGTATGTGGGGGGATCAATGTGCTCAACGTACTCACAAAGAATCAGTGACCCCGGCTTTCAGTGTTTCTAGAACCTTCCTTGGAACTGGTAAGAAAGACATTCCATGACCCGTTAGGTGGCTTTGGGTAGAGTCTGGTATGGTGTAAGTCAGGGGGATGGCTGGATTGACCTCTGCAGAGTCCTACTTTTCTGAGGTGCACCTTGATTCTACGGCTGTAGCTGTCTGTCCCTCAGTGGTGGGGAAAGCCCACTTCCCAGCTGCCCTGAGCTGGGGGTGCTGAGGGGGTTCGTCTCTTCACCTTCAGGTTCCTCATTGGTGGCCATGCCACCGGCTGGTGCTCCCAGGGCTGCGAGGCCATCGTGGACACAGGGACATCTCTGCTCACGGTTCCCCAGCAGTACCTGAGTTACCTTCTGCAGGCTACAGGGGCCCAGGCGGACCAGTATGGACAGGTGCGTCTGGTGGAGACATTCCCCTTCTTTTAGAGAGACCCTCCAGGAGGCATTTATGATCCTCCTCCGGCACAGGAACAGCCCGACTCTTGGCCTCCATGCTTCTAGCTGTCCTGAAGCACTGGAGGTGGGGGGCTCTGGGATGCCTGGGGCTGTGGGCCCGGAGGCGGATTCAGGGGGGGCTGGCACCTTGTCCTGAGGGGACATGGGGAGGTTACTACTCAGCAAAATTTCCTTGGAGCTTCAGCTCCTCAAAGGAAACTGGTTCAACACTTGCCAGGCTTGGGAGTAAGAGCAAGAGAGCTGGAATGTGGGGCCGAGTGGGGGAGGGGGGCCGGGGTGGCTGAGGTGGGGCTGGCAGGTCCTCCGATGTGGACGATGAGACCCTTGGGCCCTGTTCCTCTCTGCAGTTTATGGTGGACTGTAACAACGTCCAGAGCCTGCCCACCTTGACCTTCCTCATCAATCGTGTGCAGTTCTCCCTGCCATATTCCTCGTACCTCTTCAGAGTAAGTCTGCAGGGATGTGACTGGGTGTGAGGAGGGGCTGGGAGCCGGAAGCGCTGGGTCTCCTCAACACGTGCCATTTCCCAGCTCCTGGCAATGCTGCCTCACGTTGTCCACCCACCGATTCCAAACCCCTTCTCGGGCACGAGGCTGTGACACAGAAGAGTATCGTCTGTTATTTATTATTATTATTAATCAGTGTGGAGGGGCACTGGGTTGTTTGTGGCGCACTAGCTAGGGTCAGCCCTGTTTGCCTATGCTGTCCCACCGGAATGTCACAGCATTCAAGGAGGGAGGCGCTAATTTCTATTTTACAAGTGAAAACTTGGAGGTTCAGAGAGGGTAAGACACTGACACAAGGCTCCACAGCCAGTCAGCGTGAAGCTAGGTTTGGAAGCCAAGTTGGGCTGGCTTCAAGGCTTTGCCAACCAGGCTGACCTACTCCAAATGGGGAGCAAAAGAGAGGCGGAGGGGAACCTGGGGAGAGGAGACTATAGATGGTTACCGCAGTGTGCATTTACCCATTCCAGACCTCTCTCCCACCACCCCAGCTCTGGGGGCTCAGTTGGCCTGTGAGCCCTCAAGGGCAGAACGTCTGGCTCACTCATTTCTGCGTTTGTGCTCCCGGCCTGGGGCTCAGGGCTGAGCAGGGCTCTGTCCATGCATGAGTGAATGTGTGCTACCCTTCTGTGCAGGGAAATGACATTTGTGCCATTAGAGTCCAGGCCACCTACCTGCCCTCTAGCAGTGGCCAGCCCCTGTGGATCCTCGGGGACGTCTTCCTCAGATCCTACTATTCCATCTTCGACATTGGCAACAAGAGGGTGGGCTTTGCCGTTGCCGCCTAGACTGAGTGCCTGGACGCCTGGGCTCCCTTCTTCCTCTAGATCCCCCACCCCAAGCTTCTCTGTGTGCTTCTTCTCTGGACTCAGCCTTCTTTTTCTAGATTTTGGGTTTTCTCTCATAATAAATAGTTCTTTTCCATGTTGGCCAGCGTGTTGTTTTTAGAGGGCAGTTGTGGCCTGTAAGGCAGCTCCTATCACAAGAATGGGGGGGAAGAGTGGGAGTCAGGCGTAGATTTGCCTCTACTGGACCGTGTTCTCCCTGAGCAGCTAGGAGGTTTGTGGTGGCCGGGGGTGGGAGGGGGGAGGAGGGTTACTGAGATTCTAAGAGGAATGGGGCATGAGGTAGGGCTCGGGGAATGGTCCCTCTACCCCTCAGAGCTTGGAGTCTCTTCACAGCTTGTCTCTGGAGAGAGAAGACAGTGGTAGTTGACATTGAAGCAGGGCATTCCTTTGTGATGGGTCAAGGGGCCTTACCCCAACCACCCAAAATGCTCCGCTGACTTAATTGACCGAATGACCACCAGAATCACCCCAGGCAAGTTTTCTAGCACTGTGACTGGGGTTTCCAATGCATCCTACACCTAGGCCTTTGGCTCCTCACCTGTGATCAGGTTTGCACTGGGAATTTCTGAGAGATGCTGGATGCCTGTGTGCACTCGTGGCAATCATGGGTCCTTCCGGGAGGAGGGTGATGCTACCAGAACCTGTTTCCAAGAGGGCGTCAGAAGGTCTGGGTTGAGTGAAACTGATCATATTTACACCTAGACCCTTACGCCCCAAGGGTCTGTTTGAAGAAGGGCTGGCCCTTAATTGTGGACAAGAGCAATAGCTACTTGGAATCACCGGGAAATCAAGCCCATTTGTTGTAACGAAGTGAACAAGAGATGTTTTCTCCCTCTAGATTTCATTCCTGTTCTCCTTAGGAGCCACCCGCCAAAGACCCACAGATCTGGGGCTACGTGGTACTGGGCAGAGGAGGAAGTGGGGAAAGCAGAGAAGGGTAGCTCAGAGCTATGTAACTTCCAACAGGGGAATGACATGAAGTAGATCTGCAAAATGTTTCCCTGTAGCATGGTGGTGGGGGTCACCAGCCAGGTAGGACTGATGAGGCTTGAGGAGGGGTATAATTGGAAAACTCATAATGGGAGGGAGGGAGGCTCCCTGGACATATTTTTCCATGCTGTCCTTGATCAGCCTGACCCCAGCCTTGTCCCTTATGTTCAGGTGCAGGGGTGAAAGCACGAGATCCAAGTCTGGCATTCCACTCCCAGACATGAGGGAAACTGAGGTTTGCCATGCAGTAGTTTCTATAGCAACAGCACACTATCTGGGACCCTATATCCTTCCTAGACTCCAGGCAAGACAGCCTCCTGCAGGCCTCTCCTTGGGGTCAGAGAGGCCACAGGGTGTACATAGGGAGCTGGAGTGCGTGGCATCACTGACTGAGAAGAGAAAAAAACTTGCAAAAGGGGCAGAAACGAAGTGCGACATAAGTTCCAAGTTAAATGCCAAGTCCCCCGTACCCAGGCCAGGGCCCGCAGAGTGGGACTACAAATCCCGGCGTGCCTGGCAGAACCGACGGGAGGGACTACATTTCCCCGCGGGCGCCGCGGTAGGCCCTCGAGGGGCGGAGCAGGGCGGGGCGGGACCGCGGGGGGCGTGTGCTGCCCTCTGCCGGGCGCGGCGGGAAGTGGGTGCGGATTGACAGTGGGAGCCCTGGCGCCGGGCGCGGGGCTCGGTGACAGCGGAGGCGGCGGCCGCGGGCTGGACATAGGGAGCGGCGGCGGCGCCGACGGCAGCGTGAAAGGGCGGGCAGGGCGGGCCTTCCCGGTGGC
The DNA here is from genome assembly GCF_016509475.1 of Prionailurus bengalensis. Taxonomy (NCBI): domain Eukaryota; kingdom Metazoa; phylum Chordata; class Mammalia; order Carnivora; family Felidae; genus Prionailurus; species Prionailurus bengalensis. The sequence continues at coordinate 39,504,467 of NC_057349.1, read as the reverse complement.
GCGGAGCCGGAGGAGTCCGGGAGGGGGCGGCAGGCGCAGCTCGCGGGCCGGACACCTGAACTTGGGACAAGTTGCCGGAGCCGCGGGGGACAGGCGGCGGACGGATTGACCTTCAGAGATAGGTGAGAGGGACCGAGGGCCAAAGGGTGAGCGGAAGGCTGGGAACCCCGGACCCAGGCTCCCCCGCCCTGATTCTGTGGGTCCGGGAGACAGGTGGGTGGATGGGGGTGCCGGCCGAAGAGGGGACAGGGAGTGTGTGCGCCGCGCCGCCACCCGCCCCGCTGTCCGTCTAGCCCGAGACGTTGGGCACATGGCCGGAGCGGCGCTGCCCGCCGAGCCCAGGAACTCCTCCGGCCCCTCACTGCAGGCCCGGGCCGGGGGCGGCTTCTCTGCGACCTTATGTAACCAGGCGGGAGGGGCCGGGGCGGGCATGGGCCTTCCCGGCTCCGGAGCTGGGAGTCGAAGGGGCGGGAGGCGTGGGAGTGAACTTGCAACAAGTTTGAGGGACGTGTGGGCCTTGCGCCTACTCCTTCTCCACCGGAGGCGGTTGGGGCGGGTGGTACGGGAGACGGCGCCGGAGGCCCGGGAGGTGTGCGGGGGCCGAGTCTGGCCCGGCCAGGCCCAACCTGGATGGTCCGGGGGAGTGGGAGGGCCGGGGCGGCGCCACGCCCCCGGGCTGGAGGGGGGCGGGTGGAAGTACCATCCTCCCCACCCCCCTTCCCGTCCCTTCTTCTCCCTCGGTGTCTTGAAGAAGCCGCCGCTGCCCGCGTCCCCTGGTATCCCTGAGCTCTGTCTTTTTCTCCTCCTTGCATTATTCCCCGACCTGTGGGAGCCCCAAGCCCAGAGCTCGCCCTCCGCGCGCCCCTCTTTTTACTTTCCCGGGAGCTCCCGGCCATCTGCCCGTCCCCGAGTACCCCCCACCTTCTAGGTCCCGAATCCCGGAAAACACGCCCCCTTCCCCTTATTCCCTTAGTTCGCACCGCCCAACCCCATGCTGCCCCGCCCCCTAAGTCCGCTCACAGTCTTCTCCCCACCTCCCCGAACCCGGGTCAGCTACGCGGGCGCCGCGCGTGCACTTCCCTCCTTGAAGGGAGAGGGTTGATGTCAGCTCCGTTCCCGCCCCTTGGCCCCTTCTCGGCCAGGGGTTCTGGCTTCACGCACGGCTGCCCCGAGCTGCTCCGGTTTGCGCGAGCAGGTTCGCGCCGCAGCCGCCTGGCTTGCCCCAGCCCCGCGCACAGAGGGGAAGAAGGGAGGGCGCCCGGGGCGGGGCTCGTCTGCACGCGCGTCCGCACTGCCCGGAGCTCCCCTCCCCGCTCTCTGGCGGCCGCTCACCGCGGAGCCCTTCCCATCACAGTCCACTCCAGCCGGGAGTCTCTCGCCCGTCTGTTCTGGGGACTGTTCGGGGCGAACGGTTTCGGACTGGCGTTGAATGCGGTGCTTTCTTTGGCTTTGCGTCCGCCGGAGAAGTGTTAACTGCCGCCCAGACCCCACCCTGAGTGAGGGGTCTTAGTTGAGCAGGGAAGGGGCAAGGCCGATGCAGGCCCTGAGTGATACTTCTCCGATGTGGGCTCGGGCCCCTGCACCCTCCCGGTCCAAGATTCCACTGGCCCAAGACCTGGCAATTCTTGGGGTTGGGGGAGGAGGTAGCTCTGGTTTCCTCTTGGGCGGCCAGATGCGGTTGGCTCAGATCAGAACGTAGTTCTTGGCTCCTTAGCCTGTTCGCGCTGAGGCTTTCTCCGTGCCCAGCCTGGTGGACAGCCTCTAGGTCCTGCCCTCAGGCAGATCACAGTCGGGGGGAGAGATGCCAGCGATAAAGGCCAGTCTTAGACACAATGGAGGGGAGAGTCCTGCGTGGTAGTCTGCTGGTATGCTGGTGCCATGACTCAGTTTACCCAGTCATGGGTAAAAGCAATTTACTTGGCCACCTTCTTTCTGCCTGCCCCCCCCCCCCCCGCCCCCGGCTGCTGGGGTGGGAGAACTGGGAACCAGAAAGTGTAAATGAAGTGCCGTTTGGGTGACTCTGTGCTGGCTTCTCTGGAAGGGGGCCAACGTTACTTACAGTTTACAAGGCCTGTTACAGCTACAGTGCTATTTTGCCCTCTGCGAGGTGCAGACAAATCAGAATGCTATTCCAGCTCCCACGGAAGTGGTGCAGGGCATGGGGCAGGGGACATCCCCTCAGGTGAAGACTACATTCATGGAAAACTAGCCGGGCTTCCGGGGGCTGATGGCAGGGTGACTCACAGTCAGATGGACAGGGGGTGGGCTAGGGCAGGCAGGAGCCCATCCAGGGGCCTGGGATGCTGGGATACCCAATGCCCACCTCCATTGCCATTGAGGCCCCCTTTCAGCCTCCCACCCTTCAGGCCTGGCTGTCCTTTGAGGGTCTGGCTTCTGGCCCTGATTCCTCTTGGAGCTTTGTTTATGGCTGTAATTGTATCATTAGCTGGAGTTTATAGAGTTACTTAGCACCTGCCCCCACAGGGAGTGGCTCAGCCACCCCCTGGCTTCTGTCTCTTCCTTTTCAAAGTCAACTTGGTTTCTGCCGGCAGCAGGCAGCAGGGGGGTTCCCCAACCGCAGCTGGCATGAAAGCCAGGTTGGGCCTTTGTCCTAGGGATGGAGGGCAGTCAGCACTTGGGGCCCAGCTTGGGGCTGCCCTGGAGATGACCGTGGAAATTGGGTTGACCTCCTCTGCTCCAGAGGGAGGGAGTTAGGGATTTCTAGTGCTGCTAGAAGTGTCCACGTCCCAGGATGCAGCAAGTGCATATGCATGTAAGGTGTATATCCTCATCTGAAAAAAGAGAGAGACAAACACACGCTCCTTCTGGGCTCTTGTGAGGATTCAGGGTGGAGCAGTGCCTGGTACATGGTGAGTCCATAGGGTTGCTGTGTGTTCCACTGTGGGTGAGTGAGATTGATACGAGTTTTGTGTGTGTGGTTATGAGATTCTAGGTATCTAGATACATGTGTACAGATGAATTGTGTACGTGTGTGTCTATGAGAGTATCACACGATATTATATTAGAATATTCATCTTGTCTCTGCTCTAATAGAACAACATCCTAATAAAGTTATAAACAATAGTTGCCAACATTTATATTGTGTGTTTGCTCTTTGGAACGAAGTAGGGGTTATTGTTTTCATTACATAGATTCAGAGAGGTTAAGCAAGTTGCCTGAAGTCACACAGCTTCAGAGTGGTAGAGATTCTAACCTGGGCCCAAGTGACTCCAAAATCCATGTTCTCAATCTCTAAAGAAGACCACTTCAGGGTTTCTTAGGCGTTCTGTCCGAAAAGGTGGGCAGAGGGTGGTCTGGCAACCTTCTCTTCCCCAACAGGGTGTCCTGCTCTGAGCAGCGGTGGGAGCTTGCTGAGGCCTCTGCCCCAGGACTGCACCTGTCTCCCGGCAGTGCTGCTGAGCTGCTGACACAGGTGACCAGAGTTCTGTGCCGAGAGCTCTCCCGACCTGCCCGGGGAGAGGAGTTCAGACCAGGCTTCCTGGGTCTCCTTGGTAACCTCACACATTAACTTACAGCAAAGCCCTCACTAGGCACGTGTTTACTCAGATGTGGGGACAAGTCTGTAGCAGCTATGGAGGGAGAATGAGCCGGGGCCAAAGTCGTGAGCATACTGGTGTCCTCTCACTGACAGGCTATGTGGCTGGGGCAGGTCCCTGCTCCTCTCAGCCTCAGTTTCCACATCTCTGTACCTAGATCATCTGTGGGGTGCCCTCCAATGTGAACCCTCTACCTATCTGTGGCAAAGGCACCTGGACAGGAGAGGCTTCCAAAAGGGAGGGACGTGTCGTGTGTGTGTGTGTGTGTGTGTGTGTGTGTGTATGGTGGGGGGTGGGGTAGGGGGTACTGCTGAAGTCCACTCAGTAGAGTTGTAGCTATAGGCTGGCCCTGGTGGTGTGACCAGCCAGTTTTTCTTGGGACATAGTCACAGCCAGCATGTACTGAGCACTAGCTAAGTGCCACCTAGCCAGGAGATTGTTAAGAGCATGAGCTCTGGGGCTAGGCTGTTTGGCTTGGAATTCCACCTCTGCCACTTACCAGCTGTGTGGCCCTGGGCGAGCTGCTTAACCCTGCTGTGCCTCTGTTTGCACACCCAGACTAACAGTGCTATAGTGAGGGCTAAGTATTCTGCTGCACGCTGCATGTACAGGACCTCGAATGGTGTCATGCTCAAAAAAGTGTTATCATAATGGACTCTTATGGCTCATTTATTTCTTTATTTCTCATTTCCAAGTGAGGAAATGGAGGCATAGAGAGCTCCAGTGAAGAAAAAAAAAAGACCTATGGGTTGCAAACAGGATTCCGCCGCACGTCTGACATCCTCAAACGAAATGCCTTACGGGGGGCGCTTTGCGGCTTCCCTGGCCACAACCCCCATTGTTCCCTGTTGACCACACCTGGTCTCTACATTTGACAAGGTAGCAGAGGGAACTTGGCAATGCTTGCAGCATCTCTGGAACCCCTGCCCCACCCTGCCCTGGCCCTGGCCCTGGGGATTCCTTGGGTAGCATCTGGCTTGGCCACTTACTCCCCATTCCTGACCCATGGCTTTCCCCTGCACTTCTGCTGCCTGCCCCTCCTCCCCTCTGCACCAGATGTACAGATCCCCTTGGCTGCAGTGTGACCGAAGGCAGCCATGATATCCCAGCAACAGGGCAGGATCTGGGACTTGTTGTGCCCACAGGAAGTGCTTCGCTGTGGGGCGACGGGGCAGGGGGTGACAGCAGAGGGGCAGAAGCAAGAGGCAGAGTCATCACCAGCTTTCTTTCCTGGCCCTTAAGTGTGGGCATGAGGAGGAGGGGAGAAGGGACGTCTGACCATGCCTGCCCCCCTCCAGCTTCCTTGGGGGGCAAGCCTCCTTGTTGGCTTTTATCCCAATGGCAGAGACCCTAAAGTAAAATGTGATGCCATGGGGATTAATCCCTAATTCCAGCAGACTTGCCAGAAATCCATAGTCCATATTTCCTCCTCCCAGCCCTTGTTCATGCTGGTCCCGTCTCCTGATACACGCTCCTCTGCGCCCCTCCCCCTGTCCAAATCCTCGGTCCATCATATATATATACATGTATATATATATGTATATATGTATATATATGTATATATTAGTGCATGTGACTCTTGAAGGAGGAGCCTTGGCATCAATATGTCAAAAATTCCCCAAATGGGGGTATCTGAGTGGTTCAGTTGGTTGAATGCCTGACTCTTGATTTCAGCTCAGGTCATGATGTCATGGTTTGTGCAGAGCCTGCTTGGGATTCTCTCTCTCCTCTCTCTCTGCCCTCTCTGTTCATGTGATCTCCCTTTCTCTCTCAAAATAAATAAATAAAGTTTAAAAAAATTCCCCAAATGATTCTGATGCCCTTTCTCCAAGGCTGTGGCTCTCAAATTTGGGCATCAGAATCGCCTGGAGAAGTTGTTAAGACACAGATCACTAGGCTTTACCACCAGGGTTCCTGATTGAGTAGGTCTGGAATCAGTAGGTCTGCAAATTCCAGTAGGTCTGGAATTTGTATTTCGGATGAGTCCTTGGGAGATAGATGCTAATGTTGCTGGTCCCCAGACCACACTCTGAGAACCCGCTGCTTTGTAGCTACCCAGCCAAGAGCTTTCTGTCTCCTGGGTCTCTGATTGCTTTGGGCATCTTAGGTCTGTCTCCTTTCTGAAGCCAGGTCCCACGAGGCAGGGACCACTGTGAAACCATTTGGTGACCGCCAGTCCCTGGTATAATTGGCCTCCCTTGCCCACTCTGCCTCCCTGCCCCCACCTCCCATTAAACTGACCACTGTCCAGCCTTGTGGTCTTGGCACAAGACCCTCTGGGACAAGTGCTCAGAAAATCATTGCTGCTTAAATACGGTGGGATGAGGTGGACAACAAAGGACAGCACTGTCCCCAGGAGTCATCAGAACACGGGGCAGGGTCTAAAGCTCCTCCTGCAAAAGTGCTTGGAGCCTGAGTGGCATTGCTGGAATACGGGGTGGGGGAGGGGCATCCAGAGTGGCCCTTGACTTTGTTGAAATGAGGCTGTAGAAACACCCATCATGTTATTTTACTTTTCTACCCCATGGTGGGCAAGTATTGGATCACTGTTTGAATTGTGTTTCTTGCTAAAAAAAAAAAAAAAAAAATGATAGGGACGCCTGGGTAGCTCAGTCAGTTAAGGGTTAAACTTCAGCTCAGGTCATGATCTCACGGTTCGTGGGTTCGAGCCCCGAGTCAGGCTCTGTGTTGACAGCTTGGAGCCTGGAGCCTGCTTCAGATTCTGTGTCTCCCTCTCTCTCTGCCCCTCCCCCTCTCATGCTCGCTCTCTCTCTCTCTCTCTCTCTCTCTCTCCCCCCCCAAAATAAATAAATGTTAAAAAAAAGTTAAAAAATGATAAAACATGCACGAAAAGCAGCTGTTCCCTTCTTTCCTCAGACTGGAGATGCTGGGAGAGCGGAGGGAGGAGGAGGTGTCACTGTTGGATGTAAGGGTGTCTCCATCATCTTCTAGGAGGACTTGGGCCTTCAGGACAGCAGATAGTCAGGCCACCTTGGGAGTTCACCCCTGGGCTCTTGGGGCAGTTCCTTCCTTGGAAGCTGGACGAGCTGGGGCAAACCTCAGTGGGAGGCGAGAAGAGGTGCCCTATCCCCAGTGCTTAGAAGAGAACCCGGTATACAGTGGGTGCTCAGTAAATCTTTGTGGAGCGAGTGAGTGAATGGGTGTGACTTGAGCCCCATCAAGTGCCCAGAAATGAGGACACAGCAAACGCTTTACTCAGGGTCTCTGCCCTGCAGGCAGGGTATCAGCTTCACGTACTAAAACTCAGGGACAGGTACATAGCTGGACAAGAAGGAGCTCTGCCCCCAGTCCCCGCCCTCCCCAGGATCCAGGTCCAGCCTCACTCTGGTTTGGGGCTGACCATCTGTCTCTTCCTGTAGAGAGTTTGCCAACAGCACCTCCCTGCCCCCCCCACCCCTCCCAACCCCCCTTCGCCACCCTCCCCCACTGCCAACCCCTCCCCCACCCCCCACCCCTGGTTCTACTAGTGGGTCTGTGGGGTGGGGCTCCGGTTTGTTTTCTCCTGTTTGCCAAGGGAAGTCACAGCCTGTCCTCTGCCTTGTTTATCATTGGTTTGGGGACAGCACCTGCCCCAGCCCCCCTACAGAGGTATGGAGTGGCCAGGAGGTGACACACTATCCTGTCCCGCCCCTGTCGCATCTTGTCCTCTCCTGGCTCTAGCCAGGTGTGTTCTCAGCTGCCCCTGAAGCATGGTGCTGGCTGGCTTTGCCGTGGGCCGACTGGGGCTGTGGGGCTGGGAGGCTTAGTAGCCAGCTGGCTACTACTACCCCTGTATTTTGGAGAGTAGAGGACTGAGGCCTGGGGAGCGTGAGGGAGGCTCTCCGGCACCCCATGGCCTTAAGCACCTCCTGGGTAGCTAACACTGTGCCGGCCAAGCAGGGTGGGTGGGAATAAGAACACAGCTCCTCCCTCAAAGCTGACAGCCTCACTGGGAATTTCACTAACCAGAGGACAGAGAAAGGCATATTGGCGTTAAGATAGTACAGAATTACATACTAAATGTATGCTCTTTGCTCTGAAAAGCATTCTTCCTTGGTCTAGAGAGTTTACAAAAGGGGTCATGCAAGGATGGAGACCTTGGCTCAGCGCTATGCACCCTCCAGACCCCCAAAAGGGCAGCTCTATTGCTCCCTGGGTCCTCTAACCTGGGAGTCACCTCTGCAGACGTGGGAAGCCTCAGTCCTGGACAGAGTCCTTCCTTCCAGGAGGACTAGTGGCTGCTGAGTGCAAGGCGGAAGGTGCCACAGGGAGGTGGCTGGCCACCCACCTGCACTCGGAAGCCCTGGGCCATGGAGGATGTGGTGCTCAGTTGGGCCCAACCACTCAGACCTCTTTGGGTCTCCCTGTTGCTGAGCCCCAAGACTTGACCAGGAACCTGGGGCAGTGATTCTGCTCCCCCCGCCTCCAGCATCGTCCCTTCTTCCCCCTTTCCTCTGCTCCCTATGTCCTCATCCCTCTCTACCTCCATTGACTTCCACTGCATGTGGAACATTGGCCCTCCATGCATGTATGTCTCTCTCTCCTGCTCTCTCACCCCTTCTCTCCCTCTTAATTTCTTTTTTCTGCCTCCCTCCTTTTGGTGTATTCAGAGGGCTCCTTTAGTGCCTCCCCAGTGTGAATCTCCGAGCCCTGCTGTCGGGGGGCAGGGGGGCTCCCAGAGGAATCTCACCCAGGGCAGAGTGAGGTGGGTGTGAAGGCACCCAGCCTGAGGTAGCCCCCTGCCCTTGAGGAGCCAGGGGCTTGCAGTGGCTGGGACACCCCCAAAGTGGTGGTGGGGAGATGCAAGGAGCCAGAGCTGGCTCCCTGGCCAGCTGGGGAAGCCCCTCCACGGACAGCCCTGAGCATCTCTGGATACTCCCACCCCGTGACTTAGCTATAGATTCTCATCCAGTTTGTGGGGCCTAAGTACAGTGGTTCTCAAAGTCAGGTGTGAGAAGATAATAGTAGAACTTCTGTTTCTGTTTATTTATATCCCACCCTTGTCTCCCCCTTTTATTGTGAAATACACCATGAGTGCTGATAAGCACGTAAACATACATGCACACCGTAATAAGTCATTGTAAAAGTGAACACCCAGGCAGCCACCACCCCAGTGAAGAAACAGAACGTAGCCTGCACTCCAAAATCAGCTGGTGAGCCTCGCCTCTGTCACAACCCCTTCCCCCCGAGGTAACCACTATCCTGATCTTTCTGGTAATCAGTAATTGCTTTTTCTTATCACGTAACCACCGATGTCTGCAATCTTTATCAAAAGAGTGTAGCTTTGCCTGATTTTGAATTTGATACAGCCAGAACGACGCCGAACATGTTCTCTAACGTTGTGTCTTGTCCACTCAGTGCGTTTGTGAAGTTCACCCACATTGCTCCGCGGAGCCCACGTTCACGGCTGTACACGCAGTTCATTCCACGGCATGCACTTGCCACCATGTTTGCATCCGTCCTGCCACTTGTGGGCATTTGGTTTGCTTTCCTTCCTTGGCTACCGTGAGCGCTACTGTCAAGACTATCCTTGTACGTGTTTCCTGGTGCGTCGGTGCGTACCCTTCTCCAGAGGGCCGATAACCCCGAGTGCAATTGCTAGAGCACAGGGTGTACAATGCATATTTCACCTTTAGGAAATGTTTTGTTAAGTGGTTGTACCAATTTATTCCTCACCAGTGGCACCTGAGAGTTCCCGTTTCTCCATATTGTCGCCAACACTTGGTGTTGGCGGACTGCTTAATGGCTGTCGTGCTGGTGAGTGCGTAACAGAAGCTCATCGTGGGTATCACTTCTCATCTCACTCCCCTTCTCATCTTTTTTGTAGACCTGTTTTTGTGGATGCTGGCTGACCCGCACGATATATCCATACGTTGGTATTTATCAGCAGTTTGTGAGGAAAGAAGCAGGCACTGGGGGTGCCCGTCATTTTTTCCTCATAAGAGTTTGTGACCAAAATAGCCGAGAGACTATTATAATACTGAATGCCAGCGAAGGGCTGGAGGTTGGAGGGGTAGGAAGATGGTCTTCAGAGGAGACCCGCAATGGGGCAGCCTCTGCCCAGAGGGTACTAAGCTCACAGAGGACTCAGGCCCTCTTGCCCAACACATCTGGCCAAGGAGGAGGAAGGCTATGGGGCTAGAGCCCTCAGAAGATAGCATGCAACTTAGAATTGGCAGGTGCCTATCCTTCCGGGTCCCCTAGGGCAATAGTTCTCTACCGGGGGGCGATTTTGCCTCCTAGGGGACATTTGGCAATGTCTGATGACATTTTTAGCTGTCACAACTCAGGAAATGCTGCTGGCACTTAAAGGGTAGAAGCCTGGGATGCTGCTAAATATCTTACAATGCCCCGGGCAGCCCCCTACAAGGACTTATCTGGCCCCAGAGTGTCAGTGTTGAGGTTGAGAAATTCTGATCCGGGAACAGAGCCAGGAACTGAGATTTGCCATAAACTTGCTACATGGCTTTGGGGAAGCTACTTCAGTGCTTCAAGCCTCATAGGGAAAATGAGGGTGGCGAGGGGTCCTGCCCCCGCCCCTTCCTGAGGCTGTGGTCAGGACTCGGGGGAGGGTGGCTGTGTAGACACTTTGGGACGCATCCCTGCAAAGGGGCCTGTGCTGGTTGTTTTCATTGTGGTCCCAGCCCCTCCCCCTTGACTGTGCTCCCCGTCCCCTGAACTGGAGGTGTCAGGTGACCAGCTGTGGGCTCGCCCTGGTTCCTGCTATTCCAGGCCTCAGGGCTGTAGGGGAACCGCCCTGAGGGCTCCAGCCTTTTTGATGAGGGCAGCAGAAACGAGGGGCTCACTGGGGGAGCCCTGGGGCCCAGGTAAAACCATTTCTGACTTTGTCCTGAGCTGGGTGGGAGTCCAAGGTTGTGTGGGGTGATAAGAGGTGCCTATCACACTCTTTATCTGAGGCCCCGTTGTAAGTCTGGGCCGTAAGGGATGGGAGTCAGAGGTCATTCTTGGGGGCTCTGCACACCCAGGCCCGTCTCCTGCTCACCGTCTGTGCCCTTCCAGAGTTGTTATGCCAGAGAGGGCCCAGGGTTGGGTCAGAGACTGGGTCAGAGCTCCCTGGGCCCCTCTGACCTCCCTGTTCTGGGGCGCGCTTCACCTTAGTGGCATCTCCTGCCTTCTCCAGGGGTCACAACCAGCCTGATCTTCTTCCTACTGCAGTGCCTCTTCCTGAAACATACTCTCATTGAAAGGGTCTAGTAAACTCATCCACCCTGAGGTCTAGGTGACTGACAATGGCTTAATAATTGCCAGGCTTTCTTGGCAAGGAATGTTACCTATCAAAGGTGGGACTCCCTTAGACACCAGAAAGAAGCGCTAGCGAAATGTCAAGTTTCTTTGACAGGCTGTGAGAGAAGTACTTTGGGCGTGAGGAACCCCTGAAGTCACGTGTTGAGCAAGAACATTTTGTCACAAGTGAAAATTGTATGGTGGCTCCTATCTTCCCAGAACTTCATAGAATAACCTTGGTCTCAGGGTCCATTTCAAGGTGGGGCTATATAGCAAGACTGTGAACTGGGTGTCTAGAAGCCCTGGGAAGGCCCAGGACCAAGGTGGCAGATATGTGGTCAGTCCGGAAGGTGGTGGACCGTGGGGCTTTGGGCTAAGAGGGTACATGTCTCCAGGAAGGGCTGGGAGGGTGTATAGGTTAGGGCTGGGCTTGCATTGGACCTAGTAGGCTTCCTGAAAATTCTCCCTGCTCTGTGCCTCTCCATCTTGGTGGGGGGGGGGGGGGCAGGTACAGCAGGGCCTATGCATTTTGAGGCCAGGCTGTGTGGGTAGTGGGGGGCTGTCAGAGGCTCAGTCTGGGAGGAGGGAGCGCACTGTAGGGGTCCTGGAGCCCAGAGTGGGGGAGATGGGGGGAGATGGGGCTGGGAGCCCGTCTGTGTTGGGTAGTCTTGTGGGTATGTGAAGCCTTTCCGGGCGGGCGTGCGGTTCCCTCTGCGCCGTGAGTAATCCTCGGCCCCACTTGCAGCTCCCAGGGGATTGTGCAACTTCCTCTCAGGCTGAGGTGCAGGGGGCTGGGTGAGAAACAGCACTGGGGAAAATGAGGAAACTGGGGCCTGCGCCAGGGCAGGGGCACGGGCCTGGGCTCTGGCCCCCCAAGTTGCTGAGCTTTCCAGGGGGCCTCCTTCCAGGGGACTTCCGTCTCCCAGGTCTGAGGGAGTGTGTGCACATGAATGTGTGTGTGTGTGTGTGTGTGTGTGTGTGTGTGTGTGTGTGTGTTGTGTGTTGTGTCTTTGGGGAGGTAGTTGAGTGGGGATGAGGCTCCAAGGGCTGAACTGGCATTGGGGTATCTTTCGAAGAGGAACGGGAGACACTGAGTAGGGTCGGGGTTGGGGAAGCAGGTGGCACAAAGGAGGGGTCCCTGGGCCAGGCTCGGGGGGAATGGGGATGGTGGAAAGTGTGGGAAACCAGGATTCAGAGGAGCTGGCTGCCAGCCCCTCTTCTGAGGAGCTGGGCAGCCCTGGGCAGTTTAAGCACTCCCTGCCTCGTCCTCACATCTCCAAGCTCATTTTGATGCTCGGGTGAGGCCACAGTAAATACCTCCTTGCCTCAGGGATTGGGAACAGACACTATGCGGGTCCCCCTGGGTTCGAATCCTGATCCTGTCACTCTGCAGCTGTGTGATCCTGGTAAGCTACTTAGCCTCTTGGTGCCTCAGTTTACTCATCTGTAAAACAGAGGTGACAATTATAAAGTCTACCATGTGGGTCCGTTCTGGGGATTAAAAGACCTAATTCATGTAGAGTGCTCAGAGCAGCGCCTGGAACCCAGCAAGTAAGGGCTCCGCACAGGCAGACGCTTTCCTGGTACCCAAGCATGTTTGTAAACAGCAAAAAACTGCCCAGTGTTCATGTGACTATTTTTGATGGCAGGGATTTGAGCTGGCACCAGGGATGATGATAATAAGAGCTCACATTTCCCAGGCCTTACTTCATTTCAGGTACTGTGCCAAGTGCTTGACCGGCATCAGCCCCTTGAGCCCTCATAGTCACCCAATAGGGTGGGTGCTGTCATTACCCCATTTTACAGATGGGGACATGGAGGCACAGAGGGAGGGGTCTGGTGACTTGTCGCAGGGCAAGTGATATCAGTGAGGAGGGACAGCAGAATGGTCCATGGGAGCCCTGAGTCAGATCCACGGCCCCCAGCCCAGCCCCTTTCCTGGGTTCTGCCGGAAGTGGGTTGGGAGGAGGGAGCAGGGTCGGCTGTGAAGGTGAGAAGCCTGGCCGCCAGGCCTGTGGGCTCCGGCCAGTCTCCGAGCAGGTAGTCAACTAATATAGAGTTGAGTTAACACAGGGAATGGCTTTTTAGCCATTGGAGTGGACTTCCTCGGGTGTCCCTCCTGCCAGTGTGGACTTGAGAGAGGGGCTGAAGACCTTCAGCGGGTGGGCGGTGTGGTGGGCGGTGAATGTGGCTCCAGATTCAGATACACCTGGCTTTGAATTCTGCCTGAGCCATTTACTGTGTGACGTTGGGCCTCCGTTTCTTCACGTGCAGAATGGGCGTGGTAAGTGTCCCTACTTGTCAGGGTGATGACGAGGAGAAATGAGATGCCGTGTAAAGTGCTTAGCACAGGCCTGGCCCAGAGTGAGTCTGACGAATGGATGACTTTATTAGACACCTGTTGTAGAGGCGGCCATGTGCTGGGCAGGGAGTTTAGGCCACATGGATATCCCGAGAGGGCTATAATTTGGACTGTGGATCAAGGCCATTAATTGGACCCTAATTTCTGGCCATGAAGTCAGCTTAGGGGGTCTTTTTTTTTAATAACAAAGGATAAATAGAACATCCAAGTGTTTTGCACAGTATTGGCAAATGTTGTCTAACTTTTTTATTTTGTGTTCATGTGCATGGGTATATGTGCTAGGGGTGTGTGTGTGTGTGTGTACTGGGCAAATAAGATATATTTTTCTGTAGATCGTGGTATTTGGGGTCACCTCCTTAGAGATTATCTCCCTCTTGTGCAATGCTTATGGGGCACCTACTGAGTACACCACATTCGGGGGGCCAGACTAAGATTCTGGGCCCAATTCTTAGCATGGCATTTGTGAGGGAGCGGGCCCTGTGGGGGTCAGCAGAGGCAGAGGGGGAGCTGGTTGGGGAGGGCTTTCTGGGTGATGACAAGCAGTGGATGGGGACGGTATGGGGTGACAATGGCCGGGGTGAATGGTTGACTCGGGGTCTGGAGCTAGAGAGCCTCGTGGGCAGGTGGAGGCTCCCAGTCAGTGGAGGGCTGTAGGATCAGACCCATGCAAGTGCCCATGCTAGCTAGAACAGAGGGCTGGGTGGAGGTCATCCCAGAGCACTGGACAAGGGCTGTGCCTGTCTCCTCTGGCTGTGGCAGGGTGGGCAGAGGAGGACTCAGGGTTATTGATGGTCCTCCAATCGCCAAGACCCACAGGATCTACAATGACTCAGTGAGCCCCAAGGCCCATGACTTAGCCATTTCCTCCTTCCCCTGGACCTTGGGAGCCTCCTGAGCCTTCTCCCTTCTGCTTCCCCAGCTGGCTTGAGTGAATCTGACCTGGAACCTGGATAAGTCAGCCCTGAGCCCTGGTCCATGGGCCAGAAGTCTGTTACTTAGATACCTGCCCAGGGTCAGCCGGGGCCTCAGTTTCTTCATCTGTAAAGTGGGCATACTAACCCTTGAGCAGCTGGCCTTCTGGTTGGTGATGCTAATCTTGTGACCTATTGTGGATGAGGTGGCTGTAGGAAGCGTGAAGGGCTCTGGGTGGGTTGTCAGTGTTATCTCTAAGGCTGAGAGAGCTGGGGAAGGTCATGAGGACATCAGCTGCCTGACTGGAGAGCCCCCACCTCCCCACCCTGTGACCTGGGGCCATGGGGCAGTGATCGGGAGAGGCCTGTGACCCGTGGTGAGCTGGGACTATCCCTAGTTCTGAGGGGGAGGTGGCCTTTTAGGAACCTCAGAGGATGAGACCCAGGTTTGACCTGGGTCTGGGAACCCCGGTTTCCAGAGTCCTCCCCTACATGAGGTCCCCTGGGAGCCCCAGCTTGGAAGTCTGTATTGCCAGGTGAGGGGGGCAGTGCTCTGGGACTGACTGGCAGAGGCCAAGTTCCAGGAAGCCATGGGTGGCTTCCAGCCTGCTGTGGCCAGAGCCCAGAGGCTCAGGCGTGAGCTCCCACGGTGGAATATGGTGTTTAATGGTAGCTCATATATATTGAGCACCTGCTCTTAGGCGCTGTGTTAAGCCCTTTTGTATATTTGCAAATACAATCTACACAATAAGATCTGATACACAGGTCTTTCTGTTATCCCGTTTTATAGATGAGGAAACTGAGGCTCAGAATGGTTGAGCCTCTCACCCAAGGTGAGAGTGAGTGACAGAGCTGGGCCGAGGGTGTGAGTTGTGGATTCAGGTGTCAGGGTTGAAATTTGGGTGGTACCACTGACGAGCTGTGTGACTTGGACACAAGTGACTGAATCTCTTTGACCATTAGTTTCTTGCTCTGAGAGCTGGGGATTACATCAGGGCTTTACTCAAGGGTGGTTGTAAGAATTATGTGAGATAATGGAGGTGGCCTGTGGCACATGATGAGGGCCCCAGTAAGTACCGTCTGCTTCATCACCGTTCCTGCTGGCAGCAATAACCTGCTGGGTGACCCTGGGCCGGTTGTGTGACACAGGGTACTGACCCCTTCCTTCCTTGGGCTGGGGGAGGGGGAGGACTTTTCCCTTCTTTCCTTCTAGCTTCTTTGGCTAGCCTAATAATTAAATTAACAGAAGATAGATCACCAGAGGAACATTTAATTTTTGTGTGAACAAGATCCCCAAAGATAGGAGGCTCAAAGAAGCGACCAAAGCAGGCAGCTTTTATACCATTTGGACAAAGAAACAATACATTTGTGAAGAATGGACAAAAGAAAGAGGTTTGGGCTTGGGGGAGCTAATTAGCAAAGAAGTAACAAGGGTTGTTTATATAGCCTTCTTGGCCCCGAATTCCGTTTCTGATGATGAGGCTGCCTCTCTGCCTCTTGGTACTGGGAGGGCACCTTTCACACGGTGGGGGGGGGGGGGGCGTATTTCCTGCTCCCACAGGCACGATGGAGGGTCAGAGTGTCCTTCTTGCACTGCTGTTCCTTGAGTAACTTTAATTCAACATAATCAAGATGCCAGAGTGGCCTATTTTGGGGTGGCATATTTTGTTCCTCTTCATTTTCACCTGTGAAACTTCAAGAAGTTTCACGGTCGAAAAGCTGAGCCGGTGGAGTGCCCCATCGTTTCACTGAGTTAATGTTTTAGTCTTGGAAACAGATCAGTTCCTTTAAATGGTTGTGTTTCCTTTTAGGGGGTGGTGATGCACCTGGGCTCCCAAAGTTAGGCCTCTGTTGTGTGAGAAATCAGGTGTTTAATAAGGCACTTTTATGGACAGAAAAGAAAAACCAAGGTTAATGATCAGAGCAGACTATGATCCCAGTTTGTGAGTTCTGAAGGCAGCCAGCTGAGATTTCTGGATGTCAGGCTCAAAGCCTCTTCAGATGGAGTGAGGGCAGACAGTGGCAATCTGACAGATTTTCCTGGTTTGCAGTTTGAAAGTCTCCGGTGATCTTTTCTGCATGGCGCCCTCAGCAATAGGCACATGAGCTGTTGTGGTGATTTCTCTGAAGTTTCTATCAAGTTGTTCACACTCTGCAGGGCTGAAGGGAAGAGAGCAGCTTTTGCTTTTAGTGATTCTATGTTAAGAGTAGAAGAAACTTGGGAGCGTTAGTTTGGGGAGTGGTAGCCAAATATTGGAGGAAACTAGAATTCAGAATCCCGTTGTTCTATGGGTAGAAAACAAGACTTCATTGATAATTAACAGCACTAGAACCTGGTATCCAAAAAGTGTACTATAATTTTTCATTGAAACAACTTTTTTTCTCGACAGTTACCCCCATTTCTATCAAAGATCATCAAATTTGTTTGCAAAATAGGCTGAGGTTTAGTGAATTTAACTTATTTATATAAATGCAACAAGAATTGCAATTGACTGTATAGCATCTTTTCATATGCTTTGTAGGAACTTTTCACAAGGAGTCTCAGGTTGGACTTTTAAAAGCCTCTCGAGGCTGGGAAGCTGAGTCCAGGACTTGTCATCAAGCTTTTCCCGCAGTCACTCGAGATTTAGGTGAATTCCTCTTTTCTCCAACTCTCCCAAATATAGTGAGGTTTTTGCACCTGCCAGGAAGTGACTTTCCTTACTCACCTGGTGAGGCTGCTGGGAACCCTGTAAGCACGATACCAGGCTGATTTTTCCAAGGGGCTTTATGGGCTCCATAAAGTCAACCTTAGTTCCTTAGAGCTCTCTGGTCATACCCAGTTTGTGCATTTCTCCCTCAAATATGACGTTCCAGTCAAAGCCTTGGTTTCCAAAGCCAATGTTTCCAATTGTGTCGTGTTACTAGGAGAATAGATTTTTATTGACCTTGTGTAAATAGCTATATTGTCATGAAAATAAAAATACTCACTAAGAGTTTTCGAAGTCTGGAGACGTCAGATAGGGAGAAAAAGGTAAACGTTTCAATTCTAATTACAAAAGTATAATTTACCAAATTGCTGTAAGTCATGGTTAGCTTAAGAGAAAAAAATGTGTTTTTTTTTAATCTGGAAAAAATAAGCATTAAAGATCCAACAATGTTTTAAGTAAACAGTTATAAAAATGGTAATCATCTTTATCAGTTAATTCCGTTTCATGTAATTAATCCTTGTTGATATTGACCTTTTGTTAACAATTTTATGAATCCAGTTTTTCCTTAGAGTTCTGTCAATTACTTTTTTAAAAAAATATTTATTTATTTATTTATTTTGAGAGAGAGAGAGAGAAGCAGAGAGAGACAGAGGCAGAGAGAATCCCAAGCAAGCTCTGTGCTGTCAGCACAGAGCCTGACACAGGGCTCAAACTCGCAAACCGTGAGATCATGACCTGAGCCGAAATCAAGAATCAGACACTCAACCATCTGACCCACGTGGGTGCCCCAGAGTTCTGTCAGTTCTAACCCAGTTCAGGGGTATGATCTGAAGGTTAGTAGAAAACCGTATTCTAGAGTATTTGTCAGAGTCCCTTCCATGAATCTTTCTGAAAATGAAACACCTTTGTAAAAGTATCAGAATAAAACAAGAACTTATATAACTGACAAGACTTAAAAATGCCTATGGTTAAAGATCTGATGAGAGCTCATTACAATGTTATTGACAAGGATATTTGGTTATTGCTGAGACATAAATCTTATGATAATAGCTAGAATTAGACTATATTAGGACATATCAGATTTCTAGGAATTTTATACAATTTCTGGAACACCTAAAACATATTCCTATACAAATACAACATAAAGAAGGCTTAATTTTATGTGAGAATGCTTCCCATGTGATTTAACATAACGAGTAGGTCTAATTAGTTTAAAATTCCCTCCCACCACCTCTTACGTTTTGTTGTAATTGTTTTTGTTTGTTTTAAAAAAAAAGGGAGAGAGAAAGAATGAATCTTTCAGATGTTCCAGAGACCCTCTGGAAAGTCCCAAAGTCAGTTTGAAGTCAAAAAGACTTTATTTAGAATTTGATCTGGGGTAAGTTTGTCAAAAATATTAAAAGACTTGCATACTTGCCAGAAGGATCATAGATCATCATCAAACAATACTTACTTATCTAGTTAACCAAAGTGACAATAAAAGACTTAAAAGGCAAATACAGAAGATTCTATAGTTGTGCGCAAAACTTGGCTCTTTTAATATTGAGAAGACTTAGTTTTCTTAAGTAATCAAAGGTCTGATAGTAAAGACAAACTTCAAAGTTTAAAAAAAAAAAGACCTTTTATAATCTGTTATCAGGAGCAGACCAAAAGTCAAAGAAAACTTTGTCCTTTTAATAGTCTTAGTTTTATAATAGGCAAACTATTGATATTAAAGTTTATTTAAAAAGTTTTAAAACAATTTATTTACTTTTGAGAGAGAGTGAGAGAGACAACAGTGCAAACTGGGGAGGGTCAGAGAGAGACGGAGACAGAATCTGAAGCGGGCTCCAGGCTCTGAGCTGTCAGCACAGAGCCTGACGAGGGGCTCGAACCCACAAACTGCAAGATCATGACCTGAGCCGAAGTCGGACGCTTAACCAACTGAGCCACCCCAGGTGCCCCAAAGCTTATTTTTAAAAACACTTGTAATATCAATTTGACTTTAGCCAGCTTGGTCACACAAGGTAAAATTTTCTCTCACTCTCTCTCTCTCTTTAACTTTTTATATGCATTCAGTTTGTTCCTTTTCTTCTATCCCATTGTGAAAAAACTTAGCTCTACTTTAGGATAAAGTCACTTTTAGTTCCTTCAACAAAAATGTATCTGCATACCTCATGCCATTTCTAACCAAAATAGCCACACCCTACTCTTTTTTGCATATAGTTATTTCCCTTACTATTTCTAGTAGTTTTTAATTACATATATTAAGATTTTTAACCCTTAAAAATTATAACTTCTAGTGAAAACTAATAAGTAAAAAATGATGAACTGTATGTTACACCAGCATTCTGTAAAATAACAAATGTATAAATATATTTTATAATTTCTAGAAACATGTGCCTTTTTAGTAGTACAGATCTTTTGATGTCGCCAAGACATGCTTTTTAACAGACCCAAACATCTCTAGTTCCTCCATAATAGGAAGATAAAATTAGGTAAACTAATGTTCCATAATTAATGTTTAATATTTTATCTTATTTGGAAATGATCTTGATATTCAATGAATTTCTATTATTTAACTTAGCAACAGTAAGGGTAGAAGATATCAAAAGATTTGGGAAACTATTTTTTTTTTTAATTTTTTTTTTCAATATTTTTATTTATTTTTTTGGGACAGAGAGAGACAGAGCATAAACGGGGGAGGGGCAGAGAGAGAGGGAGACACAGAATCGGAAACAGGCTCCAGGCTCCGAGCCATCAGCCCAGAGCCTGACGCGGGGCTCGAACTCACGGACCGCGAGATCGTGACCTGGCTGAAGTCGGGCGCTTAACCGACTGCGCCACCCAGGCGCCCCAATTTGGGAAACTATTTTTAAGTAGACATAATATAAACCACAATTCTTGTTGGAAAGTTTACCTAAACACTTTTATCTCCTTCATCTATCGAAATTACTTGTTTCAAACATTACATTCAGATTAGCCACAAAAACTTCATGAGACGTTAGACAAACTTAGACATCATCCCAAGCTATTTTTCTTGCTGACAAATGTTGTGACAGGGAAAACACAAACGTATTTGACAAGTAAACCCTGGTAGAATAAAAGTTGTATGTTTGCATCATATTTAATGCTAATAACTGTGAAGACATGTCTATTTTCACTAAACCGACAAGCTTTAACAAGCTTTTATTTCCCAAAGATTATCCCAGATCAATGTGAACTTAACACTTAAGATTTTTCATTAGCCCAATTTTCAAATCGTTTCATCCTTCTGATGAATGACTTCTCCCTAAAGTTTGCATTTCAAAGAATGGCTCTTAGGTGCTAGAGAAGATGGGAATAGAAATTCTATATAACGAAGGCACAGAAAAAGTATCTAAGGTAGGGTGCCTGGGTGGCTCAGTCAGTTAAGCATCTGACTCTTGATTTCAGCTCAGGTCATGATCTCACAGTCGTGAGATCGAGCCCCCATGTTGGCTCCACGCTGACTGCTGACCGTGGTGTTCCCTGCTTAGGACTCTCTCTCCCCCTGCCCCTCCCCTGCTTGCACGTGCTCTCTCTCTCTTTCTCAAAATAAATCAATAAACATTAAAAATAAAAGTATCTAAGTCTTTTCCAAGGAGTTTTGGGGTATATTTGCCTCTTATCAGAGGTCTAGAGTAATTCCTAGTTAAAATTTTCCTGCTTTTTCTTAAGTGCAGGATAATTCTATTTCCAACGTCCTGGTCTTTTACAATATCACGAGCATTTTGAAATGAAGAAGTGAGGTTTGGGGATTGGTAAAGACAGGTGGGATTTGAAGTGTGTCCAGAGCCACATTTCTGGCTTTGTAGAGATTTGCAAGATGTTTCCAATTCCCCAAGGACTGCACTGCAGCCTGAATATCAAGGGACTGATCTGCCCATCCACCTAAATTTGCTGCTTTATATCGGGGTGATTTCCAACTGAGATGGAAAAAGTTCTGCTTCTAGAGATTCAGGGTTTAAAACAGTGTGTCTAAAAGTCTACCTGAAGCATTTAAGGATGGCCCAAAAGTCTATCTAAGGCATTTAACAAAGGCCTTCTTGGACCAATTCACCTTAGGAGGGAAAGCCTCTATTATTGTTCTCATTATTGAACATTGGCCTCCAGCTGATTCATTTCCTGATCATTTGTAGGAGGGCCTGGAAGAAATTCTGGTCATCTGTTTTCTCTGTGAAGCGGGGAGGGGTGCTTTTCCCCAGGAGGCCATCTGGCTTGTCTGATAACTATGGTGTAATCATGGCTGGGAAGATCGTTCCATAGCAGCCAGTTGAGGTCCCTGTGAGTGGGGTTGTGAATGACCACTAATCCTTCAAACTCGTCTTTAAATTTGGTAGGATCTTCTCCAAGAAGAGACAAAACGGGCTTTGTATTTTCATGCTGTTAAAGAAGTCCTTAAGGCTAGCCACCATATTCCTTTGTATCTTCTTTTTAATTTGCTCTATCCATAGGTACCAATAAGACAATTATTTAGAATGAGAGCTCTCTAATTTTTTTTTTAACATAGAAGTTTGTCCAATTCAAAGAATCCATTGTCATTGATGAGGAGGATCTTCTATTAATCTTAATAGTGACTCAAACCAATAAGCCCTTTCATGGCTTTACATGGACGTTAGAGGTGTTCCTAAAGAGGTGCAAAAGTCGCAGCCCTTGCAAGATCCAGAAAGTTCATTCCCAGAGTTACTCTAAGAAAACAAAGACCTCTGTTGTCGTAGGTGGTAATAATGATGTAGTGAAAATGGAGTCTCTGGGAACGTTAGATGTCTCTAGTAACAGACCTGCTGATTTGTGACACCAGGTAGGTGCTCCTGGTATGAGACTTTTCCAGCACTATTAAGACAATGCAGGTTGAGATGACTGAGGCCTTTAATGGATTGGGACCCCCTTGTGATTCCCCTGAGAGTTGGTATCGTCAGACAAAGAGAGTGCTGCTTGTGGCCTCATGTCTTGGAACCCCAGTCTGTTCAACAGGCCATCAAATGTATGACGGGCCATGCATGTCCCTGCTGGTTTCCACCAGAAAAAATATTCTCCTTGGTCACAACGCCAAGCTCTTAGGACGTAGAATAAGAGGAAAGGAAAGGAGACCCATGGTTCTCCTCCTTATGACAAATGACACAAAAGACAGAGACAAAAGAAAACAATGACAATCTCTGGTTGAAAGAGGATCAATAGAAAACAAAAGTATTTACAACACACTTTTACCAGAGTCCCTATACCTAAGGAACTAGTTTACACAAATATTTAGAAATGAAAAGGACTTGATCACTTTTGCTTTCTCCAGACCCAGCCGGCAGAGATCTAAGAGACTGACATGGTAAGAAAATTTACCTTCTGCTGGCTCCTGCTCGAGGTCCCAGAGTCTCTCAGCTGCTTCCGGAGTGAGCACTGTCCAGCCAGTGAAGAGCCCCATGCTGGACAGCAAAACTGTAGGGGAAGAAACTTTCTCCTTCTACCCTTCTAGGTTCTTTGGCTGGTCTAATATTTAAATTGACATAAGATAGATTAACAAGAAGAAAAACAAATTTAATTTTGTATGTACCATAGCCCCCCAAAATATGAGGCTCAAAGAAGTGACCAAAGCAGGCAGCTTTTATGCAGTTTAGATAAAGGAACACATTGTGAAGAATGAACAGAACAAAGGGGTTTGGGCTAAGGGTAGCTAATTAGTAAAGAAGTAACAAGATTTGTTTATACAGCCTTTTTGGCCCCAAATTCCCTGTTTCTAGAGATAAGGATGTCTCTCCACCCTCTGGTACAGAGAGGGTACCTTTCACCTGGGAGATTTATTTCCTGCTCTCAGGGGCATGAAGGAGAGTCAGAGGGCCCTTCTTGTACCTGTTTTGTTTTTTTTTTAACTTTATTTTTTTTATTACTTTAAAAAAATTTTTTTATTTATTCTTGAGAGACAGAGAGAGACAGAGTATGAGCAGGGGAGGGTCAGAGAGAGAGACACACACAGAATTTGAAGCAGGCTCCAGGCTCTGAGCTATCAGCGCAGAGCCTGACACGGGGCTCAAACTCACCAGCCGCGAGATCATGACCTGAGCTGAAGTCCGATGCTCAACTGACTGAGCCACCCAGGCGCCCCTTCTACCTGTTGTTTCTTAAGTACCTGTAATTCAAAATAATCAATATGCCAAGTGACATGTTTTGCTTTCTTGATCTTGCCCCTCTTAACAGGATTGTTGAGGAAGAGTTGGGATCAAAAGCCTGAGTGGGTCCTGAGGAGGACTTCACAGAACAGAGGTGCTAAACTCCCTGAACCTCCCCCCCTCCCCACCCCCTCCAGAGCTGCCAGGAATTTTTTAGGGCTTGCAGCTAACTTCAAAGTCCTGATGCATTTTGTTTGGGCCTGCTCCAAGCTTTCATGTTTCCTGCTGGCCTTGATAGGCTTTTGAATTGGTGGCCCCAAATCTACTCCGGGGGACCCCAATCCTACTCCAGGATTTCCCCAGATGTGTTCTATGGAAGGATTTGATGGCCAAGCAGGGATGGGAGAGTGGGAGTCAAAAAAAGCAAAACGGTTTTCTTTGCTGGAGGACTTGTCAGAGCCTTTGATGTGCTGATATTCATTGTGTACCTCTAACACGGGGGGGTCTCAACATCCTGCAGGATAGCTCAAAGGGCTGGTGTCCAAAGCTCCATTTTCCAGATGGAGAAACTGAGACCTGGAGTGAGGCCTAGGAAATGATTTCCCAAGATCATGCAGTTATCTCTAGTAAAGCTGGGACTAGATCCCAGGGCTCCTGGTTTCATGGCCAGTGCTCTGCCGATGACATTCCCTCCTTCCTGTGTTCTTCTCAGAGAAATGTTGTATGCAGTGCTGCTCCCTTCCTGAAGGCTCCTCGCCTTTTTCTGGCCCCTCCCCTCTGGCTGCCAGCGCATTAGAGGGTGTCCTATTCCCTCTGGGCATCCATTGATGGGAGACGGGGCTATGCCCAGCACACACGCTCCAGGGAGTTACCTGCCCGGCTAATGGATGGCAATAAGGCTGCATCCTAGCTGTGGGGCCCAAGTTAATTGGGTTTCCTGGGTCCCAGTCTCCTCAACTGTATCATGAAACTTCATCACCTGGTTTATCACCTGGAGCTGTTGAGAGGTTCAGCTCTGACACCATATGTGATTGTGCTCTATTCATGTTCAACTCATGTGCGGATACCCATGAGTCTAACTATTCCTATCATTTCTGGGGCACAATGAGGGAAGAACAACGGGAAATCCGAGCAAGACCCTGGGCCATGGGATCTGGCATGTTCGGACTCCTCGATTCTGACTCAGCCCCCACACTGGATATCTGCCCTTTACTGTGCCACTGTCCTCTCTGGTCTCAGCTCCCCGGTCACCTATGAGGTGGGCCAGTCTGGCTGACTCTGGGACCCATTTTGCAGGTGAGACATGAGGGGAGGGAGCTGCGGGCACGGTTTCCTAGTTTTCTGTGGGGAAGTTGGTGTTCAAGTTGGGGAGAGAAGGTCAAAGCATCTTGGGGCACCAACACAGGCCTGCCTTGAGTCGGGTAGCCTTCTCCAGCCCTCCCCACCCCTTTGATAACCCCCAGCCTTGGCCCAGGGTGGCTGGCCACCGGGCCTGTAGGGTAGGAGGGCGTGTGAGTGCACCCATGTCCCCGTCAACTCAGCAGTTGGGAGTTTAAGTCCCCTAGGCCCTCTGTGGACTGTGGTGGGCTCCAAAGGAAAGGCCGGGAGGTGGGCCAGGCTGGGTTGGGAGGTAGGAGGAGTGTCCTCTCCCCCACCACCCCCCAGGGCTGTTTGCCTGAGTTATTCTTAGCACTGACTCATTATAGAGTCTATTTTTAGCCTTGTTTCTAAGTGTTGCCAACATCTGGTGCAGCCAGTACTGAAGGGGGTAGGGATGGCAGGGGCGACCCCTTTGGGCATTGCTGGGGACTGGAGCCATTGGCAGGAGGGCGAGGACAGAGCCCTCTATGTCCCGCACCTGTCACGACTTGAAGCCAGGCACGCAGTAGGTGTCCTATTTGTGCTTGTGCATTGATTGCTCTCCCACTGTCTCATCCTTCCAGGTCCAGCCCCTGTGGGGGGCAGGGAATGAGTGTTACCTGCCCCCCAGCAGGAGCTGATGGTACTTACCAGGTAGGCTTTCCTGTGTCCACTGGTCAGAAGTTCCAGCTGGCTTCTGATGCCCGCAGAGAGGGACCTCAGAGGAGGGAGGCAAGCCCCAAGCCAGGGCCCCTGTGACAGCCACCACCAGAGGAGACGCCGGCAGACATTACAGGGGAGGAGTGTGGCTCAGTGGTTATGGGTATACAGCTGGACTGCCTGGGGCCCAGGCCTGGCTTTGCTACTTCCTAGCTGCGTGACCTTGGGCAAGTCGTCATCCTCTCTGTACCTCAGTTTCCTCATCTGTGGGACAAGGATGGGAGTACAGTGTTTTGAAGACTAACAGAATAACGTGTGAAGTGCTATATAATAAGGAGGTGGTGGCCTTCTTACCACTTTCGTTGTTGTTATTACTAATGAGAAGCTCTGTGTGTGCCCCCTCTGTATGTTGGAGTGAGTTGGGTAGGAGGCTTCTCAGCTTTTCTCTGCGTGAAGTGAAGCTAGGGGTGGGGCCCGGAGAGAGTGGTTATAACCCCGGCATCGTGATGGCAATCCCTGCAGGGCTGCAGCAAGGGATAGAGAGTGTACAGGCGGGTTAGGATGTGGGCTTTCCCTTTCATGGGTTGAATGAGTCACTTAACTTTTGTGACCATCCATTTCCTTACCTACAAGACAGATATGATCACAGGCCATAGAATTCTTGCTGGGCACACGGTGGGAACTGAATCTGTGAAATTTTGTGGGGGGCGGGGCGCATTGCTGGGTCCTTTTCCCGTAAGGGGGATGGGGTGCCATTGCCTTGGGAGTCAGGGAGGCTTGAAGAAGGGGGGCTGTGATCCCAGCTCTCCCTCAGCTGTGTGATCTGAACACATTTCTTGCTTCCCCTGGGCTTCTGTAACACAAAGAGGTCAGAGAAAGCTGGTCTTGAGACTTCCTCAGAGCCTCAGGGAGTGATCTGGGGACTGTTTGAGCGCATGGGGGAGGCCCCCAGTTGGAGGCCAGGTGGTCTGGCCACCCCCCTCAGCCCCACAGAGCTGCTTTATTCTCATGTTTTACATACATATCGAGGTTCTAGGTAAAGTTTATCTGAAAACAGGGCTCTCCTGCTAGAAATAGCCCAGGAAATCTCTGATGGGTGACTTCCCAGGCCTCTTGTCATCTGAAGGGCATTGGCTCTTGGAGGTGACCCATGCAGGGGGAGGTGGTAGGGCTGAGATGGGGCAGAAGGGCCCCTGCCACAGCACTGGCACATAGCAGGTACTCAAGAAATATTTGAAATGAATGAATGGAGTGGCACCGGGCAGTATCCCAGAGGAGCAGTACCTCTGATTAGGTGGCAGATCTTCTCCTACCCTTTCCTCTGTCCCCCGCTTTGGCCAGCCTTAGGCTCCCTCAGCTCTGGGGTCCAGGTTCAGCCTTCCTCAGTCAGAGTCCCAGTTTGTCCCTTGATAAAATGAGGGTGATAGGCTCAGCCTCAGAAGGTCCCTTGTGGCTCTCAGCCTCGGTTGTCAGGGCAGGTCACACGCATCCACACACGCATCCACACACACGCACGCCCGCACACAGCTCCGTGACGTGGGCCTGGCTGGGGGGTGGGGGGCTCCTCTTCCCCTCCCCAGGCAGGAGCCCCCTCAAGTTCTCCTGAAGTGAAGGTTGGGGTGCTGCAGGTCTCTGGATGGGGCCCCCAGGAGATGATGTGCTGGAACTGGGGCTCGGCCTGTGGGTGTGAGAGGAAGGGTGGGCATCTGACTGTGTCCTCTGGGCTGCAGCTGCCACTGTGACCTTTGTGTGTGACCTTCTGGGAGTGTGGGCGGCTGCCCACAGAGCACATATTTGTGTTGTTCTGCCTGGGTGTGAGGGGGTGGTGTGAACGGTGGCAGTGAGGGAGCAAGGGCAGTTATCTCCCCGGGAGCCGCCGGGGCTCTGAGAAGAATGGAAAGTGATTTCATGCAAAGGAGCCCTTCCGTCTCTGCCTTTTGGCCACAATCTGAGGTATGGGGTGGCCTGGCTTCCTTCCTTTCCCCCACCTGCCTGCCAGAGGCCCCTGTTCCCCCTCCTCCTGCCTCAGGGATAAGGCACTGCCTTGATCTGCAGTCTGACACCCCTCTCAGGGGGTTTTCAGGAGTTGGTCCATACCCGCAGCTATAGGAGTCGGTGTGGGGACCAGGAGGGCATCTAGGCCTCGATTCCTGGCACTACGTAATCCCCTAAGCCGGAGGAAGTAGCCTGCGGAGGCCCAGGCCGGGATGCTGTGGTCATTACCCCATTACCAGCCCAGTGGTTTTCCAGCTTGAGAAGGCCTGCCAGGGAGGGGAGGGGAGAGGCCCCACCTGCCCACCGGCTCTGCCATCCCAGCTGCAGCCCTGCTGGTGACTCATGCCCCTGGGGAGTGAGCCCGGCTTCTCTCCCCTGGGGCACCCGGGGCCTTGGTGCTGAGCCCAGGGCCCCAGCAAGCTGGTGGCGGGGACGTGGGGCGGTGTGGTGTTGGGATTGAGGCCCTCTGTCTGGGGAGAGGTCGCAGCAGATTTTTCTTGCACCTTCTCCTGGCCCCGCAGACTACCTTCCCTTTGCCCACAGGGGAGGCCACAGCCCCCAGTTACATAATGGGTCCCAGATGCCTCCTGAGTGAGCAGCCCAGTGGGGCAGCTGGATCCAGGAGTCCCTGTTCCCCAGTGCCCGGCACTGGGCACGACCCCATTCCACTGCCTGGGCTCACTGAGGGCGTGGGTGGTGCCTGCCTTCCTACGCAGCCCCCAGCGGGGCTGTGCCGCCTGGGAGGGATGGGGAGGCCCTCTCCAGGGAAATGAATTCTTGGCCTGACCCCAGATGCCGGCCTGCCCAGCTCTGCTCCAGGGTAATGCTGGGTGTACACACAGCCCCATTGTATGCCTGGGCTCTGTGCCCGCCATGGGCCTGGCACCAGCTCTATCAATAGCAGTGGCTCCTCAGTTCCTCGGCACCCCCTGCCAGGGCCCGAGCCACTGGGTCCCTGGTGGGGAGGAAAGGAGGCCTAGTGATCGGGGTGGTGGGTGTGTCCTGAGTGGAGGGGCCGGGACCATTCGGCCCCTTGAGGAGCCAAATGAATACATTTGCTTTTCTCACCAACTGTGAGGTACAGGAGCAGGGAGCGTTATCCCCCACTCATATGAGGAGACCGTGGCATTGAGGGGCAAGGTGACTTCCCCAAGGTCACAATGCTACCAAGCGGTGGAGCTCAGGGGTGAGCCCAGGCGGCCTCGGGACCAGAGTTGGAACTCGCTTCCAGCTCGGGGTTTAAGAAAAGGCAGGCCTGCCTTCTTCTTTTCACAGCCCAACTTTGGGGTCTGTGGCAGGCCACTTCTGGAAAGTGTATGTTCCCAGGGTGGAAGGGGGCCCAGGAGCAGTACGGTCTGGAACCCCATGTGCTTGGGAGAAGCGTGGTAGTTAATTTTCAAGGATGATGTAGGTGGCTGAGTGGGCAGAGCAGGTCTCCAGATCTAGAAGACAGCTCTGTGCCTCAGTTTCCCCCCTCCACCTACATCGTGTATCTCCTGTGCTTCTTGGGAGGGCCCAGGAATGTAGAGGTGAGACGTGGCGAGGGCTGGAGCCTGGAGCCTCATACTCTTTTCCTCTGCTCCACAGACCGGTGCGGAAGGCCCCCTTCCCCAATCTAGATGCCCCTGGAGGCGGGCTGCCAAGGCGTCCAGGCGCTTCTATTCTGAGAGTCCGTCCTGAGCTGCCCCATCTCCTCAGGTTTCCCAGCCTGAAGGGACCTCTGAGGCTGTGGGCAGCTTGCAGAGGGGCAGCCTGGCTCTAGGCTGTGAGGGGGGTCCCGCTTCTGCCCATGTCCCTCAGGGCAAGATGGATGGTGCCCAGATACCACTCTTATGGGGTCTGTCCCATTTCTCACTCTCTGGGGCTCTACCTCTACCCCACGAGCCCCGACCCCTGGGGCTGGGCAGAGCTGAAGCTCCTCCCTTCCCTTGGCCCACCCTCCTTGTCCCCTGTCGTCCTGGGCATGTGGCCTGGTCCCCTCCTTCAGTGCCACCTCAGCCCTCTTAAAAATGGACAGGGCATTCTGCAGTGACCACAAGATTGTGTAACGCCATGGCTGGGCCGTGGGGACAGGTGGGGAAGAGAGAAACTGGAAGCTCCCTTTTCCACCGCCCCCCCACCCCCTGCCCTGGAGCCTTGTCTCCCTCCCCACTCTGCTGGGGCTCAGCTTTCTCTGTTTATGCTGCTCCCACCAACCAGCCAATACAGCTCCGTCCGAGGCCACAGGGGTGGACACGTCCAAGGGCTTCCAGAGATGAGCGATGTTTGGACATTCTGCAGAAGGAAGGGGGATGGGGCGGAGGAGAGGGAGCGAGGAGGCCTCCTCAGCTGAGCCCAGAGCTCGTGGTGGAAGGGCATCCTGGATGCCTCCAGGCCTGGTAGGGAGTTTGGACTCTGGAGGACAGTGGGGTGCCATTGGGGGTGATGGAGCAGGCGATGACTTTTCTTTGTTGGTCAGCCCATTTTGTGTCCACTCCCTTGTTCTCTCAGGGCTGTTTCCTTTCTCTGTTCCTCCAAAGACAATACACCCTTCTCTCTGCTCTTCAGCCCCTTCTCTCTGATTCCTGTTCACCCCCTCCCACACGTCCCACACGTTCTTGGCATCCTCTGCTCCACCGTCTTGGCCTGTTCCCCTGCCCTGCTTTGTCTGGCCTCCTCTCCCTCTCCCTCTCCCCAGCCCCCGACCCCCCCCTTCCCTGGGGTAGGGCTTGGGTGGAGTTGAGCCTTTGAGGAATGGGATATGGGCCTGGCGGGACCACACAGGGTACTGGCACGATGGAGAACGTCTCCGGAGGATGTTCCCTGTTCTGACATGGCTCTCTACACCCTTCAGAAAACGACTGGGTCCCACAGTGTGGCTCGTCAGGGGGATCTTACTTGTAATTTGTCAACCTGATACACGGAGATACAGATTTTTCTAGCCGATAAATCAGAGAGTGGTGGGCCTTCGTTTTCTTGTTGTTAAGTTTGGCAGAGAGGATATGGACCCAGATGGGAATCAGACTGCAGACAACTATTGTTTCCTCCCCAGCATCCATCTACCTATAGACGCACACACGCATCCGTTATATCCCCATGCACCTTGTCCGTGCTCTCATGCATGCATAGCCGCCCGTTCATCAGATATTTACTGAGCACCTGTGTTAGGTGTTTTACATTTAATCCTTACAGAAATTCTCCAAGACGGGCATTCTCAGCATTTTGCACATGAGGACGCCAAGGCCCCTTGAAGTGAAGCGAGTTGCTGAACGCTGCACAGACAGTAAGGGACACATCTGGAACGTTCAGCTCTCCGTGCCTGGAAAGACAAGCTCTTAGTGTGGTATCAA
This sequence comes from Prionailurus bengalensis, assembly GCF_016509475.1. NCBI lineage: Eukaryota > Metazoa > Chordata > Mammalia > Carnivora > Felidae > Prionailurus > Prionailurus bengalensis. The sequence continues at coordinate 39,474,261 of NC_057349.1, read as the reverse complement.
AGTGGCCCCACCCCCACCCCGGGTGTCCCCAGTGCATAGTTCTTAGCATGGAACATCACAGCTGTGCTATCGAATGAATGGGCCTGTCGAGGTTCTGGAATGCTGGAGTTCTCTAGCTCCATCTTTGGTCCATGCCGGGGTTGGGGGGCAATGCAGGGCCCCGAGCCCTCTTGGCATTTGCCACCAGTAACCACGTGTTGGCACGACCACCCCTGGAATGGATGCTTCTTTGTCATAGAATGTGCCAGACGCTGGCGCATCCTTGTTTCTTCGCTCCATCTTGCCAACTCTGCTTCCGAGGGAGGTCTTACCCCTAGCAGGCGGGAAAGTTCTAGGTGCACGCTTGGCCACTGCACCCAGTCTCCCCCAGTGGCTGGGCTCTCAGACTGGCCCTTTTACTGGCCTTTCTTTCTAAGCTTTTGAGTTAGCTGCTCCGTTACAGGTCCTAACCTCCTCCTCAGGGCCCACTGGCTGAGACAAGGATGTGGGTACAGGTAGTTTACTTGGGAGGTGACCCCAGGAAGAGCCCGCAGTGGGGTAGAATAGGTGGGGTTGGATAGACAGGGAAGGGAAGGAAGCCAAGAAAATGTGTGTTTGGGAGCAGGTGACTGCTGTGACTTCTGAGGCTCGGGCTCACTGGGGGCCCCTGTAGAACCCCGGGACGAAGTGGGGTGAGGGAATGGGTGTCTCTTCACTAGCCCTGCAAGGTCTCTGGCTAAGAGCTGCTGGGGGAAGACGGGATGCTGGCTCTGACATGGAAGCGGGTGCCAGCAGCTGGCAGGGGGTGTGGCCGGAGCCCTGATGGCCTCAGCAGCACCCACCGAACCCAGGCCTGGGAGTCCCTTGGAGTATGCCTCTTCTCAAGCCCCGTGTCCCCAGCGCCCTTCTCTCCAGGCCCACGAAGCTTCCGCTCTCAGCTGCCCCGGGCAGACCCTGCCCCCTGGAGCCAGTCGCCAGGGCCACCTTCGTTGTGTTCAACAGATACTTAAGGAGCTCCTACTGTGTGGCAGAGGAAGCTGTTAGGATCCTTCCAGGCACTCAGCAGAGGAAAGGGACCCAGCACACACGAGGTCCTTCCCGTAGGTCAGACACTGGCAGCCATTTCCAGGCCCCGTCCGAGGCAAGTGCGCTTCTCTGGGCTCCGTCCGCTCCCAGAGGGCGGGACGGATGTGCTGGGTGGCACAGAGCCTGGAGCCACCTTTGAGTCCCCTCCCAGCCCCAGCATCCTGAGACTGTGATTGTAGCGGTTTCTCTGACTTCCTTTTCCTTTCTCTCAATGCCCCTGCCTCTTCCCCTCCTGGGGCCACTGGCCCCATGGCTGCCACGTGGTTGTCTTCTGGTGCCCTCCCTCTGTGTCTCTATGAGGAACAGGATGCAATTTGCGGGGCAATGGGAGGGGGGGCATTTTATTCAAGGGCATCCTTCTGTGTCCCTGGTGAGGGCTCTGCCCGGCGCCTGCTTCCTGGAGAAGGGCCTCCTCCCTGCTGACTCCTGCTCCCACCGTGCAGATTCGCACAGCAGTCCGAAGCCTTATGGGGCTGAGGGCATGGGAAGAGTTAAGAGAGGGAAGTGGTGCGTAGGTAAGGCTTGGGGGTGGTGGTGGGGGAAGGGCAGGAGGCGAGCAGGGGGCAGATGCTGGGCCCGGTGGGGCGCCGGGCGGCAGGTGGGCCTGCCAGAGCCTCGGCTCCTTGACCTCTCTCTCCAGCCGCCACCCTCCGCCTTTCCCTCCAGGTTTGGTCGGGGTGCAGGTGTCAGGGTGGGCCGCAGGAGTTCGTCTGCCCGTGATGGCCAACCTCACGACCTTTGACATTCTCTCCACGTCTGCCATGCACCTGCCCCGCTTGCAGAGAAAGGTGGCTGCGCTCTTGGGGCTGGTGCACTGGTGTGAGGGCCGGGAGGACAGATGCTGTTGGCGTGGGCCCCAGAGGTGGACTTTATGATGAGGCTTTCGATGGGTGGCTCGGGTTGGAGCTTAAGCGACTTTGGTCCAGGGCGGAGGTATGAGGCGTCTCACCTCCCCAGGAGGGAAGCTGGGGAGGCACAGGACGCGGTGGTTGGGAGATCACGAAAGGGGGAGAGAGGAGGGGTGTTCCCCTCCCCCATCCCAACAGGCACAAAATCCAGGGCACTTGGTTCCTCTCTCTCTGCCCCGCTGACGGCAGGGTGCTTCTTGCATTTGAGGACAGAAACAAAAGTTAGGCAAGCTGCTGTGTGAATCTGGGGAGTGAGACTGAGGTGTCCCTCCCATACCTGCGTGTGTGGCAGAGACGGGGCAGGGGCACGAAGCTTACTCCTCCGTAGGTAGTCACGGTGGAGTCGCCACTGAGGACATTTCACTTGTGGGGGGCGAGGCTGGCTGGTGGGGCATCTTCCAGTTGGAGGAGGGGTGGAGGGGCCAACTGGAGTGTCCCCGGGGCAGGACAGAGGTGAAGCTGAGTTTGGGGTCTGGGGCGGCTGCCAGCACCAGGGAGGCCCTGGGGTGGGCAAGGGCTGGGACAGGACCCAGGCGAGGGAACCCCTGGTTTTGTGCCCCACTCGTGTCCCCAGAAGCCCAGCCTGGGGCACGGGCAGGGGAGGAGGGCCAGCGGGGTAGGTGCCTGTAGTGAGCCGAGGAAGGTCTGTGGCTGTCCCTCGGCCTCTGTCTGTGCCGCCGGCCGCCCTGTCCTGCCTCCACCGGGTGTGAGTCAGACCGAAAGCAGAAGCTGCCAGACATTGCACAGGGTGAAGCGAGGCAGAACCAGCCGTGCTATTTTGGAACCTGGTTAATTCCCCTCCTGTCCCCCACCTCGCTTCTCTCAGGGCTCCCGCCCCCTCCTGGTCACTAGCACTTTGCCTCCCTCGAGGGGACAGTTGGGTTGGGACTTGACTTCCCCTGGCGTGCGGGGTGGGGGTGCTTAATGTCCCTCCCCTTGCTGGACCCCCTTCCCGGCCAAGAGGTGCTGGCTTCTAGGAAGCCAGCCTTCTGGTGTTGGGGGACAGAGTGCCCCCTCCTGGCTGGAGCTCAGAGCCCTTGATCAGGACACCCTGGCGAGATGATGGTCTGTCCGCACGCACCCTCCCCCGCCCATCTTTCACCACCCTCAAGCCAACTGTCAGTTGCCTCTCTCTCTCTGGAGCTGTGAGCTACAAGGCTTTCAGGGGACAGCCTCTCCCAGCAGGGACTCTTAGAGCGTCGGGAGGGATTTCCGGACCCAGAGTGGAGATATTTTGGGGCCAAGGGCCTTTCCAGAACCCATGACATCACATACCCTGCAGCAGCCCCAACTCATCCCCCTAATCTATGGGTCTTTCTTGGGCATCCTAGGCCTGCTTGAGGTTCTGGCCCCACATTTTAGGATTTCTTTGGAGCCCGCATGAGCCTGGGGGCCCCTGGCAGTCCAGTCTGCAGTGGCGAAAGAGGTCAGTAGGGTGTGTGTTTCTGAACTGAACGTGGAGGTGTAGAGGTGAGAGCCATTACCCACCTGTGGGCAGGGTGGACAGGGGTCCCGCCCCCACCTGAAACTGTGTGGCGGGACAGAGGGTGGGCTTTGCGGTTGCCCTATGAGAGTGTGTGCGTCAGAGATGGGCATGGCCTCCCCTGTGTGTTGCTGCCTCCGGGGGGACCCTGAGGTCCGAGCTTCACCCAGCAACCTGGGGTGGTAGATTTCATGCTTGGGCGGGGGGGTGGTCAGCAGGCACATTGCAGGTGACCAATTACTGCAGTTGACAGGGATGTGGGTCCTGGTCAACCTTAAGAGAGCAGGACTCAAGCTTCTCGTTGCTCAGATGGATTTGGGGCTTAGGCAGGTGAGAGCAAGGCTAAGGCAGTAAGGTCTCCTAGGCCGCCTGCAGGGGCTTCGGCACGCCCCCTGCCTTCTATACAACACACAGCAATGAGTTAAATGCACAGCCAGCCCAGAGCCCAGAGCCCTGTGATCCTGCCTCCACCTTGGCTCCTGGCCCCGAGAATCAGGGCTGTGCGCTCAGGGTCACCATGGGGCTCAAGAGAGCCCTGCTGTCCCTGCAAGTATGTCTTCCCGCCAGGGGCCTGCACCTCCTCACTGTCTCCACCCGTCACCCACTTTTATACTTGGAACCAGGTGACCAAGCTCCCAGAAGGCTGCAAATGACTTCCCCCATCAGATCTCCTAGAATGCTATGTGAAGAAGCAGATTCTGATTCAGTGAGTCCGGGCTGGCCTGAGAGAGCCTGCATTTCTAACCAACTCCCAGGGGAGGTGATGCCTGGGGGTCCTGCTTTGAGTGGTGAGGCCTAATAAGGCCCTGTCCCATCTAAACTCCAGCCAGATTGGCACTGCTCACCTAGCTGGGGAACTAACACTCATGGGCCACCCCCTAGGTGCCAGGAGCATCACACACTTGAGCTCCTTGATCCCTCCTTCACCTACTCTGAGGGAGGTGGCATTATCACCATCCGGTGTTACAGATGGGGAAACTGAGGCTCTGGGAGATAAGTTCCTGTCCCGGGTCACACGGGTGGTGAGTGGCAAAGCCAGGCAGAGACTGAATGGGGGATAGTTCTGGAGGGACAAAAGCTGAGTGAGGCTGGCATCCTGTCTCACCTGCCTGCCCCAGGGCCCCCCTCCACGAATGGGTTTGCCATCACCTGCCTCCTCAGGCCCTTTCCAGACAGACTCCTCAAACGGGCATCTAGCACACTGCCATGGTCCATGCACTCACGAGCCTGGGCCAGAGGCTGGGTGTGCAGACTTCTAGACCCCTACCAGCTGTGTGACCTCAGGCAGATGGTCAGCCTCTCTGTGCTTCAGTTGCTCTCTCTCTAAAATGGGGGCTATATTGCTACTTCCTCACAGGTGGGTGGGCTTGCTTTGAGGATTAAATCAGAAATATATTTCAACTCAGAACAGTGCCTGGTGCATAGGAAGCGCTCAGTACAGATAATAATGAACTCCCGTTGCTTTGTACCTGGGAGACTAGAGGCCACCCTCTCTGTACATTCACGCCATGGCCACACTCGTAGGTGTTTTCCTTCCTTCTTTCCTTTCCCGTCCCCTCTGCCACTGTCTCACTGGACACTTCAGTTACAAAGAGATTGTTTCCAAAGTAATCAGAGGCCGATTCAGCTCTCGAAGAGGAAGCCGAACGGTGGTTCATTTGTGGCATACAAGCCAAGCCACAGGGCATTGGAGAGGCTGGGGTGGGGCTGGGGCAGCAAGGATGCAGAGGAAGCCCCCCCCCCAAGAGCAGGGGCCAGAGCCAGAGCTGGTGGGTCGGGCGTGCTGTGGACCCGGGCCTAGGGCAGGGAGGGCAGGGGTTTGGAGTCAGATGGGAGGCGGGAGCCACTCCGTGTGCTGCCCGCACGCTGCCCCGCGCCTGCATCCTCTCCCACCCGGAGTCACAGAGCCTTCCTTGCCCGAGTTGAGGGCAGAGCGCTAGGGTGTGTGGGTGGGTGGGACTGCTGTCTCCTGAGCAGAAAGAAAAGCAGAGGCCGGACCCCCAAGGCTGCCACAGGCCTGGAGAGGGAGTTCGTGTGTGTGCGGCAGCAGTGGGAGTGAGAGTGAGGAGCGGTACCTGGCTCTCCCGCTCCCGGCCCCGCAGGCTGGCTCCTTGGACACTTGGCCTTGGCTGTGTCCACGCTGCCCAGAGCCTCAGGGTGCCCGGACAGAGCAGGAAGGGGCCTGCCAGGGATCCCGTCCTGCCCTCTCATGGTATCAGCCAGGGTCCAAGGCCCAGCGAGGGGCAGGACCGGCCTGAGCTCACAGCTGGGCAGTGGGACAGCCAAATGCAGGTCTTCTAATCCCACTGTGCCCTTGGGAAGCGTCGGACGCTTTGGTTCAGGGCTGAAGGAGCCCTTTTGGAAGAGACTCATTTCCAGGCATCAAAACCGTCAGGTCTCATCTTCCTTGCTGAGGGCTGACCTAGCACCCAACAGAAGGTCAGCTGGTCTTCCTTCAACAGGGAGAGGGGGGTGGGCTGGCTAGCGTGGGCAGGGGAGGTCAGGGGCTTGGGACCCTTGGCATCCCAATCTTGAGTCCGTGCCCTGGACTTTCGGCCCCCTTTGGATCTGGGGGGCCCCTCCTGCCCCTGCTGCAGTCCAGGCCAGACCTCTGTTCATGTAATCGTGTTTCTCTCCAGTCAGCTTGATATACTCTCCCCCTCCCCCCATTGCCCCCTCATGGCCCATGGTAACTGCCTCCATGAGATCCAGATCTCTCACCTTAGTCTCTTGAGCCCCTGGAAGTGGATCAGTCTTAGCTATTGAGCAAAGAGAGTTTTCTGCAGGCGGATGGGGTCTGGCCTGCATTTGGGGGCTTCTGGGAGGGGTGTGCAGGCCTCTCTGGGAACCCTTTGTAAGATCCACTGAGGGTAACTGTGGGCGGGGGCATGGGGCAGTGCTGGGAGTTTAGGGGGACAATAATCCACCTACGTGGACCTTCGCTATTGGCCCCTGGTTTCTTCCCCAGGAAAGAAACTGGTGGTGGTCATGCACCTCAGAGAGACCCGGGCTTGCATGCCCACCTCACCGTGTTCTCGCTATGTGACCTTGAACAAGTCACTTAACCTTTCTGAGTCTTGGTTTTCTTATCTGCCAGAGATGCTATTTGTCCTGCGAGATGTTTGTGAGGGACAAATAATCTGATGTGGGTCACATGCTTAGCTCAGTGCCCTGTCCAGAGTAGGGACTCAGGAGTGTTTGCTGAGTGAGAGAACAGGTGATAATTGAGCATGCCTTGGGTCACTGGGCAAGCAGCATTCTGGGGCCCTGAGTCTCGTTCTGGGAATTCCGATGGGTGGGATGGGGTAGAGGTTCAGAAGAAGAACGCTGACTTCTGGGGTGCACCTGTGTGGCTCACTCAGTTAAGCGTCTGACTTGGGCTCAGGTCATGGTCTTGAGGTTCACTGAGTTCTCTGCTAACAGCCTGGAGCCTGATTCAGATCCTCTCTCTCCCTCTCTCTCTGCCCCTCCCCGACTTGTGTGCACTTGCTCTCTCTTTCTCTTTCTCTCTGTCAAAAATAAATAAACATTTGGTGTGCATGCGTGGCTCAGTTGGTTAAGTGTCAGACTCTTGGTTTCGGCTTAGGTCATGATCTCGTGGTTTTGTGGTTTGAGCCCTACGTCGGGCTCTGCACTGAACAGTACGGAGCCTGCTTGGGATTCTCTCTTCCTCTCTCTCTCTGTGCCCCTCCCCCACCTGCTCTGTCTCTGTCTCTCTCAAAATAAATATACTTAAAATAAACAAAAGAAAAAAAAAAAAGAAAGCTGATTTCTCTGGAAGCTTCTTTGTACCTGTGGAGACTGGTAGGTGGCCAGGAAACAATTGGAGAACAAAGCAGTGTAGCCACAGGCAGGATGCTCAAATGGACCAAGTGTCAGCCAGAGGAGATGGGGACAGGGGAGCCAGGGAAAGAGAGGAGAGAGACAGCTGCTCACTGAGGGGGCGGGGTGAGGGATATGACCATGTGTGTGTGCATGTGTGTGTGTGTGTGTGTGTGAGAGAGAGAGAGAGAGAGAGAGAGAGAGACAGGCAGACAGAGGGTCTGCATGTGTGGCTGGGCTGTATCTGTGCATAACACAAGGGCAGACCAGGACCTTTCTAGTGTCTTCTCTCCATGCTTCCCAGTTACTCGTCCCTCAGTGGCAGTCTTCCTGGGGCAGGCTTCATGCCAGGGTCCAGCTGGTGCCTTTGGGACAGGATTGGCGCCTCTCTGGTCTGGGATCGCCTTTGAAGGCTCTCCATTTGCAGCACAACTGCTGTGCCTTGCCCCGGGCCAACAGGCGGGCCAGCCAGGAGGCACCAGCTCCCACCCTTTCCTGTGGGATGTGCGCTGGGACGTGGGGCTGATGGGCCTGAGCTGCAGGCACGGGGCGGCCACTGAGCAGGCCAGGAGCTGTGGCTGCCCTTCATCTCCCCTCTCCTTCCTTTCCCTCCTCCCCGCCTCCTGCCCCTATTCAGAGATTTAAAAACAAGCCCCTATTCCCCCCTCCCCCCACCAGCCCTGCAGCCTCCTGCAGTGGGTTCCCTAGAGGCAGGTTCTCTGCATGCCAGAGTCAAGTACATCTTGGGTTTGAGTTTGTGCCACCACTCAGGTGCTCCGTGCAGACCACCCTTTTGGGGCTTTAGTTTCCTCCACTGTTTGTTCCCCGTCTTTACTGATCACAGACTGAGGACTGGCCAGCCTGTGCCGAGGCTTGGCACTTGGCAGAGCGATTATGTTGCATGAGAGACAGGGAGAACCACATCCTACATAATAGTCTTTATGTCTGTCCAAGGCGGGGGAGGGGGGGGCACTCAAGCCAGGGGATGGAGGTGAGACCAGACATTCCCTCTAGGGGAGGGTCCTGGAGGGAGCTTTCCCGGGTGATGACAACGTTCTCCATTTTGGTCTAGATGGTGATTACACAGACATACACACTTGTAAAAATGCATCAAGCCTTACACTTTAAACCTGTGCATTTTGCTGGGATAAAGGACATCTCAATAAAGGGGAAAAGGCCAAAACCTTAAAATAAAAATGTTAAAAGCGTGGACCACCAACCTCATTCTTGCTCCTGGTACCAGATACCTTCTGATCAAACAGTGGACACTTACCCACGGTGAGTGTGGTTTCCATTTTCTCTTTTTCAGTACTGGAGGAGGCAGGAGGGCCCCACTTTGGCCTCTCATGACATGTAGAGAACCACTGGGCCAGATTCAGACAAACCACCTGAATTATGAAGTATCTCCAGTGTGCTGGGCACCGTGCTAAGTGCTCTGTCCGCTCCTGGTCTCTTAAAACCTGGAATTAGGATCGTTATTACCCACCTGTCTCTCCCATAGCACTGCGGTGAATTATGTGATATACAAGCTTTGGAAAAGACAATCTTATAAAAGCTGGCCCAAGGCCTTCCCGCCCTAGTCCCATAGGGGTCTTGATATGTTGTGTGTGTGTGTATGTGTGTGTGTATGTCCCTTTTCTCAAAAGAAACTTAAGAGGAGCAGTAAGAGAGGATAGTTCAGGGATGCCCTAGACAGGCATGGACAAAGGGACGGTGAACAGTGACAAAGTGGTGACATCTCTCCCCTGCCCATGTCTCCTCTGCCCTTGCCAGAGGTTTCTATACCCAGTATCCCAACTTAGATCCCAACTGTTCTGGGAGAGGTGGCTCCAGCTGGTAAGCCCCACTTGATTGACGGGAAGACTGAGGCTAGGCTGAGACACTGAGTCAGGCCCGAGGCAGGGACTCACATCCACGCCTTCGGATGCCAAGTTCTCACAGCATCTTGCGGGCAGGACTGCCGGCTCCTGGGAATCTTATGACATCCGCCCACCCCTAGTTCTCTTTGAGTCCAACCCAGTTGATGACCCCCGTGACCACCTTGGTAATTTCCAATGGCCACAGCCCAAGGCACGGGGATCGTGGTGCACATCCTCATTCATCAGGCCTTCCTTTGCCACTGCCTCTGCCAGAGGGAGCTCAGAGAAGACAAAACAAACCCGGGGCCTGGAATCTTCCCCTCTCTTCCCTTCCCAAGGCTGAAAGGTTACGCAAGAGGTCACGGGGTCCTTCCCCCTGCCCCCGGGAGCCTCAGCACCTGCTCAGGAGGCCTTCCTTTAGTGGTTGGTTTGATTTCCCTCCAACTCCACGGGGCAGCTCCCGCACAACTGCTGGTTTGTAACAGCCTGGATCAGAAGAAAGCTTCTTCCGACCACAGAGGCACAGAAAGTAATAAATGGCTTAAACAGGCATCCCGGCCTTTGGGCTCCCATTCTTTGTTGTTTCAGCCACCAGACATGTGTTTTTCTGGGAATACAGGAAATTATCTCTGCCCTTTGAGGAAGGGCAGAGTTTTCTCTGCTCGTGTTTGGGGATTCCAGACCATTCCATCGTCCCGGACACCCTATAGCCCCTGGGCTGGGCAAAAGAGATCAGCTAGTGAAACCCTTTGATTGTAGGGGACTTCTTCAGTGGGAATCCCTAAAATAAAATGTGGCAACTCCTACCCCCAAGTCCAGGACAGAGGGGCCTAACTCAAAACCCCAGGGTCCAGCCTCCCCACTCATTAGCTCTGTGACCTTTGGCAAGTAACACAATCTCTCTGTGTCTGTTTCCTCATCTGTAAAGTGGGGAGGGGTGGGGGGTGGGAGAATACTGGTACTCAGGTCATGAAGTAATTGTGATAATGAAATAAAAGGTGCTTCGAACACACATCGTCTATAGTAAGTACACCATAGGCGTATTTCTAATTATTAGTATAAAATATTTTTTCCTGAATAGAAACACATACGTGTTCATTATAGAAAAAGAATAACATTCCAGAAAGTAAAAAGAAAATCACTCATGATTGCATCACCAAAAGAAGTCCATGATACTCTTATATATTTCCTCCCCAGAGGTTTTTCTATGCATATTTGTACACGGTGATGATCAGATTTTTAAAAAATGTTTATTTTGAGACAGAGAGAGAGAGTAAGCAGGGGAGGGGCAGAGAGAGGGGGGACAGAGGATCTGAAGCAGGGTCTGTGCTGACAGCAGGGAGCCTGACGTGGGGCTTGAACTTGTGAACTGTGAGATCATGACCTGAGCTGAAGTCAGATGCTCAACTGACTGAGCCACCCAGGCGCCCCCAGATCAAATTTTATATACAACTTTGCATCCTACTTTTTGTCACCTGACATATCCCCACGTTACTCACTGCAAACAAAACAATCCACCAGGAAGAATACCACAGAATTTATTCGACCATCTGGTATCCTGACACAGGAGATGTGTCTTGCCTGCGTTTGAACTTCATAGACATTGAAGGTGCCGTACGCATTTTTGTGGCTCCTTTTGTTTAACAGTGTCTGCAAGAGGCGTCTGTGCCGTGTGTAGCAATAGTGGGCTCACCGCCATTCCCAAGTAGCATTCCAGTGGTGATGTACCGCAGCTCCCTTCTCCATTTCCCTGCTGATGGACATCTGGTGTTTTCCGGTAGTGCTGCTGAGAACGTTCTAGCGCGTGTCCTCCGGTGAACACATGGATGCTTTTTCTGTTGGGCATTCACTTCAGAATGACGTTGCTGAGTCATGGGGTATATGCTTTCTGCTTCCTGCTCCAAGTTTTATTTTTATTTATCATTTAATGTTTTTTATTTATTTTTGAGAGAGAGAGTGTGAGCAGGGGAGGGGCAGAGAGAGAGAGGGACAAAGGATCCGAAGCGGGCTCTGTGCTGACAGCAGTGAGTCCGACGTGAGGCTCGAACTCACAAACCGTGAGATCATGACCAGAGCCGAAGTCGGATGCTCAGCCGACCGAGCCCCCCGGGGGCCCCTTCCTGTTCCAAGGTTTCAAGGATCACCTGGAAGGCAGAAAAATCCCCAGGGAAGGTCAGGCCCCACAATTAACGGAGGGGTCCCGGCTCAGCGAAGAGCAATCTGAGGGGTGCTGCGTGATCACGCTCCCTCTGAAGGCGCACGTCTGGGGCTGTAATGGGAAGTGAGCTGGACCCCGCGTCCTGGCCCTTCAGCTCCAACTGGCATGTGACTTCTGACCTGCTGGTGGCCACTTGGTGTCCTCACCCAGGGTCCTCGGCTGGCCTAACAACCATCGCATTGAGGAGGGCAGGGCTCAGGCCAGGCTCTGGGTGGCACCAAGGGAACTGTACCTTTGCCTGTGACTGGAAGCAGGTTGGGCTCCTCACAAACGCTGGAAGCTGCCTGCTTTCTTTGCCCCTTGTAGTAAAAGAATCACACAAGTAGCACACAGCCACCCTGTAAGACTTAAGTGCTTCAAAAGTAGGAATGAGAGTGGGGCACCTGGGTGGCTCAGTTGGTTAAGCGTCCGACTTCGGCTCAGGTCATGATCAAACGGTTCGTGGGTTCGAGCGCCGCGTCGGGCTCTATGCTGACAGCCTGGAGCCTTCTTCTGATTCTGTATCTCCCTTTCTCTGCCCCTCCCCTGCTCACGCTGTCTCTCAAAAATAAATAAATGTAACAACAACAAAAAAAGTAAGAATGAGAGACTAGAAAAAAATCCCTGTTTACCACTCCCTACCCCAAAGGTGACTGCTCTGAACATTTGTGGCGGGGGTGGGGGGCATTGGGGGAGCCCAGAATAGAAGTTCAAGAGTGGTTGTGAACCAGGCAGCCTGGGTTGTGTCCATTGTGCTGCTTAACAGCTGTGTAACCTTGGGCAAGTGATTTCACCTCTCTGTGCCTCGGTTTCCTCCCTGGAAGCTGGGGGGCAATGATAGTAGGTACCTCATAGGGTTGTTGTGAAGAATGGATGAGTTGACCTGCGAAAGCACATAGACCATCCCTGACCCAGGGCAGGCATTCAAGAAACCTTCTGATCCTTCTCTGATCTGTTCTGTATGTTTACCTACGTCCTGTCTAAACGGGCTCAGGCTGTGCGTTTAATTCTGAGGTTTCCTTTTTCAACTCAATGCTCTATCTTTGAGATCTTTTTTTTTTTTTTAAGTTTGTTTATTTATTTATTCATTGAGAGTGAGAGAGAGAGAGAGCACAAGCTGGGGAGGGACAGAGAGAGAGAGAGAGGGAGAGAGAAAATCCCAAGCAGGCTCCACACTGTCAGCGCAGAGCCTGATGTGGGGCTCTGTCTCATGACCTGAGCTGAAACCAAGAGTCTGACACTCAACCCACTGAACCACCCAGGCGCCCCTGAGATCTTCTTTCTCCTGAGGCTCCCTTGTGCTGGGATCCTCTGTCTCCTTGCCTATCCCTCATGATTTTTCCTTGTCTCTGCCCTCCCCCTGTCCCCTTTCCCTCAGGAAAGGTTCTGAACCTGTTCATACTAAGGTGTAAATGGCTGATGAGGGAGGCCCCCACATAAGCTTACATGAAACCAGCCCTGCCCTGACCAGAGACGTGTACGGCCTTTGAGGGGGAGCCCAGCGCCTGTCCGTTATCAGAGGCCTAAGGGCATGCTAGGGAGTTCCACGCACCCACGGTGTCTCCCTGAATCCTCACAATAACCCAAGTGGCAGGTGCCCTTATGGGCTTCATTTGGCTGAGGAGAAAACCAAGGCACAGAGAGGTTAAGTGGCTTTCCCAGTCACCCAGCCAGTATGGGCACAGCGGGTGGATGGGGGTTGCTTCAGCTGCATCTGTTGTACGGGGAAGCTCATTTTGGTCACACTAAGCTGGAACCCAGACTCAGCTTAGGGCAGGGGTAGTTACGTGGGAGGTTCTGGGTGAACAGGGGGAGGGGGGTGGTGGGGAAAGCCCGTGGGTTCTGAGGGTGCAGAGAGGGGCGGCTCTCATCGTCTTGGCTAAAACTTCAGTCCCTGCCACATTTTCTATAGGACTGGGGAGAGGCAGGAATTCTCTGGGGCATTAGACCCCCCTGGTCCCCTCAGGAGGAGGGTGTTACTCGGGGGTGGGGGCAGGGGAGAAGATTCTTCAGGGAAGCACGTAGCCCTGGTGTCTGCAGACAGCAGGCACTCCAGGCCCCTGGTGTTACCGAATGCATGAATGGTGGACCCCTTCCCAGGCCTGGTGGATCTGGAGGTCAAATGGTGGGGAGGGTTCGGGGGTCATTTTTGGTTCTCCTGTGTCCCTACTCCCGGTTTTTCCCAGCCAGACCGGGCACCGGCGCGGGGTGGGGGTTGCTTATGAATGGTTTTGAGAGTGAGCAGGTGTGCTTGAGGGCTGGGCAGGGAGTGGTTAGCATGCCCAGGGGCTATATGGGCCACCCCCGTCTGCCCTCAGATCCCCTCAAGTCCCTCCCTTAGCCCTGTACCCGTCCCACCCAGGCCAGGCTCAGAGTCAGAGTGACCCAGGCAGGGTCAGGGGAGGAGGCCGGGACACGGAGGGAGGAAGCAGCCCTGTGACTGGGGTGACAGCTTTGACAACGGGGTGGGGGAAGGGGAAGGCTCACTCTGCCGGTGTTCGGGCCACCCTCTGTCAGAGGACAGTGGACAGGCTAAGGCTACAAGCACCTTTCACCGCCCAGACGCCTCGCGGGTCACCATTCTCCGACATCCCCCTCCCAGGAGGCTCTTCCTGCCTCCGTTTCACAAACGAGCAGACTGAGGCTGGCGCAGCCAGTGAGAGGCCGAGCCCGACTCAGCCCAGGTTCTCCTGTAGCAGAGCCAGCTCTGGCTCAGCCTGGGACGGGCACCCAGCCCTTTGTCGGAGCAACAAGGGGCTCGTTCTCCCCCAGTCCTCCCCGTGCCGGCTGGCACTGCCAGGCCCCGTGCCGCTCCCCCCGCCCCCCAGCAGGGACCAACTGAAGTCAGATTGTTCCCGAGGGGCAGGCTCCCCAGTGCTGCGTGGGTGAGCATGCAGGGGTGCAGGGCGTGCAGCTGCGGGCAGCGGGGCGGGCTGGGGTTGGAGCCCGGAGGTCTGCAGGGCTGCAGTGCTGGGGGGTGGGGGTGGGGGTGGGGGTGGGGTGGGGTGGGGAGTTGGTGATGGGGAAGACAGGCTACCACTCTTTAGGAGCACGGGAAAGGGGTGGAGGCAGCAGCTGTATCCCCGCTGCAGGACAAAGAAAGGGGGGAGCGGCGGGGGGGGGGGTTGGTGGTGACTGCTCTTTTCTCCTTGGGGACGGTCCTGTTGGGAGCTGGAGAGACGCTTGGGGCTAAGGCAGCCCCTTCGCTAATTCCTGGCCAGGTGGAGGGGGTGGGGCAGAGAAGGGAGGAAGGAAGGTGAGTAAGGGTCCCTGAGTATGCAGAGCTCTGAGGCGGATGGCGTGGACCCACTCTGCAAGGAAGCATCCATGGTGGTAGAGGGAGCCCTGAGTGGGGGGTCATGTGGCTTGGGCTCCATCCCTGGCCCTGGGCCAACCAGACGTGCAACGGGGGCCAGGCTGCTTCCCAGCTCTGCACAGACACAGCAGTCCCCTCTGCCCCCGCCCATCCCCGACCCCTGCCCACACGGGCTGGGGAGCCAAACTGGTTGGGGTCCCATCTCTGTCTCTGTCAGACACGTAACTTCCCTGGGCCTCTAGTTTCTCCTTATCCGTAAAAGGAGAATAATAACCAAGGCTGCCTCATGGGGCCGTTTGAGGTTAAAGTGCTTGGAACAGCGCCCAGCGCCCAGGAAATGCTCAAATAGATGCAAATTATTATTATGTCCATGATCCAGTGATTTTCGCTGAATATTTGCCAGTACCTTCCACTAATGCCGACTGAGTTCATGTCTGGCATTAGGCTGTGCTGCTTTCTTTTGCTACCCTCCCCTCTCAGAGCTCTGGGTCTCATTCTCAGGATCCTGGGGTGCCGCTCTGGCCTCTGGTCTACACTACAGCTGACCCTGCCAGCCTCGTGTGATTATTCTTCACTCACCCACTCCGCCTACCAAATGCCACGCACTGTGCAAGACACATTATCTTCATTTAACATGCCCCTCAATCTTCTGAAGTAGAAACTGTTTACAGATGAGGACGCGGAAGCTCAGAGAGGTTAAGTGACTTGCCTAAGGTCACACAGCGAAGCGGCAGAGCTGGGATTTAAGTTCGCGTCTGCCCTGTTTGCTCATGCTCGCTCAACCACGACGTCATACTGCCTCTTGCAAAGACCCTGGAGATGGGACCCTCCGCCAGAACCTTTATGGAGTTGGGGATCCCTGGGGGCTTTGCACCTTTCAGGGAGTGTTTTAGTGGGGCGGTGGGGCTTAGAAATCATTTGGTCCAACCTTTTCATTTTGTGCACAGGGAGACAGAGGCTGAGAGGAGAAGGGAAATGCCAGGGTCCCTCGGTGAGCTAGGGACAGAATGGGCCCAGCTACAGGACTCACTCTATCTTTTCCTCCCTGCTTCCTCACCAGGCCTGGGGGCCTTAGCCCCCCATCCTACCGTGACCCGTCAACGATCAGGGCCGACATGCTAGGTGGAGGAAGCCCTCCCTGGACTCTTGCAGGCCCCGGGTTATAACATTCACTGGACCGTAGACTCCATGAGCTCAGGGACTACAGCTAGCTTGTCGCCGCACTGCCAGTGCCTGCTTCATAAATAGTAATCATTCCCTGCACGCGTTGGTGGAACAACTACGTGTTCCAGGCCCTGGGCTAAAGGCTGAAGGCAGAGCAGTGAACAAGACAGAAAAAATGCCTGCCCTCAGGGGAGTTTGCATTCCTAGTGAGAGATAGACATTGAGTGAAAGAACCAAGCAAAAATGCATAATATTTAAGATGATGATAAGTGTTATGGAGTAACACAAAGAAGGAAGGGGCATAGGGAATGGAGTGGGGAGGGAGGGAGGAATTTGGCAGTTTCAAACAGGTTAGTCGCGGAAGGTCTCTGTAAGGTCACATTCGAGCCTTGGAGGAGGTGAAGGAATGAGTGGTGTCTGGGGGAGGGGCATCCCAGACCGAGGGGCATCCCAGTGCAAAGGCCCAGGGGTGGGAGCGTGAGGTGTTTGAGGCTGGCGGGTGTGGCTGGATCAGGCAGAACAAGTGAGAAAGTAGGGGAAGATGGGGTCAGAGGGGCCCATGATGTGCAGACAGATCACAGAGAGCCTTTTAGGGTGGAACTTCAGGTTTTACTCCGAGTGAAGTGGGAGCCATGGGCAGTTCTGAGCAGACGGAGGGACAAGATCTGACTTAGGTTGAACAGGATCCCCCTGATTCCTGAGTCGCAAGTAGAATGTTGTGGGGCCAGAAAGGAGGGTGTCTGAACATTGGGAGGCTCTTTTGAGGAAGCCAGATAAGGCAAGGTCCAGGCTGGGCCCACATGGGGCAGGCAGGTGGAGGTCAGATCTGCCAGGATGCGGTGTGACAGAAAGAGAGGAGTCAAGGTCAGCTCCAACCTTTTGGGGTCGACCAGCTGCAATGAACAAAGAAAAGAGGGTCTCCATTTCTGGCCCAGGAACCAGGACACTGGGGTTCAAGTCTCGGCTCCGTCACTCTCCTGCTTGGTGGCCTTCGGCAAATCCTTTCTCCTTTCTGGGCCTCAGTGTCTGTTCCTGTACAACGGGTGCGACCCCCCCCAGTTCCCCAAGACCCGGGGCTCCAAAGAGGATGCGTGCCTCACAGACTTGCCCCCCTCCCCCTGCCCACAGGGAGCCAGTGCCAGTGGCCACCATGGCGTCGCGCATCGGGCTGCGGATGCAGCTCATGCGGGAGCAGGTACAGCAGGAGGAACAGCGGGAGCGCATGCAGCAGCAGGCCGTCATGCATTACATGCAGCAGCAGCAGCAGCAGCAGCAGCAGCTGGGTGGGCCGCCCACCCCGGCCATCAACACCCCCGTCCACTTCCAGTCTCCGCCACCTGTGCCTGGGGAGGTCCTGAAGGTAGGGCGTGTCCCGAGGTGGGGCCTGTCCCCTCCCACCCTGCTTCTAGGAGCCCTAGAACCCTTGCCTTCTCCCCCCCTCCCAGGTGCAGTCCTACCTGGAGAACCCTACCTCCTACCACCTGCAGCAGTCCCGGGACCAGAAGGTGCGGGAGTACCTGTCCGAGACCTACGGGAACAAGTTCGCCGCCCACATCAGCCCCGCCCAGGGCTCCCCGAAGCCCCTGCCGGCTGCCTCCCCGGGGGTGCGGGCCGGACACGTGATGTCCTCCTCAGCCGGCAACAGTGCTCCCAACAGCCCCATGGCCATGTTGCACATTGGCTCCAACCCCGAGAGGGAGGTGAGTGAGAAGCTGGCCAGGGGCTGCCATGAGCAGAGCTGGTGCCAGGTGCTATGCTCCTGGGACTCCTGGTCTAATGGCAAGGGCAAGGTGCTGCTGTCAGGGTCCTTCCCAGTCCGACGGGGAGGTCCTGCTCTCTCAGGGACCCCAGTCTGAGCGGGGGAGACACAGCCCTGCCTCAGGGACCCGAGTGTGAGTTCTGCCCTCAGGGAGCCCCAATCTGAGGGGGGAGACACAGCCCTGTCCTGAGGGAGCCTCAGTCTGTGGGGGAGACATAGTCCTGACCTCAGGGAGCCCTAGTCTCATAGGAAAAGCCTCACCCCTACTTTTGAAAGCTTGACTAGGGAGAAACAGGACCCTACTACTGGAAAGCCCAGCACACCTGCAAAGCCATGTCCAGACAGAGGGTATATAAAGCAATCTCCCTGGGGCAACTTGGCTCTTTGGGAAGAGCCCTGGCCTTGGCCTTGAGGCCTGTGGGACCCGGACAACTCATCCTCTCTCTGAACCTTTTTCCTTCACTCCACCCAAGATGAGCCAGTTGAGTGAGGTGGGCTCCAAGGTCCCTTCAGATCAGTGGCTGTCCCGGTGCCCCTTCCCTGTGCCTTTCTCCCAGTGGGCCCTCCCCAGATGCACTTTTCTCTTTCAGTTTGATGTCATCGACAACATTATGTGTCTGGATGACGTCCTGGGCTTCATCAATCCTGAAACTCAGATGCCCAACACGGTACTGCTGGCCAGGGTGGGGTGGGTGTGTCAGAGGGAGAAGGTAGAGGTTCTACAGTGGCTCTGAGCCTGGGGAGAACTAGAGACAGGGCTCCCCCCACCCCCCCCCGACCCCCGGCCCCAGGCAGAGCCATCTTGCTGCAGATGACAGTCGCCTCCATCAAATCACGTGACCAGAGCCCAAGGCTGAGCAGAATTATGAATCCAGAGAGCCGTGTCTAGCCTGTGTGCACGAGGCGGGCTTCAGTGGGGAGTGGTGGCTGGGCAGTTGGGAAGGCTTCCTGGGTGGGGTTAGGGGAGGGGGCAGGAAGGAGTGGTGCCGGGCCTCAGCAGAGCAGGGAAAGCATTCCTGGAGGGGAGCAGTGTGGCCCTGAGCTGATGAATTCCTTTGGGATCTGGGACATCCCTCTTTCGCAAAGCCTAGGGCCCAGCGGGCACAGGCCTGTGTCCCTCACTCCACCGGACAAGTGATAGGGGGCTGGCTTTGTCCCCTCCCTCAGCAGCCTCCTGGAGTGTGAATGCTCTCTGGGCCTCCTGGACAGGGGTGAAGAAGCAGATGGGAAGGAGCCAGCCTTAGAATCAAGAGGCCTAGCTTCTGGCTTTGGCTGTGACCTTGGGAAGTCCCTTAACTGTTCTAAACGCCAGTTTTCTCAGCAGCAAAATGGGGGTGATGCCGTCTACCCACAGGATTGTGGGAAAATGAGATAAGGCAGGAAATTGGGGGCTAGCTCCACACAGGGTGACACGTTTACACGGAACAGGTGGAATTGTGGGTGTCCCCACCCCTTTTTGGGAGGTCCTGAACCTCAGCTGCTTGCTCCTGCTCCTTGGGCCTGACCCTATGACCCTGATCCTGGCCCCAGCTTAGGACACTGAGGGGAAGCCCCCAAATCTTTCAGTGGGAAGTCAGAGTCAGTCCTTAATCCCCACTGCCCTGGTGACATTGCCCAGTGGCTTAGCAGGAACTGGTCAGGGCCAGTTGGGTCTGAAACCTACTGCCAGCAGAGCAGGGAAGGCTGGGGAGAGAGAGAAAGCCAGACTGCACAAGTGCCCGGTCCCTTTAGGCCGGGTATCTGGTAGGGCACCTGTGTGCCCACCTAGGGTTCTGGACCTGTGATTTGCTCTGTGTGTTCCTGTGGCAGGAGCTGGGGTGATCATTCCAGAACTCAAGTCTGTCCCTGCCAGGCCTCTGTTTATCCCCCTACTGGCTGCCCATTGCAATATGCCAGGGTCTTTGCAAGTCGAATCTAGAACTCCAGGGTGTATCTCCTGCCCTGCCCACATCACGCTGTCTACTCTTGCAGCTCAAGCTTCTACTTGTGACCCGCCCCCCCCACCGCCGCCCCAGCTCTGTCTGTCCAGCCCCGTGTCTTTGCTCAGCCGTCCCCCTGCCAGTCCAGCCCTTCCTCACTTCTTTGCTCAGGACTCAATTCAAGTTCCATGCCCTCCAGAAACTTTCCAGAAACTCCAAAACAGATTAGGTGCTCCTCCCCTGGGCTTCCAAATGCCTGGGACGACTTCATCCCCTCCCCTGTCGGCCCTTAGGGCTGTTACCTGGTCTGATCACTCTGCAAGGATTCTAGCCACTAGGCTGGTGGCTCCTGGAGGGCAGGGGCCACACCTTATTTAGTTCCCAACCCTACAGACTTCCAGTAGAATTGCCCAGTGAAGAGGCCCAGGGTGGAGCTTTGACATGCTGGTGCTGGCTGCAGACCCTTTGAGCTGAAAGCGTGGCCGGGGAACATCAGTACAGCCTCCTCTGGGCGTCCCTGGGAAAGAAAGGCTGTTCCTGGGATGATGGGCCCTGGGCAGGGGCCCCTGTGGAGAGGGGACTGCTCACCGGGTCCCTCTCCCCACCTCACCCCACAGTTGCCCCTGTCTAGCAGCCACCTGAACGTGTACAGTGGTGACCCCCAGGTCACAGCCTCCCTGGTGGGCGTCACCAGCAGCTCCTGCCCCGCTGACCTGACCCAGAAGCGAGAGCTTACAGGTACCACTTCCCTGCCTGCCTGTGCCCTGGCTCCCTACTCCTCCCTGTCCTTCTCCCTCCCTCCCAGCTCCTCTCTCCTTTCCCTGGCCTCCAGATGCTGAGAGCCGGGCCCTGGCCAAGGAGCGGCAGAAGAAAGACAATCACAACTTAAGTGAGCCCCCCACACCCCCCACCCCCACCCCCTGGGTTCCTGCTCCCTGCCTCCCTCCTCCTCACTCTCACCTGAGCTACCCAAAAAGCCACCTGGACCCGAGCCCTCATTGGGGCTTTAAATTTTTTAATTAAAAGTTTTTTATTAATTAAAAAAAAAAAAGCCACTCTGACCTGCCTGGGTTCTACACAAGACCTTAAATCTGCGCTGGGATGACTGTTGGGATCAGCCCTGCCTTCCTCCCACTGGCCCTCTTTGGGAGATGGGGGTGGGAGAGGGCTCCGGAGAAGAGACATTCATGAAATCCCCAGCACTTCAGAGTGAATGGGTTTATCATGTCGTATTGTTGTCTTTAGGGTGTGCAGCCTGGGAAGCCAGGGAAGGTGTTCTGGGTCATGTGGGCAGAGACTCCTACGCCCAGCCGGCTTTGCTGCCTCGCAGAGCCGCTGGGTTGTATCCATCTGCACCGGGGCCCCTCCTTCCCATAGTGACCCCATTCCCTTCCTCACCCATTACTTCCCAGAAGGGCCAAGTCACCCCTCCTTGGGCCGGGCGGACCCTTCTCCTCCCATGGGGTCTCATCCTTCTAATTGCTCCCTCCGGGATTTGTTACCTTTAGTTGAAAGGAGGCGGAGGTTCAACATCAATGACCGCATCAAGGAGCTGGGAATGCTGATCCCCAAGGCCAACGACCTGTGAGCAGTTTCTAAGGGAGAGGGGGTGGCGGCAGGCGGGCGACCGCTAGGGGCTGGGGGCGGGGCAGCAGCGGCTGACCTGGTTGCCCAGGGCAAGGGCTGGGAAGAGAATCCCTTGGTTGCTCCCTTCTGAGAGCTTATCATCTATTTGGGAAAAAAAGATCCCTCCCTTATCAGGACAGCTCCAGACCAGACGGAGGAGCAAAATCCCAGAAGTGAGGCAGGGGTGGGGGCTTCCTGGAGGAGGTGTCATGCTGGGATCGTTTGTTGAGGGCTTTTGGACTGGCTTGGAGGGGTCCAGAGAGTTGAGAACTGAGGTGGGTTTGGGCGGCCCAGAATGGAAGGCCTGGGGAAGGAGGCCGCTCGGCATTGCTTGCTTCCCTGGAATTACCGGGGGCACTGGCAAGAGTCACCCGCGAGGGTCTGTCCTGTTCAGATGGGAGCACGGCCTTCTCCACAGATGGGGGCGGGGCGCGTCTGGGGTTCCGTGGGCAAAGTTGGGAGACCTGCGGCATCGGCTTCTGGAACCAAAGCGGGGTTTTCCTTCTTCCCGCTGAGCCTCTGCACGTGTGATTCTGCCTGGCCCGCAGGGACGTGCGCTGGAACAAGGGCACCATCCTCAAGGCCTCTGTCGATTACATCCGGAGGATGCAGAAGGACCTACAGAAGTCCCGGGAGCTGGAGACCCACTCTCGGCGCCTGGAAATGACCAACAAGCAGCTCTTGCTCCGCATCCAGGTCCGGCCCCTGCCCTTGGACTTCTGGAGGAGTTCTGGCTCCTGCCGCGGGCCTGGCTCCGCCCCTGGGGGGGGAGGGGCAGGGCTTATACTTCCGGAGTTGGAGGAATGAGAATGGAAGGAACGCTGGCTAACGAGCAATCCCCAGCAACTTTAAGCAACAAATACCAGCTAGAGATTCTGTTCTGTGAGACCCTCATTTAGAATTTATTTATTTATTTTGAGTGGGAGAGAGCGAGCGAGAAAGCGCGTGCGCATGCGCGTGAGGGAGGGGCAGAGAGCGAGAGAATCCCAAGCAGGCTCCACGCCGTCAGCGCAGAGCCCAACACGGGGCTCAATCCCACCAACCGTGAGATCATGACCTGAGCCCAAATCAAGAGTCAGGATGCTTAAGGGACTGGGCCACCCAGGCGCCCAGCCACGTAGCTCTTATGGTGACACTTGTCGCCCCGGTTCACATTTCCTTGATCAATGCAAGTACATGCCTACACTTAACCTCAAGGGGGCAGGGAAGTGCAAGCCTACCTCGTGTGGAAGGCAGAGAGCTGGAATTATTTGGAACGCTAAGTCTCACCACTGGAGAGAAACTACAGAAGGCTTGGGAGAGTCACTCCTACCATCTGGAGCGGAAGGTTCTAGTCTTGGCTGTGCTCAGGGCCCCTGTCCTCTTTGGATCTGAGGCTGCTCATCTACACAAAGGGCGGTTGCATGGCAGCTTTTAAACTTTTCTATTTCTCATAGGAGGTAATACCGTTGATATTACAATCCAGCACACAGAGCCACACTCCAAGTGAAAAATCAAAGTTTCATGAAAGAACCTTCCTTCTTAATAGATGCAGTGCATTCTGGTAATTTCTATTCTGGTCTAGTCTAGGCAAGTCTATTTCAATTAAAAAAAAAAAATAGAGGGTGAGCTGGTCAAGAGGCACTACAGTGGTTTCACCACCCGCTAATGAGTTGTGACTTGTAGTTTGAAAAAAACACTGGTCTAGACTCTAGAAGCCTATACTTGCTTCCAGTGGAGCCATTTTGTGGTCTTGGGTGCAGCCAGGGGAAGGGCAAGGGGCTGCGGCGGGGGGGCCCCGGGGAAGGGCGGCTGGGGCCCATGAGTGTGTGCCCCCAGCCCTCTCTCTGCCTCACCTTGCAGGAGCTCGAGATGCAGGCTCGGGTGCACGGCCTCCCCACCACCTCCCCATCGGGCGTGAATATGGCCGAGCTGGCCCAGCAGGTGGTGAAGCAGGAGCTGCCCAGTGATGAGGGCCCGGGGGAGGCCCTGCTGTTGGAGGCCGAGGTCCCGGATCCTGAGCCACTGCCGGCTCTGCCCCCCCAGGCCCCGCTGCCCCTGCCGGCCCAGCCACCTCAGCCACCCTCCCCATTCCACCACCTGGACTTCAGCCACGGCCTGAGCTTTGGGGGCGGGGGCGACGAAGGGCCCCCAGGCTACCCCGAACCTTTGGGGCCAGAGCACAGCTCCCCGTTCCCCAACCTGTCCAAGAAGGATCTGGACCTCATGCTCCTGGACGACTCACTGCTACCGCTGGCCTCCGACCCTCTCTTCTCCACCATGTCCCCCGAGGCCTCCAAGGCCAGTAGCCGCCGGAGCAGCTTCAGCATGGAGGAGGGCGACGTGCTGTGACCCTGGCTGCCACCATGCTGGGGAACGGGGGCAGGCCTGGGGGCTGGGAGGCCCGGGGCCGCCTCCCTCCCACCCTTTGGGCTGCACTTGTGTGTGAGGTAGCAAACTGGCTTGCCTCACTCCTTCCTGTCGGCCCCTGTTTGGACTTAGTGCCTGCTTGGCAGCCTGTGGGGTCAGGAGAACCCCCCCCCCCCCCCCCCCCCCCCCCCCCCCCCCCCGGCCTGGCTCAGTACTCCCCAGGGACAGCCCTCTTGATGGGGTTGGACAGGAACAGGCCTTCAGCCTGGCTCCTGGAGGTGAAATCATGAGGGGAAGGGAGGGGACGGGTGTGCTAGAGGTAAGAGGAGGTCCTGGGTGGGGTGGGGGGGTGTCTCATCTTCTGAGTCTGATCCCCACCCCTGCCGGTGAAGGAGGACATGTTGGAGCAGGGGGCTCAGGAAGTTCCTTTTCTGAGGCAGCGACTGGTCCAGGGGGTGCCCAGGCCTGCCTTTCTGGGACTCAGATGGCAACAAGTCTGTCCTCCAGCCTGGCACCCCCACCCCTCTTTGGTGCTAACAGCTCTCTACCGGGTGGTGTGAGGGCGGGGGTGGCTGGAAGAGGGGGCGCTGGGTTCAAGTTAGAGCGTGGGGTCACTGCTGGAAGAGCAGCTCCCCCCAGGCTCCCCACTTTGTGCCTTTAGTAAACACTGTGCTTTGTACCTGCTTGTCCTCTGTCTCTTTGGAGTGTGTGTCTGGGGCTGACGCAACCGGGGAGGATTCAACCCAATGCGCACCATTATGGATTTTGAATTCCAATGCCCTTTATGGGGATCGGGGTAAGGGTTACAAAAAGGAGGGAACAAGCCCATCACCTGGTTCCCCCCACTTCCCAGACTTGCCTCCAGGGGAGCTGGAGATGTAGCCTTACTTAGGGAGTTTAGGGACGGAAGGGGGGACAGTGTCCCTCCTTGTGGCCACAAGATGGCACTGCGGCCACGCTGGTTCCACGCCCCAGCTGTGGCCTGACACGGCTGAGCCAGATGATGTGGGGGCCAGTTGCTATAAAGGAAGTCTTTTCTTCTTAGCTGCTGCTTAGGCTGCCCCTGGCCCGGGGTGGGGGACATGTTTCTCTTGTTCCTGAATGCCTGTGCTAGTGGTGACCTCTCCAGATTTTTCTCCCTCCCTGAGTGGGCTGACACCTGCTTGAGAAGGTCAAGCTGCCTGCTCCGTGGAGGCAAGGCCAGCCCCTCTGCTCTTTGACAGAGTCTCTAGCAGGAGAGGCTCCCTAGTCACTGAGGGGCTGAGTCCTTGGGTTTGGGGAAAGAGGGACCCAACTGAACTAATTTGGGTACCAGACGCTGGGTGGAGTCAGAGACGGGGAGTGGCCCTATTCTCCACTCTGGCAGTGTCTGTCCGCCAGGGCGGCCTCGGCAAATCCTTTCCTGTCTCTGGGCTTCTGTTCCCCGGCCCCAGAAAAGTTCCCATGCACCTCTGCTCTCAGATCCTGGGATTTTACGACCTCGTGTGGGATGGGAAGACAGACTTGGGGCGGTGAGGGGCAAGGTGGCAGATTCTCGAGGGCCCAGGTGTCGGGGAGGGAGGAGAGGGTCTTTTTGGGCTTTGCCTACTTCTCTCTCGACTTCCCACAGTCTTCAGGCAGAGACCAAAATGGCTTTCTCCTCCTGGGGCCCTGGGAGGCCGAAGGGGCCTAATTAAAAAAAAAAATTTAAATCCCAGGATGAAAGTGGCTAAGAGGGCAATTTCCTCTGTGCAGAACTGGAGATCAAATCAACGTTGGAGCAATTAACGCGTGAGGGGGGAGGAGGAAAGGGAGCCGGGTGTGTGGGTGCTGAGGGTGGCGGAGCTGGCGGAGGCTGTAGGATTAATCTGAAGGTCAGATGGAGCCGTGGATGACCTTGGAGAGGTTGAACCAGCCCTGGAGCGCTGGCATCTCCTTCCAGTTCCAGGCCTCACCCCGCAGCCTTGGGAGCCCAGGCCCTCCTGGGGCAAGCCCTGGACTCTGGGGGATAGCTGATGGGCGCAGGCTTGGGTCACGCTGACACTGGAGCGGGTAGGGGTCTGGGAACTTCCAAGTCTAGTCCTTAAGGCAAAACTGAGAACTCTCTCCTACCCTGTTTTCCTTCATCCTAGGGATTCAGTCAGTGAACTGGGTAGCTGCCCTCCTGCTTCCTCATGCGGCCCCTCAAGACGGCCTGTATTCCCCCCTTCACCTGCCTGCTGGCTTCCTGTCCCCTCGGTCCTTCAGCACTGCCCCACCTGCCGCTGGGAAGCAGGGCCTTTGGGCAGGACTGAGGGTGTGAGTGGAGTTCTGGCCACAAGAGGGCGCCGCAGAGCCAGGACCTGGCCGCTGCGGGCGCCCACTGGTGGGAAATCGTGGAATCTCAGCTTCATTGTACATTCCAAGCTGTCTGCCTGGGGGCCCTGCCAGCCCAGTGGGTTTGGTTAAGGCAGGCCCAGGTGCTACCTCCAGGATCTCAACAAGCCACCAGAAAGTGTTCGTGTATCTGAGACTGGTCTGCATGACCCTTAGCTTGTGGCTGCAGTAGAGTCAGGCCGGCAGCTGCCAACTGGTGGTTATGGACATCTCTGGTTAAATACAGTAAGAGGCGTGAATGCTTTCTTCACTCGCGCTCTTTATTGTAGACAACACCCTTCCAGACTTCAAGGCCTCACGAGGGGGACATTAGTTTTTTCAAGGGGGAGTGGGTAAACAGGCTGGTGTGAGAGCACAGATGGATCCATCCGACCCCCTCATTTCACTTGAGGAAGCCCCGAGGCCTTGAGAACAAAGCAAAAGTGTGAAGTGGGATTGGGGTCTGGGAAAGGAGTCCAAGCTAAGTAGGGGGAGGACAAGAAACCGTTGCACCCTTAGGTCGCACGAGGGGCCCCAAAGCTGGAGGCAGGGCGCCGGACGTGAGGATCCCGTCATCCTCAGCTCCCTTTCTTGGGTCTGTCTCTTTCCCCCCAGCCAGCCGCTAGATTCTCACCTCCTTGTACCATGGAGCGGAGATCTGAGCCCCACAGACCAAGATAGACACCTGCACTGGTGTGTATACACAGGATGGTGGCCTTCCACCCCTGCCTTCCACGGAGATTTCCCCTCCTGGGCGTTTGGACAGACGGCCGGGAGCGGATGTGGGCACTGCTGAAGCCCGGCCGGGGCGGCACCGGCTCCGTGTTCCTTAGTGCCTACCTCCTCAGTGTCCTCCTTGGGATTTCCGTCACCCACTGCTCCTTTAAATCGAGATTCTTGGGGCGCCCGGGTGTCTCAGTCGGTTGAGCGTCCCACTTCGGCTCAGGTCATGATCTCTCAGTTGGTGAGTCCGAGCCCCGCATCGGGCTTGTGGCTGTCAGCGCGGAGCCTGCTTCAGATCCTCTGTCTCCCTCTCTCTCTGCCCCACCCCTGCTCACTCTCTGTCTCTCAAAAATAAATAGAACATTAAATCGAGATTCTTCCTTCATTGTTTGGAGCCACTGACTTGGATGAGAATCTGATATACACTCTGGATCTTCCCCCTCCCCCCCGCAACACATAGTCCCCTAGAAAGGAACCCCAAGTTTAACATTCCTGCTCCCAACCCACACCCCCTTCCCTACCTCAGAGCCCATTCCCCTCCCCTGCCTCTCCCAGCCACCTGGCATATCAGCTGGAACAGCTAGAAAGAGCCCCTTGGAGTCACCTGTCCCTTACCTGCTGGGACCCGCACTTCTCAGGGTCCAGCCCCCACCCCCCTCTCAGGCTCCTTTAGCCTCATCTTTTTTCTTTGCTCTCTCTTTTCCGAGGGGGGCAGTGGAATTTATACAATATTTAAGCAGCCAGAGCCGAGTCCGGGAAGATATTATTAATGTAAAAGGGACGGGCTGCAAATGCTTTTGGACCTGGTTACAATTAGAGGGTGATTTTTCTAAAGGTCAATGAATTCAGATAATATCCACAGGGGGGAGAGAAATTTAATACCTTTTTAGTGAATTAATTAATTATAATATTATATCGGCTTGGGGTTCTTTTCCAGAGTGATTAAGGGAGCGATCCGTCTTCTGTGAGGCCGGGGAACGGCGCCCGCCGCCAGCGAGGACCCTGTCTCGGGGCTCAGGATGGGCCCCTTCCTTCTCTCACCCCTGCAGCGGCCAGGGAGCTGGAGGGGCTGGTGGGCAGCAGGGGAGGCAGGCCGGCCCCGGTCCGGATGAGGGCAGGCACAGAGACATAGTGCCCTTTCCCCTCAGCCTGTGTCCACAGGCCCAGCCCTCCTCCTGCTGTCTTATCACAGGAGAGCTGAGGCATGAGTTATGGCCTCCTCCTTTCCATTTGGAGAAACCGAGGCCCACAGGAGTCAGAGACCTGCCCCGAGCCCTACTATGAGTTAAGGCAGACTGAGGTGGCACAGCTGGCTGGAAAGGACGAGAAGACTCCCTCCACCATCCTGCCCCCCCATCCCCACCTCCCAAACCAGGCCTTCTGGAAAATCTGTTCCACTGGCCAGCGGCCTGTGGGGCCGCCTGTGGATTCCTGGTCAGAAAGAGGATCTTCAAGTGCGTGGCCTGTGCCCAGGCTCAGCTCCTACAATGAAGATGGCCCGCGAGGGCTGATAGGTCAAGTAGCCGCCAGGCTTTGGTGAAGGAATAGCTACATTTCTGTCCCTGGAGGGACCAGAGACAGGCACTTTCCACCCGCATGGTCATTCACTCAGGTGTTCGATCATTCATTCATTCAACTGACCTTTGTGGCACGCCCGCTCTTGTGCCCTCACTGACCGAAATAGCCCTTCTCGAACCCCCTGCCCACCTCGTCCTGAGCCCCACTGCTCCTTGGTCTTTGCTTCACTCAGCACCCACTTTGAGCGGCCCCCTGCTGGGTGCTGGGGACACTTGGGTGGCGAAGGGGCGGCCCCTGCTCTCTAGAAGCCAGTCTCCGCAGCAAGTGGGGGCAGGGAGACAGAGGCAAAAGCCGTGGGGAGGACTCAGCCAGGGGTTGGAAGGGAGGGGTGACATTAAGCTGAGCCGTGAGGAACCAGGCTGACAAGGAGAGGGAGGGGGCATTCCAGACACGGGGCAAGGGCACGGTATGAGGAGGCTGCCCCTGCCCTCCACCCACGGGCCCAGGCATGCTAACGGGAAGACCGTCCCAAGGGCCGCAGGTTCTGGGTCCAGGAAGGGAGGGGTGGGTAGCAAAGCCAAACAGACCTGGTTGTGGGCTCTGTATGTCATGCAGGGGACACGTCTCTGTGCCTTGGTTTTCTCTCTTGTAAGGAGGGGGGGATATACCTCCCGAGAGGATACAGGAATAACTGAAAGGAAGCGCTGGGCCTAGCATCTTGCCCACGATGTGTCTTCCGGGCAGCACAGCCTCAGACGGCCCTTGAAGGGGTGGGTGGGTCAGGGCCCTGCCCTGGTTGTGCCTTCGATTCCTTTTCCCTGGGGTCGGGGGTGGACCAGCAGAGGTCCTGGCCTGGAGACCTTTCCCGGCCAGGAGGAGACCAGCATTTGCCTGCCCTCCTCGCTCAGCCCCCTTGTTCCCCTCCCTTCTCTGTCCCTTCCCTCTCTGCCCACCCCCCTCAGCCCCGGCTGCCCCTCCAGCCCCTCCCCCAGCCTCTCCTCCCTTTCCGTGTGCAGCGGGCTGGGGAGGGCCTTCCCATTGTACTATCTTTGGGCCCTAAATTAAAATTGATGACATCTTGAAATGAGCAGTGAGGGTAATTTTGCTTCTGAGCCGGGATGCTAATGAGGCCCCTTAATGGTGCCAACGCGGAGCTGACGGGTCGTGTGTCACGCGCAGCGGCGAGGGGGGTAATGGCCGAGGTAAGTGCCGGTAATTACACCCTGTCTCGCTGTATTTTGGCAGGCCTGGTGGGAGAGCGGGGGCTCAATCACCGCCGGCGGGGCCACCCCCCACCCTCCGCGGGCCTGACAGCCAGAGATACCCCCCTCAACCCCACCCAGAGCCAGGGGCCTGGGGCACAGCCCCTGCGCGCACATACAGCGTGGGACACGGCACACGCGGTCACACACACTACCATCACACCACTGTGCACCCCCACCGGCTCACCCCCACAGCTTGGGCACCCCCCCCCCCCGTCCCGGGTGTGCACTCAACACTCACACCCATGCTCACCCATCCTGCTCCCCCCCCCCCCCCGCTCCCCTCTCCACACTCTGGCCACACACGGACACACGCTCAGGACACACACACGTACATGTGCGCACAAACACGTCCTCAAGCAGCGTGCCCGCATCACGCGCCCGCTGAGCGCCCGTCTGTTATCTCGACTCCTCCTGGCCCTCCTTCCAGGCAGGCATCCTTACCCCCTCCTTGCGGTTCAGGAACAGCTTTGGGAGACGGAGCCTTTGTGCCAGATCGCGCAGCCGCAGGGGCTGGGCCTCCTGCACGTGGCAATCTTGGCAACCACACTTCCTGTTATGTACACCCGCACATGTGCCTCTCAGTGTGCACGCACGCGCGTGCCTGCACGCGAACACGTATCTACCGCACACAGATCCCAGAGTTCCTCTGGGCACGCACACGCACGTCTCAGTGCGTGTGCAGGTATTCACCAGAGCACTGTGGGCACACACGTACGCACGGGGGTACTTCGCAAAGGCAGATACATGCACGAGTGTGCCGGCGTGGATCACATGATGTTCACACACAGACACACGCACACGCAGTGCACTAGCCATGAAACCACTCCAGGCTCCAGCGTCTCGATTTCTTAAATGTTTATTTATTTTGAGAGAGAGAGAAAGAGAGAGAGAGTGTGCGCGAGCAGAGAGAGAGGGAATCCCAGGCGGGCTGTCAGCGCACAGCCTGACTCGGGGCTCGATCCCACGACCCTGGGATCATGACCTGAGCTGAAAACAAGAGTTAGACCTTAACCGACTGAGCCACCCGGTGGCCCCAGCAGCACCTCAATCGCTAAAGAAGAGGAAATAAGTCCTCTTCCATGTCCTCTGCAGTATCTGTTGTTAAGACAGACCAACAGCCACACAAAGGAGTGAGATATCCCCTCCCATAACCCCCCTGCAGAAACACACACACACACATCCTACACGTGTGCACACACACACCGAACACGTGGTGTCTAAGCTCTGCATACGCGCAACGTGCAGCCTTTAGACACATCTCCGCACACACACTATACGTGTGCAAGGAACACACGCTCAGCCCTGGTGTAGAGCCCCAAGTGTACCTACCGGGGAAGCTGGAGCCCGTGGGTACTTGTCAGATATATATCCTGCCCACCGCCCCCCCTGCCAAACATTTATCAACTTATAATTACAGTACGGGGTATAAGCATGGGCTTTGGAGTTTGACGGCTTAGGTCTTTGGCCTGGGCCCATCATTTTCCTTGCTGTGTGACCTCCGGCAAGTTACTTAACTTGTCTGTGTCTCACTTTCCTCCTCTGTAAAATGGGGGTGGTGATAGTGAGCCTGCTACCATAGGGACGTTGTGAGGGTCAAAAGAGTTAACAGATTGTAAAGCACTTAGCGCCCCAGTAAATGTGGAGGTGATGTGTCTGGTTATGACAAAGGGTGCATGTCAGGATAGGACGAGCACCGAGGAGCGGGCGGCGAAGGCAGAAGAGGCTGTGCCCACCTCAGGCTGGGGTAGTCAGGGAGGGCTTCTTGGAGGAAGAGAGATTTGGGCTGGGCCTTGAAGAAGAACCGTAGCCACTGTTTATGGAGCACCTACTCTGTGCTGGGCCCGGTGCTAAGTGCTTTGTATGAATGAACCCCGTGAGTCCTCCGCGACCCCCAAGAGGCGGGTACTGCCGTGTCCACCTTATGCCTAGGGAGAAAAAGGCACAGAGAGCCTTGACAACTTGCGCAGGGACAGGAAGGCTTAGGGAAGAGGGACGCAGGGCTGGGGGATTCCAGGTGGGAGAGCGGCATGTGACAGAAATAGAGAAACAGATGGTAAAACACCCCAGAGGGCCTTCCTTGACACACTGTAACAGTTTCCAGATAATGAGAAGCCGGTGAGCATCTGGAGGAACGTCCTGACCTACTTGCTGTGTCTCTTGCAGCCACACCAGGGACTTGGGGGGGTGGGGTGGGGTGGCGGTGTGGGTGGCTGGCACTGCCCACAGCATGCCAGGACAGGGGCAGTGCTGGGCATCGTCACGCTCTTGCCCTCCAAGGACCCGGTTAGGGAAGGGGTATGGCATCTGAGCATCTCGGCCCCGGAGACCAGGCCTGGCTGTCTGGAAAGGGACCTGATGAGGACTCCGGGAGGGCCAGAAGCTGTGGGAGGAGGCGACAAGGGGCAGTGAGCAAACGTCTGCCCATCCCATCCCGAAGCCAGCATGGTCGTGCCCCAGGCGCTGGCTCCCCAGGACTCCTCAACGAGGAATAAGCTTCTCCTCAGGGTGTCCAAGGCTCTCCTCAGACAGGCCGCCATATTCCTTTTGGCCTCATGTCCATCAAACTGCCCCAGGGCCTGACAAGCTGTCTACTCACCATCCTTGACAAGATCACAGATGTTTTTCTCCCTCAGTGTTTGTACGAGCTCTTCCTGCTTCTGGTGTGTTTTTCAATGCCCAGCCAATGTGACTGTCCCAGCCTCTACGAAGCTCTCGGCTCAAGCATCCGGGGACCCTGTCATCCTGGGAGTCTCAAGTCTTTAGGCCAGTGGCAGGAAACAGAGAACGGAATACACCACCTCTGGTTGGGTAGTTCTTTGGAGAGTTGGCCTCTGCCCCTGTTCCCTGCCCGTCTATAGTTTCCTCTCTCTCACCTGCTCCCAATCTACTCGTCACCTGTACAACCTTTGCCCCAACAGGCGGCCTTTACCCCAGACACGGAGGTGCTGTTCCTGCAACACGGGTCCCTTGGCCATACCTTTGCTCATACTCTGCTTGTATCCCAGTGGGTCCCAACCCCGCCCAGCTGAGACCCAACTTGGAGGCCACACTTCCGCACAAGTAATGTCTGCCCCTCCTCACCCCGTGAGGCCCTCCTATCACAGCACCCTCCTCCAATCCCGAGGAGCATGGGAGGAGCCTGGTGGCGCAGGAGAAGTGTGGGCTACTGAGCACCAACCCCCACCGCCACGTGGGTTAGCGTCCCAACGCCTCCCCTTCCTTCCTTCCTCTCTCCCTTTCTTTCTTTGTTTGAGGCACTTTTTTTTGGAAGTTTATTTATTTTGAGAGAGAGAGAGAGAGAGTGAAGGGGCAGAGAGAGAGGAAGAGAGAATCCCAAGCAGGCTCCACACTGTCAGTGCAGAGCCTGGCACGGGGCTTGAACTCACAAACCGTGAGATCATGACCTGAGCCGAAGTCAGATTCTTAACTGGCTGAGCCACCCAGGCGCCTCCCAGCGCCTCCCTTTTCTAGTGGTGGAGGCTTGGGGAAGTCCTCCCTCACATCTCCACGCCTTTGTTTTTCCCTCTTCCTGTTGGGACAACCCGCCCCCGCCCCCTCCCAGCTGAGGACCCCCAAGATTGGCGTGTGCTGCATCTGGCCCGTGGCAGGCAGGGCAGGGAGGGTCCACTGTGGGGTCATATCATCTAGAGTCCAACCAGGGCCTTCTAAGAATGGAAGAAGTCACTGTTAATGACATGAGGACAACAGGTGAAAATGGACTATTCTAGAAGAAGCAAGATGTGTGGTTGCTATATCCACACACAGTGTCACTCCTCTTCCTGTCCACACCTCCAGATGTGGATGAGCTGGGGCCTGATAGGCTTGGGCACCGAGAGGGCCTGCTTAGGATCCAGAACAGACTGGGGCAGGGGAAGTGTATAGAAAGGGTCACATCTGGGGGCAGAATTTTGGAAGAGGGAGGTGACAGCTTGGAGACAGGGAAGCTGGAGGTCTTAGGAATGGCCAGACAGTGGCCAGGAAACCTGAGGGGTGGGGGACCTCAAATCCCAGGATGCTCTCCTGGAGGTACCAGCAACCTCCATCACAGAAAATAATAACGGCTGCCCTTGTGAGTGCTGGCTCACAAGGAAATTTTGGGGTCCTTGTGTGCTGTGGGTTTTGCTTTCCCTGGCTTAGATTTTTAGAGCAGGTCTTGGAGTCTGGAATTCCTGGGGTTTAATCCCAGGTCTGCCACTGAACTGACTGTGTGACGGTGAATGAGTTACTTAACCTCTCTGGGCCCCAGTTTCCTCCTTTTCCTCAAGGGAGAGCAGCTGAAGTTACAGGTGTGGAGAATGGGGTGCAGGGCCTTAAGGGCCCTCTTCCAGAGGATCTGTGCAGGGGAGTGGTGACTCCTAGGTGACCAAACCCTGGTAGTGAGGCAGGCCCTCCCCCAAGCGCTTTCCATGCATTAGCTCCAGAACTCACAACCAGGCTGCAGGGGTGGGGCAGGGTGGCGCTATCCTTATCCCCATTTTACAGACAGGGAAGCCGAGGCACAGAGAGGTTGAGAGTAAGGTGCCCAATGTCACGCAGCTGGGAAGGGCAGAGTTGGGATTAGAACCCAGGCAGCCTGTCCCTACTCCTCAAGGGCCCTGCTCCTGGCTCTACAGACAAGTTAAGCTGTGTTCCTGGGGGCAAATGGATCCAGGAGTGGCACCTTTCCGCTCGAGGTCCCGATTTGGAACATTGTGGGAACTGGAAAATTCTGCAGGAGGGTCACAGGACCAGGGGGAAGTGGCCTGGCTTCGGAGCCATACCCAGGTTTGAAGCTGGCCCCGGCACTCAGCAGCGGTGAACCTCCTGGGTACATTCGCACCCCAGGGAGCCCGTCTCCTCGTCTGGAGAGCACCTGCTCTGTTGGGTGTCGGACGTTCTAGATACTCAGCTGTGGGAGGTGATGGGCACAAGGTGGGCACTGCACGAATGCTGGTTCCATCTTCCCTCACTGCCCAAGCTGGGCCTGCCCTGGGGTCCCCTCACCCCGAGACGGCTCCAGAAAACACTTCCACCCTGATTTGGGCCAGGGGGTTTTAAAGAAGAAAGGCTGCAGGGTCCTGAACCTAAGGGGCTCAAAATGGTAGCAGTTGGTGTTGTCTATATTATTATCAAAGGGGACACCTGACTTCAGGCCAGGCCAGGCCAGTGCGATCTATTCCAGCTGCCCCCCCCCCCCACCAGCACCAGAAGGCATTCAGGGGCTAAGCTGGGGGCGGGGGCTGTTGCCTACCATAGGCCCCTAGGGTGCCTTAACTGGTAGGTCCTAGAAAAGGGGAGGGGGAGGGGGAGGTTGCTTCCTAATGAACAATTAATGTCTGCTGTATGGCTAATCATGTGGTTCCGTGTAATTAAGAAGCTAATTAGTGCTATGTCAATTAAGCCTTAATTAGTCCCCTCTTTGGAGAAGCCTGAAAGACCCTCATGCTGGAAGCTTCTGGAATGGAAGGTGGGGGGGAGTGGGAAGGTGGAAGCAAAGAGGGACGAAGGGTGCGGAGGGGAGCCCCACTTCCTCTTGTACGTCCTCCAGTTTTGGGGTCAGTGACATTGCCGCCTGGCCCTACCCCCACTGGCTCTGGGCCCTACCCCCACTGCCGCCTGGCCCTACCCCCACTGGTTTTGGGGTCCTGTGAGGCTCTCCCTCACTACCAGGGTTTGGTCACCCAGGAGTCACCACTCCCCTGCACAGATCCTCTGGAAGAGGGCCCTTAAGGCACCCCATTCTCCACACCTATAACTTCAGCTGCTTCCCCTTGAGGAAAAGGAGGAAACTGGGACCCAGAGAGGCTAAGTAACTCATTCACGGTCACACAGCCAGTTCAGTGGCAGATCTGGGATTAAACCCCAGGACTTCAGACTCCACGACGTGCGCTGAAAGTCTAAGCCAGGGAAAGCAAAAGCCACAGCGCACAGAGAACCAAGCATGATCCTCGGAGCCATTGTCTTTGCCCATGCTGCCCATTCCCCCAATATCTGTGAGGCTCATGCCCTCCTTCATTCAGGTCTCTGCTCAAATATCAGAGAGGCTTCTGTGATCGCCCTGTATGAGATGTCACCCCATACTCCCATCACTTGTTCTTTCGTGGCAATCATCACCACCTGACATACGATACATTTACTCTTTTGCTTGTGGCCCCTCTCCCATCCTTGGAATGAAAATTCTGCGCAGTAGAGACTTTGCTGCTCTCTCCCCAGTGCCTGGCACTGAGTAGGTGCTCGCTAGGTATCTGTTGACTGAACGAATGAACAGCCCCGTCGTCATGCGTACGTACAGTGACCCTAAGCATGCTGGCCATAAAGAAGGTGATGGATAAGCATTTCCTTCCCCTTCCTCCTTTGCTACCCACCCACGCCGGGCTTCCTTTGGGATGCCCTGGCTCTCAGCCCTGGAGATGGAAGGAGCTAAGGCTGGAGAGGGTTGGGCAGGGCTCTGTATCTCTGGCTAAACTCCCGCCCTCCCCCTTTCCAGAGACTTCCATTGCCGCTTCCTTATTTCTCTCTCCTCTGACCACCCGCCTCAACACACCCACCTGGGCACCCCATTTTCCTCTGTCACTCAACCATGACCTGGCCCGACGGCTGGATACATAGCAAGGCTGGTTACCCTCCTGCGGACAGGAGGCTGTGGGTAGAGCTGCCTCTGTGCCATGCTGGACAGTGGGGCCCTGCCTGTGCGTCCGTAAGGAGGACACTGGGACAATGGTCGTGTTTGGAGTGTCGTGCTCAGCAGGTTTCCCTGTCACCCTTCAGCTTCCAGCCAGTTGTTTCCCAGGCTCTCCAGTCCCTCCCCCCCACACACCTTGTTTCACACCCTTTACAGAGGGGTCCCTTCTGCAGGACAGCATCGTTTTGTGCTGGGGTCCGGAGCTGTCCATGGCCTTTCCTCACAGTGTGCAGAATCCCCCTGCCTTGAACCTTTTCCTCCTGCCCTGTTCAAAACCTTTAACAGCTTTACTGGGATATAATTTACAAATCTTAAAGATCACTCGTTTTATATATATTTTTAAAATGTTTATTTATTTATTTTGAGAGAAAGCAAGCATGAGCGTGTGCGAGCACAAGCAGGAGAAGGGCAGGGAGAGAAGGAGATAGAGGGAGAATCCCAAGCACTGTCAGTGCAGAGCCTGATGAGGGGCTCGATCCCACGAACCGTGAGACCATGACCTGAGCCAAAACCAAGAGTCGAACGCTTAACTGACTGAGCCACCCAGATGCCCCAAATTCACTCATTTTAAATGTACAA
Source organism: Prionailurus bengalensis (assembly GCF_016509475.1). Taxonomy (NCBI): domain Eukaryota; kingdom Metazoa; phylum Chordata; class Mammalia; order Carnivora; family Felidae; genus Prionailurus; species Prionailurus bengalensis. The sequence goes on along the minus strand of NC_057349.1, from coordinate 39,437,714 downwards.
TGGTTTTTAGTATATAGAAGGGGTTGTGTGACCATCATCATGGTCTAATTTTAGAACGTTTTCATCTCAACCCTGGATCCGTTAGCAACCACTCCCTGGCAGCCACCCATCTGCTTTGTGTCGCTATAGGTAATCCGGCCATTTCATAGAAATGGGATTGCTCATTAGGTGGTCTTCTTTCATCAGCATAATGTCCCCCCCCCACAACTCTTTTTACTTTTATAAATAATACCGTGATGGACATCAGACCTTCGAGACCGTCAGACTTTGAACATAAGACCTCAATCTTGAAAAGTTTGAGGGTAAATTTCTAGGTGTGAAATCACTCAGACAAATGAGGAGGCATTTGGTGTGATCTACTTGTCTACGTGTCACTTGATCTACTTGATCTCCTCCTCCTGATTTTGTCATGAGTGCCAACTCCGGCTTCAGCTTCCAGGAATGCCTTTGCTGGCTTGTTCCCCGATGCTTGTGGGGAGCCTGGGTTCCTTGGCGGCCTTTCAAGCTTTATTGCAGCTCCGCCCCGCCCCCCTCGTTTGTTCGTTCCTTTTTTAAAAAAACTTTTTAAATGTTTATTTTTGAGAGAGACAGGAAGAGAGAGAATGTGAATGGGGGAGGGGCAGTGAGAGAGAGACACACACAGAATCCGAGGCAGGTTCTAAGCTCTGTCAGCACGGTGCCTGACTTGGGGCTCGAACCCACGACTGCGAGATCATGACCTGAGCTGAAGTCGGAAGCTCAACCGACTGAACCACCCAGGGGCCCCCTTCCTTCCTTTCTTACTTTCTCCCTTCCTTCCTCCCTTCCTTTCTTCCTTCCTTCCTTCCTTCCTTCCTTCCTGAAGCACCTCAATAATTCAGCCAGCCTGGCCCCCTCACCTGCCTGAGCTGCCCGCCTCCGACTGTCTGGATGGCTCCTGTTGGCTTTGCCCCGGAACTCCAAATTCCCAAACCAAATGCCAGCTGCTCCATGCAGCTTTCCCTGACTCCTCCACCCAGAAGGACTGTCTCCAACTTCAGAGCGATGCAGAATGTAGGATGCTGGCTAGGATCATACCTCCTGCCGGACTTCCTCTGCCGGATGCGGGCAGGATGGTGGTTTTCTGGGCTAGGACAGGGTACGCGAGGGTCAGGCCGTAGGCCTCCAGCTGTGCTTGGATGGAGACACTCCACCCCATCACCCTCAGTCATCATTGCATTTCAACAGTCCTTTCTCAGCATTTTCTGGAAGCCAGGCCCTGGGCTAGGTCTGGATACAGGGAGATTAAGGACAAAAGGACAAAACTTTGCCTGCAGAGACCCTACAGTTTAGTGGGAGAGGAGACAAGTAAACAGGCCCTTGGAAAACAAGGCGGGGAGAACCCTGGGAACACAGCGGGGGCCCCTAGTGCTACCCCCCACCCCCAGGGGCTGGCGCTAGGGGAGGGCCCAGGGGAGCCTGCCACCTTTCACCTTTCTGCCTTCCTACCACACTGCCAGCAGCTGGAGTAGCAGGGAGGCCCGATGGCAGGGAGGGGAAACGGAACGATTAGGCTGGGAGAGGGAGGAAATGGAACAGAGAAGAGATAATTGTTCCCGTTTGACAACTTTTTCTAATTAGGGACCAATTATGTCCTCAGGTATCTAAATGGGGTCCTGGTAGATTCTCCAATTTGCTAGGTAATTACTGGCCAGTAATTCTGCCAGGATGAAATTTGGGGAAGAAATACATTATCACAACATTTTGGTTTTCTGTGTCCTGGGGGCTTTGCCCAGAAAACAAGTTAGGTGATCTGAGCTCTCTCTTCTGCCTCCCATCCCTCATGCCTTCTACCGGCTGGGTGTCCCCCTCGTGGTTCCTGAGCTCCAGGAGCTCCTTGGAAACCACTGGCCAACACTGCAAAGGTATAAGGGTTGGGGCACCTGGGTGGTTCAGTCGGTTAAGCGGCCTGCTCTTGTTTTCGGCTCAGGTCATGATCTCAGCAGTTTGTGAGTTTGAGCTCCTCGAAGGGCTCTGCGCTGACAGCTCGGAGCCTGGAGCCTGCTTCGGATTCTGTGTCCTCCTCTCTCTCTCTGCCCTTCCCCTCCTCGCCCTCTGTCTCTCTCTCTCAAAAATAAATAAACATTAAAAAAAAAATTAAAGACATCGCCAAACTGTTTTCCAGAGGAGTTGTATCATTTGACATTCCCACCAGCAACCTATGTGAGTTCCCGTTGTTCCACTGCCTCCAGAGTCTTTGGTATGGCCCGTCTTTCATTTTGGCCATTTTTTGCTTATTTTATGCTTATTTATTTATTTAAAAAAATTTTTTTTAATGTTTATATTTATTTTTGACAGAGACAGAGCAAGCATGAGCGGGGGAGGGGCAGAGAGAGAGGAAGACACAGAATCTGAAGGAGGGTCCAGGCTCTGAGCTTTCAGCACAGAGCCCGACGCGGGGCTTGAACTCACAGACTGTGAGATCATGACCTGAGCCGAAGTCGGACGTTCAACCAACTGAGCCACCCAGGCGCCCCTTTATTTATTTTTTTTTAAGTTTATTTATTTATTTTGAGAGAGACAGCGACAGCACAAGTGGGGGAGGGGCAGAGAGAGAGGGAGACAGAGAATCCCAAGTGGGCTCTGAGCTGTCAGCATGGAGCCCGATGCAGGGCTCAAACTCACAAAACTTAAGATCAAGAGTCGGACACTCAACCTACTGAGCCACCAAGGGGCCCCCATTTTGGCCATTTTTTAATCAGTATATAGCGGTATCTTGTTGTGATTTTAATTTTAATTTCCCTAATGACTAATGATGTTGAACATTTTTTTAACTTTATTTTGAGAGAGAGCGAGCACGAGCAGGTGAAGAACAGAGAGAGAAGTAGAGAGACAGAATCCCAAGCAGGATCCTCACTGTCAGTGCAGAGCCTGATGCGGAGCTTGAACACATGAACCATGAGACCATGACCTCAGGCAAAATCAAAAGTCAGACACTTAATGGGCTGAGCCACCCGGGTGCCCCAGGCACATTTTTTGATGTGTGTATTTGCCATCTACCTTTTTTCTTTGGTAAATTGTCTGTTCAAATCTTTTGCCCGTTTTTATTGGGTTTCTTTTCTTTTTATTGAGTTTTGAGAGTTCCTTATTTATTCTACATATAAGTCCTTTACCAGATGTGAATTGCTAATATTTTATACCAGTCTGTGGCTTAACTTTTCATTCTCTTTGTGCGTCTTTTGAATAGCCAGAGTTCTTAATTCTGATGAGGCTGAATTTATCAATTTTTTCTTTTATGGTTCCATGCTTTTTTGTTTGTCCTGAGAAGTATTTACCAGACCCAAAGTCGTGAAGATTTTTATCTTATGTTCTCTCTTGAAATTTTTATAGCTTTAGGTTTTATATTTAGGCCAATGATCCTAATTAACTCAATTAAATTGAGTTAATTTTTAAAAATTGTTTAAATGTTTATTTATTTTTGAGAGAGAGAGAGAGAGAGAGTAGGCAGGAGAGGGGCAGAGAGAGGAAGACACAGAATGTGAAGTAGGCTCCAGGCTCTGAGCTGTCAGCACGTAGTCTGATGTGGGGCTCGAGCTCACAACTTGAGCCGAAGTCGGACGTTTAACCGACTGAGCCACCCAGGCGCCCCTTGAGTTAATTTTTAAATATAGTGCAAGATATGGGTCGACATTTATTTTTTTATGGAAAAAATTGTAAAAAAATTGTTTTGTTCCACCATCCCTTGTTGAAAAGATGATCCATGTCTTGGCACCTTTAAAGTCTGAACGGCTTTGGCACTTTGTTGAAAATGAATTGGCCATACGTGTCAATTTCTGGACTTTCTATTCTGTTCCACTGATCTGTTTGGCTGTCAGTTCCATCAATCTATTTGTTTGCCTTGGTCACTGTAGATTTATATCAGATAGTGTAAGTCTCCAAACTGTCCTTCTTTTGCAAAGTCATTTTGACCATTCTAAGCCATTTTTTTTCTCTATACGAATTTTATGTTTATTTTTTATTTTACAGAGAGAGAGAGAGAGCAAGAGCATGAGCAGGGGAGGAGACAGAGGGAGAGAGAGACTGGGAATCCCAAGCAGGCTCTGCACCGTCAGCACAGAGCCTGATGAGGGGCTCAATGCCATGACCCTAGGATCATGACTTGGGCTGAAATCAAGAGTTGGGAGTCTCAACCAACTGAGCCACCCAGGCACCCCCACTCTCATATGAATTTAAATTTTTTTAATGTTTATTTATTTTTGAGAGAGAGAGAGAGAAAGAGATACAGAGTGTGTGGGGGGGAGGGGCAGAGAGAAGGAGACACAGAATCTGAAGCACCTCCAGGCTCTGAGCTGTCAGCACAGAGCCCGACTCGGGTCTCGAACCCACAAGCCATGAGATCATGACCTGAGCTGACACTTAACCGACTGAACCATCCAGGCGCCCCACCATATATGAATTTTAGTATCAGCTTGTCAATTTCCACATAAAAGCCTGCTAGACTAGGCTTTGACTGGGATTACACTGAATCTATAGATCAATTTTGGGGGAGAATTGACAGTCTCACAATATTGAGTTTTCTGATCCATGGACACAATATAACCTTCCATTTCTTCTTTGATTTCTCTCACAATGTATTTTAATTTTGCCGTGTACTAGCCTTGTGAATCTTTTGTTAGATTTATCACTAAGCATTTCATAGTTTTCAATGCTATTATAAATGTGTTTTTGGTGATTTTGGATTGACTAGAGGTTTATCAGTTTTATTGGATTTTTCTTAAGAAATGAGCTTTGGCTTTATTCATTTTCTTTATTGTTTTCTACTTTTTATTCCATTGATTTCTGCTCTGTTCTTTTTTTTTTCTTTTAAACAGGATGCCTCTGCAACTTTATTTATTTATTTATTTATTTATTTTTCAAAGTAAGCTCCTAGGACCAATGTGGAGCTTGAACTCATGACCCTGACATTGAGAGTTGCGTGCTCCACTGACTGAGCCAACCAGATGCCCCAATTCTCTGTTCTTTATTCTTTCCTTTCTTCTGCTTATTTCAGGTTTCCTTTGCTTTTTTCTAGTTCCCTTGGGTGGGAGTTCTGATCACTGATTTGAAATCTTTCTTTTCTACTAAAGACAGGTAGTGGCATAAATTATCCTGTAAGAACTGTTTTAGCTGCATCCTACAAATGTTGACATGTGTTTTCATTTGCATTCAGTTCAGAATATTTCCTGAAGTGTGGTGGTGGTGGTGGTGGTGGTGATGAGGTTAGGAAGCCGTGAGAGGGCCTCCCTCCCTCCTGGCCTCAGGCTGGTTTCATGGGCTTGGCCTCCTCTGCACTATGCTTTCTGCCTTCTGGGCCGCACAGCTGGACGCTCTGCCGTGGGCTTCAATCCTGCCAGCTCAGGCCAGGTCTGGAAGGAGCAGCAGCTCAGATTCCCAGAAGTGCGGGGTGCCAGGCTGAAAGGCTGTACAGTGAGGAACTTTCAGAGGATCATTGTGGGAAGCTCAGGAACGTGCAGATACAGATGGGTAGTCCTTCAGGGACTCTGAGCTCCTGGCACCATGATGTCAGAAGGTGGCATGAAAATGATCTCTGGGGGCCTGCATTCTTCCCAGGGGAGAGGATCTGATGGGGCCAGTTGGCCATTGTGTCTATCATTTGCCTGTTTGTCCTCAGATCCATTCCTTGTCCTTACTCTGTTCTGCTCTGCCTCACAGGGATGATGGCCTTTGCTGCTCGTGTTTCTTGGGCTTCATCTTCCCTGCTGAGTTCAGCCAGTGGGGACCACTGGAAGGACATTGTGTGACAGAAGAAAGGGAGAAGTTAGGGTATTTGTCTCCCTCTCTGTTTGCCTGGGGTGGCCTCTCCAAAGGCAGTGTGTCTTCTCTGTGCCTCCAGCTCACCTGGGCAGCCCTCCTCCACGGGCTCAGCTTCTGCCAGGCAGCCCCTGAAGTGGTTTATCTCCTTCCATGTGGCCCTGGCTTCTGGGCTCTGGTAACACCACCTCCTCTTCTTTTCTCTCCATCTCTTCCTAGTGTTACTAATCTCTGGGTGCATTCCCACTTCATTGGCTTCTCAGTTCTCCCACCACCCACCAAACCCATTCCCTATATTATTTTTTAGAGAGAGAGCATGGACCCTCATGTGCATGAACGCACACAAGTGGGGGAGGGGCAGAGGAAGAGAGAGAGAGAGAATCTTGAGCAGGCTCCATGCTGAGCAACACAGGGCTCAATCCCACAACCCTGGGATCATGACCTCAACAGAAATCAAGAGGAAGACGCTCAATCGACTGAGCCACCCATGTGCTCTCACCCATTCCCTGTATTAAATCTTCCCTCTAACTCTCCAAACACACTCACAATTTGCAATACTCTGAATTGTCCTATTGGTCCTGACTCACAGAGCTGTCATCCAAAATGGAGTGGCCCCTTTGGCTAGAGTTTTAGGACAAGACCCCAAGAGATGGCTGTCTTCCTTCATGGCTCAGCCACCCATCCTGGTCCAACCAGGCATTATTAAGTTCAGGGTTGCCATAGAGTGTCCAGCTTCAAGGGGCACCATTCACCCAGAATCAGAGTGAATCATGGCCCCTGGAGGTTTTCAGTAAGAAGCCCCTCTCTGGGCCGTGGCATGGGTTTCACTCAATGTACAGTAAGGTGCACGGCAAGTTTTAGTAGAAAAGAACCACTTGGAGACTCTCTTCTTGAGGGCATAGGTTATGTCTTACACACCTGTCTTGTTATGGCTTCCCAGCAGCCTTTCCCTGCTTCTTCGGAAACAATACCCCCGCTTTGGGAAACTGTTCCTCCTTCCCTGTGTGTGGTTCTGATGAGACTCTCAGTTACTACAGGCCTTCCCCAACAGAAGTAAACAGACGACCCCCACCTGATCAGTGTGTCCAATGTTCCTGGCAACAGGGATTGATCTAGAGAATGGACATATGATCCAGGAGAGCCATCAGAGTCCTCTCCTAGGATTGAAAAACTATACAAAGAGCCCTTTTCCTGCTGGGGATGTGCTGGTACCTCTGATTCCTACCTGCCCTCCTCTCTCCTCCATTCACCAATGTGGAGAAGAATCGTCTGCAATAGGAGACACTGAGGAGCCCCAGGAATCCTTAACAAGGAGTCACAGAGATGAAACAGAAGGAAGGAGAGAGAGTGAATCCTGATGGCATTGGGTCCGCTGCTTCCACTAACTGCTGAAAATCTTTCCTTAATTTTACAAATACCAGAGTGTTCCTTACAGCTATGAGAGCCAATAAATTCCTTTGTGGCTTAAGCTGGTTTGCATAGGATTTCTGTCACTAGCATGATAGACATAGAGCTTCTTTCTCACCAGGCAAGTGAGATTTGGGGGTAACCTCTCCATTCTCCTCTTAGAACAACGAATGCCAAGAGAAGGGAAGTAGATTAGTCACTATGGGTTTTCCCCCCCAGTTTTATTGAGAAATAATTGACATACATCACTGCATGACATTCAGTGTGATAGTTTGATTTGTATATATTGTGAAATGATTACTGCAATAGGTTTAGCCAACACCCATGATCTCGTATAGACACAATAAAAAGAAGGAAAAAAAACCACCTTTCTTCTTGTGATGAAAACTCTTAGGATTTACTGTGTGTCCTATATATCACACAGCAGTGTTCGCTGCAGTCCTCATGTTGTACCTTAGATCCCTAGCACTTATTTATAACTGGAAGTTTCTATCTTTTGACCACTTTCCTCCAATTCCCCCTCCCCCACCCACTGCTTCTGGTAACCACAAGTCTGATCTCTTTTTTTATGACTTTTTTTTTTCAGATTCCACATAGAAGCGATCATAAGGTATTTGTCTTTCTCTGTCTGACTTATTTCACTTAGTGTAATGCCTTTAAGGTCCATCCATGTTCTTGCAAATGGTAGGATTTCCTCATTTTTTATGGCTGAGTAATATTCCATTGTTCATATATACCGCTGCTTCTTTATCCATTCATCCATCGATGGATAGTTAGGATGTCTCCATGTTTTGGTTATTGGACATAAGGCTGCAATGGACATGGGGGTGCAGATATCTTTTTGAGCTAGTGTTTGTTTCCTTTGTATATATTCCCAGAAGTGGAATTGCTAGATCATAGGAAGTTAATTTTTTGAGGATCCTTCACACAGATTTCCATAGTGGCTGCACCAGTTTACAGTCCCATCAGGAGTTCACAAGGGTTCCCTTTTCTCCACACTGACCCCAGCATTTGGTATCTCTTGTCTTTTTGATGATGGCTATTCTAACAGGCATGAGGTGATATCTCATCGTGTTTTTTTAAAATTAATTAATTTAGGGGTGCTTGGGTGGCTCAGTCAGTTAAGCATCTGACTCTGGTTCAGGTCATGATCTCATGGTTCATGAGTTCAAGTCCCGCGTCAGGCTCTGTGCTGACAGCTGAGTCTGGAACCTGCTTCAGATTCTGTGTCTCCCTCTCTCTCTACCCCTCCCCTGCTTGTGGTCTGTCTCTCTCTCTCTCTCTCAAAAGTAAACGTTAAAAAATTAATTTTTTTTTAAATTTTAGAGCAAGGGAGAGCAAGGGAGAGGGGCAGAGGGAGAGAGAAAGAGAGAGAGAGAGAGAGAAAGAGAAAGAAAGAGAGAGAGAATCTTAAACAGGCTCCACACTCAGGGTGGAGCCTGATGAGGGGCTGGATCTCATGACCCTGGGATCATGACCTGAGCTGAAATCAGGAGTTGGATGCTCAACCAACTGAGCCACCAGGTGCACCTCATTGTGGTTTTAATTTGCATTTCCCTAATGACTAGTGGTGTTGAGCTTGTTAATATACCTGTTAGCCTTTTGTATATCTTCTCTGTAAAAACATCTATTCAGGTCCTTAGCCCACTTTTAAATTGGGTTATGTTTTTCCTTACTATTGAGTTGTGTGAGTTCTTTTTTTTTTTAAGAGATAAAGAGAATCTTTATTTTTTTAAGGTTCATTTATTTATTTTGAGAGGGAGAGAGAGAGAGAGAGGCAGAGAGAGTGGGAGAGAGAGAATCCCAAACAGGCTCCTTGCTGACAGCGTGGAGCCTGACCCAGGGCTCAGTCTCTCAAACCTTGAGATCATGACCTGAGCTGAAATCAAGAGCTGGACGCCCAGCCAACTGAGCCATTCAGGCATCCCTGAGTCCCTGAGTTTGTGTGTGTGTGTGTGTGTGTGTGTGTGTGTGTGTGTTTAAGTAATCTCTACACCCAACATGGGGCTTGAACTCACAACCCCAAGACCAAGAAATTACATGCTCCCCTGACCAAGCCAGCCAGACATCCCTAAGTTCTTGTGTGTGTTTAAAAAAATTTTTTTTATGTTTATTTATTTTTGAGAGAGACAGAGACAGAATGTGAGTGGGTTAGGGGCAGAGAGAGAGGGAGACACAGAATCCGAAGCAGGCTCCAGGCTCTGAGCTGTCAGCACAGAGCCCAATGAGGGGCTCGAACTCACAAGCTGTGAGATCATGACCCGAGCCGAAGTCAGACGCTCAACCAACTGAGCCACCCAGGCGCCCCTTGTGTGTGTGTGTTTTTTAAGTTTTATTTATTTAAGTAATCTCCACACCCAACATGGAACCCACAACCCCGAGACCAAGAAATCACAAACTCCCCTGAGTGAGCCAGCCAGGTGCCGCTGTATGAGTTCTTTATATGTTTTGGATATTAACCCCTTATCAGATATATGGTTTACAAATATTTTTTCCCATTCCGTAGGTGGTCTTTTCACTTTGTTGATGTTTTCTGTCTCTGTGCAGCAGCTTTTTAGTTTGAGGTAGACCTGCTTATTTCTTTTTTATTTTGTTGCTTGTGCTTTAGATGTCATACCCAAAAAGCCATTACTGAGACCCATGTCAAGGAGATCTATTCCTATGTTTTCTTCTTGAAGTTTCATGATTTCAGGTCTTACATGTAAGAGTTTAATCCATTCTGAGTGGTGTAAGATAGGGGTCTAATTTCATTCTTTTCCATGTAAATATCCAATTATCCCAACACCGTTTATTGAAGAGACTCTATTTTCTCCATTGAGTATTCTTGGCTCCCTTGTCAAACTTTAGTTGACCATACATGCTTGGGTTTATTTCTGGGCTCTCAATTCTGTTCCATTTTGTTTGTTTGTTTATTTGTCTGTTTTCATGCCAGTATCATTACATTTTGATGACTATAGCTTTATAGTATAGCTTGAAATAAAGGAGTGTTCTTCTTTCTCAGGATTTCTTTGACTATTTGGGGTCTTTCGTGGTTCCATATAAATTTCAGGAATGTTTTTTCCTACTTCTGTAAAAAATGCCACTGGAATCTTCATAGGGATTTCATTGAATCTATAGATGACTTTTGGTAGTATTGACATTTTAATAGTATTAATTCTTCCAATCCATGAACATGGGATATCTTTCATTTATTTGTGTCTTCTTTGGTTTCTTTCATCAATGCCTTATAGTTTTCAGAGTAGAGATCTTTCACCTCTTTGGTTAAATACTGTAAATGGGATTGATTTCTTTATTTCTTTTTCAGAAAATGTCCTGTTAGTGTATAGAAATGCCACTTTTTCTGTATGTTAATTTTGTATACTGCACCTTTACTGAATTCATTGGTTAGATCTAACAGTTTTCAGTTGAGTCTTTAGGATTTTCTATATATAAAACCAAACCATCTGCAAACAGAGACAATTTCACCTCTTCCTTTCTAATTCTGATGCCTTTTATTCTTTTTCTTACCTTATTGTTTTAGCTAGGACTTCCAGTAATATGTTGAATAGGAGTGGTAAGAGTAGAAACCTTTGTCTTGTTTCTGATTTTAAACAAAAAGCTTCCAACCTTTCACCACTGAGTATGATGTTAGCTGTGGCTGGTCATATATGGCCTTTATAGTGTTGAGATATGTTCTTTCTATGCCAAATTTATTAAGAGCTTTTATCAGGATGAATGGATAAAGAAGATGTGATACACACACACACACACACACACACACGCAGATATACCATGGAGTATTACTCATCAGTCAAAAAGAATGAAATCTTGCCATTTGCAACTATGTGGATAGAACTAGAGGGTATTATGCTAAGCAAAATAAGTCAGAGAAAGATAAATATCATATGACTTTACTTATATGAGGATTTTAAGATACAAAACAGATGAATGTAAGGGAAGGAAAGCAAAAAGAATATGAAAACAGGGAGGGGAATGAAACATAAGAGACTCTTAAATATGGAGAACAAACAGAATTGCTGGAGGGGTTGTGGGAGGGGGGATGGGCTAAATGGGTAAGGGGCATTAAGGAATCTACTCCTAAAATCATTGTTGCACTATATGCTAACTAACTTAGATGTAAATTTAAAAATAAATATTATTGAAAAAATAAAATAATAAAAATAAAGAAAGGAAAAAAAGTTTTTATCATGAGTGAATGTGTGAATGCTGAATTTTGTTAAATGCTTTTTCTGTGTCTATTGACATGATCATATGATTCTTTTCTTTGATTCTATTAACATAGTGTATCACATTGATTGATTTGTGTGTGTTGAACCATTCTCTCACCCAAAGGATAAACTTCTTTTGATCATCATGAATGATCCTTTTAATGTGCTGTTGAATCCTGTTTGCTAGTATTTTATTGAGAACTTTTCATCAGGGTTATTAGCCTGCAGTTTCCTTTTCTACTAGTGTCCTTTTCTGGGTTTTGGTATTAGGATGATTCTAGCCTCATAAAATGAATTTGGGAATGAGTGTTCCCTCCTCCTCATTTTTGGGGAAAGAGTTTGGGAAGGATTGGTGTTAATTCTTCTTTAAATGTTTGGCAAAATTCACCAGTAAAACCATCTGGTCCTGGACTTTTATCAGGAGATTTTGATTACTGATTCAATCTCTTTACTAGTAATTGGTCTACACAGATTTTCTGTTTTTTTCTGATTCAGTCTTGGTAAGTTATATATTTCTAAGAGTTTTCCATTTCTTTCAGGTTTTCCATTTTGTTGGTATATAGATGTTCATAAGTCAGTATGTTTTTAGGTACAAGTATTAGGAAGCCCGATTAAAGTGGCTTAAATAAGAATTACCATAGGACAATTCTCTGAACAGTTAGTATTTACAGGTAGTGTGGTGGCAGGTTTGGTTAATCAAGTGCCTCAAAAGTGTCTTAAGGAGCAGATATTTTTCTTCTTTCCACTCTAGAATTTTTGGGAGGGTTATCCTGACCCTTAGACTGGCTCCCTTCACACTCCTAAGGTGACTCTTTCTGCCTAGGTTACATGCAGGCAACAATCACTAAGGCAGAAATGGGAATATTCTTGTGTGTCCAAGAGCCTTGCCTTCAGTTCTCATCGGCAGAGGTGGTATCATATGCCCCCCCCTTTTTTTTCCCAATATGTGAAGTTTATTGTCAAATTGGTTTCCATACATCATATGCCCTTTTTATTTTTTTATTTTTATTTTTTTAAATTTTTTTTCAACATTTTTACTTATTTTTGGGACAGAGAGAGACAGAGCATGAACGGGGGAGGGGCAGAGAGAGAGGGAGACAGACACAGAATCGGAAACAGGCTCCAGGCTCCGAGCCATCAGCCCAGAGCCCGACGCGGGGCTCGAACTCACGGACCGCGAGATCGTGACCTGGCTGAAGTCGGACGCTTAACCGACTGCGCCACCCAGGCGCCCCTGCCCTTTTTAAAGTAAATCATTAGCAAGGGAGTGAGACCACATGATTGGCTTTGATCAATCATAATTCACTCCCTGGAGGTGAGGCCTGCTTTCATGGAAGCTCATGGCTGCTTGGAGGAGAGCGAACTAAATTAGGGATCTGTTAAAAAAAAAAAAAAAGGGGGAAGAAGCTAATGGCTGTTGGCTAGGGTAGAAACAGCTAGCCATCCCCCAATATCCATTCTCCATTTTTTTCTAAATAGTAGAAATTTCACCTGGGCCTAACGAGTACGCTAGAATAAAGAGTACACTTCCCAGCATCCTTTGTGGTGGAGCATGACCATGTGACTAAGTTCTAGACAATGGGAAATTAGCAGAAGTCGCACGCAGCAGCCTCCAGGAATCTTCTTTAAGAGGCATCTGTGGCATGTGCCCTTTGCTCTCTTCTTTTCTCCCCTTGCTGCCAGGAATGTGGACGCCACCATAGTGGACCATGAGAACAAGAGCCATAGCCGAGCAATGACCTGCAAGGAGCCTGGGGCTCTGGGAACCTCCAGGCACAGAGCGCTCTGGCAGTTCCCTACTACCATCTCCAGACTTATCTGCAGGAGGGAGAAATGAGCTTACAGCAGACACAGTCCTAATGAATAGAGGCATCTGCTATAGGAAATGGTGGCCCAGGTGTCATAGCATGTTAATGGAGAGCCTATACCGTAACCCAGGACCCCTGACTCCCCGCACAGGGCACATTCTGCTTTCCAGAAAGCAGCGCGGTGAAATGGGACAAATACAGGTGTTGACGCCAGAAGTGCCGTGCCTCACTGGGGAATCAGCCTGGAAACATTAGGTAACGTCTCCACCTCCTGTTTCTCATCTGTAAAAGAGGGATCATGAGCGCTGAGCACTGGAGTGAGCCTGGCATGCTATATAGAAACTAGAGGTGCATTTTTTTTTTTAATTTTTTTTTCAACGTTTTTATTTATTTTTGGGACAGAGAGAGACAGAGCATGAACGGGGGAGGGGCAGAGAGAGAGGGAGACACAGAATCGGAAACAGGCTCCAGGCTCTGAGCCATCAGCCCAGAGCCTGACGCGGGGCTCAAACTCACGGACCGCGAGATCGTGACCTGGCTGAAGTCGGACGCCTAACCGACTGCGCCACCCAGGCGCCCCTAGAGGTGCATTTTTAACAACAACCGAATGAAGATTATATGGGCTGTGGACCCTGGTTCATAGTAAATATGGTAGCCAGCTTCCAAGATGTGGGGGACTCCGAGGCCAGGTCATGACGGACATTGTGGCTCTTGCCCCCTACTCGTGGGGGAGTCAGCTGCCCATGGTGTGAGGACACTCAGACAGCCCTCTGGGGAATATGCACGCAAGGGCCCCTGCCAATGGCTGGCACAGACTTGCTGGCCATGTAAGGGAGCCACCATCCCGTCAAGCACGCAGATGACCAGAGCTCTGGTCAACATTTTTTTAAAAAAATTTTTTTAACGTTTATTTATTTTTGAGACAGAGACAGAGCATGAACAGGGGAGGGGCAGAGAGAGAGGGAGACACAGAATCTGAAACAGGCTCCAGGCTCTGAGTGGTCAGCACAGAGCCCCACGCGGGGCTCGAACTCCCGGACCGTGAGATCATGACCTGAGCCGAAGTCAGACGCTTAACCGACCAAGCCACTCAGGCGCCCCTCTGGTCAACATTTTACTGCGACCTCAAGAGAGGCCCTGATGCAGACCCCGCCTAGCTCAGTCTGTGTCCAAATTCCTGACACACAGAAACAGTGGGGAAGAATAAAGTCTTCATTATTGTTTCAAGCTGTTAGGTTTGGGTTTGTCACATAACAATAGATGATAAATGCAGTACTCATTTACTAAATATTCCCTCTTCTTTTTTTTAAAAAAAAAATTTTTTTTAATGTTTATTTATTTTTGACAGAGACAGAGACAGAATGCGAGTGGGTTAGGGGCAGAGAGAGAGGGAGACACAGAAGCAGAAGCAGGCTCCAGGCTCTGAGCTGTCAGCACAGAGCCCTATGCGGGGCTCGAACTCACAACTCGTGAGATGGTGACCTGAGCCGAAGTCGGACGCTCAACCGACTGAGCCACCCAGGCGCCCCCCTCTTCTTTTTTTTTTATTAAAAATTGTTAATGTTTATTTATTTTTGAGAGAGAGAGAGAGAGAGAGAGAGACAGAGCATGAGCAGGAGAAGGCCAGAGAGAGAAGGAGACACAGAATCCAAAGCAGGCTCCAGGCTCTGGGCTGTCAGCACAGAGCCCGACGCGGGCCTCGAACTCACGAACCGCGAGACCATGACCCGAAACCGACTGAGCCACCCAGGTGCCCCTAGTTCCCTCTTCTTTCTGGGAAGACCCTCTTTTCTGCACTACCCTCTCCTGCCCGGTGAGGAAGGCTGTGGGGAAAGGCTGGGGCGACCCTATGGCAGCCCCCCCTACCGGCCGGCGCCCTTTCTCCCAGCCAGTGAATCCAGATTGGTCTGTCCGCTTGTCACGTCAAGCCCAGCGCCGTTGATGGGGCCCACCCATCCGCTCGGGTCTTACCAGTGAGAGAAAGAGTTCCTTGGCCAACTCTGCCTGCTTGCAACTCTACCCCTTTGCCAGGAAGGTTCCTCCAACAGCGTGACTGGGCAGAGACTGCCAGAAAACTGCCGTTCCTCTGGGAACAGCCCTCAACCAGTGACTGCGGGTTTGGTGTACAAACACCTCAGCTCCCTTGAAGGCACGTGTCCTCCAAGATTGGGTGCCAGTCGCCTGCAGTGGTAACCAATTAACACACCCTTTGTCAGCTGCCTTCCCTCCTGGCCTCACTCCCTGCTCCCCGACTGATGTTTCCTGAAATCTGCTTCCGAACAAACTTACTTGCACTCGAAGCCTTGTCTGGGGCCTGCTTCTGGGGGAACCCCACCTAAGACCCTATGGGACCCAGTCTGGGCGGAGTTAAGTTGACCTGTGAGGAGCATCTGGAAATGATCTCCTTCTCCTGATAAAAGGTGTGAGAGGAGAAGGCCTCCTTTCCCCACCTGCCTTTTTTTGGCGTGGATGCTGTGTGTGGGCTTGATGCTTGGGGCTATGGTAGCCACTTTGTGAGCGGGAGGGGAGACAGGGACCGTATGCTGAGGATGACGGAGAAGAAGGAGGGAAGCCAGGCTCCTCAGTGGCATCTTTGAGCCTCTTGACTAGCTCAGGATCACCTACCTCTGTACTTCTAGTTAAGGAGACAACGCATGTCCTTTCAGATTAAGCTGTTTATAGCCAAACGCATCCATTACTGATACAGGCTTGTCCCAGAGGCATTACTGTTGGAATCCACACCCCCCCGACTATCACCATGAAGTTCCCAAAGGTAGCACGTGAGAAGGGCTAAGAGACAAGCTTGGGGTGGGGGAACGGGGAGGCCACAGGCTTGAACTCCACAGGTGGCTGAGGACCTGGTGCTGAAGACCAGGGGGTCCCAGAAGGGAGAGGGACATGTGGGCGGCAAGGACAGGGGGTGGGGAGGACAAGAAGGCACCCCCATTAATCTGGCCAGGGTGAGCATTGTTATTGTTATTATTATGGAGCATCTCAAGGCTCACGCTCGTCCTGGCCTGGCCGGGGCCCCACTAATGGCCCTATAAATCCCAGCCATAAAGAGTAATGGGGGGAGACAAATGAGATAATTAGGAATAAATCTCACCGAGGTCTCTATTCAGCAGCGCCCCTGGCCAATCTTCCGAGCCATTAGCCAGCCCCTAATGAATGCCAAGCTGCCCAGAGCTGTGGAGGCTCCAGGCACCGGAGGGACCCAGAATGAGGGTCACCACTGCCCCCACAGCCCACGGCCGGTGACCTTGGGAGGAGCTGAGGGACGGGGCCTGCAGCCTGCCTGCGTGGCTTTTCTGTCTCCAGGACCTTGCGGACGCTTTGTCTGCACTGTCCGCTATCTCCCCTCCACCTTCCACCTCTGCTTCTCTCTCATCAGCTGGCCGCTGTCTGCATTGTTGAGCCGTGGAAGGTCTGAGTTAGCGGGAATTGAGGGGGCCACCTGACACAACCCCACCATCTGCTCCCCGCTGCCGCCAGTCCACCCCAAGGCAGGGACCCCATCCACACCCCTCTTCCCCCAGAACAGTCCTTGGAACAGGGAGGCCCCACCCACCGCCGTCGCTGGCCGCTGTCCTGAGGGCAGTTCTCACTGCTGGCTCTCCAGCTGGCCCTCTTGCCTGGAGCCGGGAGCTCTCTCTCCGTATGTCCACCCCTCGGTCTTCCTCTGCCTGTTGGAGCCCGAGAATAAGCCTCACTCTCCTCTCAGGCTTCAGGGATTTGAAGGTCACTGTCTTTGACTTCTCTTCTCTGGCCACATGCCCTGAGCTGCACTTGACCATTCATGTTTTCTGGCCAGGCCTCCCCTTCTGGACCCGCACGCAGTAGTCTGGGCCCATCGTGACTTCTGTTGTTTTCATCTGCCAGACCATCCCCCCCTTTTGTTACGGCACCCCTACTTCTTCGAGAAACTTCCGCTCCTGGATTCCACATGGTTCTGGAGGGGCAGCCAATTAACCCACTGTCCCTGGCCACAGAGCCCTGGCCCATCATAGCCCTCCATCCCCTGACGCGGTGACTGGCCCAGGGATGAGGAGGACCCTGGGGCCCGAGGTGGCAAAATGAGAAATGTCAGGTAGACACGGTGCATGAACACGCTTCCTTTTCCCACCCCTCCCCCCCCCACCCCTGACTGTCACCCTCCCCGTGTGTAGTAGGAGGGAATGAGCTTGTAACCTGGAGAGAGGCACAGCCAGAGATGGCAGGCCTTGCGGACTGTAGAGGCTGCTACAGGGCTGGGGAAAGGTAATAAAACCAGAAGAGGGGCAGGGAGAAGGCCGGGAGGGGGCTTTCCTCTGCAGGAGGTGAAGGGGGAAGGGATGGCTGGGTCAACAGGAGGGCTGTGCCCATGGGACCACCCCATGCCGCATCTCCACATCATTCCAGAAGGGTCAGAATATGGAGAGAAGCAACACATGGAGGTGACAAGGGGCCCGGTCCGTGATCTCTGTCCCCTCTGCTGCCCCCACGTGTAGCCTGAGGCTCCTGTCCTGCTTCTTCCCCACCCCTCCTCACACAGGCCCAGTCCTCAGAGCCACCACACCACCTTCCCACTGCTCAGCAATGGGGAGTGTCTGGAGCCAATCGAGAGGCTGAGGGGCCAGCCCTCAGTCCCTTACTCTCCCTGGTTGGGGAGGGGGGGTGGTGTTGGCACATGTCCTAGGGCACGAGTGGCCGCAGGCAATCCAGCATCCAGGCTGCTTACAGGTGTCCCGTCCTGGCAGCCCCAGAGCCATGGAATGGCAGGGCGTGTGGCTGCGTCCGCCCAGCCCTGGGTACCAGCCGATTTAATTGGGATGCTAATGAAATGTGCTAAAGAATGGGGAGAAGCTGATAGCCGCTATGCAGGCAGAGGGGCGGCTGCCCACCCCTCCCCTCATTAGCCAGCCCCTCATTATGCTACTTGCTCCGTCATGGGGCAAAGTCTGGCACACAAGATCACCTGGTGGTCTCGGGCAATCCTGGCCAGAGACAACTGAACTTGGCCTCACCAGCTTCTCCGCCCATCAGTGTGGTAATACCTGTCTTGGGTTAGACGGTTCAGGACATGATGCGTGCCCAGTCAAGAAGTCTCCTGGGCCACAGGGGGCTGGTCTCCTGTTCCAACCCTGTGGTGACCATTAGATTTCCAGAGTCTCACTGATGTCCCATTGTCTACATAAAGAAAGTGAGGCCAAGCGAAAGAGCCTCTTCCCTGGGGCCCGCAGCAGAGGTAGTGCTGGAACCCGCACCCGCGGGAGTGGACATTGGGCTCTGCAGCACAGCCCCAGGCTGACCAGGGCTGGCCGTGGCTGTGGGCTCTGAAAATGTGAAGAGCCTGAGTGCATATACATGTGGGTGTGGTGTGCATGTGAGTGCTGTGGCTTTGCAGAACGTATGTGGGTACGTGACTGTAAGGAGAGTCTGTGAGTGTGAGTGAATGAGTGTGTGTGTGTGTGTGTGTGTGTGTACTGGGGGGAGGCTGGCTGAATCCTGCCCCTGTCCCGCCCCCATCCAGCTCAGCCTCTCAGGTTTCAGCCACTGTCCTAAAGAAAACAGCCCAGAGTCTGCAGCAGGAAATCGATATTTGGATAGCAGAGGCACCTCTTCCTGCCACGGTCCCCATGAGGGGCCAGGGCCAGGGAGGGGGCCTTCCTGCCCACCTGGACCAGACCTCAAGTTGGTCGGGAGCACCCCACCCCTCCTCCCGGCCTCCCTCACATCCCTCAGACCCCAGCCTTCGGGAAGACCTGAGGTTGAGCAGGGACTGAATGGGAGCCCCCCATCATTGTCCGCCCTCCTCAGGACAAAGAGCCACAGCAGTGAGAAAAATGGCGCTTCTGTGGCCATGGAGGGCGACGGGGCGGCCGTGTCAAAGTCACAGCAATCCCACCTTTCAAATATTCTACAGCCACGGCTTGTTCACGGAAAAGGGCATGTTAGCGCATGTCCTTGTTTGTGGCAGAGAAATAACTGGAAGGGAGTAAGCAGGAGCCGGGGAGCTGGACGGAGACTCATCCTTCAGTGGAACTTCAGGCCGCTTTTCAGTGTGCTAGGAAGGTCCCCGGGACAAATGGTCAAGGGATAAAAACAGTGTAGGACAATGTGTCTAGAACCTTGACATCTTTGTAAAATAGAAAAGAAAGAGAGAAAGGAAGGAAGGCAGGCAGAAAATAGGTGTAAAGGCTTGTATGTGCACAGGCTAGACTTCAGAGCCTTTTGTACTTTGGGCATGCAATATCTAAGCACAAAAATTCAGATACACAGACAAATAAATGAACACTGGGGGGCCAAGCAGATGGGGTTTCTCTCTTGGCTTCCATTTTGACTATGTGACCCTGGGTAGGTCCCTTCCTGTCCGGGTCCTGAGTTTCCTATGTGGTCCTAGAGGTCGGGGAAACCTTGATGTTGGGAAAGTGAGGGCTGTGTACCTGTGCATGGGAGGCAGGGGTGGGGGGAGCTGGTGTAGAGGAGGCCGGCGGGGAAATCTTTCTCACCACCTCTTATTACCTCCTCCTGCTACAACTGTACCCCCCTCCCAAAGTCATGGGCTGCTCCTTCGTAGGACACTCCTTAAGAGAGTTGAGATTTCATCTGGCCCTTTTTCTGAGCTCCTTCCTTCCAGAATTCCTCCGGGCCATTCCAGCCTTTGTTCCTGGAAGCGGTGCCCACCCATTTCTCAAGTTTACAAGGCCTTCTGCAGCCCTGTCTTCTCCTCAAGATGGTACAAGTCCAACCTCGGGATGTTCTCTCTCTCACTCACTCTGGGCCCCTCCTGACGCTCTCCTGGTCGGGGATGGGGTAGGGAAGGCTCAGCCCAGCCAGGCCTCCCCAGTGTTGGAACCCCCTCCTGCAGTGCTCAGTGCTGTCCTGCCTTGCAGACAAGGAGGGCTCTGGCCATGGGGCCTCCCAGGCTTCTGCTAGTCCTGCCAGTTTTCTTCTTCCTCAGGCCCCCTGACAATCAGGGGACTGGAGGCTGGGCTGAGTGACCCCCATGCAAGCCACGCTTGCTTTCCGGGGCCAGCCGGGGGGCAAGCCCAGGCTGCGCCGTCCTGAGTCGACCCCTCCCCGGACACTGCTCTGCCACCGACACAGGCGGCACCCAAGCTTCAGAGCCATCACGGAAAGGGCTTCGAGAAGCAGGAGTCAGCAGGAGATTAATTAATCAAAACCCGAACACATCTGTTGTTAATTAATTCTATGCCAAGGGTTAACTCTTCCCTCCCTGGACTTCCCCCCTTCCCTTTGATGGGAAGAGGGAAATAATGGTGGGGAGTCTGGACCCTTGCTGCCTTTCGGGGGACCGTGAAGGAGGGAGGGGAACATGAAGAGAAGGGACCCCACAAGGAAGGCTCATCCATTTGGGTGCTTTGTGTGTGTGTGTGTGTGTGTGTGTGAGGGGGGAGGTGGGTGTTTGCTTCGGAGTCTCGGGGTCCGTGGACTCGTGAGTAGTCACGAGAGCCGAGGAAATCTGAGCTGGACAAATAACTTTATTTACAGCAACAAATAGAACAGACCCTCCCTCCATTCCCTCCCTCTCCCCCCTTCCAGTCTTCTCTATACTGTTCCCGTCCCTTCTGGCCCAGCCCTGCCCTCTGGGGGACTTCGGGGGTCACCGCAGGGGTCAGGCCCCCACGGGTCCCAGGAAGGAGACTGGGGAGGGGCTTGGCCCAGGGCGGGCTGGGGTGTCTCACTTCACATTTTGCTGTCCTCGGAGCCTGGGTGGCGGGAGGCGGGCGCCAGGGGCGGTGAGAGGTAGAGGAGCGCACCGCCCGCCGACCCCGCCTCCCCCGCGTCCCTGCGCCCCACGTTCACAGTGTTCCGCAGCCCAGGCCGCGGGGCCAGGCGCGGCTCCCACCCCAGCCCGCCCGCCGGGTGTCCGGGGCCACCGTCGGTCCCGGGAACCGCGAGGAGGCGGCGCTGCAGCGGCCCCGCCCCCCCGCCGCCTCCGCGGAGGTGGCCTCGCGCGTCCCCGCCCCCGGGCTGCGGGCGCGAGGGACCCTGCGGGGGCGGCGGCGGTCAGGAGGAGAAGCAGAGGCCGCAGCACTCCATGCAGATCTCCAGGCAGTCGGCGGACTCGCAGCAGGCGTCCACGATGCCGCAGTCCAGGTCGCAGGGCAGGTCGCAGTCGGCGCACTCGCCGGAGCCACAGCAGCAGCAGCAGAGGCACGAGTCCTCGGAGCTGCAGGAGCCGCACGTGGCGCAGTCCAGGACGATGTTGCACAGCGTCAGGAACTCGCAGAACAGGCAGGACAGGATGCAGTGGACGCAGCAGTCTGCGGGCACGGGTGGGGGGACAGGGCCGTGAGACAGCCGAGGGGCCAGGGACCCAGCCACAGGGGGCTCACGAGCGCTCCCCCTACCCTCCCACAGCTCAGAGAAATGGGGATTCTTTCCAGGGCATGACCCCAAGGCACAGAGAGTTACATGCACCTGCCCCGCTGGCTTCAGAGCCAGGGTCTGAGCCCAGGCGGTCTGGATCCCGAGGCTCGCTCTACGACACCCTGAGTCATTTATTTAACACACGCACCGAGTGGTAGCCCGTCCCAGGCACTGTTCTAAGTGTTGGGCATGAATGAAACTCATTTAAACTTGCAAGGATTCCATGAGATGGGGCCACTCTTAGCCCCGCTCTGCAGATGAAAAAACTGAGGCACAGAGAAGTCTCTTCAAACTAGACCCAGCAGAATCCTGCCATTCTGCTGCTCTCTCACTGGTCGCCCCACTCCCTGCCTTTGACTACCCCTCCCTGCACCCACTCCCCACACAGTAGCCCAGAGGGACCCTTGCAAAACCTCAGTGGAGTCCATCCCTCCTGTGCTCAGAGAGATCTCACAGTGGCCCCCACGGTCCCACGTGACCTGATCTCCTCCCACACTCTGTCCTCCTGGATCACTCTGCTGTGGCTTTCCACAACCACCATCTCTGTGACCTGCTGGCCGCACCCCAGCTCCTTCAGCCCCGCCCCTGGGCTGCTTCGCCTCCTCCCTACCCCCAGGACTTATCACCTTCCATGGCTCTGCACAGCTTTCTCCTCCTACTAACATGTAAGGCAGGCATCTTTGTCCGCTGTAGTCACTGGCATGTTACTAGTCCCTAGAAGGTGCCTGACATCGAGGTAAGTAAATGGTAGCTGAATTAAGCGTGAGCCTACCCTTGGGCAGCCAGCGGGGAAACGGTGGAGCTGGGAACCCAAACCAGGCAGGCTGGTTCCACTCAGTGTGCTGCCAGGATGCTGAGCTGGCATCCCTCCCAGGGGCTGGGCACGCGGCAGGTGGGCCCCTGGCCTCCCCTCCAGAGAGTCTCACACCACGGGGGATCTGACTCTCCCGCCTCATTTCTGTGTGGAGGGACTGTGTGGAGGGACAGCTCGGAGCCCCTGCAACCTACCTGCAAACTGAACGAGGGCGTTCTCTTCAAATGCAGATCCGATGGAAGTCACTACCTTGTTTAAAACCTTCAATGGCTCCCTATTGCCTTCCAGATAAAGTCTAGGTCCAGGGTAGAGTTAACTAGGTGCCTCCCACCCCCAGAGCCCCTGCCTTTTTGGAGTCTCACCTTTCCCCATTCCCTACATAATTTCATGATCTAGCCAAACTAGCCATTTCTCACTTCTGTGTTAATGCCCCTCCTGGCTAGATACTCCTACTCACCCTTTAAAGCTTGCTCAGACACCTCGGGAGCCTGCCCAGACTCGTCCTAACCCAGCTTTCTGGGCTGGTGTGGGGTCCCCTGGGGTTGTTTGCATAATCTCCAGTGTGTGGCTTTGTCAGTGTATTTATCACCCCACATGGTGATTACCTGTTTGTCTTTCTCATGAGAGCTTTAGAGGCCACGGACTGGTTACCCAGCACAGGGCCTGGCTCGTAGCAGATGCGCAGTACATTTTAAATGAATGAACACTCCCTTCATAATTAAGACTGTTGGGCAGAATCTGTTCTGTGGGAAAGTTGGTGAACACATTACGTGCAAATGTGCACATTGAATCCTGTTTGCAGAAGACCAGGCCGGACGGAGTCCCCCGGAGTGGACGGGGCTCACTTAAAAATTCTGGGGTGAAGGTCAAGTACCACTGAGCTACAGGGGGCCATCACCCATGCTGAACTGATGCCTCATGAGGCGGGAAAGCTGGCTGCCCAGGGCGGCCCTGCAGAGGCCCCTCTGCATTGCAGGAACGATGGCTGGCGTATCTGGGTTCTCTGACTTCCCGCCGCACCACGGCGCCCCCCCCCCCACCCCTGCCGGAGCACACGGTCCTCGCTGCACCCCCATGTGAGTATCTGATGATGGTGCCTCATTTTATTCTGCTGGGTGTCCTGCTCTCACTAAACAGAGGGTCCATTCCTTGAGGGAAGCTGTGTTTCCAGAAATGGGGTGGCTTACACAGGCTCAGCCCACATGGTTTTCTTCCTTGTTACGGCAACTCTCCGTGAGCAGAGATGGGGAGGGGCTGGTCTTGAGAACGCAGCTGTGCCTCGATTTACCCACCAGGTGTAGTTGGTCAGATTCCCAGGCCAGTCTCCTGGGCCCTACCCAGAGGTTCAGAGCCGGTAGGCCTGGCGTGGGGCTGAGACTGAACTTCTAACGAGCAACCTGGTGAAAATGCTGCTGCATCATGCCTTCGGAGGCCTCTCCCAGGGAGAGGTGGGATGGGGTGCTTACCTTCCTGCGCCTGGAGGGGGATCTGGGAGGCAGCAGATTTGGTGCTGCTCTTGCCCTTCTTGCTGCCCTGGCTGGCGAGAGACGGGTGCGTCTGCAACTTCCGGTGGGCCTTGGGGCCACCCAGGGCACCATTCCCCGCCCGCCTGGTGCTGCCCAGCTCCGAGGGGTGGCCTGAGCCATTCGCCACTAGAGGGGTGCAGCCCAAGGGGTTCCCCTGAGGCTGGCCTAGAGAGATAATGAGAAAGGTTAATGGGGGACCCCGGCGTGGGGGGCCACAACCTCCCAGAGCTCTGGCCCGGTCCTTAGATACACCACAGGCCAACTAGCCGGCCTTGTATTCTGCATATGGGGAAACTGAGGCCCAGAGAGCAGAACTGACGTGCCCGGAGGCACACCAGGAAATAGGAGAGTTGAGCCTGGCCCATGACTCCCAGGCCAGTGCTCCCTCCAGAAAAGACAGAGGTGCAAGGCAAGAGGAGGGACTCAGAGCCCTGGACCCCATCTTCTTACCCCACATGAACTCCATTCTCCTGCCCTTGGAGTCCCGGGGTTTTGGCAAGAGGGGCGGTGGTCAGGGGTAAGGACTGTTTGGCTGGGGTGAGGAAGGACAGCAGCGAAGCAGTTAACCTTCACCTCGGCCCCTGCCAAGCCCCCAGCTGTTTTTGCCCTTCGTGTGCTGGGTGATTTATTGGAAACATCTGTTTGGAGATGAACGCCCTGGCCCTGGACTCCAGGGGCCCTCACAGCCCCTCTCTTCCCCTCGGCTCCCCTGCCCTGTCCGCCTCTGTGGGGTGGCTGGCAGAGTCTGCTGTGGGGCCCTGGGGTCTGGGTGAGAAGGGTGACAAGGGAAGAGAGGCCAGCGGTGGGGGAGGGGGGGCCCCCGAGGCCAGGAATTCTCTGAGTCCCCATCTCAGGCTGAGGGACCAAACTTCAGCTTCATCAGTGGGGTACAGGGAAGCTGGGTCTGGGGAGCCCCCCCAAAGCACCCAGTCCCTTTCCTCACCTCAGGTTTGCTCACCTGGATGGCATGGTTCTGTTCACAAGAGATGAGGGGAGGTGTGTATGTGTGTGTGTGTGTGTGCGCGTGCGCACGCACGCGCGCGCGTGTGTGTGTGTGTGTGTGTGTGTGTGTGTGTTTGGGGAGGGGAGGGAGAAGCAGAGCTCTGGGACCCCTCAGCCACTCAGGGCTGCTGACCCCTGGGGAGGACTCTGTAAATGTGTAAGTGCGGGACACTTCCATCTGTACGCACTGGGGTCTGGGTCCCCGAGTCCCGGCAGGCTGAGGAGAGGGGAAGGTGGCCTCAGAGCGTCCCCTGACTGGGGAAGCGTCCCCTGGTTGGGCCTTCTAAGAACTGGTGGTGGTCACGTCCAGTCAGGGAGCACTGACTGCTCGCCTCCACCCTTCTAAGCACTTGTCATGCTGATTCTCTCACCAAAGCCTCTGAGTATCTCCATAGGGCAGGACCCAACTTTCACAGAGGAGGAAACAGAGTCCTAGAGGAGTACAGTAACTTGTCCAAGGTCCCACAGCTAGTAAATGTCGGAGGTGGGCCCGGCCTGGAGGCTAAGAGCTGGGTCTCGGGACGCAGAGGCAGGAAGGGAGGAGAGGCTGGGAGACGGAGGACTGGGGAATAGCTGCTACATCACAACCATCACTAGTCTCGGAACTAGTAGCTTACGTGTGGAGCTATGATGAGGTACCAGCACCGTGCCGAGAGCTTTCTGTGTCGTAGTTGTGACAGATCGACTATTACCGGCCCCATTTCACAGATGAAAAAACTGAGGTGTGGAGAGGGTAAAACCTGCCCAAGATTCCACAGCGAGGAAGTGGAGTGGGGAGGGGATGGAGGCTGTGAGAAAGGAGCCGAGGACCAGGTGGGGAGTCAGGAGAGGATGGGAGCAGGGCTCTGGAGCAGCTCCACGCTGGGAGCCTTTGGCCCTGAGGTGTGGCTGGTGCCTGCATCTGGGTAAACAGGGGTAAGGCCATGGGAAGCAGCCAGGCCTGAATCATCCTGTTCCCACCTCTTGGCCCCGTGGTGGCGGGAGACCGGCCCGAGTCCTTGGCCAGCTTCCGTGCCCCCTGCCCTGATGCCTAAACATGGGCACAGTGACCAGAGGGCGGGAGTGTGTGGTGAGCTGAGGGCCCTGGGAGGTTCGGGCAGACACAGAGCTTGCCTGTGGCCATAGCCATGGGGGTGGCCGTGGGGACTGAGTCACAGAGCAAACACTCGGGCCCATAGACACAGAGGTGTCTGTCCGACTCCCATCCAGGCCCCCTCCTCTGTGGCCACGGCGCTGACCTCTTTCTCTCAATTCTGCTGGTGGGTGTGTCTAGAGGAGGCTGAGGGCAGTGCGCTAGCAGGATTTAGTAACCCCGACTTCCAGGGAGTCCAACTTAGCCCCAGATGCCCTGGCTGAAGGCAGCTCCCTGCTGAGCCCTGCCAGCTGGGCAGGAAGGCATAGGAGAGAGCACTGGGCCGGGAGACCCGAGTTCCCCAGCTGTGTCCAGGCTGAGTGGTTCTGTGTGCCTCAGTCTCCTCATCTGTAAAATGGACTTGGCAAGAGCTATCCTGCTGCCTCGCTACAGGCTGCTTTGAAGAGCTCGTGAGATCCTTTAGGGAGAGAAGGTTGGAAAGGGCAAATGTGTCTACGGATTTTGTGGATCTTATTATTAAATACAAATGGCTCTGGCTGCCCCTCCGCCTCTCTCGAGAGCGAAGGGGAAGAATTCCCTCCCTCCAGGACCTCCTCGGAGGCCTCCTCGAGCCAAGCCTGGGGGTGGGCTCCCTTCTGCCCAGGGCAGCTGGGGGCTCCTCTCCTGCCTCTTCACCCCTGACGCCCGGAAAGGTGGGATCCAGCGGGGCTCTGCTCTGGCTCCCTGCCCCCAGCACCCCCAGCCCCCTTCTTCCTTTCATATGGCCACACGCCCTCTTGTCCTGAACCATATCGCCTGGAGCCTGTCCACACTCCTTGTGAACTGATCTTATACCAGTCATTTTGTCTGTGGCGGTCTCTTTCCTAGACAGAAAGGACAGCGACCATGCCTTTCTGTCGCCCACCCCTCAAGGTCCTGGCCCTGTGCTAGGCTCCCGCGGGCGACGGCTGCGTTTCCGCCAGCCCGTATGAATCGGATTCCCTGGCGCGACCCCTCCATGTTGCCACCTGCATCCCCTGGCTCCCTAGGACTCACGTGTCACAGCTTCTGTGGGGCCATCGAGGTCAGTGCTGTCCAGGGCCTGAGGGGCCCCAGGGCCATTGCCTTGGGGCATGGGGGGTGCCGCCTCTTCCAGGGAGTCCTCCTCTAGCGCTGCCTCCACAGGGTGCGTGGATCCTGTTACTACCTCCAGCTCAGGCAGGAGGGGTTGGGTCTGGGCTAGAGAAAAATCAGACGACGAAGGTATATTTTCCTGGTGCCCTCCTGTCTGCCCAGCCCTGGTCCCCTTCCCACAGCCCAGAATGCCATGAGCCCTCATTCTCTGTCTCTTTGTACCAGCTACCCAGCCCTTACCCTATCTGGCAACAGTGCCAGGCTCCAAAATAGAAAGTTCCCAAAACAAAACCCACGAGTGATCAAGGGTGTGTGTGTGTGTGTGTGTGTGTGTGTGTGTGTGTGTATGCGTGCACGTGAGTGCATGTTTTTACATGTGTCCGTGTGGTTGTCAGGGAAAGGGGCCAGAGATGTGCAGTGTTTTTTTTTTTTTAATGTTTGTTTATTTTGAGAGAGAGAGAGACAGAGAGAGAGAGAGAGACAGAGACAGAGAGCACGAGTGGGGGAGGGGCAGAGAGAGAGGGAGCCGGAATCCCAAGCAGGCTCCTTTCTGTCAGTGCGGAGCCCGATGCGGGGCTCAGTCCCACAGACTGCAAGATCATGACCTGAGCCGAAATCAGGAGGCGGATGCTCAGCTGACTGAGCCACCCAGGCGCCCCAGCGATGTGCAGTATGAAGGGAAGTGGGGAGAGGAGGCAGAACCGCGGAGCAGGAGAGAACAGACAGATGGTCAGTGATGGAGAGTAGGGACAGGCATCGAGAGTGATGGGGGTGGGGGGCTCATGACTTCAGCTCAGGTCATGATCTCGTGGTTTGGGGGTTCGAGCCCTGCATCAGTTCAGAGCCTGCTTGGGAGTCTCTCTGCCCCTCCCCCACACTCACTCTCTCTTTCTCAAAATAAATTAAAAAAAAAAAAAAGAGTGACAGGGGAAGAACCAAAGGGACAATGAAAGGTAGAAGCAGAGAGAGAGAGAGACAGCATCAGAAGGCAGGTTTGGGCACCGAAAGAGGGAGCCCCTAGAAGCCCCATGACAGACAGCCTGGGACAGGAGGGAGGTTCAGTAGAGAGAAAGTGAGGGGGAGGCAGGTAAGGATGGGGACAGAGGCAGAGGCGACAGAGAAGGGAACATGGTTACCGGAAGGGCGAGAGTGACAGATAGGGTGAAGCCCGGTCAAATAGAGAGGATGAGAGCAGGAGAAGGGATCAGAGACCTGGGGGTGAGGAGAAGGACGGGCCTGAGGCGGAGGGGCTGGGCAGGAAGAGAGGCAGGGAGCCGGCCCAGGAGGCTGGGAAGAGGCGGACCGCAGCCACATGTAATTACAGTGAGGAGCTCAGCCCCTCAGTGCAGGGTGGGCGGAAGGCAGAAATGGAGCAACCTTCAAACCCACAGCTCCTGAGGTGGCAAGACTAGGGCCCCCTGGGCCCAGGGCAAGAGGGTTAGGGGGATGGGAGGTAGGGGAGGGCGGCAGAAAGGGGCCTGGACTCCCAATCCCCCTGGTGCCACCCCTGGGGTGCGGGAAGGCCTGACTGAGGGTAAGCTGGGAGCCGGGAGGGTGAAGTCGGGGGTCATGGGGCCCCGGAGCCAGGCGGGCAATTACAGGGTATAGGGTGCAGCCTGATCCTGTCATCAGACCACCGGTTGTGTATTCAGGGTAACAGGGGCTCAGAGAGGGTGCTCCCCGCCCCCCCCCTCCCCGCCACTGCATGCCATGTTGGAAGCAGGGGAGACGTAGAAACAAGAGACACAGAGAGACACAGAGACCACAAGGGCACAGGGAGAGGAGAGCCACAGGCAGAGAAGGAAAAGAAAGGGCAGAAACCCAGAGAGTAAATGATCAACACCCGCCTGTGCCCACCACACAAAGTGACCGAGAGAGACACGCCCAGAGCGACCGAGAGATAGACAAAGACTAGTCTTGGAAACAGAGACGGACTCAGTCACAGAGAACACAGGGGCGTGCATACGCTGTCCTTCTCTGTCCTTCTCCAAAAGAAGGGGGTAGGGAGAGGAGGGTGATCATTAGAGGAGTCGATGAGGGCTGGGCATGCAGGTCTGGGGGGTGGAGCAGCCGGAGGGGAGGGATCCATCCAGGGGCTCCGCTGCCTCCCTGGGCCCCGAGCAATCCTTGTTCCAAAGATCCTGGTCCCCATGGCCAAGGGGATGAGGCCCCGGGAACCCAAGTAAACAGGACAGACAGCACTAGACTGAGGGATGTGCTCACACCTGCCTGGGAAAACCACAGGCCCTTCGAAGAGACAGGAGCCGGGGCGGGAGAGGGGCGCAGGGCTCCTGAATCTTTGGAGGGCAGCACAGTTATGTGTTGGGCGCCCCTCACGGTGACCATGGCTGCTCCAGGGAGGCAGGGGGAGGGTTCCCTCCAGCCCCACCCACTCTTTGGGCCCTGTGAAAGCCCCCTCACTACCTGGGGTAACGAGAGCAGAGTCAAACGCCTTCTGGAAGATCATACGGGTGGGACAAGGGGAGTAGGTGAGCACAGAGACACCCGGGGAGGAGCAATGCCTACCAGATGGCACCTCTCCTAGCCCTGAGCCTGGTCTAGACAACAGCTCAGACACGGCTCCTGGGGGCTAAGACCAAGCTGGCGCGAACATGGAGGTTCAGGGTTTGAGTCCTAACTCCCAGGAAGGGAGGAGCCTGACCCATTCCAGCCTTTGGCCCTAGAGACACCGTGCCATGGCCCTGACAGCCAGCACTGTCCCTCCCATGTGGTGTCATGAAAAAGGCCTGAGCATGGAGCTGGAAGACCCACGCCCTGGCTTTTATCAGTAACCAGCTTGGGCAAGTGACCAGAACTTGTGTTCCCTTATGTGTAAAGACAGGTCCTAGTGCTTATCCCTCAGGGTTTCAAAGAGTAGATGAAATGTTCAGCAGTCCCCGGGCATGTAGGGGGCCATTCATGAACCTCTCCTCTCCCTTCCTTTCCTTTCCTCCCTCCCTTCCTTCCTTCCTTCCTCCCTTTCCTCCCTCCCTTCCTTCTTCCCTCTCTCCCTTTCCTTTCTTTCTTTCTTCCTTCCTTCTTTCTTTCCTTCCTTCCTTCTTCCCTCCCTCTCTTCCCTTCCTTCCTCGCTTTCCTTCCTCCCTCCCTCCCTTTCCTTCCTTCCTTCCTCCCTCCTTCCCCTTCCTCCCTTCCTTCCTTCCTTCCTCCTTCCCTCCCTCCTTCCCTTCCTTCCTCTCTCCCTCCCTTTCCTTCCTCCCTCCCTTTCCTTCCTTCCTTCCTTCCTTCCTTCCTTCCTTCCTTCCTTCCTTCTTTCCTCCCTCCCTCCCTCCTTCCCTCCCTTCCCTTTCCTTCCTTCCTTCCTTCCTTTTCTTCCTTCTTCCCTCCCTCCCTCCGTCCCTTTCCTTCCTTCCTTCTTTTCTCCCTCCCTTTCCTTCCTTCCTTCCTTCTGCCCTCCCTCCCTCCCTCCGCCATTGGTTTAACGTTTATTAAGCAGCTATAATGCAACTTACAATACGTCAAGTGCTGGGTAGACTAAAATGAGACAGACCAGGTCACTGCCCCAGGAGTTCTCTGTGGGGGAGGGGGGGCGGTCACACACACTGAGGGGCAGGAGGTACCCTAGGCTGTGGAAGCACAGAAGATGGGCACTCATCCAGGGGTGAGTGTGCGTGCTGTGTCTCTAGGACATTTCCCGGAGAAGACAACGACCACACTGGGTCTTGGATAATCAGCAAAGAAGGGGAAAAAGACATTTCAAGAATAGCAGCGGGAAGCCAACATCCCAGGGTGAACGGTTACATCGTGAACAAGGGAAGCCACAGTCATTTGGTGGCGTTGAGGCTGGTGAGCCTAGAGAACTGGGGCCTTGTGGTCGCTTCCCAGGCTTTCTCCTGAGGTCACTGGGGTGCACCGGGATGACACCATCCGTTCTGCCACAGAGGGAGCCAGGACTGCAGCTCCCTTGGCCCCCCTCCAGGGTTGGAAAGGGATAAAGGTGAGAAAGCGGGGTTAGGGAGACTGGTCCCCATTTCTGCCCTCCACCCCTAGTGTCGCCACTCTCTGGCGGTCTCTCCTTGTAGGTCACCTATGGGGCTGGTGACCTCGAGGCCAGTGCAGACAGGAAGTTAGACAGCCCAGCCCAAGTTCCGAGGAGGCCCTCCTGGAGGAAACGGGCCATTCTGGGGCAAGGCTCAGACCTGGAAGGTTATGAGGGAGGAAAGACAATCCACTCCAGTCATCGTGACCTGGAAACACAGAGGACAGGCCTCCTGGAGTGAGGAGGGGACCCAACAGACACGACCCCGAGGGCACAAGGAACTCGTGCTGAGTGCCCAGAGACACAGAAGCAAAATGAGGAAGCATTAAGAAGTGGCAGGGAGACCTGAGCTATGACCGAGATACTACTCAGATGGCCCAGTGCCCAGGTGCTGGACCAGGAAACAGCTTTCCCTAGAAGCCCATGGAGCAGAAAAGTCAGACGAGAGGTGGAGCTCAAGTGCTCAACCAAGAGACCAAGCCCCAGCCCTGCATCTCTCTCTAGGGTCTCCATCCACAAGAGGGAACTATAGAAAGGCAGCAGTCCCTCTGCCTTGACACACTTTCTTCCCTGACACAGGATAGGGTTCAAGCCAATGCCCTGAGTTCTGGAAAGGCCTCCCAGAAGGGAGCGGAAAAGTCCCGTTTAAATCTGCAAGCCCAAGAGGGAAGGTAGAGAGACCCACAACTTCAGCAGGATCCCTGGGGGCTCCTTCCTCCTGCTGTCCTCCAAGGTGAGGGGTGCTCCTGGACCGCAGAGTACGGGGAATTTCTTTCGGTGGGATGGGTGCACTCTGGGGCCCTTGTTCCGGAGCTCCAATGCCTGGTCTCTCAAACCCAGCCCTCTCCATTATCTTGTGAGCAGTGGATTCAGGCTGCTCCCCCTTGGACTTCTGCCCGTCTCTGGAGAGGGACAGGATCTCTCTGCTCAGAGGGTAGGGACTGGAACCTCGGACCCCAGTCTCTACTTGGCCTGGCATTCAAGGCCCCTCAGTCTACATCTTCAGCCTGATGAATGGACAGGGATTCTGTTTCCAGGCAGCTGGACCTCTCCATGGTCTCAGGTCACCACCGAGCCTTCTGACCAATCCACCCTTGCTTACACACTCCTCTTGACCGGAAGGCCCTACCCCTCCCTTCTCCCACTCCTCCAATCCAACCTATCCTTCATGGCCCAGCTCCAGCTTCACCCTTTTCTCTAGAAAGCCTTCCCTTGATCTTCAAGCCAATAGTCCCTCCTTGGAGCGGCCCCTCTCCTGAGAACTTAGGACCCATTTAACACCTATTGTTACTTATATCTCACAGTGAGGTCACAGCTCCTTGACCAGACAGACTGCAACCCTTCCCAGCTTGCTCCCGTGGTGTCATGGTTCATCTCTGCACCCCCAGTGGGCACTCGACAAATATTCCATTGGTGAGGACTGAGTCCTGGAATTTGGAATGCCCCAGGTCAGGGGCAGGAGGGAGAATGAAGGGGTGAGGATTAGGGGTAGCACTTGGCTCCAGACTCCAAGAAGGCGAGAATGTGAGCTCACTGGATGCACACTTGTGACACATCAGTCCCAATCCCAGCCACCAGGCTGAGGACTAAAGACAGCTTGAGCTGGCCAGTTAGGCTGGGTCGGGTTGGTTTTATTTTAGGTCTGAAGGCTCCAATTCCCCAGGAAATTCAATTTAGAACCAAAAGCAGGAATGTGACGCCCCAGTGCTGGACAGAAATCTGTCGTGGGTAAGGGAGCCAGGCTCTCCGGGGCTCACAGGGGTGGGTGGGGAGGAGGTACTGGGGGAGCCAAGGGTGTGGGGGCTTGGCCACTTGCCCCAGCCAGAGCTACCCTGAGTCCCCTTGCACCCCGTCTGCATCTTGGGTGGCTGAGGGAGGAGGGGAACTTGCTCCGAGGCTGTCCTGCCAGCAGGGCCCCCAGAGGCAGCGCTCTGGCCTTGCTGTTCTGTCAGCCCTCAGCAGGGAGTGTGGGGGATTCTGGTCTCGGCGTCTGTGGGGTTTTGGCTGGGTCTCCTGCGGTTTGGGCTTCCTGGGCAGCAGGGTTCTTTCTCCCAAGGCGGCAGAGCCAGGCCTCCTCGAGTTATGAAAGCCACATTGTCTGGCCCAGCTCAGGCTGGGGAGGGGGCTCGCTGGGGCTCTGGGTCGGGGGAGCCTTAAGTTACAGCCTAGAGTTTACCCCTCCAGGTGGCCCACCCTTCCTGAGCACATCCACCCCCCTCGGCTCCCTGCTAGCACTCGGAATGGGTCACACAGGAGAGTCGAGCTTGCAAGGAGGTAGTGGGGGAGAGAGCGGAGAAAACAGATGAGCAGAGAAAGAAGGCAGGGCGGGAGAGAGAGGGTGGGAGAGAAAGAGGAGAGGCCCAGAAAGTGAGGAGGGGTGAGAGAAGCCGAGAGGGAGAGAGGTTCCCAGACACAGAGAAAGATCCTTCCTGGCCCTCACCCCAACCTCTCTCTCCAGGCTGAAGAAGGAGTCCACTTCTTGGAGGAGCTTATTCTCCAGAAGTCTCTGCTCCAAGGGCCCCACAAAGAGGAGAGAGAATCTGAGGGCTAGTGGGGATACTCAGCAGGCACATAAGTCCCATCTTCGCGCTGGCCCTTGGCCAGACATCTCCCACTTGTCCTTGCCCCACTGAGGTGGCCCTGGGTGTGCACCAGATAGACCTGGGGAGGTGACAGACTCTCCAACAGGCACACAGGCCCCTATGGGCAGAGGTGGAGACTGAGGCCAGAGAGGGGAAGGAAATTGTCCAAGGCTACGCAGGGAGTTGGTGTCAGAGACCCAGGACCAGACCTTCTTTATTCAGAGTCTCAAAGAGAGGAGAAAGGGAGAGTGGGGGTGGGTGAGAGGAAGGCAAAAGAATATGAGACTAACCTAGAGCTGAAGTCCTGAAATCTGGGCCTAGATTCTTGTTTTCCGCCACACTGCCCCCCAACAAATCCCCACTTCTCCCGGGCCCCGCGTGCCACTGTGAGCCTCAGTTTACATCCGCACATGAGGAGAATGGACTGAGAGCCACAGCCTCAGGGCTCCCACCCCGTATCTCTCTGGGAGTCGCAAAGCCTTCCTGGGGTGGGAGGCTCCCGCAAGAATCCCAGAGAGGTTACAGACCCTGCGAGGTGGGGGAAGGGGCATTTCACTCCAACTATGGGCACTTGGTTGGAGTGTGTGTGTGTGTGTGTGTGTGTGTGTGTGTGTGTGTACGTGCTCGCCTGCAGGGTGGGAGCGGCGAGGCCCGGGTGGGGAGGAAGACGAGGGAGACAAGATGGCAAAGAGGGGAGGGGCCGGGTCCTGCAGCAGCTTTCGGCGGACAAAAGTTTTCTGGAAGCGCTAGGCTCTCGTTGGATTGGGGGAAGGGAAGGAGAGAAAGACTCAGACACCCCAACCCCAGCCTGAGGCCCCCATAAATATTTACACACTGGGCAGAAACGGTTGGGACACAAGTCCCAGACGGACAGACACCGCGGGGTGTGGGTGTGTGTGTGTGTGTGTGTGTGTGTGCGCGCGCGCGCGCGCCTGGTGTTGGGAGTGGGGGTAATTGGAGCCAGTTTGGCGCAGCCGCGGTCTCCATTCGGCCCTGCCCCCATCACCCCAGCCCTCTACTCTCCTTGGACCCAGTCCCCATACCCAGTCTCCTCACCCCCACCTCCACCCAAGCTCCCCGGAACCGTCTCCCCGCGTCTCCCGGAGGAGGAATGAGAATTAACAAATCCCCCCAACCAACTCCCCCACCCCCCCACCCCTCCTTCCCCCGGCTTGGCCGCCCACCCCGCTCCCTTCCAGTCTCGCTCTTCAGCCGCGGTCCTACCTGGGCCCGGGGCTGCGCTGGGGGCTCCATGGGGCGCGTCGCAGTGAGGGGGGCGCTGGCCACTCACCTGGGACATCGGCCCGGGACCTGCAGAAAACAGGGCTCAGCGGGCGAGGCCGACCTTCCCCTAGCGCCAGCAGGGGAGGGGGGAACGCGCAGGGGGGGGGTGTGATCGGGCCGCAGACGCGCGCCTCCCCCCTTTCCAGCGCGGTCCCCGACCAACTTACTCGTGCAAGCTGCGCGCTACTCGCTCAGCCGGCGGGGATCACGGCGCGGAGGCTGCCATGCGCGCCTGCGGAGGGCGCCCCAGCCGAGGGGCCGCTCGGCTCCCCGCCGCTCGCCCCGCGCCCCCTCCCCTCTCACTCGCTCCTTTCTCCCATTTCGGCGCCAGCTCGCTCCGCTCGCCCCCTTCCTTCTTCCTTCTCCCTCTCCAGCCCCCTCGCTCCTCCCCCGCTCGCCTCTCCCCTCCCCTCTTCCCAGGCCCACCCTCTCCCCGCCCCCTCCCCGGCTTCCCCGTCGCCCCCTCCCCCCCACCCCCACGTCCCTTCCCCGCGCCGGGCCGGGCGCTGCCAGGGCCGGACACGTCTGTCCGCGGGGCGCCGCGGCCGGAGCCCCCACAGGAAGCCGATTCCGCGCGTTTCCTCCGCGACTTCGGGGCTGGGCCCCAGTCTCCCCAAATCTCCGCCCGCCCCCAGGCCCAGCGCCCCGAGGGGCCGCACCAGGGGCCGCGCCCTCGCCTTCTCCTGCCCTAAACTCTGCAAAAGTTTTCGGGAAATCAGGAGAACGAGAGAGAGAGAGAGAGAGAGAGAGAGAGAGAGAGAGAGAGAGAGAAAACCGCTGTGACCACAACCACCTCGAGCCAAGGGTCTGAATAATTGTGGCCCCAAATCTCGTTGTCCCAAAGATGGGAGTGATCAAGGCCCTCGGGCACCCTTCGCCCACCCCCTCCGCCTGGGGCCTGGGGCTCACAGACCTCGTGCCCACTCCGCCAGAAGCTGTCCCTCCGGGAAATCCGGTTAGTGACCATCTAGCCTCCCGCGTCCGGTAGCAGCCCCGAGCATCCCTAATCCGCACCCCCCCCACCCCCGCCCCCTGCCCCGGCCCTGCCAGCTGTGCGTGGGAATTTGTGTCAGAAAACCAACTTTGGAGGCAAAGAGAGGTTCTCCGAGTTGAGCCCTTCTTTTGGCTCCAGACCGGAGTCTGAGGCCTTCCAAACTGCGGGTGTTCGGGAAAGAGAGAAAGGGCCCCTCCAGGCAGGGACAGCCCGACAGCATATCTGGAATCGCGAGCTGAGTCCCTCCTCGGGGCCGTGGGGACAGGAAGGAGCCGCCATCAGACAGCCCGAGGTGGGGGGTGGGGGGCGAGGACCTTCAGCGTGACCCCGGGACCAGGTCCCCGAGAATGGGGGAGGGCTTGGAGCCTGCGGCCCGCTGGGCGTGCCCGTGGGATGATCCTCAGGTGGGGCCGCCGCTGGGGTGACAGCGTCTGGGCCACACTTGACCCGGGCCGCCTCGGAGCCGAGTCTGGGCGCCCCACCACGCCGGCCAGTGAGCAATTAGGGAGGCGGCGGCGCCAGGCCAGTTCGCCTAATCCCGCCTTCCAGCCCGGGCTTGAAGCAGGGGGCTGGGACACCGGGAGCCGAGTGAGTGACTCGGGGCCTCTCCTCGGCCTCCTCCAGCCCCCGCAGTCGTTACTTACGCCGCTCGAAGGCCCCTGCGGCGCCGTCGCGGCAGGGGCAGGACTGCCGTAGCCCCACGGCGCTCGCTCGCCACGCTCTCGCCACCCGCGGCCGCGTCCCTGTGATGACCCCAGGTGGCTGCGACCGGAAAGGGGGGGGGGGGAGGGCCTGGAGGAAAGGTCCCGCTCCCGGGGCCGGGCTGCCTGCTGCGGGGCCCTGGCCTGGCGCCCCGGGAGCCAGCCCGGACCAGGCTGCGGTCTGGGAGCTCTGGAGAGCAGAGTGAACTCCCCCTTCCTGGCAAGGGCTGAGTCACCGGGACGCACCCGCGCCCGGCTCGGCGACTGCTGCATTCTTACCGGCTTACCTGGGCCAGCGGCGTGGGCCTCGCCCTCCTCCAAGGGGGTGGGGGGAACGTTGTCTCCAGGGACCGTCTCTGTCTGCCCTCTCCTGCACCACAGGGCCCCCTCTTCAACCACACCCCCTAGATGGGCACCGGTTCGCCCTTCTCAGTCTCTATCCAGGGCCCCTAAACTCTGGATCAGTCCAGTCCCCCGACCTTAGGGTCCCAAGTCGCCTGCGTGCGCCCAAGTCCTAGGAATCTGGCCCAGGACTAATATGTTTGTTTTGTTGGAAATGTAAAATAGGCTTTGAATCGAATCCCCCACATGCTGGTTTTACAGGTGTGCTCAGTTTGTGAAAATTCAGCAAGGTGAGCGTTTCAGGTACATGTGCTTCGTTGTGTGTTTATTATACATGAATAAAGGTTTAAAAAATCAACACTCATTGAAATCAACATTCCAGGACAGAGCACAGTAGGATGTGATTGATGGCCAGGTGGTGGGCCTTGTCATGGGACTACAGTTCACATCCCAGCCCCACCATCCATACGTTTCCCTGGTGAAATCTTTGCATCTGTCTGAGCTTCAGGAGGGATGAATATTGGGGCCTTCGGTGTCGAACTCAATCCTTTCACTGTTGTCCAGGAGCAGGACTAGGGTAAGGTATACGGGGCACTTGGCTGGGGTGCAAAATTTAGAAGGATGCCAAGATACATAATGTTTTAATCCAATTATTTTAGTATTTAAAACACCCAAATCAGCAAATTCCAGCCCTGCCAGCTAGCTGCCTGTTTCCATAAATAAAGTTTTATTGGAACCAGGGCTGGGGTTAGAGTGAAGCCAGGGAGACAGGATCGTGCAAGTTCAGGGTTAGACCCTGCATTGATTTACAAAATGTTGGCATTTTGTGCACCGTGGATTTTTTGCATTAATTTTGATTTTTAGATATATTGCAGGAAGATACTGTTTATTGTCATTACGGTGTTTTCTTCTTCTTTTTTTAAAGTTCATTTATTTTGAGAACAAGAACAAGTAGGGGAGAGGCAGAGAAAGAGAATCCTAAGCAGGCTCCGCCCTGACAACGCGGGGCTCCATCCCACAACCGTGTGAGATCACAACCTGAGCCAATATTGAGAGTCAGACGCCCAACAGACTGAGCCACCCAGGTCCCCCTTCATTATGGAGTTTTTTCTGATGCCCCTTGACGTTTTTCATCTGAGCCAAGTGCCCTGATCACTCTAGGCCTTACACACCACTCTCCCCGAAGGACCTGGGTAGGACCCCAGGGCAAATGAGTGGAGGTTTAAGATGCCACTCCCACCCACTCACACACACCAGGCAGGCTCTGCTCCCCTTGTCCTGGCCTTGCTCTCCTGGGGCCCACTGATCGGTTCAGAGTAAAATGACAGTGGCCTCCGGGCTCTGTGAGATGGGTTCTTCCTACCTCCACCCTCGTCTCCCTCGCTCATTCTCTTCCAGCCTGGCTGCTTCCTGAGTTCCTGTGTTCTCCTTGCCTCGCGTGCCGGCCTCAGGGCTTCTGCTCTTAGTCTACTCTCTGCTCAGAATGTGCTTCCCCTAGATCTCCACACGGCCCCCTTCCTCACTTCCACGTCTCCTCTGCTTGTGTCACCTTCTCAGAGGCCGGCCGGGACCCCTCACTGTCCCCTCACACCACTTTCTTTTTCTTCACGACCTTTTCACCATGTTTTCTCTTCCACGTGTTTGTTTATCGGCAGGAGGAAAGCTCCGGGAGAGAGGGGACTCTGTCTCATCTGCCAGTGTATTCCCTGGAGGGCGTCTGCCACAGAGAGCCCAATAGATCAGTTTCCCAAGAGGCCGGAGGGGGAAGGGGCTGATTGCATGTCACACAGTGAATGGGTTGAAAAATCTTACTAAATCCCGGGTGTCTAGACTCCCAAACCAGTGCTCCTTCCAGCCTCCTGGGGCTTATCAAATCCCCTCCCCCCACCCAGAGCCCTCCGGGCAATGAAGGGTGACCATGACCCCATGGAGCTCTCCCATCTAGTCCTTTCTACACAATGCGCTCACAAGTCTGGCCCAGGCTCAGCCCCTGGTGTCCACCCTTTTCCAGTGTCCGGCAGGCATGCACAATTCTTCCCGGCTTCCTGTCTCTGGCTCAAGGCCAGTCGGGAGCGGCT
This sequence comes from Prionailurus bengalensis, assembly GCF_016509475.1. Classification (NCBI taxonomy): domain Eukaryota; kingdom Metazoa; phylum Chordata; class Mammalia; order Carnivora; family Felidae; genus Prionailurus; species Prionailurus bengalensis. The sequence continues at coordinate 39,398,623 of NC_057349.1, read as the reverse complement.
GGGCCCGGTTCCGCAGCTGGATCGCAGCTGTGGTCTCTGCTGTGCCCGGGGGAATGGGGGACGGGACACTGTGGCGCAACCTCCCGGCAGAGGGCTGTGTAGAAGAGGGTGTGTTTGTGTGCAGTGGGGGCTGCCGGTTTGGAACTGAGAACCTCCAGCTCCCCTCCCTGGCTCCCTCCCTGATGGGCACCGTGTGGGGAATGGAGCTCTGATCCCCACCTTCCTGAAAGAGATGCCATGTGAGCTTGGACCCCAGGCCTGATTCTGTCCCTCTCTTCTGTTCTTGGTGGTAGGTCACATTCAGTAAACGCGCACTGGGTATGTCCTGTATGCCATCCCCTTGCTAGACATTTCTAGGTTTGTTGCTTCCTTCAAAATCCGCGCGGTCTGTCTAGTTATTATGCCCATTTTACGGACAAAGAAACTGAGGCCCAGGTAAAGTGACCTGCTCATGGCCACACAACTAGCAGTGGATGCAGCTGGGACTTGTGCCACATTTTCTGAGGCCACATGCAGTGCTCATTCCATTCCGGGCACAGCCTTTAGCACGTGGAGGGAACTGTGATATTCTTCATGATGTGTCTGTCACCTCCAAGCGGCTTGCCGAATAGGGAGACACGACCCTCTGCACCTCTCCTCTGTCTCATTGGTAATCGGGGTACCCGGGCACTTGGCAGAGTGGAAATGAGTTGGTTGGGTGTCATGGAGACCCGAGGTGCATCTTGGTTCGGTCGCTTCTACTGAGCTTCTAAGTTGCTTCTGCAACTTTCTGAGTGTCCAGTTCTGGGAGGAGAGTTCCCACCTCACAATGGGGGGGGGGGCGGGGGGATTGAGTGAGCGCCCAGTACAACGTGGTTGTCTCTCACTAAAAGTTAACTCTCTTGCCGACACTTCCCTCCCCAACGCTCACTCCGCAGCAGGTGCGGGGCGGGGTGGGGGGGGTGGGGGTGGGAGCTTCAGAGGGCCCCAGGGTTGCTGTTCCGGGTGGTACACAAGTGCTTCCCATGCGACAGGCACAATGAACAGCACTGTGCGTTAGTTCCCGGTTTAATGTTCCAAATAGTGAATATCGATTAATGCTAATACCGGTATTGCCCCCATTTCACAGATGGGGAAACCAAAGGACAGAGAGGTTACGCAACTTGCCCTAGCCCTGCGGCCCTCCGCAGGTGCCATCTTCCCCGGGAGAAAGGAGGTGGCTTGGGTCATCACCGCTGCTTCACTCTCACATAGAACTTCTTCCCCGCCATCCCTTCGCCGTCATCCCTATGGTGAGTTAACTCTGAGCTGTTATCCACATATAAATGTCCTCTTGCCGTGACCTCCAAACTTTTTTTTTTTTTTTTTTTTTTTAGTAATTTAACTTTATAACAATGATAAATTGACCTGTTAAAATTTTTCTGGACAGTGCCAGATTTTGGATTAAAAAAATATTTTTTTAAATGTTTACTTATTTTTGAGAGAGAGGAAGACGGAGCATGAGCGGGGGAAGGGCAGAGAGAGAAAGACACACACGCAGAATCCGAAGCAGGCTCCAGGCTCTGAGCTGTCAGCCCAGGACCCGACGCGGGGCTTGAACCCACGAACTGCGAGATCACGACCTGAGCTGAAGTCGGAGGCTCAACCGACTGAGCCACCCAGGCGCCCCAGGATTTTTTTTTTTTTAACGTTTATTTATTTTTGGGACAGAGAGAGACAGAGCATGAACGGGGGAGGGGCAGAGAGAGAGGGAGACACAGAATCGGAAACAGGCTCCAGGCTCTGAGCCATCAGCCCAGAGCCTGACGTGGGGCTCGAACTCACGGGCCGCGAGATCGTGACCTGGCCGAAGTCGGACGCTTAACCGACTGCGCCACTCAGGCGCCCCTACCCCAGGATTTTTTAGAGCAGTTTCAAATTCACAGCGAAACTGAGCACAAAGTACAGGGAGGTCCCATCTACCATACACCCGTATATCACCCCAAGTCCAGAGTTCACATCGGGGTTCACTCTTGGTGGCGCATGTTCCATGGGTTTGGACAGATGTATAATGAGCATATATCCGCCACTGTGGCATCAGAGTTGTTTCACTGCCCTAAAACCCTGAGCACCACTATCCTCTTCAAGTTTTGCCTCTTCAAGAATGTCATGAATGTTCATGTACAGGTTTTTGTGTGGACATCAATTTTCAACTCATTTGGGTAAATACCAAGGACTGTGATTGCTACATTGTATGGTAAGAGTATTTTAGTTCTGTAACAAACTGCCAAATTTCTTCCAAAGTGGCTGTATTGATTGGGGTGCCTGGGTGGCTCAGTTGGTTAAGCGGCCGACTTCGGCTCAGGTTGTGATCTCGCAGTTGTGGGTTCGAGCCCCGCGTCGGGCTCTGTGTTGACAGCCCAGAGCCTGGAGCCTGCTTCGGATTCTGTGTGTGTTTCTCTCTCTGCCCCTCCCCCGCTCATGCTCTGTCTCTCAAAAATAAATAAACATTTGAAAAAAACGTACAATTCAATGATTTGGTGTATATTATGTTATTAATTGCTTCAAATTGTGGTAAAATATATAACAAAAAAATTGCCACGTTATTTTTAATCGCGAAATTCGCTGGCATTCATTACATTCGAAATGTTGTGCCAGCATCACCGCTCTCTATTTCCAGAGCTTTTTCATCACTCTGAACAGAAATTCTGTAACTCCTAAGCTATAACTCCCTGGGTTCGCTTCCTAGGGTGGTCATGACAAAGTACCAAAAACTAGGCGGCTTAACACAATAGTGGTTTATCGTCCCCACAGTTCTGGAGGCTAGGAGTCTGAAAGCCATGCTCTCTCTGGCAGCTCTGGGCAAGGCTCCTTCCTTGCGTCTTCTAGCCTCTGGTGTTTACTTGCGGTCTTTGGCATTCCTTGGCTCGGACACACATGGATCCGGTCACGTGGCCTTCTTCTTCCTGAATTCACATCGTCTCCCCTCTGTGTATGTGTGTCTCTGAGTCCAATTGCCCCCCTTTATAAGAACACCAGTCATACTGGGTTAGGGCCCCCCCTATGACCTCCACCTCGTTCAATCTGCACGGACCCTATTTCCAAATAAATAATGTCACATTCCCAGGTATCAGGGATTAGGACTTCAGCACATCATTTTGGGTTGGGGAGATGCAATTTAACCCATAATATTCCCTGTTCTTTCTTCCCCCCTACCCCTGATAACCTCTGATATACTTTCTGTCTCTATGAATTGGCTTATTCTAGATATTTCATGTAAGTGAAATGAATACAAGATTTGTCTTTTTGCGTCTGGCTTATGTTACTTAGCATAACTTTTTTTTTTTTAATCTGTATTTTTGAGAGAGAGACAGAGTGTGAGTGCGGGAGGGACAGAAAGAGAAGGAGACACAGAATCGGAAGCAGGCTCCAGGCTCTGAGCTGTCAGCACAGAGCCCGACGCGGGGTCGAACTCATGAACTGTGAGATCATGACCTGAGACAAAGTCAGACGCCTAACTGACTGAGCCACCCGGGCACCCCATCAAGGTTCATTCATATTGTAGCATATCAGAACCTCACTCCCTTTAATGGCTGAATAATATTCCACCGTATGGATAGACCACATTTTGATTGCCCATCCATGTACTGAGGGACATTCAGGTTGTTTCTGTCTTGTGGCTGCTTTAAACAACGCTGCGGTGAACATTGGTGTACAAGCGTCTGTCTCAGCCCTTCTTCTTCCAAACTGTTTTGACAGGGCAACTTTAAAAATTTTTATTTTAACGTTTATTTATTTTTGAGACAGAGAGAGACAGAGCATGAACAGGGGAGGGTCAGAGAGAGAGGGAGACACAGAATCTGAAACAGGCTCCAGGCTCTGAGCTGTCAGCACAGAGCCCGACGCGGGGCTCGAACCCACGGACCGCGAGATCGTGACCTGAGCCGAAGTCGGCCGCTTAACCGACTGAGCCACCCAGGCGCCCCTAAAAACTTGAGCATCAATCCCGATGTGTGTCTCTTTACTTACAAATTATATGCCTGTGCTACTGACTTAATATAACATGTATGTAAGAATCATCATCCAAGTAGAAAAGTAGAAAGGGGGCTGCGCGGCTGGCTCAGTCAGTAGAACACGTGACTCTTGATCTCAGGGCTGTAAGTTCAAGCTCCATGTTGGGTATAGAGATTCCTTAAAAATAAAGTCTTAAAAAAATAAATAGGGACACCTGGGTAACTCAGTCGGTTAAGCATCCGACTCTTGGTTTCGTGCCATTCAGGTCATGATGGCAGGGTCATGAGGTCGAGCCCCACATTGGGCTCCTTGCTGGGTGTAGAGCCTGCTTAAGATTCTCTCTCTCTCTCTCTCTCTCTCTCTCTCTCACTCTCCCCCTCTAACGCTCATGCTTGTTCTCTCTCTTTCTCTCTCTCTCTTTAAATAAATAAATACAATCATAAATAAATAAAAATTAAAAAAACAAAAGTGAAAAAATGTGAGACAAAAGGTAAATATGAATGAATCTGAGACAAATAGAAGTAAATATAATTAGGCGTTCCTTCCCGAATCCCACTTTGGAGGCAATGATGTACTCCTCTTCCTGAAGGAATATATGTGATTGACAGACAGCCTTGTCTGTTTGGGAGATTCATGGACTCCCAGAGAACCTCATTAAAAGATTATTTAACTTAATCGGAAGGACCACTCTGGGGTGGCGGTTCAGGCACCTGCAGGCAGTGGTATTTGGAGGTAAGGGAGCAAAGATCGTATCCACCTGTGTGGCCATGTTCCGCGTCTGTAGGCCTTTGAGGGCAATCTTGATATTATTGAAGAGAACAGAGAAAGCAAAATAGAAGGAAGGCACAGAGAGTGGGATTGAGGCAGGTAGTCAGAAAGCACTTCTAGGGGTGCCTGGGTGGCTCAGTCGGTTGTCAGACTCTTGATTTTGGCTCAGGTCACGATTTCACGATTTGTGAGATCGAGCCCTGTGTTGGGCTCGGCGCTGAGCATGGAGTCTGCTTGGGATTCTCTCTCTCTCTCTCTCTCTCTCTCTCTCTCTCTCTCTCCCCCTCTGCCCCTCCCCTGCTCATGCTCGCACTCTCTCTCTCTGTCTCTAAAATAGTATATTAATATGTTTATATTAATATATTAATTATTCATAATTATATATATGTTTGAAAGAAAGAGAAGAAAGAGCGAACTTCTACATAGCCATGAGAATATAACGGGACTGTGGGGGGTGAAGGAGGTAGTAGGAGTGAAGGGGGTGTAGAGTTTAGAGGGGGTATTTGTGTATCCTGGTCCCTGAAGATGCCCATGGCCTACCACTGGGGTGGCAGGTGGTCTGGCCTAAAGCAGTCTAGCTGATGGGTGGGAACATGTCAGAGTCCCTCTAAGGGGCAAGTAAGTCACTGAGAGTTTGGGTTTGGGTTTGGGGTTTCCCTTCTGCTCTGGGCCTTGCAGTAATAAGAAACAAAGCATTTGGCGGGGGCGGGAGGGGGGGCAGCGCCTGGGTGGCTCCGTCGGTTGAGCGCCTGGCTCTTGGTTTCAGCTCAGGTCGTCATCTCACAGCTCGTGGGTTCGAGCCCCTGCTTGGGATTCTCTCTTTCTGCTCCTCCCTGCCTCTGTCTCTCTCTCAAAATAAACAAACTCAAAAATTAAAAAAAAAAAAAAAAAAAAGAGCATTTTCACCATATCGTCTCACTTATTGCCCTCGGTAGCAATTGGCGTCCAGTCAGGAAAGCAGAAACCATTCTAGGGGCTGCAAGCAGAAGGGGGTTGAGTACAGGGAACGGGGCACAGACGTCTTGGAAAGGAGGAGGGGGTGCTCAGAGGCGAGGAAGCTGCTAACGTCCCTGGGCTGGAGCCCACAGCCTGCATTTCGTGTTGAGCAGCTCGAAGTGCTACCACCGCCCCTGAACAGCATCCAAGGAGCTGCAGGGCCCCCCCCCCCCACCGCCACACTGAGGCAGCAACTCCCACTGTGGCCACCGCTAATGCCAGTGCGGGAGTCCCCTGAAGAAGCAGATAAAGCCGCTTCTCCCTTCCCCTCTCTCACCAGCTCTTCCCACTGGCAGAACCTAACTGGAGTTTGGGAAACGTTTTCAGGCCACCAGCACTTGCTGAGCACAGAAGCGGCGGGGGGGGGGGGGGGGGGGGGGGGGGGGGCAGGGGAGGGGGAGAGGAGGCTGAGGGCCAACAGGAAGAGAACTGGTGTGCCATGTAGCCCCTGCGGGTCCCCACCAGGAATAGATGTCCTGTTTCCCTGCGTATTTTCTGTCTCCCCTTGCCACAGTCTGACCTCTATGAGGACAGGGTGCTGTTTGTTCCCCACACTTGCTGCTGCGCCTGGAACCAGAACCGGTGTCAGCGCTCGGTACAATTGTCCTCCCTGACTACTGCGTCCTCTCGCAAATAGAGAGAGTGAATGTTCTCCGCTCTTAACGTACAAAGAAACCAAGGTCCAGAAAGTCGTAACTTGCCCAAAGGGCCCCCGGCTGCCATGACATGCCCGTCTGGCAAACCTCTGGAAGGCTGTGGGGTGAAGACCAGGCTGACTCGGCAGCCGCCACGCCTCCCGGTGTGGCTGCCCCAAGCAAGCTCTGAGCCACCGTGTGGATGCCTCCTTCCAGTCCCCATGTGTTCCTGGAGCGGAGGCCGAGAAGGGCTGACTCAGCGTGACCTTGCCGGTTACTTCTGCCCCAGGAAATAGGGGCATCCTGGCGGCTCTGCCCAAAGGGCCATGATGGAGGGTAGGTCATCTAGGCAGGGGCTGGAGGAGAGGAGCAGGTGGCCCTGCACTGGGCCTTCCCTCCTGTTTCCCCAGAGTGGAGCTCTCCACCAGAGTCACCGGGAAGTTCATGGTGGCGGGATTTCGCAAATCAGAAATCGGCACACGTGGGGAGACACATATGACTGGCTGAGGGCAATGGATGTGAGTATTAGAAGTGGGGTCTATCGCAGGGTTTCTCAAACTTGGCACTTGACATTGTGGGGCCAGACAATGTTTCGGGAGGCTGTCCTGGGCATTGCGGGATTCTTAGCAGTGGCCCTGGTCTCTACCCACTAAAAGCCAAGTAGCACTCCCCCGGGGTGTGACAACCCCAAAATATCTCCAGACGTTGACAAATGTTCCCCGGGGGTGCAAAAGTGCTCTGCTTAAAAAGCACTGGTCTAGGGGCACCTTGGGCGGCTCAGTCGGTTAAGCGTCCCACTTTTGATTTCCGCTCTGGTCACAATCTCATGGTTTGTGAGTTCGAGCTCCGCATCGGGTTCAGAGAGCTGACCATGTGGAGCCTGCTTGGGATTCTTTCCCTGTCTCACTGCCCCTCCCCCGCTCTCTCTCTCTCTCTAAATAAATAAACTTAAAAAAATTAAAAAAAAATTTTAACGTTTTTATTTATTATTGAGAGACAGAGAGACACAGAGCGTGGGCAAGGGAGGGGCAGAGAGAGGGGGAGACACAGAATCTGAAGCAGGCTCCAGGCTCTGAGCTGTCAGCACAGAGCCCGACACGGGGCTCGAACTTACCAACCGTGAGATCATGACCTGAGCCGAAGTCGGTTGCTTAACCAACAAAGCCACCCAGGCACCCTAAACTTAAAAAAAAAAATTTAAAGAATTAAAAAAAAAATGGGTCTCTCCCTCCAAACATAGGACATATCTTGACATTGGATGTGCCCAGTGACCAGGAGCTGGTTCAGTCTGGCAGAAAATATAGTCCTTGTCCCTCAAGGCAGAGAAGCACAGTCTTCCTCCTAGTCTGGGGGAGAGACAGATCCTGACCTTGGGGGAACTTCTGGACTATGAGGAGAGATTGGACAGCCCCTAGAGAAGCAGAAAAATATGGTGGTTAAGAGCATGAACTTCAGAGACAGAATCCTGGCTTCAACTCCTGGCCCCATCACTTACAGGACGAGTTATTTTTTGTGCCTTCGTTTCTAATCTGTAAAATGGAGACAGCGCTGGCACCAATCTTGTGGGGTTTTCTGAAATTATTTATTTATCTTTCAATAACAGACTTTATTTTTTAGAGAAGTTTCAGATTTTTAGAAAAATCGAGAAGCTGGCACAGCATTCCCCTATATATCCCGGCCAGCTTTTTCCGTTGTTAACATTTCTTACAATTAATCAGCCAATATCGATTAGCTGTAATCAACTAAAGCTCGCAGTTTATTCAGACTTCCTTAGCTTTTACCTAATGTGCTTTCTATGCATCAGGGTTCCACCCAGGATACTACATTGCGCTTAGTTGGCACGTCTCCTTAGGCACCTCTTGGCTGTGGCAATTTCTTAGACTTTTCTTACTTTTGAGGATCTTGACAATTTTGAGGTGTACGAGTGAGTTGTATCGTAGGATGCCCCTTTATGGGATTTGTCTGCTTTTTTCTCACGATCAAACTGGGATTTTGGATTTCAGGGAGGGTGGATGATCACAGGGGTGAAGTTCCCTTCCCATCGTGGCATGTCAATATTGTATGCAATCAGTGTGCCTGATGACTATGGGTGTTGCCCTAGGTCACCTGGCTGAGGTCCTGCTTTCTCCGGTTTCTCTACTGGGAAGTTATCGCCTCCTTCTCGACTGCGCGTTTTGGAAGGAAGTCACCGTGTGCAGCCCATGCTTAAGGTGCGGGGAGCCTCATAAGGAATTTGTGAAGACTGAATCAGTTAAGAAATGTGTAGTCGGTCCTCCAGGCCGCCTGGGTGGCTCAGTCGGTTGAGTGTCTGACTTCGGCTCAGGTCATGATCTGACGGTTCGTGAGTTCGAGCCCCACGTCGGGCTGTCTGCTGTCAGCTCAGAGCCTCCTTCAGATCCTGTCTCCCTTTCTCTCTGCCCCTCCCCCACTCATGCTCTGCTTCTCAAAAATGAGTAAATATTAAAAAAAAAAAAAGAAATGTATAGTTCTAGACCAACGCTTGGCATGTGCTAAACCGTACCTAATGACTTGTTATTATGGTGGTGATGGGGAGGTCCTCTGAAGACGAGATCAGGCAGCCTCCGCACAGAAAACAACGTGTAAGACTGTGTTAGGCAGAATAATGATGTCCCTCCAAAAGATGTTCCAAAAATGTATGAATAGCTTACCTTATATGAAAAAGGGGACTTTGCGGATATGATAAAGGATATGGCCTTGTTGTCATGGGGAGATCACTCTGGATTATCCAGGTGGGCCTATCGAGTCACATAAACCCTTCCCAGTGAAGACACTGTCTTGGCCGTGATTGGAGAGAAGGTTCGCAATGTGATGGCAGAAGGCCAGAGAAATGGGAACATAAGGACTCAACCTACAGCTGCCAGTTTTGAAGAAGGAGGAGGGGCCACTGGCCCCAGAAAGGCACGCAGCCCTGCCGGGAGCTTAGCCCCATGACACCCGTGTTTGACCTCTGACCTAAAGAACAGGTGCCAGGCTGGAAGTGGTGACAGGCAGAAGTGACTTCATCCTAACTGCAAAAGAATCAGCCTGCGGGCATCTTTCCCTTGCAGACTCAGTTTTTGCTAGCGATAACGATAGCCAAGAACACACGGATGGTGATTCTACCATTTCTTGAGGGCCAGCTTCACCTCAGTTCAAATCTTCCTAAAACTCAATTTTTTTTAACGTTTATTCATTTTTGAGAGACAGAGAGAGACAGAGCATGAGCAGGGAAGGGGCAGAGAGAGGGAGACACAGAATCCGAAGCAGGCTCCAGGCTCTGAGCTGCCAGCACAGAGCCCGACGCAGGGCTCGAACTCGTGAACTGCGAGATCATGACCTGAGCTGAAGTTGGACGCTCAACCGACTGACCAACCCAGGTGCCCCCCTAAAAAACAATTCTTGCAGATTTATCAGAATATTGTCAGAGTGGGGAGCCTGGGGGGGCTCAGTCTGTTGAGCGTCCGACTCTTGGTTTTGGCTCAGGTCATGATCTCATGGTTTGTGAGTTCAAGCCCCACGTGGGGCTTGGTGCTGCCAGTGTGGAGCCTGCTTGGGATTCTTTCTCTCTGCTCTTCCCCTGCATGCATGCTCTCTCTCTCTCAAAATAAATACACTTAAAAAAATACTATCAGATGGAAATGCAAGCTGGTGCAGCCACTCTGGAAAACAGTATGGAGGTTCTTCAAAAAACTAAAAATAGAACTACCCTATGACCGAGCAATTGTGCTATTAGGCATCTATCCACGGGATACAGGTGTGCTGTTTCAAAGGGACACATGCACCCCAGTGTTTATAGCAGCACTATCGACAATAGCCAAAGTATGGAAAGAGCCCAAATGTCCCTCGATGGATGAATGGATAAAGAAGATGTGATATATATATATATATATATATATATATATATATATATATCATGGAATATTGCTTGGCAATCAAAAAGAATGAAATCTTGCCATTTGCAACTACGCAGATGGAACTGGAGGGTATGATGCTAAGTGAAATTAGTCAGAGAAAGACACATATCACATGACTTCACTCATATGAGGACTTTAAGAGACAAAACAGATGAACATAAGGGAAGGGAAACAGAATATAAAAACAGGGAGGGGGACAAAACAGAAGAGACTCATAAATATGGAGAACAAACAGAATTGCTGGAGGGGTTGTAGGAGGGGGATGGGCTAAATGGGTAAGGGGCACTAAGGAATCTACTCCTGAAATCATTGTTGCACTAGATGCTAACTAATTTGGATGTAAATTTAAAAAAATAAAAAATAAAACAAGTTAATTTAAAAAATACTGTCAGAGTATCTGAAATACCCTGCAACTATGCATTCATTCGTTCATTCATTCATCTATTCAATAAGTATCCATTAAGCACCAACTGGGTGGCTCAGCCGGTTAAGGGCCCACCTCTTGATTTTCACTCCGGTCACGATCTCCTGTTTGTGAGATCGAGCCCTGGGGTGGTCTCCTCTCTGAGCATGGAGCCTGCTTGCGATTCTCTCTCTCCCTCTCCCTCTGCCCCTCCCCTGCTCGCACGTGCTGGGACACAAATACACTTTCTCTCTCAAAAGAAAAAAAAAAAAACTGGGGCGCCTGGGTGGCTCAGTCAGTTAAGCGTCCGACTTTGCCTCAGGTCATATCTCGCGGTTCATGGGTTCAAGCCCTGCGTCGGGCCCTGTGCTGACAGCTCAGAGCCTGGAGCCTGCTTTAGATTCTGTGTCTCCCTCTCTCTCTGCCTTCCTCTGCTCGCTGTCTCTCTCTCTCTCTCAAAAATAAACAAACATTAAAAAAGAAAAAAAAGAAAAAGAAAAAAACTAAGAAAAAAAAAGCACCAACTGTTGAGGCCCTGCCCTCCAGAAGCTCTCCAATGGGGAGAGTGGGACATAGCCGGGCATAACCAGAACCCGAGGCAGAGTAGGACTGTGGCCTTCAGGCAGCATGTTTAGCTGGGGAGGAGGCACGAGGCTTGGGGAATCTGGGAAGGCTGCAAGGAGGTGGTATGTTTAAATTGGGTCTTAAAAAACCGGGATGATGCCGTGGCGTTCTAGGTAGGACAAACAGTACGAGCAAAGGCAAAGAGGAAGGGAAATGGAGGCCTGTGGACTAGCTCTTTTATTCCTCATGGCATCCTAAATGAGTAGGTACTGTTATTATCCCCGTTTTGCAGAAGAGTAGACTGAGGCACAGAGCAAGTTGAATAACTTTCTCTGGAGCACATCCAGCTTCCAAGTGGTGAGCCGGGGTTTGCAGCCTGGTGGCCTGACTCTAGAGGTCCTGCTTAGTCTTTTCATCCCATCCTCTGGGGAAATACGAGCTCAGCAGGGTGAACTTAGACCATGGGAGCAAAGGAGTGAACGTCATGTATTCATTCACTTTGTCATTCAACAAATCTGGATGGAGCACCCACGGGGTACCAGCCAGCTCTGTACGAGGGAAACCAAGGTGAGTCGGCAGCCTTCCCTTGAGGACCTCCCATCCGGAGGGAGAGGCAGGTGCGTAGATGCTGAACTACCTTGCTGCACAGTGAGTACCCGAGAGGGGGGCACAGAGGAGGTAGAGCATGGAGACCAAAGCTGACCCTTGGGAAGCTTCTGCCAAGAGGATGGAAGGGGGAGCCAAGTCAGTGAAGGAGACAGGGAAAGCTGGTCTGGGAGTTCAGGAGGGCCAGAGGGCAGAACGGGACCCACCCTAACACTTGCAGGGCCCCTGGCTCACGGCCTTTCCCCTTTCTTTTCACCCTTTCAGTTTGTCCTGCAGAGGGAGGGTCTCATATCAGCATGCATGCACGTTGCAACCATGAAGCCAAGCTCTGTCCACACCCCTCACCTGCAAACAGTCTCCCTGTCACCCCTCAGGCCCACGGTGCCCGCGTTAATCAGACTTCACCCTTTAAGAGGAGACACTGAGAGGGGCGCCTGGGTGGCTCAGTCGGTTGAGTGTCCGACTTCGGCCCAGGTCATGATCTCGTGGTTTGTGAGTTCGAGCCCCACGTCAGACTCTGTGCTGACAGCTCAGAGCCTGGAGCCTGCTTCCGATTCTGTGTCTCCCTCTCTCTCTCTCTCTCTCTGCCCCTCCCTGGCTCGCACTCTGTCTCTCTCTCAAAAATAAATAAAGATTAAAAAAAAAAAAAAAAGAGGAGACACTGAGGGAGGAAGCCCTCGCAGGCCCTGCAAGTGAGCCTAGGGTTGCCTGGGGGAAGACTTCCTAAATATCGGCTACCCGGAGTGTGGCCTAGAAGAAAAGTTCCGTGCTCTTAGGAGGGTGTGAGTCTTTGGCCCCATGAGCAACTTGTTGGGTCAGGGACTCTGCTTGTCCGTGTCCGAAGGCCATTTTGGATCCGAATCATGGAGGCCCTAAGAAGAGGCTCCATCCATCCAATGTCAAATTCTCCAGGGAGGTTGAGTGGCCCGAGGATCAAGATGTGGCCACTGCAGCTACAAGGTGGCCTGGGCTTTGTGAGAGGGCAGTGTGGGAGCCGAGCTGGGTGTGGAGAGATGTCGGGTGAGCATGAGGTGAGGGGGAGAAACCAGAGAGTACAGAGCCCTCTTTCAGGAAAGTTGGCAGTGAACGGAAATAGAGCCAGAGGAAAGGCTCTCAGGAGGGAGGTAGGGAAGAGGGAATGTTTTTATTTGTTTGTGTTTAGAAGGCAGCAGACAGGAATATGTTTTAGTCTGAGGGAAAAGAGTCGGTGGAAAGAGGGAGGCGGGTGAACAAAATCCGGGGAAAAAAGTGAATGAAGAGAAGGTATAACCATAAAAGATCTTTTTACTTCATCGGCCAGGGGATATGATGGCCTTAGAAAAAATAAAGAAGGACTCCTCTTTCTCTGAGCAAAAGTGACAGGAGATTGATGGAGCCCGGGGGGGTCCTGATTGTTCCCGAAAGCATCCACGCTTACTGAACACCCATTCGCTGTGTGCCTGGCACTGTTTTAGATGCTAAGCTTATCAAATCTTAGCCATTCGCCACAAGAACTCTTAGGATCAATACTGTTCTTGTCCCCTCTGTTTGACAGTAATCTAAACAGAGGCACGGAGAGGATTAGTAACTGGTCCAAAGTAACACATCTAGTTAGTACTGTTTTTAGATGTAGGCGAAGGGGCCTCTGACCTGGGATCTGTACCTTAGAAGGCTCCGTGGTTCCCTGCCGCCCCAAAAAATAAACGTATTAACAGAACAAGACTTCAGCTTCTGGCCACGATGAAGTGAAAGAGGCTGGATTTACTGCCCTGCCCTTAAACACGTAGGACTCCAGACAAAATGTATGAAACAATGATTTTCAGACTTTGGACAAAGGCGTCTCAGGACCACGATCTCCTGAAAAGGGAAACAAATGAGGTGAGCCCTGTAATTACCCCAGCTCCCTGCCTGAGGCAGTTTCCAGGCTTTAGCGCAGGGGGGAGGGAATCCAAACAGAGCCCGGAAGTCTTGCTGATTGAGAAGACAGATTTAGAGTTCAAGAGGCCAAGGTGCTAGAATTTACAGGGCAGAGTCCCAGGGAGGGGGAGCTGAACATATATCCAGAACATATATCCAGAACATATATCTGGAATGGCTGGGAAAATAGTCACTAGAGCTATAGGCGTAGCTCTGTAGCTCACGCAGGGAAGGGATTAGTTTGTGTTCCCAAAAGGCAGAAGGGCAAGACCTTGTAATACGTGGGGTACAGTCCTCAGAAAGGTATTGCCTTAGTAGAGGTCTAAATTAACCTTAGTCTAACAGCTTCTCTGCATCTGTCCTAAAAATCTTAAAAGCAAGCCTCAGAAGCATACATCGTATTCCAAGTATGTTAGCTATGTATCAGAGCCAAGTCCAATACTACTCAAAGGAACGCAACATACTCCCAACATCAAGCAACGCGAGATTCACAATGTCTGGCGTCTAATCAAACTAGAGACCAATATCCCTCAACGTAGACACACGCACACACAATTTTTAAAGTGCGTTCCATGCCCAGCATGGGGCTCAAACTCACCGCCCTGAGATTAAGAGTTGCAGGCTGTTTGGACTGAGCCAGTCAGGTGTCCCAGACGCAAAAATTCTAAACAAATTTTAGTAAATCAAATCTAACAATATTTTAAAATTATTTTTATTTTTATATTTTGAGAGAGAGTGTGTGTAAGCAAGGGAGAGGGGCAGAGGGAGGAGGGAGAGAGAGAGAGAATCTTAAGCACACTCCATGCTCAGCTCTGAGCCTGACATGGGGCTCAATCCCACGACCCTGGGATTATGACCTGAGCCCAAATCAAGAGTCAGACGCTTAACCGACTGAGCCACCCAGGTGCCCCTAACAATATATTAAAAAGATAATACATCATGACAAAGTGAGGATTATCTTAGGAATGCAGAGTTGGTTTCATATTTTAAAACCGATCAATTTAATTCACCATATTCAACAAACTAAAAAGAGGAAGCAATATGATCATGTTAATAGATATAGAAAAACATTTGACAAAATTCAACATTCATTTACTTTCAGAAAACTAGGAATAGAAAGAAATGTCCTCAACCTGATAAAGAGCAAACAAACAAATAAACAAACAAACAACAAAAGGTATGCAAAGAAGTAGAAAGGATGGGTTGCCTGGCTGGCTCAGTCAGTAGGGCATGGGACTCTTGATCTTGGGGCTGTGAGTTTGAGCCCCACATTGGGGCTTAAGCTTAATCTTAATCTTAATTAGAGATTACCTAAAAATAGAATCTTATTTTAAAAAAGTAGAAAGTATAATCCACAATCAGGAGAAAAGTCATTCTGTAGAAAGACCCTGAAATGAAGAGATGTGAAGGAATTAGTCTTAGAGAAGGACATTGAAAGAGATAATATAATATTCCTCATATGTCTCACATGTTCAAGAAGATAAACACATGAACATTACGAGGAGAAAAACAGAAGTTATAAAAAAGATCCAAAAGTGATTTCCATATATGAAAAATACATATTTTAAATTTAAAAATGTACTGGATGTGATTTAAAGCAGATTTAGATACTCTAGAAGAAATGATCAGTGAATCTGAAGATACAGCAACATAAAACAGCCACAATAAAGCCCAGAGAGAAAGTAAGAATGGGAAAAAGTAAATAGAACATCAGTGACATTTGAGATAATATCAAGAAATCAAACATATGAGTAATCAGACACCCAGATTGGGGCAGGGAGATAACAAATATATTTGAAGAAATAATAGACAAATATTTTCCAAATTGAAGTGAAATAAGTCAGTCAGAGAAAGACAAATACCATATGATCTCACTTATCTGTGGAATTTAAGAAACAAAACAAACAAGCAAAGGAAGAAAAGAGAGAGAGACAGAAACCTAGAATCTTAACTATAGAGAACAAACTGTTGGTTACCAGAGGGGAGGGGGGTAGGGGGATGGGAGAAATTGATGATGGGGATTAAAGAGTACACTCATCATGATGAAAAAAGAAAATAAAATAATTCATTCCCCCCCTGCCCAAATTTCTAAATTTGGTGAAAGAGAGAAACAACAGATTCCAGAGGTACAATGAACCCAGGAAGAAGAAACATAAAAAAAAAAAACACATGAAGACACATCATAATTCAACTGCTGGAAACCAGTGATAAAGGGCAAACTGTATAAACAGCCAGAGAAAAAAGGGCACATTTTATACAGAGGAGCAAAGGAAAAGAATGACAGTATATTTCTCATGAGAAACTATGCAAGTCATAGGACTATGGACAGGCATCTTTAAAGTACTACAAGAAACAAAAGAAAGAAAGAAATTGTCAACCCAGAATTCTATACTTAGTGAAAATATCTTTCAGAAATGAAGGCAACCTACAGACAGAAAACTCAGGATCTAGAATTGCCAAAGAAAATTTGAAAAGAAGTAAACTAGAAAGAATTACACTAACTTGATTTCAAAGCTTGTCATAAAATTATAGTGTGGTATTCATATACAGACAAATCATCAGTTGGTGTTCATCAATTATAATTTGCATTTCCCCTTTTTAATTATAATAGATAATGTTGAATATTTTAAAATAAAAATAAGTAAACTTAGAATCTAAATAATTTCAAACTTTTTACATCTACTTTAAAATGCATTTATGGGGGCACCTGGGTGGCTCAGTTGGGTAAGTGTCCGACTTTGGCTCAGGTCATGATCTCGTCGTGGTTTGTGAGTTTGAGCCCCGTGTCGGGCTCTGTGCTGACAGCTCAGATCCTGGAGCCTGCTTTGGATTCTGTGTCTTCCTCTCTCTCTGCCCCTCCCCTGCTCAGGCTCTGTCTCTCTTGTTCTCTCTCTCAAAAGTAGATATTTAAAAAATTTTAAATGCTTTTATAGTAAAATATATTAGAACATTGTCTACTTTGAGCACAATTACATTTTGTTTTTAAGCCGTCATACCATTACTGTCAATAAAACAATTACAGGGGCACCTGGGTGACTCAGTTGGTTGAGACTCTGGCTTTGGTTGAGGTCGTGATCTCACGGTTCATGAGTTCAAGTTCACATTGGGCTCGCTGCTGAGCCTGTCAGCACAGAGCCCACTTTGGATCCTCTGTCCCCCTCTCTCTGCCCCTCCCCCACTTGTGCTGTCCCCAAAATAACTAACTTTGAAAAATAATACAACAATTACATGGGAATCAATTATAAAAACATAGTTGGTGATCTTAATGAAATGAGAGCAGGAAATAGAAATGTTCTAGGGGCGCCTGGGTGGCGCAGTCGGTTAAGCGTCCGACTTCAGCCAGGTCGCGATCTCGCGGTCCGTGAGTTCGAGCCCCACGTCAGGCTCTGGGCTGATGGCTCGGAGCCTGGAGCCTGTTTCCGATTCTGTGTCTCCCTCTCTCTCTGCCCCTCCCCCGTTCATGCTCTGTCTCTCTCTGTCCCAAAAATAAATAAAAAAACGTTAAAAAAAAAATTTAAAAAGAAATGTTCTAGAATAAGTATATAATTCATGAATTATGAATATTTTTGTGGATCACTCATCCGAACATTGCCAGCCCATCAAAAGAACTCCCATACATTTACGATAGTAATTAAATTCAGGCATTTTTATATTTTTCTGTCTTTCATCATAAAAAAAACCATACCTCTGTATGTGTGTGCATTTCTTTTAGTTATAAAGAAAATATAGTTGTCAGCGTGGGAGGCTGGAGCTCATTTTGTGTAATGGTTTGTTGGCTTTATTTATAACTTTTAAGTTTGTCGAATTTGGGGGCCTCCTTTGCTCTCTTGCCCTGGGCTGCAAACATGAAGGGTTGGGCAATGTCTGTCAGGTGGCAGATCCAGGACGTCCCCAAGGTGGTCTGGCCCCAGACCAAGCACTTCTCACTGTACTACACTGCCTGGTTGTAGACAATGGGCAGGGTGTTTGGGAAGAGGAAGGCACAGAGAAGTTTCTGGAAGAGGCCTGTAAAGAGGTCGAGGAACCTCTGTAGGGAGTGGAATTTATGTTGAGGGGGGAAAGGTTTGATGGGTGAGGGAGGTAAGGAGTACAGATTAAGGGTGGGGAGTCCCGGAGGTACTGACTTTCCCTCTGGGGACAACGGACTCACTGAAAGGGGGCTATCAGGAGAGAGCCTGTAGTCTAGACTAGGAAGTCCCTGGGTTCTGACCGCTCTGGCTCTCTCCATCAGCCAACTATTATCCTCGGGCATGGAAAGCCAGTATCGCTTGGCCATTTTAATGTTTATTTATTTTTGAGAGACAGAGAGACAGAGTGTGAGCAGGGGAGAGGCAGAGAGAGGGAGACAGAGAATCTGAAGCAGGCTCCCGGATCCAAACTGTCAGCACAGAGCCCAGCGCGGGGCTTGGACCCACGAACCGTGAGATCACGACCTGAGCCGAAGTCACGTGCTTAATCGACTGAGCCACCCAGGCGCCCCTCACTTGGCAATTATAAAAATATATACAGGGGGGAAAAGTAGCATATTATAGTCTAGCTAAATATTGTTGCCTTCTAGATACTGGGAGTGCCGGCCACAGATGGCCAGGGCCAGAGAGGTGTTACCGACAAGCGAGCTAGGCTGAGATCTTTCTCTTTGGTGGCACCCAAAGATTGCAAAAAGAATTCAAAATGCAAACTTACTTTTTGCCATGCCCAGGTCCACTGCGTCATCTCTAGGACACCAGTGATACAGAGCCCGTTGTCCGGGAAACCCTGCTCTGGGCCGGACTCCATGGGGGTGCTGATCTGCACGGCCATGCCAAACTCCCGCCTTTCCCATCTGCCATTGCTCTGTTATGTGCTGGGTACACTGTCTCCCAAGACACCCCCCAACCATCTCTCCCACCCCCGTGCCATGTTGTTCCTCCTAGCAGGGAACAAGAGCTGTTTCCCCTCCCCTGGATTCTTGGGCTGGCCTCGGGATTTGCTTTGACCTTTACAATGCACCGGAAGTGATATCATGCAAGTTCTAGCCTAGGCGTTAACTGACCGCTTCTGCCTGAGCTCTTGTGGCCCTGGGCCACCGTGCAAGAAACGCACCCTGTCAGAGAAAGAGGTCCAGCCAGGAGGTCCAAGAGGTCCGCCTGCTCCAGCCACCCCAGCTGAACTGCCCGCCGAATGCAGCCAAATGGGTGACCGCAGCCACCAGGGCCCGGCTGAGCCCCCAGAATCGTGAGAAATCATAAGTAGCTGTTGCTTGAAGTCACTTACGTTTCGAGAGTGGGTTATACACAGCAACAGATAATGCACTGCAGGCCAATCACAGCTGGAAGCCTGACTCATGTTATCTACTCAATCCTCACGACATCCCTGGGAGAATGTTACCTTTGGCGGATGAGAAAAGCCACACTTAGAAGTGTGGCGCCACCTGGCTCCCGGTCTCACAGCTACAGAGTGGCGGACCGTGATTTGGGACCTAAGTCTGTCTGACTCCGAGAGGGGCAGGACGAGGGGATGGCCAGGGGTCCAGGGCAGGGCCCGTGCTCTCGCGACAGGAGGCAGGGAGAATCGGTGCCTCCCGCCTCACTCCCTGCGGGATGGTCCTCGTGCCAGGGCAGGTGCGCAGCAGGTGAGGGAGGAAAGTGCTGGATGGAATGTGGTGGGGAGATTGGGCTCTGCATCAGGGGGTTAACTCCAAGGGCTCATGGGGTGGGGGGTCCTCATGGCCAGGAGCTCCTTGACCCAGGCAGACCTTACCCCGTCCCCTGCCTGACACGCCACCCACCTTCACACCGTCCCAAACGGATATTGTCTCTGAAAAGGTCTCCTGGCTCGTTCAGCTCACCAACCTGGGGACCCATGCAGCCAGCCTCCTGTAGGCCAGCACCCACACTGTGACAGTGACAGGCTGCCTGCACCGCACATATCTCTGGCACAGAGCTGGAGTCATGAGCACGAGGATCACATCAGAGTCCCGTTGGGGAGAACATCAGCTGCTTCCTTTCTCTTGAACCCACTCTCCCTCCTGCCTCTTTATATCACACTCCGGTGTGCTGGCGAACATTCTCCTCGGGTCACAAGTTAAAGCTAGCATCCCCCTCTCCTCTGGGTGCTGCATGCTGTCCTTGATGGATGAGAGAGGAAGGACAAGGTGCCCATTAATGACACTAATATTTCCTCGGGCGTGGGGAGCAGGGTGTCCTTGCTAAGCCCACGCCGGGTCAGGCTAAGGGGCAGAACTGGGTGTCCGGGCGCCCCACCCCCACCCCCGGGCATGATTGTATGAATTTACAAATGCCCAGGTGGGCATTTCTTCAGAGGCCTGGGAAGGAAGGGCCATTTCTGGTGCGGTTGCCCAGGCTGGAGGGAGAGACGAGACAGACGGCGTGACAACAGAGGAGGCTGTGGAATGTCGCTCTCGATCTCTGGTCCAACCTTCTCTGGAGGCTGCAGACAGCGACGGCCACGTCCCTCAAAAGCTCACAGGCAACAGTGATGCAGGTGCAAATTCCTGTGTCGATGCACTTAGTGCTGTTGGAAAGGCCACACTGAGCACCCTTTGCGGCTGCTTTCGCTCACAGATGAGGTGGTAGAAATGTGCAGTTTTTCGGCGACACTGTTCCAGGCGCCTTTCTTGAGCTTCCTGCCCGTTGACAAGCAGGTTTGGCTGCAGCAGTGGCCTCTTCCTGATCCCTGGATGGTAGCCATGGGGAGTGGGCTTGAACTCTGAGAGCCAGTGGGGCCTCAGCGGGGAGGAGCGCCCCGGGGGGTCCCCAGCGGCCACCTCCTCTTCTGGGAGATGCTCTTCTCCCTGCTTGGCAACATTACACAATGCCGGTGGGAGCCGTGCCTACTGTCTAACCTCTCCTCCTGGATGCCTTGTCTCCCCTCTGCACATTCCCGCTCCTCTCTCTTTAAAGCCTCTCCCCTAGAGAGCTGTCAGCTCCCAGAACGGTGGCCTCTATGCAGATGAGAAGGCAGTCGCTGGCGTTGCCGGAGCAGTGGACAGAGCCTCCGGAGGTTGACAGCATCGCCCTGGAGCTGCCACTCACCCCCGGAACAATTGGGAACATGTCATTTCTTCTTTGTGGGCCTCCGTTTTCTAACCTGTAAAATGATAGACGCGAAATGAGAGGTCCCTCCCAGCTTGAACCTACCATGATTCATTCCACAAACCTGTAATTGAGGGCTTGCTGTCGGACAGGTACCGGGCTAGGTGCTGGGGCAACAAGATGAGTGGGGCCTGTCCCTGTCCCTACAGAAGTCACCTTCTAGAAGACAGGAAGACGGAGAGGCACGGAATGCAACACAGAGGGCTATGGGCTGCAGTTGAAAGAATCAGAGTGTTGTAGCAAACTTGTTAAGAAAAGCGGCAGTCTCCTGGCCTCTCGGCCTTCCCTTCCCACTCCCCAGGCATGGCCGCTCTGAATTTTCTAGAGGATTCCTTTGAGTCATCATATCTGTAGAAAAGAGACGTGCATGGCTACTTCTGGGTTTTTCAGTGTTAAGTACCAGTTAAGTTCTTCTCACTCTATAAGGTGTAGATTAAATTCTCTTTCAGCTGCTTTTCCCCAGTGGGAGAGCAGTGCGGAAGCAGGGCGGTGGGGAGGGACGCAGAATCCGAAGCAGGCTCCAGGCTCTGAGCTGTCAGCACGGAGCCCGACATGGGGCTCGAACCCACGAACTGCGAGATCATGACCTGAGCCGAAGTTGGATGCTTAACCAACTGAGCCACCCAGGCGCTCCAGGTTTGCTTAGTTTTCTTTATACATGTGAGTGATTCACCCCCCCCCCCAAATCTTTCCCAGTAGCATAGATTTTATCACGATATGCTTAAATTTCAGGCATCCTGTGCATTTAATCTTCTTGAAGAAATCTCTGCCTGAGAGAGACCTTTGACTCTTCTTGGCAGACCCGGCTGTCCTCTGCTCCTGGGATGGGTCCCTAACCGCTCTCTGCTGCTGAACTTCTGTTCCTTTTCCTTGCTTTTGGTGGAACACACCCTCTCCCCTCCCACCGTGTCACCGGTAAACCGGAGTTGCTGCTTTTGGATAATTTGCATGTCTTGACACATTTTTATCCTACACTTAATTAATAGTCTGGCAGGGTATGGAATTTTAGGTTGGAAATAATTTTCTCTTAGAACTTCAAAGGCAACAGATGCTCCATTGGCTTCTACTGCTGAACAACCAATGCCATTTTGAGTCCTGGTCCTTTAACGTGGCTCGGTTTTCTCTCTAAAAGTTTGTAAGATCTTCCCTTTGTCTCCTGTGTTCTGACATTCCACGGCCATGTGCTTTGGTGAGGGCACATTTTTACGCACTGTTGGGCCTATTCAGCTTGAAACTCATGCCATTCAATCCTGGGAAATGCTCTTCACTTACCTGTTGAGGGATTTTCTCTCCTCTGCTTTCTCAGTTTCTCTCTTTCCAGATTTCCTTTTGGTTAGACGATGGTCCATCTGAACCGGTCTTCTAATTTCATCCTCTTCTCTGTTTTCCTTTGTTGTTTTGTTTGTTGTAGTTTGGAGAGGATATCTTTAACTTCCAGCTTTCCTGTTTGTTTCCATTTCTGTTATATATATAATTCCTTCCTTCCTTCCTTCCTTCCTTCCTTCCTTCCTTCCTTCTTTCCCTCCTTCCTTCCTTCCTTCCCTCCCTCCTTCCTTCCTTCCTTCCTTCCTTCCTTCCTTCCTTCCTCTTTCTTTCTTTCTTTCTTTCTTTCTTTCTTTCTTTCTTTCTTAAGATAGCATGAGTGGGGTTGGGGGCAGAGAGAGAGGGGGACAGAGGATCCGAAGCAGGCTCCATGATGACAGCAGCAAGCCCAAGGTGGGGCTTGAACTCATGAAACTTGAGATCACGACCTGAGCTGAAGTCAGTCACTCAACCAACTGAGCCACCCAGGTGCCCCTCTGTTATATTTTAATTTCTAAGACCTCATTTTGTTCTCTGGACATTTACTTTTATAGCATTTCTTAAAAAAGTTTCATGGGTGTATTATCATATTTCTCTTAGAATAAATGACTTTAAAATTTTTTCCTTCTCTCTGCATAGCAGAGTCCTCCAAGTTGCTTTTGTCTGTTTTTTTAAAATGTATATTTATTTATTTTTGAGAGAGAGAGTGCTTGAGTGCACAAGCAGGGGAGGGACAGAGAGAGAGGGGAAGAGAATTCCAGGCAGGCTCTACACTCTCAGTGCAGAGCCCAACGCAGGGCTCGATCTCACAGATCATGAAATCATGACCTGAGCCAAAATCAAGAGTCTGACACTTAACCGCCTGAACCACCCACGCACCCCTGTCTGCTTGTTTTGATCTCCCCCACTCCCCCCGTCTCTTTTTCCTATTAGATACTTTCCTCGTAGGTCTATTGATCCTTGGATTTCTACTGAAGAATGGGACTCTCAAAGCTCTGTGCAGGGGGTGGGCCTCTCCTGCCCTGTTCTTTAGAAATCTTGATGTCAGAGTCTTATACTTAATCCACCTGTGGTGTCCCTGCCTCAACTACATCAGTGTCCCCCGGTGCAAAGACCCCCCTGCCCTCCAACACACACAACCTCCCCACCATCAACATCTGGGTGCGTCTCAGCTCTCCTGGCTGCTGGCTCAGGACTCAGATTCCTGTGCCACCCTCTCCCCAACCTCCAAAAGTTGTTGCTGTCCTCTTCTGCTTGTTCTATTTGTTTCTGCAAGTCCACACCTTAAAAAAAAAAAAAAAAAAGGCCCCCTACTAGAGTTTAGCCGGGCTTCGGGCTGACTTGAAGGGAAATGCATGAGCCCAATCTACCAACTTGCATTACAAGTTGCTCCCACTGGATTTTCCGTTGTTATGTCAAAGCCAGCGTAACCGGGACCCATCCGTCACCTTTCCGCCCCGGATAAACTCCTCTTCCGTCTCTCCTGATTTCCGCTGGTGCCTCTGCTACCCTCTCTCGCCTGAGGGGGACCCCGCAGGGCCTCTTTCACACCTTTGTCTCCTGCCTCCAGCTTGAGGAGCATCCCACCTTCTTCCTACTTCCTTTCTGGAGGAAGCCAGCCACCCCCCAGATCGTCTGTCTCACACCCAGGCCTGAAGGAACAAAACAAAACAAACAACCTGCCATGCCTTGTCACTCTCTGCCCCAACAGATTTTGTCTAGAGCTGAAAGTCCATGCTTCTGAGTTGCGCAGGCAAGTTTCCGCAATATGACTCCAGTCCGCCTCTCTGGGCTTAATACTCTGGCCACTTCTGCTGGGCGTGGTCACTCGGGACACACTGGCCCCGCTTTGACTCTGTTCACTTGGTCTGTGCACCTCTCAAGACCCAGCTTAAACCCTGCTGCCGACACACCGCTCCCCAAGGAAGCGCGCCCACCCTTTCTGGGTCCCCAGACTCAAAACAGAATGTTGTGTTTGCTTACATGTCTGTCTCTCTCTTGGGGGTTCTTGCAGAGGGGAGGGAATGGGTCTCGTCTTCCAGGGCCCGGCTTGGTGCCTTGTGTGCAATAAGTTCTCAGTAAGCATTGACTGAATGATTGACTTTATAACTGGACTGCATTAGTTATCCATGCGTGTCTATGCTGCTGGCTTCACGGTCACCGTGTATTTTTAAAATATTTTGTGTTGTATAGTTTTTTTTAAGTGTATTTATTTATTTTGAGAAAGAGAGAAAGAGCAAGTCGGGGAGGGCCAGCGAGGGAGAGAAAGAGAGAGAGAAAGAGAATCCCAAGCACGCTCTGCACCATCAGTATGGAGCCTGACGTGAGGCTTGAACCCACAAACTGTGAGATCATGGCCTGAGCTGAAGTCGGACGCTCGAACGACGGAGCCACCCAGGCGCCCCGCCACCATATTAATAATAATTTTATTAATTTCGATTTTCAGTAATTGAACTCCTTGAAAGTCTCCTAAGAAGGACTGTCTCCATATCAAGGATTGCTGACAGCAAGAGGGAGAAGAGTATGTTCTTTCACACGTTGCCTTATCTCGATTTCTTATTTTACTTCTTGATCTATTGGTGTTCTGTCAGCCTCCTGCGGGCAGGGCCTGTGCCTGGCTATTCAGCACCCAGCACTGGGCATAGAGGCACTCAGTAAAGATTTGTAGACTGACTGTGTGTGCTCCGGGTACGGGAAGAGAGAAGTGGGCCAGTTTGGGGTGAGTCTCTGGTATGGAGGCAAAATCAGGTAAGCCCCGCCAGCCCTGGGTCTGGCCCGGGGGTGGTAACGGCCTGTGGGAGAGGACGTCTGGGAACAGCCGGTCACAGCCACGCGTTCTTTGGGAAGCTGGGAGCAAGCGGAGGATGAGGAAGGTGTTAGATGGTGACAGAGAGAAAGGGGGGTGAGTGCCAGTTGGGTTGAGGGTGGCGAGTGCAATGGTGGGAGGGCTGAAGTAGGTGGGAAGGCCTCCCTCCCATGGCTGGCTGGCCCCAGCCCTCCCTCCCACCGGCCTTCCTCCAGTTCCTCAGGACCTCACACCTTATAGTGTGCGTGGGGGAGCCACCCAGTCTGCGTGTCCTCAGTCCGGACCCAGACCTCAGCTCCAGGAGGGGTGGGATGGGATTCCCACCCCCACTCCTTCCCCGGGCCGGATGTGAGCGCCATGATGGTTTCCAGACTCCCGTCTTCCTGAGCATCTGGGCCTGAGTCCTGGGAGAGCTGATGAAGACGGACAGTGAGCATCGGCTAGTCTGATGGAGGAGGGAAGGTGCACCCTCACAGATACTCATAGGAATATCCAGCTTGATCCTCTCCTGCCCTCTCCCCAACTTAAAAATACAAAAAAATTGAGGCGCCTGGGTGGCTCAGTGGGTTAAGCATCTGACTTCAGCTCAGGTCATGATCTCGTGGCTTGTGAGTTTGAGCCCCGCGTCAGGCTCTGTGCTGACAGCTCGGAGCCTTGAGCCTGCTTCCGATTCCGTGTCTCCCTCCCTCTCCGTTCTTCCCTTGCTCTCTCTCTCTCTCTCTCTCTCTCTCTCAAAAATAAATAAACATTTTTAAAAAATTTTAAAAATACAAAACAATACAGGGACCCCTGGATGGCTCAGTTGCCTGAGAGTCCAACTCTCGATTTCGGCTCGGGTCATGATCTCACAGCTTGTGAGATCAAGCCCTGTGTCGGGTTCTGCACTCACAGCACAGAGCCTCCTTGGGATTCTCTCTCTCTCAACCTCTCCTCTCTGCACCCCCCAAATAAAAATAAAAAACATTAAAAGATACATAACAATACACGAGATCATTACAGTTGAGAAAATCAATAAGAAAACCTTTTCCTGGCATTCCATGCTGTGTCCTCCTCCCCTCCGCCTCTGGGCGTCCCCTCTCTCCCCTGGCCACCAAACTCATCGAAAGAGAGACTTCACCTCTGCCTTCATCTCACTCCACACACTGACTACTTAGCTCATCCCTGTCCTTGGAAACTGCTGTCCGAGGGGGCCAGAGGCTTCCCGTTGCCAAGTCCATGGTGGTGGTGGGAGGGGATCTCCCAGGCCTTGTAGCCCATGAATCCCATCATTGCCTCGGGACTGCCCTCCCTCCTGCCTCTTCTTCCTCCTCGGCCCCGACCATCTCTGCCTTCTTTCACAGCCGTGCCTCTTGCCCTAGCGCCCCCAGCTCTAGAATGAATTATCAGTATACTCAAAACCCCCTGAGTGCCCCTTCCCATCGCATTCCCCACCTTCCCCAGAGAGGCAGTGACCTGAACTTGTTATCCATCTGTCCTACAAGTTACTTAAATGTTCGCTACATGCACATACACCCTTACATGACATATGGCATTATTATGCCTGTTTTCAAACACTATGTAAATGGCAATACTCTCTCCATATCTTTCTTCCCCTTCCTTTCTTCCCCTCTCAAATGTACCCCATGGATACAGGCAGGTCTTACACATTCTCTTACTCTTCAGTTTAATATTCCACGTGAGAATGTGCCACACTTGGAATAGACCTTTAGGACATACCCAGCTGAGGCCATTCTGGACCTTTCTTTCAGGCAGCAACCCAGTCCCGTCTTCTGTTCCGCTGTTGTTCAAAAAGCCTCCTGCTGGCATTCTCCAGAGCACCCTCCCTATTTGGGACTTTGCCACCTGCCTGCCACCTGCCAATACGGGTGGCCACCTGGTTGGCCCCCGAGCCCCAACATTTCACCCAGCCTATCCTCCCCACACCTACTTTCTCTCCAAACGGGACACGGATCCGTCACTACTTTGCTCTAAGCTCCTCCTGGGCACGCTGCCCCACGCCCCTGGCTTGGACCCCCAGCTTGGCCTGTGGGACCCCCTCACTGCCTGGCTCTCCCACCTTTCCAGTGTCATCTTCCAGTACCGCAGCCCCTGGGGTTTTCCGGCCTTTCCCTGAACATCCGAACCGGTCCCACCCCTGCCTTGACTCACGTATTGGCCTGCATGGCAAGCTCTCCCGTTGTCTTTCCTTCCAGGCTCCTTGTAAGCCTAATCTCCTCCAAGAGCCCTTTCCTGAACGCCCTTCGAAGACCAAGCACGTAGTGCTGGAACCACTTGAAAGCCTAGCCCGCTATGTGTTTATTTAAATACGAGACTGTCCCCCTCTGATGGGAGCTCCTCAGTGACGCGGGCCACCCCTGGAAGCTTCTTCGGCAACCTCAGCAGCGTCAGCACTTGCGGGATACGAACAGGTGCAAGCTTGGTGCGCGTGCTTCGTATCCGCTGTTCCTCTTAATTCTCTCCTTAACCTTCTGCGAGGTCAGGTCTCCTCACCACGTTAGAGATAAGGAAATCCGGCTGCAATTCACCTGCCCACGGCCTCGCCCACTGCCGCAGGATGTGGATGTGCCTCGGCAATGATAGTGGTGGGCTGGGCTGCTGGCGGCCCCCTGGACTCCCTGCCCCTGCCTCTCCCGCCCCGATTGAACCCTTTGCCTCCTGCCACGAGAACCTTCCCTGAGCTCCAGCAAAGCTCCGCCGCAGACCTAAAACGTCGCTCCTCTCCCCTGCATTTCGTCTCCCTACATCCCAGCCTCTCTGCCAGGGCCTCCTCCAGGAGCACTCTGGTCCCCCTCACCCCCCATGGTGATTGGCATCCCAGACTACATTTTATTAACAGCTATTATGTGTTGTGGGCCTAATATGTGCCACTTTTCCTACACAGGAACAGCAAGCCAGAGATGATTATCCGGCTCCAGTCTTACAGATGAGGAAACGGAAGCCCGGCGAGGTCACGAAGTTTCCCAAAGCCACAGAGCTAGCAAGTAGTGGACGCAGGATTTAGACCCTTGTTGGGCTGACCCCCGCAGGACCTGAGTTTTCTTCCTCGGAGCACCGGGCGCTCAGCCCCTCTCCGTCAGGTTCTCAGCCAGAGAACCAGCTCTCTGAGAGCAGAGACCCCTCCTGGAGTTCTCTCGTGTCCACCCACCCCTACCCATCCCACACGCTTGGCCCGTCCTAAAGCCCAGGCAGTGGCCTGAGGTAGACAGTCCGAGCTCCCGGTTCAAGAGCGGGAGGGGCACTGACCCCTAGTGTGGCTACACGCCTTCTAGTCCGGGCCGGAAGCTCCCGAATGCCCATCCCACCTCTGCACTACCTGCCCCCACCCCCAACGGCCCCCACCCCCCTGGCCCCGGCCCCTCCTGGCTAGGACACAGGGCCTTTCAGCCCTGGCTGCCGCCATGACCACCTTCTCGGGAGGGGCTGTTTTTCTAAACTTTTGATCCCAGGAGGGAGGCAGACTGCAGGTGTGGAGAGGTCCTGGGCCTGTGTGATGGGACGTCTCTGTGACTACCGTGTGGTATGTGTCCCTGCCCTGGGTGTCCACAGGCTTAATTGCAGGCTTTCGGGGTGGAAGGGACCTCTCGGTGTAAACATAGCTCGAGTAGCGAGGGGCACGTGTGTGTGCCCGTGTGCGTCTGCACACGTGCTCAGGTGTATGCTTGTGTGTGGTCGTCGTGAATCCCCCACCTCAGACAAGGGCCCCTTTGTGTTCCCTGCTCAGACTCTCTGCTCCTTCAGAAGGCCCCCGGTTGCTTATTTTTATAGGGCGTTCCAGTCCTTCTCTCTCCCGTTCCCTCTGTCCCACAGTGGCTATTCCAACAAGCCCCGACTTACCTCATTCTGCCGAGAGAAGAACGGCAGCTGAGGGGCTCTTACCTCAGTTTCCCCCTTGGGAGTCTCCAAGAAGGTGGCGGGGGGGGGGGCGGGGGGGAGAAGGCAAAGCAAATAGTGTCACTAAAACGCTGAGACTAAGCCAGCGAGCCTCCCACCACAGTATTCCTCATTCTCAATGCTTTGTCTGTTAATCTCTTTGATTCCTGGGTCTCAATGTCCTCATCTGTAAAATGGGGGTAATCATGGCATGTAAGTCAGAGGTGTTGCGGGGGGATTACAGGAAACATAAAGTGTCTAGAATTGTGTCTGGCACACGAGAGCCCATTAAATGTTAGCAATTACCATTAAACATCTTTATTGAGCCTGTCTGCCCGGTATACTACTAGTCTTTAGAGACGACTTCCTTCTAGATCATTCAGTATTTCTCTTGCCTTCTCCCATTTCTGTTCAGGAGACTGCGTAGGTCACCAAGTTGGAGAGGTCCGCGAAGTCCCCACTCAACGGACGGAACCCTTTTCTGCCCTGGGCCAGAGGGGTGAAGGGTTGTTGTTCTCACCCTAGACAGAGCCCGTCCTCCCCACCTCCTCAGTCCCGCAAGTTTGCCCAAAGGAGGAGCCCAAGGTCGGCTTTGGCTAAAGCGCCCTCTGCTGGCCGCTGGCAAAAGACCTTGAGCAGGGGTGGACACTTCATGGTAGAGGCAGGGAAGAGCTTTCTGAATGCGAGGGGGGACTTCTGTCCGGTGCAGAGCCCAGAGCCCTACCTTCTCATCTCCAAAATATCTGGCTTGGGGTAGCCCTTTTTTGTTTGTTTGCCAGCCTGAGAACGGGCTCAGCAGATAGCCTCCCCTCTCCCCACCAGGGCAGAAATGCTAAGACCAGGATAAGCTGCCAGCCAGCTCTGACCACCTGCCCCCAACTCCCTGAACAGGAGGAAGGAGAGACAAGACCACACACACAGGGCATCCTGACAGCAAAGCACAATGAAGGGCTTAGGGGGTTGGTTCTTCTTTTGAAGAAGGTAATGGGAGAGCGCCCCACGTGGAACCTGGGAGACTAGAGAGAAAATGGGTTATTGGGTTGTAAGCCCAGTGCACTCAGAAAGTGGTGGTCCACAGCTGTCTCCTGTTGCTCATATTGTAAGCCCCTCTCCTCCTCAAAGCCCGAGATAGGTCCTCCCTCCACGTCCAAGGGCACTGGCCAGACATTTGCTGTACCTCTGGGGGGGGGGGGGGCGGCGGGAGGGAGGAATTAAAAACAAAAACAAAAAACAAAACTCTAGTTGAAGCAGAAGAACACAAGTTAGACTGCGGGAAGGACTGTCCTGAGAGCGAGGCTGGGTGTAGTCTTGTCGCTTTAGTCTCTGGGGCTAGTTTGGAGGACAGAGACCTTGGTCTCCCAGGGTGGACTAAGGGAGCTGGGAGGTTGGCACAGACACCCCAGGATTCTCTGGGGCTTTGTAGGGGGTTGGTGGGTCCCCGAGGGGAAGTGGCCGCAGTGAAATCATGGGGGATTGTTTTATTACATTGCAGGGGATGCTGCTGTCCCCAGACTACACACGCAGCCACTTCTCCTGGGCTGGCAGCCTCCACAGAGGGCAGGGAGGGCCACACGACAGCACATCGCACTGCTGCTTCTTGATACGGTGCTGGTGGGCGAGTCTGTGGGTGGAGGGTTCGGGGCGGGGGGGGGGGGGGGGGCAGATTCAGACTCCAGGCCGAGCTCCCCTGGCCTGACCCGCCCAGGCCATCGTGAGATGCCGGGAGGAGGTACTGGGAATTCACCCCAGGCTCTATGCAAGTGTCCAGGGGATTAGGGCAGGGGGAGGAGGTGGCCTGGACAGCAGTGAGAGAGAGAAAACAGGGGGAGAAAGAGGCAGAAGGTGACAGACAGTGGTCAAAAGCACTAGGAAAGGACAAGGCAGTCCTGAGACAGAGAAGTCAGTGAAGACTCCCATTTCCAGATCCTGTATCCTTTCCCGCCCCACTTGCTCCCCCACCCCCAGCTTTGTTTTTGGAAAGTTCCAGCAGTTTGGTGGCAAGGGCAACAGATTCCAACAGGGTTGCTTTCTCCACACCTACTCCTCTACCTCCCGGCGCCCGCCCCCCCGCCCCGCCCAGGTACACACATTCTGGGGGCTCCTGCCCCAGGACAGAGGTCTGGGGGCCTTGCCCTCAAGAAGGAAGTGTTTGGAAGGTGCTCGAGGTGCTGGAAGAAGGGAACTGGTAGAGGACCCCGGTGGGTGCTGGGCACTGAGAAGGCCAGAGGGGGTCCCCCGTTGGGGAAGGACCAGGAAGTGCTGCGGGATGGAAGGCCGAGGGAGGTGTCAGGACACACGTTCGGGTTCACAGCTTCGATTTCCTTCCCTCCCTCCTCTAACCATCGAGGGCACCCCTGCCTGTGGGTCAGGCTAACCCCCTTTCCTAGCAGAGCCAACCAGCACTACGACACGGACAGGACACACAGCGGCAGGCCTGCACCCACTAACAGCCACCCCCCCCCCATGCATGTGCACACCCAGCCCCTATCCAGGCCCCCATGGAGGCCGAGTGATGGGCCCAGAAGGGCACCTGAGCCTGCAAGCACAGGTCTCCAGGGGTGGTGGTCCTGCAGCAAGGATCGTCTCCATCCCCGGAAGAAATCTCCCTGCTGAACCTACCCTTGAAGGAAGGGGTGGGGGTGGGCAGGAAGGAACAGTGACTTTGGGAGAAAAAATGGAGAGACCTGGTTTGAAAGAAAATACCAGAGAACAAACACCACCAGGGTGACAGTGGAAGAGGCAGGTGGGAGCTGCTGACAGGTTCCCCGCCCCCCCCCCACCGCATCCCCCCCCCCCCATGTCCTGGTCTGCTCATGCACTTCCAGAAAGCACCCCTAAGGAGCCCCCGCTGTCCACAGGGCCTCCTTCCCCTGGAGCAATCTTTCCACTTCAGTGCCTTTCCCCCCTCACCCTGGTGACACACACAGGGCCCGGTGAATAGAGGACGTTTAATATTTCTGTGCTGGTCAAACAGAACACAGGTGGGGAGTACATAGGGGAGGGGGCGGAGGGCCCCCTGCCTCTCAGGAGGGGTGGCTTGTGAAGGGGTGTATGTGGGGGGTTCTTGGGAAATAGTCCAAGGAGGTCTTCTCAGCAAAGGGGCCTGGCCTGGGGTATCACGAGCATCCAACACACCCAGTCCATGGCCTAAGTCGGGGTCCCCCATAGGGGGTCTGTGGAGTCTCACTTCTTTTCCAGCTCCTTTGCTGGAATCCACACTCCCAGTGTGATGGGGGACTTGGTCCTAGCGAGGGGTCTGTAGAGCCCCCAGGAAGCAGCCCAGGGTTGGGACTGGGGCTCAAGGCCCACTGCCCGAGGAGAGGAGAGCCCCTCGGGATGCTGAGGGCAGCACACCTCCTTCCCTCTGCCCTCGGACCTTCCTCCTGGCTGGCCAAGAGCAGAAGTGGGGGTGAGCAGGGCCCCCAGCCTCTACTGAGTCCCAGGGTCCTCAGGGTGGGGTGGAGGAAGGGTGGAGAGAGGGTCTGGGCCACCAACAGACACTGTAAACTTTGGTTTAAAACAATAACTTAAGTGGAGGGAGGGCTTCCAGCCTGGGGCTAGGGGCGGGGAGCAAAGAGGGTGGGGGTGGGGGTGGGAGGCCACAAAGGAAAAAGCCAACAAAAAGTTTTGGTTTTTGCTTCCGGCATAAGAAAGGTCTTTGGTCATCGGTTTAACTGGGGGTGGGGAGGGGGGCTGAGGAGGGGTGAGGGAGGACTACCATGAGGGGACCTGTAGGCTGGGGGTGACCTGTTGGGTCACGGCAGTCACCTGCCCCTCAAGCCTGGTCTCGGCCTGGCCTCTCCCGTGACAGAGGCAGGATGCTTCCTGGGTGGCACTGGCAGCTTCAGCCTCGAGGGCCTCGCGGCTCCCCCTCCATCGGCCCACCCTGCACAGACCTCTGCGAGGAAGCCAGCACTGGGCCTCTTCCTCTGCTCCCTGGTGTGTGGGGGGCAGCCGAGGGGCACCCAGTGAATGGGGTGGAGGCCCAGTTCGGCCTGGGTTCCTGTCCGGGAGCGAGGCAGCCTTGCTCTCACAGACCCCGCAGGGCAGCAACACCCCAGCTGTGGCTCTTGAGTGGGCACAGCTCAGGGGGCCCGTTTCTTCTGGGGATGGTCTGGAACGTCAGCTCCCCCCTGGGCCCAGGCCGGGGCAGGGGGAGGAGGTGGGGGCTGGGGAGATTTCTTCACAGTACGGAAAAGAAGGTGAAAGGGGGCACAAATTAGGAAAAGGGGGGGGGGGGCTCTGGCCAGAAAACACTGCCAGAGCCAGGTGCGAGGGGCCCTGGGTTTGAGAGGGGTGGCTTAGCCCCGCCTGCGGGTCTCCATGGCGCTGAGGGGCCCTGTAGGGGAGAGCTGGTGGGGGAGGAGGGCCCTGCTGCTGGTGGTTGGGGGGAGGCTGTATTCAGATGTAGGGGAGGGTCTGAGGAAGGGTCTGGGCCCTCCGATTCCTCTGCCGGTCCCAGACCAGGGGTTCGGTGTCCCCTCGGGGGCAGGACTGTCGCTGCCCCCCGAGCGTCTGTCAGTCAGGTCACGTTGGGAGTTGCTGGCCCAGCCTCCCCCACCCCCCCATCTGAGTCCTGGAAGTGCCTTGAGGTTTGGGCGGGGCTGAGGAGTGGGGGTAGGTGGGGCCTGGGTTCCGGAGGGAGGGGTCTCACCCCTGCCCTGCCTGCCCCTAGAGGCCCTTAGGACAGTTCCTCTCCTGGCAGCTCCTCCTCCAGGTCCCTGTCTTCTGGAGGCCCCGCGGTGCTGGGGTTGGGGGGGCCCAGGGCGGGGCCTGGCCGCCGGTCTTCCTCTGCCTCGGCCGGCTCCTCTTTCACCTGCACCTGGTGGCTGTGACAGAAGGCATCGTGTGGGCACCCGGGGGGGGGGAGGGGCTGTTCCCCGGCCTCCACAAACACCCAGAATTTGGGGGTGCAGTGGGGTGCCCGCAGCTCACTCCCCTAGGACTGCATCATCCCTGAGCCACTGGCGCCTGACGTCTTAGGTCTGATCTCCCCCAGAGCTCTCCTCCCAGGAAGGGGGATGTTGGGCTGGGCAGCGGTTGCCTCTGATTGGGGAGAAGACAGAGAACAGGGGGAGAGGAGGAAGAAAGCAGGAAGGAGGGAAGTAAAAAGGAAGCGGAGAGAGGAGAATGAGAAGGGAGAGGGGAGGAGAGGCACCATGGGAAGGGAGAAAGAGAAGTCACTCATCTGGGAAGACAGGTGTGTGGGGGGGGGGTGTAAGAAGATAGACCCCACCTGCAGTGGTGTCTGAGGGGCCCCGGGGGTGGGGGATCTGTGCTGTGTGCTCACCTGTACTGGGGTGGGGAGAGGCGAGGGGGGCTGCTGCTACCATTGCTGGGCAGCGGCTCCACGGAGGTGCCCACGTCGTCGTGGCTGAGTGGAAGGAGGCTGCTGGCGGAGCCCGGGTTCAGCATGCCAGGGCTGTTGAGGAGGGGGAAGCTGCTCTCGGCCAGGGCGGCCTGGAGGGCACAGGGTTGACCCCATCAGCCAGCCCTATCCAGGCAGGTGCTGTCCCTTCCGTGTCCCTAGAAAGCCTCCAGGGCGTCCGTCCTGTGCTGGCAGATCTATCTTGGCAAGTCCCCAGTCCAGGCTCGGCCTTTCCCACACATCACCCCTCCCCTCCCAAGGCCAGACTGTGACCCTGACCCACTGCCTCACAACATTCCTGGGAACCTGGGAACGTGAGCCTGACCTATCCCTTCCCAGGAGGCAGAGAGCCCCGAGCCTGACTAGCCAGAGAAGGGGACACGGCTGATTATGCCAACCTCCCTCCCTGCTTTGGTGCCCCGAGTTGGGGTGGGGCAGAGGGCTGGGGTTTGGGCCCCTCGGAGTGGTCTTCCCCCTCCCAAGCCAGATCGGAGCTCTGCAGGGGAGAGTGGACGAAGGGCAGTGTGTGTGGGCAGGACAGCAAGGGGGCAAGAGGGAAAAGGGCTCCCGTCAGGGCGCACTCACCTGGTAGCTGGCGTTAAGTGCTCCGTAACTGAGGCCCGAGATCATGTTCTTCACCAGGGTGGGGCTCCTGGAAGACAGAGAAGGCAGTGCTCCGTTCGTTCCTTCAGGCCTTGACCCTGACTAGGTCCTGCCTTGTGCTCGGCGATATTCCATTCCTGATGCTAGGAGGCTACGGCACGGTCAGCAGCGTCTGCCGAGCCCTGGGTGGGCTCCATCGCCCTCAACCCTCAAGCTGACCCGGCATGGCGCGTCACACGCTGACAGCCCCCTTCCCGGGCCCGGGGCTCTGGAACCTGGGCAGTGTCTCAGAGCTGGCAAGTGGGAACGGGGGTCCCTCCCGATGCCTGTCTTCACATCATGCCACCCCAGCAGTTCTTCTCTGCTGTCTCCATTTCCCAGTGCTTGGCGGACCCAAGCTAGAGCCCTGACCTCCCCAGTCTGTAATATCCACGCTATCTTGCCATACGGAATCGTGGGACATCTAATAACCCAGGGGCTTGGCTTGGCCTGTCCCCAGGTGCTCCACGCCAAAGGCTTGTCTGCCCAGGAAGGGGTTCAGGAGTTGGGTCAGGAAAAACCATGGCTCAAGGCTGTCCCTCTTCCATAGCAATTAATCCCCTACCCCCCATTTACAGAGCATCTAAGGGAGGTTAAGGAACTGACCCAAGCTCACCCAGCCAGTGAGACGCAGAGGTGCATCTGAATCCAGGTCTTCTGACCAAGTGGGTAAAGAGACGTAAAAATAATCCCCCCAAGTTTGGAGGGGGGCACTCAGAAGGGGATGGCTCTCCTTCCCTTTTCCAGGCCCCAACCCTGCCCAGCCCCCACAGCTGAGTGGGGTGGAGAGGCTCTTTTCCCAGGAGAAAGATCTTCGAGGGCAAAAGGCATTCACACAAATAGATATCCACCTACTTGCCTCACTTCTCTCCCCCTCCCAACAGGCCTCTGGCCCAAGAAGCACGGGCAAAGGGTGGCCCGCGTGAGGGACATCTGGGGTGGAAAGGCCACTGGGTGTTGGAACGGAAGCCAAGGGGAGGTTTCGACGCGCCCCCAGGTTCCTCAGTTTCCAATGAAAATGCTGCATGCTAGAGCGAACGCAAAGGTGGGAGTTCGGAGACCCAGCTCTGCTGTGAATCTGCAGTACGGTGTGACCTTCCCCCAGCCCCTTGCCCTCTCTCGGTCTCCTCTCCCTATAAAACACGGAGGTGGGGCCTGGGGTCCTCAGAGGTCAGCTGATCCTGTGATGAGATAGGGGAGTACGACTCTGAGGCTGGCAGCCCCCTCACCAATGGCCACCTAGCTGGCATCTCCCCATGTCCCAGCTCCAGACATGGCTACTTTGGGTCTCTGTCTCTGGTTCCAGGTCCCCCTAGGCTCCTTCCCCTCAGCCAGAAATAGGGACAGAATAAGACATACATGTCCTCTTTCTGATCACCTGTCACTTCCAGATTCTAGGCTCCCCACCCCCAAAGTGGGAAGGACCGGGTTCACATGGGTGTCCTGGAGAAAAATGGGGGGTGACCCGGTCCACGCCCCAGGCAGATGCCTCTGCTTGGGGCTGGGCCAACATACCCCGTCATCTTTGGCGGCCTCCGTTTCTGATACTCGCGCTCATCCACGGTCCACACGGCGCCCTTGACGTTCTCCACGCGCACGAAGCACTTGTGCAGGCTGAGGTTGTGCCGCACAGCATTCTGGGGGTGCGGAGACAGGGCGGGTGCTCAGAGGCCCCTTCCCCACTCAGGCAAGCACACACAGCAAAGTCCCTGTCCCACCTTGTCCCACCTCCCCTGGCCCAAGGACAAGCAGGCTGCCCCAGGGAGGAGTCCCAGCCAGGGGCGAAGGCAGGCCTCTCTCCCGCCCTTGACCCAGGGACTGCCAGGGTCCTCAGAGCCCACAATCCATTTTACGATCTGCTCCCTTCTCCCTGCCATCTTTTGGAAAACCCTGTCTACCAACTAAATGCTATCTAGGTAGTAATAATTTGTTTTCCCGGCAGCATTGATCAGACACACGTAGCTGTTACTTGGGGCTCCTGATCACCAGGAGATCACACTCGGGCCCTGGCACATCAGTGACCTGTTATCTCAGGTGCATGCAGAATTTCCACTAGGCTTTAGAAGTTCTGGACATAAATCAGGAACCCTCGCTGCAACCTTCCTCAATCTCTAGGAGTGTGGGAACCATGACTTTGAGAACAGACAGCTTATTAAGAGCATGAGGTAAACAGCAGGCCTAATGCATACTTGTTGAAATACACGGGGAGAAAGGAGAGCACGGGTTTAGTAGCTGGGAGGCAGGAAGAGGAGAGAGAAAAGAGGAAAAGTCACCTTGTCGCTCCCACCTCCTCCTGGCAGGGTAACTTCAGGAATTGAGGCCATCTGAATTGTAGGACACTTGGGTGAGGGCGGGGGTGCTTGGCCCAATTTCCCCCGGGGTGGGGGGGGGGGGGCTAGACATGGGCCCTAGCCCACCCACTCCCCGCATGGCCCTCAGTCCCGTCTCTGTGCTCTCCTCTCTCGGCTTCGCCCCCCCACCCCCAGCCATCCCTGTCCCTGTTACCTGTCCTCCCTCTGCTTCCCCCGCCTTGTCCCCATCCTTGTCTCCTCTTTACATTTCTAAACGGGGAAGAAAGCCGGCAGGGCGGGCAGCCCATGCCCCTGGAGATCCCCTCTCCCTCTCTCCCTTCCAACTCTTGCCACTTGCAACTGGCCCGATTTCATTACCAATTTTAATTTGCCTCTAATTAAATCCTGTGTATTTTTCCGACTCGCTTGCTAATCCACGAGGGAGGCGGGCGGCTGGAGTGGAATCTCTTGGAGCGATAATTACAAAGGGCCTAATCACGCCGGGGCTCCTGCCTCGGAATAAATTTGCCCGCATTACGGGGCTCCGATCCTCCGCTTTGCAAATGAGAATGACCCCAATTTCCGAGGATGGCCTCACCGGGGCTTTTTTCCCTCATTTCGAAGCCTGATTCGTGATGAGAGACTAATTCGTTACGCTGAAACATTAACGGCAATTTAAGGGGTCTGGCGGGGGGCTGCGTAAACAAAAGGACGGGCCCACAACACGGGCCCTGAGAGGGAATGGACACAGGGGGCGGGCTGGTGAGGACCACTGGCTTGGCAGATGGCAGCTCTGTCCCCGGATGAACGGCAGCTGGCCTGGCCCACGCTGGTGCCCGACCCTTCTGCCCTGGTCTGAAGTGGACAGCAACTCAGGGTGTGGGCCAGAAAGGGTGAAGAGGGAGGAGGGGACGAGATACAGTTGGGAAGAGGCGGGGCCTCAAGGGGCAGACGAATGGGTGGAAAGTGGAAGGGGAACAGTTGGGTGTAGACAGGGTATGTTTCCTGAGGAACAGGGATGAAGCCTGGCTGCAAAAATCCTGAGGGTGAAAGTGGACCTCGAGCAGGGACAGATTCTACTGTGCCACAGGTAGGGAGGGCACAGGTAGTGCCCTAAGTGGCAGAAACAGCAGCAGGGCACTAACTAGGAAGGTCAACTGCTCCCCCAGCTCCTGGTGTCGCACTGGGACCTACACTAGGTGAGGGGGGTGGAGGTGAAGACCTGGGAGTGAGAGACACGCGACTGGGATGACCCTGGCTGGGTGACGACTGAAGGTGGCATGGGAGGCCAAAGGCACTGGGCTAAAGGGGAGGGGCTTCAAGACGGTCATTGAGGGGTTTCAGGAAGTCCCCCAAACCAGCTCCTTCTGATCTCAAGAAAGGACAATGGGGTGATACAGTTAAGAGAACAGGAAAGGAGGGTAGGTGGCTGAGTGACACTCTGCCCCCAGAAGGAGGTTGTCTTATGAAGTGAGGCTCTATAGTCTCACCCCCAAAGACAGAAGATTAATCTGCATCATTAACATAAACGTTAGATAAAAACTGTAGTGATCCTTTATGTTTGCATAGAACTCTTATCATTTATAAGACCAGGCATCCAAACTGGCCTAGAGGTTGGAGACCGGGCTAGGTGGTCCCCACAAGGCCCTGCTGGCTCAGGGAGAGGGCAGGACTGTGGTTGGCAGGAAATGACATCATTCACAGCCAATCAGAGCAGCTGTCCCAGCCCAACAGCCTCTTTCCCAAGCTTTGGGAACTGGGCACAGGGATACGGAAGGTCATAGAGCAGTGTCTCCTGCTGCAGTTAGCACATTTCGGGGCAGAGGAGACCGGGCCTTGTGCAGACCCCACCCAATCCGGCACTGGTGGGGAGGGGGCCTCAATGACACTTGTTGAAACCTAGAGGGGTGGTGGGGAGATAGCCTGTTTTGCTGCACTTTCCAAGCTGGCCAGCAGGGGGACTCAAGAGCCAGGGATCCAATTAAGGTTCTGAGACCCAGGGACTCTTTCCCGGGTGTCTAACTTTCCCTGCAGGGTGCCAACAATCCCTTCTCCTCTCCCCTCCCCCTTCCCAGTTTAGATATCACCTCCCCACTCTGCTGCACAGACCCTCATACTCTCACCCATCTCTCTCTCTCTCTCTCTCTCTCTCTCTCTCACACACACACACACACACACACACACACACACACACACACATCCCCTCCTGGCTATGGAAAAACAAATAGCTGAGTGCCCCAGTCCACATCTCAGTGTCCCATTTTTCTAGGGTCCCTCCCTTCCCTGCCTCTGGTCCCCTGAGAACACTCTATGGCTGAAGGTGTTGAAATGACTAATTGGATCGAGACAATTATCTTCCTGCCGCCATGGCAGAGCTGGGGAGAGGGTGTGAGAGCCTGTGTTTGTGCCCCAGCACAGTCTACGGGTCTTGCTTGGTCTATCCACGTGTCCGGGTCTGCACACTGCCCACCCCACCCTACGCTTCAGAACATGTACCTTTAGCCAAGGTACCCAGACCCTTAGGGTCTCTTGAGGGTGTAACCTGGCTCTTCCTAACAGGCTTGGGCATTACGGACTCCTGGAGGCCCTATTTCATGGGGCTGGAGTCTCTGGGGCCTGTCTGGGAGCACTCCAGAGAAAGGAAACTTTCTTCCCAGAAGGAAGGCAGCACAAGGCTGGAAAGGAGGGAGTATTAAGAAGCAGTTTGAGAACATACTATATAGCCCATGCTGAAGTGGGGGTGGAGGGGCCCATGGTGCAGCCTGGGCCCTGCTGGGGCCATTTCTGTAGAATGCCCCTCCGAGGGGACTAAATGTTATGTACCCTTGGTCTCAAAGGGAGGTGGACATGTCCAAGGGTGACTGGGGCCCTTGGGAAGGAGGAAGGAGCATGCCTCACCTTCCAGGTGGCAGTGTTTCTCCGGAAATAGGCGAACATCCTGGTGAACCAGTTATAGATCTCATTCAGGGTCAGCTGCCTGTCGGGGGTTTCCAGAATGGCCTATGGGCAAGAGAGAAGCAAAGAGACTTAGTCTGGGCCTCGAGGGGTCACAGGCCTGTGTTCTCTCCCTTTTGCCTGGCCCAACTCTCACCCCGAGGAGAGAGGACACCCACTACAGAAGCCCGTGGGACAAGAGAACTGGT
Source organism: Prionailurus bengalensis (assembly GCF_016509475.1). Taxonomy (NCBI): domain Eukaryota; kingdom Metazoa; phylum Chordata; class Mammalia; order Carnivora; family Felidae; genus Prionailurus; species Prionailurus bengalensis. Next base: position 39,358,353 of record NC_057349.1, on the reverse strand, counting down.
GGGTGCCTGTCGGTCCCTTGATGGGAGCAGGCTGGTTACGGCCCAGCCAGGGGCCAAAGAAAACACGAGCCTCAGGGCTACGCACTTGTGCAAGCAGCACATGACTTCCTTCTGGAGGGAAACTGGTTTCAAGCACCCCTGCCCTGGAGTGGGAATGAAGCAGCGTTCTCAGGAAAGAGATGTCCTCGGGGTGGGGGCCGTTTGGAATTTATCCTAATTTTGGCAGAGGGCACCCAAAGCATGAGATGGGGTATGTATGCAGCACATATGAGAATAAGTGTGAGGATGTGTGTGCCTGCGTGTGGAGATCAGAGCAAGCGGACGTACGTGTAAACGTCCGTTAAGCATTAAGGACATGAGGGAGGGAACACAGGGGTGTGTGTGTGTAAGAGGGCTGGGGGGGAGGGGGAGAGGGGGCAGGCAGACAAAGGGCAAGCCTATGAGAAAATAATCTCCTAGAAGTGTACGTACATGGGAGTGACAGAACGACTGACAGTGGGTATGAGCAACAAAAAATGCGTGTGCCCCCAGAGACATGTCTGCACCAGCAGGTGCTGAGGCAAAGCCTGTGCCAGAGGCCGTACGGCTGAGAAGGAAAACCCACGTGCCAGGACAGGACAGGTGTGGGAGGGGAAGTCTCTCCTCTGGCCCTAGGACCCTCCTGGAGGCTGGGGCACTGAGGGTGTGTGTGTGTGTGTGTGTGTGTGTGTGTGTGTGTGTGCAGCCTGTGTGACGGTGTGTGTGTGTGTGTGTGTGTGTGTGTGTGTGCAGCCTGTGTGCCCTTCCCACCCCCTGTACCATCCATACTCACCTGGCGGATGAGGGAGGCGTAGGTGAAGGGGGGCCTGACGTCGGCGTTCTTGTAGAACTCGTGATTCTGGGCCAGCTCTGGGGGAGACAGGCAGAGGGTGAGGTAGCCAGCTGGGGAGTCCGGCTTGCGGGGGAAAATGACCCTCCCGGCAGTCCTTACCTGAGGAGATGGGGGAGCAGAACTTGTCGCTGCTCCTCCGCCGGGCGGGGCCCCCGCTGTGCAGGGAGGCAGAGCTGAGGCCGGGGGGCCGTAGGGGGGTGACAGGGGCAGCGGCCGAGGTGGGGGGGTGCACGAGACCATCTGGGAAGGAGTCTGCTGCAGACACGGTCACCTTGGAGAATGAGGAGGAGCCAGGGACCGGGTTCAGCTGTGAGCAATGGGGCGGGTGCTGAGACCAGCGCCAAGGGTGGGGGTCCCGGGAGGGCCGCAGGGAGGGGTGAGTCACTCACCGGCTGGCTGAAGGGCTTGGGCTCGGAGGGCCGCATGTGCAGGTGCGCCATCATGGCCTGCAGCCTCTCACTCTCCTTGGCGAGCTGTTTAGAGGCGGGAGGTGGGCAGGGGCTGAGCCCCAGGGGCCTCCAGTCCTCTTCCCCCTCCACCAGACACCCCTGAAAACCCCTATTCCCACCACCCCTCTCCTCCACACCTCAGGGGTCCCCTACTGCTGGAAAGCCTCAGCTCCGCCCTGCCCCTTCACACCCTCAAGGCCAGGGCCTGGGGCCGCCACCCACTGCATAAAGCCCCCCCTCCTTCTCCCCCACACTGTGTGTCCCAGGCTAAAGCTCAGCAAGCTGCTACAAGTCAGGGGCCTCCTTCCTCATGGCACAGGCCTTTCTCCCCATCGAAGGCAGAGGCTGTGGTTGAACAACACCCAAGTTCAGTGGCACTTGTGTGTGAGAGGGTCCTCGCGCAATGAATGGAGACGTGGGAATGGATGAATGATTCATTCACCCCCATTCATAAATTCAATAGATCTTTCACAACTGCCCTCTCATGGCAGGGCGCTCTGCTAGGTGCCGGAGGGAAATGGGTTTATGCTGACTGGCTGCCTGACGGACTGCCCTGACCGGGCTTCAGAGTGCACGCTCGGGAGACAGACTGCCTAGGTTCTAATCCCACTTGGCCACCCACTGGGTGAGTGACCAGAGGCAAGTTTCTTCACCTCTCTGGGCCTTAATTTTCCGTATCCGTAGAGTGGGGATGGTAATAGTACCTGCCACATGAGGTTGTTTAGAAGATTCCTCGAGTTATACAGGTAAAGTATTTAAACCAGCCCAAAGGGCGTGCTCAACGTGTTAGCTGTTAATGTTTTTATTGTTTTTATAAGGATGGCACTCTTCTGGCCACCCCCCCCCCGCCCCCCACCCTGGATTTGCTCAGAATCAGACTGCGATCACCTCATGATCTTGGCTATCAGGAACTAGAAAGCAGAAGATGACCCTTTCACGAGACCCTCTAAGCCCCTCCTGGAATGTCAGTGCTGTAGGTGGGGCAGAGCCTGGAGGTCCCCAGGTCCCTGCAGCACACACCTGGATCTCCAGCTGTTGTACCACCTGCATCTGCACCCGGCACTGGGCTGTGCTCCGGTCATCCAGGGCGTGCTCTGTGTTGAGGTGTCTTGGGGGAGGGGGAGGGGGAAGAGAAGGGAAAGTTGGGCCTGGCTTTCCAGCTGCTACTACCCCCGCCTGCCACCCCCCCCCACCCCGCCCCACCATCCCATGCTCTAATCCCACCCACGGCCTGGAAAGTAGACAGACCGAGGGATACAACGGGAAAGAGGTGGGAAAGAAAAAAACACCAAACAAAACAAAACAAAACAAAAAACGGGGCAACGGGGCAACGAAGGAAGCCGCCTTCTCGTCAGCCTCCTTTGATGTCTTTGCTAAAATCGCAGCTACAGAGAGATCTAATTGCAAATGAACTAATTAAGTAAACCTCTGACGAAGCGTGAAAACAATTTGTTTGACCCTGATGCTGCAAGGGTCTGGGAGACAGCGGAGTTAATCAGTCAGTGACAGAGCCTGGCACGGCTGTGGCAGCTGGCCGCCTGCTGCCAGCCGCCTGTCCGCCTCCCTCCCTGCCTGTCCACCAGCCTTCCGGCCTGTCACCAGGCCATCAGTCTCTGGGGCTGAGTCTGTGGGGAAGCTGGGGAGGGTGGCGGGGGGCGTCCTCTCCTGCTCCTCACACCCCCACCCTGCTGAGCTCTTGACAGCCTGAGGATGGGGTACACAGAGGCTGCAGGCCCTGCGACATATTGGAGGGGGGAGTGATCAGGGAGCTGTTGGGGGCAGGGAAGGAGCTAGGTACCCCAGGCGTGAGGACAGCAGGACAGCTGGCAGCTGGAGGCCCAAAAAGGGGCAAACTAGGTGGCCGGCTGGGGAGTCAGGGGCCCCACGGAAAGGCTGCTGGGGGTGACACCTACTTGATAAACTGGCCGAGGTCTTCACACAGGGTCTCGCAGCCTGGCCACTTACACTCTCCGTGTCCGTAGAGGGGGTGGGAGCCTGGTGTCTCCTCATGGGAGGAGCTAGGAGAGCAGGACAGAGGCAGTGGTCAGGGACCCTAAAGACTCCAACAGCCCTGGCTCCCCCCCTACCCCCGGCCGTTGATGTTTCTGTCCCTACTATGGGTTTCCCAGAAGCCGGGGAATAATTTCGTGTGCCCTGGGAGAGGGGTGAACATCCAGAACCCAGCTCCACCTCCCCCCCAATCCCTGGGGCTCCAGGGGCACCCCGGGGGCAGGGGCAGGTGTGCAGCACCCTCTCCCAACCTGGGCCCCGCACCTGTCTCTCCGAGGTGTGAGCACAGTGGGCTGTCCGTTGGGCAGGGTGTGGTGGGAGAGGGGGGGTGAAACTTTGGGGGGGGCGGCAAACGAGGTAGCGGTGGTGGCTGAGCCAGTGAGGTCCAGCCCCTCCTGCTTGACGCTGTCCTCGGCGGGCTGCCCGGGGGCACCCTCGCCCTTCCACAGCTGGGGCAAGTCCGTCGGGCACACGGCTGCTGCGGGAGAGAGGAAGGCGGGAGGCTGGCAGGGCCCCCGAGAATCCACGGGGCTTCCCACCTCACCCCAGGGGAGCGGGGGTGGGCCAGGTCAGGCGGGGGGGGGGGGCGCACTCACCTTGCGGGAGGGTCTGGAGGGGCCCTGAGGCTTGGCTGGGCTGCAGGCTGACCAGCCCCTGTCTCTGCAGGTTGAGCAAGTGCTGCTGCTGCAACTGTTGCATTTGCAGGAGCTGCTGCTGGAAGGCCAGCTGCTTGTTCCCCAGTGCCTGATGGGGGGCCCGAGGGGGCGTGCAGAGAGGGGTGCCATCGGCCGAGGGCGAGCCGTCTGGCCCCCACCCTGCGGCCACCCCCTCCCAGGGCCTGTCAGCCCCCGGAGCTGTGGGAGCGGCGTCCGCGGCTGCCGCCTCTCTGCTCCCGGCCCAGCTTCCATAGGGCTGCATGCCTCCTCGCAGTAAACACACGCACGCACGCACGCACGCACGCGCGCAAACACACACAGCGGACCCAGACACGCAGCACGACGCCCTCCCTGCTCCCGCCCCCCTCCTTCCGCTGCCTCAGCTCCCCGCACCGCAGCTGTGCTCGCCTGGAAAGGGGGGGGGGGCTCTCATCACAATGATCGATGAGCCTGTCAGACTCCGGGGGCCACTCCCGCCTGGCGGGCACCCTTCCCACATGCCCGGGTGCCCCCCTTCTGCGCTGAGGAGGGGGCCTACCCCCTCCAGCTCCTCTCCTCTCCTGCTTCTTAGATACAAGGAATCAAAGAGTCTGACGAGACTTTCAAAGATCGGCATCAGCTGGTCATTGGGACCCAGGCCCAGGGAAGAGCCACATCGCTACTGCTCAGTGGCACGCTTGCTCGCTGTACGGGAGCTCGGCTCTCTCCCTCTCTCTCTGCCCGCCTCCCCCCCCCCCCCCCCCCTTAGTTCTTCACACAGGCACTGACAAGTCGGGCCGTCAGCAAGTCTTTTCTGAGTCCCAGGAGCCAAGCAAGTCCTGGGTGCTTGGGAGGCAGGGACGGCTCTGCCTGCCTGCCTGCCCTGGGGGTGGGGTGGGGGGCTGGCTATTCAATAAACCCAGCCTAGAGATAATGCAGAGAATGCAACAATTACAAAACTGTTGAGGGGGAGGCTGCTGGGCTTTGGGAAATGACTAGGCATCACCAGGGCAGCCTTCTGGGAAGAGGCAGCTCAGGACTTGGCTGTGGTTTGGCCAGCTGAAGGGGAGGCTCATGTCTTGGGCATGGAGGGAGAGCCAAGGGGCCTGGTATATGGAAGCTCAGGAGATGCGGTGGCCCAGATGAGGCGAGGGGATGCAGGCTAGGGAGTTCTCTGGAGGGGAAGGGCAGGATATGACAAGTGGTTGAGGCTGGGGCAGGGCTGGGGGGGGGGGTGCAAGTGGGTAGGAAAGGGGCTGACAACAAAGCAACCGGTCATGAGCAAGGACCGTCGGACGCTCATACACACATCTACACGCCTGTGTGCGAGGAACACAGCAGGGCTTAGCCTTCTGCTCTCATTAATCCAACAACACAAGGGCACAGCCAGCCCTGCCCAAGCCCCTTACCTCTTTGGGTTGCTGCTTCCCAGCCTGCTGTTGGGTGAGGAGCTGTAAGTGGAGCTGCTCTTGCTGCTTCTTGTAATATTCCTGCAGCTGGGTGGAGGGTTGGGGTGGGAGCGGGGGGAGGGGGGAAGGGGGTGGCAGGGGTGGGAGTGGGTTACCACGGGTAGGGGACTGATGACCCTACAGCAACCCCAGCCTGCTGTTAACTGGGCTCCTGGAGGCAGAAGGAGGGAGTCTCACTGGGGCGGTGACACAGACACCCCACAGGGAGATGTCTGCTCTCCCTAGTGGGCTCTGAGGGTCCCCAGCAGGGCCTGGATGGAGAGGCGGTGGAGAAGGGAGAGGGGGCTTCACCCCACAGCTGTGAGCCCTCCCTGCCTCTTGGTGGGTCTCCTGAACAGGTCACAACAAGGTGCCAGGAGGTTCCAGTACTCTGCCCTTCCCTGGGGTTCTGGATATAGAGGTGGGGTCCGTAGGAGGAGGAGTCTGGGGGTGCTGCTGTGGGATAGGCCTGACCTCTGACCTGTCCCCAGCGGCCCTGGAGGAATGCAGACCAGTCCAGCCTGAGCAGTCTCTCTGGTTCCTGCCACTGCTTTGGCCAGCAGTGATGTTGGCAGTAAACAGGGTGGGAGATGGGAAGCCAGCACCTACCCTGCCCCCCACTCCTCTCTTAGACTTCCCAGCTGCCCCGGGGCCAGACTCACCTGCTGGAGCATGAGCGCTTGTTGCTGCTGGAGCAAGGCCTGCAGCTGTGGGGGTGACAGGATCTGCTGCATCTGTTGGGGGGTAAGCATCTGCGGCGACATCATGGCCACCGACACGGGCACCTGTGGGATTTGGCCCCATTAGCCTGCTCACCTCGATCCCACCCACAGTATGGCGGCATGGACTGGAGTGAGACTGCCTGGGTTCGAAACCTGGCTCTGCCACCTGCCAGCTGTGTGTCTTGCGACAAGTGACTTACCTCCCTGTTCTCTGTTTTCTGGTGGCTGAACAGGAAGGAGCGGTCAGTAGAACCCATAATGCTTCTCCCCCAGGGGACAGGCCACACCGGGCCCTTCCCAGTTCTTGCTTAGTCTAATCTGACAGCACTGTCTACAAGCTGGGCCTGGCCAGGAGGGCGGTCTGCAGCTATGGGAAAAACTCAGAAAGTGGCCCGCATGGCATGGGGACTCTGGCTCTGATCCCATACACGTCACAGACTCTCACATACCTGTCTAGACGGCACACACAGGTGTAGTTAAGTCGGGCGGGGGGGGGGGGGGGCGCGGGTGGAAAGAATACCAGGCAGGGAGTTTGGAGGCACACTGCTGCTGCTAGCCCTGGAATGAATTTGCTGTGTGACCTCTAGGCAAGTCACTTGCCGTCTCTGGGGCATCAGTTTCCTCAAACGTGAACCAGGGATTGAACTACAAGAGAGGACTCCCAGTAGGAACGTGCAGGAGTCTCAAAGTAGAGCAGCTTTCTATCCCCTGCCCTGGGTTAGGCCTCTGTGGGAGGCCTGCAGGACCTAGCTACCAGCAAGAGGTTCCTGGAAAAGCAATAACATCATTCTTTTCTCGGCCCCACCTCCCTGAAATCCCCAGGCTGGGGCAGTCATCGCCAGGGAGGCCCAAGTTGCAAAGTTGTCTTCTCCCGTTGTTTTGGCAGGGCAGGTGCCCTGATGGGGCTCTATGCCAACCCCACCGCTCTGAGCCCGGCTTGTCTAATCTCCCCTCCCACGGCCAAGCCCTAGAAGCGCCCCCACAACCCCCCCCCCCTTTCCCACACACAGCAGGCACTCACTGAGTGTTTGCACCCCTGAGCTGAAATACCTTCCCCAGCAGATCAGAGGCCCCTCTGCCAGCCCAGGGGTGGGGAGGGGTTCGGGCAGCCCAGTCAGGGAGGGGTATCCTGCAGGGACTTGTCCTGGGCAGGATGTGACAGGTTATATCCTCAGGGGACTTGTGGCCCTGTCACCTCCCCCTCGCCTCATGGGTGGGGCAAGGGAGAGGAGTTGGTTCCCTTCTGGATCCCTGGCAGGGGCAGGACTCAGCCTCAAGCCACCAATTAGGGGCTTCCCTGATAGAGGAGCAGCAGGGGAAGTGTGGTGGATCCAGGGACATCGGGGAAGTCCCAGTGCCCCCGATTCTTCTCCCCCACCCCCCACCCCCCACCAACAACTAGTGGCTGAGCCCCTGCCCTGGGCTTTTCTCCTTTATCCCAGTCATCTCTGTGCCAAGAGCCTAGGGTGGGGCACACCCTAGCTCTTTAGCTGTGATGCTCTGTGTGAATGAAGGCTCCCAGGGGCCTCTAAAGAGGAGCCTTAAATGGCAGGGTTGGGATTCACACCCAGGTCTGTGAACTCCATGGCTCCTGGTGTTTCTATGTCCCACACTGCCTTCTCCAGCCCAGAGCAGGTCTTGAGGAAGGTCTGGAAGAGTATGTGGAAACTGAACTTATCCAGGGAGCTGAGGGGTCAATGAGGCTGGAGATCCAAAGGCCAGCCTCCCTTTTTACAAGCATATTTGGAGGGGACTCTAGAAAGCCAGGGTGTAGGGGTCTTCTGGTCCTTGCCCTCGGAGGGGCCGGGGCCGAGGGGGCAGACAATGGCACAGACCCATGCCCCTTGCAGGCTGTCCCCAAAGCTGGGAGGTGGCTCAGCTGTCCTTTTTTTCCTCCTTCCATGGGGGTGCCCACCATGGTGGTATTGAGCTCAGTCCTGGATTCCTGAGGCAGGTGACCTAAGTTCCTGTCCCTGACACTGACCATCCTTTGTACCCCATCTCATCTCCTACCAGACCTCCAATTGCTAATTACATGCCTTTAGGCACCCAGACCCTAAGTTCTACAAACTTTTGAAGCTGGCTCCTTTGTGCATATTGTCTCACAAATCTTTACAGAACCCCGAGGAAGGAGGGTCTAATCCTCACACTATTTTACAGATAAGGAAACTGAGGCCCAGCGGAGTCAAATCACCTGCCCTTTCCTCAAAGGCACAATGGGAGAAGGGGTAAGTGAAAGTGATTTGTAGGCCATCAAATTCCATACAAATGCAGGGAAAACTACTTTTAAAAACATTCTGGGTTTTCCTCTTCTCTTTTCTCTTCTCCCCCTTTCCCTCTCTCTTCCCCATGACTGCCCCTTAGGCCCGCCTGGAGCCCCGGAGGGTACTGCATGGCGAGGGTCCCCAAGGACCAGAGTTTGGGGCCTGTCATTCCCAGGGAGGACTCGATTTAGAGCCGGACATGGCCCAGGCAGGGAGGCAGACCAGACACCAGGGGATCTTTCCAGCCACTAGGGTTGTGAGTCACCGTGAGTGGCATGCAAGAAAGGATGTGGCATTTCCTTCCTTGGGGCTTTCCTACTTGGACGCAGGGGAATGGAAGAGATGACCTTGGAAGGCCTCCCTGGCCTCTGCCATTCCTGCCAAGTGGCCGAATAGCTGGCCGGAGAGGCGGCTGCAGAGATGTGGACGGATCACCTTGTGTGTACTTGTCCAGTGGGGCCAAGGGGGTCAAGAAAGGTCAGCGAAGTGGCTGCCGCATGCTGAGCTTCTGAACTGCCTGACCCCATCCGCCTCCTCCCATGCCCCTTAGGGTTCTGAGAACTGAGTTAGAGCTCCCCTGGTGTCCCCACTGACCCCTCACCAGGCTAGGATGTGTCAGGATAGGCACTGTCAGCCTGTCAGCTCAGCAAGGCCCGTGAGTCACTATCTGGAGAGTGGCCAGGACAGCTAAATGCTTACTAAAGCCCTGGCAGTGCGAGCCCTGGGCTAAATGCCGACAGCTGCCTCCAGCCCCTCCCTCAGGGACCCTGCCCAGGCCCCTGAGTCCTCCACCCACCATGACTACAGTGTGCTGGGCTGGGTGGCCTGACATAGAGGCAGCTTATCTGGGACCGGAGGGTTGGGAGGCTGTGCACCCCATGGATGCGATTTGGTGCCAGAATCAAGGACCCAAATTCAACCTCTTAAGTGGGGTCTAAGGTCCTTGGCTCGGTGGAGAGACCAGGCCAGACAGGCCAGACGGGCCAGAGCTTGGTCTAGGTTAAACTCCCTTGCAAATGACCAGAAGGAAGTCCGCAGGCTAGTTCTGGGCTGGAGCTGCAGCAAGGAAGAAGTAAAGAAGTGGTGGGGCACCAAGATGAACTTCCAGAAATTCTGGAGAAGATGATACAGAGGCTGGACAGAGCTAAGGGGCCTGGCCCTAGCCTACCATCATCCCCTCCACCCCCCAAAACTCCCAGCTACCTTTGCTGCCTTCTATAATTGACCCCTCCCTGCCTGGGGGCCCAGACTGGGGCACAAACTAGGCCATCTCCAGGCTAGGGGTGGAGACTCCAATGGTTCTAGAAACTTCTGAAGCTGGCTGCAGGAGAGGGGTCCTGAACATGGTAGGGAGGTGAGTGGGCAGCCAATCCTGTCTTGAGATGGGGAACAGAGCAGTGTCATGTGGGGGACACTGTTAAAGGGCCGCCACCTATCTCCTTCTTTGAACCATTTCACTCACAGAAAAGCTATTTCTAGGCCCTGTGACCCAGTCAGACCCATCTCCTTAGAGATGATGAACCTAAGGGTAGAGAGAAGAGGCAAGGAAGGTATCCAGGGTTGGGGGAGAAGGAGGACCAAAGTCAGAGCTCCAGGCTCCTGGGGAAGTACAGACGTGGCCCCATGAACCCCATCTCCCTGAGCTCAGAGAATCATCCCTGGGGACTACTGGTGTTCACTACTGTGCAAAGCACACACAATGTCACAGTGTTGACATTTAAGTTTAAATTCTGGAGCTAAGTTGTTTGGGATCAAATCCTGGCTCTGTCCCTCATTAGCTGTGTGACTTTGGACACATTACTTAACCTATCTGGGCCAAAGTTTCCTCATCTGCAAGACAGCTAATAATAATAGCATCTATAGACCCCACAGGGTTGTGAGGATAGAGGGAGACAGAGGACACTCGTAAAGCACGTAGCGTCTGCCCCATGGTAAGCACTCTGTAAATGTTAGTTTCGTCAGCACTGAGTAAGTATTTGATGAATGGATGACTCAGTCAGTGATTAGGACGAGGAGGCAAGGAGAGAGGAGGCCTGAGAAAAGGATCATTTGATCTGTCCCTCTGACCAAAATGTCTGCCATCCAGGGTCGCCCTTATTTGGCGGAAGGGGCCCTTCTCAGGAAGATTCCATGGTCTCCCTTCCCCTCTTAATGATTTCAGATCTCCTACGCCTCACGGCCAACGGTAAAGTCCTTTTTGATGCCTGACCTCGGTCTCTCCAACTACCATCTAGCTCCTTCCTTCTTGCCTTTGGGTCAGCAGGTCTCCTCTAGCTGGGGGAGCATTCCTGCTCCCCAGCCCACCCTTCCCTGTTCTTAGAAGGAGGTGGGAGTCTGGGCCCAGGGTGAGGACAACCCAGAGCAGTAGCCTGAAGACCACTTCAGACCCAGGGAATATGTGGGGGGTTGAGGGATCCCTAATTCAAAGAGACCCAGTCCGGACACCACACGAGCATGAGAACCTTCTACATCATTGCAGTGTGAGAACTTTCTCCTCTGCCCATTACTGACCTTCCAGATTTTGTTCTCACCTCCCCACCCAGACCACTACCCATCTTGACCCAACTCCTCCCCCTTGAGGGCTGTCTCATTAGGTTCAATACTTTAAAAGAGGGCCCCTGCTCAGGCCCCACATCTGTCAGTCACCTTGAACTTCTTCAAAGCATTTTCCGGAACATAAGCTTGTTTGACATAAAGCTCAGATACTCCTCAGAGCACCAGAATCTTCCCCCCGCCCCCCACCCCCACAAAGTCTAGTCCTGGGTCCTCCAAGCACGGTGCACCCCACCCCTGCTTACCTCCTCACTTTCCTCCTTCCTTCAGCACCCCCTCCCCAAACTCCAGAGCGATCCGTGCTCACCCTTCCTCCCCTGGATAAACTTCCTTTCAAAGCCCTGCTTAATCCTCTCCCCAATTCCAAGCCTCCCCTGCTGCTGTGGGGAGGGGTAGGGGAGCCGGGAAACAAGGCTGCAGGGCCCGGGGGAGGGGAGCTGGCTGCCCGAATCATGACCCACCCGACTCAGACCGCAATTCTCCCAAGTTCTTTGTGACACAAAAGGTAAACAGAAGGCCCGGCTTCCCTCCCCACCCCCCCACCCCCCCACCTCCCCACCTCCCACAGATCTCCCCTCCCCCAGCCAGCCAGATGGGCCGGCAAGCTGGGGGAAGGGAGAGGGGGGAAAAAAAGGGCAGATTGTGCAAAGGAAAACAAAAGAGACAGAGAGACACCAAGAGACAGGAAACTGGGGGAGACAGAGTTGGTGGGTGAGAGATGGGGAGCAGCCTCTAAGAGAGAGCTGGGGAGAAAGGGACAGGCTGAGTGATTCACAAGGATGGGGAAGCAGAAAGCTGAGAAGGGATGGGGACCCTGAGGGCAGAGCCAGGGAAGGGAAGCCAGGGGAGAGAGAGCTGCAGCGCACGGCCACAAACTCCGAGCCACAGACACAAAGAGGCTGAGCTGAGGAAGGCCTGGCTGATCAGGTGAAGCCAGAGAAAGAGAAGTTCTTCCACCCCACGCCTGCACTGCTGCATTTGCTTCTGGAAAGCTGTGCACTTTGTGGCACTGGGGACTGGCAAGAGCAATCCTCCTGCTGGCCCTACCCCTCCCTCCGGGCCCAGTCACCCCCTCCCGACCTGCCCGGCCCCAGCCCACACCCTTCTCCTCACCTGCACCGCAGACTGCTTGCTGTCATTGCTGCCCGGGGAGCTCAGGCCCGAGGCCTGCTGCAGCAGGAACTGCCTGGCCACCTGGAGAGCCTGCAAGATAGGGGCCTGTCAGGGCAAGGTTTCCCTGCTCTAACAAAGGCCTGAAGGGCCCAGAGGGGGTGGTCAGGGGTCAGTGCAGGACCTGGGTTTCAGGGAGAGTCGGGGGGGCAGCAAAGGGGACGAGGGCAGGCTAAGGTGGAAGGTCCTGAGGGTGAGTGACCAGGTCCCAGGGCCCACTTAGGCTTGGAGGTAAGGCCCAAAGTAGGAGTCCCTGAGAGAAGCCGCCAGGGCATGGGGATCAGAGCCTTTAGGTCCTGACTCTAGGACCTGAGAGGTTTTACTGGGACTCAGTGGGGGCAGCAAATGGAAGGGACAGCGGCCACGAAAGGACTCCAGGGGAAATGCAGCACTTGGACCCCAGGTACTAACAATAGGTACTACTCGCTGAACATCCATTACGAGTCAGGCCCTTCACCCACAAGATCTCGTTGAATCCTTCCTGTGAGGCTGGGAGCCAGGGATTGATTATCTGTTCCATTCTACAGCTGAGGAAATGGAGTCTCCAGGAGGTAAAGGGACGTGCCCAGGATCACACAGCCGGGTGTCAGAGACAGGATCTGAGCCCAGGAAGCCTTGGCTGGGTGGACGGTCTGGAGGCTATGGGAGGGGCATTGACTCGGAGTCACTCGGCCATGAGGGCGGAATCTCAGGGTCCGAGCACTGTGTGGCTTTCTGAGTCGGGGGATCTGGGTGCAGGCCCTCGTGGTATGGGGGAATTCGGTCAAATCCTCAAGGGTGTGTCTGAACTACCAGCGAGTAGCTCCGACCTCACTGTGGCAGTCGGGCTCAGAGGCCCTGGTGGCTTGGACAGGACTGTGGGCCGGCAGGGTGTGGAGGCTGCAGGTGGAGCAGGTCCGGCCCATCCGTGAGCCTGGAAGGTGAGCAGCGAGAGGTCTGGTGGGAGAGTGGGGGGGTCAGGGAGGCAGCCGTAGGAAGTTCTCCATCCATAAGGACGGCCAGGCCCTCCATTGCCAGACTCTGAGTCACTATGTGGGGGGGGGGGGGGGGGAGAGGGGGTAGAGGCAGGGGATGTGGGGACCTGTCCTGAATCCACATTCCAGGAGCACAACACCTGTCTCCCCCCACATTCCACAAAGATCTCCTTCGACACCCCAGGCAGTTGTGTCCCGGCCTTTGATAGGGGGCTCTGGCACCAGACAGACCTGGGTTTGAACCCCAGTTGTGCTGCTTCCCAGCAGTATGACCTCGGGCAAATTACTTTCTCCCTGGGCTTCGGTCTCTTCTGTGAAACCAGGACACTACCCATTTCTGAAACACCAGGGGGATGAAAGGACCCCTGCCTGGCATCGGGTGGCATCATGAAGCGTCTGCCCCCTTCCCTTCTCGGGAATCTCGGTTCTCTTCCTGGGCTCTCTCCCTTGGCTCCTTCGGCCAGTCCCCAGCACAGCCTCCTGCCCAGCGCACTTATGTAACGAAGCATGCTCACCGCAGCTCCCTCACCTCTATCCACACACACACTTGTTTGTCCCCGTGTGGACTTCTGCTCTCTGACCTCACCACCACCACCAAGGCAAACCTTACACAGTGCAATATGGACACGCTCATACACACTCCCCACCCAGCGAATGCTCACGGGGGGCCCACTGCACATATATACGCGTCCTTCGCGGCCCCTTCTTAACTGCCATTGAACAGCTGAGCCACCCCCAGGCTTAAGCCAGGCTCCCCTTGGCACGGTTTCCAAATACTCACTTGTGTACCTCGGGGCACATGCCCCTCAGCAAACCTGGAGTTCAGATGCCTTCCCCAGTCCCCCAGGTCCTAGACCTTCCCCAGCACCCCCTCCGTTCCCCTAGGGAGGTGGCCTGGGCTTTCTTCTCCCAGATTGACTTCAGAAAGTAGAAATCTGACCTGAGTCAAAAGTCTCTGAGGGGCTTTGAAACGAGGGAGATGGGGTGAGGGAAGGAAGGGAGGTGGCCACGTGGTCATCAGGAAGGAGCCCCTGCCTCTATCTGCCTTAGTGACCTCCTCCAGGTCTACGGGAGTCAGACAGATGCTCTTTGTCCTCCAAAAGTGGAGGTGGGATAGAGAGGTAGGAGGTCAGAGGTCAGGGGGCAAGCTGGGGGAAGAGGAAGGCTTGGAGAAGCTGGCCAGCCCAAGGCAACCCAGAGTGGGGAGAGGGGAGCTGCAGGGGAGGGACTTCCAGGGGAAGTTGGGGGGAGTTAGATTCACTCCCCACAGACTCTCTTGCTTTGTGGTCCCCTGGAGCACGAAATTACAAGATTTGTAGGAAAAAACGACAGGCCTTATAGTCTCAATCAGTGACAGGCCCTTCACTCGCCTTCGTGCCCTCCTCCCACTCGGGGCCTCCCCTGCAGGCCAGGTGACAGGGAGCCTGGCTACAGCCCCACTCACTTCTTCCTTCACGTTACTGAGCGCCTGCTGTGTGCCAGGTGCTGAGACACACAGAAGCCAACGCCAGCCTGCCCCAGGACCCGTGGCTGCGGGGCTGTGACAACGGCCGCCCCTCAGAGCCTGAGTAGAGGCGAGCACAGGGCACCACAGCCCGGAGAAGGCGGCGGCACTGGCTACACTGCCTGGATTCCCAAAGGGCGGGCTCCTCAGGAGGACAGGAGGCTGGCATAGCGACCCCCGCCGTACAGAGGAGTGAAATGGCCCAGCAAGTCCCGGGACCTTGAAATCACTCCTGGGCTGGCAGCAGGAAAGGCTGGAGGAGCCCACAGGGGCCCTCAGGTCATTAGGGTCAGAGCACCTGCAGGCACTCCATTCATTCATTCATTCATTCATTCATTCGTTCATTCAGTCTCTCACATTCGTGGCCACCCACCTTGCACAGGCCCTGTGCTCAGAGGAGACAGGGAGGTACACAGGGCTGTCTCGTGCAATTTGCTTACAGAGCTCATCCCTGACCCAACTGAGAGTGGCATGGGTGCCATCTAAAAGTCACGCTGTGCGTACCCAGGGTTAAGGGTGATGGGCAGACCCTGGACTTGGGGCCCAAGCTCCCCTCCCCAGATGGCCTGGACAAGGAAGGCCCTGACTGCCGCGTCCTCCAGTGTTGCTCCACTCCCCACTCCCCGCCACCGTCCACACATCCAGAGCCCCAGCTGGGGACAGCACTCTGGAAACTAGGGGGTCCCTCTGGCCCAGGATTCCCTCCTCCAGGGCAGTCACCCAAGGGATCAGGTAGAGCTGAGACTTTCTAAAGCCCCGCCTGACTCCTAGCCACCACTCTGACATGCCAGGCATCCTCAACACTGGCTGCTGGCCCTGAGGCCTGATGACATCGCCACTGCCTGCTGCTGAGAGCCGGGGGCAATGATGGCCCCCAACCCTGGACAGATCCAGCCCCACCTTCTCTGCTGATGCCGACCAGGTCATAGCCCCCCTGAAGACACCGATGTTATGAAATGTACCTGTGAGCCCCTCCCCAGCAGCAGGCACCCCTGCGAAATTCACTTTGGTCTAGGCTGAACAGGGTTGGCAGGGCAGGTGGACAAAGAGCTAGCTAGCATCGGTATAGGGCCTTCTAGATCTTGCTGAAGCACGGGTCACTGTCTCCATCTTACAGACAAGGAAACTGAGACCCAAGGTCCTGCGGCCAGGAAATGGAGTCCACACACCTCTGATGTCCCAGCTCCCTTCACCCACTGGAGGGCCTTCACGATGCTGTGCATGGTCTCTCAGGGCCTGTGAATCTCTCCCCTAAGCCTGTGTGCTTTCCGATGTCTACGTGTGAAAGGGAGGTAAAACTGGTTCAGGCCGGTAGACACGACCAAGGCAGGACTCTTCAGAAAGCCAGGCTCAATGTCCCTTCCCTGAGGGCCAGAGATATCCGAAGATGGCCTTGGGTGGCAAAAGGCATTCAGAATCCCACACCAAGGAGGAGCCATCATGGCAAACCTAGGAGGGAGGGAAGGAGAGGGAGAGGGGGCTCAGGGGCAGAATAGAAAACTGGGAGTCATCTGGCCTCTTAAATCCCCTCTCTCCACCCCTTGGACCTAAAACCTAATCTTCAACTCTGGGGGACTTGGGCGGATAAGGTCTAGTTTTCCTCAAAAGGAGGCAGTGGTGGGCCATTCAGTTCATGGACGCTGGTGGACATCTGGATGCACATCCCGGCTCCACCATACACTGGGTGACCTTGGGTAAGTCACCTCACCTCGCTGAGCTTCAGCTTCTGTCTCTGCAAAGTAGGAAGAACCCTGTCCTTAACCCCCAGGGTTGTTGTGAAGCGTACACGAGGCACATGTAGCACTTACCACAGTGCCTGGCGCCCAGCGGGCCCTGAGCGGACATCAACTTTTGTCGTTACTATTAATCTGCCACCTTCCCAGGCAGCTCCCGGTCACTTGTCCAGTGCCACCCAGCAGGACTTGCTAACCAAACCTCCTCCGGGCTACACCGCCCCCCTTTCCCCCTCAAGCCTAAGAACGGTCTTGCTAATGAAGGCGAACTCTCCTCCCCCCACCGCCCATTCAGAAGTCATTAGCAGGATCTCCACAATTAGGAACAAATGGCTTATAACGGACAGGCATCCAGGGAGGGCGGCTGGGATGGAGGGGAATCAAGCCAGAGCTCTGAGGGCCACGGGGGCCCGCTCTGAAAAGAAAAACAAGTCTCGGAGCAGTAGGGTCTCTGCTCCGCAGGATGAGACCACACCCTCATTTCTGTCTCTGGGAATTCAGCGGGGAGGGACAGGCATCCTCTCCATGGGAGCCAGGTGCAGGGCTGTTCACTGGCCCCTTCCCCAGGCTGAGGATTAGGAAGGCGGGGATGGGGTGCTCAGAGACAAGCCTGAAGGGCTGAACTTTGAGAATGGAGCGGCAGAATCACCCAGACCTGGCAGGCTGGAAGCGTTAGAGCCATCTGGTCTCGTGTTTTCTAAACTGCTGGTCATGAGCTAATGGTGGGTCATAATATCAATGTAGGGGGTCCAAAAAATAGGGACACATACACCCGTATATAAGAAAGCATCAGAGTTATCAGGGTAAGCAGAAGTATTGTTTCATGGAATGGTGTGTGCTAGGGCTCCACGTAAAATGTATCTCTTACGGTAGCTCTTAAGCTAAATGGTTTGTGAAGCATAGCTGTGGTTCGCTTCACAGAGGTGGCGACGGAGATACAGAGAGGGGCAGCGACATGCCCGAAGCCACACCGGAGTGGAAGCAGAGCCTGAATGGGCTCTGTGCAGGGAAGAGGAACCAGGAGCGGCCAGGCAAGATGGAGGACCTTCTAGCAAATTCTGGTTCCGTTTGGATCGTGGTGAGTGGCGGCCAAAATAAAATCCAAACTTCTTTGTCTGCAGATAGCTAATTTGGGCAAAACCGAGAGAGAAATTATCTTGATATAGTTACTTTCAACTGGGGCTGGCTAGATTTAGGGGAGGGGGCATGAGGAGGTGATGGGGGGGCGGGTTAGCCTATCCCAAACCCAAAGAGAGCCCCAGGAAAGTGCATCACCTGTCCCCCCCACCGCATGGCCACAGTAGGGCTCTCTATTCACTTATCGATAATTTAGCAAGTATGTGTGAAGCCCCACGGGGCACTCGCACTGTCCTAGACACCGGGGACACGGGGCATTTGCTTTAACGGGGATTACATTCTAATGGGATGAAGCATATACTAAAGCAAAGCCAAGCGGGTGAAGACATGGTGGTTAGCGTCACACAGGGAGGCTGGCTGGCTGGCTGGCTACTTAGGTCGTGTGGCCAGGGAAGGCCGCTGTGAGGGTGGGGAGGGAACCCTTTCAGGAGACAGTCTTGGCGGTGAACAAAAGAGCCCTGACGTGGGACTCAGCTGGGACCATTATAAACTATGAAGGCCAGTTCAGCCGTGCTGAGTGACCTAAGAGGAAGTCCCAGAGGTGAGCAGGAGCCAGATCATGGAGGGACCATGGTTTTCCTTCTCTCTTTGAAAACATTTTTTTTTAACATTTATTTATTTATTTTTGAGAGCGAGAGAGAGCACGAGCACAAGCAGTGGAGGGGCAGAGAGAGAGAGAGAGAGAGAGAGAGAGAGAGAGGAAGACACAGGATCCAAAGCAGGCTGCAGGTTCTGAGCTGTCAGCACAGAGCCTGATGTGGGGCTCAAACCCATGAACCATGAGGTCATGACCTGAGCTGAAGTTGGACGCTCAACTAACTGAGCCACCCAGGTGCCCCATCTTTCTTTCTTTTTTTTTTTTTTTTAATTAAAAAAAAAATACATATATATATATATATTTTAGAGAGAGTGTGTGTGAGTGGGGAAGAGGGGCAGAGAGAGAGAGGGAGAGAGAGAGAATCCCAAGCAGGTTCCACGATCAGTGTGGAGCCCTACGTGGGGACTCGATCCCATAACCCTGGGATCATGACCTGGGCCGAAATCAAGGGTCAGATACTCACTGCATCTGGGCAATACTTTATGCTTGAGAAAAAAATGCCAGGGGATTTTAAGGAGGGAGTGATATAATTTCTGAGGGTAGATACATAACCCACTCCTAGTAAACAGTAGGTGCTTAATAAGAACTTGTTGATTTGAATTAAATAGGAAGCATTTTTTGGTCTACTGCTTGAAATGCAAGTCCTCTGAGGCCAGAGAGTGGAGGAAAGGGGCCCAGGGAGAAGGGTCAGAGGTCAGTGGTCCCAACCACTAAAGGTACTGACCTAGAGAGATCCAGGTTCTCTACCAGCCCTGCTTTGTCCTCCAGCAGAGACATAAAAATGAAATGACACAGAGAAGGGGGGCAAGGAGGATGGGGAAGAGGAGACCATAAAACCCCCGAAGTGATTCTACACCTTTTTCCCTTGGAAAAAAAAAAAAAAAAAAGCTTTTTGGAAAGGCTGTAAATTTTTTTTACACCAACCTCGTAAAAATGACATCGGCGCATTCTCAAATTAGAACCATTAAAATGAAAACCAGCAACGCACTGATACAAGCAGGCCCAGCCCACGTGGGTGGGAGACTCAGAGCCTGGGTGCACAGCCGGGTTTCAGGCCCCCTTTCTCACCAACACCAGGAATGGCCGGCCTCCCACCTCCGGGAGATGAGAATTAACAAGTGACCCCAACTGCTCTGAAGCGGTTAAGGGGCTCCTCTGTGGCTCCCTCATTCCCTCCTGGCTCTGCGGGGGGGGGGGGGGGGGGGGGCTTGATCGCTTGGGACGCCTCCCAGTCCCACAGCAGCTGTGGGGTCTCCGGAAGTGGGTGTCTCTCCAGGTCTGGGATCAGAGCCACTGTGCGCCCAGCTGCTACCCTCACACTAGTGCTTCTATAGGGAGCTCAAGTGTGGGGCACAGAGCGGGACATGTAGGGGCATGTGAGTCCCTTCCCAAGGACTCTCACCGGGCTTCTCAGAATAAAGGGGCTCCCCTGGTGCAAAACTAGCTGGCCCGCCAAGGGGTGGCCCTGGAATGTGACCCTCTCCACTTTAATCTTTCACACTCAGAAGAGGAAACATTCAGCCACCCCTCCACATTCAGCCACCCCTCCCCCAAATTCTCCCTTCTGTCTCCAAATTCCCAATGAGTAAGGACAAGAACCCTGGCATAAAAGGGGGTTGGCCTGGGAAAGAGGAAGTCTCAGAATTCCATACCAGAAGGGAAGGCTAGCTAGCGGTAGAGTGGGCTGGTTCCCTCCCAGTCCCAGCAAAGCAAGGACCTGGGCCCCTTTTCCTGGGCCCGGGGCCTCTCCTCTGCCTTTTCCACCCTTCTTGCCCTAGCACCCTCCTGGGAATTGGAGGCAGACACATAAAACAGGGTGGCCTTTGGCTGAGTAACCCAGGAAGGATATAAGAAGGGGGTTAAGGCCTTCTCCCTGCACAACCCCAAAGAATGCCTTCCTGCTGGGCCCTACTCACCGGCCCTCTGTTCCAGCAGCGGTGGGAAAGTAGTTTCCACATGCTATGCTACAGCTGTTGGAGAGTCAAGGGCTTCACTAACAAGTTCCTAAGTCTCCTCTCTGGGGCGCTGGGGCCCCAACTCTCCCTTCAGCCCCCCCCCCCCCCGCCGTCCCGCGCCTCCTGGGGAAGAGCTCATTCTACCAAAAGAAGAGTCCAAAAGGTGTGGGACCAGAGAGGAAGAGTAAATCTGGGGCATGAGTCCCAGGGAGAAATGGGCCCCAGACCTGAAGACTGAAGACCACTGAGGACTGTGTGAGATGGGGGGGGTGTCTGTGCTAATTCACCCTAGAAGGCTCCCCTTTCCACCCCATCCCCCTAAGTAGCCTGGGCAGAGGATAGCCAGATGGGGGAAGGAAACAAAAATGTCTTCCATTCTTCTTTTCCTCCTCGCCCTGACGTCCCCCCACCCCGACCATCTCTTAGGAGGGGGTGAGTTAAAAGCCCATTAATGTGCAGAGCCCCCCAACGTCTTTGAATCTCCTCACAGGATGTGAACAGGGTGGGATTTGGCCTCGGTTGCCACAGCAACTGCGGTGGGAGTTCCCAGACGCTAGGCAACCCTCCTGTGACCCTCGCTGACCTGTCACCCCCGAAACCCGAGGACAATGGAAGTGCAGGCTCCGGAGGCCCAGGACGCCTTTCAGCGCAGCCGCCAGCAGCCCTGCCAGCCCCCACCCTGCCTGGCCCAGCCCTGCGGGCCCCAGGTCCAGCTCTCCTGGGCCAGAGCGGCCTGGCCCGTCCCCAAGGCCTCTGTAGGCCCTCCACCTCCCACACTCGTCCCGGCCCTCACTGCCCCCCATCACAGAGCTCAAAGGGTATCCGTGCAGTCCCTGGGGAAAGCCCCCACACACTGGGAACATTTCATACAGGTGAAACCAGAATAGGAGGAAATGCAAGGGCAACCTTCAAAGAAAAAAGCCATCAGAGGGAAATAAGGGAGGAAGGAGCCATGAGGAAGGAGACTCTGCCTTGGTGAAGGAAGGGGACGGCAACAGGAGGTGGCTGGCAGGTCTGCTGGGTCCAGGGTATTCTTTAATAGCTGCTGGGGATCATCACCTCCAGCTGGCTGGCCAGCAGGGTGCTGGTACAAATAAGGTTCGATGCTTGTTTGCTGAATGAATGCACACTCCAAGGCCTTCTTCTCAGGGAATGTTCTCCATAAGGGGGTGAGATTGGAGACCCCACGAAAGCCCCAAGGACAGAGTGGAGGTGGTGTGACTCTATCACTCATCCATAAGCGGGTTGACAGGAGGGAGCCGGAAGCTGGGGCCTTGATGGCTGAAACGGGGCAGCCAGCCACGGACCCTCTCTCTAGTCAGATGGGGCCTGGCAGCCACGCCATGTCACCCCCTTACTCCCACCCCCCAGCCTCTGTTTAAACAAGCTCCCGGCCTGCTGTTGCATGGAAACGAGTGCCTGATCTTGTTCCAAAGTGATGCGGCCACCGTCTCTAGTACTGTTTGTTTCAGCCTGAAGTCCTGTCACTGGCCTGACTTCTGACTTGCCCTGTTTATCTCTCTCTCCTCTGTCAACTCATTACTCCCAAAGGCTAAGACTGCACTTCCAGGGCTTGTTTACCTAGAGTGGAGGGACAGAGACCAACAGGCAGATGGGGCTTGGCGGCCCAAGGAGGCGGGATGGGACTAATGCAGACTGTACACCCAGCCCCAACCTCCCTCTACAGTGGCTCCTTAGGGCCGGCAGTGTTGCTTTTGTTTGTTTATTTTAAGAGCTTTTAGGGTTGGGAATAGAGTCCTCTCATACACTCACCAGCAGACGTTTAGTTTAGCACCTACTATGCTCCAGGCCTTACTCCCTCCACTTCCTACAAGGGACTGTGTGAGGTGGCAGCAGCCAAAAGGAGGCTGTGTTGAGCCCTGAACTAGGAATTGGGAGACCTGAGGTCTAGCTGCAGCTGTTTCTGTGTCACCTGGACCAGCCAGTGCCCCCCTCACCTGTGAAATGGGAATAATAGTAACACCCACTTCCCAGGGCTGGGGAGGCAGTTAAATGACACCATGTAGGAGAAAGACGCAAAGCACCAAACAGAGGCAAGATATTTGTTGGTTTGTCCTCAAAGGACTTCCTGGATGGGATGGAGGAGAGGGAGGAGGAACCCGTTGGGCCAGGCTTTCTTCCCTACAGTTATTCTACTCCACAATCAGGAACATTTGTTGTTGGGGGTACCAGAGAGTGTTACCCCTGAAGCTTTCCTCAAAGCCTTGCTCGTACGGGGGTAGAAGGACCGTCCACAGACTTTCCCTTTAATTGAAACATTTATAATTGTAATTTTGCAGGGTTCTCTCATAGTCTGGAGCCAATAGAACCTTTTTAAAGTCTCAAATATTTTCCTTGGCCCCAGGCCCCAGGCCCATAGTGAGCCCAAATGGATAAAACAGCCGTCCGCCTGCCTGCAAAGCTCCACCCCAGTTATTTGTGAAACAGATATAGGATTTTCCAGGACTTTGGGATAGTCCCCAAAACAAACAGGAATAACTAGAACGTGGAATATAGATGGCAAAACATGGCTTGTGTGCAATGCAGAATGAAGAAACCTGATCAGTACAGACAGTTCTGTCTCTCCCTGCCCTACACATCTCCCCAGTTATAGAGATATCTGTGTTTACTCTGCAGTTTTAAGTAATTGTTTTAAAAGACACTTTCCAGTTTCAGTATTCCCCCACAGCCCATCCCCCACCACATTCAAATCTTTCCTAGCTCTGTGTGCATAGAGGTGAGGGAGGGGAAGAGGTGGCTGTATAAAATGGGTGGCCTTGGAGACTTCCGGTGGGGTGTGTTTGTTATTCTCCTAAGGGGTAGGTTTTGCCCTTTGACCTTCTGTCCCCGGTAGGTGGCACAGACTCTGAGGGTCTCTTCCGCAGAGATCCTGCTTAGGAAGTCTTGGGAGATGCCAGCAAACTCCCCACTGCTATCTCCCCAGGGAAAGGTGACAGGTCCTTCCTGTTCCCCTGTCCATAGTTTGCAAGAGGAAGTGATTTCTAAAGTCCTCAGTTCGGTTAGTATCCACATCAACCACGCACTGTGTGCAGGGATCTCACACTCAAATTGCACCCGATCCTAAAAACCCTGTACTTTAGGGTGTCAAGGAGGCCAAGGCTCGGAGGGCCCATGACTAGGTCAAGGTCACACTGCTGTAAGAGGCTGGCTGGGACTTAACCTGGGTTTGTTCAGTTTGTGTTAGTGATAGCTGAGCAACTCAGTACAGGGTGCTGGGCTTCCAGTCTGACCTTGGGTTCCACAAGTGTGGTGGGAAAGGGCCCCTTAGGGGCTATGCAGTTGAGGGAGGAGCCCCAGCGTGAGCCTGGGAGACAGCGTGAGGGCAATATGGGTACACACATCTGTGCACGCTTGAGGCATGGGCGGGGACTACATGTAGACCCGACTTTTCCACATTCCCAGCAGAGCCCCCAAGGGGCTGTGCTGCCAGTGTGCCTGGCTGAGCAGTCAAATGACAGAAGGAGAATCCCAAGGCTGAGGCTGGCTGGGCCGGTTCTCCTGAACTTGTCAAGCATGATTCTCCATTTTTCCAGGGGTGGGGCCATGGGGCCAGGGCCTGGGGCCCCTGCTCTGTCATCATCCAACCAGGCTCCCCACCCCAGAGCCTCTGGAACGTCAGCAGCTGGTCTTGAACTCCTGAACTCTGCATTTGAGGGTGGGAATGACGAAGGGGAGAAATGGGAAGGGGGACGCAGATAGGGATCCCCAGTCTGAGCCCTAAAAATGGAGGCCTGACTTTGCCTGTTGCTCTTGGCCTTTTCCTAGCTGCTTTGGACTCTGGTGCCTGGAAGTTTAATTTCTTCACAGCTTGGGTCAGGGGCCCAGGCAGACATGGAGGTGGGGAATGTTTTACAATACAAATAAAGTGAAGACGGTGTATACACAGCCCCCTTCCTCCAAGGGGCATGCACCTAAAGCGGGGTCTCCCTCTCCCAACGCTGTTCACTTAGCCAGTGTGCAGGAGGAGAGCCCAGGCGCCCAGCCATCCCAGATGCACACTCTCCAACCTACTGCCCAGGCATCTGTCTTCGTGGGTCTTTCTGAGACTGCCCTAAGCTCCCTGACCTTGGGGCCTCCTGGGTCCCACTTCTCCTGGGAGCCCCCGCCCTCCCTCTGCGTGCCCCAAGGTGGCCACTAGAATTCGAGGGAGCAGGAGTCCTTGCAGGGCTGGCTCTTTTCAAGAAGGTTGAAAGTGAGGCTGCTGGGCAGGAAGCCTGGGGCCCACGTCGTCGTCAGGAGGGAGAGGGAAGAGGCCAGGCGAGCCCCCTCTCCTCCCGGTGGCCGGGAAGGGGCGGCTGCTCCTACCTGTTGCTGCTGGAAGTGCAGCAGCTCCGCGGGGCTCATCTCGCCGTTGCTGTCGGCGCCCGCAGCCGTGTCCCTGCCCGCGCCGCCTCCGCCGGTGCCTGAAGCCCCGGCCCCGCTGCCGCCGCCGCCATCCGCCTGCCCGGAGATGCTGCCCACGCCGTTCTGACCAGACGGAGCCGACCTGATTGTCTCCGAGGCGGATTCCACCATCATGTCGCTCTAGCGGGACCTAGTGGGGGAGGAGAGACGTGGGGGAGGGGCTGAGACTCCAGGCTGGACAGGGTTCTACCCCAGGGGCGGCCACCGAAACCCCTCAACACCAACAAAAAGCCCCTTAACCACCACCCCCCCCAACATCACACTACCACCATCCTCCCCAGTCCTAGGGCATCGCCTCCTCCTCAACTTCCTGGAAGCAGCTCCTGGGAACCCTCTTGGGGGGCGCCCCCCCCCCCAATGTCACCCTCTCCCCTCGGCCCCAGGGAGGGGGCAGCTTCAGGCTGAGGCTGCCCCACTGCCCTCCTCCCCCACATTTTCTAGACTTCCAGGAGACCTTGGCAGGAAAGGGGAGGTGATGCCTTCACCCCTGCCCCTGGGGAAGGTGGTGTCAGAAACCTGTTTTGGCCTCTCCCTCCAGGCCAGGGCCTTGGGGAAGCTAGGGTCCAGCTAGGATAGCAAAGGGATAGGTTGCACCCCAGCCCCACCAACATGAATGACCTCTCTGTATGTTCCCCATAGAGACCAACCAGGGCAGGGCCTCCTTATAGGGTCTCCTTCCCCAGGACCCAGAAAGGCTCTAATCTATGTTTGTTCCATAGTAAAAATGGTTGCCCTTTTGCCCAGCACCTACTGGGAGCCACTCAGGTGGGCCTGGAGGTGCGCAGGGAAGGCAGCCAGTGGTCCCACGTCTCTGACCTTCCATTCTAAAGCCCTCAGCCCAGCACCTGGCCAAAAGTAGACACCCAATAACCTTCACTGTTTCTACAAGCACCATGGCTCCTTCTTTTACAGATGGGAAAACTGAGAGTCCAGAGAGTTCGGGGCAAAGAGTCAAGGCCTGAATCCTGTGCCCTCCCTCCCTCCCTTCCCTAGCTGCTTTTCTTTTTTTTTTTTTTTTTTAAACGTTTATTTATTTTTGGGACAGAGAGAGACAGAGCATGAACAGGGGAGGGGCAGAGAGAGAGGGAGACACAGAATCGGAAGCAGGCTCCAGGCTCTGAGCCGTCAGCCCAGAGCCTGACGCGGGGCTTGAACTCACGGACCGCGAGATCGTGACCTGAGCTGAAGTCGGACGCTTAACCGCTTAACCGACTGAGCCACCCAGGCGCCCCATCCCTAGCTGCTTTTCAACGAGTGGTGGAAACATTCCCAGAAAGAGAGGGAATGTTTGGAGCAGTCAAAGGTAGCCAGGCAAAGGAGGAGGTCCGAGCTTCCTTCTACCACTCAAGAAGGTTCCCACATCTTTGGGGCAGGGGCAGGGGGCATGTAGGAGCACACTGTGACGCAGATAGGGGGCTTTAGCATCCAGGGCTGCTTTCAAAGTCTGCAGTGTCCCCAGTCCCCGGCTATCCCCAAAGCCATAGCCCCTTGAGAGGAACGAGGATTGCAGTTAAAAGGGACCTGGTTGGTATCCGTCACTGATCTTTGACTCAGGTCTTAAACTCCCTTAAACCTCGGGCGCCTGGCTGGCTCAGTTGGAAGAGCATGTGACTTCTGATCTCAACGGGCCCCACAGTGGGTATAGAGATTACTTAAAAAAAAAAAAACCAAACAACAAAAAACTCAGCCCTAACCCTCAGTTTCTTTGTCTGTAAAAGTTATTAATTTCAGCCTCTTAAGAGTTCTGTGAGGAGGAAATACAACAGCACACGTAAACCACTCAGGGGTGTCCACTCCAATCCACCCCTTCTCCACCTGCCCTATTTGTAAGGCTGAAGACTCTCAGGCTTAGAGAGGCCAAGACCACATAGAGCTTGAGGAGGCTATGGAAGCCAGCCAGTGTTCTTTCTTCCCTTCTTGATCCCTTTTTGGCCTAGGCAGACCCACAACCACATGGGACTCCCCACGGGTAAGTGGATGAGGGCCTTTGCAGGAAGCAGACCAGAAAGCTGCTGGGAGAGACTGGATTATTTCTCTGGATCTCTCTTGGCCCGAAAATTCTCTCCCTTCACTCCAGAAGAACTCTTTTCCCTCGCTCTGCTGGGCCACTTGCTGTTTTTGTCCCTGCTGGAAGCAGAGTTGGGAGCCATGTGAGGGTATTGGAGGGATTGGTGGGGGCGGGGGGACTGAGAGGTGCTAAGGGGTCCACGGGGAGCCCGCCGGTCACGTGTGCCACATCGCTGCTCTTGTGGCCCCTCTCCATCTGTGACTCTAGGTTTCTTTGTCCTAGTGGATGGATCTGTGTGGCTTCCTGGGTGACCCTGTGCTGTTAGTGTGTCCCATGTTTGTGCATTTCTGTGTGTTTCCAAGGGCTTGTCTCCCTAGCGCCCACCCCCAGTGGCCGCTCCCACTCCTGAGTTCCGAGAGGAGGTGGGCCAGGGGCGAGGGTGAGGTTGGGGGCGATGGTTCGGAAGAGATTGAGCACTTGGTCCCAGGCCTTAATGGCCATGTCAGCCCGAGGGCCAGTGGCTGCCAAATGATGGATGGGGTGGGCGCCATCCTCCACCCGTCAGAGCACAGGGCCCCAGCCCCCTCCTCCGAGCCACCCACCCTGATCCCTGCCATCGGCCTACAGAGCACCTTCCCCCACTCAGGCCTGGGCCCCAGCTACACATAAGGGGGATGGGGAGACAGCAGAGGCCCACTCTGTTTCCACTCCCCCAATCCTGGCCCTGCTCGGGGTGGAGAGCAGCTGCCTGCCTTGATTCCAAGTCTAGCTTCTCTGAGATCTGAGAACTCCTGGGCCCCAGGGGACAAAGACTAGAGCCTCAGGGGTGTGTGTGTGTGTGCAAAGGAGAAAGGAAAGAGAATCCAGCACTTTCCCTGGGGTAAAGGAGAGTGCCCCCCCTTCCAGCACTCACGCACACACACAGTATAAAGTTGTAGATCAGACAGCAAGTTTGGAAAAAGGGAGGAAAAAAGGAAGGAGGCTCCTAACAGAGGTGTCCCTTTCTTTTCCGTCTTTTTATGGGGGGGGGGGTAACAGAGCGACACCCAGTGAACAACATAATTGCTGCAATGTGGCGTGTAATAATAGCTATTCAGGGGCCGATCATTCATATTAAACAGGGTGAAGCAAGCCTCTCATTTGCATGCTTGAGATTATATGCATTTGAAAAGTCATTTCCGCAGGGTGTATGAATGGCATTAATTCCCATGTGGCACGCTCTGCCCTCTCCCGGGGCTTTCACCTCCTTCCATGCTCCCACCCGCCCACCAACATACACCCAAACCTGCACGTGTTCCCTGTATCTCCGCAACCTCACCTCCTCTACCCTGGGACACCCTGCCCTCTGAAGATGAGCACACCAGCAGCCTCATGCCTCCTGCCCATCTCTCCGCTGGGCATTGCAACAGCACTGGGGTGTTCCCTGCATGGTGGGTGAGCAGGCTCAGAGGGCCAGACAGCCAGGCACGGGGTGCAGACGCAGGCCTTTACAGCAATGCCCAGAGAGCCCGGACTCTGGCTAAGGCAGGGGCCTGGCCCCAGCCACAACCAGCTGTGAATCCTTTGCCTTCCTCCTCCTTTGGGGCTCAATTTCCCCCTCTCTGCATGGAGAGGTGGTCTTGAAGGTCTTATCTAACTTTGAAGCTCCAGGAGTAAAACTCCCTCTTCCAGCAGGTGCACCTGAAGCCACAGTGTTCTAGGGCCGGTGGGAGCCACCAAGGGTCCATTTGAATTACAGCTGTGGTCCCTCTCCCAAAGAAGGGCTCCACCCAACGTCGACCTGGGCTTCCTCCTCTGGTAATGGGGTGGGGGGCCCCCTCTTTTTTTCACTCTGGCCCTTCCCTCTCTCTCCACACACTCCTCCCCCAGTCACCCGTTTCCTCAGCAAAGAGCAGCAGACACCTGCAGATGAGGAGAGAAGCTCTGGGAAGGAGACCATCTGGTTTCAAGGGCCAGCTCTGTGACCTTGGGCAAGTCACTGCCCCTTGCCCAAGTCACTGGGTTGGTCTTTCTTCCTTCGCACAGCAAGTAAGGGGGAAATTAGATCTTTCTAGGATTCGCTAAACATGGGGCCCTCATCCCCCACCCTCCGCCTTCCCTGACCCCTCTTCTACCACGTGTTGGGGGCAGGGAAAAGCGACTCAGGCCGGGTCGTTTTATGTGGCCTAGGATTTCTCTCTGGTTCTCTAGACCCGCCCTTAGGCAGCTCCCTGTGTCCTCTCAGGGAACCCCTTGGGGAACCCGGGCACCTCAGCCTGGGGCCAAGCCCCGAAACTCCCCCAGACATTGTTGGAAGGAAGGAAGGAAGCTGGGTCAAAGCCGCAGCCTTCTCTTCCTCTCTGGGGGAGGCAGCGGGCCCCTGGGGGCTCCCACTTCCCCTGAGGCTCCTGGCCCTTCGAAGAACCCCAGGGGGCACTTAACAAGGGAGGCCTCCTTGTAACTTTCCTGGTCCGCCTTGTCCCCTCCCAGGCCGGAAGTGACTAGTTCTACCCACCTTGCGGCTAAAAGGAGAACCCAAGGACTAGGGTGTTTTGGGGTGAGACGAAGAGGGCCGGGGAGCCCCACACGCGGAGAAACCTTTATGCCTTTCCCGCGGGCACATATGGTGAAGGGAGTATTAATTACCGTAGCTTTTTAATTAACAATCGCTTAATCTGAGCGGTAACATTTGCCACGACACCCTGTGCCTCGCCGTGAACCCGCGCCGCCCGCCCTGCCAACTCATCAATTAATTTTTATTGACGTTTTCTTCCCCAAACAGGCACAATACCAGGGTTTTCCAATTAACACCTCCGCGATCTCTAATTAGTGCAATTAACAGACTGATGGATGCCCGGAGTTTACCCGCTAGGGAGGGAGGGAGGGAAGGGGGCGGGGCAGACCCCAGCGCACACGTGCATGCGCGCAGCTGGACAGCCGGAGGAGGCACTCCTAGCTTTAAACGGAGCAAAGCCGGTGGGGGCGTGACCACAGGTAATCTGTACCCACAGCAATGGTGGCGGTTTGAGATGAAATAAGTACACACGGTTTCCAGCGCTCCGCAAACCCATAACCTAGGCGGAGAGACAGCTGAAAGCCTGAGACTGGAAGTTGGGAAACCCGGCATCTTAGCCCCAGGTCTGTATCACTAACTTGCTGTGTGACTTGGGCCAAGTTCATTCCCCTCTTTTCTCCTCTGTATAACGGGGAAAACTAGACTAGATGCAGCTATCTATTTACAATGTACACCCCTATCAGCTTCCAAGGAAGGTCAGGAAGCAGACTGCAATAAAAGGCGGATGAAGCTTCTTAAAATACAATGTCACTGGGTAGTAGAAAGGGAGAACGAATGGACCAAAACCTTAAGCCAGAGGATCTCAAACTTGAATACATCAGAATTACCTAGGTGGGCTTGTTAGAACACAGATTACTGGGCCACAGGCCCAGAGTTTCTGATTCAGTAGGTTGGGACGCAGCCTGAGAATTTTCATTTCTAAAAAGTTTCCACTTAAATGTTGAGGCCGCTCATCCAAGACGACGGGTGTCCCCGATGATGGCCACTGACTTTAGTTTATGAGCTGCCTGGTGGCCAAAATGAGATGATCGTCTCCAAGGCCATTTATTCATTCAATAGGGATTTAGTGCTTGCTTAAGACAGACACTGAGGGCAGCACCTGGCTGGCTCAGTTGGTGGAGCATGTGACTCTTGATCTCAGGGTGGTGAGTTCGAGCCCCACAATGGGTAAAGAGCTTACTTTAAAAAAAATAAATAAAAAGACAAACAGTGAGGATCTATTTTTCAGGAAGGAACTTGGAATTTGGTCCCTGCCCTTTGCAGATTTAAAAATCTTGAACAAGGGGTGCCTGGGTGGCTCAGTCGCCCGACTTCGGCTCAGGTCATTATCTCATGGTTCGTGGGTTCGAGCCCCACGTCAGGCTCTGTGCTGACAGCTCAGAGCCTGGAGCTTGCTTCAGATTCTGTGTCTCCCTCTCTCTCTTCCCCTCCCCTGCTCACTCTCTCTCAAAAATAAATAAATGTTAAAAAACAGTTTTTAAAAAATAAAAAATAAAAATCTTGAACAAGCCGGTACAGTAGTGGCCAGCATAGTGTCCTAGATGCTCCGAGGGCAACTTGTAATAACGGGGGTCCTACTCCCCGCACCCCTTTTTACTAGGTAAATCTAGCATTTGTCTTTTTTTTTCCAGAATTTCCCCTTGTTTTTTTAATTTTTAAATTTATTTTGAGAGAGAGCATGAGATCATGACCTGAGCCAAAATCAAGAGTCGGACCCTTAACCAACTGGGCCACCCAGGGGCCCCAGGCATTTGTCATTTTGAACATTTAGCCACTAGTAGAGTTTTGGCCATGAACGGAGTTCTTCTCTCTCTTCCGGTGGATGGCCTGGGGCGTATTTCACCAGCAATGACCCTCCATCCGTTCACTGGTTCCACATATAGGTAAACGCCTACAGCGTGCCATGCTCTGAGTATGCAGACCTTCTATGCTGGGGCTTATGGTTCCCTTGAGGGGAGGCAGATGATAAATAAGGACGCAAATAAATAGATAGGCTCAAATAAAGTAGGTTCTATCGAATGCTGAGTACAGGGAATAAACAGGGGAATCTAATTTAAACGGGGCGGGGGCGGCGCAAGGAAGGCCTTCTTTTTAAGGAAATGGCATTTATGCTCAGAAATGAGAGATGAGTAGGTGTTGGCCAGGCGAAGTGTACACTGAATGCAGGGGAAACAGCATATGCAAAGGCCCTTATTTTATAAGAGAGGTTGCCAGTTTCAGACTTCTCCAGAGCTACAAGTCCTTGAAATGGACATACTGCTAGATTACATAAAAAGACGTGGGTACCACAGGGAACAGAGCATGAAGACAGCTTATATTTCCTTCTTTCTTTTCCTTTTTTTCTAGCTGTCCTACTATCAGATCTTACTTGTGTCAGGGACATAAAGCAGAGGGTTTTCAGAGCAATAAGCACTGACCTTACAAGTAACTGAAGGATGCTTCCCAATTTGTCATCCAAAGGCCCTGGGACCCCCCTCCCTCATTCAGCTCAGGCCCCCAAGGCCTACTGGCTCAGGTTACTGGAAGAGCTGAGGGTTCGTTCAGGCAGCAGCCACCTTTGGCCTTGGCCCTCCTTTGCTAGCCACTCATTTGCCATCCTACCTGCTGGCCCTTTTCTGGTCTCTTATTATCTTTGTAATGAGAGCACTGAGCAGTGAGGTCACCAGTCTGAGCCTTGGTTTCCTGATTTGGGGCTAATACCAATAAGCCTTCCTTTCAGGGTTGCTGTGATATCAAATAAAATACACTGCAGGAAGAAGGCATTCAGAGAAGGGTAGTTAGTATAATTACAGGGGCCCAGAAGGACCTGCTACAACTCAACTCTGAGTGGGCTATGGATTATGAGCCCATCCCCTTACCACAGCTCTTGGTTCAGCATTTGAGGAAAGTGAGGTAGGGCCCATGGGTGAGAATGTCTCTATAGTTCCAAAATGGGTCCCCAAACCAGAGAAGGATGATGTGAGTCTCGTCACTACCTGGCTTTCTCACTAAGCCAATTCCCCCCAAGAAGATGGGGGCTCTCCTGGGTTCCAGAAAAAGCTTAATCCCTCTCCAAGCCCATGTCCTGCCTGTACTTCGCGACTCTCCCTAAATGACGCACTAGCAGCCACCTGCCCCAATGTTGGCGACCATTCAAGACCTCTCAGCACAAAACTTCAGGGCCCGAGGAGCTTCGTGCAGGTGGCAGGGTGAGGACATGCCTCTCTAAAAGGCGGCAACGAGCCTCTGTGATTTGGAAGGTGAGCCGCCATCCTGGGCTGTTCCAAGTTCTCTGAGTTTCAAATAACTTTATTTCCCAATCGTAAAAGTAACAGACACTTTGGTAGAAAAATTTTGAAGGGGGGGAAAAAAAAAGTACAAAAAAAAAAAGTCGTACCCATAATTCTGCCACCCAGGGAGCTGGCCTGTTGGGATCTACCCCTTCTCTTCGTGTTCACCCTCTTTGGCATATAAACATTTAAAAAGTGAAATTGGGGTCATAATCTGTACATGGTTTGAATTTTCCTATTTTTCCACTCACCACTTACTATCATAACCATTTCCACATGACATCAAATATTTTAAGCAACAGTTTTTAGTGGCCACATAGTTGCTCGAATGGGCTGCGTGTTCCAGAACTTAGTTAGCCAATCGCCCAGAGTTGGATATCTAGACCGTTACCAATTTTTTTTTTTTTTTTTTTACTATGACTCTGCAATAAACACCCTTCTGTGAACGGAATATTCTACATTTCTAACTATTTGTTTACGATACATGTTTAGGTAGAACTGCCTCTTTTTAAGGCTGTTAATGCATTTGTTCCCCACTTGATGTCCAAAAACTTGGTACCAATTTTATCCTCCCTTCAGCAATGCACCCATATCCTGGAGGACTTATAAACCCCTCACCTTTTCAGCATTTTCCCTCCATTTTCCTCAGGTCTGTCTCCAGAAGACTCTCAGATCCTGTATAAAGTTCTCAAAACGCAACACTGTCAAGTCTGGGTGAGTTGACAGGGTACAGCTGGCTGGTGGCCCTCTGAACACAGGGGGGTCTGGGCATATGGAGGGAAGAAAGCACAGCCCTTGCTTTTGGGGGGCTTACCAGTTGGTGGAGGAGAAAGGGAGACATGCAGGCAAACAGGGTGTTAAAACAATAACAACAAAACAAAAACAGTACCTAGGCTCCACCCTGGATCAATTAAATTGGACTCTGGGGTGTGGGACCCAGGCGTGGATAATTTTAAAATCTTTTCCAAGTATTCTAAACTTCAACTGCAGCCAGGGTTGAGAACCTCTGCTCTATACAACACACAACTTTACAAATGTTATGTTAAATTGACACGGGGGCGGGGGGGGGGGGGGGGGGGGGGGGGCTGGGGGCTGGCTATGGGTGCCTGGAGGGAATGCTCCAGGGAAGCCTACTCTGGGAAGGCTCCTCCGGTGGGAGGTGACTTCTAAGCTGAGTCACAAGGAAGTGAAGACTGGGCACACAATTTGTGACTCTATTTTATTTTAATAACAACCATTCCACTCGCAGAGTCCTTGGAAGCCCTTTCCCACACCCCTGTCATCTCCCGTCTTCATAGAATCTGGCATGCGTTTGACAGACGAAGGAACCATTCTTTGAAGATGCCTAGTGACTTGACGAGGTCACCTGGCTGCTAGAAGTCTGAGCCAAACTGAAACCCTACAGCTCTTCTGACTCCCAAACCAGTGCTCTTCTCCTGCCTCCCACCTCAGAAGCCGCAAGCCTCGCTTGGGGCAGTCACTCTGCAATCTCCCTGGGATCTGAACCTTTCCTCACCATTGCCACCCACCCACCCCTGCACAGTGGACTTTCTCCCCTGGCTCTGGCCCTAAAATGCTTCCACCAGGCCCTAGCAAGGTGGCCTCCCTCAACACTCCTTTCTACAACCAGACCAAGAGGAAGAATTAACAATGGAAAAAAAAAAAAAAAAGGAAGAAAGAAAGAAAAAAGAAAGAGAACCAAAGATCCCACTCCATCTCATTAAGAAAGTAAACATAAGAGCCATCTAAGTGTCTAATTAAGCTTCTAATTAGTCCCTGCTTGTTACTAATGCAAATTAGATTACTCCGCTTAACTACAGCATGTCCACAACACCCTTGTTAATTGCGGCCTTTTGAAATTAAATTACTCCCTAATTAGCATATCAAAGCCATTGATTCGGAGCTGGGAAAGATGAGGGCAAGAGAAGCCGAATGCCAAGTTTGGTTAATCAGAGATGGCTAATTAAATAGTGACGTCTTACGTGGGGGGGCCTGCTGGTTAAGGGGTGGGGGCGACTCATCCAGGGCCTGAGTGGCCATCTGGAGCCTGGTTCTGGTAGTGCCCTTGGCACCAGGGGGCTCCCGTGAGCAAAGGAGGGGCTCTGGCCAGCCTGGGACAGATCACTGGTCTGGCCCTTCCTGGGGCCTTGACTGCTTTAGGCCTAACCTGTCCCTGACAGGCCCTGGGCCCTCTCTCTGTCTCCCCTCACGATATTTAGGTGTGGCATTTACAGGGATCTTGGGTACCAACTCAAGGGGCATCTAAAACACAGCCACATCCGAATACATAAGATTCAGCATCCTTCCTCACCTCTTTCCCTGTTCCAAATGAGTTCCAGAAAGGTGACTTGTGCCTAGTTCTTCTCTAGTCCCCACCTGAGATTCCATTCTTGGAAGAGAGTCTCCCCTCTCCCCAACAAAAAGTAAAGTTTGGGGGACAGGGAAGAGGGTGATGATAACTTTCACAGACAGGCTCACCTGGGCAGGGATGGGCTGGTTTTAGCTTCAAACAGGCTCCTGGAGACACAAGACCCTATAATTCCCGCCATGGTAGAAAACAGGACAATTGTCCCCCACCATCCGTTTTTAACAGGTGTGTGGGAATTCGATTGGGGTCAGGGTGTCCTTAAAGGTCTTCTCTGAGCTCTAGTAGAGAGCTTGCAGAGTCTCGGAGACCACCCCCCTTCCCCCAGCTCTTCCTCGAAGAATACTGAAGACGGGTGAAATCTCCAAGACAGAACTACTAACCAAAATGCCCTCAGGGGCAAGGCTGGTCACCTAGGAGGGCAGGTGAGAAGTGCAGGGCACTCAATCCCAGTCTGTCTTTACCACACCCAGAAATGCAGGCTGACTGTTGACAGGGTTCCGGTTTTTCAAAAGAGGCTAAAGTGGGGATATTTACGTGAAACGTGCCGCTGTAATAAACTTTGTGTGGGCCAACAAAAACTCATAGGGGGTAAAGTTAGTCAATTTGTGACCTCGGCCCTTGTGGCCAGCATTCCAGAGAGGCAGGTTCCAGGTAACCATGTGGCCCCGGGCAAGTTACATTTCCACTCTACCCCCGGGTCCCTCGCTCGCCAATTCAGAGTAATGCGTATCACTGCCTAGAGGATCTCTCAGGGGTGTTATGAGGATCAGAACAAGAAAGTATGTGAAATGGCAAGGCCCGGCTCCTCAGTCAGGGTCTGGTGACCACTTAGTTGTACCCTGTACCTGCCACAGCCCCCTCCCAGATCGGGATGTCTTCTAGAACCTTCCTCTTTCATCTTCCATTTACCTTCTTGTTCCTTCAGATGCCTGCCTCAGCTCTTGGGCAGCCAGGAGGTAGCACACATCTGTGCCCTCGCCCCCTACAGTGATCGGCTCTAGCAGGGGCAATGGCTCCTAACTGCCTCTTCTAAAAAAAGATGAATGAACAAAATCCTGATGGCTGACATGTCCCTAGCCTGGTCCTCCAGTGTCCCCTCCCCCATCTAGGGTGTGGGTGTCTAGTGGGAGAAGCTCCTTGGAGTCTGTCCCCAGTTCTCCCTCCCCAGTCCTCCTCTCCAAGTTTCTCACCAGCAGCCCCGGGAGTGCACAGGGTCAGGGTCAGGGTCAGGGCCAAATTCCCAAAGGGTGAGGTTTTGTTGATTTAAGGAGGGGTGGAACAGGGCCCAGGAGAGAGGACCTATCCCCCTCCCCAGCTCAGAAAGGGTGAAGCCCAGGGAGTGTCCAGTCCATGGGTACCATCCAAGCCAAACTGGGCAAAAGGGTTCCCAGCGGTGGTTTTAGAAAATAAGTGGAATAAAAGCAAGGCAGAAACAGAGAAATGGGGGGGGGGGGGAGAGGCTGTCCTGATGTGAGGGGGAGGGCAGAACGGCGGCATACAAGGGCCAAGCTGCAGCCTGCCTTGCTGAGCTCTCTCTCCCAACGAGATTCAATTAATTGATAACAAGAGGCATCAAATTAATTTCTGGAGGATGTGAGATTCTGATGAAGGGAAATCTCGTCGATGGAGATCGGGCAGGAGGGGGGGCGGGCAGCACCCCCTTTTAATCAGGCTCCGCTGCCTAATTGGGAAGGAGGAGACCTGACTGGGCCTCGGGTCGCCTGCCCCATGTTCCACAGCGCCCCTTTTGGGAAAGAGTGGCAGAGGCAGTAGGCTCCGGGCGCGGGAACAAAGGGGGAGTGCACTGAGACCTTCCAGTCTCTTCTCTGCCCGATGCCCAACCCGCAGTTTCGGCCTGCAGAGGCCCGGGAGAGGAGCCCATGGGTGATCCCTCGTCCTCTGTGCAGTTAGGAAAGCCGAGGCCCAGAGAGAAGTTGGCCATGCCTAAAGTCTTAGAGGGAATTAGGAAGCTGGTAGCAGTGTGACGACTGGTGAATCCAGACCTTGTTTACCACCCAGACCTGCGAAGTCATCGCCAAGAGAGTAGAGTGCAGCACGCAGGCACAGGCCGCCCTCCCAGTGGCTAAAAGACAGGCAGCCCCCCTTCCAAGGTTCCCTAGACCCCCAGGCCCTGGGCGGAGTGGGCCCCGTGCCCCAGGCTCTTTCTCCGTGCTGCATCCCCGAGCTCAGGTCTAAGAGATTAAGGAGCTTCCTGCAACTTGCACTGATGCGCTCGCAGAAGCTCAGGAAAAGGCTGGGGAGGCAAGCAACGCAAAGCAAGCGTGCTGAGCTGGGGAGGGGAGACCAGTAGCCCTGGCTCTCAGGGGTTGTGGGGGGTGGGGCGGATATCCCGGAGGCTTCCTAAAGGAGGGATTCTCCCAAGAGGACCAACTCTACATCCTTAACAAGACCCGACCTTCCCAAGCGCCTCCTGCTCCGATCCAGTGGTGTGGAAGCCTTGAGAAGATAGGGAGCTTCTCCAGCGCTCCGGCTTTGCTCCCTAAGTGCTTACAGCTGCAGCCACTCCCTGGGTGTCCCACAAATCCTGCCATTCAATCTCTCCCCCAAATCTCTCCCCAGATTTGCGCACGCCCTTCCTTGCAGGGTGCGGATACACATCTGCCCAGGGCACTTTTGAAGGAAAGGAGGAAGTACACTGCTACCCTTTTTCTGGACCACTTTCTTTCAGCCTCGGTCTCCCGGAAGGGTGGGCTCCAGAGCTGGGGGACCCAATCGGAGGGAGCTCACTGGGTTGAGGAAATAAGAATGGGAGCCCCCTTCTCCCACCCACCCCCACTCCAGTTCCCCTTCACACAGTGCAGCCCTCCTGAGGGCTCTCCCAGGCCAACGCAGGCAGCTGGCCGCCCCTGGGGGGCATCAGGACCAGAGCACAACAGTCCCTATCTGCAAGATCAGCCCTGGGGCACCTGCTCCATTTCTGATTTTCCAAGTTGCCACGGACGAGTCACCTCTTCCCCTCGACCCTCTTGCTTGCCACTGCACACAGTAAGTGCTCCACAATGTTTGTGGAGTGGAGACCAGGACTCCCTGAGTCACCTGCCTTCTAGTCACCATCATTTGTCCCTCCTTTGCTGTCAGTGAGAATTCTAGGTAACTTCCACCTACCTTGAACAAATGCCAGAGGGTCGCTATTCTACCCAGTCCACTCTTACTGTCTGAGGAAAACCCACCGTCTCGCCCCCATTTGCCCGGCAGCCCAGGTCAGGTGCCATCGGAATCAGTTCTGAGTGGGAGAGAAAACATTATTTACCTCTGTCCAGTACCACCAGTGAGCCCAATGGCCCTCAGGTCCCAGCTCTAGAGGCTCCAGCTGGGCAGAGGATGGGCACAGGATGACCGGTGAGGTCAGCAGAGCTACTGAGATTCTGGGCCCAGGCTGCATGGTTCTGGTCAGGGTGGGGAGAAGGTGCTGGGAGGCCCTGGACTGAGGGACAGCCTGGCAAAGGCCCGGAAAGGAGGAGATTTGGGACAAGGATCGAGGGAAGGAAGGCCTCCACGAGACCCAGGCCTGGATGGCCCTCTCAAGGCACAGGACGCTTGGTCTCACAGCCCAACATCCCATGGCCCTGTCTACATGTGCACTTTCTGTGCTGGGAGCTCTAGATTTCTAGCTCAGGCAGGCATGCCCCGAGCTCAGACTCCTGAGGGACCTGCCCAGACCACTGCATCGGCAGCCACAAGGTTTGGAGTCACAGGGTTCCTTCCTGCTGTGATCCTGGCAAGGTGGGACTGGCAATGGGTAAAGAAGGTATGCGTTCCCATGGACAATCCAGTAAGGCAGTGCAAAAAGCCAGAAGCTTTAAGTTGAAGTTTCTTTTTGCTTCTTTGAGATGATCCATCCATAGTAGGTCCCAAATTGATCTCAGATGGGTGGCCAAACTTCCAGAAGACTGTGTAGGCTAGGGTTCCAAGCCCCAGAAGTCTCCCTTTTTGGAGAGAGATAGTGCCAGCCATTTTTTCCTCCTCTACACCCCGGGGGAATTCTCCCTCCCGTTTCTTATTTGTCTCTATGAGCACCTTAAAAGGGCATGGTGGGGGGTGGGGGGTAATGTATGACTGGACTGTTCCAGGGTTGTGTGTGGGTGGGAAATGCCAGATTCTGAACCTAGACCCTCCCCGCTTAAAGGGAAGGCAGGAGAAGAGAACATAGCCTTGTCACCGGAGGGGAGAGGGGCGGCCCAGGCCTGAGTTTGTAAAGGGGTGAGGGGGGAGTTGACAGGCCCTCCGCATCCCCTCCTTTCTCCCTTCCCCATGGCAGAGCCCCAAGCCGTACTGGCTGCACCAGGAGTTGGGAGCCCCATATTTTATTGCCAGCTTCACCACTAACTCGCTGTGGAACATCAGACAAGTTGCTTCTTCTCTCTGGGCTTCATTTTCCCAGCCCATGAGATGGAGGTTAAAACTCAAGCATTTCCAACATGCTGTCCACTGTGCAGGCTGGTGGTGCTGGGAATCTAATGATAAAAGTCACCGTTGGTCAGCGCTACCATGTGCCAGGCACCGTGGTACAGATTTTACATACACTCTCCCGTTCGACTCCCAAAAGGATCCTCTAAGGTGGATATTATTGACCCACTTTACACATAAGCAAACTGAGGTTCCAAGAGCTTAATTGAGTTCCCCAGAGTCCCGTCACTGCTGGCCAGTTCCAAAGCCTTTTCCACTCTGACCCATGGTCTGCCCTGGGCAGGCCCTGAGTTCCTTGCCCTGGGATCCAGAGTTCTGGAACCAAGTCCAAGGAAACCATTTCAGCCAATGGAATCCTGTCAAAAGTGGCATCTGCCTGGCCTTGGTCTAGGGAAGCTGGGAGAGTTCTAAGATCATGAAGGGACATGGCGTGGAGCTCCTTGGGTAGAAGAAATTAGTATTTTGCACAGTTTAGGCTAGTAGGAAAATAAAGACGCTGTGCTCAGGATAGGTGAGGAGGGGCCTGGATTTCAGCTGGAGAGACAAGCAAACCACCAAGGCGGTGGGGTGGTGTAGTGAAGGGTTAGGATATAGGAAAGGCGGGTGCAGCCATTGCCAGACCCGGCCGGCGGAGCAGGGAAGTCTTCTTGAGGAAATGACCCCTCCTTCCCCTCACGTCTCACACCTCTCCTCTGAAACAGACACCCTGCTCCCACTCTCCTCTCCCTGATGTGATACCTTACCTGTCTCTCCTACCCTGACAATACGAGGATCAGAGAGCAGACCCCAGCCTTCACGGCTTGGGCACTCTAGTGCCCAGCCTGGGACCTGCCGGACAGAGTAGGGGGGCTCAGCAAACACTTAGGGTATTACTGCATCGAAGGAAGCCCCCCACCCCCACGTCCTCCGGCTTTCTTCCCCCTAAGGAAGAGGTGTGTTTGGAGTAGGGGCCCAGCAGGATATGCACATTCCTGGCAAGAAGGGACCTACCTGCCGGCAGCCAGAAAGGAAGTTTCTGGCCAAAGGCGGAGGAAAGGGGGCGGGGGTGTTGGTGTGTAGGTGTGAGAAGGGCACCCCCACAAAGGGACAGGGGCTGTCACAAGTTGAGCCCAACCTGCCCCTACCCCTGGCATACCCCAGGACTGGTGTCAGACCTTTCTCTCCCCAGGACTCACTGGTTCCCCAATTCTATAAGTCCTGGGAAACCTGCCCAGGATTGGAAGAAGGATAGAAAACCCCACCCAGAGACCCAACGGCTTAGTGCCAAAGGAGAAGGTTCCTGTGGTCTCCCCTAACTTAGTGCTAAGGCTGGGACCAGGGTAAGGTAGTGGCCGGAGGGTCTGGGAGGAGATTCAGATCCTATTGGGGTCCTGAGTATGTCTGGGGGACAGGACACCCACAACATCGCTTCCTCCCCATGCTACCTTGCCCCGTTGACAAGAGTGGCTAACACCCCATAGGGAATCCAACCCCCCCTCCCCCCGCCAGGGCACATCCCTGCTTTTGAGAGGCTCAGATCTAAGGTAGCCAGAGCAAGCAAGCTGTCCAGGTGCCTACAACAGTCTCGGGACCCTCCCTCCAGCCTGCCAGGTGACAAAGAGCCCCAGAACCCCCGGCAAGACAAAGTTTCTTAAGTTTAAAACAAAACAAAGCCAGCCTGCAGACTTCCCCCATCCCCAAAGCAATTTTCTGCGGGGTAGCATGCGAGGCTTGTCTGGGATAGGGGCTGTCTGAAGCCAGTGTCTCTCTCTGGGGGGCATTGGAGACACTGCCATCCCTGCCTTCCGGCCCCTGCGACCACCCGCTAGCTCACCAGGAGACTCAGGGGCTTGAAATGCTCAGCATGGAAGCGTTCAGTCCCAGTTCTCTGCTGAAAGTGAGTTTCTGGGTTCAAGCCTGGGTTACCCACTCCGTTTGCCCGGTGGGACTGGTCAAACCCTCTAGCAGCTACACGCCATATAGACTGCCGGCTGCCCCTTCTTCCTGCGTGGGAGATGGAGCACCCTGGCCAGTCTCTGGCTCCAACCCCAAGCTGCCCCTCAAGCTTCACTCCTGGGGCCTTAATCCCAGACCCAACACAGCTCACCCTGGGACAATCCAGGTGGTGCTTTAAGCCGGGGGATAAAGATGTTGAAGTTCAAGTAAAAACCCGCATTGGCCAAAACGCTTCTGGGCTTTCTCAGGAACACCCCCCCCCACCCCCCCACTGCGTGACAGCTTCATACTCCGGTTTGCTCTTTCAGGTCCCCACCTGAACCCCTGCTTCAGCCTCCGCGGCCAATCCGCAGGGAGACCCGGTGCTAGGGTGCGAGGCACGAGGTGATCTCCAGACGCCTTAAACCCCAGGGCCCAGGGAGGGAGGAAATCACCAGGCGGGGGCTGGCAAGAGAAGCGGGGGTGCAGAAGGGATGAGCCGGTCGCTCTGCAGGCTCAGGGGGGCCGCATGCCCATATCATCTTCCCCCAACCTAGATAGTCTGGGTGAGACGCGGACGTGTTCACGAGGTGTCCCAATTGTAGAGAAGGAATCCGCAGCTGTTAGGGCCTCTGTCTCAGAATCCGCGTCCCGCGAAATCACACCGTTCTTTGCCGGGGAGGCCGGGACCCCGGGTCGCTCAGGGAGCCCCGCATTCTAGCGCCACAGGCTTTGCCCGGGCTCAGCTCCAAGTTAGTTTGTTTGGCGTTGATGGGGAGCTCGAGGCCAGAGCGCCACGGGGTGACCGCCGGTCAAAGAGAGGCGTCGGGGGGGGGGGGTCGTCCCGCTTGGGCTTGGTCACTTGGGAACCCTCTTCCCTGGAAAGAACCCTGTTGCCATCCTCCCTTTCTCCCCACCATGGTGAGGTGGAGGGGGGGTGGGGGTGGTTCTCCCTAAATGCGGTGAATAAAGGTATCTGCCGGGTCCGTCCCCAGCCCTCCAGCACAGGCGCACAAAATCACGGGGGCCGTTTCCAGACGTTCTCAAGTCCCCAAGAAGTTTTCCGCTCAATCTCCGAGCTGACCGAGCGATGGAGGAAAGGGGTTGACTGGCCCCGGAGCCTCCAAGGTGCGACCCCAAGAAAAACAAGTCTGCCTCTCACTCGAGGCGACGCGGCGGGTGCCACCGAGGTCCCCCCCCCCCCATCTGCCTGCGGCGCGTCTCGGGGAGTGCTGGACAGACTGGGGTTGGGAGAGCTGGCGCTACCACTTCCCTCCCCAGCTCTGGAAAGTCCGGGCCGGGAAGTACTCTTTGTTTGACTCGGGCGGGGGACCGGGGGGGGGGGGTCGCGCCCCCTTACACCCCACTCCCAGCGGCCAGGCCGGGAGGGGGCGGGGCCCAGATTCTGGGGGGGAAGGGCGGGCCTCAGTAGCCTTTCCAGCCAGCACCCCCGCCCCAGCCGACCTCCGGCTGCCCCCACCTCCCGCCGCCGCGCAGCAGCCCCCACCTGTTCCCAAGGCGGCTCTGGGCCGCGGGGGCCCGGGCCGGGGGCGGGGTGTGGTGGCGGCGCGGGGTCAGGGCGCCGCAGCCGGCCCCGGCTGGAACAAAGTGCGCCGGCCTGGGCCCGGCTCCTCCCGGCGCCCGGCGCGTCTCCGGCGGGCAGTTTGCAAACACAAAGTGAGCCAGTGAGCGGGGAGAGAGTGCGCGAGCTAGGGAGTTGGTCTGGTCGCCGGCCCAGCCCCCACCCGCGTCCCCGGGCTCGGCCCGCCACCTACCTGTCCGGCCCGGCCGCTCCGTGCGGGCTCCGGCCCGTCAGCCCGCGCGGGGCATGGGGCTCGCTCGGGTCGCAGCCCGGGCCCGCCGCCGCCCGCTGGGGCTGCCCCTCCGCGCCGCCCGGCGCCGCGCAGCTCCCGGGCGTCCTCCCTCCGCGCCGCGCCGCGCCGGCCGCCGCGCGCCTTAGCCCCGCCGGGGCATCGCACTTTGTGGGCAGCTCGGCTCGCTCCGGCGGTGCTCCTCCTTCCCGGTCCTCCCGCGACGCTCGTTCGCTCGCTCCGGCTCCGGGGCTCCGGGACCCCGGCGTCCCCGCCCCCGGCCCAGCCCTGGTTCCGGCCCGGGCTCCTCCCCGCCGCGCCGCCGCCTGCGCCGCGCCCTCCTCGCGGGCTGGGGGCTCCGTCCCGGCCGCCGGCCGCGCTGTCCGGTCCGCAGGGGCGGCCGGCTCTGGACTCCGAGGGGCTGCGACTGAGCCCGGGCTGCGAGTGGCTGCGAGCGGGCGGCGCGCGGGCGGGGCGGGAGGGGGCGGGGGACGCGGGGTGGAGGGGGAAGGAGGGAGCGCGCGGAGAGCCGAGGAGGAGGGAGCGAGCGAGCGGCGGAGGGAGGGGAGACCAACTTCTAGCGCTACCATAATTCGCCTAAAGCAGGTGCAGCCGCTTTCACCCGGCCAGGCCGCCGCGGCGGGCGAGAGAACACCACGTGGAGCGAACTTTAGGGGAAGGAAAGTGGGGACTTGGGGAGAAGACACGGGACTGCGGACTTGAGAAAGCCGGGAGGTGGAGAGACCCCAGGGATCCTCTCTGCCCTGGCGAATCCTGTGGCGCGCTTGGCAAACCCCAGCTTTTCCCTGGAGTCTGGAGGTACGGCCGAGCCCTGCTCCCACACGGTTCATTGGTTCCCAGCGGGCTGCGCTCGGCGCGGGGAGTGGCCGGGGGCTCGGAGCCCGGGGCCGGTGTCGGCCCGGGTTCTTCCTGGCCTCCCTCCTGCTCGCCACTGCGTGGGGGCTGGAGGTGAGCTTTCTGACCCGGGGGTGGGGGAGGCGGGGAGGCTCCTTCTGGGCTTTGTGAACGCTCACCCCCGGCCAGCGCTGACTCCCTTTCCGGAAGGGGAATTTCCCAGAAAGTGCTCTGCGAACCGGTGAAGAAGGGGCCCAAAGCCGGATACACGCGGGAGAAGCGAGGTGCAAAGTCGAGGCAGTTATCCGGGCAAATTAGATTACAAACAAAGCTCAGCGCAGAGCCTTTGCCTGGGGGGCTGGAAGGGTGGGGTGGGGGGCTGGAGAGAGAGTGGTGGAGGCAGTGGCGTGTGTTGGGTTTCGGTGGGGGCAGGGATGGGGTGGGGGGAGTCCAGATGGGGAAAGGCCCGAATTCCAACGCAGAAGGGTTTGCTGGTAGCAGCCGCTCTGCTCAGAGACCCGTGGAAATCTGAATAAA
This sequence comes from Prionailurus bengalensis, assembly GCF_016509475.1. NCBI lineage: Eukaryota > Metazoa > Chordata > Mammalia > Carnivora > Felidae > Prionailurus > Prionailurus bengalensis. Next base: position 39,314,161 of record NC_057349.1, on the reverse strand, counting down.
TCTAACACCCCCCAAACATCTCCTGTCTCCGTGTTGCGCGTGGGGAGAGGCGAAGGACGCCCCCAGAGATCTTCAAGGAGTGCCCGTGAGCAAGGGAGGGAGGGCCCTGCTGCGGGAGGAGGGCAGGAAGACGGTGGTTCTTGAAGGCTCTCCTGGTCCAAATCACAGGAGGCAGGTGGAGATAGGGCAGGCACATTGAGGCCCCTGTGGAATGTGAGCTGGGGGTCCTCAGGGTGAGTCAGTCCTGTGGCCTGGGGAGAGAAGGATTTCTCAGAGGAGAAAGTCTTTCCAATGGGGCTTGGAAGAAAAGGATGTCAGGAGAGAAGGCTCCCTTTTGGGTTGTTCATCAATTATTCCATCCCTCTTCTGTTGGGTACAAATAGTCAGAAGTAGTTGTAAGTTAGTGGTGCCTGTCCAGGTCCAGAATCCTATGTATTTGCCTTGCTGTGTGGGCGTGATGGGCATATTTAGGTCCAGCTGGAACCATCCGGGTATCTAGGTGTGAGATTGTTGGAAGGAGTGTTCTAAGGGTCATTCATGTGGGCGCCACAGTGTCCTTCCCAGCACAGCCATGGCAGTAGCAATAACCACAGCAAATGTTCGAGTCCTGCCACAGGCCAGGCAGAAGACACGTGTCATCTTCTCAATAACCTGATGAGGTGGATAGTGCCGTCATGCCCATTTTACAGAGGAGAAAGCTGAGGCACGGAAAGATGAAGTCATCTGCCCAGGCTTACAGAGCTGGTAAGTGGTGAAGCAGGATTCCAACCGGAGCCGCTTCCATGAGGACAGGGAGGAACCTCACGGAGGCTTCTAGAGCAGTACTGCTGGGGTCTTACCTGAGGAGGAGTGCGGTTGCAGAGGAAGGAAGCTCTTGATAACGTGATCCAATTTATCTTCCATGGGGAGTCAGTTCTGGTGGGAGTCAGGATGGGTGGACAGGTCTGGGCCAGGCCTGGGGTTGGCAGGCCCTCGTGTAAGCCCAGCTGGGCAGTGGCCGTGCCCCTCAGGCCTCCTTCCCATCATTTTTGCAGAGGCTTGGGGTGGGGTGACATCTGAGGACTTTCAGTGGAAAAGAAGGGATTTTTGCAGAGGGGAGGTGGGGTGGGCTTCTCCACCTCTTTTCTGGCTCTCAGCCCCAACAAGTCCTTTCCACATGGCTTTCTTGCAGCAGCCCTCCGTACCTCCCACACGGGCTCCCTTGCCCCAATAGAGTTCCCTGGGTTGTTTTGGCTTTCATTTCAGGTTACCGGTCATCTCCAGGCCAACTCAGTTTCCAGCACCCTGTGAGTCACATTAGGGACACGGGAAAGGCAAAGATCCTGTCTTATCCTCCCCTAAAGGGCATTTTGGTGAGGAAGGCGAGGCCTCACCAGAAAAAGGTACAGAATTAACACCGTGAAATCAAAGCAGCCAGTTCAAAGCTTTTCCTTCTGGTACAAGAGCTCTGAGAAAAGGTTCAAAAGAGTAGCCCTTGGGGGCGCCTGGGTGGCTCAGTCGGTTAAGCAGCTGACCTCAGCTCAGGTCATGATCTCACGGTTCGGTTCGTGGGTTCAAGCCCTGTGTCGGGCTCTGTGCTCACAGCTCAGAGCCTGGGGCTGGCTTCAGATTGGGCTGGTGTGAGGCGGCCTTGGGTTGAACTTCAGCCTCTGTCTTTGCCAGCAGCGTAACCCTGGCAAGTTACGTGATGTCTGGGCCTTAGTTTCCTCGTCCACAACACTGAGAGAATGGCTCCTTAGATGGTTGGCAGGAGAGGGCACGGGCAAATCATCCGGCTTTCCACAAATGCTCCCTTTCCCTTTTGTAAATCCCAGTTTCCTCACCTTCAAATGCAGAATTCCGACCTCACAAAAATGCACATCATGCATACAACAGCCGTTGATCCTTACTAGCTGCTGGCTGCATGCCAGCCACTTGACTCACATGCTTTTGAGCTCTATCACCCCAGACATGGTGGCTCTTCTCATTTTATAAGTGAGGGACTTGAGGTTCAGAGAGGTCAAGCAACTTGCCCCACGCCACACAGCTGGGAGGTATTGCAGCAGGGGTGGGCTCCCAGATCTTCCTGCTCCCAAGCAGAAGCTCCTCCCCCGGGGTCCACTGCCTCCCTGTTGTGGGGATGAAGTGGGCTAGTGGCTGAGCTCATTCCTCATACCAGCCTGACGCTCCTGCGTGGTGGTGGGTGTGTGTCCAAAAATAGTATTCTCGTTAATCCCACAGTCCCAACACATCTAGGCCCAGATACTTTATGTTTCCGTTCCTCTGACCGACTGGGTCTTAACTTTTTTTCCCTCAGCCTTATTGTGGAATTAAACTTTCCAGCCTAACACGGCAACTCCAGTCCTAAAATGCAGACATGTTCACCAGAAGACGTACACAAGGATGTGCCCAGCAGCACTGCAATAAGTAGACGTATCAGGGTATTCTCATACACGGGCGAGTACTTGGCAAGGAGAATGAATAAGCTGTCGCCACGCACAGCACCGTGGACGAATCTCACGCACAGGATGTTGTGCATAAGAACAAGACAAGCCGTAAGAGAAAGCAGCCAGTGTGAATCCATTTATCTGAAATTCAAAAACTGATCGAATTGATAACATTAGAACTCAGGAGAGAGGGGACATGATTGGGAGAGGGTACAAAGGGGTTCGGGGGGGGATCTGGGCATGGGCATGTTCTGAGTTTGTTTTTTTTTATGTTTATTTATTTATTTAGAGAGAGAGAGAGAGTGCGCGAGTGGGGAGGGGCAGAGAGGGAGACACAGAATCCGAAGCAGGCTCCAGGCTCTGAGCTGTCAGCACAGAGCCCATCGCGGGGCTCAAACCCACACACCGTGAGATCATGACCTGAGCCGAAATCAAGAATCGGAGGCTCCACTGACCGAGCCACCCAGATGCCCCTGTTCGGGGTTTTTTGGATTTGGGAGTTGGTGGCACGGTTCTGCTCACTGTGTGAAAATTACTTGAGCTGATGTGTCCTTCTGATTTGCGTGCCTTTCTTCATGCTTCAACTAAAAAGCTTCAGCGTTGTTGCTGATAGAATTGAGGATCTCTCCATATCCCTTTTAGTCTTTCTCTATCCTACCCTTGCCAGAGGTAGCCACTTCCTTGAAGTTGGAGGGAGCCCTCCCAAATTAAGTTTTATACTATTCATCATTTAGTGTCGCTTGGGTATCGTGAAATTTTAAATAGAAGGTATCTTTCTGCTCCTTGCTTTTACTTTTTGTTCTTGGTGTTTATTACTGAACTCCATGCGGGGGAGATTAATTTAGGTTTGCTACATATATCTCTAGGTCAATCATTGAAAAGGCTGGTGGAGAGCATTCCACTCTAGCAGGTGCCCTGGTTTCCTTGCCCAGCCTCCCAGTGATGGACATTTGAGTTGTTTCCAACCTTTGGCCATTGTGGTCACACTGCAGTGGGCTTCCTTCTGTGTCCACCTCCCCTCCTCCATCCCACCCCCCGGGGGCCTTCTGTTTCTCTCTCCTCCTTTGCCTCCTGCTCAATCAAGTTGTTCCCCTTTCCGCCTGTGGTTCCTCCACTCTGGAATCTTCTCCCCTCCTCATTTCCCAGCTGCTCCTCCCCACCCTGCTTCCCAGTCTTTCTGACTCAGAAAGACCCCGGGTCTGTGCTCGGTGGAGGTGGGGGAGGGATGGGAGGGGGCAGCCTTTTCCTTTGCCACAAAGGCCTCTGTTCCGCAAGATAAATGATGATTTAAACAAAGAAATATTTCATTAAGGGTTGATATCTTAATGAACTGTGCCAGGAACCCTCAAGACACTCTCTAGACACACACACACACCCCTTAAGGGAGGCTCTTAGCCAGGGGGCGGGGGGGGGGGGGGGGGGGGAGCTTTATCAGTTTACCATATTGCCCTGAGTAGAGGACCATGCACTGTGTGGGGAACCATCCCAAGGGGCTATGAGGTGGAGGGCACTTAGGACTGGGGGCGGAACCCAGTTGCCCTGCTTGGTGCTAGGCTGGCTGCGGGCCTGGGCCCTGGGAGATATTTGTAGGGCCCCCTGCAGTCACTTTTAGGGACTCAGAGACTTGGGCCTTGTCCATAGGGTGGCGGGCATGGGACTCTAGGCTAATTGGTGGAAAATCAGTCATTAAGGACCAGGAAATGAACAATAACTTGACAAGCAGTGGACAATTTTCCATCAATTAGAACACAGTGTCTTTGGGTCAAATGAGACTTCTCTGTGGAGAGATTTCCCTGGAGGGATAGAGCAGGACACACACCAGGAGCACACCCATTGCCCTTCCCCTCCCCTGTGCATGGCACCCTGCCATTCACGGAAGAAGGGGTGTGCCTGGCGACAAGGCAAGGAGCAGGCTCAGAGGACAGAACCCCTTCTCCCTTCATCCCCTTTGGGAGCTGCCCCATGATTTCCTTCCTTGTGAAGACGCTTGGATTTTATTCCCAATTCTGTCACTTTCTAGCCTGAAATCCCAAAGCTGAGGGCCCGGTGGGGGGTTACTGGGTTTTTTCAGCTGCTGAATGGAGAGACACATGATCAGGCAGAGAGGTGGGGAGGCATGGTGTAAGTCACATGGGCTTCTCAGTGTCAGCACTGGGTAGATTGGAGCTGGGTTGTTATTCCTTGATTACCTGTCCGGCTTGCACCTCCTTCCCTCTCCCCTTCCGCGCTCCTGTTACAATGCCTTGTTGGCTAACTTTTATTCAGTAAGCACCTAAGAACTTGTAACACATTCTGTTGTTTGTTAACTGTTTAATCATTTATGCCCCATCTCTCCAACTACATAACAAACTGAGGTCAGCAGCTTACAATTGTAGTCATTTTGGAATTTCCTGTTGCACCCAGCACAGTGTGTTTTGCATAGTACGTGCACAGTAAATGCTTGTTGATTGCATTTTATTATGATTAGATACTTTAGAGCAGAGCTTAAAGAAAAAAAACAAAGCCTGATACACCGCAGAGCAAGTTGGTGCCCTGAAGGCATCGGCTGGGGGTTGGTTGTAGAACTTGGGCAGGAAATGCGTCTTCACTGATGGAGGGACAGGGCTGGGGGGGCGTCAAGGGAGCTGGGGTAGGACAAGGTGGCACTCTCACACCCTCAGAGGCACCCCTCCTCCCAGAAGGCTGTGCTTCCATTCTTTTCCATACTTCTTCCTGCTCCCCTTCTGCTGGTCCATGAGGATGCCTTCAGAACTCTGCTGAGCAAGGGAAGCGTTCCTTCCCAGGAGAACCTTGAAAGCCTAGGGTTTGAGGTCTCAGCCACTGGCGCTGGAGGGTGAGATGGGATGGGATATAAAGGAGGAAAGTCAAAGCCAAGGTAGCCTCACACTGGGAATAGCTACCACCTATGAAGCGTCTATTATATACTAGGCCTTTTTTTTTTTTAATGTTTATTTGTTTTTGAGAGAGAGCGCAGGCGACAAGACAGAGTGTGAGTTGGGGGGAGGGGGGTGGGCAGAAAGAGAGAGAGGGAGACACAATCCAAAGCAGGCTCCAGGCTCAGCACAAACCCATGAACAGCGAGATCATGACCTGAACCGAAGTTGGATGCTTAACTAACTGAGCCACCCAGGTGCCCCAATATACCAGGCATTTCTGATATGTATCTAATACGTATCTCTGATCCCCACAGTGGTCCTAATGTGTGTGGATTCTTTCTTTCTTCCCTTCCTTCCTTCCTTCCTTCCTTCCTTCCTCTCTCCTTCTCCCTATCTCTCCCTCCTCCACTCTTTCTCTCTTCCTGTCTTCCTCCCTCCCTCTCTCTCCCTCTCTTTCTCCCTCCCTTCCTTCCTTCCTTCCTTCCTTCCTTCCTTTCTTTCTTCTCTCTCTTTTTCTCTCTCTCTTTCTCTTTTTCTCTCTCTCTTAGAAGGCAGTGCCCCAAATGGCAGAGGCAATGGATGTAGCGTGGATATGAGAGGAGATAAGAGAGAGTTTGTACACATTGCTTATTGTGTGTGGTGTCCAGCTGGGCCCATGGAGTGGAGCTCACACATTTTCTTGCGGCTTTCATACTGTGTCCTGAATCACATTCCATGCCAGGTCTGGGCTGGGCCCACCTCCTTCTTGGTTCTTTTGTACCCCTTCTTCTTTCTGGCCTTCTCTCCTCCAGTCCCTTCTTCTCTTGACCCCTGGCCCTCCAGTCTCCAAGACCTTCCTCGTGGTCACTAGACAGCAGGAAGTCTCTGGAGCCAGGCATCGGGAGGCTGGAGAGAGGCTGGATCTCAATTAGAGATGAACCAACTGTGCATCAGGCACTGTGTTAAGCATTCTTCATGTGTGACCTCATTTCACCTCCTAACAGCCCTCAGAGATGATACAATATATTATGTTGGTGCCCCACTCCTGTGCCTTCCCCCGACCTCTTATACTCCTAAGGCTTTTAGTCACCAACACCTGCCTGTCCTTGCCTGAAGTCTCCCTCTGGGCCTTGAAATCCACTTTACCACTGTGTGGGAAGCCAGAAGTGCAGGGGCATTAACTGCTTCTGGGAGAGCCCCCCACCCTTTATCACCTTCCTTCCGTTCCTTGTCTTACTTCTTCACTTCTCTACTGGCGTTTACCTCCTGAATCAGCCCCATATACTGGAATAGTTGTCTCAGGGGCTCCTTCAGGGGGAATCCAGCCTAAGTCAGGTGGGCACTGTGATTTTTTTTAAATCTGTATTTCCAGGGGCGCCTGGGCGGTTCAGTCGGTTAAGCATCTGACTCTGATTTCGGCTCCGGGCATGATCTCATGGTTCACGAGTTTGAGCCCCGAGTGAGGCTCCGCACTGACAGCTTGGAACCTGCGTGGGATTTTCTCTCTCTCTCTCTCTCTCTCTCTCTCTCTCTCCTTCTCTCTCTGCCCCTCCCCCACTCGCTTGCTCTTTCTCAAAAAAAAAAAAAAACTTTAAATTTGCATTTCCTTCATTGGGAGTGGTATTGTGCATCTTTCATCCGTAAGGCCCACTCCCCCCCCCATTTAAAAAAAAATCGAAGTATAGTTGACACAACGTTATATTAGTTTCAGGTGTAAAACACAGCGATTCCATAGTCTGTACATTATGCTGTGCTCACAAGTGTAGCTGGCACCTGTCATCATATGACACTATTACAATACCCTCGACTATTTCCCTATGCGACATCTTTCATCCTGTGACTTATTCATTCCATACCTGGAAGTCTGTCCTTCCTACTCCCCTTCACCCCATGTGGCCCATCCCCACACTCGCCTCCTCTCTGTGGCAACTATCATTTTGTTCTTTGTACAGAGGGGTCTGTTTCTGCTTTCTTTGTTTGCTCATTTGTTTTGCTTTGTTTTGTTTTCGATTCCACATGTAAGCAAAATCGTATGGTATTTGTCTTTCTCTGTCTGACTTATGTCACTAACCATAATACCCTCCAGGTCTATCCGTGTTGCAAATGGCAAGATCTCATTCTTTTTTATGGCTGAGTAATACTCCAGGGTGTGTGTGTGTGTGTGTGTGTGTGTGTGTGTGCGTGTGTATATGCACACACACCCAACTTTTTCCTTATCCATTCATCTGTTGGTGGACACAGGTTGCTTCCGTATCTCGGCTACTATAAATAATGCTGCAATAAACATAGGGTGCATATATCTTTTCAAGTTAGTGTTTTTGTTTTCTTTGGGTAAACACCCAGTAGTGTAATTATTGGTTCCTATGGTATTTCTATTTTACTTTCTTGAGGAACCTCCATACTGTTTTCCACACTGGACCAATTTATAGGTGGGTAGTGTTATTAACCTTGCTTTACAAGTGATAAGACCACAGCTCAGTGAAACTCATGCCCAGTTCCCCGATGACATGAGCAAAGTGCCTGTGTCCACACCCTGGCTTGGTACACAGCATGTGTCCACTTTGTTGCTCCACCATATGGCTTCTTGAGGGCTCTTCCTCCCTGCCCCCCAGAAGTCTGGTTCAAGGCCATTCTCCTTGGTTTCGTGCCTTGAGAGATAAGAGGTGAGAGGTAGGTTGGAAGTGGGGAGTGTTTCCAGGCCACCCAGCCCTTCCTGCCTCCCTTGTGGGTCACTGCTGGCAGTCAGAGCCAGCTCCTGGATCACAGACAGAAAGAGAACCTGCCAGCCTGGACATGTGACGAATGGAAAAAAGTGCCAGAGTGCTGGAAAAGGAGAGGGCTGAGCCAGGGGTACAACGAGAGGGTGCTCAGGCCAAGGGAGTCCTTTCTGAGCCTCTGCACTATTCAAGAGAATGTGACCCCTCTTCCCTGCACACAGGAACCCCGAAACACAGGAGGGGCTGAGGTGAGGAGAGAGGAAAAGGATTTCTTTTTAACTTTGTTTATTTTGAGAGAGAGACAGAGAGAGCGAGCGGGGGAGGGCAGAAAGAGAGGGAGAGAGAGAATCCCAACTTGAGGCTCAAACCCATGAATCACTAAGACCATGACCTGAGCCAAAACCAAGAGTTGGATGCTCAACCAACTGAGCCACCCAGAAAGGATTTTTTGAGAGTGAGGTTTGCTCATCCTCAGAATTAGAAAGCCCCCCTGAGAACCTTGGGAGCCGGGCAATAATTAGCCTGCCTCTTTGTGAGCGTAGAGATGGGCATGGGGGCAGTGAGGACCTGATTCCCTCAAGACAGAAGTTACCTGGAGGGAACATCTTGAAAGTTTCTACTCGTTTGGTTTTCATGGCAAGTTTAGATTCTCCCAGAAGCAGGCACCGAGACAAAGATTCCAGCACAAGTAGTCTGTTTGGGAAGGGGTCCCTGGAAATACCTGTGGAGGAGCGGGAAAGTGGGAAGGGAGGCCAGGAAGCCAATGGAGGGAGTGTTCTCATGCATTGGCCGGGAACTCCGAAAGATAAATGAGATATGCTTCAAGTTGTCCATACCACAGGGCGAGAAAGCTGGGGTATTTATCTACTGGTTCTCCCCTTTGCCGTGGGTTCAGGGCTGCTTCAGGGCACGTTAACTCTCCAGCACTTTCAGCTTGCCCCGAGCTGGAGTCAAGAGTGTTTCCATGGCCAGAAAAACCCTCTGGCAAAGAGCAGGTGTTGGCAGTGAGCGGCCTTGTCCATCTAGAGGTATGTGCCCACAGATAATGGGCCGGGTGCCAGCGCCTGGCACACTCTGCCCTCTCTTCTCCTCCTTGACTTTTCCTTTCCGTGTGCCTCTGTGAATTCGTGTCATCTCCCACGGCCCCCCTCTTAAATGCTTGGTGTTCTCAAGGCTTCAGCCTTGACCCACTGCTCTCCTCAAGCTGCGTGTCCTCTTGGACAGTCCCACCCACTCGCATGGTTTTAAGGAAGTCTGGGTTGGTGGCTCCAAGTACTAACCCAATCTGGACCTCTCACCCCCACCTCCACGTCTGTGAGCCTCCAGTGATGGCATATGCAACGTATCCCAGACTCAAATCATCATCTGCGTCCCAAAACATACTCCACTTTGGCATTTTCTCCTCAGTGGTGGCATCCTGATCCACCCCGTCCCCCTAGAAACTAGGAGTCACCCCTTGATTCTCCCTATCCCTTCCTTTTCACATCCAATCAGTCACCAAGTCCTCCGGATGTGACTTCCAGAATATTCTCAGGGTCATTCCCTCTTCTCCATCCCCACTCTTGATGGTCTGGACCTTCATCGTCTTCCCCCTGAGGTATTCCAGTAGCTTCCTAATTGCCACCCCTCCCCCCACTTCCAACCTGATCTCTTCCTATACCTCCCTGTTCCTATACCTCCTCTCTCCCTCTCTTTTGACCAAAGAGCATTGGTCAAAAGTTCAGTCTCAAGTGCCAACCAGAGCTTGTCATGCCTTGCTTAAGACCCACCTCCGTGGGGCGCCTGGGTGGCTCAGTAGGTTTAGTGGTTAATCGGTTAAGCGTTCGACTTCGGCTCAGGTCTGATCAGACTGTGGTTGTGAGTTCGAGCCCGAGCCCCCAGGTGGGGCTTCAGTGCAGAGCCTGCTTCAGGTCCCCCGGTCTCCCTCTCTCTCTGCCCCTCCCCTGCTCGTGCTCTCTCTCCCTCTCTCTCAAAAATAAATAAACATCAGAAAAAAAATTCCATCTCCACAGAGCTAAATTCGAGCACGTTGGCCTGGTGCACAGGTTTCCTCCCTTGAACCTCTGAGTCCATCCCTGGTCACTCCCGGCTCTGTCACGTGGGACCTGTGGCCTGTGCTATGCTCCTTGTCCTCCCGTCGTGCTCCCTGCTTGGCATACCTTTTCTTCTTTCTGCTTTCCTGGCCGACTCTAAGACCCAGCTTAGATGGCACCTCCTCCTGGAAGTTTTCGTTGAATGCCCTGAGCTAGCTTAGACACTCTTCTTTTATACTCTTGTATCCGTGCAAGCATCAGAAAATTCACTGCAAATAGGCTCAAATAATAACGGGAACTGATTGGCTCGCATAACCCAAAAAATCAAGGGGTAGGGTTCCCTGCAGGTGATGTGTGATCCAGGGGCTTCAACCCCTGCCATTGGGTTCTGTGCATTGCTTAACTCTGCCTTTCCCTGGGTGGGCTTTGTTCTCAGAGTCCTTGGAGGGAGTCCCATCAGCTTTAGACTCACATCCTGCCCAGTCCAGGCCGGTGAACTGTTCGAGCAAATGCTGGCTTGTTGGGACCTGTCTAGGAATTTACTTACCTTGCTCCAAACCAATCAAAATGGCCAAGGGCTTAGAGCGTTCTATTTGGGGATTGGCAAACCATGGCCAACTTGTTTCTGGAATGGCAGAGTTCAGTAGTGGAGGCAGAGACCAGCAGATGATTTCTGTAACAGGCCAGATAGTAAATATTTCAAGCTTTGTGGGCCAAGAGGCAGAATCAAGGATATTATGTAGGGACTCCTATAACAAGAAAGAAAACAAACTTTCACAAAATTTTTATTGACGGGATTACAATTACAGGGATAACGGAGTACAAAAAAAAATAACTGAGTGTAATATTTGTAGCCCATATCTGCTAATGAGAAGAATGGGATTTGGGGGGGAGGAGAGGGGTAACATTTTGTTTGATTGGAACTCAAAGGTAATGCTTCCTATCATAAAATTGATGGCAAATGTTTGTTCATCTATAAAAAGCATTCTTCGTTCACAGACCGTACAGAAATAGGCAGGGTTTGGCTTAGGGGCCACAGTTTGCAGACCGCATGAATTAAATCAAACCATTAAGAAGCTAAGGGAAGAGATTGTGGAAAGCTGGAAAAGGAGACAGAAAACCACCCTGATGGTGGAGATGATTCCGGTACCATAGGTCTTCCTGTGGGGGGCTCCCTTTGTGATGTGTCATTCTCAGAGGCAGGCTGTGGGAGCATTTTATAAGGCATTTCTTTATAAGACAAGTCTATGTCCACTAGACCCCCTAAACCTGACACCATTCCTATAAAATAGGTAGGGCAAGGGTTGGTTGTACCCTTTTCACAGAGGAGAAACTGAGGCTCAGTTCCCTAAGTGGCTTGTCTGAGGTTTTGCAGAAAGGCCTCTCTGGGATACCTTAGGGGATTCTAAGACAGGCTCTAGGGACACGTGTTATGCTCAGTGAGTGATTGAACAATTGTGGTAGCCCCTGGCTGGGGGACAGAGGCTGGCCAGTGGGAGGACAGCCTGGTCTGGACATGGCCCGGGATGCTAGGTCTCCAGGTGGCTCTGTGACATTCAGTGGTCACCTGGGATGGGCCTGGTCAACAAAGGTGTTCAGGAACGCAGCTCTCTTTTAAGAATCAATGGGTTTAGGCCTGTCTTCCTTAGAAGTCCCCATGCAAGACAGCTCGATATCAGCTCAGGAGCCCCGAGCTAGAGAGGAATCAGGCTTTGGGCAAGAATGGCCAGGGCCACAAACAAGGAATCTGAACGCTCCTGGTTCTGCATGCATGGGTGGGGTTTAAACCTTGATGCCGGGTTGACCCCAAGGCGGGGCGGGGGTGGGGGCGGTGGGCAGGCTGTGGGCCGCTCTCAGCAAGACCATCTCAGCCCACCTCCAGGGCGGACCTGACCTTGACTGCCCAAGGTCAGGGAAGGGTTCTGGGGGTGTGCAGAGGCAGCCGGAAGTGAAGGATGGCTGCTGGCTTCCTTTCCGGGATGATGGTAAGCAGATACCGAGCGTGTATGTGCTGGTGCGGACAGACACACGTGCACGTTGGCACATTCCCTGGTCTTGCACACATATTTACACACCCCCATAGTCGGGCAATCACACCCACACCCATCTTCACTACCAGGATCTCGCGTACACATTCCCATGGTTTCCCACATTTATTTGCCTGCTCCCAAGTGCACACGCATACTCGTATCCTCCAGCATCAGTTCCCTAAGAGCTGCTGTGACACGGTACCACACGCTGGGTGGCTGAAACAACAGAACCTCATTATCAATTACTATGCAATCTCCGCCTCCATCTCCCCGCGGACATCTTTTTACTGGGACCCTAGTCACATCGCGCTAGGTACCACCAGTACTGTCCCAGCACGACCCCATCTTGAATCCCTCAACAACAGCCCCGTGTCCAAATAAGATCATGTTCTGAAGGGCACCTGGCGGGGGGGGGGGTGCTCAGTTGGCCAAGCAGCCAACTCTTGATTTCGGTTCAGGTCACAACCTCCCGGTTCATGAGTTCGAGCCCCATGTTGGGCTCCGCACTGACAGCTTGGGGTCTGGAGCCTGCTTCGGATTCTGTGTCTCCCTCTCTCTCTGCCCCTCCCCCACTCACGCTCTTTCTCTCTCTCTCTCAAAAATAAATAAACCTAAAAAAATTTTTTTAATGTTCATTTATTTATTTATTTTGAGACAGAGAGAGAGAGAGAGAGAGAGAGAGAGAGAGAGCGCGAGCAGAGGAGGGGCAGAGAGAGAGAGAGAGGGAGACCACAGAATCCCAAGCAGGCTCCAGGCTCCCAGCTGTCAGCACAGAGCCCGACGTGGGGCTCGAACCCACGAACCGTGAGATCATGACCTGAGTCAAAGTCAGATACAACTGACTGAGCCACCCAGGCACCCCTAAATAAATAAATGAACATTTTAAAAAAGATCATATTCTGAGGTGCTGGGGGGTAGGATTTCAACATATGTTTTTTTGGGTGGGGGGCACAATTCAACCCATAACCACGCCTATGGCCATAAGATCTCACATGTAGGGATCATACTCCCATAGTGCCACACGGATGTAGACGCACTACCAAGTCACCCAGACACTCACACTCACATTGCCATAGTCACAAAATCACACATACCCATGCCTACCACACGGTCCACACTCCCAGGGCCTCCACCACCCCCGATCCCCTCTTCCTCAGTCTCTGTCTCACAAACAGCCACACACACTCTCCACAGCCCCCCGCCCCGCTCCCACACATCCCCTGGCCACACTCAGAGGCCACCCCGCCGAGGTCACGCTCTGAGACCTGGCACATTCACAGCCTCACACTCCGCTCGTATCTCTCACATCCTCCCCGACCCACACAAGCCTCTCCCTTTCTGACGCCTCCATCCAGAACACCCAGTCCCTGAACAACCAACCGTCAGGGCGGGGAGGCGGTCGACAGCCCCTTGCCTTCTGGAATCAGGTGCCCCCTACAAGCCTGCTCCTTGCAGACTCCCACTTTCTCCTCCCGGGGGCAGACAGACAGACAGACAGACACACACACACACACACACACACACACACACACACTGTCACACTCGCACCCGCGCCCCTGCGGCAGCCCCATGGCTCAGTCTGTTCCTCATTATGGGCCAATGCGCCTGTTTACTCACCCAGCTGGAGATGGTTAGAGAGTGATAAATAATGAAAGAGAAAACAGGCTTTTCCCCTCTGCGGCTTCTATTTATGTAACATGTGTCACAGCTCACTCACAGACTTTGTTTCGGAGCTGGTTGCAGGAAATAGTTTATTTTTTCCGGACGGTGGCTTGGGGGGTAGGGTGGGGGGCCCCGGTTTGGGTTTCTGGTCTCACGCCCATGGGAGTTTCGGGATCTGGCTCCCAGAGTCCTCCTCCCCCGGTGCCTCCCCTCCCCGCCTGGCCCAGTACCTCCTGGGCAGACACCATGGCTCAAGGCTACCTTAGAGCGGGGTTCTCATTCTTGGAAGGAGTGGGGTGATGGGAGGCCCCTCCCAGCTGCCTCTGAAACCCCTCAAGCAGATGGGCTTGTTTTAAGAGCCAGACAGCTTGAGGCCGGGACTCCCTGAGAGGTAGCGGTGGGACAGGGGGCTTCCTAGGTGGCCTGCACCTGTTAGCGGGGAGGGCCCGAAAGGATTCATTCTATAAAATATGAATAAAAAGATCCATAGCTTGTGTTCACTTAACACTTGTAAAAGTCTGAAGGTCAGCTTTCAGGTGCTGCTCCCTGAGGGGGAGGGGAGGGCAGGGACCCAGAAGGACTCGCCATGGTCTGCTCAACTGGTTGTGAAAAGCCCGGATTTTTCACACATCCCACAGCTCCCCTTCTACCAGGGGCACCTCCCTTGGTAGGGTTTTGGTCAACTTAACTCCTGCTAAGGCAGGTGGGAGTAGTTAGAAGGGTGTGGGTCTTGGAATGTAGGGGAATGTGAGCTGTCAGAGATCTGAGACATGCCCCCTCCCAAGCCTTCCCAAACACGACGGCAGCCATCCTTTGGGGGATGATCCAGGGAGGGAAGAAGCCGCAGAAAACCGCCTTGTTCCCCAAACCCCAGGGCCAGGAGATTTGGGGGACATTTGAAGGCAACCTGCTCAGCCTGAGCCTGTCTCCTTCAATGCCAAGGCAGGGGGCTCGGGTCTTGCTTGGCATGGGGCCCCAGTGGTATCCCAGGCCATCTACTGGGGAAACCCAGAGGTACTGACCTGAGGAATAGAGCGTCCACTGGGGAAGATGGGCCGGGAAGCCCCCACCCCCACAGACTGCGGGGGGTGGGGCATGTATACAGGTAGCATGGGATCGGTCCCGCCCAGCGGCTTCACGGTCTCACAGGACTGTTCCACGGGCATCTCCTGGCCGGTGGAAGAAGCGGCCACATTCCCAAGCCAAGGACTTTAAACACCATGTGACAAATGTCAGACCACATGGTGTGGGCTCAGTGCAAAAGTGAACACGAGCCAAGGTGGTGGCTTTCAAATCCAGCGGGTGTCAGAATCACAAGGGAGCTTCTTAAGCACTGGTGCCCAGGCTCACCCCTGGGTGCTAGTTCAGTAGGTGGGGAGTGCCCAGGAATTGGGCAAGTTCCTGGAAATTCTGAGATTGGTGGTTTCCCCCAAAGACTTGGAGTCAACAGTGCCCTACATAAGTGGGCCCTGCAAGCAGCTTGTGCCCTCAAAGATGAGCCACGAGCCTTACGGGTTGGGTCGGGAGGGAATTTGACTTTCCCCAAAGGGCAGGAACGAATTGGTCAGAAGAATGGTAAAATTGGTTCGGTTGGAAGGAAGGGAGAGAGGAAGGAAGGAAAGAAATGAGAGTTTACCCACATCTGTTAGGTGCCAGGCGTAGTTATGGGACATTTGGATCTGGCTGTTTCGACTTTTTGACATTTGTTGCCATTTCTGAAACCTGAAACATCGTGGACATCCTATTCATTATTGCGCTACAACGTCAACAAACAATAACATTCCCATTTTACTGAGGAGGACACCAAGGCTCAGAGAAGTTTAGTGACTTGTCTGAGGCCACTCAGCTAAGTCAATCCTGGCATCAGGAAGAGCCACTGCTCTTTTCACTGCTCCCGGGAGGAATCATCTCAAGGAGATAGAGTGACTGAATGCAGAACCCGGTTTGCAGCCCTCTTGCCAAGACTCCCTTCCTCCCACCTGTGAAATAAGAACCAAGGAGTTAGACTGGGAGGCATCCTGTCTGCCACTCACCAAGCCTCTTGCCTTTGGAACCCCGTGGACTCTCTCGAAGCCCACCCAGCCTGCATCCTAGTCTCAGGGCTCTCTGCCTGAGGGTCGATGCCCAGAACTCTTGTGATATTTGGGCGATGGGCTTCTGAATTCCAGGCCAATTTAGTCCTTGGAGCATTCGTGGCTCTGAGGGCGTCCCAGGAGAGAGGAACCATGTGATGGGGGGAGGGGGCTCAAGGAACACTGCTTCTTGGGTTTCCAGGTGCCTCCCACATCTCTGTCCCCTTGGCAGGATAGGGTAGGAGTGTGTGGGGAGGGGCAGGGCCGGCCAGAGCCTACTGTCCTAGTCGTTTGTTCATGCTGAGCTTGATTTAAAACACAGGGACTGTGCAA
This sequence comes from Prionailurus bengalensis, assembly GCF_016509475.1. Taxonomy (NCBI): domain Eukaryota; kingdom Metazoa; phylum Chordata; class Mammalia; order Carnivora; family Felidae; genus Prionailurus; species Prionailurus bengalensis. Next base: position 39,298,033 of record NC_057349.1, on the reverse strand, counting down.
TTTCATGAGACCCCTGCTCAGACCCCTCACAGATGCTCACCTGCATACACATGCTCTCAGGTGATTCCCTTGCATGCAGACCCCCTTCGTGAAGACCCAGACAAAACTCTGGACTCTAATGTCCCCTATGGGTGATGACGGGAGTAGTAAATATCATCCTAAACCCCAGGTGCTCCGCACATGTCTCTAAACTTCACATTGATCTTGCAAGGAAGCTTTTATTATATCCCTCCCCACTGCCACCTCCCACTACCTTGTAGATGAGAGACACGGGGCCCAGAAAAGCCAAGTGACTGGCCCGAGGCCGCACAGCTCTTACATGGCAGAGCTGGGCTCGTCCCCGGATCCGTCTCACGCCAAGCTCCCGCTCCATTCCTCTCACCAGGCCGCCTTTCCCGTTTTTCTCCCAGCACCCGGCATCTAGGAATGTTCCGCAGGTCAACTGATCAGTGCGTGTATATGGGTTTTCTCTCGTATACAAGCAGCGCAGGCCCCGGCTGCCGTTTCTCCAAACCCACCCTGAGCTGTGACCTCCGGGCAGACTCAGCAAACCGCAGGCCCCTTTGCTTCCTCCACAGCCAGAACCAGCACCGGCCTGAATTCCTTGCGCTCCAGCCTCAGTGTCCCCTCTCGTGGGCCGCCACACCCGAGAGAGGCTCTGCCACCGCTTGAGGGGCTTCTGCCCTAGGACTGACCCTCAGGCTGGAAGCCTCTGGGGTGCAGCCGCCCGTATCCTCCCCTCGTCCTGCGAAACGTCAGGCCTGGCACTGCCCCCCCCCCCGCAGCCCCCACTCCCCACGGCCCCCCGGGAGCCCAGGCTTTGCTTGAGGGCAGTGAGTGAAGCAGGCTGTAACAGAGAAACCTCGGGCTCCTCTTTAGAAGTCCCCGGAGGAGGCAGATCTGAGGAAAAGCTGCCGAGAAGGCGCCTGCAGCAAAGTCAGCTTGAGAACAAGCCGGCTGACAGGATGCTGAGCGGGGGGATTAAGGTCGGGATCAGGGAAACCAGGGAAATGAAGGCAAGTTCCCTGCTCCCCTTGCTGCTGCTGCCACCGTGATGATGCTGGGTTTGTCTTCTTGTTTATTCTCATTCTGGGAAGGTGGGTGGGGAGGGAAGTGGGCTGGGGCCAGGCAGGGAGGTTGGGGGAGGAGGACAGAAAAGGGAGGAGAGAGGCAGGTGCAGGGCAGTGGAGAGCAGAGGACGCCAGGCCTCCTTGTGGCTTTCAGGGGCACACGGGGGCCCTTCCCTGGGACCCTGTCCCCAGCAGGCCAGCCACCCCCTTGTGAACCTGCCCCCATGGCAGAGCCTGTCCTGAGTGTTGGTGGCAGGGCCGCTGAGGACAGAATCCACCAGAACAACATGGCAGACGCCAGAATCCCTCTGGATAGGGGACGAACCTGTTTCTACCTGCCTACAAATGCAAGGTCCCCTCTTTTGGGGGCAAGGCCATCACCCCGATGTGCCTACTCGTCCAAATGTCACAAGAGGCCAGCCAGATGGACTTCTGAATTCCAGGCCAGCCAGTGCCAGTAGAGCTGCAGCCAAATCTCGAACCCTCTCGGTGTCCCGGGTAAGCTGGTTAAGACTGTGGCTTCTGGCCTCAGACTGCCTGGGTTCAAATTCCCACTCTGCCACCAACTTGCCGCGTGACTTTGGTCATGTCGGCTCACCTCTCTATGCCTGAGTGGAAGAAAATACTAGCACCCCCTGCTTGGTTGTCAAGGTTGTCAAGAAGACGGAGAGAGCACGTGAAAAGTATTTGATGTAGGGCCCACCGCAGGGGATGTGTGCAGTGAGGGCAGTCTTGTTACCAGGGGGCTGCGTGAAGTTAACCCGCCTGAAAGCGTCTTAGAGGGAGGGAGCATGGAATCTCAGTTTGGAGACTGAGACCGGGGACGGTGTGAGTCAGGGGTGGGGGTGGAGGTCCCATTTGCCAGGTGAGTGCAGGGTCTGAGAAGGGGGAAAGGATATACCTCCTGGAGCCCTGCTCGGAGCCAAAGTTCCTGCTCTAACTAGGGGTAACATGACTACCCTCTCCCAGTCCAACCAAGGGTAAGCCAAGGGGGCAAAGACCATGAAAAGATGCTGTTTATCATGGTGACCTTCCCAGAATGGAGCTTATTCCGGAAATCCAAGCAACTCAAAGAGGCTTCCAGTTGAACTCAAGTTCTCTGGGCCCATTGAGGGACGAGGCGACAGAGAAAGGTACAGACGCTACACATCTGGAGGCAGAGGGCTCTGCCACCTTTCTAGCCGTGTGACTTGGCACAAGTCAATTAGTCTCTCTGGGCCTCTGTTGCCTGGTCTGCAAAATGGGATTAAGATTCATACCAAGGAGGGGTCATTCCTGGCCTCCAGGCTATGTGATTCAGGACCTGCTTAGCCTGGCCTACCACACAGTCCCTTCTGGAGGTCCTCAGCCCCTCACCCCATCTCTGGACACTGTAGGGTGGGACAGGCTAGGACTGGAGAAAGGTCTGGGTGGGAGTGAGAGCCTGGGAGAGATACTGGTAATTGAGGAAAAGGGTCTGCTGAGTCTGATTTCTTGGGAAAAGTACCTGGGCCAGGGGTTCTAGTCTCAGTGTGTGGGGAGCGCCTGGCTGGGAATTTCTATTTCGAGGGGACTGGTTTCTGAAAAAGCTAATTTCAAAAATACATCTTTTTTTTTTTAACCTGTCAATAAAAGTTATATCTGTATTGTGGAAAATTTGGAAAATACAGAAAAACGCAAAAAAAAAAAAAAAAAGGAGATGACGTTCAACCATAATTCCACCACTCAGAGATTACCATGGGAGGATTTTACTGTATCTTCTAGTTTTTTTAAGTACACGCTCACTCACACCCTCATACGTTTTCACACACACGTATTAACTTTATTACATACAGCATAACATGCTTGATGTATATACATCTCCAAAATTTAGGAACAGGATCATGGAATCAAGAATACACTAGCATTTCAGGGGTGCTTGGGTGACTCAGTCGGTTAAGCGTTGGACTTTGGCTCAGGTCATGATCTTGGGTTCGAGCCCCACGTCAGGTTCTGTGCTGACAGCTCAGAGCCTGCAGCCTGCTTGGGATATTGTGTCTCTCTCTCTTTCTGCCCCTTCCCCCCTCAAAAATAAATAAAAACATTTTAAAAATTAAAAAAGAGAAAGAATATATTACTGTTTCATAAACTGTTTTTGTTCATCAAACAAAATATGAAGAACCTTGTCTCCAGGTCATTAAATATTCTTCTCGAACATAATTTGAAATGTTCCATCCGTTGGATGTGTCATAAGGTGTATACAGTGGTCCCCCCCTTACCCTCAGGACCCCCAGTGGATGCCTGAATCTGTGAATAGTACCAAATCTTATATATACACTATTTTTTTCTCCCATACACATACACCTATGATAAAGTTTAATTTATAAATTGGGCACAGTAAGAGATTAATAGCAATAACTAATAATAAAATAGAACACATAACAATAACTTTAATATAACAATATGTTATACAATATATAACAATAATAATAATAAAAAGCGAATGTGGGGGTGCCTGGGTGGCTCAGTCGGTGAAGCGTCCAACTTCAGCTCAGGTCATGATCTTGGTTTCGTGAGTTCGAGCCCTGTGTCGGGCTCTGTGCTGACAGCTCGGAGCCTGGAGCCTGCTTTGGATTCTGTGTCTTCCCCCCACCACCCCCGCCCCTCCCCTGCTCATGTTCTGCCTCTCTCTGTCTCTCAATAATAAATATGTGTTAAAAAAATTTTTTTTTAAAGGTGAATATGGTCTCTCTCTCTCAAATGTCTTACTGTACTGCATTCACCCCTCGTCTTGTGATGACACGAGATGGTAAATGCCCACATGATAAGAGGAGGTGAGGGAAATGACGTAGGCGCTGTGACATAGCGTTAGGATCCTGTTGACCCTCCAACAATAGGTCAGAAGGAAGATCATCTTCTTTTGGACTGTGGTTGACCACAGGTAACTGAAACCGTGGGAAGCGAAACCACGGATAAAGGGGAACTACTGTACTTCTATCAGTCCTCAGTTGTTGGTCATCCAGAGTGTTTCTACATTTTTCTAGTGTGAACAACACCGTGATAAACATTCCCTTATAGAGATCTTTGTGTGGGGGTGTATGTGTGTGGGTGGCTGACTTTTGCAGTGTTTGTGTATCTGTCTGTCTACCCACCTCCCACCTCTGCTTGGAGCCCGAGACCTTCTAGACCAGACTCTGCACCCTAGCTTGGCTCCTCGTTCACTGTAGACGTGCCGTAATTGTGGAGTTGCGTGGCATTTCTGAAACCTGTTCTGGAGTGAGGTACTTGAAGGGTGGGCTGATCAGAGAGGAGCCCACCTTCCTTGCTAGAACCCTCAGGGGGTCCCCGGTGCCCCTATGCTAGGCCTGCCCAGTTCTCCTGGGAAAAAGACATTCCCAAGCTCAGAGCCCCTGGCCGTCCTGGACGCACATGGAAATCCCTCCCAGTATCTCTTATCTTCCTGGTAGCAAACCAAACATTGCCTCCCCCTGCCGGGACCCTCCTCCTTTGTACCCCCCATCCCTGACTCATTTGAGTTCTTTTGTTGTGTCTTCAAGCTGAGGGCCCAGCCGACAGAGCCCTTTCACCTGCTCATTACTGCTGGAGCAATGTTGTGGCAGTTCCCCGGGCTCCCCACGAAGCAGCCCCCTCTCCGGCCTCCTTTTCTGTCAGCACAGCGCACAGCCCAGCGGCCCCCGGCAGGTGCCCACTCTGGCGCACCTCAGCCCTGCCCCCAGCTCTGCCTGCCACCTCCCACGGCCCCCCAGGAGCTTTTGTCTCTTCTTCCGCCCTCCCCACCCCCCCCACCCCCGCCCCCGGGGCTCTGGGCACAGGCCCTCATTCCTCCTAATACAGATTTTTAAGAATCATGGATTTTGAAACTCTTAGTTTTTCAATGGGTCTTACAAAAAAAAAAAAAAAAAAAAAAAAAAAAAAAGAAGTAGGAGACCAAAATCGAGAGGTAAAACTTCCTAATTGAATATCCCCCTCTCAAGCATCCATTCTCCCAACCTCCTGTAGTTCTCTCTTTCGTATTTTTCTCTTCTTTTTTTCCTCTCCTTTTTCTCCCTCTTCCCCCTTTCTCTCCTTCCCTTCCCTCTCTCTCCCCTTCTCCCTTCTCTCTTTCAGCCCTGGCACACTCTCCCACCCTCCTGTCCTCTGTCCTCATCTCCCCTCCTCTTCCCTTCTTTTTTAAGTTTTTTTTTTTTTCTTTTAACTTTCAAGGTCATTCCGGACTCCTGACGCCGCCAGTCCCTTGGTGAGACGTGAGCGCCATTGGCGTCCGTGGCCTCTGTTTCCGTGGCAACCCAGTAACCATTAATTTTCAATTAAAGGAGACAAAAAGCTCCATGACAGCTCCAGGTCTGCTGAAGATGTCAAGAATCTGTATTAATATACAGCAAGAGAGCATAATTGTGTGTCCATCTTCCAGAGCAGCGAAAAATGGAGGGATAATTACCAGCTCGAAAGCCACTCTGTAATTTAGTTCTTACTGTCACCACAGCCCTACACATTAGCATAAATTAAAAGCAGAGTTTATTGTTATCAAAGTGCATTGATATCGCCAGACCCGCTTTCTTCCCTTTAACTGTTTGTCGTGGGTGAGTGACTCCCCAACTCCCCCTCGGGTCTCCCTGGGGGGGTGGGGAGGGGGGAGGAGAAGTGCCAGGGCAGGGAAGGCTAGATCTGGAAGGTCTCTGCAGGTCGGGCTGTGGTCCTGGAAGCAGCCAGCGATGAGGGGCCTGGCGTTGGTGGGCAGGGGCTTGGCTATTCATTCACCTTCCATGTGTGAATTCTTTGTTTTGCCCAAGAGCCCTCCAGATCTTTCCAGATGGATTTGCTGCCCATCCTGGAGTCACCCTTCCGGGCCTAGTGTAGTGTGGGGCAGGCGGACCATCAAAGCCAACCTGTTAAACAAAGGAAATGAGTGAATGTGGAGGGGTCTCCGCTCCTGGGCCAGTGTCCGGTGTCCGCAGGGGGCTGTCCTGCTTTTCCGGTTCAGGGTGACCATCCTCCCGGCTCTGGCCCAGTTCTTGTGGGGCCACCCAGGCCCCTGGCTCCCAGTGTGGCCCCCTCTGTGGCCCCCTTTCCCTGGCTGCTTGACCATCCACCCCCACACCCTCTCCCTGCCTGGGTCCTGCCACCCTGCAGACTCACCTCCAAGCAGCTGGAGCGCCTCAAAGTGTCTCACTGCCAGGGTGCCAGTGACAACCACAGCAATCATGAATTTCCATGAATGGGGGGATGTGGGGTTTTCTTGTATTCTATCCAGAGAGAGCTGTCCTTCAGAGGGGAATTTAGTGTAATTACCCTTAAGGGAGCGATCCTTACACAGTCAGTCACAACACTGACCTCCTGGCTGAGATCTGACAGCAAAATTACAGGCTGTGTACTCAACAGAAGGGGCATCCTCCTTTCGGGGTGGGGGGGGGGAGGCGGGAAGGAAGGAGGAGGGAAAGGAGATGTAGAGGCTTTGAAAAGAAAAGTGCTGGCTTCCAGCTGCCAGGCGAGTGGGTTCTCCTTGGCAAGGCGTCCGTGGAGCAGGGAGAGGTGCACAGAGATTCCCCCTGGGACTTCAGTTGGTTGGTGAGGACACGCTGAGGACTGGCCAAGGCTGGCACTCCGGCCCTTTAAATCTTTGAGCCGTGGTCTGTGATCTTAGCTAAGTACTGGGAACTATTGGATCAACTACTCAGGCACATTTTCCCAAACGTATCTGTCCCTTGGTCTCTCCTGAAACTCCACCATTCCTCATGCTTTTGAGTTAACGCATCCTAGTCCCCGTTAAGCTGCCACCTGGCTTACCTGGCAGGACTGATATGCTGATCTGGGACCATTCCAAATTTAACATGGACTTAGCTATCAGACATGCTGGCCTGTCCCATGGCAGAACCTGAAGGCCACAGGTCAGGCAAGTTTTCACAAGGTGACGGAGAAGGTCTGATGTGTGGGCAGATAACTGATGGACGCTGGAGTCTGGAAAGGAATGGAAGTGAATCCCCCAATCTCACAGCTGGGAGGGACCCTCTGGTTTCAGGGTCTAAACTCCTTTTAGAGCAGGTATCTCCTCTGCTCAAACTCCACCCAAAGCTCAGCTGCCTGTCTGTGCTCACCCAATTCCCACCAGCAGGAGCTTACTCATGCCAAAGAGGCTCTGGTCACTGGAAGATTCCTCCTGAGTGTAAGATTCTCCCGAATTCCTACCTTCCCCTTTGGAGCCCAGGAGCAAATCAACTTTCTCCAGTGGGGCAGCCTTTCAACTACATGGAGACAATACTCAGCTGTCGAATAACTTCTCCTCCAACGCTGGGAACTGGGGAGCCCGTCAACCATCCAGCTCACCTTCCCGTGGAAAAGCCAAAAGGGATTCAAAAAGGATGAGGGAGGGCCCCAAACACAAACTTAACATGATTGAGCATCTCCTATGTTCTAGGCACACACATGCACCATCCACCATACCTCCTGCTATTCCAGCAGCCAGCCAGTGAGAGGGGATGTGTTATTCCCATCTTACTTGGAGAAAAGAAAACCCCAGGAAGCTACAAGTCGCTTGCCCCAGATGACCTGGTACATGAGAGGCAGAGTCAGAATTGGAGTTGAGAACTCCTGGGCGCAGCTCAGGGCTTTTCCTTGAGGATTCATTGGGTTTGGGGAACGGGCTCTGTCATCCGTCTGCCTGTCTCCCCACCTTCAAAATGTTTTGCGCCACAGAGGCTTTCTCTCCTTTCTACTTGGCAGGGACAAGGAATTCCAGGGGAAACCCGGCTCAAGTCCGGCTTCCTCCCTGAAAGCGCTCCTGCCCTCAGTAATTGCTTCAGGGAGACAACGACAAGGGCAGCTATCACTCTCTGACCGCAGGACTGTGCTCCTGCGGTGGTAGATGTGCTTAACGTAGGGCATTTCATTCAATTCCCTGGACGTTTGCCCCGGCTGAGTGTTCTGCCCGGACCCCTCTCCCCTCAGCGATCTGCATGTCCTTCAAGGCCACCTTCTCAGCCGGGCTGAACCTGACCAGCCTCTCCCAGTCCCTTGTGCCCTGTTCCATTACTTTCCACAGCTCCTGTCACCTAGTGAAGTAATAATTCGGTCATTCTGCTCACTGCCTATTTCCCCTTCGCTTTAGGTTCCCAAAGGACAGAGACTTGGTTGATTTTGTTTACTGTCGTATATACGAAGCCCTTAGAATAGTGTCTGGTAGAAGCAGGTGCTCAACACACCTATTTGTCAACTCCTTTGAGGCAGGCGTGTTATTTGCACAACAGAGAGGAGTCAGGGCTCTAGGTAGGGGCTGGGTGGCTTGTCCAAAGTCACAGAGCTGTCAGAAGCCAGAGTCAAGCCCTTGCTTAGTTTGGGCTGCTGAGTATGGTGTGGGGTGGGCCCTGAGCCCGTGGTTGGAACTCTGAGTTAGGGGGCTTCCTGGGGGATTTCCACCTGCTCTCCAACCAGCAGCTCCTTCTGGGTCCCCCTCTCCCACCCCTCCCCCTCCCTGAAGCTCCTTTTAGCCCCCATCGCCTAGCCCCTGGCTGTGAGGTTCCCTCCCCCCACACACTGCAGGTGCCGTCCAGCTCCCCCTCCCTCCTGAGGCTCAGTCCTTGCTTGGGCTGGAATCCACACCCAGGGCCCCAGGCGCCCCTGGGAGGCCCCCACCCTGGTCCCTGAGTGGCTCTTCTCCCTTAGATGTGAATCCGGGCCCCAGAGTGGCCACACAGAACATACATCTTAAACAAACACTTCTCCTTGCTGTTTATCTCCCTGGCCTTTAAACAAACTCTTTCAAAGGTTTCTGCTGATAGGAGAGATTTACTGAAAACCATTCCTTGCTTAAAAGCCCTGGGTTTATGCGGCCGGGGTGGGGGCAGTGGGGCTTTCAAGCCTGGGGTTTCTCTGCCTCTGGACCACATGTTTATCCTCGAGGCCTTGATAGAGGAGCAACAGACTAATCTTTATGGAAAAGAAAATAAGAAAAGCAGGAAAGGGGAGGGGTGGAGGCTAGGGGAGAAGTTTGGTTCTTGTCATTGACTCTGCAGGGCCGTGGCAGGTCCAGTTTCTTGGCGCCCACCGCAAAGCAGCCTCCGGGGGCTGGGGCGGCACTGTGCCTGGGAAGGGTGTGGCTCTCTTGAACTTTGGACGGAAGGCCTTTGGGCAGGTGAGCCTCTTCTTGGGCCCCCACCCCCGACAGAGGCCAGACAGGGCCTCTCCCAGCTAACGGGTGGCGGGGCGGGGGGGGGGGGGGGGGGGGGGGGGGGGGGGGGGGGGGGGGGGCAGGGCAGCAGTCACGCGGCAATATCTACTGCATTCTACCAACACTTAGGAGGTACCTCGTGGGTGCCAGGACCTGGGGCGCAGAGTTGAGAAATTGTTAACATTTACTTACGCTACTTAGGTTAGTATTTCTGGGGGGCCTGGCGCTGCTCTAAATCACTTGTGTGAATTAACTCAGTACAACATCAGAAGTAGATTCTATAATTATCCCAGTTTTGCAGATGGGGAAAACAAGGCACCGAAAGATTACTGGGTCGCACCCCGGAGGTTTTGGTTAAACAGATATACTCTGCCCGATTCTAAGTTGCATCCCGAGTGGAGAGCTATTGCTGTTAGAGATTGACTCTTTTGTTGCCCTTTCCCTGTCTGTCCTCCGGATTAATGCAGTATTTCAATTCTAAGGTGCACCCATCTTGGGGCGCCTGGATGGCTCAGTCGGTTAGGCGTCTGTCTTCAGCTCAGGTCACGATCTCACGGTTCGTGAGTTTCAGCCCCACACCAGGCTCTGTGCTGACAGCTGGGAGCCTGGAGCCCCCTTCGGATTCTGTGTCTCCCTTTCTCTCTATCTCTGCCCCTTCCCTGCTTGTGCTCTCTCTCTCTCTCTCTCTTAAAAAATAAATAAACATTAAAAAAAAATTTCTCTAAGGTGCACTCATCTCTGATATCTGAGATGTGTCTCCCAATCCATTGATGGCACTATTTCTTTCTTTCTTCTTCTTCTTCTTCTTCTTCTTTTTTTTTAAGTTTATTTATTTTGAGAGAGACAGAGACAGCACAAGCCCGGGAGGGACAGAGAGAGAGGGAGACAGAGAGGGAATCCCAAGCAGGCTCCTCACTGCCAGCTGCGGAGCCCAACGTGGGGCTTGAACCCCCAAAACTGTGAGACCATGACCTGAGCCAAAAGCAAGGCTGAGCCACCCAGGTGCCCCGGCACTATTTCTTCTTAGTGGAACGTGAAATAATGGTGCATCTTACAATCTTAGTTCAAGGACATACAGCAAAGTAGGAATATCTCCCACCTATGGGGCCTGGGCTGGGTGGCTCGCATGCATTCTGTCATGCAATTTACCTCTGGGAGCTTTGAGATAAGTCACATGAGCACCCCTGATGAGAAAACTGAGTTACCAAGCACTTAGTAACTTGCTCAAGACCCTCCACCTATAGGGTAGGAGGTAGAGGCAGGATTTGGACCTACAGTTGAGTGGCCTTATATTTTTTTCCTAACCCTGGAAAGGTGCTTTTGAGCTGTCTTTATGCTTATTTTGTCTGTTTGGGAAGACACTGAAGTCCAGAAAAATTAAGGGACCTGTTCTAAGTTACACACGCCTGACTTCTTCACCTGTGAACTTGGGAGCCCCGTGGGAGATTTTATTGTTTTTGTTTTCTTAAACCTACTCGAGCTTTTGTATGTGAAGGGAGAACGGAGCCAGGGAAGTGGGCCAGGGCAGAGGCCTCTGAGAGTGGGGTCCCAGGTGCCGGAGGCTGGATCCAAGGACGTCTGTAAGGGCCCAGGCCCTGGGCTAGGGTGGATGTCATAGCAAAGATTCCACTGACTTCCAGTCTGTGCTTTGTCTGTGAAGGGAAGGGGCTGCCGTGGCAGGTGGGGAAGGGAGAGGAGCCCAGGTAGGAATTTTCACTCCTTCCTGCCCAGAGCTCAGGCCGGAAGCCACTGCCTCTCTCCCCGTGTTTACACTCAGCCAGCCACACCCCTCACAATGGCACAGACTGACACTTTGTCCCTCACCCGCCTGCTCCAGGCCAAATACATTTCCCCTCCCCTGAAGGCACCTTTCAGCACCTGGCGGGGCTCCCAGGGAAGAAAGGGGGTGAGTGTGAGGAGCGGAGGGCTGGGGTGAGGTGAGGCAGGTCGGTGGGGGTAGTCCAGGGGAAGACAAAGTTATGGGACTGTCTTACACTTGGTCACATTCCTTTTGGTATTATTCTTTTATATAGTGATACCCGGGTTCCCAAACCGTCCCCACCCCTATCAACTCTTGCTCTAAGATACTTCACTCACACCAAAGTCAACAGGACTGATAACAGCTTCTAAAGTGACCCTTTCGTGACAGAAGTGCATTTTGGCAACAGCCTCTTTGTCCGTTCACTCTTTGATTTACTCAATGATTTCCTTTGGCCTTCTTGAAGGGCCTCCACCCCATCTGAAAACCCGAGCTGCGACCTCTCTACGCGGGTTGCTGGGCTACCGTCCAAGCTTTGACACCCCCAACTTCTCACACAAGGCATAGATATATTGGCAGCAACCCAGGCTCGCTTTTTCACAGCTGGGTGAAAGGAAAGGTAACTCATCCCCACGAACGAGCTCAGGGGGGTTTGCCTTAAATGACAAAGGTGGTACTCTGAGGGTGCCTCTTCAGGTATCACCCTGTTTATTCCAGTTTGGTCGTGGGGCTGAGCTCCTCCGGGCGGGTGGGAAGGAGCCCATCCAGGAAATCAGATCCTGCGGGCAATTTCCAAACGGGGCCCACCGGCAATCAGGGTTCTGGGTGTGTTTCTCGCTCTGTCCTCAGTAGATGAAGGGCTGCCTGGGAGCTATAAGAAAACTCTGAGCTCAGAGCTTTGAAAGGACCCAAGGAACCATCTGGTCCAGTAGTTTCCAGCGGGTAGAGTGGTTTAAAAGTAGTACTGCCTTTTAATAAACGTAATTTACACTGAAACCCAAAAGGTAAACTGGCCAAGAGTTGTAGCTCTAGTTGAAGTGGGGCAGGGGTCAGGGGTGGACGCTGTATACTTACCTCCCCCCCCCCACCCCGGAAGTGGTCCCAAGCTCCCCTGTGGAATACCAAAGCTTAGAGAACACAGACAGAATCCACCGAGCTGGTTGGAAACCAAGTCAGAACATGGTGGGGAGGATGCTGGTCCTTAGGGTTCTCCGCCCGCCCATGGTCTGCTTTTGGTTCACGTTCATTTCCTGGGCTCACAATATATCCTCCTTTCCAACGTGACCTGCAAAATCCTTCCCGCCCTTCAGGCTCAGTTGAAATGCCACCTCCTTGTGGAGCATTGTCCCCTTCTCTTCATCCAGTTCTGGCCCCACGCCCACCCTCTTTGGTGTTCCCAGAGCTCCCTGTCTTTGCGCCTCTCCAAAGATCAGTTTCCCCTATATGTCTACTCCCTTGGAGCAGATCTTTTCTCCCTTCCTGGACTGTTGGGCTCGCTGAGGTCAGGGGTGTCTTTTTAATCTCAAGCATCCAGCCCATGAATAGGTAGGTGTGCAATCGCGGGGAAGCTGTTGACATGTTTTCTGGGGGTGAAGGCGAAGTGCTTTGCCCACGGGGACGGGTCAGACAGCTGCTTGGCTACCTGACATAGGGTGAGGGGGGCGTTTAAGAGACAGGAGGGAGGGGCCCCTCTGCCCCGAACCGACCCCTCCCCATCCCCAGAGAAGATGGAGAGCAGAAAGTGGGGTAGGGGAAGAGAAGCCAGGGCCTCCACACCTCCCACCATCGCTGATTTCCCTCTTCTCTGGCATTTTAAGAGCTCAGACTCAAACCCTTCAAGGGCTTTTGAAACAATTAGATTTGCAAGGGCCCAGTGCTCAGTCTAATTGCTTAAAAGCCACTTCAGGCTCCAACTGACCCAGAGTAAAGCCTTGGGGGTGGGCAGGGGGGAGGGGAGACCCTAGACACTCTGTCGTCCTGTTTCCCAGGACTTTCTTGGTGACCAAGCCCTGGGCCAGAGGGGTTGCCAAAAGGGGCCTTCGATCTTCCGATGTCGGCAGGGTCACTATAACCTCCTTGTCCAAATCTTTCTCTCATACACCTGCTCACGCAAATCCAGGCAGCCTCAGGGGTGGTGGGGCAGGCGTGTCCACCACCCATGTTCAGAGTTAGAAGGTGACAAACCCAAGGTGAGCAGGTCCACAAGTGTCCAAAGGCGAGCACATCAGAGATGATGCTTTTCCTCCGGGATCTGAGACTGGGGCGTGAGGGGCTCTTGCAATCTCTCGGTCAATTCCATGCCTTCTGAATTCCTCTTCTCCCAAATTCTAGTTTCTGTATAAAATTCTTCGCTCTGGCCCCAGACCTTGCAATGCTCCGTATCAGATAGGGGCAAGTCTTCCCAGCAACCTTCAGGCCCCTCCATAACTTGGGCTCCACTCCACCTTAGCTCTGTCCACCTCTGTGCCTAGGTGCACGCTATGGTCCTGCCCTCTCTCCTTCACCATCCAAATGAGGACCTCCATTTATGTGCCCAGCACCAGGCTAAGCAGCGGGGACACTGGGATGAATAAGCCATGGGTTCTGCTTTTAGACGGACACATTCTAGTTAAAACATAGAAGCATAAACAGATTCATTCCTTTGCCAAATATTTGTTGAGCACCTACTGTGTGCCTGATGCTGGTCTAGGCCCTCGGGACACTGAGGTGAAAAAATCAGAGTCCCTGCTCTCATGGAGTTTTTACATGCTTGAGGCAGCCACACAGAAACCAAGAGATATATGACCTGCAAGGTGGAGATAAGCAAGGCGAGGGAAACAAAGCAGCGGGGAAGAGAAGGGTCTTGGAGGGGGACACTTCAGCAGAGACCTGAGTGTAGGGATGAAATAGTGCGTGCAAAGGTCCCGAGGCAGGGATGCCTGTGTGAGCCAAAAGGAACACGGAGGCCAGTGTGACTGGAGAAGGATAGGTGAGGGGAAAAGAGGAGTCAGCAGCAACAGAGGCCAGATCGTGACTGGTGCGGGAACCCTGGCAAGGTCTGTGGATTCTCGAGTCAGATGGGAGCCTTTGGGGATATCTAAGAGGGAGTGAAATGAGCAAACCTGTCTTAAAAGGCTCACTTTGGCTCCGGGGAGTGGACTGCCTGGGGCGGGGGGCAAGAGTAGAAGCAGGGAGGCTAGTAAGGAGGTTACTGGCAATAGTCCAGGCAAGAGACGGTGATGGTTTGGGTGAGGTGGCTGGGGTATGGGGAAGTGGTCAGATTAGACATAATTACAGTACAGTGGAGATGGTCCATCATGAGCGCACAAGTCAGGGACTCCTGATGGGCCTGGAGGCAGGACGGGGCTGTTGACAAGAAAGGATTGCTGGAGGTTTGATCAGAGGTGAAACTGAAAGAGAAGGAACTGGTCCAGGTGGGGGATGGGAGATGGGCCAGAGGGGCAGCAAGGCTGAGTGAGGTCTACGCGTGTCCCTGGGAGCTGGGATCAGCCTCGAGGGGCCGGAGCAGCATTTAGAGGCAGCGAGTGGTGTGGGCTGGGGCTGGGGAGCTTGGGGGGCCAGGAGCCAAGGGCTGGAGCTTGAAGAGTGTGGGCTTTCTCCAGTGGGCAGCGGGGAGCCAAAAGCGTGTCAAGCCTGACCTCGTCACGATCCAGGTTGTGCTGGAGAAAGATCAATCTGGCTGTGGAGAGGGGGAAGGACAGGACTGGGGGCTGGGAGGCCAGTTAGGAGGCTGTCACGGTGACCCGGTTACAGATGAGAGTGGCCTGGACCACAGGGGTTGTGATGGGGCTCAGAGAACTGTCTGGCAATGAGAGTCGTCAGGAGGTTCAGACATTGGCTGACTGGATAAAAGGGAGCTGGAAACAGAGGAATGAAGGGAGACCCTCATTCAGCTCCAGGGCCTCTAGACTGGGTATGAGGGTCTCCCACTTAGGGCCTCCTCTGCCCCTTCTCACAAGGCAAGGAGTCTACCCAGGGAGCCACCCTCCTTCCAGATCACTCTCCAGATTCCCAGAGCCCCGAATTCCGGGAGAGGGACAGGAGTCTGCGTGAGGGGCCTGGGCAGTCTGCCTCCCCCAGTTCACCCTCCCAGCGGCTGGCGGCCCAGGGTGTCCACACCCAGAAGCGCTTCAAAGTCTCAGGTGCAGTGGGGGATGGGAAGAGAAGGGAAGGGGGGAGGCAGGAGCTGGGGGAGCACAGAGGCAGTTTCTCCCCGCCTTGCCCTGTGCAGAGCTCCAAGGAGCCTGAGAACTCTAAATTTGAACCTGGCTTTCCAGATCTTTAGAAGGTATATGTGTCAGCATAGGAGAATAGAACATATTTTATTTAACAGTTTGTTAACTTGATTTATAACTTTTAAATATTTAGACATATGGAATGTGGGCCTCCATTTGTACTTTTGCCCGGTCCAGAAGGGGTGAGTGGAAAACTTCCCAGGGCCAGGATTATGTCTTATTTGCCTTGTGCACTCTCCCTCCCTCCACACCCCACACCAGGGGCCCCTAGGCTTGGTAATTTCCATCGAACTGGAAAGAGAATCAGATCCCAGCCTGATAGCGAGAAATGCGGACTTGATGTGGCCCCAGGGGGAAAGGAGTCTAGGGAGGCCTTTGGATGGTGTGGCCTGGACAGGGGGCTGGGGAGAAAGCAGACCGGGGCCCAGGGGTTCAAAGAAGGGACTCCAGTCACAGACTGCCCCGTGCAAAGCCGGGCTCTGCTCTTGAGGACTGAGCAGTCCCTGGCCAGTTGCATAGCCCCCCTCAGTACTTGTAGGACTGGCGGGTGATAATAATCCCTAATTACCCCACCTCACAGGGTATGGGGAGGGGAAAGATGCAGTGACTGTTTGGCACACAGTAAGTGCTATAAAACATTTGTTATTACTATCACATAAAATGGCCCCTTTGAGGGAACATGAAGCCAAGCTAAGCGTTCCTGCCAAACCAAGGAAGGAATCAAAGTCTGTTTTGGTGCCAGATCTTTCTTTTCCCACTTTCGGGACTCCCATGGGGGGTGGGGGAGGGCACTCAGTGATCGGGTGGCCCCTCCCCCTAAGTCCCCTCCAGGAACCGCCTCGCCCCCAGGGCTGTCTGATGTTTTGGGTGATCCCCCCTGTCTTCTGTCTCTTCAAGCTCCACTGTCCCTAGGCTCTTTTTCCCTGGAAGCTTCTCTAGTTCTCGAGGCCGCTGTTCGCAGGAACGTATCAATGGGCGAGACTGCACCCAGCACTGTGCTGAGTGCCCTCAACTCGTGATTTCATTCAGTCTCTGTAACCATCCTATGGGCACTGTTCCCAATGCTATTGTCCCTATGTCACATATGGGGAGACCAGAGCAGAGAGGTTAAGTAACCTGCCCCGGATCTCCCAGGGCAGAGCCAGAACTAGAACCCAGGAATGTGTGGCTGGGGGAGCACTCTCTTTCCCCTGTGAGGGATCTGGCCTCATTCAGTGCCCACGGTGGCATTCCTGCTTGGGGTTTAGATTTGCTGGGGACAAGGCCCTATCCCAAAGGAGGCACTTTGATGGGGGAGCTGCAGCCACTTAGCAGGAAGATGGTAGGTTGACGTCCTGGTGTGTTGGGGGAAAGGAAGTTCCTTTGGTTTCCTTCAGATTATAGCTGAGAGCTGTCCAGGCAAAAACAAACAAACAAAACAACCCTCTGTTTTCTAGAGACGCAGGCTGGGTGGATCTGGAAGGAAAGGAAGGTCCTTTGTATGTTGGAAATTCTGAGGCAAAGCTTCTCGGTGGTGTGGGTTCCAGTCAGAGGGGATTCTCCAGGGACAAGGAGCTGTCCTCCCCCCACCCTGTAGTAGCCCAATAACCTGTCTCTACTGGGCACTACAGACGCAAATTGGTGACATGTGCTTCTTGGAAGGATGCCTGATTTGGGGAGCAAAAACCCATGAAATGACACTCAGCTGTGGCTGGAGACAGAGATGTTTGATTCTGGCTTCTTCCCTCTAGGGCTCACAGTCTCATAGGAAGACGGACGCTCACACTGGGGGGAACATCACATAAAGGGAGCCTCAGCCTTCTGGCCCTGTGAACTCACTGTGTGGGCTTGGACAAGTCACTTACCCTCTCCGATCTTGGTTTCTCATCCATAAGATGAGAACGTTCGGATTGATCACTGGGTTAAACCTTTTCTTCCTCTCTCAATATGGGACCCAGGCTCTAATGAAATATAACACAGGTCTCTGCCATAAAAGGTAGAGGAGCTCCGTTCCGAGGGCGGGGAGCCCTTGTTCTCTGGCTTCTTCCTCTTTTTCAGATAATTTCAAAGGGCAGCTTTGAGTGTCTCTGATTGGAAGGCCTGACCACATTGAGAAACCTCAGGAATGGCCTCACCGGGGGGACGCCAGGATGGACTTGAAGGCTGGAGGAATTTTGAGGCGTGGAGGTGTGGGGAGGGCAGAGCAGGGAGGAGGCGAGGGGTGGGGAAGGATGCGGAGCCAGGGTCCCGCAAGGTCCACGCGGACACAGAGCCTGCCTGGTGGCAGCGGTTGTTCAGCAGAGGAGCTGGAAAGAAACTGAGGAAGGGGTTCCCAGTCGGTGCTTGTGGGAGTGCCACAGGCACATCCAGGGGTAAAGATGATTTCTGCAACATCCGGGAACACACACGTCCAGGCTCCTTCCTCCAGAAGAGCGAGGCACAGCCTGCGGGGGTGGGGAAGGGGGGGGGGCGCAGAATAGCAAAAACCCTGGTGTCTGCTCCAGAGCGTTGGTTTGAGAGCGAAATGAGTTAATGCATCTAAAGCCCCAGGACAGTGTCTTAACACAGGAGGAACGGTGTATAGACCTTTGTGAATTATGTTCAGACCCGAGCGGACCCTGAGGTTGCCCTAGTCGTGTGTCCTTCCGGACCCTCTGGCCTAGCATTGGTAGTGATGGCTTAGAATGTCAATAGCCTCTATGCTTAACAATTATGGTGATTATGAGATGTGTGTGTGCCTGTGGGAGGGGGGGTGTTGCTGCAGATGTCTTTCCTTACTCCCTAATACACACACACACACACACACACACACATTTCTTTCCCTCAGTCCTTTCTCTGGAACTGGTGTGCTTCTGGCCAACCCACCTTCCAGAGCCCCTAATTTCCCCCTGCCCCCTGCTCCAAGCCCACACCTTGCTCTCAGCCCCCTCCTCCCTTTTCCCCCAGTCCCTGGCCCTCCCACTCACCATAAATCTGTAACTCTGGAGTGTTGTGGGGGGGATGAGGGGGTGCTGTGGTAGAAAAGCAGCAAACCAAACGAACCTCAGCTAATGAAAACGGTGATAAATCTCTGTCTATCAGGTTTGTTGTGAGCACAAACATTGCCAAACAAGGGCCCAGATGGCCTGCAGGCCTTCCTCCCTACGGTCTGCAGAGCTTTAAATGGAAATGGTTGCTTTATACATCTATTTACTACTTGGAAACGGGGGGATCATCGAGTCCCGTGGGGTGCTTGGCCGGGAAACAGGGGAGAGGCCAGGTGGACAGCGGGACTCCTCTGGCTAGTCCCCAACCGCCTCCGTCCCTGCTCCCGAGCCCTCTCCGACACAGGCCAATCAGCAGGAGGGGAAAGGAAGAGCCATCCATCTGAGCTGATATTCAGGCGGCCACAGCCAGGCTTTGACCTGCTCCAATTCCTAGACACAGATCCCTGGGCAGCCAGACCCAGCTCCTCACCGTTCTTTTCAAAGTTCTTCACACTTTCAAACCCTGTTCAGAACTTTCCTCCTCCTTCCCATCAGAGCAGTTAAAGCCTACCCTGTCCTGCAAGCCCAAGCCAAGCTCCACCTCCTCCAGGAAGTCCCCCATCCCTAGTCCTTCTGGACCTTGCTGGGCTCCTCCAACACTGGCCCCTGAGAGCCCAGTGTGGTCATCATGGGGCTGCTTTGGAGACAGAAAGGTCTGAGCATACAGCCAGGCTTCACTACTAAGCAGAGAGATCTGGGGAAGGTTACTGTCAGCCTCAGTTTCCTACTCTGTAAAACAGGTATAATCATGGGATGGTCGCAGGGATTAAATGAAGCGAGTGTGAAATGAATGTGTTTGGCAAAGTGAGGGGCCCAGTCTAAGAACGTGTGCACATCAGTATTTATTATCGGTGCCTCCCAGTCATGAGTGGCCAACACGCTTCTCTGTGCCCTGCGTTTTCAGAGACACGGCTGCGTGTGTATGTGTGTCCTAGTTTGGGTCCCCTGAAAAGAGTCTCTGAAGCCAGAACTCCAGTGCAGGTAGTTTATTTGGAAGGTAGGCCTTGGAAGTTGGGGGCGGGGGGAGGGGGTGGATGGGGAAGGGAAGGGAGATAAGCCAATGAAGGATGGTCAATGAACGACTCACACTGTGGCAATGCGGGCTCGCTGAAGGACAGTGAGAACACGTTATAGAATCATCCCAAAGAGTGCTGAGGCAGCCAGCCTTTTCCTCCATCTGCTCCTGCCCTCCTCAGTTAGAGTTGTCGCTGGGGCCATAAGTCCCTGGCCCGTCCCAGCTACCCTATAGGCTGAGTAAAGCTACCCCGGGGTCCCAGCACTGGAAACACGGTGCAGGTAGGAAGCAGAAAAGCTAGCTGGGGCAGGCAACTCCAGGACCCCTGCCTCCTGGCCTTGACAGCCTGCAGATGAACTAAGAGGTGGGCCTGGGGACATGGGTGGGGCCTCAATAGTGCCCTTCGGCTGAGTTCTTCACTTTTCTGTCCCTACAGCCTCCAGCACAGGGTTTTGCACACCGTAGGCTCACCATAATCACTGGTGCCTACAAGGAGGTTGGGTTAAGAACTGGGAAAACCTAGACTTTCCCCGCTGCTCAGGGTTGAACTCATTGTGTGACGCAGAGAGAGAGAGAGAGAGAGAGAGAGAGAGAGAGAGATACAGCCACTCCGGGCCCCACCTGCTCCTTCTGTAAAATCAAGCCATCGCCACCTTGTCTGTTTAGCCCGGAGCCCTGTTGTGACAAGTTGGAATGATCTTTAGGGGGGTGGGGGTGGCTGCTGAGAAGTGGTAAGGTGTGGCTTGTGACGATGCTGAGCAGGGGAGCAGTTCCTCCATCCAGGCTTTATCCAAGAGCCACACTATTCACACACCTCTGTGGTCAAAACACACAGGTGTGCTCCCTGGCCCTACAGGAATGCCTCCCGCCTCTTTCCATCACGTGACAACTTCCAAGGTAAAGGATCGGGAAAGAAAAGGCCAAAGGGCTTCAAACTGCTGACTCTTCAGTGGAAAGAATCCCAAAAGGATCCAAAGGCATCCACAGGGATGCTGTGTGGCTTATTTCTAGGTGTGCACTGGAGGTTGCCAACGGCTGGGGAATGTAGACACCATTAGTACAGAGATGCTCCATATGAGGGGGGCGGGGTGTTGGAAACCCTAGGATGCCCATGGATACGTTTGAGGAGCCCCTAAATCTCCTGAAAACACGTGGGAATTGAGTGTGTGAGTATATGCGGGCACGTGAACCACTCAAAGTTGATGATCTGGAGCCTCCAGCAAATTTTCAAATGAGTTTGTGACTCAAGGAAAGCAGACGTGCTCTACCCCACATCTCCCATCTCAAGAGAGGGAATGTGACCGTGTTGGGGGACACCTTAGGAACTGGATGGACCCCAAAGTCCCTAACCCTGTGTGGCTATATAGCTCAAGTAGGTCTGTTCAACCAGAAAAGCAGGGCTGTCTTCCCAGGACGCTCCTGGGGAGACATCTCGAAGGCATGATGGAGTCACTATTCCCCGGGGATGAGGGTGGCTGTTGAGGCCTGTTTCCACGGAAAACAGAACAAGAGAAAAACAGACCAGGACTGGAAAGAAAAGGAAGTCCTCATTCCCAGGAAGCTTGGGGACAGTCGCCGGCCTCAGTTTGCAGATGTGGAAATGGAAATGATAATAATGCTTACATCTAAGTCACGGTGACCGAGTGGAAAATGGCTGATGAAAATGGGAGGTATACGCAAATGTTAGTGATGGTCATTACGGCAGAGGCCTGATGAACTCTTGTTCTGCGGCGGGAGGAAATGGTATTCTACCTGGATGCCAGTTATCCAGTTGTGGACAACCAGGAAGTTCTCCTGCAGTCTCTTGCAAGCTAAGACGCCTGACTCCGGAGTCAAGCCTGAACCTGAACCTCAGTTCCACCACGTGTGAATGTGTGTGACCTTGGAAAAATCACTTAACCTTTCTGGGCCTCTGATTGTCCATCTGCAAAGTGGGGACCCATAGGTACCTCCTCGGAACATTACGAGGAATGGACGAGTTAGTGCAAATGCAAATACCTTTGTTTTTGTTTTGTTTTGTTTTGTTTTTTAGAATGTTGTGTTAGCAGATTTAAAGTTTGTTGATTTTGAGAGGGGGGAGGGGCAGAGAGTGAGGGAGAGAGAGAATCCCAAGGGGCCTCTGTGCTGTGCTGTCAGCACAGAGCCTGGATGATGGATCCTGGACATCGAAGGCTCGAACTTACCTGCAAACCATGAGATCATGACCTGAGCCGAAACCACGAGTCAGATGTTTAAGAAACGAAGCCGTTCAGGTGCCCCTAATGCGAATACCTTTACTAGCGCCTGGGACATAGTAAATGCTCAATAAACATTACTTATTTTGTTCCTGCTCCTTGACAGTAACTTTGAGTAGTTTATTTGATCCACTGTGAAGTCTGTCTCCCCACATCTCTGTCTTCTCCATTCCAGTGTAAGTTCTGTAGCATAAGAACGTGCTGGTCTTATCCACAGGGATAGTCCCCAAGCCTTGCCAGCAGTGAGCCGCAGGTATTTGTTAAATGAATGAGTAGAAGTGCAAAAGCACATTTCTAAGAATGGGAAGGAACTATGACGATGTAAGAATACTCATTAGTCAGGACCAGCCCCAAGAGGAACCCAGAGCTGGGCCAAGAACCATATTAGGGGTCAAGAGAGTTGGCCTCTGATCCTAGCCTGCCACTTGACTGCTGAGCCACCTCGGCCAAGTCGCTGGCCCTCTCTGGGCCTCTGTGTCCTCCCGCCAAAGCGTGGGAGCCCTGAGATTCCCAGGCTTCCTCCTTAGAGGCTGGCCTCCAAGGAGCTCCAACCCGCTGGGGAGTGTGGGATTTTGGGATAACTCAGCCACTTAATTAACGAAGAGGAAGGAGAAATGGGAGTGGATAAAGGCGGGGGAGGGAAGCAATCCGGAAGAAAAGTCAACACGCGGCTGTGGCGCTGGGCAGCAGCGGGTGGGGGCAGTTTTGGGGAAAGCCACGCTGGGCCAAAGCGCCAAGCGGCTGTGCGCGCCCCGGGAGCGTGTCTCCTTGGCGGCGTGTGCGCCCGAGCCTCGGCCTGCCCCTCCCTTCCTTGCGCGCCTCGCCAGTTCCCGCCGCCACTGACTTTCTGACTTCTTAACTTGTCAGCAAATCCCAGAGTTAAAAATGCACACGCACCCCGGCCAGCCGCCAGCAGGGCCGTCTGGCCACGGCTCCAGATGTGGGGCCACCGCGCGGGCCGCCCGCCCCGCCGCGCAGACTAAACAATCGGCCTTGGCCGTGAGCGCAGCGCAATTCCAGATGCCGCGTCCCTCGCGCGGCGCGCTAATTGGGCCGCGGGCGCGAGGCTCTGTCAGCGCGGGCAAGGCCCTGCCGGGGGCGGCCTTGGCCCGGGGCCCGTCCGCAGAACTACCTAGGGCGGGGGCGGGGTGGAGAGACGGAGGGGAATGAGGAGGAGGAGAGAGGGCGAGAGAGCAAGAGCGAAAGCGCGAGGGAGACTCAGAGACAGAGGCACACGAAGAGAGGGCAGACCGAAAGGAACAGAGACAATCTCAAAAGGAGACAGAGCTACAGAGACAAAGGGGAAACCAGAAATGTTGAGCCGCATTCGGATTTAGGAGCAGAGAAAGAAGAGAGGGCGCAAGACACAGACACAGAGAGAAGGAAAGACAGGGAAACAGAGGCAGGGGGCGTTGACCGGAGAGTAGAGTCGTGAGGGACAGGTAAACGCGTACAGACGGGCCGGAGAGCACCGGGCCCTGGAGACCCATATGTGTACCGCCGGGTCCTGTTGCGTTACAGGTGTCCACCCTTCTTGTTTTACAGAGCCTCCTTCTCACATTCTCACTTTTTATAATTCTTCCTAGATTCTTCCTACACTGGGCCCGCTCGGGGACCTAGTCCTGGCCTCGAGGAACCTAGGTGGCTGCGCGGAGGAAGAGCCCTCGCCCACAAAGGAACTTGAGCCGTGGAGTTCAGCCCCAAACGTGGTTTAGGGGCTTGGACACTGCGGGCGGGAGCGGGATGGGGCTCTGCGGGGGGCTTGCCTCGCAGCTGGGTATTGCCCCCAAATGACTCCCGCAGGACCCCTCCTCCACCAGGCAGCCACTCCGGCGACACTCTCCTTTCCCTGGCGCCCTGAGACCGGGGGGACGGCAGGTTAGCCGAGGCCCAGCTCAGGGAAGCCCACCGGGGACCACCCGGGGGAGCCCTCCCCCCCCCTCACTCCAGCCTCGTGTTCCGCCCCCGCCGGGAGGCCCGGGCGCCCCCGGGGTGAGCGCGGAGGGCAGCGCGGCGGCCCGGCGGCTCTTGGCGGCCCCTCTCTGACAATCTTTCCTTTGTTTGTTTTCTTAAATCTGGGAGGCCCGAATTCCTGCCGGATTCCGTAGGTTTCACTCAGGAAGGAGGCGCCCCCACCCCCACCCGGTCTCACGTCGGGCCGGGCAGGTTCTTCCCGGAGGCCCGCGGCGCGCAGCACCGAGGCCCCGGGCTGGGCGAGCGGGCGCCGGGCGCCGCGGAGAGTCCCGGGCTCCCTGCCCGCGCGCGCCACCGCGCAGCCCAGCCGAAGGACCGCGGGCAGCCTCCGCAGGAAGATTTAAAAAAAAAAAAAAAAAAAAAAAAAGGGAAAAAAACCCAGGAAAGTTTTAAAAGATACAAAGAGCCGTCCTCCTCCCGCCCAGCCTCATTCCACACCCCTCTGCCGCTTACACTCCCCTCTTAAAAAAAAAAAAAAGTTTTTTTTTTATTTTGCTCTCCAAACTTGAGCCTCATTAATTTCCAAAAAAAATTTCCCCCAATAAAAGGCAAACATGGAAAGAAAAACAAACTATTAGAAAATAGAGGAGGGAGGAAATGTTATTTAAAAGGTTAGCAGACCGCATCATTTTCCAATGATATTATATACTCCCAGCAGTATCCAAAATATATATGGGCCCTGGGCCAAGAATGTTAAAAAAAAAAAAAAAGAAAAAAAAAAGAAAAAAAAGAAAGAAAGAAAAAAGAAAAGAAAAAAAAAAAAAACCCTCACTTAGACACAACATCTGGACCTGGGAGCGAACAAACCCCCCATTTATCACACTTAATCCTCCAATGAAGCAATCGACAGTTGACTTCTGTTTTGCTAATTTAGCTGCTTTCAAATGCCGGCCCAGTCCAGACCGGGAATTAAGTGTCACTTGTGGAGGGCCTGCCCTGCCCCCGCCCGTCTTCCCTCACCTCCCGCGCCCGGGCCCTCGGATAGGGAAAAAAGACCATTAAAGAAGAAAGAAACTTTTTATGAATTCTCTTTACTCCCGCCCACTCGGATCAGTGAAAACCTCCACTCTGACCTTCCTCTGCCCCCTCGCTCAGCACCCCTGACACCCACTTCCTTGGTGACACGCCCCCACCCGCCCCTGCCTCCCCCCTCAGACTCGCGGAGCAACTGCATCAGCCAGGCTCAAATGCCAGCAGCCCCAGGCAGTCACCCTGCTCACCGGCAGCTCCTCGAGTTGACTAGGTGCCGTCAGCCTTGTGCCTGGCACTGCCCCGTGGCCTGGCAGCCTGACCCTCGGGCGGGGAGAGCAAAGCGAAGGTTCGGTGCCTGGTGGTGGCGTGCCTCCATTCTCCCCCCCCCCCCCCCCCCGCCCGGAAATGCATGGGAGGCAGGAGGCCCTGCGGTGGAGGCCCTGGGCCAGCGGTGTCTGGAGACAATGGGATCTTGTGAGGGTGCTAGCCAGGGAGAGAATAAATCAGGGAGAGTGTATCATTGAGGATTAGTCAATAAATCCCTGGGACCCCAGCCCAGTGGGGTTGCCGCCAGAGGCATGGCTTGCTGGGAGTGCAGACTTCCTCCCGCGGTAACCTTCCCTCTCCTCCCCAGAAGCCTCCTTGGGTCTCTCTCCTCACCTCTTTCTGTCCATCTCTTAGTTTCTGTGGCTCTTCTAGACTTTGGAGCCCAAGGCACCACCATTTGTGGCTCCTCTGCCCTGTCCCTGGGGATACAAAGTTAGTAGTGACCGTTACAGGCCCAGGGTAGTGTCCTCAGGCACCTGTAAACAGAAGAGGCTGGGAAATGTACACCAGCTCCAGCCTGCCCACTCCCACCACTGCCCCCCACCCTGCCGCTCCTGCCTCCCTGCAGAGTCCCCAGAAACAGCTGCCCACCCCCCACCCCCCTCCACCTCCTGATTCTCAGTCCTCGGCAGTCTCTCTTGGAGGCCTGGCTGGGCCTCAGACTTCTTGAGGAGAGACACTCAGTTCTGACCCCAATCCAGATGCAGTCCCAGACCTCCTGACCCCACCCTCCAGACCCACAGAAGACTTATATCCGGAGCATCCTCCATATTGACTGTGCTCATTCCAGTAGGCAATTATGAACACCTACTGTATGCCAGGCAGTGCGCTAGGATCAGGAGTTGGAGACGGATGGGACCCCTTGCCTCCCTCCCCCCACCCCAAGGCCCAAGCCTTGACTGGGACTTATCTTCTGTTCATACGCAGAGGTCACATCTTCCAGCTGGGCACCTGCCTTGTGCCAGGCACTGTGCTGAGCGCTGGGGATTCCGAGATGATCAAAGACCATTTCTGCCCTTAAACTTGCCAGGGAGACAGACATGCCAACCATTAATTCTAAGACAAGGCAGAAAACAAGGGCCCAAGGGATGTATTTGAGGGAGAAGGGAGTCCCTCAGCTGGGCTCCGATGGAAGGACGGACGGGTGTGATGGATGCAGGGTGGTGGTGGTGGGGGGAGAGGGGCTCATTGCTCTAGCATCAGGGGAAGTACAGCCTGGTGGGTAAGAACGAGGATTCTGAAGCCAGATGGCACGGTTCGGCTTCCTGCTCTGTGGGATCCAGGCCTTCGTAGCTTCTCGGAGCCTCAGTTTATCTAAAAAGCGGGACCAACAACAGTAACTGCTTTGTGAGGATCCGATGGGGGCCAGAGAGGACGAGCAGCTGGCCTGGGGTGAGCTCCAAATGCATGTCCACTTTAACTGGTTTTCTTCCAAAGGATATGGGCAGACCACCTTGTAAGCCCTCCTGCTGTTCTCCCTTTGCCTGCTCCCCCCCACCCCCACCCGAGGGCCTGGCACAGTGCTGGGCACACAGAGTACGTGGTGGAAGAAATGGATGCGGAAAATAGAAAGCCTGTCAAACCTGGGCTCATGCGACACCAGGTAGACAACGCTGTGCGTGGTGGCTGGTGGGCGCTAATGTGCCATTTCCTCCCTCTGAAACCTGGCTCCAGGCTGGGGGAGCCACGAGGGCCGTTCTTCTGGCTCTTACATCTCTGGAAGCCAGACAGAGCAGGACCATTGGAAGGCTCTTTTTGCCCCGCTTTCAGCAGAAAGTCAGGAAGAGTCTTCTGGCCTGGAGCCGCTGTTCTGCGCCTCCGGTTTGGGTTGGGCCTTGACTTGCTGTGCGTCCTCGGGCAAGACGCGTCCCCTCTCTGGGCCTTGGGCTTCTCATAAATAAAGCAAGTGGGTTGGACTGGATGCTCTCTAAACTCCCCCGCAGCCTCTGGTGCTTCTCTTCCGAACTGGGGGAACCTCAGCTTCCTTTCTGGAGGCTGGGCATCTGAGGGTATGGTTTTCTGCCCTCCCACTTCTCGCCAGCTTTTGGTTTTTCTCGGTGGTGTCCCCCTTGTCCTTCTCCCTGCTTGCCCCCCTTGTCCATCATCTTTCCTTCTCCTCCTCTTCCTCTGCCACAGTCCTAGCGGCTCGAGAATGTGTGGCTGAACTGACTCCTTCCCCGGGCTTCCCCCTCTCACCTCCACCTGGCTTCTTGACCCCCGAACAGGACCTAGGCCTAAAGATCTGTGCCTCTCCATCTGTCCTCTGGGCTGGGAGTCTGTCCTTGAAGGTCTTGGTGGTGGTGCCCTGACCCTTGACCTCTGACATCCGAGACTGGTGAGAGAATGGCATCCCAGTTGGACCAAGAGAGCACCTTATATGGGTCTTCTGTCCCCAGAGGCTGGCAGGCTGGCTATTCCCATGCTGCCGCCTCCCTGTCAGAAACCCAGGCTCAGGGAGAGGGGGAGCGCAGGAGAGGAAGCCTTTTCTAAGTCTAGCTGACACTGAGCCCCCAACGCGCCTCCTCCCCAATAGCAGTTCCCACCTCTGAGGCTGGGAGAAGCTCTTCCTTCCCGGAGGCACACGTGCTGCGGGCTCTTGTGGTCACTGAGGACCCACTTCTGATCGTCAGGAACCATTTCTGCAGTGCTATGAGCTGAGAGAGGGTGACCATGGTGGGGTAGAAGGGCATGGGGGTAGGACAAAGGCTGGGGGGAGTCCCCAGGAGGGTGCCACTGCCAGGCCTAGGCTCGTGGGCAGAGGGCTTGGCAGTGTCCGTGCGTAGGCCCAGCTGGAGTGGCACCTGAGACGGAGCCAGGTCCTGGAGGCAGGTAAACAGGACGCCGTGTGCTGGGCGTGGTGGAGGAGGAGGGGGGACGCGGTTGTGTGTGTGTGGGGGGGCACAATGGGCCATTGTGTGTGCTGAAGTCACTGTCACGCCTGGGCTCTGGGCTTCCCCTTCCTCTCCCCACCCCGCCCCCCAGCCCCCAGCCAGGATGGAACAGGGAGAGAGCATCTAGCCACTGGGATGTGGTTGACAGAGGTCTATCCAAGTCCAGCGGTCTGGTGACCGGGCTCTGGCCTCAGCTGGGACACAAGCCAGCTGTGTCTGTCCTTGGAAAGTCCTATAACTGCCCTAAGCCTCAGTTTACTCATCTGTCGCGACCTTTGCCCTGTCTGCCTCACAGCGTTGTATGGTGTTGTGACAGAGCCTGGGACACCGTCAAGGGCCCTACCCAAGGCAGAGCGGACTGCTTTTGCTTCTTTTGTTACTCTGTGGCAAGACCTCGTCTGCCTAACAAAGCGTCCCTCTGGGGGGCAGGGGTAGGGGGAATTAAAGAATACCCACATGAGGCTATGGAGAGACCTGAGGACAGAAATCAAGATTCACATTCTCAGAGTATTCAGCCGACAACCTTCATTCATTTACCATTCGTTGAACGAACAAACATCCTTCGAGCACCCTCTCAATGAGTCTGGGCCTTCAGAGATGAACAAGGTTTGTCTCCTGTGCTCAGGGAACTCGCAGCCTTATGGAGGAGGCTAGACACACACAGACACCGACACTGACACAGACAGACACACAGCATTAGCATATAATAATCACAGGTAACATTTGTTGAGTGCTTACTGTGTGCCAGGGACGGCTTCAGCACTTGACACGCATTAATTCATAGAATCATTCCCATTTCCAAGATGCGGAAATTGACGCCCAGAGAAGGTAAGCAAGTTGCTCGAAGTCACACTGTAACTGAGCCAGGATTTGATCCTGTTTAAAGCCTGGGCTCCTTTTTTTTTTTTTTTTTTTTAATGTTTATTTATTTTGAGAGAGCACATGAGCATGCACAGGGGAGGGACAGGGAGAGGGGGAGAGAGAGAATCCCAAGTAGGCTCCGTGCTGTCAGTGGAGAGCGCGACGTGGGGCTCGATCCCACAAACTGTGAGCTCGTGACCTAAGCCGAAATCAAGAGTCAGATGCTTAACTGACTGAGCCGCCCACACGCCCCATAGAGCCTGGGCTCTTAACCAGTACATAGTACACACAGCCTGCATGAACCGAACAAGGGCAAAAGAATAGTGAAGCCTCTGAAGGAAGAGAACAGAAGAAAGATCCATATTGTCCAGCTCCCACTAAGGCAGGACAAAGCAGCTAGAAAGAACTTGCAACATCTCAGAGAAGGGGGTCCTGGGATGTGTTTCCAGGGCAGTCTTCCTTGAAGACAGCAGAAAGCTCTCTGATTAGAATAGATTTCCTATCATCCCTCTGCTTTTGGTTCTTTCCAGCCCAAAACTGTGAGGGAGAGCCCCTAGAGGTCCCTGATGGAAGAAGTGACACCTGTGTGGCATATAAATTGAGCTTCCTTAATCCCAAAGCCTGTGGGGCCGCTGGTCCTTCTCTGGCCAGCAGGTGCTGGTCAGCGGGGAGGAGCTCAGTAGGACTGAGTGTTCCAGGAGGTGCTGCTTAGCAAACAAGTAATGGAAACCCATCTCCAAATAGTTAAAGCAAAAGGAAGGGATCTATTGATTCAAATAACCAGGAAGGAGTGTGTGTATGTGTGCACACACACATGGGGTGGGAGTGTGGGCACAGTTTAGACATTGTCATGCCTCAAAAGATACCATCAGCTTTCTCTCTTGCGTTCTTTCTTGACCTCATCCATATCTTGGCTATGTGTTTTAGTGTACAATAGCCTCTCCCCCCCCCCACTGCCCCCTCGCCACTGGGAGTGGGGAGGGAGAGGGAGGTCAGGGCTTTGCCCAGAGGAAAGAGAGCATGTATAACTTCCAACGCCCTCTGCCTATAAAATCCTAGAGGAAGACACCTATTGGCTTAGCTTCAGTCATGTGCCCACCTCTTAGGCAAATCAAGTGGCTAGGAAAACGGCGTGCAATGATTGGCTCAGCTTGGTGCTTGTGCCGCCCCCTGCCCCGGGGCGGGGGGGGGGGGGGGGGCAGGTGGAATGGGGAATTGTGATTGGTAGCCCCATAGAATTGCATGGAATGGGGGAGCAGCCATTCTGTGAAGGAACAGGGTGCAATCACCAAAAGTGGACAGGGGTACAAGACAAATGAACCATCACATGGAAAAACAAGTAGACTCCGGAATACAGAGAACAAACTGGTGGATGCCCCAGGGGGTGGGGGTGCAGAGGTGGGTGAAATCGATACAGGGGATTGAGAGGTACAAACTTCCAGTTATAAAATAAATAAGTCACAGAAACAGACACAAAACAACAAACGCCCTCTCGTAAGGAGACAGAACAGAATAAACTTGGCCCATGTTCTTAGAGCCTCCAAGATTTTAGTCCAAGATTTTTGGGGACAGTTTTTTTTTTAAGTTTATTTATTTTGAGAGAGAGCACGCACGCGAGAGAGAGTAGGGGAGGGGCAGAGAGAGAGAGAGAGAGAGAGATAATCCCAGGCAGACTCTGTGCCATCAGCACAGGACCTGATGTGGGGCTTGAACTCATGAACTGTGAGATCATAATCTGAGCTGAAGTCAAGAGTAGGATTCTTAATCGACTGAGCCTCCCAGGAGTCCCTTGGATAAGTTTTTAATGACATTTTATCTTTTGCTTAAAAAATTTTTTTAATGTTTATTATTTGTTTTTGAGAGACAGAGAGAGACAGAGCACAAGCAGGGGAGGGGCAGAGAGAAAGGAGACACAGAATCCGAAGCAGGCTCCAGGCTCTGAGCTGTCAGCACAGAGACCAACGCGGGGCTTGAACTCACGAGCCATGAGATCATGATCTGAGCTGAAGTCGGATGCCTAACCGGCTGAGCCACGCAGGCGCCCCATTATCTCTCTTCTCGTTTTTTATTTTTTAAGTGGGCTCCACGTTGGGCATGGAGCCCAATATGGGGGCTAGAACTCACAACCCTGAGATCAAGACCTGAGCTGAGATCAAGAGTCAGATGCTCAACCAACAGAGAGCACACAGGCGCCCCTATCAATGACATCTTAAAACATTATTTTTACTTATAGCACACATAGCTATATTATGGAGTAAAATTTAAAATTCACAATTCATATAGACTTCTAAGATAAAGTAGAAGATAGCAAGAGTCCAGGGTTTGTAAGCAGGTTGCTTTCCTCATCCCCTTGCAAATGTTTTCAAGCTTCTCTGATGGTAAGGATGAGTTGGGGGTTGGAAATTTGAGATGCACTCGGAACGGAAATAATGTGGATTTGGGAACCAGAGAGAGGAAGATGCGTTCTTCCATTTTCCAGCAGTGGGATCTTAGGGAAAGTCACCTCCTCTCTGTGAGCCTGTTTGCTCCCCTGTGAAATGGGTACAATGATGCCTGCTGGGGAGAGGGGCTGTGGTAAGGAGTGAGTGACCAGAGACCAAAACACCCAGGCCAGTGGCTGTCTCAGAGGAAGGCATTTAGTAAACATCAGCTGTCAATTTCCCTCTTCCTGTGTCTGCAGGTTCCTTAGGCCAGCTCCTGCAATTCAGGGCCCTGGGAGCTGGGAAGGGGGCCCCCACGTATGGGCCCCCACTAAACCTTCTGCCACTCCTGGCAGAAGCCTAATGACTTTCTCCTCTTGAGAGCTATAACCATAGACGTGAGTAAGGTCGTAACTGGTTTCACCGCCCTGTAGACACTGAATAGGCAATTAATCCTTGGGTTGTGTAGACACAACATCACCCACCGAGAGGGAATTCACCGTCCCCTGTTCCCAAAGCTCTTTCTACTAGCTTCTTTTGTGGTTCACATTATCCAGCGCTGCAATGATGCGTTTACCTGTTTACGTGTCTCTCGCAGTCACCCGCTTGTGAATTCTTGGAGGCAGGAATTGTTTTTTCTACCCCCATATTTCCGGAGTGCAACGGGGAGGGTGGCATGGGTAGTGATTGTTGGGTGGCTTGATGAAGGAGTGAATGGGGAGACCTTCTGCCCAGGGTCGCTTTTGGTCCAAATGACAGCAGTTACCATCATTGTTTATTGAGCCGTTCGAATGCATCGAGCATATAGGAGTCCTTCATTTGTTGCTTCCCGTGTCATAAGGACTAGGTAACTTGCCCCCATTTTAGAGGTGAGGAACTGAGGCTCAGAGGGGTAAGGTCACCCAGCCTGCACATGCTGGCATTGGAATGCAAATCCAATTCTGTCAGATGTCAAAGTCAGGGTGTAAACGTCTACATGGCTTCTGTCTAACACCTCGTGTTATCCTGAGGTGTGCAGAGAAGAGGGCTGTGGCAGAGAGATACCCCCAGAAATGACGGTGAAGTGTGGGGGGGTGTCTGCTAGAGAGAGAAAGGGTTAGGGATCAGAGAGGCTACTGGGTGGGGCTGGGGGAGGGGCAGAAGAAGGGGGCCGCCTTGGGGGCTGGATGTCCTAGGGAAGTTCAAGGGGGCTTGGAGACCGTGAAGGTGGTCAGGTCCTGTAGGAGGAGGTGTCAGGGCAGGGTCTCCGCCGCCCCCCCCCCCCCCCCCCAGAATTGGCTGGGGCTGGGAGTCAGCCCCTTCAGGTTGTTTTCTAGCTGGGTTGGGGGTGTTTAATATTAATAGTAATGACTGTGGCAGGAAGATAATAGGCCTCAGTCAGATTAGAAGGGGGTAAGCGCTTATCTCTGGCTGCTGAAGACACATGTCTTTCACCTGCTCCTTTAATATCCCCCCTCTTTCATTCCACCGCCCACCCCCTCCCACCAGCCTAGAACAAAAGGGGTATTATGGGCCAGGGTGTTTTCAGGCTGCAGCCAAGGAGACCTCCCCTTCCCCCTCCGCTCCCCCCCCCCCCGCCCCCCAGTTTGAATGAGGCTTTTTCCTCCCATAAGAGATTAGCTCCATTTGACAAGGCAGTGAACTTTGGGAGGGGTGAGTGGGGGTCTCCTCCGGGAGCCTCCAAAGTGCAGCCCTAAAGAATGCTGCCAGAGAGAGGGTGGGGGGGGAGGCAGCCCTGAAGACAGACAGGCGGAGTCAGAGACAGACAGACACACGGACACACAGACACACACAGAGCAGGAAAGGCACTGAGGTAGAGTTAGAGACTCTGAGACATGGGGAGCCGCCCCCCCCCCCACTCCAGGATGTTGGGAAAAGGGAGAGACAGGGGGAGGAGAGATAGACAGACAGACAGACCCACAGACATCCACAAAAAAACAAAGAGAGAACCATGCACATACACACTTGGCACCAGACTGACCCAGAGAGAGACAAAAGCAGAGAGAGACGGAAGGGCGGAAGATATAAAGACAGAGATACCAAAGACACAAACAAGGGTGAGGAGAAGAAAGGAAAAGGAGGGAGGAAAAGGAAGAAGAGATGGTTAAAACTGGCAAGCAAGACAAAAATAAATAAAAGGACACTTGGAAGGGACGCTGCGGGGAAAGCTGCTGGGCCCTTGACCTCCCTGGGGCCGGGGCTGAGGACCCTGGCCTTGGCCCCTTGCTGAGCCAGGCAGCTCTCGACCTGGTTTCTACAGCTTGGGAGGACTAGGGTGGAGAGGGAGTTTGGGCAGGGGGAGGAGAGAGAGAGAGAGAGAGAGAGAGAGAGAGAGAGGCAGGCGGGGAAACCGGCCCAGAGACAAAGGTAGTGAGTTGGAAGAGAGGTAGGCAGGAAATACCAGAGGGGAAGTGGGAGGTTCCTGGATAAGGCAGCTCCCAGCCTCTGGAGCGACTGGGGGTTGGAGGAGCAGGTGTGGAGGTGATGTGCTGGGGGACAGCGCTCTGAGGAGGCTTCTTCTTGGGGTGGTACAGGAGGGGGGGTCCGTCACTTCTGCTGCTGGCAAGAAGGAGACGGGGGGAAAACCGAGGGCCACTTCTTCCGTGATTAAAATCCCCAGCCCTGTGTTTGCCATGTTGGATAGGTCCGGTGGCACAGTAGTGAGACAGCAGGGCTGTGAGACATGACAGCCCTGGGTTCAGACCCCCGCTCGGTCACTACGTGACTTCAGGAAGGGATGAACGCACCTTCGCCTCACTTTCCCCATCTACGGGAATGGGGATAACAGTCATAGTTCCATCAAGGGTGATTGTGAGGCTCAGGGTAGGGCAAGGTATTTAGCGTCACCAAAGACCCACAGCAAGGACTAACATCTATTGGTTACTTACCGGGCACAGGCCCCGGTCTAAAGCACCTTTCAAGTCACCTCCTGGAAATCTCAGAACAACCCCTCCAAGATCTAACGGAAGAACATGGTAAATCACCAACTATTCAGTGGTGGAGCCACGATCTGAGCCCAGACATTTGAGACTTAACCACCGCGGGTACTGTCCTTATGAAGAAGAGACACAGTCCCAGTTGCCACGGTCCAGAAGGAGCCGCGCAACCTTTTCAGGAAGAAGGGATCATTTTTAAATATCCGAAGGGGCTTGTGGTTCTCGCTGAGGGCGGAGGTAGGCAGGTATGTGTTCAACAGTTGGATCTCCAAGAGGAAAAAAAAAAAAGCACTCACCAGTTTCCCTGGTGTAAAAAGCACCCCCACAATGGCTCACTCCAAGCTACCAAGGCGCCCTTCACCAGACGGGGCTCGGAAGAGATGCCCGCCCGCGGTCTGCTCTGGCAAGCCCGTGTGAACTGGCTTCTGCACGTCACTGAGTCGGGGGGGCCCAAGCTGCCAGTGCAGACAGAAGGTGGCTTTAGAGGACCCCTCTTTTCCCCTGGGGGCTTCCAGCCTCGTTCAGGAGAGAAGCGGCACTGGGTACCCACACTCGGGGCCCATGCCAGGGTTGTACGGAAGGTTCCAAACCATGGCACATGCTATGGAGTTTGTAGAAGTTCACAAGTGGGAAGGAAGTGTGTGTGTGTGTGTGTGTGTGTGTGTGTGTGTGGAGGCGGGGAGGCATCAGTGCTGTGTATCCCACTGTCCCCTGCAGCTGGGAACTTGTGGAGGACAGGGACCGCCTCTTCCCCTCCCCCGTCCTTGGTCAGTTCCTGCAACCCCTTGCCTTCTCAAAGTGCCCAGAAAACCCCTCTGGGTGCTGTGAACTCCTAATGTGTGGTAACAACTGTGCTGGGGGAGGGGTGGCACCAAAGGCCCGTGGCCCCCCTCCTCTGGGGCTCCCAAGTGCCTTCTGTGAAACCAAACACTCCCCCCAGTCGCCCACCCGGACACCTGACTCCCTCCTGGGGCCCACTCTGGGCGCAAGCCTGTTTCCTGTCTGGGTTGGTAACCCCCTGAAATCCCGGCCTCCCTCCCCCGATCCCTTCCAAATGCTTATTAAGCCGTTTGCAAATCCAGGGCTGAACTGAGCGGCGTGAGTTTAATAAAGCAGAAGACAGATGCCATCCATCACTGGGGCCCCGGGTGGGGCGCGGTGAGTTGATGGACTCACACCCTTCTGGCTGCTTCTAGGTCAGCCAGCCACACATCAGAACCAACTCTTCTCCGTGCCTGCCCTGGCCACGTTCTCCATTCGGGACCACCTCCTGGCTGCAGGCGGCCACCCTTGAGGTCACATTCCTGCCACAGATTCCCCTCGGGGGACCTCTTGCTCACTGTGGACGGAGAGTGTCTGGGAATCGAGGGAGGCTGGCCCAACCCCTGCATTCCGCGCGGATATCTGAACCAGGCAGGACCTAGACGAGGATACAAGACTTAAGTGGGGGCCCCAAACCTCAGTAATCAAGATAAATAATATTTTGAGGTCCTATCTTAAAAAATCAAAACGAGTGTCAAAAAAACCCACGCTGAACAAGCTACTACAATTTTACATAAGGACAGGATCTTTCCTGATCGCCCTTACTGCCTCAGTCTCCAACGTGACTCATCGTGGTCCCGAGAGCAGCCACTTGGAACTCAGTGGGTTCAAAAGCAAGTTCCTGATCTGCCCCAAACCTGCTCCTTTACACTCATCCCTCGTCGTCCGCAAAGGCAGCTCTATCCTTCCAGTCACTTTGGTCAAAAAAACCGGAGTCAGGCTTGACGGCTCTCTCTCACACCCACACCCAACTTTTAGGAAATCAGGTCGGCTCTAATTTCAAAATGCACCCAGAATCCGACCACTTCCCCCCACCTCCACTGCTTTCCTTCGGGTCCCATGTCTCCCCTCTGCTCAGAATCCCTCCATGGCGTCCCCCTGCACTGGGAATAAAAAGCCTGACCCTATCATAGCCCTATGTGATCTGTCCCCTTCCCTCCTCTGACTTGCCTCCCATTATTCTCTCCCTTGCTCCCTGTACTCTGGACCCAGCCAGCCAAGCACACTCCTGCCTCAGGGCCTTTGCACTTGCCGTCCCTCCACCTGGGACACTCTTACCCGAGATGTTCACGTGGCTCCTTCCGTTGCCTCTTCAGAGGTCTGCTCAAACGTCACCTTGCCACTGTATCTGAAACGGCATACTGCTGCCCCTCGTGGTACTCCCTATCTCATTTGCCTTTTTTCTCTTTTCTTTTCTTTTCTCTCTTCTCTTCTCTTCTCTTCCCTTCTCTTCCTTTCCCCTCCCCTCCCCTCCCCTCCCCTCCCCTCTCCTCTCTTCTCCTCTTCTCTCCTCTTTTGTTTTTAAAAATTTTTGAGGGCAGAGTTTGGCTCTAAGTCTCTTTTGTAACCTCCAGGGCCTGGCAGTAGAAATACAATTAATGCTGTCTGCCAGCCCCACCTTGGTGTTGCCCTCCCCACACGCTGGTCTTTGGAAGAAAGCTTTCCACTGAAGGTGCTGTGTCCTGCCTCTCTGTCAGTCTCTGGTTCTCATCTCGACCTAAGCCCTACAGAAGTCACCTCCTCCAGGAAGTCTGGCTGTTGGCTAAGGGTCTGCAGTCTGAGTCAGAATGGTGGTGTTGTATGAGGGGGTCTGAACAGGTACCAGGAGCTCTGGGATTCAGCCCTGCTTTGGATTCCACTCACTGTGTGTGCCCTTGGGCAAGTCGCCTCTCCTCCCTGGACGTCCATTCCTTCCTTAGGATGAGGGTGTGCACCAGGTTCCTTCTAGCTCCGACCTTTTCATATTTTAAAGTCTTTTCCTGAGAGCCTAACAGGCACCTCTGGAGCCAGACTGTCTGGGCTCAAGTCTTGCTACCACCGCTTTCTAGGCGGGCCATTTAGATGCTCTGGACCTCTTTCGCTGCATCTGTAAAATGGGGCCAATCATGGTCCCTACCTCATGGGACTGTGGTGAAAACGAAACAAGAGAATGAGTGAATTCATGTGCAATGGCTCAGAAAGCACTGAAAATACTCCACAAATGTTAGCTTTTTTCTGTACCGTGAATGGTAGAATGATTGTGGAGGGTTCTAGCGTGTTTAATTGGCATTTTCTATTTTCCCAAATACAGACGTTTGTAAACAACAGCGGCCCCAAACCTTTTCCCCCAGGGAGTGAAATGGCTGACAAGGGGCCAAGGGAAGCCGGCTCTCCCCGTCTTGTCTCTGGGCTGTCTCAGCTTCTCGCATCCCAGCCTCATACCCCGGCCAGCCTGCTGGGTGGCCACCTTCTTCCTCCAAGGGGCTCCCACATCCTATCCTCTGCACCCTGGCCTGCTCCCTCCTGGGGGCCCCTGGGCCCAGCACCCCCCTCCAACCACGTTCCCTGAGCCCACCAAGACCCGGGCCCGGGGCCGCAGCTCGCCTTTCACACCAGATGCAGGAGCCGGGCGCGGGAGCCCTGCCTGGGGCTGGGCTGGGGGCCAGCTCCACATCTGGCATCGATTACCAACGGTGGCTGCGCAGTGGACTCCTCTGCCTGCCACTCACCTATCTGCCGGGGTGACAGAGGAGATGGGAAAAAGGTTTTCACAGCTGGAATAAATTGAGGGGAAGTGGAGGGGGAGGGTCGAAAAGACACAAAAAACAACATTGAACTCAAGATGGAAGAAAGACAGTATTAGAGGAGGTAATGAAGAAAATATGTGTGAGTGTGCCTATGTGTGTGTGTATGTGTGTGTGCACGCGCGCGCGCGCGCGTGCGCACGCATGTGTGCCTGGGATAAGTGTGTGTCTGTCGGCAAGTCAGCCAGGGTATTTTGTTTAGCGTTATTTAGTATTTTATTTACTGGGCGGGGGCTGCCCACTCCTACCGAAGACTGACCACCATTTGTGGTCTCCCAGGAGTCAGAGCGGGGCCTGGAGGAGGGGAAACAGGGAGGAAGAAGGGGTGGGGGAAGAGGGCAGGGCAAGGCCAGACGAGGAGACACTGAGCGGACAAGAAAAGGAAGGGGGGGGCGGCGAGTAGAAAAGTAGGGCCCTTGGTAGAGAAGAAAAAAAGCCGATTGGCCCACGACACACCGTGGCCACGCTGCTAACTCTTGCTGTTGCCAGAGTCCCTGGATCTGGGCCCCCGGAGCTGTGTTGCTCCCTGGGTGACAGCAGGCCGGGCCTCCCTTCCCTACCCCCATCCCCCACCTGCTGACCCCACAGGCTTCGCCCCCTCTCCCCCTCCCTCCCAGCCACCCACACCTCTGAGGCCAGGCCTCAGCAACTCCCCTCCTTCCCCATCTGCTCTCCATTGACACGAAGGAGCTTTCAATTGCCCGCTCATTAGTCACCAAGATATTTCCCTTGGACCAGCACCCCCCCCCCCCACAACTCGTCTAGCTTCAATCGAGCCAGGGCCAGCGGGGTCCCAACCTCCCACCAGGCCCCTGTTTGCAGCGAACTATTCCTAATAACCTTGTCAGAACACAGAGGAGCCGGCTGGCTGGGGACTAGGAGTGGGGGGCTATGGCCCTCATGGTGGAGGGGCTTCTCAGAGGTCCCTGAAGTGTGTGTGAGGGGCTGGGGGCAGGTGGCCCACTGTAGGCTGCTAAAGCCCTTCATAATGTTATCCCTGTTGAGTCCATAAAAGCCCCCTCTAGCGTTACGGCATTTGAGAGACTATTAAGTTTTAAGGCCTTGGACCTCCAGGGAGGAGGCACGTTGACACGGGTGTTTTGTAGGCTCTTGGTTTACGTGGCGTCCGTCAGGAGGGACCGCTGGCGATGAGGAGGAGGGCACAGGCCTTCGAAAGGGGTGGTCGGGGCAGGGAAGAGCGCTGGGGGCCAGCATGGCCTTCCAGATCTCTCCCCTGGTGTCCTGGTCAGTGGCTCAGATCGTAGGAGACCGCAAGACCGCTGGGGTTGGTGAGCCGGGAGAAGACGGGGGCCTTTCCCCACGAGTCTAGGAGGGTTGACAGGCTTAATGAATGACAGGCTCCCCCCAGGCTTTGCTGCCACCCCTTCTCTGGAGGCTGGGCCTTTGCTCCCCCTCTTCGCCTCCCCTGGGCCCCCTGCGTCCCCAGGCTGGGCCCATGATGGCAGCCAGAGTCCCCATCAGAAGCAGTCTGGAGGGGCAGAGAGGCCCTGCCCGGGAGCCCAAAAACTGTGTTTCAATCCAGGCCCTGCCACTTACCAGCCATGTGACCTTGGTGCTGTCCTTTGGGTCTCATTTTTCTTACCGGTTCCCAGAGGGGGCTGGACTAGATAATTCCTGAACTTGCACCAGTCCTCCGAGTCCGACGTCACTCCCTGGTGGGAGAAGAAGTGAAAATCAGATTCAAGTGAGCCCTCAGGACGTTTACAGTGACAGCTCGCGTATTTGCACGCTCACGACTTACTAGGCAGTTGAGGGTATTATTCTTACCACAGCTGCTCTCTGCTGCGGTGGCGATTCGACCCCATTCTGCAGCGAGGAAACTGAGGCAGTGGGAGAGGAAGTGCCCAGCTCGGGTCTCGCGTTCTCCATTACTCAGTCCGTTGCATGCCCCTCACCACCTGTTACCCCATTATGTGCTCCTGCTGTACAGGAGGACTGGGGGTGTAGATGGTGGACAGGTACAGCCCTGTTCTCTAGTGGTTCTCAAGAGCCACGAACACGTTCTTCTGGTCAACCCCACTGAGCCTCAGTTTCCCCCTCTGTGCACTGGGAATACAATGAGAGCAGAGAGGGGCGAGGCCGGGCCATACAGAGGGCTGCTTGCATGTTAGTTATGGCTGTCACTGTCACTGCCGTCCTCGCAGGTTGCAAGATCCCTGCCTCAGTCGGCTCAGGGGGAAGAATCACTCAGAGAGAGTCCACGGAAGGGGGTCCGTGCACCGCGGTTTGGAGGTGACAGGTAGCTAACTGACCCTGTCACCACCTCTCTACCTGCCCCTTTCTCTTCCTGAGGCCTGCAATTTGGAGATAATAGTAATAATAACACCGCACATTTGTAGAGTACTCTCTTTAGCATTTCAATTCAATTCTGCAAATATTTACTGTGCGCTGACCGTGTGAGGAAGTTTCACATCGATCACCTTCTCCTAATTGGCGGACCCCTCCCTTCGGCCGCTGGCACACGCAGGCATCCACACACAGATCCGTGCACGCGTGTATGCACATGCGCACAACACACACCCACCCACATGCCCGCAGACGCGCACAACGCACACCCACCCACATGCCCGCACACACGCTCACGCACAGGCACGTACACACGGGGCTACGGCCCTCGCCCACCTCCCCCGGCGCTTTACCCTCAACTTAGCGCTTTCACGTTAAATGAAACCTGGGGACCCTGACCTCCTAAGTCACCCTGCGGAGGCCTCTCCGTGAGGATGGCCGGATGGGTCTGCGACACTGAGAGACGGTGAGCTGGGTGCTTGGCACAACGGCTCGGGGGTCGGCCAGCCCCAGTTTACGTCCCTTGCGGCTTAACAGTTCCGTGTCCCTGGGACACATCGCTTTTTCTTTTGGTGCCTCAGCTTCCTTCTCTGTAAAATGGGGCTGGTGATAGTAGCCGCCTCGTGGGGCGTCAGGATTAACAGGACGACACGCCTAGCACAGCGTCTGGTACACTACGGGCCATGGCCGTGGTGACATGATGGATGTGTAGACTGGTCTCAGGTGGAGACATCTGTGCACCGCGGGCCCAGCTGAACCACATTTTCCCTCATCAGTCCACGATCAATGCCAACATCGGTCCTTGGGGCCAAGGTATTTATCCTCTGTTAACAACTATTTCTGGAATTCAGGAGCTTACTGTCTTCATGCGACCGAGCCCCTCGGATCCCTTACAATCCGACTCCAGTTACAGGAAGGTTCCTCCTTCCCTTCCTTCGGAGAACATGTATTGTTCCCTTCCCTACGTGCTGGGTGCCCAGGAGACACCAAGTGAACAAAACACCCAGCCTGCTCCCCACGAAGCTCCCCGTCTAGGGGGCAGAGCACAGGCATGGAGGCGGGGCTTCCAGAAGATGGAAGGGGAGTGAGTCAGGGAGGAAATGAGTGTCTCACTGGAGGGAGGTGAAGGAGAACATTCCAGGCTGAAGGGCAGAGGGACACCTGGGTTTTGCAGACAGGACGATGCTGGGAGTGGGGGGGGGGGGGGGGGGGGGCGTGCGCAGGGGGACAAAGAAGGCCCGACCATGGCGGGGGCAGACCGCACTACGCGGAGGCTTTCCAGAGGCCCATTCCTCCACTCCATTCTGGAATACATCATGGCGTCTGCTGCTGAGACCAGAGGAGGCAGCTGGCTTCTGTGCGGAGGCCTCGCTTATTGAAAAATTTGTCTGTTGTTCAAGAGAATTCTCATCAGTGCAATGAGACGCTCGGGCCATGAGAGGTACCCTGGGCTGATGGGGAACGGCGCACGGATGTCCGATGATGCCCTCCATCTCAGCTCCCTCGCGGCGCTCTCTCACCTCCAGGTTTAAATCGGGTCTCTCTCTTTTCCTGCTGTTTGGATACCTGGGAGCAGAGGATCACGTGACAGGGCTCCACCACGGCCTCTGTTGGGGCGGCTCTCGCCAGTGGCCCGGTTCACTGACCTGTGCTCTTTGCAACCAACAGGGGTAGCATCCCCCTTATTTTCCTGAGGCTCAGAGGTGAGGTGGGCTGTGTTCCAGGGCTGCTGCCTCCCTACCCACGTTCCTTGCCTGCCCTCCTGTGTTTCCCATAGTGACACTGACATCTCAGCCCCCGGACCCGAGGGGAAGCCGCAGGGCCAGAGGAGAAGGGACCAGGCTTTCTAAGACAGGCAAGTGCAGAAGCCCACTCCCCAGCCCCTACCCTGGCCACCCTCCCACTCTGGGTCGCTGCTTCCACTGCTCTGTTCTCCCCAGTGTCTAACACTTCTATTAAACATAGTTTTTTTTACTGATGTGTAATATACATATACACATGTGCATAAATTGTAAGCTTCCTGCTTGATGGACTTTTGCAAACTGAACACAGCCAGGTCACCAGCACTCAGATGAAGAATCGGGACAGGTACTACCACCTTGGAATATTTCATTGTGCCCCTTGTCAGGCGCTGCGCACACTAGTTTCTAATACGATAGATTTGTTTTAGCCTGCATTTGAACTTCATGTAAGCGAAGTCATGTCAGGATGTACGCTTTTGTGCCTGGCCTCTCTCGCTCAAGATTCACTTACAGTCATCGTGGGTAGCAATAGCACGTCGTCTCTCATTACTTTGTGATGGTCCGTTGTGCGAATACACCTCAGTTTACTTCTGCGTTCTACTGCTGAGTCTTCCAGATTTTGGCCGCTACATAATGTTGCCACGAATATTCGCTGGTGAGTAGAATTTCTGGGTTGTGGGGTATGCGTGTGTTCGTTTTCATTAGATAACGCCAGGAAGTTCTCGAAAATTGTTGAGCCAACTTCTATTCCCATCCAGCGCACTTTGCTGGATGTAGGGTGGTATCAGATTGTGGTTTTTAGTTTTTGTGTTTCTCTGATGACTAATGAATTGAACCCCGTTTCTTATATTTATTACTTATTTGGATATCCTCTTTTAAAAACAATTTCGTCTTCTTCTCCTCCTCCATCTCTGTCTCCTTCACCTTCTCCTTTTATTAAAAAAAACATTTTTTTAAACATTTATTTATTTTTGAGACAGAGAGAGACACAGCATGAACGGGGGAGGGTCAGAGACAGAAAGACACACAGGATCTGAAACAGGCTCCAGGCTCTGAGCTGTCAGCACAGAGCCCGACGTGGGGCTCGATCCCATGGACCGCGAGATCACGACCTGAGCCGAAGTCGGATGCTCAACCGACTGAACCACCCGGGCGCCCCATCCTTCTCCTTTTTATAATTATTATTATTTTTAAGTGGACTCTATGCCCAATGTGGGACTTGAACTCATGACCCTGAGATCAAGGGTCACATGCTCTGCCCCTTGAGCCAGCCAGGCACCGCTGGATATCCTCTTTTTGTGAAATGCTTATTCAAGTCTTCTCATTTTTCTATTGTTTTCCATCTTTTTCTTATTGATTTGTAGGAAATATAATCTCCTGGATATGAGTCTTTTGGTGGGTAGACGTTCTACGAATATCCTTTCCCACCCTGTGGCTTCCCTTCACTCCCTTCAAAGTGTCTTTTGATGAACAGACGTTCTTAATTTTAATGCTGGACAGTTTGTCAATGTTTGTCTTTCACAATAAAGTGTTTTTTGGGGTCTCTTTTACAGAAATCTTTGCCTGTCCCAAAGTTATGAAGATATTCTGCTTTCTCCTAGAAGCTTTATTGTCATATCTCTCACATGTGTATCTGCAATCCAGCTGGAGTTGATTTGCGTGTATGCTGTAAGGTAGGGGTCAAGATTCATTTTAAAAATATGGGCTAGCACCATCTTGACCTTCGACCCCATCCACTCCCAATGAAAGACCTACTTTAATCAAGAGGGGCTTTTGTGTCCAAATGTGTCTTTTGTCAGCCAAATTCAGAAGCAGCCCTCTGGGCCTCTGTGAAGGGGCCAGGGCAGAGCTCTCAATGTGTGAGTTCCTGAAATTTGCTTGGCCCACCTCTTCCCAGGGAAGTGGCTGGGCCATGAGGAAAAGGGGACAGGGGGACAGAGCGATGAAGCACATTCCTCCCCCGGCCCCTTTCAACTGGGATTCTATCACCCCCTGAACTCCTATGAGATTTAGAGATTCCCCGGGGAAACCCTAACTCCAGTGTCCCAATTCAGAAGCTTGGGACTTTCTGCTTTTTCTGCCCACATTTATTCACTCAACAGATGTCTGGTTGCCTACCCTGTGCTGGCTACTGGTCACTGGGGATCCACAGCGGACAAAATGGACAGCAAATTCCACTCTCATGGAGAAAGGCGATGCGAACATAAATAAATAAAATGCATCAAGTGTGAAGGAAGATGATAATTGCTGTGGAGCAAAATACGGCAGGACAGAGGGACTGCGAGTATTAATTGTAAGTTGGATGGTCAGGGGAGGAAGGCATTATTGAGAAGGTGACATCCGAGCAAAGAGCCATGTAG
The DNA here is from genome assembly GCF_016509475.1 of Prionailurus bengalensis. Lineage (NCBI taxonomy): Eukaryota > Metazoa > Chordata > Mammalia > Carnivora > Felidae > Prionailurus > Prionailurus bengalensis. Next base: position 39,254,180 of record NC_057349.1, on the reverse strand, counting down.
ATGTGGGGGGGGGCGGGTGGTGGAGCATTCTAAGTAGAAGGAACAGTGAATATAAGATCCCAGAGGCAGGAAATGGTTGCACAGATAATGGGAGAGCTGAAAAGCCAAAAGGCATTGGTGAAACAGTTTGGCAGAAGCCGCTAGCACTCCTAGGCTAGAGAGACAAAAGGAAGAAGTGCTGTTTTTGGAACCCGGGAGGTGGGGGGGTGGTTGTCACCCAGCCGAAGCTGCAACCAGAGTGGGTCTGTAAGGCCAGGAGATGGGGCCATGGAGGAGATGTGGCTGGAGGCAACACAGGGGGTAGACATACTCTGGTTTTCCTCTTCCACCTGCTTTCCAGTCTCCTGCCAGTGCCTCCCCTTAGCAGAACCCGGCCCGCAGCCCACTGATGGAATTGCTGGTCAAAGAAGCCTAGAGATCGCCCCTCTCCCCCCACCCCCCGCCCCGGAGATCCAGGGCAGTCCCAGGGAGATGAGAACTGGCCTTGACAGTGGACCTTCCAACAGCGAGATACCTCCTCACATCCTACCTCCTCCTGGCTAAAGTGAAAAAGACCAATCACACCAAATGCTGGCAAGGACAGAGAGGACCTGGAACTCTCTCATCTTGCTAATGGTGTGTATGGTAGTAAAAGTACTTTGGAAAACTGCTCGGCAGTCTCTCTGATAAAGCTGGATAGGGGCGCCTGGGTGGCGCAGTCGGTTAAGCGTCCGACTTCAGCCAGGTCACGATCTCGCGGTCTGTGAGTTCGAGCCCCGCGTCGGGCTCTGGGCTGATGGCTCGGAGCCTGTAGCCTGCTTCCGATTCTGTGTCTCCCTCTCTCTCTTCCCCTGCCCCGTTCATGCTCTGTCTCTCTCTGTCTCAAAAATAAATAAAAAAAAAAGTTAAAAAAAAATTAAAAAAAAAAAAAAGCTGGATAGACACCCACCCAGGACCCAGCAATTCTACCCCCAGGGATGTACCCGAGGAGAAGTGAGAACCTACATTCACAAAAAAGACTTGTCCTCGAATGTGAATAGCAGCGCTGTAATAGCCAAAGTGCTGGAAACAACCCCAAATGTCTGGAAACAGGAAAATGGATTAAATTATGGTTAATGCCTACAATGGAATGTGCATTACAATAAAAATAAGCACACTAGTGCTACATGCAACCACAGGGATGAATCCCCAAGACATTACGCCGAGTGAACTAGGCCAGACATAACGGAGAACATAATTGTGTGACTGCGTGTATATCAAGCACAAAGACGGGCAAAACCGATCTACGGTGATGAGGGAGGGTGGCCTGGCAGGGGGCACGAGAGCAACCTTCTGGGATTATGGAAAGGCTCTCTACCTTGGTCTGGGCGTTGACAACACAGATACGTTTGACAAAACTCCTCAACTGTACTCTTCGGATCTGTGTATTTCCTACTCTGGGAAAGTGACACCTCGAAAAAGGAAGAAAATGTACAAACACATAAAAGACTTCAGCCTTTGTCTCCCTTCCTCTGCCACCAGCCCAGCTCGAGGAGTGCTTCTCGATGTCAGCCATCCACGGACCCCGCGGCTTTCTCCCACCCTGCACACGGGGGCGGATCCGTGTTGCCACAGCAGCCCTTGGGGACAGCACGTAGCTCTGGACCTGGAGCCCAGGAAGCCCCGTTTAAGTCGTGGCTCATCCTCTCCCAGCTGTGTCATTTAGTTGAGCCACATCACTTCTCGGAGTCCTCTTTTATCATCTGAAAGACAGGCTAACAACACCTCCTTCAGAGGATTGTTGGGGAAATGCAAATGAGCTAGCGGCAGGGAAAGAACTTCTGGAAACAAGAATTCAGCAACCATAGGGTACTGCTCATACTGCTCAGCCAGAGGTGACCCTGACCAATGCGGGCCTGACTCCTGCACAGTTGACAATCTGGGTATAACTTTTGACTGCCCAAAAACTTTATTACTAATAACCTACTGTTACCAGAATCCAACCAGTAACATAAGCAGTCAATTAACACGTATTCTGTATGTGTATTGTAGACTGTATTCTTTTTTTAATGTTTATTTACTTATTTAGAGAGAGAAACACAGAGAAAGACAGTATGAGTGGGGGAAGGGCAGAGAGAGAGAGAGAGAGAGAGGGAGACAGAGGATCCCAAGCAGGCTCCGCACGGTCAGCCCAGAGCCCGACACACGGCTCGATCTCACCAACCGTGAGATCGTGACCTGAGCCAAAATCAAGAGTCAGATGCTTAGCTGACTGACCGAGCCACAGAGGCGCCCTGTATGCTGTAGTCTTACAATCAAGTCATCTGGAAGAGAAAATGTTAAGCAAATCATAAGGAAGAAAAAAATACGTTCACGGAACTGTACCGTATTGAAAAACATCTGCATATACGTGGACCCGTGCAGTTCAAACCTGTGCTGTTCAAGGCTCAACTGTATATAGGACATTTCAATGGCTACTTGTGTAGCACGGAGGCAGATTGGATCGTCGGCCCCAATTCTTTCCTCCTGGTGATCGGACTCTACGCCCACACCCTGTGTCACGTGACTCCACGTTCCCACCGCGCTGGTGGCCGGCTTGGTCACCTGACTTCCAATGGTATGTCCGTGGATGCGAGCAGAGCACAGGATGAAAAACGTTTGTGCTGTTTGAGCTCCAGCGATAGCCTCGCTGGCCCAAGGAGAACGTGGAGTAGCCTTGAGCCCAACCCACAGGCTGTGAGTAAGAAAAACAAAGCCTTGTTGTAAACCATGAAGTGCTCCCGTGATTTGCCAGGCATCATTTCTGTGGTGATGGCTGACTAACGCAGCCTCAAGGTCATCCCCACGAAGTCTCCATTCACTTGCCTCTCCAGTCCCGTTTCCAACAACTCAGCTCCAGCCGAAGCAGTCCGTTCACTGTCCCGTGAAACTCAGCAGCCCCTCTCACTCCCCTCCTGCCTCCCTTAATGTCCTGTTTTCCTTCCCTGTCTCCTGTCCTTTCCTTCCCTGTCTCCCGAGTGCCAAAGGTTTTCTCCCTCCACTGTGCCAGTCTGTACCAGCTATATCAGTCTACACCACCTATCCTTCGAAAGACAATGGGAGTACCACTTCCCTGCGGAAGCTTGTCTTCACGGCCCACCCCACCCGCCCCTGGGCACCCTCCCTCTGCCGAGCTCCTGCAGCCCAGCCAGTCTATGTCCATCACCATTGGCTTAATCTTTCCAAACGAATAGAAACGTCCTTCGTCTCTCTGGGGCTTAGGAGTTTTCTGGTCAGCATGGAATTGTGCTTTGGGAAATACCTGTTGGCGAAGGAAGGAAGGAAGGGGTCAACGGGACCCCCCCAGGTCACTCGCCGCAGAACAGCCAGCTTCCCTAAAGTCTGCCTTCGGTAAGGTCTACCTTGGCGCCCAATCCAGAAGTTCCAGTGAGTACCACCCACCTGGCAATCTGGGGAGGACGCATCTGCCACCTGGGGTCAAGCGCAAGAGAAGGGTGATGGTTCTAACTCTGTTCTCCTTCCCTGTCCCTGTCTCATCCCTTCTCTTACCCGTGTCTCTATCTCACTTACGGGCTCTAATGACTTCCCAGACTGTGGACTGTCAACCACCCAGCTGGGATCTAGACTGTCTAAACCTATCCTGGTTTTCATCTCGGTGTGGGTGCCCAGCGTTTCGGGTTGGTTGCTCAATAAATACTTCATGTCTGCTGGGGATGGATGACATGGTCTGTTAAAGTGGGTTTGGAAAATGATTTTTTTTTAAAGTTTATGTATTTATTTTTGAGAGACAGAGCGTACCCACACACAAGTGGGGGAGGGGGAGAGAGAGACACAGAATCCGAAGCAGGCTCCAGGCTCTGAGCTGTCAGCACAGAGCCCGACTCCGGGCTCAAACTCACAAACTGTAAGATCATGACCTGAGCCGAAGTCAGACACTTAACCGACTGAGCCACCCAGGTGCCTCTGGAAAATGATTTTATGCTTGGCGGTTTGGGGTCCAGCCTTTCTGAGTTCTGAAACACTTAAAAACTCCGACACCGACTATTTTGGGGGCTTGGGGGTGATGATGACAGACACCAGCAGCCTTTGGAAAGTTAAGGGGCCAATCGGCAGAACGTTGCTGTTTGAAGGGGTCTTCCGAGTGGGCAAGGGGGCCTCTGTTAGAAAGTCCCTCTTCGAAAATTTCCCCATACTCACATGTCCACTGAATGACAAGGACTTCATCGGGTTAAAAAGCCCCTCTTTTAAAACTCAGCCAATTGTTTGAAGAGATGCCATCACCCAACCGAGTTGCCCAGGAACTTGGCTGGGTGATATTCCAGGCCACAGGCAGAGGAGAACATTTGCTCCAGGTCAAAGTCCCAGAGCTGGGCTGGGCAGAGTGGCAGAGTGGGAGCTCCAATCTAGGTCCAGAGAAAGGCCAGAGGAGGGCAACCAAAACAGAGTAGGCTTCAAGATGAATGTTCCTCCTTCTGCACTTTTCTCCCAGATCTTGGGGATGGAGAGGTGTGGATATAGAGATTAGGATTATCTCGAGCCTCCCAGTAGATGCCTAGGCCTCTTGGTGGTGGGAAGGGGTAGGTGCTAGCGTAATGGTAGGGGGGAGAGACTGCTTCCATTGCCCGGCTGTGGATGCCTTGTAGGGCGGGGCTGGGGAAGGAGGGAGGCTTGAAAGAGAGACCAGGGGAGGAGTGTGGGGAGATGGGGCCTGAGAGAGAGAGTCTCGGCATCCAAGGGCCTCCAGCCCACGCTGCAGGAACAGCCCAGGTCCCCCCGGGGCTCAGTGGCAGGGGTCCAGGAGTCAGCCTTCTGTGTGGGATGCAACCGGGCAGGGAGAAGGGAGAAGGAGGAGGAGGCAAGTGTTGAATTAAGGAGTCGTAACTCCCAGGGAGTGACCCGGCTGCTCTGTGGGGCCCACCTGGGCCCCACATCTTCAGGATTTATGCAGTTGCCATGCCTCCTTGGGGCCCTGCCTCCTAACTCAAATCACGGGATTATTTATTCCTGCTAGCATCAGCTGAGAGGGCTGAACTCCACGGCCAGCTCACCCAGAGCACACTAGGGAGCGAGGGGGGCTGGGGACAGGGCTAGAGCGCAGTGCAAGGGTACAGACAGACAGACACAGGCCAGAAGGGCCCATAACCCCACCTCCTCGGCCACAACACAAGCCAGCGAGTCCCAAGCTAGACCACAGTGCCCAGTCCCTGGAGCACCTCAGGGAATAGTGGAGGTTATTTTAAGGTTGTTTCCACATCCTTATCTCCCCAACCCCCCATCCGACAAACAGTCAGACAGAAAAACAAACAGACCAGAGGTGCAGGCTGTTCTCATGGAGAGGCAGACCCCCTCCTTCCTTCCCCCATCCCCAGACTCTTCCCTACCAAATTCTTCCAGGCAGGGCCCCAATGCTTCTGTTCATCTCATCCAAAGGGGATGATCCTGCTATCCATGTTGGAAAAACCGCTTTCCCCAATAACTTTTTCCTACGCCATCTTGCAGGAATACACTGACAGGGTCTTGGGAAGGATGGGATGGGGCACTTGCTGGCCGGGTGAGGCCCAGTGCATCCCAGCCAAGCCCTACATCCTGGCCATTTGGGTCAGACATCCCAAGTGGACCGTTTTATTTTTGCTGCAGGCTAATTTGTGGCCTCTGTATGCGATCCTCCCAGAGACACTCAATTCTGGTGTCTGCAGAGAAGGAAACAGTATGTAGAGTAGACAGAGCTGGGGCAGGATATAAGAGGCCCATAATGGGAGCGGCCTTTTGTGTGTTCCAGGCCCCACCGGGGGTGGGGGGCTGGCAGAAACAGAACCGTAAGGCTTATTTAGTCAACGGATGTTTACTCTGTGGTTACGCTGGGCCATTCTAGGCACTGCACATTGACAGGGGGACCCGACAGCCTGGTCTGGCCCTCAGGGAGCTTAAATTCTAGTTGGGGGAAAGAGCCTGGAGCAGGGTGGGGAGGGACGTGGGACCCTAGACAGAGATGGAAATGTAGGGCTCAATGCATAGTGGGTCTTGTAGGCTCTTAGCAGTTCAGATTTTATTCTAAACACAATGGCAATGGCAGGAGAGAAGGTTCTTGGAATCCCCAGTCTTGTAGAGGGGGGAAGGGAACACTTGAAATGTGGGAACCACAAAAGATCTCCTATGAGCTGGGGGTCCTGTGAGGGATGCAGTGTCTGACTTAGGGGGTGGGGGGACAGGGGCTCTCCCTGGTAGTCTCGGTCAAGGGGCTCAAAGGCAGCCTGTAGGCCTGGTCAGACTTCCTGCCTCCCCGCTTCTCATCTCTGTTCACTCACTCCCCATTTCCCACCATCTTTCCACACTCCCCATCTGGCCTTCAAGGTGTCAGGCAGCCTCTGCCTCCCCATCGGACTCAGGTCAGGGCCTTAGGAGTTCTAGATCAGGGGTTCTAGGCTCTTTGGACACCTATACGGCAAAGGCAGCCCAGGGCGCAATCAAGACACGACCTCAAGGCTCATGAGCCAGGCGAGTCCTGATCTGAGGAGAGGAGCTCTCTTCCCCACCTGGCACCCCTGCACCTCTGCCCAGTCCCACCCCCATTGCTCTCCAGTTGCTTTAGGCCACCTCTCCTTTGTTATCCCCAGTGCGGGCTGGACATTCTCAGGCCAGAGCTCCGAGTTGCGGCAGTGGCCAAAGAGACCCATTAGACGATCCATCCATCCTTCCATCCGTCAATTAACCAGAGGGGCAGGGACAAAGCTCCAATTGAGAGGTTCACTAATTTGGAGAAACTGTGGATGTTTAATCAAAACATCCTTGCTCTTTGGGGGGAAAGTGTTCCTCAGGCAATGATTTGGTGGTTTTGTGTTTTCCCATACGGAAGGGGCAGGAGGCAGGGTCTGGCAGCTTGATCATCTGGGGTGGGGGCTGGTGAATGAGTGGGAAGTTGGGGGAATCTCTGTCTCCTTCCTCAACCACAACTCTCTTCTTCCAATTCAAATGATGGGGCAGGGAGAGGTGCGGTCCCCTGCCAGGCCCTAAGCGTTGGTGTCCCGGGTTCAGCCCCAGGAGCCCTTGGAGGGTAAGAGAAGTCTCAACTTGCCTCATCTCTGCAACTCCATCCCTTAGTCTGTCTGTCTGTCTGTCATTCCTGACGTCATTTCTCCATTTCCCAAATGTCCTCTCCAGTCCCCAAAGGATTAGCGCAGGAGGGGACAGTGGGATCATCACAGATCTCTGGGGTCCCAGGAAGTCCCAACAGTGCCCAGCGTCTGAAAGCAGAGCAGGGACCCAGGTGTCCCAGGGCTCCACTAGGAGCCTTTCTTGGACTTAACTCCACGGTCCTGAATAAAGCTGGCAGTGGCACCTGCCTGGCGAGGTTTTCATCCTCACCCTCCTCCTCGGGTCCACGCAGCTGCCCTTCCACCTCAGCTAGGGCCCTGTCGCCAGCGTCTCTCCCCACCGCTCTAGGCTCTTCTGTTCCCTGCCTTGCCTCCCCTCCCCCTCGAGGAAGCGCTAAGCGACGACCCTGATCCTCCCCGTGGAGGGATTAATCCCGCAGGTTGAGCAACCGGCAGGCTCCGGAGCCAGGGCCACCGCGGCTCATTCGTCCTCCGCGCGGCACTGTGCCCGGGGCCTTGAACTACCCGGCCCAGCGCCCACCGCACTTGCTGGGCATCGCACTGAGCCCCGGCGCTCGTTCAGGGGACAGCCTCCGCCCCCCCCCCCCCCCCCCCCCGACTCTCCAGGTTAGCAAGGAGGGCAGACTGTGGGGAGAGAGGCGCCCCGCCAAGGAGAGCACGGAGTGAAATGCTTGGCCCTCTCTGCCTTCTTGCGTCTGCAAATCCTCGAAGGTCGGGCTGTGTTTGTGGAACGCCGGTCTGCACCTGGCCTGGGAGTCAAGGGGGCGCAGAGGCACTGGCGCGGGAGCGCGCGCGCGCCCCCCTCCGTCCTCCCCCCGCCCCGTCCCCCCCCCAGCCCCGCCCCAGGCCACCGCTGACCCTCTCGGGGCGCTCGCACTTTTCTCCCCCCTCGCGGGAGCCCTTCCTTCCCCACCTCTCTGGCTGTCAGCGCCTAACTGCTTTCTTTGTCTGTCTGTCTGTCTCTCTGTCACCGGCTCTCTCCCTCACTCGGGGTGTTTATTGAATTGTTTTCCCGAGCTCCGCGGCAGGCTCTCCTTGCCGTCAAACTCTGCCATCCCCACTCTGCCTGTGTAATTTAAAGCTATAGTTAAATTATGACTTCTCCGGACCTGTTGTGGCACCTACGCCTAAGCCTAATTAAATGATCACATCCATTCTGAAGGCAGCTCTCTTCTCCCCTCCAACGTTAATTACAACATAAGAGGCTTTAATGGCCCGCCTCACCTCCAGCTCCTGGAAAGAAAGGTCAGGCGATTAATTTTCGTCATTAATCTTTTCCCAATGTGGACACTGTGCTGTCACCGGAGCCTATTAAACCCCCTTTGTCCCCCCTTCCAGCCTCCATCGCCCCTCACCCCCTCCTCCCTGAGTGACTGCGGAGAAGGAAAATATTTAAGAATCACTTTGTCTCTCTGGCTTTTTTCCCCCCCACCTTTCCTGGAGACAGCTTCTCCTTGGGGGTCTTGGGGGTGGGGCAAGGGGGGCACCAAGTTCATTTCCCTGCGGCTTCAGGCTGCACCTCTGAAGACTGTTCACTTCGAAAATGTTATGGATCTGGGAGTCAGGCTGGGGAGCAGAGAGCCTGGGTCTGTGGCATTCCATCACTCCTGGTGTGTGCAGGGGTGGGGAACAGATGAGGACTGGGCTGACACTTGTCCATCCTGTACTTGGATCCTCCTAATTAAAAACAGTAAGAAATGTGTTGGCACCTAGGGTCCTATGGTCTAGTAGCCACATTTTTTTCTGCGGTGGTCTAGGTTCCCCTGTCCCTTTACTCCGTTCTCCCTCACCCTGCAACTTCGGCCCCTTTCGCTGGGGGAATGATCTAGATATCCTTAGTGGCAGAGGGCTGAGCAATGGTCAGCCACTCCCTCTGAGGAAGCTGATTCCAGACCCATCCCTCAGGCACTGGATATCCTCCAGCCGTGATGGTGGTCCTGGGCTCAGTGAGGAGGACTGAGTGGGGGGGATCAACTGTGAGGGAGAGGGGGCGAGGGGGTGGAGGAGACCTTGAGAATGTGCTTTCGCAGCCCCCCCCCCCGAAATTCCATCAGGCCAAAAGGGGGAGAAGGAGTGTGAATAGGCTCTCTGCAGACAGCTTTTATACCAATCCCAGAATTTATTTGATTTAAAATTCTAATCTAGAAGAGAGTCCCTGGGAAGCCGAGGGGTAAGTCTTGGCCGGGAGGTGCTGAGAACTGGCAGGAACAGGAAATGTGCAGGGGTGAGACTCCAAAACACCTGCCTCTGTAGCTGCTCTCTGTAGGGCAGCTCGCCCCCATGGGGGAGGGTCCCAGGGACTGGCCAGTGGGGTGTGGAGGACAAAGTGACGAGGCTGGAGGAGTGTGGTTTGCAGGAGGGTGAGAGTCCAAGCACCTGACCTCATCAGCTCACATGGGCAACACTCTCTCCCTACATCCCCGCTACCCAGCAGTCAATGTCCCCCCCACCCGCACTCCAGTGCTCCCTGGCACAGTCACACGGTCTGTCCAAGGAGGAGTCACACACCTCTTCCTGTCCCTAGACCCATCACCTCAACGAAAGCTGGATTGATTATCCCTCAAACCCAGGAAACCCAGGTCCACAGTGACATCTAGAACTTCTGGCCCTTGGTAGAGAGATGTTAAGTGGGGGTGTGGGGGGAGATGTCACTGGGACCCTGAGACTTCCCCAGGTGGGCGTAAAGGGCAGCATGGCTACAGCATTCACTGACCCTAAATGCCCAGTGATGGAGCTAGGAGAGGCCCTATGGGAATCCAGCCAAGTCTCTGCATGACCTTCTGGTTCTGTACGGGGGCAGGGGAAGGACGGGGAATCCGGTTTGCAAAAGGGACCTGGAGGACGCCACCAGTGATCAGGGTTGTCTCGTGTCCAGCCACGATGGCTGTGGCCAAATCACTGGCTTTTGGAAAGAAGAAACTTCTAGGAAACTCAAGAGGAGTTGGACAGGACCCAGGAGGTTTGGATTCCTCTGACTGAGGCCTTCTTTCTTGGAAAGTGTCCCCTCTCCCCTCCACCTACCCAAACCTGGCTCCCCCTGGCATCTGCCTCAAGGTAGACATCCACGTCTTCCCGTGGCCCAGGAGCAAACCTCCCCATCTGGAGTCAGTCCCTCCCCTGATGTCCCCCCCCCCACCCCCAACTCCACCCCAAGGACATTGGGGACATCACGTCCACAGAGCCCTGCACAGCCGGATAATAATAATTAATAACCATTAGGAACAATAAGGAGAATACCAGTGCCCAGTCAGCCCAACGTGCAGCCTCGGCTTTTTTCTTTCTTCCTTTTTTTCTTTTCTTTTTTTTTTTTTACTTTAATGAAAACAATGATTTGACTTTGAAGAAAGTGACTTTTTTAAAGTGAAAGCTGGATTGAGTTCCTCATCCGCCCCCTCCCCCTTGCCATCCCCCTTCTCTTCAGAGCTCCTCCTCCCATCTTGCCCCCCCCATTTTTCTCTCTCCCTTTTTTCTTTTTCTTTTAATACTCTGCGTTCTATCATGCAAATCCCCTTTCAAATTATGAGAGTATTAGAGCCATCAACGGTAATGTCACCGCCACAAAATGAGAGTGGGGACTTAAGCACCTAACGAACAATGAAATGTGCGAGCCCTGGGACAGGACAATTAAGAACTGGGCTTAGCCAGCCAGGGAAATTTATTGCTATCAAATCCATATTTCTATTTTCCCCCTGAACAGTAACCTATTTGAATATGATTAAAGGGTTTCATTACGGCAGAGAGAAAGGCCCGTGTCCCGCGGTTCCTGGTGAGCTCACAAACACAGGCTTGGAGCTGGGGTGCCCGGTGAGGATATGGGTGGGGGCGGTGGTGGGGGGGGAGGTCGTGGAGGACCCAGGGGTCCAGAGATGGAACATTAAGGGGCTGGCTCCCTGTAGACAGGGTCTGGTGGAGGGTCTGGTGGAGGAAGAGGTGGTTGCCCTGAAATGAGATCTGAGAGTCTCTGGTTCTCTGACTCTTGGTAGAAGGTACCAGAAGGTTCATTAGCAGATGGGGAGACTGAGGCACTTAGAGGTTGAGCAGCTTAGTGAAGGCCACTCAAATTAGAGTGATAGATCCAGGATTGGATCCCAAGGGCCTGTCTCCCTCTGCTCCTCACCTCCCTCCCTCTTCTCTCTCTCTTTGCCTTCGTGCACTACCCCCCCCCCCCCCGCCGGGCTCAATCCTCTAAAGATACACCAGAAATGGGGGGGGGGGGAAGCCATGCGGGCCAGGGACGATTTACACTCTGGGTGTGGGGGATGAGCCCAGAAGGAGGAGGCTGAGAGCAGCACGGCCCAAGGAAAGCGGTGCCCGTGCCCAGTCCTGAAGGGGGTTCAGGACGGGTTCAGAGGGGCCGCTGTGGGCCGGAGTAGCCGCAGAAGGCTCTGCTATAACACAAACAGATGGCCAAGGATTTTTCTCCCCTAGAAGTCTGCACATTATCACTCTGCTCCGCCGCAGAGCCTTAATAAGATCCGGCCGTGGCTCCTTCCTGCTTTCTCAGCTGCACCTGAACCAATAACGATCACGAAAATGATGCCAATAATAGCCACAGCGCTCCCGTGCATTTGTGTATTGCTTTCGTTGTAAAGAGCTTTCACACCCCTGTTCTTGCCAAATCCTCTGAACGACCCTTTAAAGGTGGGCAGGGCCAATGGGTGAGACCCAGAGAGGTCCACCAGCTTGTCCAAAGTCACACAGGTAACCAATGACAGAGCTGGGATCGGAGCCTGGGTGGGTCTGGCTCTGACATTTCATGTTCACACACGTGTGGTTTCTGGCGGGGGGGGGGGGGGGGGGGGGGGGGGGGGGGGGTTGCTGCTGCACACACTTTGGCCCAGCGAGCTGTTCCCAGCCTGCCACTTGCCGGAAGCCCTGAACGAAGGCACAGTAGCCTAGCCAGACAGATCGGCCGTATTGGCCCTGGCAGTGGGAAGGTGACAGATGTCATGGGGGATCACCCTCGCGTGCAATGCACGCTCTTGCCAGCAAGGAGAGACTCATACGGGATGGGAAGTAATTAAGTGCTAAATTGTATGGGCCTGTGCTGGGAGGAGGCTGGGGTGGGTCTTGAAATTGCAGGATCTGGAGAAAGAGCCCTGGGCCTGGGGGAGAGGCCTGGGAAGGGGTGGCCAGCAGGGTCACCTGCTGAGGAGGGACAGGCTGAAGGGGGTGACTCTGGGATGGAGGGTGGGGTTTGAGCATCTCCGGCCTTCGGCTTCCTGTCTCACTCCTTGGACACTTCCCCTTCTCCCCTCTGGGGCAACCTTCCTGGAGCTTCCTGGGGCTTCATACCTGGAGTTTCCCGAGACTGCAGTCTGGCACCCTGGGAAGCTGGCTCAAGTGGCGTTACTAACACTTGGATCCGCCCTGTGCCATCTGGAGCCCACTGTCTGCCAACATACGCGGGCTTGGTGCACCTGAAGCGCGGGCCTCGCGGAGGCAAGTGAGGGGTTGGCCACGGAGGGAAGGAGACCCCTTCTGGTTCCCAGCAGTGCCGCCCTGAAGCCTCCTGCCCCTCCTTCCCTGTCCATCCTGTCATAGCTGCCTCCACCTGCAACCCCCTCCCGTTATACGCTTCAGAGTCGGCTTCTTCTGTCATTCACTCTTCCATTGCCCTTGCGTCCCTGTGCTCAACAGACACCTACCAAGCACGTGCTGGGGTATACAGGTGTTGTCCATAGCATCCTTTTGTCAAGGAGCTCCTCGTCTGCTGGAGAACTGGGCACGCACACAGCCAAGAATCATGAGCAGAGGACGGAGGGACAGGTTCCGGTTGGGCACAGCCACCCTCTAAGGTAGACAGGGCGGATATTGTCTCCACTTGAGAGATGGGCAAACTGAGGCTCAGATAACTCAACTGAATGGCCCAAGAACCCAAACCCAGCCGCCGGCCAGGCTGTCTGGCATCTCTGTCCCTCCCTGTTTCCCTTTACTTCTCTCTTTCCTAAAATCATCTAATCTCAACATTCAGTCTTGGCCTCTGTTGTTCTCCCCACCCAAAGGTGTTGGTTAAAATAATGAGCCCATATACTAACCAACAAGAATGGATGCTGGTCAGAGCAATGGAGCAGGGTCCTGGGGCCCCCTGCTGGGCTGGGTGCTAAGGTTTAGTTGCTGAATCTTGGGGAGGTCCAGCAAATCCCAGGGCAGCGTCTAGGATGGGGGCGAGTGGAGCGTTCAATGGCCTTGGGACGATGACTATTAACTAACCAGTACAGAAATTTTAACAACCAGTATAGGCACACTGATATTTATAGCACCTATCATCATGAATCCACTCATCTGTCCATCCATCTATCCATCCATCCATGAACCCCATCCATCCCTAAGCCCATTCCACCCCAGCCCACCCACTGATACGCTCTGAGCATTGTAGGGTAGCATCTATGGAGTTGAAGACAAGCTTCCTTCTCTCTAGGAGCCTACACTTGAGTTGGGGAGCCAGGATAGACCCACTTGAATGTTCAACATCCCAAGAGGTGTCTCAGGGCAGCATGGGATGGGTCACCTGGTGGATGCTACATACCTAAAGGGTCCAGAGCAGACAAAGACCACGTGGTGGGGGAGGCCAGTGAGGCTGCCAGAGCATGGCCAATAATCCTCTGAGCAAATGAGGAGGACTCTTCCAGCCTCTCCTTCGCCCGGCCCCCTGGGGGCATCACATGCTCCTTCTCCATCCCCAATGCCCAAGTCTGACTTTTGGTTTGCTGCTGCCCTGCCTACACTCTTGTCTCAGACACTAGAGAGCAGGGGCTCAGATGCTGCTTGCTCCCACCCTGACCTCTCCTGCAGGGAAGGAGCCAGCCTGCAGTTGGGTTCCCAGATCTCCCCCTTCCTCCTTTTCTCCCCGTCTCTTTCCTTCCTGGGGCTGTCAGTTTAATGGACAGGTGTTTAATTCCAGCCTGTCAGGTGCCTGGAAATGCCAGCATCACTGCACATCAGTTTGTGGAGTTTGCTCTTAAAAGAACAGCGAGAAGCTGAACTCTGCTATCTACGGCTCAGCCCTCTCTCTCTCTGTCTCCATCTCATCGGGCAGATATGGCTGCACCTTTCTCACTGATGTTTTCTACCAGGGCAGCCGAGCTCAGGGAGGCTGGCGGAGGACTGCAAAGAGCTTCTCCAAGTGCCTCCAACGGAGAGCGGGTTCCCAAGTGCTAGGTGTCATCAATTATGTCCCTGGCACGTGCTGGGCCTGCTTTTTAACTATTAAAATCATGTAATAGCTAAAGCACACTGCTCCCGCAGCCCCGGGGGGCCAAGAGGCAGCTGTCAGGTTCTCCAGCCTGCATCAACTGCTTCTCTCCTCTGTACCAGCCCTGCTCAGGCATGAGCCAAGAACTGTATGCTCATGCTTGGCCTGGAAGATACACGGAAGCATCCCCAGGCATCTGCTCAGAGAGCTCAGGAACCTCGGACACGGGAAGCAGAGCACGGCCCAGAGTTCATCGTGTAATGTTACCCCCAGCAGGACAGCCACAGGGCTGGGGGAGGGACAGGCCAGAAGTTGGGAAAGGAAGACCTATCTTCGGAGGGTAGGGATGAAGCTTGAAGCCCTGGGTCAGAAGCGGGGGTCTCTGGGACATATCCATTGCCCAGAGGACAGAGCCGGACAGCCCAGTTTCAGGAGGCAAAGGCACCTGAGTGGCATCTCAGAGGGGCCGTCGGGCTCACCCTGGCATACAGCTTCCTCTCTACTTCTCCTGCCCACTGTGCCCACTTCCCTCCTCACTTATCTATTTCTTTTTGCTTTGACACCTCCTACCTGTCCCCCCACCAGACCTCCACCCACCCATATACCCCAACGAGGCATCACGGTTCCTAACGAAACGGAACCACTGCCAGATGAAATATATTACTATTAAATACTTAATTCTTCTAGTGAGCAGAGAGCAGGCAGTATGAATACGATTATTAAAGAAAATTACTTTGGCTGATCAGATATTTCTGCATACTAATTTCTGACCCCTCTTCCCTCACTCCCGCTTCCTCGTCCCTCAGAGACCAGGACAGATAAAATTCCATCACAAATAGCTGATTACCGAGGCTTGCATTAAAAATCACATTTTCCCCCTGCCTCTCTCTCTCACTCTCTCTCTGTCTCGTGCCTTCTCTATACTGATGTCCTTGCTGGAGAAGCGGTGTCCCTAGATAGCAGCAACCACTGGACAACATCTAGGGAGACTCCGTTCTCTCCTTCTCTTCCTCTCTTTTCACATTGGTATCAGCACGACCACTATTTCAACCAGTTCCCTACGTGGGCAGAAGACCGGGCAAGTGCCAAGGACCCTGCTCTCAGCTTCTCAAACATCTCACCCAGCCTCTTGCTCCCATGTTCTGTGCTTAAGAACATGGAGCGGCTGCCCATCAATCAAGATGGCCGACTTTGTACCTGGCGGGGATGCCCTGCTCTCAGAGAACAGGAAGTGTGATCAGAGGCCCCGCCCCACAGGGTAGGGACTTCCCAACTTCAGAGCTTCCTGATTGGTTGAGCTTCCGGCCTCTTTGTAAACCTGTGGGGAATACAGAAGGAGGGACTTCATTCATTCACTCATTAAAGGCCGCAAACGTATGCGTGTGTATAGATGTATGGAAGTGTCTCCAATGTCCAAGTCAGAATCACACTTGAACATTCTATGCCTTGATTTTCTCATCTGTAAAATGGGAATAATAGCATGATTGGTTGGAGGATTAACACATTAATATACGAAAAGCACTTTGTTCTAAGTGGCACTTAATAAGAATCATATAAAGATTAGCTATCAATGCTATTATTGTTATTATTGTTATAATATATGTATCATATGTAATTTAAAAATGTACTCCCCACCCACCCATGAATGATTCCTCCCCATAATTCTCCTATCAGAAGGAGCTTCTCCAGGCTTCTTTCCTAGATTCTCACTTGGCTTACTTAGGTTCTCAGTGCGTCCCAGGCCCCCTTCACAATGACCCCTCAGTAGCACTGTGAGCCCCTCAGCCTCAGTTCAGGTCACTGGCACCAGAGCAATTACCAGGATTCTGGCAAACCCGGGAGGTGAGGGGAATGTGCTAAAAATACACCCATTCCCCACAATCCTATAAGCCTTCAATTTACCTGCTTTTATAAAAAGATGCTTCCTTAGGTGTCACCAGTAGAAGGTATAATTACAGCCTGGGAATGTTAATTCCCTTGCTCCTGATATGTGGATCACTGCTCTGCAGGGCTCCTGTCCTCCTCAAAGCCTTGGGAGGGGAGATGGGCAGGGAGTGGGGAGGAAGTCAGGGGGTGGGAGGCAATGCTGGGCTTGGAGGCCTGCAGGGACCTACCCTTAAACCAGAACCTGCTGGCTGGACCAGTGTGTGTTTTTTTGGGAAGGGTGCCCTCTCATACCTGGCTACTCTCAGGAGCCCCTGGGGGTGCTGGGGCTGGAGTGGGTAGACACACACAGGACAGACCTGTGGGGAAGTGAGAACCCTGGGTTCCAGTAGCCTGCCTGTCTTCTTGCTCCCACCCTGTCCCCGTTCAGTCTATTCTCCACGGAACAGCCAGACGAAACCTCTGAAAACTTGAGATAGAGTCCCTTATCTCACCTACACCATCACAGGGGCCTCAAGGCCCTACCCATCCCCCTCCCCTGCTGTATTTTCTTCCTCAGACCTCAGCAGCATCTACGATTGGACATGTTTTACTTCTTTGTTTTACTTTAGTGTCTATCCCTAAGTTATAAACTCTGCGAAGACAAGGGTCTTCATCTGTCTCGTTCCCAGGGCTCAGAACAGTGCCAGACACATAGTAGGTGCTCACTTGACATCTGTGCCTGAATGTGACTCTTCAGGAAGGATTTGCAAACAGAGGGAAGAGTAAGTGCAAAGCACAGAGGCCCAGGAAGCCCCCCCTACCCCGATTTGGGAAAAGTGGGTGGTTCTATACACTTGATGCACCCCGTGCTCATGGACAAGAGGAAGAGAAGTGAGCTAGGCCAGCCTGGCATCTTTGTACGGAGAGATGGCAGAAAGGAGAGCTGCCATGATTACATTTGTGTTTCTGGAAGATCCTGGGGGCTGGGGAGCGCATTAGGTCTCCCCAGAACCGGAGGCAGGAAGATCAGGAAGGAGGCTACAAGAGGGAGAGCTTGAGGTCCTGGGCCAAAGCAGGGGTGGGGTACACGCAGGTGCATTTTGAAGAGAGGCACAGGGGTCTGGAGTGGTAAGCGAGGGGGCAGGCCTCCTCCTCCTTCCCCAAAACACGTCTTCCTGCTCCCCAACCCCTGCCAGGCTGTCCCCAACTCCATCCCTGTCAGTCACAGCTCCACTCAATCCTTGCCTCTGGCTCCAGTGCCTCTGGATGTCCTTTGAATGACTGTCATTCCTCAACTGGCCACTCTTGTCACTGCCTGTCTCTAGTGGCATAGAAACATTTTCCCAAGGCTTTTCTTGTGAGCTTCGTGAGGGTAGGGATTGTACCATTGCTGTTGCAAGCCTGACAGAATTGGACAGTGTTTTAGAGCCGAGGACTTTTCTTTTCTTTTCTTTTCTTTCTTTCTTTCTTTCTTTCTTTCTTTCTTTCTTTCTTTCTTTCAAGTAAGATCTACATCCAACATGGGGCTTGAACTTACAACCCTGAGATCAAGTGTCATTTGCTCTACCAACTGAGCCAGCCGGGTGCCCCCAGAGCCTGGGACTTTTCCCTCCAGATGTCTTGGGTTTAAATCCTGAATCTCCCACTACCTGACTTTTGGTAAAGCTACCTCCCCCTCTGTAAAATGGGAATAAAAATAACCACCTCACAGGATTGTTCTGAGGATTAACAGAGTTAATGCACATGTTAGAGATGAACAAGATGTAAGGTGCTTTCGAAGTTCCCATCGTGCCCTGTTTTCCTGTAAATATTTAGCCGGTTGTCTCATGATGCCAAATCCTCTGAACGACCCTTTAAAGGTGGGCAGGGCCAATGGGTGAGACCCAGAGAGGTCCACCAGCTTGTCCAAAGTCACACAGGTAAGCACCTTGAGGGCAGGAACCAGCATCGCCCAGCACAATCCTTTGACATAATCATAGTTGTTAAATAAATATGTGCCGAATGCTATATTATTCAGCGCTTAACACATCGAATTCAACCCAAACTCTGATGCCAAAGAAGAGAGAGTCCTAAGCAAGCCAAATTGACCATGGTTCTTCCCAGTAATTCTAGTGTCTTGTGAGAGCTCAGACAGAGTGGACTTCCTTGGAAAACAGTAGGCAGAGTGACCTGGAAGAGGCAGGGTGGGCGGTCCCTTTTAGTACACCCTTCCTTAGAAGGGAGGTGAGGAGATCCGAGCCCTGGGGCCCTCCGCTGAGGCCCAGCCTAGGGCAGGGTGGGCACAGCCTGCAGGGTGCCCTGCCTGAATCTGGAGGGGGCTGGCTGCCTGGCCCCCACCCCAGGTCTGCATGGAGGATTCTGGGATCAGAGGCAGGGGGGAGGCTCAGCCTGCTGGGCCCTCTGGGGAGCTGGCAGGCCCGAGCCACTGCGGAGCACTAGTCCCAAGGCTATATATACACAGGACCGGAATGTTTATTTTTCCTTATTGACTTTCTCCAAATAAACCCCTGGCCAGCAGAAAGGGGCTCCCGGCAGCAGCTGCTTACCCAGTGTTTGTGATAAAGAGGCTTCTCCATAGCAACAGGTGGCAATGTGCAGCTCTCCGAGAACATGGCCGGCCTCGCCACAGGGCTGTGTTTACTCAGAGGGGAAGGCATAGAGGCAGAGGGAGGGAGGAAGGAAGGAAGGGAGGAAGGGCAGGAGGGAGGGAGGGAAGGGGAGACCAGGAAGGAAGCCTCAGCGGGAGTTTGGAGGGCTCTGTCCTCTGGGAGGCTTCTTCCAGAGAGTTCCTGGTGGGTCCAGGGGTAGGGATAGGCTGGCACGTGGGCATGTGACATGCATGGAACTGCTCGCCTGCTGGGTGCGGGGCCACTGTGAACAGGAGGACCTTGCACAGGAGCCATGCGACACAGGCTTGTGTGGCCTAGTCAAAGTGTGAGTCCAAGTAATTGTGTGGTTCAGTCACTGTGTGTGTGTGTGTGTGTGTGTGCACGCACGTTGTCCTGCTCTGGGCAAGGAGGGTGTATTAATTTCCTAGGGCTGCCTTATTATCACAGACGTGGTGGCTTAGAACAACAGGAGTCTTTTCTCTTAACAGTTCTGGAGACCAGAAGTCTGAGCTGAAGGTCGAGGCTTTGTTCCTTCTGGAGGGCTTAGAGGGACGCATCCCTCTCTCTGCTCCCGTGCTCCCATGGTTCTCTCCCCTGTGTGTTTCAGTGCCTGTGGCTACATTTCCCTCTTTTTTAAAAAAATTCTTTTTAACGTTTATTTATTTTTAGAGAGAGAGAGAGAGACAGAGTACGAGCGGGAGAGGGGCTGGGAGAGAGACAGAGGGAGATACAGAATCCAAAGCAAGCTCCAGGCTCTGAGCTGTCAGCGCAGAGCCCGATGCGGGGCTTGAACTCATGAACCATGAGATCATGACCTGAGCCGAAGTCAGACGTCTAACCGACTGAGCTACCCGGGCGCCCCTGCTTATCCATCTTATAAGGACTCCAGTCACTGGATTTTAATTTTTTTTTTCAACGTTTATTTATTTATTTTTTTGGGGACAGAGAGAGACAGAGCATGAACGGGGGAGGGGCAGAGAGAGAGGGAGACACAGAATCGGAAACAGGCTCCAGGCTCTGAGCCATCAGCCCAGAGCCCGACGCGGGGCTCGAACTCCCGGACCGTGAGATCGTGACCTGGCTGAAGTCGGACGCTTAACCGACTGCGCCACCCAGGCGCCCCATCCAGTCACTGGATTTTAGAGCCCACTCTAAACCAGTATGACCTCGTCTTAACTGGACTACATCCGCAAAGTACTTATTTCCAAATAAGATCATATTTACAGGTACCAGGGGTTAGGACTCAAACCTATCATTTTGGGGAACACAAGCACCCGCTCTGGGGGGTGTCTGCATGAGGGCGGGGATTGGCTGTCAGTAAAGCTTGGATGATGAACCCCCACGCAAGGTTCTTCGAAAGCACACAGCTCTTCCGATGCCCTCACCAGTCCTTCTCCTGCCAAAGAATGATGTGGTGGATCCGGGTCAGGGAGGCGGCCCCGCTGGCTCATTTGGACGCGGTCCTCGAAGAGAGAGGGAGGATGTGAGGCGTCGGGAGTGGTGCCTGGGTCCGTGTCTCACACCCTCGTTCCGTGGCCGCAGCCAAGTTACTTCTTCCCTCAGTGCTTCCATTTCCTCACCTGTCCCACCGATCCCCGCCCTGCAGAGTTGTGAGAACCATGAGCTCTTGGCACGATGCCTGGCACATGGCAGGCCCTACCCAAAGCATGAGCCATCTGTGCCATTGTTCACGGGCCTTGGCTCTTCCATGAGAAGTGTGCGAAGCCCACTCGGGAACGCCACGCCGGGGTGGGGCCCGCTCCCGCCGACGGCAGCCTCTGTTCCGCAAGTGGGCGCGGGGACCCAGGCACCACGGGGGCACGGTGGGTGCGGGCACGGCCCTGGGGACGTCTGTCCCAGAGACCTGGTGTGGGGGAGGATGTCAGCAGAGACCTCCCGGCTAGAACGGGCCCTGCCTAAGTGGGCGGATGCAGGCCTCGGCTGTCCTCCAGTTCACCGGAGGTCATTCAGGCTGGCCCCCGAGTCCGTGCAGTCGTCCAGCAGCTCAAGTGTGGGAGGGGAGTCGGCGAGCCGGTTGAAAGTCCACACACCTCACATACATACTCCTGACAGACACACACACACAAGCACGCACACCTCCTAGACTTCCTCCCACAGACAGACACAAAGACTTGAGCCACGGGGACATGGATCTCCGATCCCGTGGCTACCAAGAGTCCCCATGGCACATGAAGACCCAAATTTATGAGTCCGTGCCCGACTCTTCCTCGAACACCTACTATGCTCAGGGCCCGGCTCCGGTCACTGGAGAGACAGCAGGGGACAAAACAGGGAGATTACATTTTAGTCAGGGAGACAGTAAGAAAAATGAACAGGAAAATTGTGTCATGTATCAGAAGAAATTGAGTGCTTTGGAGAAAAACGAAGGGGAGAAGGAGCATGGGGAGGCTGCCATCTGAACCGGGGCCTCTGCTCCTTCCTGGGGTCCCCTCTGTCCCCCAGGCTGGGGCCTGCCCCCCATGGCCGGAGTCCCACCACTCTTCCCCCGCCCCCCGTGGTGTGGGCCGGGGCTGGCGGCCAGCGGTGGGCATTCCCCTGGTGGCTCCTGGCCTGGCTAATGGGGCGCAGCCCGCGTCACATCCCAGCAGCTGGCGTCGGCGGCGGGGCGGGCCGGCGCTCCCCCGAGATCTGTTGCTCTCTAACTACAGCGTGTCACCCTCCTCATTACTATTCTAATCCTCATTACGGGGAAATGTCCTCACACTCAAACACAACAACCACGCAGCGCTGTTACACAGCCCCGCGGGGAGACAGGGCATTTTTCTGGAGCTGCCGGAGAGAACAGTCAGAGCAGCATGGGAGGAAGAGTTGACGCCTTCTGGAGTTTCTTGCTGGGGGTGCAGTTCTTCCGGATGTCAACTTCTTCTCTCCTCTCTGTCCTCCTATCTTCTATTACTGTCCTTGCCGATGAGAAGGCGGCTAATTGTTTACTCCAGGGCTGTGCCTGCCACCAGCTAAGCCAGGAGGACTCCAGAGCCCAGCCCTGCCCTTCACTCCATTTATCTTCGCAGCCAGGCATCTGTGACGGTGCTGGGCACACAGTGGGTGCTCCATAAATGCTATAAGGGTGAGGGAACGTGGGGCAGGGGAAGAACAAGCATGAATGCAGTTTCGTGGGGGTGAAGCGCGGCCTGTTGGCCTAGGCCTCTGGGTGGGGGGTGGGGGGTGGTGGCGACAGGGCCAGGGAGGGTGAGAGATAGGCACTTCCCTATTCCTGCCTCAGGGATCTGTTCTCTTCCAGAATCACAGGCTCTGAAGTTCCACCCTCAGAATTACTCCTTTGTGCCAAACACAACCTCCCCCTCCCAAGGTTCTCATTTAAAAAGTGCATTGGAGGGGCGCCTGGGTTGGCGCAGTCGGTTAAGCGTCCGACTTCAGCCAGGTCACGATCTCGCGGTCCGTGAGTTCGAGCCCCGCGTCAGGCTCTGGGCTGATGGCTCGGAGCCTGGAGCCTGTTTCCGATTCTGAGTCTTCCTCTCTCTGCCCCTCCCCCGTTCATGCTCTGTCTCTCTCTGTCCCAAAAATAAATAAAAACGTTGAAAAAAAAAAAAGCGCATTGGAGGAGGGGGGGGTGGTGCCTGGGTGGCTCAATTGGGTAAGCGTCTGACTTTGGCTCAGGTCATGATCTCACAGTTCGTGAGTTCAAGTGTTCCCCGCCTCCCCCGCCCCCCCCCCCCACCCCATCGGGATCTGTGCTGACAGTTCTGAGCCTGGAGCCTGCTTCCGATTCTGTGGCTTCCCTCTCTCTGCCTCTCCCCTGCTCGTGCTCTGTCTCTCTCTCTCAAAAATAAACATTCAAAAGAATTGAAAGGCACGTGTTTTCCCTGTGAAACTGAATTTGGTGACCGACAGCATGGTGTTGAATGACCTTGGGCAAGTCCTTGAGCTTGTCTGGGCCTCTGTGTTGTGGTCTGTAAATTGGGACTGTTAACTCACGCCTGCCTCAGGGTTGTAGTGAGGATGAAATGCGCGACTCGTGATAAAGCACTGAACACGGGGCCTGGCGCCCAGTGACCTCTCGGCCAATGGCAGGTCATGTCAAGTGTGGGAGTCAGGTGTGTTTCCCGAGAAGACACAACCCTGGAGTGCACCAGGAGGAAGGAAACTCTTGCTTGACCGATCGTCTTCCCGAGGGCTGGCCTGCGGCAAGAGAGGAGATCCAAGGGGCTCAGCACCTCAGGCAGCTGGGTGGTCTCCGGCCAGGGAACAGGGCACCGCGCAGACAAGGAACCTGGCTGGTGTTCGGGGTCCTGAGTTGGGGAGAGGGGTGGTTGGGAGGGAGAAACGGGAAGCAAGGAACAGAGATTTGCAGGTTTACTTCCAGCCCTGAGCGATGAGCGCCGGGGAGACAGCTAGAGAACAGAGCCCTCAGAAAGTTTCCAGCGCATTCCTGCTAAAATTAGCCCCATCTTGCATACGCAACTCTATATTTAAACCAGTGGCCTGTCAGAGTCACTGCTGTGCAGCCGGCACATGCCGGTGGGTTTGGGGCCCAGTGCCGATGCAGGGGTGCAGGCGGCAGCCCTGGGGATGGGCGAGGTGACCAGGCCATGGGGCGAGGCCACGGCTCGCCCACATGCATGCATAGCACACGCAGGGTACTCCCAGGCAGCAGGTGAGGCCTCCTGCCTCTTGTCCTGGCCTCAGAGGACAGAATCCCAGCAGGGGTTTCAAACACGGTCCCACGTGCAGGCACGTGCAGAAGGGACAGGGGCAGACAGGTGGAAAGAACACGGAGAGGAAAGAAGGAGGGAGTGAGGGCCAGGGACAGCAGCAGAATGAATGAGTGTCCGTCGAGAGGACAGAGGAGGGAGGTAGACAGAGCCCTAGATGCTGTGACACCGGGCGGGTTGGTCCGCTCTGAACTTGGGCTGATCTCCTAGTCCAGGGGACGAAGAGTTGTCACAAAGGGGGCTCAGCCTCCTCTGACCACAGAGCGCCCCTGGCCCGGCTCTGAGAAGAGGGGAGCCCAGGCTGTTCCCTCCTTCCCTGCCTGCCTTCCAGCCGTCTCCGGGGAGCGCGCTGGCTGATAAGAAGCCGGTTTTACCTGAGGCCTGGAACATTAACTTTGACACTGAAAAGGGGATATTTTATTACCCAGGAATATTTCTGCACCTCTTCAGAGATCTTCTCGCTCAGCCCCCACCCCCAGCAGCCAGCCTCTTTAGACAATTAAAACCGACTCTGCAGTTAACCCTCCTGATCCAGCCCTGCTAGAGGCCCCAACGAGGGGACTTCATAGGCGGGCAAGTGTCTCCTTTATCCTGTGCAGCTGACCCCCTCATCCCTGCCCTACTGTTGTAGGTGTGTGTGTGTGTGTGTGTGTGTGTGTGCGTGTGTGCACATGCAGGCAGCAGATGAGGTGACCCGTGAGGCTCTCCCGCCCCCAGGCCTCCTCTGATCTCAGACTGGCAAGGGGCCCCAGACAGCCAGCAGTCCCCTCTTAGGCTGCAGATGGGACAACCGAGTCTCTCAGAAGTGAAGCGGTGTGACTAGCCCAGAGTCACACGGGGAAATGAGTTATCTGGGCCTGAATCCCCGGTTCCTCACTTTTCTGTGTGTTCTCTGCCTCTTGTGAACTAAGTCCTGGTCGTTCTGAGTGTGTGCCCGGCTCTAACCCCACCTTCTCCCTGAAACCCCACTCTGGCTTTCTAGGTAGGGTGGCCAACAGTCCGGCTTTCCTGTGACTATCTTGGTTTTACTACTGAATGTTCTGCCAGCGTGGCTGGTCACCCTGTTTCCAGGTCCCAGCGATTCCCCCTGTTCCTCTGCTCCTGAAATTGCCCGATGATAATAGCTAACATTTATTGACCTCTCTACTGGGCTCCTAAGTTCTTGACACAGATTCATTCACTTGATCCTCCTAATGACCCTCTGAAGCGGACAGCATTATCCCCATTTTCTAGAAGGCGAAAGTGAGGCCCAGAGAGATAAAAAGGAGAGCCTAGCTGAGAAGGGCAGAGCCAGGATTTAAACCTGCATACTCTGGCCCCGTGGGCAGGACTCAGCCTGTGGACTACCCACCTGGTGGTAGTCTTGGGGGTCTCCTCTTGTGAACGTCTCCTTGTTCGACGGAACTCTCAGAAGAGCAAGCCCCCTGTCTCCTTAACCCTGGGGTCTGGTGCAGTGCCAGGCATGACACGCACTAAGCAAAACTTTGCTGCCGGGACCCGTGCCTGCCCTTCCCTCCCTCAGCTGGCACGGATTCCTTCCCTTTGTCCCACACCCTGAGCCTCTGGCCCTCGGAGCCATCTTGCTTGCTTCTATTTGGTATCTTTCTGGCTCCTGAGCCCTTTATTCCAGATGTCTTGAAGGAATCCACTCTCTTGTGAGCCAGCAAAGGTCAGAAGAAATCTGTGCACGTGTTCTGAGAGGTTCCAGACTCAGGCTTTGGCCTGAGGCCACCGCAGACCCACCCCTCTGCCTGGCTCCAAGATGGGGAGCACCCAGACTCCGGAAGCCGGACCCTGTTGGCAGCCTCCGGCTTCTGGGGCCTCCGCTCCAATCACCCCGCTCCCGGCGCCTGCAAGCCCCACACAGGGGTGCGGGTGGTACCACTCTTGTAGTTTACTGTTTCCAGAAACCCTTAGTGAAATTACAGCTTTAATTAAATACAGCTGGCTGTACGTTATCCTCCATATAATTATCGTGTTATTATTATTATCACTTAGACAAAAGTTCAAACAAAGTTTATTGTAAATACCGTTTGACAGAAACAACTGGAAGAGCTAAGGGCTGTGGGCCCGCCTGAGCGACAGAGAGGAGTGGCCTTTTGGGGGAAGCAGGAGTTCATGGGGCAACTGGGCAGAGAGAGCCCTGGGAGAGGGTCCGGCTGAGTAGTGACCTTGGGCAAGTCCCTGTCCCATCTCCAGGCCTTGCTCCCCTTCCCTGGGATGGAGACATGTTATTTATCCTACAACTGTTGATTGAGACCTACTATGTGTCAGGCACTGTTCCAGGCTCTCGAGCTCAGCAGTCGACCGACCGAGCAAAGAAAATTCCTAGCCTCCTGGAGCTTATGTTCTCGTGGGAGGGGGAGGCCCAATAAATCAATGCATAAGTAAATGTGTAACATAATATCAAGGAGTAACCCGAGGAAATATAAAGCAGAGGAGGGTCAAGAAAGAGAGATTAGAAGGACCAGGTGGTACTATTTCAAGAAAGGCCCCTCCAAGGGATTAGGGACCTGAACAAAGTACATGGGGGAACAGTGAGAAGAGAAGGGGAACACGCATGCCTAGCAGAGGGAACAGTGCTAGCAAAGGCTTTGCATCAGGAGACTCTTTGGCACGTTCGAGGAACGATGAGGAGGCCAGAGTGCTTGGAGCAGAGAAAGGGAAGAAGAGAGTGATAGGCGTCGCAGTCAGAGGGAGAGTGGGGCACAGAGCATGTGAGGCCTGGCTGGCCTCAGAGGGGACTTTGGGTTTTATTCAAAAATGGGCAGTTAAAGGGAGGCAGGGGGCATCACGATCTGATTGGGATTTGATTCATATTAGAATCCCCAAGGTTCCTTCCAACTCTGACTCGCCCTGGATCTAAGGTCCATTCCTGTGGGACAAACCACCCCAAAACTCAGTTGCACAAAATAATTTGTGTTTATCTGTCATAGTTTGGTGGGCTGACTGAGCTTAGCTGGGGAGCACTTCCTTGTGGTCTCTCTTGAGGGTCAATCAGGTGGCAGCTGGGACTGGCTCACCGGAGGGCCGGTCTGGGGGCTGTCCAGGCTATCTTCCTCGCTCACATGACTAGCTGGGTGCTTGGTCAAACATCTCTTTTTCCCTCTCCCAGAGGCTGCCCCACATGGACGGCTTGGGCTTCCTCACAGCATGGTGGGCGAATGGGGAGTTGGATTTCTCACACGGTGCCCGACAGTGAACCCCGTCAATAAACCTGGGCGGAAAAGCTTTTCCTGGCCTAGCCTTCGAGGTCACACACTGTCACCTCTGCCACATTCTATTGGTTCCCCTGGGCTGTCCCAGATTTAATATGAGAGAGGTCTGCCCAAGAGCATGAATGCAGAGAAACGTGGTTGATTAAAATACCATCTTTAGAGACGAGCTACTGTAGTTTCTCACTAGAAGAGCTACAGAAATGGGGGCGCCTGGGTGGCTCAGTCAGTTAAGTATCTGACTTCGACTCAGGTCATGATCTCACGGTTTGTGGGTCCAGGCCCCGCGTCGGGCTCTGTGCTGACAGCTCGGAGCCTGGAGCCTGCTTTGGATTCGGTTCTGCCTCTCTCTGTCTGCTCCTCCCCCGTTCGCACTCTGTCTCTCTCTCAAAAATAAATAAAACATTAAAAAACTAAAAAAAAAAAAAAAAAAAAAAAGAAAGGGAAATAATAATAGCTACTATTCGTCGAGTGCTTTCTATGAACGAGGCAGCTCTGGTTTCCACATTTGAACACATTTGAACTCCTGTCAACCCTAAGAGGTGGGTACTGTTCTTAACCCCATTTTGCAGATGGGGGAGCTGAGGCACAGAGAGGTTAAGCATCTTGCTCAAGGTCCCACGGCTAATGAGTAGGGAGCTGGGATCAAACCCAGGCTCTCTGTCTGGCTCCAGAGCCTTTGCTTCGCTAGGCTCAAGCTTCCTTGGCAGTCTGGACTGAGAGGGACTTTCCCTGGTCTTTCCAACACCTCCTCCCTCTGTCCCTACCCCCCCCCCCCCCCCCCCCCCCCGTGCATGGCAAGTGTCTGATTGAATTGGTTTGCTGAAACACAGCACACAAGAGGAACTTTTCTTCTTTTCTTTTTTAATTTATTTATTTTGAGAGAGAGTGAGAGTGTGCAAGAGGGAGGGAGCGTGAGTGGGGGAGGGGCAGAGAGCCAGGGAGAGAGAATCCCAAGCAAGCTCCACACTGTCAGTGCAGAGCCTGATGCTGGGCTTGATCTCACAAACCATGAGATCATGACCAGAGTGGAAATCAGGAGTCATACGCTTAACTGACTGAGCCACTCAGGTGCCCCCAAGGGGAGCTTGTCTAAGTGGAAGGAGCAGGCTTTCTGAGCTTTTTGAGCCTGCTGCCCAAACACATCCACAGACCTTGCGAAGGTGCGATCGTGTTGAGCCCCACGTTTTTAAACGGGAAGGAATCTTCGCTATCAAGCCCAGATTGTATGGTAGAGACACGGGAACTGAGGCCTAGAAAGAGGCGGGGACTCGCCTGGGATCGCCGTGACTGGTCTGCAGCCCAGATTCGCAGCCCAGATCTCACCCCACATGCGGGGTCCACACTTGAGGTCGGGGCAGGCTGCAAACGGCACAGGTGGGGCAGGGCAGGAATGGTGGCCCCAGCGCCCCTCTGCTCCAGACCCGGCCATGTGGTATGCATGGCGCTGTGTGTGAGGAGTGTCAGGGTGCTGAGCCCGAGGGGCGGGCATGAGCCTGGGCTCCAGGCAGGGGGGACGGGACCCTGTGACAGAGCGGAGGACACAGTGAGCCAGGAATCAGAGGGGCTTCGCCAAGTCCCAGGGTGAAATGGCCCAGAGCTCCGGCCACACGGGGCGCTGTGGAGCCCCGTGGTTCTCACTCCGGGCCGCGGGGGCTTCTAAAGAGGGGCTGGAGGGAGCAAGGAATCGAAAGGGTTGGGGGTCTGCCAGTTCAGAATTCTCTGGCTTCCAGCTAAGTCCACAAGAGCTACAATGGATGAGGGGTGGGTGTGCATTTGGATGCCATGTTTTCTTCGGGGATCTCAGACCTGTGGCTGTGCCGATTTGGGGCCGGGGCCAGGCCTCTGCTGTGGGCCTGCTGTTTACCCTCCTTGCCCGGAGTCCCCCCGGGCCCGTCACCTGGCTCCGAGCGTGGAGCAGGTTGCTAACTTCTGCTGACACTGGCAGGGGCAGCCGCTCCCAGCCTGATACCTCATGGCAGCCACACTTGCACAAATCCTTAATTGTTTAGTTTAAAGAATTGTGTTTTGACCGCGAGGGGATTTTGGCTGGAGCTCAAGAAGTGATAATGATATTTCGCTGCCAAGACGTCTCCTTGGCTCTGTGTGTGTTAATGTGCACTTTCAAGACGCTCCAATTAACTGCATCAGCTCTCGGGGAGAGAAAGGGAGAGGCAGAGGAAGCAGGCAGGAGAGAGAAGGGAAGGAGAACACCGGCCCCAGAAGGCAGACAGCGGCCCCCTCCATCTTTTTATTAGCAAACAAATGGGGGGGGGGGAATGACAAAGTCCTTAAAGACAAACACCTAGTGAAGTGGAGGGGGGGACACTGGCTGAGCCTGGGGGAGGCCCCGAGGCCAGGTGTCCCAGCCCACCCAGCCGCTCCCTGGCCCAGCGCTCTCAGGGGGCCCGGCCCGCTTCATCTGCCCCCCAGGGTGGTCTCCTCTTCATTCTATCCGGTTCCTTCCTCCACGCAGGCCTCTGTCTCCATGTGTTTGGTTTCTCCATTGCTCAGAGGAAAGAAGACAGAGCTGATGCAGACCCCCCACTCCGATACTGACCCTTATCCGGCCGCACCGTCTAAGCGCTTGTGTACTTAGACGGCAGAGATTGTACATTTGCCGTTTTTCTGCTTAGAATGCCCTTCGCCAAGATACCTGCTTGGCCAGCTTCCCTCCCTCCCGGAGGTTCCGACGCAAATGTCACCTTCTCAGTGAGAGGCCGTTATTAAAACTTGCAGTACATGTCCCATCTCTATCCCCCTTCCCAGCTTTGCCTCTATAGCATCTGCCACCGTCTACCACACAACTGATCCGCTCCTGCGTCTTCCTCTCTGCCTCCAGCACTGGCACGTAACCTCGGAGCGGTCGGGGTTTTGGATTTCGCTCACTGCTGTGTATTTCCAGGAAGTAGAACAGTGCGCAGCGCATGGGAGGTGCCCAGATTTGTTGATGGATACCGGCATGAATGAACTCACCACCATGTCTTGTACCGAGGCGTTTTCCCCACCCTGAATCCTAACGCCAGCTCTCTGCCCACCCCTCGCTTCAGGCCTGCCCCTACACTAACTGCACTCGGAACAACCTGCATTTCTTTCCCTTCCATTCACCCGCCCTTCGCCTCTGCTCTTACCCTTGCCCCCGCCCGTCAGATCTTGACCCCTTCCCCCCATCCAGCCGTTAATTAAATGTCCTTTGCCCTTCCTGGGGGCCTCCAGTTCCCCTGTGCTTTGAGGTCCCTCAACTCCCTGGGCCTTGAAGCAGCACCTCTCGCTGGAAATCCCAAAAGGGGCCACACTGCCTGAAACCCGGAAGAGGGATGGGGGTCCCCGCCATCCTCAAGACCACCCTCTCAGGGGTCCTGAGTGGTTAGAAGGGCTGGGGAGGGCCCTTGTCTCAGAGCACTGTCTCAGGTTGGGAGTGGCTGTGGGAGGGTCCTCCTCTGGTTACTGGACTTTCCCCTAGGGGTGAGAGGAGCGGGCAGGACTGCCCGGCTCCCCAGCCCTGTCTGCCCCCAACTCAAGCCAGAAAATGACTTTTCCACATGCTGGGCTGTGAACTCCCAACAGCCTCCCCCATTGCCACTCACACGCATACTCACACGGGGCTCACGCTCAGCAGCAGCTAGAATCACAAACGCACTCCAAAGCCACAGTGCATGTGAAAGCAAAGGTTTCCTCTACAGCAACATCTGCCCCACAGAGACCCCAAAGAGGAGGAAAGGGGGCAGCTGGCCAGAGATGGGGCACAGAGGCTGCCCAGTGGAGGAGGAATGGGTGAGGCCTGAGGCCCCAGTGTTACTGGTCAGAATCTTCCTTCTCCCCCCTCCTCCCCTCCCTCCCGCCTCTCCTCCCCCTGCTCCTCCTCCCCCTGCCTTCCCCCCTTTTCCAGTACCCTTCAGGCCTCCGAGGGAGGGTCGGCTCAGCCGGCTCAAGTTACAAGAAGCTGAAGACAGGAAGATTTAGCGAGGGAGCTGGGACCAGCACAGTGTGCTGTTTGTCCGCCTTTGAAACCAGAGGCTGAGCGGCGGGGGTGGGGAGCGGGGCGGGAGGCCGTGGACACTCGGGTGAATTATCGCTCCATTCGGGTTCTGACTTCCAAGGCTCTGGCCGCCCTCCCCGGGCCCCTGCTCCTGTTTCTCCAGGTGCTGGGGTGTTTTCCTACGTGTTAATTTGCTCCAGTTGACGGGTCCATTCTTGGCCCTGGCCCCCCCAAGGGGAGACCAGCCCGCCCTGGGGTAGGTCAGGGGGGCCTTCGGGGCAGAGAGACCTGGGAAGTTCGGCCCAGATCTTGTCCTGGGCTGGGAGCGACAAGAGATAAGGTGGGCGTTAGCTCGTAGACATTACATTGTCCTTTCCGGACCAGACACCCACACCCCACAGCCCCAGACAGGTCCCTAGGAGCCTGCACACTCACAGCGACCCCTACTGGCACCTCAGCCCTTCCCAGCCACCTCCTCCAGGAAGCTCACTAGGGCTTCCCCTCCCCGGAAAAGGGCCCTGTAGAGAACGTGAGGTGCTTTTGGCTTCCTCGGCATCTTGTCGCTTCGTCTTTGCTGAGACATCATGAAGTGAGTCTGGCTCTTACATTTATGATTTTTAGACAGGGAAACGGAGGCTTTGAGAGGCTGAGCGACCTGCCCAAGGCCAGGCGGCTACTGAGAAGTAAGGTCAGGATTCGAGCTGAGTGTTTCTGTGTCCAGTGTCCATGACCTTTTCCCTCAGGCATATGGGAGGAAGGTGTCTGTTAAAAGGACAGGGAGGGGAGTGCACAGCCGCTTTTTGGGGTGAGATGATAGACCCACCCACAGGGCAGAGGAGGAGGGGTCTTGAGGCCAGAAGAACTCTCAAGGATGCCAGGGAGCAGCCTGACCTCACCCCTAGGTTCTGGTGCTCCTCTCCCAGGCCGGCTGGGACCAGGGTCTGAAGTTGGAGGAAGGATCTATCACCAGCCTCAGCTGACCCCTCAAGGTGCCACACCTCCCACTGTCCCTCCCCTAGAGGCCTGAGGCCCAAGGAAGGGGACCAGTTCCCATCAGGCCTGGGAGTCTGGGGCTGCGGATTATGGAGGGGCTTTTTCCATTGCCAAAAGCTGGCAGCACAAAGGGTCTCCTGGTGACAGGACCCCTTTCTACTTCCCTTCCCAGGCTGGGCCACACCCCGGTGGGGGGCGGGGGGGGACTTCTGACGGTTGTCCCTCTCGGGCCCTGCTCTCATCAGCCAGAGCCCCTCCTCATCTGTCAGACAGAGGAGCCTTGGCTCGCCCACCGCAGGTTCTCACTCGGATATTTGCTGCACCTTCCTGCTTCCCTCTGTCCTGGGTGCAGAGCCCTCTGCCCTCACTACCTCCCCTGAAGAGGGATAAGAAGCACCTCTGTTCAACCCTCCCCCCTCTTCCCTCCAAAGCGCCCATGCCTGGACTCCAGTGGACTCTTTCCTTCACAGGTGGGCTGTGTGTGGGGGGGCATGGGGGAGGGCTGCAGGCAGGTGGGCAAGAAATGGAGAATGGTCACCTCCTTCCCCAGCCCAAGGGGAGATGTCAGACCTCTGGAGCAGAGCTGGGTGATAGGCAAGGCAAGAAGACAGAGGCATTCAGAATCCGGGGTGCTTCAACCTCCCAACCGGCCTCTCTGTCCATCATTTCTCTTACCTCTCCCTCCTTTCCCCCATCCCCTAGAAGCCGGAGCTCCATCCCTACCCAAGACGAAACCCCGTACTCTCCTGCATCACCACTTTGACCTTCCCCTGCCACAGTCCCTAACTTTGGGGGGGTCCTGTCCTCTCACCGCAAGAACCCCAGGGCTGAAGGGCAAGTTGGGGTATCAGGGTGGGGTGAGCATACTACAAGGAGGGGGTGCTTAAAACCTTCTCGTCACTCCACCTGCTAGCCTGGTACAGTTGAGGTCAATCAGACTGCCCTGGGTCTGAATCCAGCTTCACGGCTCATCAGTGTGGTCTTGGGCATATTGTTTCATCTTTTGGGGTCATGTCTTTTCATTTGGAAAAGAATCTAATCTTTTTCTAGTCTACCCTCTGGAGCTGCTTGTGAGGACTAGCTGTGCCTGGCACATAGTGAGGACTTAATAGGTGACACTTTATTCCAGGCTTGTTGGTGAGTGGGTGCCTGTGTGTGTGTGCGTGCGGAGGGGTGAGGGTGCCCCTAGGGAGAGCAGAAAGGACAGAGGAGGCAGGGTTGGCTCCTTGGGAGCCAGCCTAGAGCAAGCTCAAAGAGCCCCTGATACTGAGGCCCTCGGAAAACTCTGGGAATATTTGGGGCTGGATCAAGATGGCAACTAAGTGGCCAAGAGCAGCTTTGCTGAGTCCCAGTGGTTGCCTTGGCCGTGAGTTAGGCATAGTGGAGGACAGAGAAGGATTCATTTATTGATCTAATACAGAATTTCTGAATACCTTGTATGCGCCAAGGCCTACGCTGGACGGATTGGGCTGAGGCGACAGCCACGTGTTTCCTGTCCTCGCGGAGCTTGCATTTTAGTGAAGTGACACAGACAAGAAGAAATTGAACACATAAAACAATTGCAGAAGACTTACAAGAAAATTAAGGAAAGATGTTAGCTTGTTTACAGAACTGAAAAGGAAAGGAAAGGAAGAAAGGAAAAGAAGGAAAGAAAGAAAGAAAGAAAGAAAGAAAGAAAGAAGAAAAGAAAAGAAAAGAAAGCAGGGAGGGGCGAGTGGT
The DNA here is from genome assembly GCF_016509475.1 of Prionailurus bengalensis. NCBI lineage: Eukaryota > Metazoa > Chordata > Mammalia > Carnivora > Felidae > Prionailurus > Prionailurus bengalensis. Next base: position 39,220,840 of record NC_057349.1, on the reverse strand, counting down.
AGAGATGCAGGGGGAGAAGGGGAGAGGCCCCACTGTCTATGGAGGATACTGTTGGCCACAGGGAGGAGGTGAGATTCTCCTGTGTGTGCGGTTGGGGATCATTGGAAAGAGAAGAGTGACCCCATCTGCTTAGTGCTCCCAGACCGTCCCTGAGGCTGTGAGGGGAAGGGGTGAGCAGGGGCAAGGCGTGGTGGGGGCTGAGCAGGGGTCAGGCTGGAGCAGAGACCAGTTTGGGGGGGGCAGCAGTGGAAGTAGGGAGAAGGGATGGGTGTACCACGCAGGACTGGCTGATGGGTTGCAGAGGAGGGTGAGGGTGAGGAGACGGGGGAAGGGCTTGAACGTTTTGGCCGATGTGAACCCCCCAGTTCCTGAGCAGAAGGGGGTGTGGGGAGGAGCACCAGAACTCTGGGTCCTGTAGCATCTGAGGTGTCTGTGAGGATGGGAGGTGAATGGTTGTTGAAATGAATCAGGAGGGAAAAGTCAGGGCTGGAGACATTTTAGGGCCTTAAGCAACAGAGTCTCTAAAGCCCTGGTAGTGGATGAGACCGTCCGGGAAAAGCGCGTCCACAGAGGGCAACCAGCCTGGGCAAAGAGAGAGCCCATCAGTTAGGGTTAGAGAGGGGCCAGCAATGGCTGGTGAGAGGGGCCCAGCCCGTGAGGAAGAAGGGCGAGGTGGGGGGGGGGGGGGGCGGAACGCAGGGAGATTCAGGAAAAGAGGAGTTTCCCACGATGAGGGGGCCTCCATCATGCCATGCCCTGAAGAGTGGAGGAAGTTAAGCACAGAAAAATGGCGGCCGGTCTTGGCCACATGGGGTGGTTTCAGCTAAGTGTGTCAGTGAGAACTGGGTGCTGTGGCCACATGTGTGGCAAGGGAAGGAAAGCCCACTCTAGCTGCAGCTGTTGGGGAGGCCTCATGCGGGGAGGTCCCTGACTGAGGGAAGAAAGGAAGGGGTGACAGGTTGAGTGCCTTCCTTTTCCTTAAACTTTGCTACATGCACCCCCCCCTGCCCCTGCTTCCTCAGTGTCTCCAAATCCTGCAACATTGACTATTCCACCTGTGGTGGAAGCTGCTAGTATCCATTCCCATTCTCTTCCTTAGTAATAGAATCATCAGTTCTTTTATTGCATATATTCCCACTCAGAATAAGAATTATATTTCCCAGCCTCCTCTGCAGCTCAGCATAGCCACAGAGCCACGAGACAGGGTTCCAGCCCATAATATGTCAATGAGAGTGTGTGGGGCCTCCAGGAAGTCTTCTTAAATGGAAACAGAATCGTTCTTTTCAGTTTTCCCTTTTTGCTGCTCACTGGGATAAAGGTGGGATGGCTGGAGCTTAAGCAGCTTTTTTTGGGTCATGAGGCAGAGGCTATATACTAAGGAAGAAAGAGGAATAGAATGGCAGGAGACTTTGTGAACCTACCCACCTGACTCTGAACTTCCTATGTGTGGGACTTCTGTCTGTGTGAGAGAAATAAACTATTATCTGTTTCAAGCAACTGTTATTTTGGACTTCCTGACGCTTGCAAAAACCTAATCCTAACTGCTACACTAGCCGAGCAGGGATTACCTGGAAGTAAGAAGACAGATGATCATAGTACCCTCTCACTTGAGCTTTGAGAAATGTATGACCTTGACAGTAAAGAGCAGGGTTGAGAACTCCAACCTCAGCTCCTAAGACACTGGTTCTCTGGAAGGCTTAGGAGGGGCTTAGGAGACTGCTCTGGAGGTTGGCGACCAAAGGGTTTGCTCAGCCAGGACTCTGAGGAGGGCACCTAATATGCTGGTTATCCTGTTTGTCCCTGACCCCCAGCCTATCTGCTGCTCTATCTTTCTCTGCTCAGCTGTGCTCTGTGTCAGGGAGGCAGAGCCCTGTGGCTTCCTGTTGAGTCCAGACAATGGGAGTAGCCAGCAGGGGGTTGGAGGTGGGAGCCCCTTGTCTCTGTTGTGCCTGCAGCTCTCCAAAAGTGCAGCTCTTGTAGGGCAGCACCCCCCCCCCCCACCGTTCCAGCCTTCATGGGACGTACATACACAGCACTTTTGCACCCCTGACCCCTCAAGCCTAAGGTGGTAATGATACCCCATGTTGCTCATCCATGGCACCTCAACATTTCCAGTTCCTTCCCTTAACTCTGGAAAGATTCCTTTCTTTAAATCTTTTCTTTTGAGCCAAATGGAGGTGAATCTGCTTTCCTGCTGGGGACCCTGCCTGATAGACACAGCATCTTCTGCTGGGGCCATAAGGAAATGTCTGGGTCGAGTCAGGCCCCGGGAACAAGAGAGGGACAGCCAGATGGGCAGAAACAGACAGGACAAAATAGGGGCAGAAAGGCAGAAACAGAGAGAGATTTTAAGGGCGAACGCAGTGGTGGGTAGAGATGGAGGGGACAGAAACAGAGCCAGGTGTGGAGGGAGGGACAGACAGACAGGTGAGGCTATCAGAGGCAGGGAAGCACTGAAAGACGCCAATCAGCAAAGGATGAGACAGAGGCTCATGCAGACCTTGGAAATGGGGCAGAGAAAGGGAGAGAGAAGAAGAAAAGCCAGAAGTGACAGGAGGGACTCTGGGGGCAGCAACACAGAAAGGAGACAATGCTCAGCACATTTATTAAATTAAAAGATCTCAGCCCTAAAGCAAAGCTCCCCCTGCCTCTAACCCTTGGCTCTGGACCCTTCTTGTCTCCTCTCCTGGCAGTGGCCAGTACGTGTAGTTAGGTCTTCTGTGACCATCTGCTGAGACTGGAGCCTTGTTCAGTGGCCGAGGGCGTACTGCAAGGCCCCGCCCCAGGCACCCCCCCCCCCCCCCAGAGCATCTAATGCAGGGAGACAGGGGATGAAAATGTCAAATGCCCAGTGGGAAGCTGTTAGCAGCCTTGGGCATGAATGGGAAGGGGAGGTGGGGTTCCCTAAGTCAGTGAGTGCTGATGCTTTAGGAAAGGCTGTCCCACAGGGCGGGCCTTCCGTGGGGGAACGCAGCAGGGAAAACGCTCAGAGGGGATCCAACACCCCACATCTCTCTTCTACCCTCTGACCTTCTGATGGTGCCTCCATCGGCTAAACCCAAAGGGAAGCCAGAGGACATAGAGCTGAGTGATGCCGTCCAGAGGGTCAGCTTCTAGGGACAGAGGAAGGGGGGAAGGTTGGAGGGTGGACACCGAGGGCAAATGGAAAACCCTGAGCACACAGATCTCCTCTCCCTACGGTGGATTCAGAAGGGGCCAGCTCTGCCCGTTAGGAAATGCATGGTCGGGGACGTGCTGCGATTCACTTAGCCTCAGTTTCCATACCTGTAAATTCAGGGTGAGGATAACGGCCACTTTCTGGGACTGTATGAAGGGTAACCCGAAAGTGCACCTGTGAAAATTGGCTGGCACCGTGTTGGCCTGCTGTATGTAGCACTTGGGCACAGCTGGTGGGAGGAGCTTTTTTCCTGGCCCTGGGCTGAGCACCCCCAGATGGGGCATGCTGCAGTGGTGTCTCATGGGGTACCCCATCCTCAGGCTGGCAGTGAACGGAAGCCCTGGACCCCCACAGAGCAGGGCTCCACTCTAGAAGGGATAGAAACGCCCAGCAGGAGTAAGGCGTGCCATGTAAGAGTAATCAAGAACAGCTTCTAGAGGAGGTGATCGCGACTGAATTTCGTCTCGTTACTTTAAAATTTTACTCCAAGCATTTCAAACATACACTAGAGTAGACAGAACAGCGTGAAGAGCCCCTATGAATCACATCATCCAGCCTCAACAGGGAGCAATTCATGGCCCATCTTGCCCCATCTCTTCCCGCGTTATTTTGAAGCAAATGGCAGACATATCTCAGCCATAAATATTTCCTATGCATCTAGAAAAGGGGGCTCTTTAAAAAATATCTTCAATACGATGATCACATAAAACATTAAAAATTAAGTCTTTAACCCCGGCATCAACAAATACACCTAACACCCAGATTTGGGTTCCCAATACCACCCTCCAGGAAAAGGGAGCAGGGCTTCTTAGAGAAATGGCTGATTCTAGGACTGGGGCAAGACATACACCTGCTGAACTTGGAGTGTCTTAGAGTGCCAGGAAGCATGGGTGTGCTGAAGCAAAACAAAAGTGAAAACAAAAATCCCCCATGGGTGGAGATATGTCAAAGAGACACAGAGGCCAACTGAAATGGCTCCCAGTGGCCAAAGTTGAAACAATTTAAGCAACACAGTATAGGAGTATTGGATTATTACCCAAGGTAGAAAATAAATTTCCCCTGGGGCGCCTGGGTGTCTTGGTCGGTTAAGCGTCCGACTTCGGCTCAGGTCACAATCTCACAGTCCGTGAGCCCGAGCCCCGCGTCGGGCTCTGTGCTGACAGCTCAGAGCCTGGAGCCTGTTTCGGATTCTGTGTCTCCCTCTCTCTCTGCCCCTCCCCTGTTCATGCTCTGTCTCAAAAATAAATAAATTAAAAAAAAAATTTTTATAATAAAAAAAGAAAATAAATATCCCCAAGTCCATGCTGATATAAACTGAATAAATAAATAGCAGAAAGGGGAGAAATCTCACACGTAGAATTCCGAATAATTTATAGCTACTCTACCCGCGAGGGAGGGAACGGCATACTCTCCCCCCCCCCACTGCTTATGGGTGGGTTGTCCATAGTGCCTTCCTTCCAAAGAGCATGGATGGAAGGGAGGGAAAGAGTAACTTTACAGTGGGACACTTCACAAATACCACCTCGGTCTTTTGGTCAAGGTCAACGCCAACAGTCATAAGCATAGTAGTACTTGACCTCTGCGATTTTCTTCTCCAAAACCCACGCCTAGTCTAATCTTGACAAAAGACAACAAATTCCAATGGGGGGACATTCTACGAAGTATCTGACCAGTACTCCTGGAAACTGTCAAGGTCGTGGAAAACCTGGAAAGTCTATGAAACTGTCATGGTCAAGAGAAACCTAAGGACGCATGACAACTAAACGCAATGTGGTATCCAGGATGGGATCCTGGCACAGCAGAAAGGATATTAAGTAAACACTAAGGAAATTTGAATAAACCATGGCCTGGAGTTAATAATAATGTATCAGTATAGGTTTATGTGGGCGCTCAGGTGGCTCATTCGGTTATGCTTCCCACTCTTGGTTTCGGCTCAGGTCATGATCTCATGGTTGTGAGTTCAATCTCCGAATCAGGCTCCACACTCACAGTGAGGAACCTGTTTGGGATTCTCTCTTCTCTCTCTGCCCCTATCCCACTGGCGCTGTCTCTGTCTCTCTCAAAATAAATAAATAAACTTTCAAAAGTAATAACTTATAGGGGCGCCTGGGTGGCTCAGTCGGTTAAGCACCCGATTTCAGCTCAGGTCATGATCTCACAGTCCGTGAGTTCAAGCCCTGCGTCGGGCTCTGTGCTGACAGCTCGGAACCTGGAGCCTGCTTCAGATTCTGTGTCTCCCTCTCTCTCTGCCCCTCCCCTGCTCATGCTGTGTCGGTCTCTGTCTCAAAAATAAATAAAAACATTAAAAATTTTTTAAATAATAATTTATCAATATTTGCTTATTATTTATAACACATTCACCGTGCAAATGTACGATGTGAACAACAATAGTGCAAACTGGGGGTGGGAGGCAGGGTGTGTGAGACCTCTACTATTTTCTCAGTTTGGCTGTAAATCCAAAGCTGTTCTAAAAATTATATTGTTAGAAAACATCCAGTGGTCAAAGTTTCACTTGTGTCCAATAGATCTCCCTGTCAGCTTATTTGAATCAGGACTCCAATTAGGTCCACATACTGCAATTGGTTATGAACTGGGTTTTGAAGGAGGTCCTGGTAATGCTAAGGGAGAAGAGACCTAATTGCCTCATCTGTGTCTTGGGCAGGAGAATTGGGGGTGTGTGTATGGGGGGTGGTCCAATTTGCATGTCGTGGCCTTAGCAACATATGGGGGGGATGAGGTTTCAGGGTGGGGATATTGAGGGCAGTTGGCCCCAAGTCTTCAAAGGCAACCTGGCAGATTAAAGCGGGCCCCAAATGCGAGAGATCAAGGTTTTGCAGGGTCCCACTCTCCTGTCCATGGTACTGTCATTGGTCTGCCTCCAGATATCACTGTGGGCCTCAGACTCAGACCTGAGATCCGATCTCCACTCTGCCGCCTTGGCAAGGAACCAGCTTTCGGACCTCAGTCTCCTCATCTACAAAAGCTGACATATTTTCAACTTTTGGGGGCTAGTGCAAAGATGAAATGAAATAAGGCACCTGAATGGGCTTGCGGCTGTGCCCTTCCTCTCTCTCTTTTGGGACAGAAAAAAGAGGCAGACTGTTGCTAATCTGGCAAAAATATTTATTTTGAAGGCGGCGGGGGGTGGGGGGGGGACAGGGCGAGGAGCTGTCACATGTACCTGGGGAGGGGGCCTCCGTTGAAGAAGGTGCGTGTTGACAGGAGAGTTCTTGGTGGGCCTTCTGGTACGAATCAGAGACTGAATTGGTAAGGGGCCAGCTGTCCAGCTGTCACAGGGCCTGGGAGGTACCAGATTTCTCAGGGAAGGCCTGGGGTCTGGACCCCGGAGGAAACCCCAGCCCTATCTTGAGGGTTTTCGAGTGGGAAGCTGACTGAGTCTCCACTGGGGGCAGTTCCCCCCAAATGGTGGGTCCTCCTTGGAGGAGGAAGAGGGGAGGCTTTGAGGGGCAGAGCGGGAGACTGGGGTGGGCCGGGAATGGGGCATCACCTTTGTCCTCGGGATGTACCCAGAGATGCGGGGCCCAGAGAAGGCACAGGGAGGAATATACATCTTCTCACCACAGGGCCTGCTCCCTGGAGAACAGAGGCCAGGCATTAGCCCCCACCCCAACTGTTTCCCCGAGGAAGCACTTGGAGGAGAGTCTTCATCCCGAGCAAAGGAGGAAGCGGAGTCAGGTGAGGATGAGAAGGGAGACAGCAGGAGGCGGGAATGGTAGAGATGGGCACTAGGAGGCAGAGGCTGAGGACTCCTGAGAGGGCCAGAGGCAGAGAGATCAGGCAGAGAGGAGGCCAGGATCCGTGAGCGGGAGTCAGAGACAGAGAGACACAGCAAACAGGCAGAAGGCAAGGAGGGTGTCCTACATACACCCCGTTTTCTCCTCCTCCTCTGTACCACCAATGTCCCCTGCTGGCGGGGTCTCAGACACAGTTTGGAGATGGAGTTCACCCATCTTTCTTTAAAAAAAAAAAAAAGTGAGAGAGGAGGGGAGGGGCCTTCCAGGATTAGGAAAAGATCACGGGGGTGGGAGGAAGCATTAGAATCCCATCCCTTCTCCCCCCATACCTCCCAGCTAACACCCTCATCCCAGATTCCTGCTTTAGGCTTGCCGATTCCAGGCTGTTTGAATGCTGTTCCCATCACCCAGAATACTTTGCCAGACCTCTCTCAGCCCGATAAAAATTCTACCAAAATCCCACTCAAAGGTGAAGACCTTGAAGCATTCCTCACTTAGGCCCCCTCAGTCCCTTGCTCCTGTCTCATGGTTGACTGTAGACTCGGTGTCTGTTGTGTAAGTTGCACCGTAGGGCATTTTTTCTTTTTATGTATATCTTTCTTCCTAACTGGCATTTCCTAACTGATTAGGACTTTTAGTCGCCTTTTTTTTTTTTAAGTTTGTTTATTTATTGAGAGAGAGATAGAGAGAGAGCATGCTCACAAGCAGGGGAGAGCTAGAGAGAGAGGGAGAGAGAGAATCCCAGCGCAGAGACTGACGTGGGGCTCGAACTCACATGAACTGTGAGATCATGACCTGAGCCGAAATCAAGAGTCAGATGCTTAACCGACTGCATCCCCCAGGTGCCCCGGGACTTGTAGTCGTCTTTGATCTCGCCTGTCCCTGCGAAGGATCTCTCAAAATCACTTGCCAAGTGGACAAGTCAGGGTGCCCGCCCCACTCTGTGGTCCCCCCTCTGGGGTGGGAGGAGAAGAGAGAAGACTGTAAGGGAAGAATATCCTGTTTCGGTCCTTCAAGGTCCCAAAAGAAATGAGCCCTAAGGTGCCAGCCATGCCTTCTAACCTCAGGGGACATCATACTCGTGGGGCAGACACCCCAAGAAGCCATTGTGGCTTTTCCAAGCCTGGCCGGAGCAGGCTCTTTGGAAGTCCACTGCACCCCGATCTCCCCCGGATCCTGTGCCCTGGCTCATTTGGGCAGCTCTTTCTTTCCCTGAGGGATGAGACAGTAGCCCCACTTTTTAATTCTTGTGATGGACTCTGGGAAGGAGGGTGTTAAGTCCTGGAGCTAGGAAGAAGGATCCTTCATACACCTTTGGGTCCCCACACCCATGTCCAGGCCTCAAAATGCTGGGTGGAGGGGGCCCCTCATCTGAGTATGACGTACTCAAGGCCTCACTTGAGCAGGAAGCAATCCTTGAAGGCAGGAAATCTAGAAGGCTGAGACGAGCTCCAAGGGGGAGATAAGACCTCTGGCGACCCCTGCTAGGCCCTTGGGACTCTGGGAGCTGGCTTTCCCTTATACCTCCCCATGTTAGAGTCTTCAGCTGCAGGTGCCCCCAGAATCCCCAAGACACTGTTTTCCCTTTCCTCTTTCCTTTCTCAACAAGGACTCCCTCCCCCCCACCTCGCAACACTGCCCCCATGACTACGTATCCCTCCCTCCCCAACCAGGAAGCTGTCTTCCCACTTGGCTCTGCTGAGAGTCCGTTCTCTTTCTCCTATTGACATCAGCCACCTTGATAGTATTTCTCTTCAGAGATTGACAAGAAACTTACACACTAACTCTGAATTCCGTCTGATTACCAACAGGAACTGTATTCGTACAGCAACGTAGCCGGAATGGTGGGTTAGAATTGATTTCTGAGCAAGTCAGCCAAAGGGGACCCAGGAATTCTTTTGGCACCACATCGGACAGGGGACATCCAGCCTGTGCTGTGACATTTGTAGTGATGGGAAGCTCAGTGCCTCGCAAGCTTGCCCACTCTGCTGTAAGATAACCCGGAACCACTGGAAATGTCTTCCTTCTTTGGGACCGCAACTGGGACTCTTGGTTTGGGGGGTGAGTATCTGTGTGCATGTGTTTGCATGAGCACAGAGGAGGCGCTGCTAAGCACATAACCACTCTTCTTGGGAAAAAGGAGTTTTGTTGTTACTATGGAAGGAACTCTAGAACTTGCTTTCCCTTAACCTGCCTGAGTTAGTGGTCTAAGTGCAGCAGCACAGACAATTTATTTGCGCAGATATCCCTCAGCCTCTGGGGCTGAGGGGCCTAGGGCTCAAAGAAGTGGAGGTGATGGGGAAGATTGAGAATAAAAGGGAGAAGGAATGTCCAGGGGAAGGAGGTAACAGGCACGAAGGTTTGAAGGGGCAACGGAGGGAGGCTGGGCTACCATGAAAACTTGGGGTTGGTGAAGGAAAGAAGGAAACCCAGAGGCCTTCCATTCACGGAAGTCTCCTGAGAAAGGGCTTTCTTTACTGACAACCTTGGGCAAGTGACTTAATCTCCTGGAGCCTCGGTATCTTTACCTGGAAAGTGGGTATACTATTCCGGGATAAGCTGACCTGCAGAAACTCTCAAGCACTGAACTATTGGTTTTATTTCCACATATACTAAAAAAGAAAGGAAGTGGCTATAACATGAATACCTACCTCCTGGGCTTGTCGTAGGGGTTAAATGAGACACATTGTGCAGTGGTCCCTGGCACATGCTAGGTGCTCAACGCAATATAGCAGCAATATATTACATACAAGACAATATTATATTACAAATAATACACTATTATTTACTCTTTTCTGAGCCCTAATTCTGCCAACTTCAGAATCTGGGCTCTCTTTCAGCATCTGTTGAAGAAATCCGTTCCTCCCACGTGTGTGATTCTTGCTCCCCGCTGCAGACAGCAGCCATCACTGGGTGGAGCAGGGCAGAGGCTCCCCTGTCCATTACTCAGGGTTTCCAAGACCTTGGCAGGGACTTCCCCCTCCTCCTCCTCCTCCCCCTCCCTCCTCCTCCACAGGCGGCTCCCAGCTCCTGAGGGGCAGGAAGTGTGTATGTTTGGAAAGGGAGGGAGTCTTCCCCCCCCCCCCCCACCCCCCAGAGATTGTGCCCACAGTCAGCATCCCAGAGCCAGGCCCTGGGGCTTTCTGTGCTGGCTACAGGGGCACCGGTAGCAGCTTCCTCCTCTTCAAAACCCTACAGGGGTTCCCCCCCCCCCCCCATAGGCCTTCAGGCAATCTATGTGCTAGCCCAGGCTCCAGCACAAACTTGCTGTGTGATCTTGGGCAAGTCCCTTCTCCTCTCTGAGCCTCAGTTTGCTCCTGTGATTAAGAGAGAGAGAGAGAGAGAGAGAGAGAGAGAGAGAGAGAGAATTATGCTTCCATGATTTGATGATGTAAGTTATTCAAATGAAAAAAGCGAAGGGAAAGTTGAGAAAACCAGGGATTTTTACCCAGTATAGTCCAGGCACTGGTCTTCAAAGTAAAGCGACTGGGAGAGGGGGGTGGGTTATTTGAATAATTCTCCTCAGTTACCCAGCTCATCACAGGAATGGAGACCCAGTGTGACTACCTCCCAGACTCGGAGAACACATCCTTCTGCTTTTCTTCTCTGGTTCTAGCCCGGCCTCTTCCAGAGGCTTTAACCCTGTTTACAGAAATGGGAATTTGCATGATGAAAATAACCCCGGCCGGACTGAGATTTTACTGCGCTTGGCAAGGGGCTCGGAAAAAGCGGCTGCATAGCCAATTACTGGAATTTTTAAACACAAATAATATTTTATGGGATCAGTGGGCTGGCGCGGGGCCGCCGCACCCGGCGCGGCTCCTCCGCCCACAAACAAGCTCCGATTGTGCGGCCGGCAAGCGCGCCAGCCCGGGGGTGGGAGGGGTGGTACCACGGGCGGGCAGGGGTCCCGGCGCGGGCAGGTGCAGCGCGGGGCTCGACGGCCCGGGCGCCCTGCCGGCAGGGAGCGTCGGCGAGGCCCCGGGCGCCGGGGTGGGGTGCGCTGGGCGCCCCGGCTCACCTGCAGCGCCGCGCCTGGAAGCGTTTAGCGCGAGAGGGCGCGCCCAGCACTGGTTTCCCCGCCCGGCGGCCGCCCGCTGGGCCTGGCCCGCTCCCCGCGCCCTTGGCATGGCCGTGGCCGCCGCGCCGCCTCCGGAAGACCGGCTTCCCGGAATGGCCCGAAGGGCGGCGGGGAATCCGCGCCGAGGCCCTGGAGCCACCCCCTGGCCTTCCCTCTCCCGCCCGAGCCGCGCGGAGCCGCGCTGGAGGCAGACTCCGGAGCCGCGGGCTGTGCCCGAGAGGCCAATGCAGGTCGAGGGGCACCGCCGAGGGCACGGGACATCCGCACTGTCCCGCCAGAGATCCCCATTCCGCGCGCCCCCCGAGACCGCCGGGCCTGGCCAGGGATCCCGGAGGCTGGCCGTCCCGGCAGGCGCGCACTCCGCGGCCTGGGTCTGGTTCCCCGCAGCCGCGCCGCCTTCCCCCACCGCGCGCCCAGCCCCAGCACGCACAGGGTTAAGCAGGAGCAGGTGTGTAGCCAGATGCCGCTGACCACCCCCTCCCCCGCAGCCCCGTCGGCCGCCTCCTCCTCCGCCCACCCGCTCAGAGCCAAACAGTCCCAAATAAAAGTGCTATTGTTGCCTTTCTCCACCCCCGTCGCTGCCCCGCCACCTGGAGCGGAGCCCGGTCCCCTCTTCACCTGCCCCGGGGCCGGCCAGAGGGGAGGGGGGGGGAAGTGGGGCCTCGGAGCAGGGACTTCCGCTCCCCCTGGCCCCCGGCTTCCCCTCCCCCAGTGCCCCCAGCACTGACCCCTGGGCCTGTGGCGGGGCCCGTGGCTTGGGGGGGAGGGTGGGGGGCTCCTTTCAGGTCTGGGAGCTGGGTTCGGGCCTCCCCTCGCTCCTCCCTCTAGCTCCCATCCTGGCCAACTAGATGAGCGACAGGGTGTACAAAGCTGGGGGGACAACAGTAGGCCCTGTGCGAGGAGCCCGGGACAGTGCCAGGCTCACCCGGGCTCGGCAATTGGCAGCTGGTTTTTGTTTTTTTTTTTTTTTTTTTTTTTTTTTAAATTATTTGTCCCTCAACAAGACAAGGAAGCAGGGTAAGAGTGATGACTCCCTTTTTACACACCTAGAAAGGGAGGCACCGAGAGGTGAAATGTCTAGCCCGAAGCCCCAAGGCTGGCAAACGTGGGGGCTTCTCATAGAACCCGTATCTGTCGGCTCTCCCCGCACCGCGGGTGCTCATTTGCTGGACGAGGGATGGGGGACCCTAAAGCCTGGCAGTCTGGCCCCGCCTCAGACTCACTGTAGGTCCTTGAACAAGTTACCCCACCGCCGGTTTCCTAGTTCTTAAATCCACGGAGGTGGACTAGCGTGAATGCCCTTGGAACCCAAGGGACTGGTTGACCCCCGAAAGTCTGGAGGTCCGCGGCAGGAGGGACCCCACGAGGGAGCGAGGCAGGCGGGGCCTGTGCAGAGGGAAGAAAATGTTTCCCTTTCGCTCCCCATGGCCACCGGCCTTCCCCTCCCTGCCTCCGTCCCTCCCTGCTGGCCCCTGGGAGGCTGAACTGCGAGGTTAAGTAAATATCTGACGGTGGCTCCAGGAAAGGAGTCAAGACCGTTGCTGAGAGAAGAAACCCAGACCTCAGTGGAGATCCGCCCCCGAGTCCCAGCGGCCCCTGCCCCGCCCCCGATGCGTGCGAGCGAGCGGAGCCCTGGGCCCCCTCGGGCCTCACCCAAGCTCCCCGAGGTCGCCGGCCCCCTCCGGGCGCGGCCGGGGTCCCCGAACCTCCTACAGCTCCCGCGCAGGGGCCGCAGGGGCTGGGGGCGTGCGCGCCGGGGTTACCGTATTTCCTCTCCTTGCGCCCTAGGTTTTGAGCGCAGGTATTTGACTCCTTCAACCCGCGCGAGAGTCCTCTCCACACTGGAAAGAGCTTTACCGGGAATCGAGATTTCAGATTTTGTTTTTATTCTCCTAGCTCTACCGTAATCTCTCTCTTGACCCCCAGACCCCTAAATCCTGTTTCCTATTTCCACCTGACCGTCCAGAGGGCATCTCAAATTCAACTTGTCCAACTTGGAAATTCTGGTCTTTCCCCCCACCCTCCGGCTGTTATTACCGTCCCCTCTTTGCCATCTCAAAAAAAGGCCACCTCATCTTTCCAGTTGCTGGGGAAGAAAATCTTGGAGTTATTCTCAACGCCTCTCTTTCGCTGTCATCATTCATCCAAATGCCTCAGCCAATCTTGTTTACATTGCCTTCAAAATATGTCCAGAATCTGCTTCTCTTCACCGCTTACCCACTTACCCCACCGTTCCAAGCCACCATCTTCCCTTGCCTGGGATATTGCAACACCTCCTAACTTGTCCCTCCGTATCCTTTGTCCCTCTCAGTCTGTTCCTAACAGAGCAGCCAGGGTTATCTTTTTATTATCTTATTTTTCATTACAAAGTTTTAAATGTTTATTTTTGAAAGAGAGCGAGCAGGGGAGGGGCAGGGCGCTGGAGGGGGGAGGAGACAAAGATCTGAAGCAGAGAGCCTCATGCAGGGCTGGAACTCATGAACTTTGATATCATGACCTGAACCAAAATCGGACACCTAACCAACCCAGCCATCCAGGTGCCCCCAGGGTTATGGTTTTGTTTTTTTTTTTTTAGTTAAAAAATTTTTTTTTAACGTTTATTCATTTTTTTAAGAGACAGCGACAGAGCCTGAGTGGAGGAGAGGCAGAGAGAGAAAGAGACACAGAATCCGAAGCAGGCTCGAGGCTGTCAGCACACAGCCCGATGCCGGGCTTGAACTCACAGACCGGACCATGAGATCATGACCTGTGCCGAAGTCGGACGCTCAACCGACTGAGGCACCCAGGCGCCCCTTTTTCAGTTTTTTAAATATTTATTATTTATTTTTGAGAGCGACAGAGTGCAAAGAGGGGAGGGGCAGAGAGAGAGGGAGACAGACAGAATCCGAAGCAGGCTCCAGGTTCTGAGCTGTCAGCACAAAGCCCGATGAGGGGCTCAAACTCAGAAACTGTGAGGTCATGACCTGAGCCCAAGTGAACCGCTTAACTGGCTAAGCCACCCAGGCGCCCCCAGGGTTATCATTCTAAAGCCAAAGTCAGATCACTCGCGTCCCTCTTCTGCTGAAAATCTTCTAATACCTGCACATCTCAGCCAGAGAAACAGGTCATTACAAGACCCTCCAGGATCTGATCCCCTCTCTGCCCTTCTTTCCCATCCCTTTCCTATCGCTCCGCTCCAGTCACACTGGCCTCCTCACTGTGCCACAGGCAGGATGGCACTCTTCTGCCTCAGGCCCTTTGCATTTACTATTCCCTCTGCCTGGGCCTATCTTTCCCTAGAGTCCTACAGTGCTTCCTCTCTCATTTTGCTTAGGTCTTCTCTGCCCTCCCTCTGCCAATACCCACAAGGTTCTCATCTCCCTTCCCCTGCATTTCTCAGTAGCATTTATCACCACGTAACATGCTGATGTTTGTCCATCTCCTCCCACCTGCTGTGAAGGCAGAGGCTTTTCAAAGGAGTCCCAGTCCTAGGACAGGGCTACACACATAGTAGGCACTCAGTAAATATTTGCTGCATGAATGAGTAAACGGAATGAACTGGTCACCTTCCCTTCCCGGGGCCCAACTTGCCTCACCTGTACAGGTGAATTAGATCCAATGAAACTCTGTCCCTGTGCTTTGAGAGTCGCATGGCTCCTTCTAAATTTTTTTTTTTTTTTGCATTTATTTAGTTTTGAGAGACAGAGAGAGACAGAGCATGAGCGGGGGACGGGCAGAGAGAGAGGGAGAAACAGAAGCCAAGGCAGGCTCCAGGCTCTGAGCTGTCGACACAGAGCCCAATTTGGGGCTTGAACCCACAAACCGTGAGATCATGGCCTGAGCCGAAGTTGGACCTCAGCTGACTGAGCCATCCAGGCGCCCCTCCCATGGCTCCTTCTAAACCTTACCTGCTAAATGTCCAGGCCTGGGCCTTCTGTAACTTCATGTGGTGGGGTGGGGAGGGGAGGGGTGGGAAGTGTAGGGCAGGTTTTGTGGGAGGGGAGACCTGAGGCTAAGCTGGGCAATAGGAGGGGATGGAAGAGGGCTCCTCTCCCCCACTGAAGGGGCTACCTCCTCCCTTTGACTCACTTCGCTTCACTGACCGGAAAGCCTTTGGGCACCTGGAGAAGCCGAACCTGGGGGAAGCTGGCTGTAGAAAATACTCGCACAAGGTGTGGAGAGCTAGCTGGTGGTTTAGAGGGGCTGATGGTAGCCTAAGGGGGGTTCTGAAGCATCTCCAGAAATGTTACCTTTCCCAATACTTAAAGGATCAGGACGGGGCAAGAGGGAAGGGGAACGCCAATCAGTCATTCGTTTGTTCAGGCCACATATGCTTAAAATGCCTCTTCATAAAGGTCCCCAGGGTAGAGGCACAAGGGGACAGTACCCAAGATGAGTATTTGATGGCTGACCTGAGTTTTTGATGGGCCCTGGAAGTCCAAGATGAATGAGACTCAGTGCCCATTGTGGAGAAGCTCGGACTGCTATCTAATGATTTTTATTTATTTATTTATTTTTATTTTTTATTTTATTTTTTAAATGTTTATTTATTTTTGACAGAGAGAGAGAGAGAGAGAGAGAGAGAGAGCGAGCGCAGGAGCGGGGGAGGGGCAGAGAGAGAGGGAGACACAGAAGCGGAAGCAGGCTCCAGGCTCTGAGCCATCAGCCCAGAGCCCGACGAAGGGCTCAAACTCACAGACTTTGAGATCATGACCTGAGCCGAAGTCGGATGCTCAACTGACTGAGCCACCCAGGCGCCCCTCTAATGATTTTTAAATAATAATTGATTGTTGATTCCACCTCTTCCCACAGTGGGAGGGGGTGAAAAGGCTACCCCGAAGGAGGTGACATACCTGGGTGAGACTAGGAAGATAAAGAAAGGAGGCCAGGGCTCTTGGAGAGGTCATGACCAGCCAAGCACTTCCGGATCATGTAGGCAATGTGGTAGGAAGGGAACATTATGGTTCGGGACGTTTAGAGCGAAGGGTAGAAAGTAGAGCCTACATGTCAACTAGTTCTGTGCCTATGCTGACCAACGTAAGGCAGAGAAGACTTACCCCAGGGAAGTTGCACCCTAATTCAGAGGGCCTCCTCATTCATTTGAGAAGCATCCCTGAAGGTCCCTTGTGTGCCTGGCCTGGAGTAAGCTCTTGGAAGAGGCAGGGACATGCATAGTGGGACCTGGGCCAGTGGTTGGGTGACTTGAACCATCGACAACAGCCCTGGCCCAAGTTGGCTGTGTGACCTTGGGTAAGCCTGGAATCTCTCTGAACCTCCGTTCCCCCCAACTGTAGAGGTGCTAGATAATTCCACCTGGCTCACGTGACTCGCGGACTAGACTGAGGGTCAAATGAGATCATTCCACCATATGCACTTAGAAGTGTATGACAGAGGACAAGAAATACCGTAAAGCAGGATCTCGGTCCTTCTGGAGTGTAGAGGATGGTCTTTGTGGTTTACAGCCCCATCTCTGGGCCCCTCAACTTTCTATTTAAATCCTGGTCTTGGGGTCTCTGGGGACTGGCCCACTACCTCCCTAGCTTTTCACTTGAGTTGGCTTCCCTCCTGACCCCAGACATCCAATTGTAGGCTCCCCCTCGTGGCACCTCCTGGAATAACAAGTCTCTGAGCAAGAAGAGGTGGGGCTGGGGGGACCACGAAAAGGGAGCAGGAAGAAGCCAGAAGAGGAAAAATCTGAAGACCTGAGAAAGGTGCAGGGGATATCTGCCAAGGAAGTAAACCCTAAAGCAGAATGTTAGACTGGAAGGGACCTGAGACCTCCTCCCACATCCCACTTTGCAGATGAGAAAACTGAGGTTCAGGGAAAGGGAATTTAGAGGCAGGATCATGACTTCAGGTGTCCTTATACTCCTCTGCTGGTGTTCATTCCATTACACCCAGTGTCATTTGCATTTATACGCCTCAATGAGCAAACACCATAGATTGTAAATTCTTTCTACATCTGGCAGGGGCCCCCTCTGAGGATGTAGCAGCCTCTCCCTGGGCAAAGATTCTTAAATGCCAAGACTGCATCCAGAGTGGCCGGTATAACCTCAGAGCTAGTCTATTCTGGATCTAGAGATCAGAGGCAGACGACTCATCTGAATCTTTCTCTTTTTACGAGGGTACGAGTGTGGGAATGAGCCTGGGGACACAACTAAATCCACACCTACATGACCAACTCAACCAGGGGGGCCTGTGTGTGTGCATGTGTGTGCCGTGTGTTCTGAGTATGGAGTGCTTTATCCAAAGTGTTTTTTTTTTTTTTAACTTGCAGCTTCTAATTTAGTCCTTGTGCTATTATTAGCCCACTTCGGAGATGAGAACAATGAGTCACCAGAAGACGAGACTTGCTGAGGTCAAGAACATTAGGGAAGGACCAATGCCGTGCAGACAGAAGGCACTGACAGATGTCACGATTTGCCCCGGGGGGATTGCCTTGTTTTTATTGAGATGAATTTAGGAGCAACTCTTCCCAACCTGTGGTCCTCCACTACTGCAGGGGAGATTTCTCCTGCCTCCCTTGGATCCTGGCAGCCCAGAGGGGCCTCTAGCTCTATGTTGAAGGTAAGGGAGTGAGGTGGGGGCTGGGCACAGAGAGTGCAGGAGAGGAAGGGGGCCGCTTACCTGCACTGAGCTGAGGGGCTTTTTAGTAGCCTTCCCACTGGCTGGTGGAGGGCAAGCCTGGATTTCTTGATCATCCTAGGGACTGGAAAGCAAAAGGGGCTCAAGGGCCACTGTGAGCATGCACTGATGTTGTCTAGAAGCCAGAAGACCCTGTTGCCCTGTCCCATTGCTACATCAGCAGGAGCACAGTGGATTCTGGGTTCAAGTGCTATATATATGAGCCTGTTCAGTGTAGGGCAGTGGTTGGAAACATAGGCTCTGGAGCCAGTCTGCCTGAGTTCACGTCGCAGCTTCCAAATTAATGGACCTGTGGCCTCAACTTCCCCTCTCGGAGCCTCGGTTATCTTACCAGTAAATGGAGAATCATAGCACCTGATGAAAGACTTTTGGAAGCATTAAATGAATGAATCATGTGAAGTACTTAGGAAAATGCTCGGCACATAATAAGTGCTCAATAAACATAAGCTGCAATTAGGAAAGACCCATCTGAGTTTCAAGATCACCACCTGTACAGTGAAAGGAGCTGGGTCAGATGAGGATTTCCAGTTGTAGGGATCACAGCTCCCCAGGGTAGGTTTTTATTTTTTCTTTTTCTTCTTTTTTTTTCCTAGGAGGGGGCAGAACTATAGAAGATAAAATTTGGAAAATATTCTGTGGTGTGGCCTGCAGAAGATTTGAATGTTTCCCTGAGGGGTAGGAGTTTACAGGGTTGATTTGCAGGACCAGAACATTCCTAAGATCCATGGCTCTGACATTATTCTGTGGCTCTGGAGTTGTCTTCTCCCTCTGGAGGGTGTGAGGTCCTGGGGTGTATCATCCTCGATACCTGGGGACCCCAAGCCCAAACCTGGCAGCTGAAGCCTTGGTGTCCTGAGGGTATCTTGGGGTGAGTCCCAGTGTACTGAGGTTCCTTGATTGTCGTATATCCAGCCTGTCCCTGAGTGGGGGGATGGGTTTGGACGAGGAGGAAAGAGAGGCTTCTGTGGGAGAAGGGACAGGCAAGGAAAATCTCCTTGCCCATCATGTTTACTGAACTGCACTGAATTATGACTTAATGCCAAGATCCGGCTTCAGGCAATTGCCTAAATCATTTAGGGGTTGACAGAGGAGGGAGGGAGGGACACGGGGAGCTTGGGGGAGAATGTTCTTGTAATTCTTCAGTCTGAGGTACATTAAGGAGCCATAAGCCATGTCGAGAGCTTGAATTACATTAGAGAGATTATCCTGTTACAGTTCATAATCCTGGATAATATACCGTCTTGGAGCACACCTGCCCATGATAAATCTCACCCTGTAATGGCCTGACCCTGGGGACCCCGGGAGGCTGGGGCAGCTGGCAGGAGCTATCGGCATGGGTGTAGCCTTCAGCGGAGGCACTCTGAGTCCTCCTGACTCGTCTTGGTGCCCCCTACCCCTGCCTCAGCCCCGAGGGAGCAGAGATAGCTGGGAGCTTCAAACTCCTCCACCTCCTTGCAAGGTGTTTGGCTCCCTAGGGCCCCTTCTGCCTTAGCCCCGACCTGGGAACCCCCCTCCTGCTCCCGTGGGACAGACCATTTGTATCCCTGTGTCTAGGTCCTCCTCTCCCTGGAAACCTTCCCCTTAATCTCTCTAAACCCAGCTGGCACTTCATGGTCCGTGAAGACCTCTCCAAGAACACACACCAATTCCCCTTAGCTCCAGTTCAAGGCACCGACCCTCTCTCTCTTGTGAATGGTTATGCCACCTGCCACCTGTGTGTGGGCGAGCTTTTTTCCTGAGCATCTGTCTCTCCAGCTAGACTGTGAGCACTGTGAGATCAGGAACCATGACCTCTGCCGCTGCATTTAGCACAGAGAGGGTAAGTAACTTGCCCGAGGTCATGCAGCTGGTTAGGGGCAGAATCAGGGTTTGGACCCCAGTTGCCCCGCTCCAGAGTCAGGGCTTTTAGCCACTAGGGAGTGCTGTCTCTCTGACCCGCGAGCTCTGTTCTGTGTCACTCCTGGGCCTGGCCTCACATGCCATGAGCTGCCAATTCCTTACTAGATCCTGGGGACCCCCCGCAAGCCAAAGGGATGGTTCTCTCCTGGTAGATCTCAGGGCGGGGTGGAATCTGAGCCTCCTATATCCACTCCCAGGCTTTTTGGGTGGCTCGTTCCACTGCATGACCTCTTTAACAGCCCTGTTGGCAAAGCAGCCCTGCCCCAGCCCTCGCACCGTCTCCTCTGCAGCCTGTTGCTTGGTGCCCAGCTCCTGGCAGGCTTGGGGTGTCTGGGTGCCCCAACATGTCCCTGCTCTCTCTCTGCATGATGCCCCAAGCCCCGTAAGCCTCAGATCTTGCTTTACTTCTCTCATTTCCCTTCCCCAGACATACATTCTATGTGTCCCTCTACCTGGGGACCCACGGAGGGCACCTTTCTGGGCCTCCTGGGGTTAGCTATGCTACTGGGGCTTGACCGAGTACAAGTCACTGTGGGTTTCCTAAAAGGAAGGCACAGCTACCATTTACCCAGTGCCAAGCACTGGGCTACGCTTTTCACCTGCGTTTTCTCATACACCCATGCCAGCCCTATGAGATAGCTACTCCACTATTTCTATTTGATGGGTGAGAAAGCTGAGGCTTAGAGTGGTTAAAACCAGGGCCACAGGCCAGCACCTAGTAGAGGGCGGGGCTGGGATTGAACCCCGTGCCTGCCAGCTCCCAAGCGCATGCGCTGTCTTCTCACGGTGAATGCCCTCCTCCCAACATCCCCCCCACCCAGGCCTAACCTCCTCCCTCCCTTCTCATCCCTGCAGATGCCTCCAGCAGCACCTTCCGCCCTACCTTTCTCTTGCCAAGCTCCAGAACTCTCCTGCATTCCAAATCACTCAGTGCTTCATGGATTCGGTCCTTCTCTGTGCCCATCATTCATCCAGACGGAACCCCCAGCCGTTTGATGGTCTGCCCTCCATTCATTCCCATCACTCATTCATGGAGTCCTGGAATGTCAGAGCTAGAAGGGGGCCTCAGAAGCGATCTGGTCCAGTGGTTTGAAAATGAGAACACATTTTTCAAAGAGAAGCATCTGTGGACGCTCTATAGAGAAAATAGATCCATGAAGGTGGGTGTGTGGGTGGGGTGATCAGAGTCCTGTCCTCTCAGCCCCTCGGCTGTGACCTCCTGGTGTACTCACTGAATACAGTTGGTTGGGGCCTGTACCCAGTCCAGGAGGACCTGTCGCCTCGGTCACTAACTGAGAGCGTCCTGCTGCAACGTGTCATTCTCCCCAAGCTCCGAGTCACAAGGATGGGGGCCCTCACCTCACTCCCACTCTCTACTGACAAAGCTGCATGACCTTAGGCAAGCAAATCACATAACCTCCATATCCCTCCCTCTACTTCCTCTTCTGAGAAATGGGTATAATAACAGGACCCACCTGTCGGTGTGTAACAAACCCACCCCTAAACAGAGCAGCTTAAAAAACAACCATTGGGCTCGCTCTCCTAGCGTCTGGGCTGGCGGGGCTCAGCTTGGCGGTTCTTCTGCGGAACTCTCTTGCCATTGTGGTGGACGGGGGCTCGGGCTGTAGTCATCTGGAGGACTGATCCGGATGCTGGGGTGGTCGCCCTCTTGCTCTCTGTGCGCCCTGGAGCCCTCATCGGTCCACGTCATCCTCTCTAGCTGCGCACAGCCGCTCACAGCCTCCAAAACGCAAAAGTGGAAGCTCCCAAGCCTTCTAAAGGCTTCGGCCCAGGAGGGGCGCAGCTCTGTACTTCTGCGGCATTATGGGTTATGTTCAAGGGGATGAGAAATAAACTTGACCTCTTTCTTCGCTGGGGCGGGGTGGGGGGGGGAGGGGAATGGTGAACAATTTAAGTTACCACACTCTCCATGACCTTGGGCAAGAAAAGCGCTTAAGTTTTCCAATTTTCCATCTGCGAAGTGTAACTTCATTGATCCAAGGAAAGTACTTAGAACAGTGCCTGGCACAGAGGAAGCACTCGACACATGCTAGCTGGTGCTATTTTTATTTCTAACCCTATGCCTAGCATGGTCCTGGGTGACTGGCGTGGGGGTGTGGGGCTACAAGAGTAATGGCAAAAACAGCGTATACTCCTGATAATAAATAATCTAGTTCATGAGATAAAATTAACACACACAGAGATCAAAGTCCTAATTCAAGGTATTGTGTAATTAAAGAGCCCATGAGAGGTACAGATAACATACTTGAGGAAGTTGGAGGGCAAAGAGATTGCGGGGCTCGGTGGCCAGTGGAGATTTGGAGGAGGGAGAGAGGGACACCCTCCGAACGGCAGGATGGGCCCCAAACTCCCTGTTTTCAAATCTTAGCTCCGCCGCTTTCTGTCTCTGTCATCTTTGCAAGATGTTTAACCTCCCTTGGCCTCAGTTTCTTTTTTGTAAGAGCGAAGGAAGAGAAAATGACTTATTCCCTCGAAGGGCCCTAGAACAGTGTTTGACTTGCGGTGAGGGTCACCTCAGCATCCCTAAGGAGAGGAGACCGGCTAGGTGGCAGGGAGGGAGGGATGGACCGTATTGTAAAGCCGGAGGATGTGCGAGCTCAGGGATGGAGAGCACAGCTTGGCTGTGGAGGGGTGGGGGTGGAGGGAGGGCAGAGAAAGCCAAGGCAGAGAGGAGGGGGAGGGGCAGACTGAGGAGCCTATAAGCCCGAGTTGTTTGGACTTGATCCTTCCAGGCCAACCTGAGCTATGATAGGTCTCTAACAAGGGAGGGATGCCATCTGGGCTGTCTTAGAAGGAGACCCCTGGCAGGGGTATACAGGTGCATTAGAGAGAGAGCGATGGTTTACGAGGCCAGTGCCACAATTCAGGCGTGAGATGGGCATGTCCTGAACCCTGCTCGAGGCAGAGGGAAAGGGCCAGGACTGACAGAGTGGGGAGGAAATCACTGCAGCTCTGGGGGGCCACCCTGTGTCCTGCCCATTTGGCCCATCATCCCTGGCTGCCGACCTCTGCCCTGGCTTCCTGGCTTCCTGGCTTCCTGACCGGGCCTAAAGGCTGCATTCAGGAAGGTACAGGGCCCCAGAGAATGGGCTGGACCCCACCTGGCCTCCCAGTGTAGACCTGGACCAAAAAAGAGGAATTCTGGGAGGGGGCTATGGACCTGACCAGGCCTGCAGTCTGAATAACAGACGGTGAGCAGGGACCCAGCACTGACTGGCTCTGTGTGTGTGTGTGTGTGTGTGTGTGTGTGACTAAGTGTGTGACAAAGAGGGAAAAAGGAGGGCCATATGTCTGTTTTCTTGGAGAAACAGATGTCGCCTCAAGTGGGTGAGAGTCGGTAAGGGAAGGAGAGTGCGGTTAGAGGACCAGCGCCACAGGAAAGATAACTGTCCCATATACAGGGTCCCCGGGTGTGAGTCAGTATTTCGGATTTCTCAGATATTTTCCTTTTGTCTCTGTAAACCTTTCTTCTCCCAATGTTTTTCATCCTCTCTCCAGCATGCTGGCACACCCCCACGCAGCCACGGGCCGGTATTGCCTCTGGCGTTCCTGGGGGCGAGGACCCTGCCGCCCGTCCCTGTCCCCGGCTCAGGCCTCTCCGTGGTCAGAGCCAGAGAGGGTGGAACAGGCCTCAGGCCAGTACCAGGGCGGTCTCTCCATCTCGCCTCTGCAGGACTCGCCTTGGGAGCACACCCTTCCCTCAGCCCCTCCTCTGACACTCCATGAGCACAAACCGTGCAGCAGGCACTTGTCCAGGCCTAGGGACCCAGGGCAAGCCTTTTCTAGAATCCCCGGCACCCAATCCCCTTGTTTGGGGAAAGTGGGATGAAAGTGAAGGAAGAGATCTCAGCGCCTCTCTCTGGTTTGTCCTTGTACTTCCGGGTTCTCTCTCTGCTTTTCTACCCCCTTTTCTGGCAAAAAAAAAAAAAAAAAAAAAAAGTGGAGACAATGGAGAAATTTGGGCCAGAGGGGCCTGGGTCCGAATCCCCAGTGAGGCCTGCTGCAGGCTGTGGAGTCTGTTGTACCAAGTCCCCGGCTCAGGTCCTGCTGGGCAGCCGGCAGAATGAAATGAGCGATGAATGAACCTAGGTGCCTCCCGAAGGCATTCTCTCTTTTGTCTTGTTTCTTTTCCCTCATCCCCTTTCTCTCATTTATTTAAGAAGAATTTCCTGGGCCTTCAATATGCTGGAACCGTGGGGGAAGAGGCTGGAGTCTGGTCTCCAAAGCCAGATTTCAGGAGCCTGGGAGCCTCTGCCTCCATCACGTCCCCTCTTGTCCCTTTAGGAAGTGGGGGGCCTGCAGGTCCTGAGCGGGAGGGGGGGGTTGGGGGGTGGCGAGGGGGTTGGACAGCCACACTTGCTCTTTGGGACATGGATCTGGTGGTGGTGGGGGGTGCGCAGGGGAGAGGCCGGAGGCCGTGGGGCTGCAGCAGTGGCTCTGTGGTCCCTGACACTCCTCTTTTCCTGTCTTTCCCTTCTCCCTGCTGCAGCCCATGACACGCTGCTCTCTCTCCCTCTCTTCCCCTCTCCCTCCATTCCTCTCTCCCCTTCGGCTCCCCCTGCGGCTTGCCAGCTGCCAGCAGATGACATCTCCTTTCATGTTTGGGGCTGAGCACGGCTTTGAATGTTCGTTTGATTCCGTTAAGATAATAGCTGGTTCACTGTCAGATGCAGACTGATCAGTTAAAACCTTAATCACTGCCTGTCTCCTCACACGGCACTTAGTTTTTAAGAGATTAATCCCCTCAGCCCTGCTCCAGTTCACATTCAGCTTGGAAAAAAAAAAAGGCAACGTTTGTGCTACCCTTGTTATTATTATTGTTATTATTGCCACCCTTCTTACTCTGCGTATTGGCTCCTTTCCTCTGTATTCTTTCAACTTTCCTTCTTTCTTTCCCCCCCTGCCTCTAAGCTTCCAATGTTTCCCTAGCTCACCTGTGTCCTCTGTCTTTCTCTCTTTCTCTCTGACACGCACACACACACACACACACACACACACGCACGCACACCGATGGCTCTCCAGAGGTAGCATGAGCACAGTAGCCCGATACGTGTCCTTCCTGCCTCCAGCATATGCCTGGATGTTATGGCACCCAGTGCAGGGGCAGGACGTGGTCCAGGCAGGTGCAGACCAGGACAGCTAGAGGGCACAGCTAGGTCTGTAGAGTCAAACACACCTGTCCCACTCCTCCCTCAGATATCCACATGCTGTATGAGCTTCAGGAGGAGCCTCAGTTTCCACGTCAGAAAAATGGGCACAAGAACACTTCTCCTGAGGAGGCTGGGAGCCTTGAATGCAGGAAAACATGTTGGATACTCACAGCACGCCCTGGCATTATTCCCGTTCCTCATTCCCATTTCCCAGATCCCATAAAAAGATCCTTCCCAGAGGTCGCCCGGTCCCTCCCTGAAGATGACATATCCCCTCCCGGTCATTTTGAAGATGCTTGTCATTTGATCACCTGTCTCGGCAGGCAAGCTTTGCTCAGGATTGAGGAAGGAGATCCTGCTTCACGGTGACCCAGAAAGGGAACTGGTGTTTACACTTGAACCCAGAATTTCACAGAGGAAAGTAACCAGAGGCTGTCTGGTCCAGCCGCTCCAAGCACGCGAAGAGGCTGAGGCTTAGAGATGGAGTGACCTCCCCCGGGGGTCTCATAGCTCGTTACAGCAGGGCTGCAGGGATTCAGACCTGGCTCTCACTGCGCCACCCAAGGAGAACCAGCCAGTCACACAAGCAACCAACATTTACTTGGCACGTACTGTGGGCCCTGCCCCAGGCCATTAGAAAGAACAACCAGTCTATGCCAGACTGGGTGGTACCCAGGCTGGCTTGGACCCCTTCCTGCTCCGGCTGGTTCCAAAGGCCCAGGAAGGCTTTCTGGAGGGGGTGGTGTGGGTAGAATTTGGGATGGCAGGAGATGGAAATTCATACCTGGGGGGCCGCTGGGAATCCCAGCCCAGTTCCGGCATGGTTTCTGTGCTTAGTGAGTTGATCCTACCGAGCACAGGGGCCATCTGCATGCCCTGTCTGCTTGGAAGTCGCAAAACAAAGCCTGGCGTGGCATTTGCAGGTGCAGAGATTTGTGTCAGGTGGAAGAAAGAACTCTCTGACCCTGAGGCATGGGAACAGGCGACCAGAGAAGCCTGGCATCCCCATGATTGGTGGCATTCCTTCCTTCCTTCACAGCAAAATGTGAAGAACTTGGGGTCTGGAACCAGACTGCCTGGATTTGAGTTGTTTGCTAGCTGGATTCCTTGGATGAGACACTGAACATCTCTGGGACTCAGTTTCCTCCTCTAAAATGGGAATAGTGCTGGCACAGAGAAAGTGCTACATGAGCATTAGTCATGACTTTTCAGTAAAGACGTATCGAGCATCCGAATGTGCCAGGCTCCATACCAAGCCCCAGGATACAGAGTTGAGCAGCACGTGGTCTACTGCGAAGATGACCTTGGTCCAGTGGGGAGGCCAAGTCATCCTACCCTTGCAGTCCCCTGTGGGCGGCCTCTAGCCCAGCGTCAGCGACGTCAGCGACGCCTCCAGGAAGAAGTCTGTGAGCTCCAGGAGGCTGGGACTCTATCTGTGTTGCCCACTGCTGTGTCTTCAGCGCCTAGAATAGTAGCAGCTGCCAATCTTTGCTGAACGGACGAGTGAAGAGCCAGCTGATCTAGGTCCCAGAGGAAGAACCGGATGACAAATGTCCCTTCTCTGGGTCTTAGTTTTCTCATGTGTGAAATGGGGGGGGGGGGGGCTTGGACTGGCATCCAAGGGCCCTTCTGGCTATTCTAGAAATCTGTGCCAACTGGCAGGGCGGGGTGCCAACGCGGGGTGTAGGGAGGGGGGAGGGGGACGATGAGGGTGGGGTAGAGGTTTCATGCTAACCGGTGGAGGTGGGGATGGGGAAATGGACGCCGAGGTGGGTTCCATTCCTGCTTAGAGGCAGGGGGTTGTAAAGGGCTGGGGGGCTGCGACACCCTCCCCCCGTCCCCCGCACCCCCTTGCCCATACCAGCAGGAGGCGGCCCGGGGTTAATGGTATGACATCCCCAGCGGCAGTCAGCCCAATGGGCTTCTGAGGCCTTTTCTAATTTGGTGAGCGCTGAAGATTAGAAGGCAGGGAGAAGAGAGTTTTCCTCTCTCAGGTTATTATCCTGCCAACTCCCTGGGCACCCAAGGGAGGGAGTCAGCGTGTTCCAGGAGAAAAGGAAGCAGGGCCTGGCATTCTGGATCGAGCGCCCCTGGGGAGCAGGGAGGGAGCCAGGGCTGGTGCAAATAAAACTGATGCTATTAATGGATCTGGTGCTGGTTGAAATGGGAGCAGCAACCATCACTGCAGCTGCGGAGCCAGTGGGGAGGGGGGAGGGGCTTCCTGGAAGTAGAACTCACGGATGCTGGGAGTCTTGGCCTTGAAGGGACCCTAGATTTCCCTTTTCCTGAAAAAGAGGGGCAGCCTCACCGAGCTGGGTCACAGGGTACGTTTCCCTCCACCCCATGGCTCCTTAGTCCAGGCCAAGGGATACAGAGGTCTGGCTTAAGGCCCATCCCACTTCTTCAGGGAAAGGCCAGTGCCTCCGGGTCACTGGACTCCTGTCCAGAGAATTCCATCACATACCTGGCCCTGCTCTCAGCTCACACTGGGGGGAATGAGAAGGAGGGAGGGGCAGGCTGGGGGTGGGGGTGGCTACTCTGGTCTCAGAAAGGGGCCCCATGATGGACCTCCTGGCCAGAAAGAGCATCCACTGAGGCCTGCCCTTGGTGACTACGGTCCTGCCATTAGACCATCCTTGTTAGGCTCAGACTGAGTGGTGCCCAAGGAGGGCACCAGTTTGGAGGCCAAGGGTGCTGAGTCGTAGCTCTTCCTTGACCCGCCGACCAGCTGGGTGACCTCAGGCTGGGCATCACCTGTCTTTGGGCTTCAGTTTCCCTCATACGCTGTGGACCCAAACGGGTCCTGCTGGGAGGCTGGGACCTGTGTCAAAATGTGTCTGCCCCCGAAGCCACCCACTTATTAGCTCCTCAGAGGAGGTTCCCTACCGGGTCACAGCCGAAGGAGGAGACTGAGCCAGGTGCAGCGGCAGTGGCTGCTGTGGGAGGGACGGAGCAGCTGGGCAGGAAGCTCCATGCTGCCCACTGCATGAGGAGGGGTTCCAGGGCCCGGAGGGCAGCCGCGAGGACCCGCATGCGGTAGCCTTGTGGGGCACCCTTTCCAGACCGTTGGCTTACTTAAATATTAGGCGACCTGAGTGAGTCATTTTTAACATGCCCCCATAAGACCAAGTTATTACCTTAATAATAGGAGGGTTTTTTTTTTAAGTTTATTTATTTGGAGAGAGAGAGAGAAAGAGAGAGAGGGTACAACTGAGGGAGGGACAGAGAGAGGAGAGAGAATCTCAAGCAAGCTCCACACTGCCAGCACCGAGCCCAACACCCAACGCCCAACACCCAACACCCAACACAGGACTCGAACCCACGAACCGTGAGATCATGACCTGAGCTGAAACCAAGAGTCAGATCCTCAACCGACTGAGCCACCCGGGGGCCCCCATAGCACCATAATGAATCAATAGTCCATACCAGATAAATAATAATGGCCAGAAAAGACAGACAGTTGAAACGTTCTATTAAAACATGTATGATCATAGCAATAAATAAATAAATAAATAATAAAGTGAATATTACAGTTTAGAAAAGACAAAAGTATCTGATTACCACTTAAAAATTATGTTCATGGTTTATCAGAGGTCAGGGGGAGGGAACCACAGGAAGAAAAGCTCCCCCAAGAGTGAACTCTGGGTGTTTCAGCAGATGCTCTGCATGAACAAGAGAACTAAGGCAGCTTGAGCTGGCTACTCTGTCGTCACTTATCTCTGAATGTACTCTGTAAATGCAGGAATGCGCACAGCTACGGGAGCTCCGGAGATTCTGAATTGTTACACACCTCCTCCCCAAATCAGGAGTGTAGCTGAGGAGTCTGGAATGCCTGGGGCTGGCTGTCTCCCCGAGAGTCCCTCAAATGAACTACCAGGTAGTGGACCATCTTTGTGACAGAGGAAGTACCAGAGATGGGTCCATTGGAAGCCCAGCAATGCAGTCATTGCTTAGAACACAGGACAACAGATTTATTTTATTTTTTTTCCCCAGGGAAGAGTATTTTATCACGAACACAGAATTGTTGGTACATGGTGATAAGAAAAAAGCAGACCGACTCCTACTTGATTTTATTGTTGTTTTAACGTTCTCTACACAATGAACCCTTTCATTGCCTGCACCCAGGGTAGACCACTCCCACTGCCCCCCCCAGGGCCCCTCCCCTGCTGTTCTCCATTGGGGTTTGCAGATCCACAGCCCCAGCCACAGCCCCAGTGTTCCAGAGACCTTGGCTCCAAACCCTCCCCAATCCGGGCGAGTTAAGAAAACAGAGGCAAATGGCCACATATTTTAATCATTGTGATTGTTGTTATTTAATAAATGTAGAGACTCTAGAGAGTTTCTCAGTGTACCTGTGCCACGGTCTAGGCATCTGTTAGTGCTTCACATTCATGGGCTCATTGGCTGCTCAAAAGCATCTCAGGAGGTAGGTTTCCTAAGCCCGTTTTATAGATGAGAAGACTGAGGCTCACAGGGGTTGTGTGCATCCAGTTTACATAGCTGGCAAGTGTTAGAGCTGGGTTCAAACTCCAAAGCCCACGCTCTTAACCTCTACACAATGGGCACACAGAGTGGTGTGAGGATTAAATAAAATAGTTCACATAGTCTATATTATCCTATCGTCTGGTGCATAATAAATATGCTAGTAATGATGAAGGACATAACCATTCAGAAATATAATAATAACTGTAAAGTGCTTGCCTGTGCCTGGCACAAAGTACGTAGCTGGAAAGAAGGATAATACAAGGCTTTATTTGGTTTCACATCCAAAGAGTAGAGCAAGCAATGTTGCAGACATTCAGAGGATAGGGGATTGTTTTGAAATGGCTGAAGGGGTCAGAGAGGACTTGCTGGAGGAGGGGGTCTTCATTTCAGCTTTACATCAGGCTGCCTTCAGGAGCACTGTCACCTTCCCTGCTCCCACTCCACACACGTGAAACGGGCTTTGTCTTGGTGACTGACCAGGGCAGAGCTCCTAATGCATGTGGACCCCAGGCCCTAATCTCTTCCTTCTCTTTCAAGACTCAGCCTCCTCCAGCCCCTCAAGCTCCAAAGCCACCTCTGTCTCCCAGGCAGAATTTCTTCTTCCACCACTGCTGCCTCTGGTTAAACCTTGCCTGATTCTGTCCCACATTATACTCATTTGCAGACACCAAAGAATCCCTTACCTCCCCACCCTTTACGTAGACTGTAAGTGCTTTCTTTTTTTAAAAAAAAATTTTTTTTTCAACGTTTATTTATTTTTGGGACAGAGAATGAACGGGGGAGGAGCAGAGAGAGAGGGAGACACAGAATCGGAAACAGGCTCCAGGCTCTGAGCCATCAGCCCAGAGCCTGATGTGGGGCTCGAACTCCCGGAGTGCGAGATCGTGACCTGGCTGAAGTCGGACGCTTAACCGACTGCGCCACCCAGGCGCCCCATGTAAGTGCTTTCTTTTATTTAACAAACCCTTATTGAGTGCTTACCACATTCCAAGCTGTTCTTTTTTTTTTTTTAACATTTAGTTATTTTTGAGAGCGAGAGAGAGAGAGAGAGAGAGAGAGCGTGAGCGCAGGGAGAGAGAGAGAGACACACACACACAGAATCCAAAGCAGGCTCCAAGTTCTGAGCTGTCAGCACAGAGCTCCATGCGGGGCTCGAACCCGTGAGCCACAAGATCATGACCTGAGCCGAAGTTGGATGCTTAACAGACTGAGCCCCCCGGGGTGCCCCTGTTCCAGGCTGTTCTTAACTCATGCCAACAATAGCTCATCTAATCCTCATCATAAGTCTATGAGGTAATTACTATTGTCTCCATTTTACAGACGGGGGAACTGAGGCACGGATAGATATTCACTTAGTAAAATAGCAGCTGAGATTCAAACCCCAGGCCATCTGACTGCAAACTCCATGTGCTTAACCAGGAAGCTAAGCTTTGACAGCAGGAAGGGTTCCTTAGTCACTTCTCTACAGCCCCTCCCCACCCAGGCCTCGTCTTTCTTCTACAAGGACAAGTGCTGTGGAAATTTTTCTTTAAAAGCATTGAACCATTGAACTGATTTTACTTGCCAAACACCTGGCTCCTGACATCATGGGGGCCCAGTTGGAACCAGTGGTTCTCAACTGGGGACATGTGACAATTTCTGGAGGCATTTTGGGTTATTGTAACCAGGAAGAGCCGTGTGTGATGCTGGCATCTGGTGGGTAGAGGCCACAGATGCTGCTGAACAGGCCCCGAGGCTCCATTTTCTCACCTCTAAAGTAGGACTTAATAATACTGACTTCACAGGCTTTGGTGAGGGTCAGCCAAGATAATGGCCAAAGGTAATCGCTATTGAGACTATTCTGGGGTGGGAAATGTGGGGCAGGGAGGGAGTCAGGCCTACGCCCTCCTGTTCCTCCTCCCTCCAGGAGATGTAGTTTGCGGTGGCGGGGGTGAGAGGGGGGACGGATCTTAGGGGGGGGGCCTCAGAGAAAGGGAGTGACTCGATGGGGAGTCCCTCTGAAGTCCCAGGCCTGCAGGTCGCAGGGAACAGTAGACAGATGAGCCAGAGGTCAGGGAAGCTCTCAGGGGCCAGTAGCAGGCCCAGCCGCCTGCGGACCTGGCTCTGTCCCACTGGGGCCTGGAAGCCACTTCCCCAGACAGTAGCAATTATCGCAATCAAACAGTTGACACCAATTACGCACCAGGCCGAGAGGCATCGGCGGCTGCGCGGGCGCCTCGGCTTTGCATATCTTAATGCGGACTGACAGACGCTGACCCTTGGGGGCGCCGGCCTTGCCAGCTCTCAGCTGTTTCTGTGGCACCAATTTTCAGAGCCAAATTACTGCAGGGCCCGCCGGTTTGCAAGAAATAACTGCGTCCCGGAGGCAGAACCGTTTGCGCCTCCAGGGTCCCCAAAATGTGCAGCACAGGGCGCGTGGGGCTTGGCTGGACCGGCCCGTCCTGGGAGGGCCTAGCGCGCGCTGGGGTCTTCGGAAAGCGTCTATCAGCCCCCCCCCCCCCCCCCCCCAGGGAACCCACCACTTTTTGCCTTGAGGGTGCCTCTCAGGCTTGTTTATCTGCCCCCTACTGCGAGGTCTGGCTCTTCGCTCCCCATCCCCCGCGAGAGGGGAACAGGAGGGAGAGTCTTTCAGGAAGTAAGGCTGGTCCTGGATGCTTTTCTTTTCCGGCGATGGGGGCTGGATTGCACAGTGTTCGCTTTGCCGTTAGCAGGGCGCGCAGGAGTGCCACCCAGGCGCTGGGCTAGAAGCGGCAGGGACCAGAAACGGAGGCTACACGATGGGGGTGTGACGATTGTCTGGCCCTGCCACAGTGCCATGGCACCCGGCAAGTCAGGGACCTATGGAGCTCAGGTTTCCTGACCTGTAAAGGCCTTCTAATTTTAGGACAAAATCCCCTTAAGCAGGAGGGACATCCTCATAAGACCTTAGGTAAGTCCAGGTCAGGAGGTAACTTCAGGAGTTGAGATCACCAGGGCAGCTGCTTTCCCTCTGCTAACTTCTGACTTACTCCTCCTCCCCCTTAGGGAGCGCAAGCTCCCGGACAACCCGGCTCGTCTTCCCACCCCCAGACGGCGCGGGGTGCTCTGAAATACTACTGGGTGGTGAAGGAGAAACGAATCCTGTTTGCAACGAGTCTTTCAAGTCCCCGACTTTCATGAAGTGCGAGCCCTCTGCCCACCAGCGCCTCCCAGCCTCTGCAGGGTTGGTGCCCTCTCTGCCTCTGAGACTCTGATGCGTCTCAACCTCTTGAAGTGGCACGCACTAGGCTCTGTGAGTTCCGGGTGCCTGGTGCTCGAATAGGTCTCCTCTTTACCCCCAGACTCTCCCCCCGAGCCCTGTGCCAGCCTGTCCCGCCTGCCTGAAAGTCAAGGAGGTCTGTAGTGGGGCGGGGTCCTCATAGGGAACAAGTTAGACTCACCACCTCTGCCCAGCGGCTCCTTTGCCTCTCTGGTAGGAGGCAGATGATCTCACAAGAACACTTTCCCAGACCCTAATGTGTCCTCGCAACACTCCCAGTAAGTTCCCTATCACCCCCTCCGTGCAGGCGGCCGGCCCAATTTGCATCTCCTAGACGCACCTCCATCCTGTTTCCCCCATCTTGAGAAAACTAAGCATTTCTCCTTCCCGCAAAAGGTGTTTGGCCCTCTCCATTGTTCAAATGGAAAAACAGAGATCCGGCAGGGGCAGGGGTTGCCAGAAAAGCTGGGAGTGGGGCTGGGGCCTCAGGGGCCATGAAGCTCTGACGCACCACTGATGGAAGAACTCCCAACTCGGCAATTATTGGGCACCTACTGCGCGCTCATGTAGGCTTCCGGCCTTGGGCTGCCGATTCTTTGGCCCCGTCATGAGGACGGAGTAGTGCCAGGATGACTGCCCTACTTTCAAGACGTGGCCTGGGGACCCCCATCTAAGTGTCAGCCGCGCTCCCGGCCAGGGCGGCTCCGCAGCAAGCGAAGTTTCTGTGCGGATACCCCAGCCAATCTCCCCGCCAAGGCTCTTCGGAGTCCTGGCTCAGACCCCGCGGCCCAGGAATCCGGATTCCGGGCCTCCTCCTTCAAGTCGCCAGCGTCTCTAGGGCATTAGGGCTGCGCCCTGAGGTCAAGGGCGCCGGCGCGGGGCGCCCTCCGGGCCCTTGCCACACGTGCGCGTTCCAGCGCTGCCTCGGGGCCGCGTGAGTCACCGTCCCTGCCACGCGTGGCGCCCGGCCCAGGCGGCCGAGGCAGACGGCCGCCCGGGTGCCAAGCGGAAGTGGGCGAGATTCGGCCGCGCGCCGGGCGGAGAGGGGGACCGGGCCCTGCGCTGGGTGGCGGGTCACCCCGGTCCCCGCCCGCCACCCGCGCCCTCTGCGCCTGGCCACCGCGCTCCTCCGCCGCCCCCAGCGTGCGCGCGACTTCAGACCCAGCGTGCTCCCCGCTCCCCCCTCCCAGGGCGGGCGACGCCCCAGACAAGGACCGGGAATGTACACGTGTATCTCGTGTCAGCAAGTGCATCGGCCATAAAGGCCAAGCGGGATTCCTGGGGATTAACGATCAGACACAGGGAGCCCTGTTCTCTCCTTCTCCGCCCTCTTCCCCACCCCAGGAACAAGAAAAAGAAAAATCTGTTGAAAATGCACTCCCCCCCCCACCCCCCTTCCTTCTTCTTCTGCTCTCACCGACTTAAAAGAAAAATAAAATACATTCCAGGAACCAGGACGGCTGCGGAGCAAACTCAAACCAGAAAATGCTTAAAGATGTTTTAATGTCTTAAACACAGGGGCCGGTTTGTGTCTAAAAGTTTCCACATTAAAAAAAAAAAAGGCAGCAAATTCAATATTAAATATCCTTCCACCGCCTCCTGGGCCCCTCCACAGCCCTTCCTGGTTCCCCCTAGCTTTCTGGGGGCTCCACCTCCCCGTTTTCCTCTGCACCCCTCTGTTTTCAGCTGTGGGCTATTAGCACCCGGTGTGAACAGAGACCAGGCCCCTCCATAAAGTTTATATTCACATTCCAAAAATGAAAAAAAAAAAAAAAAACAAGGAAAAGGGAGAGAAACAACACCCTAGGTACAGGCCCAACTGCTCCTGCGAGCAGAGGCCTCCCCCTCCCCCCAGGCTCAGGGCTAAGAGGAGCTGTTAACTAGCAGCTGACAGACTTTTACAGCACGAATTAGACCCTCATTTGGCTCAGGATTAGCCCAAACCCTCCATCTCATTACTGCTCTGCCTTTTGGACCCCCCTTTCTTGGAGTTGGGGATTGTGGATAGGTTTTTGGGGTCCTGGCCAGGATGCTCACTCTAGGAGCTGGGGTGGGAGGGGACAAGGAGGCAGGGTGGAGGCTGCAAGGGGCAGGGGGAGCCTTGGGGTCCTGGCTGGGGCTGGAGGTGGCCAGCGGGAGATCCTGCAGAAGTCACTGGAGGAATTTGTGCGGTGGAATGAACTGGACACCTGCCTCGGCTGGTAGAAAAGGCAGGTGCTGGCTTAGAAGCTGGTCTCATTATTCCAAAGGATTGCAAACCTTGGGAGTAACAATAGTGATTGTAATTGTTCCTGAACACTTATTATATGTCAAGCTGTCTGTGAAACCCTTCTGTATTTAATCCTCATAATAAACCCACGATGTGGGCACTCGTATCCCCATTTTACACGTGAGGATACTGAGGCCTGGAGAGGGTAGAAAATTTATGCAAAGACACAGCCAGCACAGAGAGAGTCAGGATTCAAACCCAGGACTGAGCGACTGTAGACCGGAGACTTTAGGTCAAACTGCCTCTCCTCCTAAGATCCCAGGGGGTGCCTACTATGTAAGTGTCTGTTTCTAAGCCCTTGTTCTTTTTTTTTTTTTTTTAAATTTTTTTTCAACGTTTTTTATTTATTTTGGGACAGAGAGAGACAGAGCATGAACGGGGAGGGGCAGAGAGAGAGGGAGACACAGAATCGGAAACAGGCTCCAGGCTCTGAGCCATCAGCCCAGAGCCTGACTCGGGGCTCGAACTCAGGGACTGCGAGATCGTGACCTGGCTGAAGTCGGATGCTTAACCGACTGTGCCACCCAGGTGCCCCTCTAAGCCCTTGTTCTTAACCTCACCCACCAACTATCGGGAACTTGAAGCCTGAATTCCTGCTGGTAAAGTTCTGACCATCTCCTGCTACCTGTTGTGAGACACAGACCAGCTAGCACCTTCTCATTCTGGATCCACCCACTGGCTTCAAGAGGGGTTAGGACGGGCCCCTGGTGGGGTGATTGGCTTCTTTCCCCCTCTTCCTCCACCCGGTGAAGCACTTTACGGGGTGCGGGAGGCCCATGGGCAGTTAGGCAATTGCCAAGAGGGCTGGGGAGACAGGAGGCATTCACATGCACCAGATTCATGAGCAAGGCACGGCCAAGTTAGACAGCAACGAATGGCCGTCCTCAGTTACCTGCTGCGAGGCGCCAGGAAGCCAATGTCATCAAAATGAAGGGCTGGAGGTGGCGGAACTGTTGGTAGCTAGGCAGCTGTTTGGCCTCTGGGAGCTTGACTCTGCAGAAGGAACTCTAGCTATTTATACCCTCTTGTCCCTAGCCGAGGGGATGGGGGTGGAATTGCCAGTGTCTGGACACAAAGGACAATGTGAAATCTTAGCTTTCTCAGCTCCAGAGTGTTCTTGGTGGGATAAGATTCTCCAAGGGTGCAATGTGCCACTCAAGGGCCAGCCCAGAGCAGCAAAATGTCTGGTAATTCTGGAGCTGTTCAAAAATTTCCCTTCCTTCCTTCCTTCCTTCCTTCCTTCCTCCCTCCCTCATTCCCTCCTTCCCTCTTTCCTTCCTCCTTCCTTCCTTCCTCCCTCCCTCCCTCCTTCCCTCTTTCCTTCCTTCTTCCCTCCTTCCCTTCTTTCCTTCCTTCCTTCCTTCATCCCTCCCTCCTTCCTTCTTTCCCTCCTTCCCTCCTTTCTTTCTTCCTTTCTCCCTCCCTCCCTCCTTCCCTCCTTCCCTCCTTCCTTCCTTCCTTCTCTCCTTCCTTCCTTCCTTCCTTCCTTCCTCCTTCCCTCTCTCCCTCATTCCCTCCTTCTCTCCTTCCTTCCTCCTTCCCTTCTTCCTCCCTCCCTCCTTCCTTCCTTCCCTCCCTCCCTCCTTCCCTCTTTCCTTCCTTCTTTCCTCCTTCCCTTCTTCCTTCCTTCCTTCTTTCCTTCCTTCCTTCCTTCATCCCTCCCTCCTTCCTTCTTTCCCTCCTTCCCTCCTTTCTTTCTTCCTTTCTCCTTCCTTCCTTCCTTCCTCCTTCCCTCCCTCCCTCATTCCCTCCTTCCTTCCTCCTTCCCTTCTTCCTCCCTCCCTCCCTCCTTCCTTCCCTCCCTCCCTCCTTCCCTCTTTCCTTCCTTCTTTCCTCCTTCCCTTCTTCCTTCCTTCCTTCCTTCCTTCCTTCCTTCTTTCCTTCCTTCCTTCCTTCCTCCCTCCTTCCCTCCCTCTCTCTCCTTCCTCCCTCCCTTCTTCCTACCTTCCTTTCTTCCTTCCTTCCTTCTTTCCTTCCTTCCTTCCTTCCTTCCTTCCTTCCTTCCTTCCTTCCTTCCCTCTTTCTCTCTTGGTGGAAATTCGAGGACATTTTGAAGCATATGTAATACTTCGACTTTAAGTGCCCCTTACAAAGTTAAATCACTTTGTCAGTTTAAGAATGTAAAAATGTTTTATGTATAACTTGGTTTGCTCATAAAAGTCTTAATTTGGGTGTAGTTAGAAATGTGAGGCTGGAGAAGGGGAAGCTGAAATTTGAGGAGAAACCTCCAGGCCTGTAACTTGGAGCGGGGAAAACAAATACAAGGTGCTTTTATAACTTTTGTGTGTCTCCGCGTGAGGTTAGGCACACGTGTGTTTCCGGAGGTTGTCAGAGGCCACCCGTCAGTCTCGGGAAGGAGCCACCTGAGAACAGGACAGGGAGAACGAGGGACACACAGACAAATGGCAAGAGCAGGGAGACCAGAGGCCTGGAGCTGGGTTTTCCTAGGGATTTTGAAGGAGGAGGAGCATGGCTTTGTGCAAAGAGTGGGTCATTTTCTTCATGGGAAGTCAGCCCATTCCCCAGCGAAGACTCAAGTTTCAGTGTCTCTCTATTATCTAGCCCATCCCACAACTTTTAGCCTTTCTTCTGGTCGCCTGGCCATCCTCTGACTTCTAGTCTTTTTCCCCTGGAGCAAAGAGTCTCTCTGAAGGGCTCTAAGACCCCCTAAATGGGGTTCATTTCAACCGACACATATTAGGATCTAGTCTTTGCCTGTGGGTGCCAGGTGCAAACCACATCAGAAGAGGATAGCATCTATTTACTGAGTACTTTATAGGTGCCGGGCACTATATGAAGTGATAGGTGTATTTTATTAACACACTTAGTGTTGGGGGGGGGGGTGCCTGGCTGGCTCGGCCTGTAGAGCACGCGACTCTTGATCTCAAGCTTGTGAGTTCAAGCCCCACGTTAGGCCTAGAGCTTACTTAAAAAACATAGCAACAACAAAAAACAACACACTTAGTCCCAAGAGATGAGTCCTATTAAATCCATTTTACAAACGGGGAAGCTGAGGCACAATATGATTCAATCACTTGCCCAAGATCAATTAGATTTTGAGCCCCAGGTCTGTGCCCTTAACTGTTCTAGGATTCCAAGACCAGAAGGGTTCACAGGATGTTCCAAGGCCAGTTAGTAAGCACAGGGGTGGGGATTGTCTCTGCCCTTGGGCATCCAGAAAGGCCTCGTTGAGGAGATGCCTCCTGAGTGGCTGCAGAGGCAAAGGAAATGGAAAAGAACATTCTAGGGTAATGGGACAGCAGACAGAGACATCACAGGGTACAAACTCCAGTACCACATGCCAGGAGATAAAAATTGTTTTGGAATTACTAGAATGTAAATAAAGTGTGAGGCCAGAGGGGAAAGAGAAGGAGGATGGAGAGATAGGTAGGGGGAGGGCCAGCCCATGGCTAGCACATGCCATGCCTGGAGTTGAAGGTCTCTCTTTGGTAGGTTATGGACAGCCACCCAAGGGGTTATGCCAGGGGAGAATACCAGACATTGTGCATCCTTGATAGAATTCTCTGGGGGTGGAGGTGAGAACACCAGTTGGGACCTGGATAGGCAACTTGACCTTGGGAATGGAGAAATGACTTGAACTAGAAGGAAAAACAAGTTTTTTCTTTCATGTGTACTTTATGGATCTATTTATAGTCTGCCTTCTTCCATTAGAGATTTTTAGCAAGATCTCAGACTTCTAAATCCTCCTCAGAATGTTTACTTCACCACTGGGTAACTGGACCCAGTTCACAGTACTCAGTTTCTTCTCCGGAACCTGGTGTAGTCATCATAGCGAGGTGACCACACAAGCTGGTTTGCTGAGGTCTGTGCTGTTTCCACCTGTAATGTAATTGGTAATAGCACTCCCTTTCACATTGCAAAGTGTCCTGGTTTGAACTATGAATGGTGTGCTCACCCTAATTAAAAACATATATGGAAATGATGGTGCTAAATTACATGCAGGTACATTAAAATGAGCCTATTTGCTCCTAATGATAACCCTGTGAAGTTGGCAGGATAAAGGTTATTGCCCCTCCTTTTTTCCCCTTCCCTTCCCTTCCCTTCCCTTCCCTTCCCTTCCCTTCCCTTCCCTTCCCTTCATCTTTCTTTCCTGTTTAGTATCTGAAGAAAAGGAGTTTCAAATAAATGAAATGACCTGCCAGAAGGCACCCATGTAGTATGAAGTAGAGGCAGGGGGTAGACTCGAATCTTCTAGTGAATGGTCTAGAAGCCTTCTGCTGCACTGCTTCTCCCTGACTCTGCTGTGGTAGATTAAAGATGGCCTCATACTCTTTGTTCCTCCTCCTATTGAAAGGTGGACTCTAATCTCTCTCCTTGGATCTGGATTGGTCTTGGTGATTTGCATAACCAATCGAAATTGAGAGCAATGATATTCTGGGACTTCTGAGGCTAGGTCAGAAGAAGCTTCTGATTAGATCTTTTGGAATGCTTGCTCTCTGGAAGCCAGTCATCCTGTAAAAAGCCTAACTCCCTTGAGACTCCCATGCTGTCAGGAAGCCCAAGTTAGCCAAGTTAGAGAGAGAGAGAGAGAGAGAGAGAGAGAGAGAGATGGATCCATGGCCAACAGTGGTGGTATACTAGAAAACTTGCTCTCTGAAAAAAATTTCATTTTTATTTATTTTTTGCGAAAGAGAGCACAAGCAGAGGAGGAGCAGAGAGATTGAGAGTGGGAGAAAGAGAATCTTAGCAAGCTCTGCCCTTTCAGGATGGAGCCTGGCATGGGGCTCAAACCCACGAACTGTGAGATCATGACCGGAGCTGAAACCAAGAGTTGGACGCTTAAACGATTGAGCCACCCAGGTTACTTAGCACACTTTTAAGATGGCCCCTGCTGATTTAGAAGATTATATGGTGGAATGTTACAGTGGGAAGGGATCTCAAAGGACTTTCCAAAGGCTAATTTGGAAAGTTAGGGCCTAATTTTTCCAGCAGATATATTTCGGGTGGTGAAATCTTGATTTTTAAAATGTGAATGCCTTCCACTTGGACATGTACCCTCCAATTTGCCTATCACACCTCATTGTCTTACATATAGGCCAATCCACTCGTTTGGGTAACCCATCTGACTTTTGGAGTTTCCTGAGTGCTTGGTTCATATCCTTTCCTCTCATTTCAGACATAGGGAAACTGAGGCTGAGAGAGGAGAAGTTGGCTTGCCCAATGTCAAAGGTTGAGTGAGTGGCAGAATTAGGTCCTGGACCCAGGTCTCCTGACTTCCGGTTCAGAGCTCCGCCCACTTCCCTCCTTGCCTCCCCGTATCTCAACAAAAGTGGTACCCCTGTGTCCTCCTATATCCTAGGGAGCATCCTCTCAGCCCTTCCACTCACCATGAATGCCCCTGTGTGCCCATCCGGCAAGGCAGGAGTAAGGAGAGGGAGGTCTTTTATCCACATATAAAGAGCCAGAGATGGAAAAACTTTAGTTCCGCAGCCCCAGAGAAAAAGGGAATCAGAGAGTGAATGCTGGGAAAACATGGGGGGAAGCAGCATGGTGTGAGAGGGAGACCCTGGAGGATATTTCAGTAGGTTAATAACCTAAGCTGTTGCCAAGTTGAAATTAGAAAGAGCAAGGCTCTGCCTTCCGAATGTGGAGGAGGGGGGCTAATCCTGTCCTTTGATAAATGGATGACATTCTAGCTAAATGAGACGCTCCGCCCCAGTGGCTGCAGGGGGACATCGGGCTGGGGAGGCGGGGGCGGGAGGGGGCCTCCGGAGCCCCAGCAATGAGGTTAAGACGCAGAACTGTGAGACATTGGTACATTAGCACTGAAATTGCAGTCACTTTGTTAGCTCTTTATTAAATAACCTGCGATAGATACCGTGTGTGGAGGTACCCATCTTGGTTTGGATTACCAAAGCTTGCTCCCCCCGCCCCAGCTTTTCCTGAGAGCTGTCCCCTCCTGCTGCTTTCCTGGGTCCCCTCTGACCTGTTCCCAGCTCTTTGCCCTCGACACTCATTCCCTTGGATTCTGACCTGGACTTTTACAGCCCTTAGCAGCTCCAGCTTTTACTGCCTCTGCCTGCCTGGCCCCTCAGTGCTTTTGAGACCGTCCACTGGGAGGGCAGGGTTCTCCTCCCCACCTCTCCTTTCCCAGGGGCTCCCATCTCCGGGTAGTGGCCTGCAGTGAAGAAGTCACCTGCCTTTTGTACATTTCAGGGAGGGCTAGTGCCACCTGGGTCTCCTGCAAAGAGGGGTGACCTCCTGGGAGACCCTGGGCGTGCTACATGTTCAGCCACTTCCAGCTCTCTGGGGATGTGTTTTCTTCGCTCTCTTAAATTCACAGTTTTGTCTTTAGAGGTCTCAGAGATAGGGACTGCCTTATGTAAGCTTAAAACGAGCTCGGCTCCCGCCAGCTACAACCCCCTCATCTGGCCCCTCAAGTCTTCCAAATGCTGCATGAAGGGCCAGACATGATTTGATTTGGTGGGATGGTTGTCTGAAAGGGAAGACGGTTCAAGGAGGCTAGGGAAAGTTCCTGAAACCTGACTCAAACAATATGAGCACAGTTTATGATACTTCTCTCCTTTCGTTGGGGAAAAAGTGTTGGGCAAAACTTAGGCATTGGGGATTTAGGGAGAAAGCAGATGGGGCCCTATTGCTCAAGCTGCTCAGTCAATGATAATAATTAAAGTCTTATTAGTGTGGTTATAGAAGGCTTCATAAGGACCCCACCATGTGCATATGTGTAATGCATATATCACTTAATCCTTAAAACAATCCTGAGACAATAACTATTACTATCCCCCATTAAATAGTGAGACAATGAAGGTTCCCAGGTTTAGGAACTTGCTCAAGGTCACACAGCTAGTAAGTGGTAGAGTGGCATTTGAACCCAGGCTGTTTGGCTCTAGCTCTAGAATGTGTGCTCTTAAACACTACCTTACAACTCCAGGGTACTTTTCATGGCTGGGGAAGGGAGGTGGCTAGAATTCGACCTGAAGGAGATGTAAAAGATAATCCAGGGCAACCCTAATATCTCAGCTGAGAACCCAGGGCTCTGAGAATTGAGTGACTTTTCCCAATGTTGGAGTCCCTAAGTGGGTGTTGAACTCACAACACCCGTTTAACCTAATGGGCATCTTTCCTTTCCTCCGCTGCTGCCAGGAATCTGGGAAGGCTTCCTAATCTGAGTGGGATGCACCCAGTGGGGGGAAAGGCATTCCAGGAAGGGAGCTGAGCGGGAGCCAAGATGGAAACCCAAGGTTCCTGGCCGGTTCTGGGAAGAGTAAGTAGAGGGAAGAAGCTGGAACATGGGAAGCCAGCGGGCAGGGAAAGATGGGCGTGGAAAAGAAGATGGGGTCAGGGGTGCCTGGGTGCCTCAGTTGGTTAAGTGGCTGACTTCAGTTCAGGTCATGATCTCACGGGTCAAGGGTTTGAGCCCTGCGTCGGGCTCTGTGCTGACGGATGGGAGCCTGGAGCCTGCTTTGGATTCTGTGTCTCCCTCTCTCTCTGCCCCTCCTCCACTCACACTGTGTCTCTGTCTCTCAAAAAAACATAAAAAAAGTAAAAAAAAATATATACAATAAAAAAGAAAAAGAAAAAAGGATGGGGATCAGATTGGAAAGGGCCTAGAATATTTTGTTAAGAAGACAAGAGGGAGTTATTAAGGACGCCATGATCGAATGTATTTCATTGATGCTTTCTCTGGCCATTACGTGGAGGAGCATGGGGCGGAGGAGACATCCAAAGGACTGACATAACCAGTCTTCCAGAAGGCTCTGGTGTTACCAGGACATTCCCAGAGGTGATAAGCACACAAAAGAAGGACCAAAGGGGGAAATAGAAACTCATCAGTCAGAACCCTAACTTGATTGAAGTTTTCAAAAAGAAAGTTAAGGAAATTGTCAGGACAAGTTGAAAAGCTTTGAACCAATGGAGTTTTACTAATAAATAAAAGCCAGAGTGAGTTGCATTCTTCTTCACAAGGAGAAGCCTCTTTGGATAGAGGGGTGTGAGGTAAACGCTAGTAAGAGAGAGCTGTAGCCTGAGAAAGGCTCAGAGGCTAGAAGACAGTGCCTGGGTTCTCTAAGCAAATTCAAGTCTCCTGAGAGAAATGCAGAGAAGGAACGCATTAGCCTGGAGCAACCAGGGAGGGTAGGGGCTCTGCAAACCGCTGACCGGTTGTCCAACATTGACAGCAGTTATGATTCCAGCAGATAGTTTAAAAAGTCAAACAATGCTGGGGCTCCTGGGTGGCTCAGCCGATTAGGCGACTGGCTTGGTGCGGGTCATGATCTCATGGTTCGTGAGTTCGAGCGCCGTGTTGGGCTCTGTGCTGACAGCTCAGAGCCTGGAACCCATCTCGGATTCTGTGTCTCCCTCTCTCTCTGTCCCTCCCCTGCTCATGTTCTGTTTCTGTCTCTCTCTCTCTCTCTCTCTCCCTCTCTCTCTCTCTCAAAATAAATAAATAAAAAATAAAAGTCAAACAATGCTAAAAAGCTTACAACATGACCCAGCAGTCTTCTGTACCCTGCCCTGCTTCACTCCCCACCCTGGTTGCTTGGCAAGCTCACCAAAGACCACATTCTCAAACCTTCTGGCTGTTTCTTTTAGCCTTTCAACATGTTCTGGTACTTCCTTCCATACTTTAAAATAATACGCATGTGATACTGTCTCTTGATTCATTCATTTCAGATTGTTTTGTCAATATCCCCTGGTGAACATTACCAGGGTTACTCTGCTTCAGAGTGCTTGGAAGTGCGTGCTTCTGAGTCTCTTTCTGGTTAGACAGAATGTGGCTGTTGGTGGCCAATGACATGGTCCGAGGAGATGACGAGTACC
Organism: Prionailurus bengalensis; assembly: GCF_016509475.1. Taxonomy (NCBI): domain Eukaryota; kingdom Metazoa; phylum Chordata; class Mammalia; order Carnivora; family Felidae; genus Prionailurus; species Prionailurus bengalensis. Next base: position 39,177,338 of record NC_057349.1, on the reverse strand, counting down.
ACGTCTGAGACTGAAGAGTCTGGCACCTGCTTGTTTAGTCTGTCTGCACTACCATGGAACTGGGGTGACTTATGTTCCAGATGGTGTAGCTACAAGTCAATAGGGTTTCCAACTGAGTCCCTGAGTGACCATATGGAACAGAGCCCCTGGCCACCCGCTGGAGACGTGTAATGTGAATACGACATAAACTTCCATTATATTGTGCCATTTAGACTTTGGGATTGTTACCATAGAAGACCTTCATGTTAACAACTTCATGACTAATATGTATCTTAAAGGAGTTTAGCTCACACCCTCTTCTCCAAACCCTCCTGATTACATTTTAATTTTTGGTTAAGTCTACCATCATTGCTTTCAATTTTATGATTTTATGTCAAGATTGCTCACTGCTGAGCTAAATAGTGTTTTGTGATTGAATCTCTCCTATTGTAAAACTTGTTTTTGTTAAATTTAGCCATGATTTCATTTTAGGAATTAGTTTCCTTTGCTATCCTGACTGAATTCTCCTCTTTCCTCAACAACTTTCTCTCCACAATGTACCTCATGGAAATTTTCCACTCTGTCACACTGTCATATAATTTATCAGCTTCGCTTTCCTTTTTTTTTTTCTTGGAGAGAGCTCTCCTGAAGCCCTCCAAACTTCTGCTCTAATATGGTCTGAAAGCTTTTGTAAATGTATACACTTGTTGTTCCCTGTTTTCTGGATCCTGTGTTGTCTTCTTTTTTGGTTTAATTGGTCTTTTTGGTGGAACATAACTTATAGTAGCTTTTTGTGAAAGGATCATTGAAAGACTTAGTTTTTGAGGTTTTATGTATCTGAAAGTGTCTTTGTACCATCCATATACGTCATTGATAAATTGCCTGGATATACAAGTCTAGGTAGAAAATAACCGTGGCAGAAACTGCTAAGCTGTCCACCAAAATCTTGGGTCCACAGTTAGATTACGTTTCCCAGCCTCCTTTGCAATGAAGCTTGGCCATGAGATTAAGTTGTCTTAAATGGAAATTAACATTGCAGACCTGGTGCCTTCAAAGTCTCCTCTAGAAAGATGGGTGCAGACAATGAAAATGGAATCCTAGAGGTTGGCAGAGCCAGGAGATGAAAAGAGTGTTAGTTCCTGAATCACCACATGGAGATCTGTCCTCCCCTGAACAAGCCACACAAGAATGGTGTGGTGAGCTAATAATAAATACTTCTTGCTTAAGCCAGTGAAATTTGGGGGTCTGTTTGTTATGCAGGGTGGCCTACTCTAAAGTAGCACAGAAATTGATTCTAGGAGTGGGGTGGTGCCATCATAGAAACTGAAACAAGTGGCATTGGCTAGGGGTAGGTGGTGAAGAAACAGATGTAATAGGATGCGAAATGGGGATGCCCATTATGCTGGCACAAAAGCGTTTGGTAAAACTGATACTGGAGATAATTTAATATTCTACTGAGACTGTACTTAGGGTGGAAGAGGTGGGAAAAAGGCAGATAGGGCTTGTTGTTGGTAAGTACCTCCCTTAACAGGTCGTCATCAGGGAAACACTGGTCTGTTTGCAAGCAGGGATTAAGGGTTGAAGAAACAGCGTCTGGACTCCACAGAGGAGGTGATAAGACCAAATAAAGTCACAAGACAGTGAAGTCATCTCAGTTAAACAGAGGTTAGTCATCCCTGTGTCAAGATCAGGTTAAGGCCATTGTCTTTCTAATAAGCCTCTTGCTACAAATGGCTTTACAGTAGCTGATATTAATTTGAGAGAGATTGGCAAGGCACCAAAGAAGCAAAAACCAACCAAACAGACTTAAGAATCATGGTTAGGAAACTTTGAATGTGGTTACTAGCACATGTAACCAGTGGGAAATCAATAGATCAGAAATCTACTTGAAGGAAGAAATTAAATTCCCAAGGAAACCACAAATATGACCTAAAAAAAAAATACAACACTTGGAAGCCCAAGCTTCCATGAGCAACAAGTGGGCAGTGAAAACACTGGCACGCCCAAAATGGGGGAATCTTCCCATCAACCATGTCAGGTGTGGCCCCAGGAGATGATGGACAGGGGAGAATTTCCTGGAGGGCAGAGCAGGGGCTGTGGAATACAATGGACAGTTCCTCCAAGAGAGAAGATCCAGACTCTCATGAAGTAGCTTCCATTGCCAAGTCTGGGGATCCCAGCAGGGTTCCATCATTGTTATGGATCGGGGACAGCCTGTGTTTCCCAGTCTTCATTGCAATTACTCTATATATTGGATGTGTGCAGGGTTGGAGGGTATGACCCAACTCCTAAGTCTTTGGACCAGGAGAAATTCCATCAGACTTGACAGAAAAAGACTGCACATCACCTAGAGGACCTGGATATAGAGCAGAGCGAATAAGAGGGATGGGGCCTTGCTTTGACTCCCTTGGAAGAGGACTGTATTCTGTGAGTGGCAGGAAGGTCGCATTGCTGCTGCCTGTGGAAGGGATTGCCAGCTAGGCACACAAATCTGTTCTCGCTCTTCTTTGTAAGCACAGATTTAAGGTTGTATTTTCCAGTCTTCCTTGTTGGGAGGTGCAACCATATGCTAAATTCTCTCCAATGTAATGTGAATGGACATTGTGTGTGTCGATTTCATGCTTGGCATGTCAAGACTTCCCCTGTGTGGTCTTCTGTGCACGTTTTTCTATGGGCTGGCTGCAGATATGAAAGAAGGTTCTAGAGCAAGCATCCTAACCTGGGGTCCAGGGACCTGAAGTTCAGGGGATTCTATAAACTTGGTTGGGAAAAGTATATCTTCATTTTCCCTAACTTTGAACTGAGATTTGGCATTTCTTTCTGTTATGAAGCGACCACAAAACACAGTGGTATTAGTAGTACCTGTGACTTTGTCACCAGTAGAAATCACAGATATTTTCATATCACATTACAGTTGTTGCAGATATCTCAAAATATCATTACATTCATCACTGCTGGGGAATTACAGCAGTTATTAGACCTGCCACTAGATCGCACATAATTGCAGTCTTCCTGTTGACAGACAGTCATGCAACACAACTGGCCGACACTGAGCAGGGGGGGTGTTCAGCCACCAAATGGAGAAGTCACATGGTCTCATATTGGTGAGTCAGATATCTATGCTGCTTTCCAGTAATCCCTGCCTGCAGTTGTTGGTTAGTTAATACGTAGAGGTAAGTAAGTGTTTTTCACTGTTGTCACAGGTTTACAAAATGGGGCAATTAAAATAAGAATTTTAGGGGCACCTGGGTGCCTCAGTCGGTTGAATGGCTGACTCTTGATTTTGGCTTAGGTCATGATCTCATGGTTGGGGGATCGAGCCCCATGTTGAGCTCTGTGCTGAGTGTGGAGCTTGCTTGGGATTCTCTCTCTCTTTCTCTCTCTCTCTCTCCCTCCCTCTGCCTGTCTCCTTGCTCATGTGTGTACTCTCTTTCTCCCAAATTAAAAATATACGTATATGAAATAAAAAAGTATTTTTAAAATGTTTATGTTTTGAGAGAGACAGAGAGAGAAAGAGCAGGGGAGGGGTAGAGAGAGAGGGAGACAGAGGATCCGAAGTGGGTCCTGCACTGACAGTGGAGAGCTGGATGTGGGGCTCAAATTCATGAACTGTGAGATCATGACCTGAGCTGAAGTCAGACATTTAACTGACTGAGCCATCCAGGAGCACCCCACCACCCCTGCCAAAGAAAAATTATTAAAAAAATAAAAGAATTCCTAATTTCCTTGATGTTGAGAGGTACATACGCCACCATTGTCGTCAGTCTTCACACTGATGTCTTTAAAGAATAAATGTAACTTTAGTTCACTTAAATGTATTGTCTTGTTAGCTATTGAATTAATACAGGAACACATGTATTAATTACTATATCAGGTTGTCTCTTTATGTTTTGTTAGCTTTATGTCCAATATGTCCAATATAATTGGTTTGCTTTCTACTAATATTGGTTTTGTTTTGTGTATTTGAAAATATTCTGAGAAGGGGTCTGCAGGCTTCACCAGACAGCCAAAAGGAACCAGGGCATAAAAAACATTCAGAGGGATCCTGTGGCAGCATGGTTGAGCCACAGTGTGGAAGGATCTTGGGTCCCATGGAAGAACATTCATCCAGGACTATTATATGAGCAAGAAATCAATTTCTTTTTTTTAATTAATTAATTAATTAATTAATTTCCTAATTTACATCCAAATTAGTTAGCATATTGTGCAACAATGATTTCAGGAGTAGATTCCTTAATGCCCCTTACCCATTTAGCCCATCCCCCCTCCCACAACCCCTGCAGCAACCCTGTTTGTTCTCCATATATAAGAGTCTCTTATGTTTTGTCCCCCTCCCTGCTTTTATATTATTTTTGCTTCCCTTTCCTTATGTTCATATACTTTGTATCTTAAAGTCCTCATTTGAGTGAGTAATATGATATTTGTCTTTCTCTGACTAATTTTGCTTAGCATAATACTCTCTAGTTCCATCCACATAGTTGCAAATGGCAAGATTTCATTCTTTTTGATCGCTGAGTAATACTCCATTGTATATACATACCACATCCTCTTTATCCATTCATCCATCGATGGACATTTGGGCTCTTTCCATACTTTGGCTATTGTTGATAGTGCTGCTATAAACATTGGGGTACATGTGCGCCTTCAAAACAGCACACTTGTATCCCTTGGATAAATACCTCATAGTGCAATTGCTGGGTCGTAGGGTAGTTCTATTTTTAATTTGTTGAGGAACCTTCATACTGTTTTCCAGAGCGGATGTACCAGTTTGCATTCCCACCAGCAGTGCAAAAGAGATCCTCTTTCTCTGCATCCTTGCCAACATCTGTTGTTGCCTGAGTTGTTAATGTTAGCCATTCTGACAGATGTGAGGTGGTATCTCATTGTGGTTTTGATTTGTATTTCCCTGATGATGAGTGATGTTCAGAATTTTTTCATGGGTCAGTTGGCCATCTGGATGTCTTCTTTGGAGAAGTGTCTATTCATGTCTTTTGCCCATTTCTTTACTGGATTATTTGTGTTTTGGGTGTTGGGTTTGATAAGTTCTTTATAGACTTTGGATACTAACCCTTTATCTGATATGTCCTTTGCAAATATCTTCTCCCATTCTGTTGGTTGCCTTTTAGTTTTGCTGATTATTTCCTTTGCTGTGCAGAAGCTTTTTATTTTGATGAGGTCCTAATAGTTCGTTTTTGCTTTTGTTTCCCTTACCTCTGGAGATGTGTTGAGTAAGAAGTTGCTGCGGCCAAGGTCAAAGAGGTTTTTGCCTACTTTCTCCTCGAGGGTTTTGATGGCTTCCTGTCTTACATTTAGGTCTTTCATCAATTTTGAGTTTATTGTTGTGTATGGTGTAAGAAAGTGGTCCAGGTTCATTTTTCTGCATGTCGCTGTCCAGTTTTCCCAGCACCACTTGCTGAAGAGACTGTCTTTATTCCATTGTATACTCTTTCCTGCTTTGTCAAAGATTAGTTGGCCATACGTTTGTGGGTCCATTTCTGGGTTCTCTATTCTGTTCCATTTATCTTCGTATCTGTTTTTGTGCCAGTACCATATTGTCTTGATAATTACAGCTTTGTAATACAGCTTGAAGTCTGAAGAAATAAATTTCTGTTATTTTAATTTGGGGATTTATTGTTACCAGGGCGGATGGTACCTCATGTAAAGCATCAATCCACTGATTTTTAGTGTTTGTTGTTAGTCTTGGGAAGTTCAGTGCCATGCTGATATTTGTTCTGTGTCATTTTCCTGCTTTATGTAATCCTCACACTCACCATTATTATTTTTTTTAACTGAATCCTTTTGTTTTGAAATTTCACATGCTGTGCCTTGGGGTGGCTCTATTAATTATGCCATGCCCCCTCAGTGGGCCTTTTTAAATCTGTCAACTCATATCTTTGAATATAAGAAATTTTGTTGTCTCTTAGGCAATGTTCTTGTTTGCTATGTACCAAGTCACCCCCCAAACTTAATGACCTAAAACCACAACAATCATTTTATAACCTCTGATGAACTTGGGGAAGGCTCAATTAGGTGGTTCTCATGAGATTGTAGTCAGATGGTAGCTGGAGCTGCAACAGTGGGGACTGGAGCAGCTGGGGGCTTATAGGGCCTCTCTCTCTTCTTGGGGTAGCCTGTGTGATCCCTCCATATAGCCTAGCTTGGGCTGCCTCACAGCATGGTGGCCTTTCGGCAATCGGACTGCTTATGTGGTAGCTCGGGGCCCCAGGGCAATTACTCCAGCAAGTAAAGCAGAAGGAGTGTTGCCTTTGATGACCCAACTTTAGAAGTCACTTACTGTATTGGTGAATACAGTCACAAAAACCTTTCAAGTCAAGGCCAAGAGAGTTAGACAGCATCCCTTGATGGAGACATGGCAAGGTTTTAGAATAGTGTGCAGGATAGGAGGTGTTGCAGCCATCTTTGGGAAATACAACCTGCCACAATTTCAATTCTTTCATTATATTCTCCTAATAGTCCATTTTCATCCTCTGGGCTAATCCTTTAATTTTCTTATCTATTCTCTCTTATTATCCCTCACTTGATCTTTTTGTTCTACTTTGTAGGACATTTCATTGACTTTATCATCAACCTTACTACTGACTTTTACATTTTGACCACCATTTTTAATTTGTTCTCCATTCTTTTTTATCTTTTTTAAATATCACATCTTGTTTTTGGTTCATGGATGCAATATTTTCTGCTACCTTTCTGAGGCTATGAATTCAAATTTATTTGAATTGTTCTGTTTTCTACAACTCTTTATTTTCTCTATGAGTTTTTTCCTCCAATTTTCTTCCTCCTGTGGTGTTTGAGTCTTTCCTTAATATTTGATTATTTTTGGATGTTTCAGATTGGAAGTTTATGGATGGACTGGTATGTCTTGATTGGGTGGTTAGCTGGCTGTTTTTGTTGGGAATTCCAAATGCCAGTGTTTGCCAGTCTTTTCTCTGGGCCATTTGGTTTCTCTGGAGGCAGCTTCTTTCTTCTGTTTGGGAGTCAGGCTGCTGGTGTCTGGAGCTGAGTGGGGAAGGGTCTATGGAGCGCTTCACCATGTGGACTCTGGTTTGATTTTCCTGGGCCTTTTGATGTTCCCATTTTGGGGCCTCCCTGGTTCACTTATCATGCCATAACGCCAGAACAAGTGTCAGGTCTCCTGAAGGTTTGGGAAGGTGTGATTGGCTAATTGTATGGAGTATGTGGGTCCCTAGAATGGTCTAATTACTCCTTTATACAGGGTTTCAAACAACCCCTGTGGCTAGCCCTCCACCTCACTTTGGTTTTCTTCAATATCTAGTGTCTCCCATTTTTATTTATTTATTTATTTATTTAAAAATTTTTTTTCCCAACGTTTATTTATTTTGGGGACAGAGAGAGACAGAGCATGAACGGGGGAGGGGCAGAGAAAGGGAGACACAGAATCGGAAACAGGCTCCAGGCTCTGAGCCATCAGCCCAGAGCCCCACGCGGGGCTCGAACTCACGGACCACGAGATCGTGACCTGGCTGAAGTCGGACGCTTAACCGACTGCGCCACCCAGGCGTCCCGTGTCTCCCATTTTTAAATCTTTCCTAAATTTTCTGTAGTCGATAGGTTTTCTTCTCCATGATACCTCCTGCAGATATTGGGATTTGACTTTCCTTCTCTTTGCTAGGTCATATGCCATTCTGCCATCTGTTCTGTTTCTTATTGCGCTTCCGGGATTTACATGTCTCCTAATTCTATGGGAGATGAAGTTATGTTTCTGTTTCTTGCTTTCTTTTACATTTAGTGTCATATTCAAGAGGGAAATGGGTGAAATCTGGAAGTCTCTCATGCCCCCAGTGTCACAGTGGGCTTTGTGGATGAGCGTCCCACAGGCCCCATGCTCAGGAGGGGCTGGCACCTGATTTAATGCTTTACTGCTGCCATCTTGAAATTTGTTCTCATTTTCAAAGAAGGGTCTCTGTATTTTCATTTTGCACTGGGCCCTGAAAATTATGTAGCCAGTCCCATCCACTGTTGATCTCCCAATCTATCTTCCCTGTTGTCTGTGTGATTGTTTTGAAACAAACCCCATCGTGTCAAACTCTTGCTCAAAAGAATTCAGTGGCCCCCAAACTTTAGAATGAAGTCCAAGTACTCTAGTGTGTCCAGCCATGGTAAGCGCCCAGATGGACCACCACTGGGCCTAATAACTGGTCTCTCAGTTTCCATCTTTAACTCCCTATAGTCCAAGGAGTCCTCTTTAAAGGATAGCCTTGATAAGTCAGTCTCATTCTAATATCTTCATACTTAAAATGCAGCGTGAGTCCTCAAAGCCTCCTGTGATGTGAGTTTTACTTACCCTCTGACCTCATCACAGCTTTCACCCGCTCCATGCTTCCACTGGCCTCCTTGCTATTCCTTTCTGCTCTGCCTGGAAAATTATTCTCCCAGAAAACGGCACCCTTTCCCTTGATTCAGATTTCTACTGAAATGTCACCTTCTCAGAGGGGCTTCATAGACAACTCCATCTAAAACAGAACCTCTCACATCATTCTCTATTCCCTTACCTGGTTTTGCTTTTCTCATATCATTGGCCACACTATAATTATATTTGCCTATTTGTTAATTATTTGTCTTTCCCAATAGAACATAAGTTCCATAAAGGCAGGAGTCTGGCTTGTTCACTGCTTTATTCCCAGTGCCTCACTCACTAAGTATTGGTTGAATAAAAAAATTTTTTTGTTAAGGTTTATTTATTTTTGAGAGAGAAAGAGCAGAGCATGAGTGGGGAAGGGGCAGAGAGAGAGAGGGAGACACAGAATCCGAAGCAGGCTCCAGGCTCCAGGCTCTGAGCTGTCAGCATAGATCCCAATGCAGGGCTTGAACTCACAAACCATGAGGTCATAACCTGAGTAGAAGTCAAATGCTTAACCAACTCAGTCACCCAGGCGCCCCTTAAAAATATTTCTTGAGTGAATGTGTTTCAAGAAATATGTAGTAATCCTTACTACTGGGTAAGATATACAAAGCAATGGCACCTTCCTGTGTGGGGTTGGAACCATCTTTTCTGATATTATAAGGGGCTGGTTTCAGTGTCATCTTCTTTGGGGCTCAAGAAGATAGTCCTCTATGCATAGATCATATGTGGTTTACCCATCCATTTTCCTACTAGATTAGGAACACATGAAGAGTAGAGACTGTTTATTTATCCTTATTTTCCTATAGCCTAGGAGGGTATCTGGCACATTGGAGGTACTCAATAAATATGAATTAATAATGAATAAGGCAATTCCAAAGCCACAAATGGCATCAAGGGCAGAAACCCCCCCCCGAGAGAAGTTAAAAATTTGTTTAGAATTTTCCAAAGGCTAGGGTTGAGTGACATGACTCTCTGAGTTCCTTCAACATGACAGCAGAAGCAGCCCAGATCCTTGTGAGTATAAATTCAGATTGTCAGTTGGCAGGGAACAGTGCAATGAGGAGGGAGGCAGAAGATGAGGTCAGAGTCTCCTATTGTTGGTGACAATGGGTGGTATCTTGGTACGGGCAGAGTTGTGGGAAGGGATTAAATTTTGTATATCGTTTGAAATTAAAGCCAATGTAATTTGCTGATGAGTTGTATTTGGGGTGTAGAGAAAGAGAAGAACCAAGGGTACCGCCAGAGTTTTTGGCTTATGTAACTGCTTGCCAAGTAGTGCCATTTACAGAGAAAGAGGAAGACCAAGGTTGTAGAGCAAGAGTTCATTCAGAACACAGTAGGTCTGAAGTGATGGTTATGCTTGTGAGTAGAGGTGTGGAGAGGGCAGGAGATATGAGGCAGGAAAATAGAAACCAAGTGTGGGATGGATATATGCACTAGGGAATCAAGAATGTATAGATCATATTCAAAATTATGAGACCACATGAGACCATTGTACTGGATTGAGTAGCATCCCTTTAAACTTTATATCTATTATGAGCTGTGGATGTGATCTTATTTGGAAATAGAGTTTTTGCAGGTTTAATCAACTTAAGATCATTTTGCATTAGGATGGGCTCTAATCCAATGACTAGTATCCTTTTAAGATGAGGAAGATTTGGACACAGACACATGTAGAGGAAGACAGCCATGTGAACATGGAGGCAGAGATAAGAATTACGCTGCTGAAACCAAGGATTTCAGGCAATCACCAGAAGCTAGGATAAGCAGGGACAGATGCTTCCCTTGAACCTTTGGAGGGAGCATGTGCCTTGATATTAGGCTTCTGGCCTCCAGAACTGCTCAAAAATACATTTCTTTTGTGTTAAGCTACCCAGTTTGTGGTACTTTGTTATAGCAGTCCCAGGAAACTACTATAATCACCAAGGGTATGAGTGTAGATCGTGGGCAGGGGTGTCCCAAGGATGGAGTCCTGAAAAACTGGGGACTGACTTAGAAACTGACTCTGAAAGAGGTCAGGAAGAGGAAGAAGATCCTGCAAGAGAGACTGAAAAGGAGGTAGGATGAAAACCAGGGCAGGTGGAGGTCACTGGTGACCTTGACTGGCTCAGTTTTGGTGGAACGATCAGTATGAATTGGAGAATGGGATATGAAGAAGTGCAGATAGCAAGCAGGTAATAACTTCCATGGTCCTTGATTTTATAGTTGGAAATGACAATTTTCTCATCTCATCCCTGCAGCGACCCTATGAGATGGACATGATTATTCATAGAAAAGGAAACTGAGACTCAGAGGTGTTAGAGAATTTGTCCAAGTCCCCTAACAGACAGAAGTATCTGAAACAAAAGCTAAGGGCTTCCCAGGAAACCTTTCCATTTAAGGAAAGCCTTTTCACTAGCCCTTCACTTGGGCCATTCCCTCACCTGGCCTTTTCCGATGTTCGATGTTCGGGGGTGGGGGGCTATCCCTTCCCCTACCCCCATGATTCTGTCTTATGTGGGGCAAGAGAATGCATAGCAATGGGGAATTTTGTCCCAAAGGATAGTCTTTTTCTTCTCTCCACTCTATGTCTTCAAGTAGAGGTTGAACACTCAAATGCTTCCAGGGGCTAGGCAGGTAATGGACATGAGTTAAGTGTCAACCGAAAGGGACATTGGGAAATGGTTCAGGCTGAGGGCAAAGGGACCAAAGGCTCCACCAAAAGGTATTCAAATTCAAGTTTCAAAAACTGAGTCGGCCAACAAATGTGACTATGATTAAATTTGGTCCCAGGCCGGCGTGTGGACTCAGATGCTTTAAGTCACCCCATCATGCTTCCTTTCCCAGTGTCTGGGATCCATCCTTCTACTCCCGAGGTTTCCTGTCCTGACACAAATGTGTGCTTCAAATTCAGCTGCATGACTGATGTCTAAAGAAGACCGGATGTGGGGCGTCTGGGTGGCTTAGTCAGTTAAGCGTCTGACTTCAGCTCAGGTTATAATCTCACAGTTCTTGAGTTCGAGCCTCACGTTGGGCTCTGTGATGACAGCACAGAGCCTGGAGCCTGCTTTGGATTCTGTGTCTCCCTCTCTCTCTCTGCCCCTCCCCCTCTCACACTCTGTCTCTCACTCTCTCAAAAATAAACATTAAAAAAAATGTTAAAGAAGACCAGATGTGAGGGCTGGGGAGACACTGTCACCCCACAGTCCCTGTCCAGACCTTTATTCTCTCCTGGGTCTTCATCTGCCTTCTCTCAATGTGTCTTGCTGTCAATCCCTTACTGGCATTATGCCACATACTGGCCATCTTCCATTTGCCTCTCTAGAACCCATGTTTGGCCACCTTGGGTGGATGGTCTGTATGGGCTGCATGAATGGCCTTCATGCCCTGGTTTGGTTTCACGTTGGGTGGGAAACCTGACTGAAGGTCCAAGGGAGGGAGTAGAGTGAGGGTAGAGCACCTATCTCCCTGGTTCTTTCCCCAGAGGGTTGATCTAGGCTTCACCAAAGGGCACAGCTCCTCTCCAGGTAGTCTTCTCTCTCTGATTCTCCTCCTGGTTCTTCTAATTGATTCTTCCTTTTTTCTTTAAGAAGTGGTTACATCTCTCTGCTTTTATAGCCCCAGCCACTGCACTATCCCTTGGGGTTTCACCTGATCTGTCCATATATACCTTTGAATGTTATAGTCCCTTTGTGTTGGTTGAGTAGTTTCTTCCTCCTAAATTCATGTCCATCTAGAATCTCAGAACATGACCTTGTTTGGAAGGAGGGTTTTTGCAGATGTAACTAGTCAAGATGAGGTCATACTGATTTGGGGTAGGCCCTAACTGATGCCCTTCTAAGAAGGCCATGTGAAGACACAAGGAAGATGGCCATATTGTGATACAGGCAGAGGTTGGAATGATTCAACTACAAGCCAGGGAACACCAAGGATTACAGGCAACCACCAGAAGCTAGGAGGGAGGTATGGGACAGTTTTCTCTTAGAGCCTCCAGAAGGAACTAACCTTGTCGACACCTTAAGTTCAGACTTTTAGCTTCCAGAACTTGGAGAGAAGTAAATGTCTGCTGTTTCAGCCACCCAGCTTGTGGTAATTTGTTACAGAACCTCTAAGAAACCTAATACACCCTTCATCAAATTTTCTTTCAATTCTTCAAACTTGAATGTGTCGTCTCTTTCTTGTGGGGACCCTGGCTGATATAATTCTCTAGCTCATCTCCAGGGGCTTTCCATTACCCTCAGTAAGCCATAAATTCTCTCTCCTTGGAACCTAAGACCCTCCCACTGCTTTTCCAGCCCTCTTTTTTCCTGGTTCTCTCAAATGTGAATCCCTTACCCCAGCCAAATGGTCTTCTGATTCCTGATCCTACTTTACATTTGTTCCAGCTACTCTTTCCTGGTTCCTTGACACAAACTCATGCATTCTTAAGCCCAACTCCACTCTTCCTCCCCCAGCAGAAAACTTTCTGGATCAACCAGCCTGTGGAGTGGACCGTATTAGCTCTTGGTGTCAACACATTCAATCCAGCAGATGGGGGGTAATCGCCAGTGGTATTCACATGGTGTCCTGTGTGTGCTTCTCCCCAGCTAGACTGCAGGCTCTGTGAGATCAGGAAGAGTGCCGTATTCTCCATGACAGGTCCTACAGTTCTGGGCACATGGTAACTGGAGTGATGAAAAAGCCTGACATGTTCCCAGAACTGATGCTGTTAGTGTACTACCAAAGGAAGAGGCAGGCAGGGCCTTCTAGGCTCCATGGAGAGGTCCACAACTCAGCGACTCAACATGGGGGTCTTTGGGATTGACTAGCTGCAACCCATCTGTGACATCATAGTAGGGACAGGCGCCTTCAGTGATGTGTATTAAGTGGACTTCCATGGATTCAAAAAGACACTGCAAGAGGTGGAAAAGAGAACTCCCCCTTGTCTTCAATTACATCTTTCCTCTTGTCCCCTCTCTCACATTTCAGTTTCCAGCCCAGACTGTATAAAAGAGTCAGTCTGACCAATTCCCCTACTAGAGGTGTGTGTTGGGAGAGAGGGTTTTGTGGGATGTTCTAATCTCCCAGGCTGAATCCTCTCCTCCTTGTCCTTTACCCTCCTCTCCCTTCCCAGAAAACTCCTCTGACTCACTGATATTTCACTCCCTCCCACCCCAGCTCCCAATTTCTCTTCATTTTAGAGAAAATGAAGAGACATCCTTTTGTAAAATCCATGTCTAAGTCCTTGCTCCTGGAGGAAGACAACTTCCTTCGGAAAGAGGCAGGGTGAGTATTGCATTGGGACAGGGAGGCTGTCGTGGCATTTTCTTTATTTCTCTTTTCAACTGATCTGAATTTCCCCTCCTTTAGGAAAGCCAGGTGCCCCAAGGGATCAAGGTGGGAGGCAGAGGGAAGCCCTCAGTCTCTGCCCTCTAACTCATCGGGGACCAAGCTCTGCTTCTCTGTGCCCCATGTCTCTGAGCCCTGCCTCTGTGGGTGCAGCGTGAGGACCAAGGCAGTGCTACACCCCTGGCCCTCTCCAGTTTCCCACCCAACCTCTCAGGTACTCCCTAAATTGTCAGTAGGGAGGAAGCAGCAGTCTCCTCCAGTGATTATCTTCAGGCCTCAACTCTCCCAGAGTTCTCCAGAGCCCAAGGCCAAGACCAAGGCCAAGGCCCAGCTGCTGTCTTGGGGTGGGTCAAGAATTTCTTGCAAAGGCAAGTCACGCAAGCTGATACCCATGGGCGTGTGGCCACAGGGATTTCTTGACCCACTCGCCAAGTCCTTGCCAGGGGACTCACTGCACACTATGTCCCCTGGGAAGGGAACCATCTCCCCAGCCAGGAAGCCACATCCCCAATGATATTGTGCAGGGTGACAAATGCCAGTCCTCTCTACCATTCTTATTTAAATAAAAATGTATTTAGTCAATTATGGTCTTTCTCTTGTGTCTACTGAAAGCATGGTAATCGTCTGTTTGAATTGAGAATATATTTTATCTTCTCATTCTACTCCCAGTTGGGTTTTCCAGGGTCCTGGTCTTATAATTGAGAGTGTTAATGATTTTTCAGTTATGGCTGCCTGTAACCCTGGGCACAGGGTACACTGTGACATTTGGATTTTTTTTTTTTCCTCTAGTGTCCAGTTCCAGTGGGCCATGGACTGAACTACCTGAGTTCAGTTTCAATAAACCATCAACCTAGTGGAATTTTGACTGGAATTGTATTGAATCTATATATCGGTTTGGTGAGAGGTGGTATCATTAAAATATGAGTCTTCCCATTTGTGAACATGGTATATCTCTCCACTTATTTAAGACCTTAAATTCTCTCCATAATGTCTTACAGTTTCAGTGTAGGAGTCTTGCACATTTTTCGTTAGATTTTTTCCTGGGCATTGGAAGGGTTTTGCTGCTGTTGTAAATTGTATTTTTTATAAGGATTTTTAAAATGTTTTTATTTATTTTTGAGAGAGAGAGAGAGCATGCAAGCAGGGGAGGGGCAGAGAGAGCGGGGATGGGTACAGAGAATTTGAGGAAGGCTCTCTGCACTGATAGCAGAGACCCTGATGTGGGTGGGAACTCAGGAACCATGACATCATGACCTGATCCGACATCAGACGCTTAACCGAATGAACCACCCAGGCACCCCTAAGGAATTTTTGTAAGTACTGGTGATGGGTAGTGTAAGAAGGAGAGCCTCTGCAATACCTACCTTTGTCTTTTTTTCTAAAAGAACAGCTTTACTGAGATGTAATTCACATACTATACAATTTGTCCATTTAAAGTGTGCAATTCAATGGTAGTATATTCACAGACATGTGTAATCCTCATCATAATAAATTTTAGAGCATTCTATCACCTTGTAAAGAAACCACATACCCTTTAGGTATCACCCACCTATTATTGCATTGCTTTTTATGATTTGATTTTCTATTTTTTTGTTGCTGGTATAAAAAATTGTAATTTATCTGAGTATATCACTTGCATTCAGTGACTTGGCTAGATACACCTATTAATTCTAGTAGCTTGTGATTCTTTGGGATTTTCTATGTACAACTTCATGTCATATATGAATAAGAATATTTTGCCTTTTCCCTTCCCAATCTTAAAGCCTTTCATTTCTTTTTCTTGCCTCATTGCCATGGCTAAGACGTCCAATGCAATGCTGAATAGAAATGTTGAAGTGGACACCCATTATCTTGGCCTGATCTAAAGCCATGCTGTATCCCTAGTGTTTAGAACAGTGCCTGGAATAAAGAAATTGTTTCAGGCAGGACATTAAAATTTTTTTTGATGTTTTTATTTATTTTTGAAGGAGAGAGAGAGAGAGAGAGACAGAGCATGAGTGGGAGAGGAGCAGCGAGAGAGGGAGACATAATTCGAAGCAGGCTCCAGGCTCTGAGCTGTCAGCACAGAGCCCCATGAGGGGCTCGAACCCCACAAACTGTGAGATCATGACCTGAGCCGAAGCCGGATGCTCAACCGACTGAGCCACCCAGGTGCCCCAGGCAGGACATTTTTTGATTAATTGATGTCAATTTCCTCTTTTCCAGAGCCCTATGATTATGAAGCATTGTTCCAGGGCCTGGAATTATAGTTACCCCCAGAGAATCACACAGTTCTCTTGGGAACTTCCAAAGTTCAATGCCCAACTTACTTTTGACTTTGAAAAAATGTCGTTTTTTTTCTCTTTCAGGTTGTTTAGTCAACATCTGCGATCCCTTCTTCCCTAACTTGCTATATGTCAATGATAGAGCTCTAGGGTGGAGCCTCAGCCTTCTCAGGTGCATTGCATGGCGGTGGACAAGTCCTTCCCCATAAGTCCCTTAGACCCTAGAGATTTCCTCCAGTTGGGTTCTAGTGCAGATGTGATACCTGTGGCCTTGCAAATCTCTGAGGACTCTGCTTTGCTTTATCGAAGTCTCTCCTGAGATCATCAAAGAGACCAGGTCTAGCATGAGCCTTCTAGACCCCCAGCAAGTTCGGAAATCAGGAAGGTGAATGAGGAACTTGCAGCTTGAGGGATGATGACCAGAATGGGCGTACCTCTGGGCACTCCCCAGTGCCATCTGCCCTCCGGTTTTCCAGAACACACCCTTCTCCCCCCTGGAGTGCCTGCCCTTTGCCACCAAATCCTCCTTATCCTCTAGATCAAGAATTCTCAACCTTGGCACCACTGACATTTTGCACCAGACAATTCTTTGTTGTGAGGACTGCTCTGCGCATTATAGGGTGCTTAGCACAATCCCTGACTTCTAGCTACTAGGTGCCCGGGTGCTCCCGCACTCTGAGTTCTGATAACCCAAAATATCTTCAGACAATGCTAAATGGCCTCTGGAGGGCAAAATTGTCTCTGGTTGAGAACCTCTGCTCCAGACCATCTTTCTAAAGCCCCCCCCCCCTCCATCAGCCTCTCCACAGCTCAAGTTGTCTGTTCCTTGGCCAGCCTTTCCTCTCCAACTTACACTCACCCCTCTTCTCTGAACTCTGAGCCAGGTGACAGTAGTGTCCAACGTTTCCAGAGCACCTACCCCATGCTGTTGCACGTAGTATCTGATGTAAGCATCACCAACAGCCTTATGAGCAAGTAGACTTATGGTCTTCTCCATTTCAGATACCAGGGCCCAGAGAGGTCAAGTCACTTGTCCAAGGTCACACAGCTGGTAAGTGGTGGACTGGGAATTCGAATCCGGGCTATTCAGCTCACATGATCATAAACTACTCATTGTATACCACTAGATAGTTCCTCAGTTGTTTCCTATATGTTCATCTGCCTCCAGACTGGACTGAAAGCCCTTTGAGGGCAGGGACTAAAATACCTTTGTGGATGCTCCACAGTGCTCAGCACAGGGCAGGAGGGCCCAGTACGACATTAGTGTTTGACTTCCTGCTGTTACAGAGTTTGAGGCATTAGAACGTGAGGGTGTGTGGATGAAGCTGAGGATTGAGAAGAAAATCTCCCTTTGAGGCTTAAATATATATTCACAAAATGCATTTAGCATAGGTGCACATCGCAGTGAAAGTTCACAAACTGAACACACTTGTCTGGCCTGATCAAGATCCAGATCACCATCAGCCCAGAAGCTTCTCTCATACTCCCTTCCCCTCATCTTCTCTTGAAGTAACTACCATCTTGCCTTCTAATAGCATAGATTCCTTTTGCCTCCTATTGAACTCTTAATAAATGGAAACTTGGAGTGTGAACTCCTTTGTGTCTGGTTTCTTTAGCCCACCATTGTCTGTGAGAATCATCCCTGTTGTTGTTGTGTAGCCATAGTTTTCTCTGTAGTATTCTGTTGTGTGCCTATACCAGTTGGTTCATCCATGCTATTGACAATGGACTTGGTAGTTTCCAGTTTGGGGCTATTGTGAGGAGTGCTGCTGTGAACATTACTGTATATGCCTTTTGGGGAACATGATAGGCATTGGGGAAACGCTTACCCATGGAACTGCTGACTCACAGCTATGCTTCAGCTTCAGTAGACACTGAAATTTCCCCAAAGTCTTTGTATCTGGAGACTTTTTAGAGCCATATTTCTTTCCCCGACTCTGGGCTGCTTTTCTGAAGAGATGAAGGGAGTAGAGTGGTACGGCCTCTCTGGAATCTTCTAGATGACCACTGTATGAGAACCTTCTTTATAGGAAAGTAATGTCAGAGATGGAAGGGACCGTACAGATCCCAAGTCCAAGACTTCCCTTATGCACAGGGAGAAACTGAGTCTCAGAGACAAAAGTTGCCTGGTCCAAGGTGGCATGGTTCTAGCCTGGTCTAGAAGCCAAGTTTCTGGACGTTGGATCCCATTTTGCCTTTTGAGTACCTGAAGATGGATGTTCATCTGGAAGGTGATGGAGCGGATCTAGGTGTACAACTGGACCCACCAGGATTGTATGTGAAGCATGAGAGTGTGTGTAAGTGGGGGAGGTGGGACTGGTGAGCTGTCTTGCTCCCTATATTTTCCTTGAGTCTGGGCTGAAGCCAAGGAAAACAGAAGCCTGGCTGCTCCCCCCACCCAGGGGAAGTCAAAGTGAGGGGCTTTACAATTAGAGTCTGGAAAAATCTTCCACCTCACAGCCTCCTCCCACCCTTCCCACCCCCCAGTCCAGGGCGAGGATTGGGGGCCGGGGGGGGGGGGGGGGGGGGGAAGGGCTCTTCTGGCAGTACTGGCCGGAGGTTCCAGAGTCTGGAAACAAGATGGGCTTCCCCCTCAAGGGGCTCACAATCTTCGGTAAAACCAGACAGACCTTGGGCGTAGAGCAAAACCCATTCATTACATACTGAAATTCCATCTCCTAGGAACCTGGCGGGAGCCTTGAGCCAACCTGAGCGGAAACAGCTAAGCCCTGACGACTGGCCAGCTCCAGTCTCGGTCCTCACCTGGTGCCCCAGATCCACCCATATTCCTTCAGCCCTCATACTTAGCCAGGTCCCTCCCCCAAGATCCACACCGGCCCCATTTGAAACTCATTTTCCGGTTTCAGAGTGGCTGAAGCAGACAGCCAGGAAGAAATAGAAGACATCCCCCCACCTTGCCCCATCTTCCCTCACCTCACACTCCCTCCCCAGACCGACAGGTCCCCAGCGGATAACTGACACCTAAGAGGATAAAAGAGGGGTTGCTTCTCTTTGCAAACTCTTTTGGCACCCCCCTCCTCCCTCCCCAACCATCTGCCTTCCCGCCCCGGCTCCCGCACCGGGCCGGGGCGCCAACTAAATCTGATCAAAATGCAATTGCCAAGTCGTTAAGGTATTTGAATTTAAAAAAAAAAAAGAAAAAAAAGAAAAAAAAAAAAACAACTCCCGAGAAAGAAAGTATTTGATGGCTAATAATCTCATTTCAATATAATGGGACCTTCTTCTGCAGAGAGCAAGACAGGTTAAGAGATATAATTATGACTTTGCAAACTCTCTCCCAAGCGCGGGAGACGCGCTGACAGGTCTGCGCGCGGCTGCGCCCGACTCCGCTCGCTCCGAGGGGAGACGCTTTGTCTGCAGGGCCCGTTAAAGAGACACGGTCCCTTTTCCCCCCTCGGCCTACATTGCAATTTAACTGTCAGCCGCGTGCGTCTTCGCCCCAGGATCGGTGTCGGAGTCCCACGCGAGGATCTGGGTGGGGTGGAAGAGGGGGACCGGACAGAAGAGAGCGAGGGGCTGACCTGTCAAATGCAGCCCCAGGAACCTGGAGCTGGGGTTTCAAACCCGCTCCCTCGGGGGTGGGGGGTGGGGGGTGGGGGCGGACTCTTTCGGGTCAGGTCTGCGCTGCAGGGTCTAGGAGGGGCAATGATTGGGGTTGGGGGGTTTCGGGCAGCGCGGATTTATCGCCCATCTCCAAAGTGGGCCTTTTTGAAGGACCTCAAAGGAACGGATTCCTTCCTGGCAGAATTGTTTGATTTCAGCTGGTGGAAAGGAACCGAATTACGGAGCTGGGGAGAGATGGCGGTGGTGCTGTTCACTTTCCACCCCCCTACCCCCCCCCCCCCCCAATTCTAAGCAAACTTTTTTCCTCTTTTTACTACAATGGGAGATAAATAGCCATTTTGGAGCTCAGATAGGAAATCCTCAAGGAAAGGGGACTTTTCTTGGTTTTATATCTCGCCCCTTCAGGAAAGTTCGAGAAAGGAAATCTCTGATTTGGTGTATATGTGTGTGTATGGGGAGGGAGGTGGAGGCAAGAGAGAGGTCCCGCACTCTTAGGTTGTATTGATTGCTGTTCAGGTCGAGAGACTTGGGGTAAAGTTAAGGTCAGGAGCTCCAGAGGTGTTTGAGCCGTGGCAGCCTAGGAGCTGCGGGCGCAGCGGCGCCCAGGGACCCAGGACACCCAGGACACCGACTGGCAAGTGTGGCGAGTGTGTGTGTGTGCGCGCGCGCGCGAGTGCGCGGCGTGTGAGCACCGCTCCCCGGAGAGCGCTCGGCTCCCCCGCAGTCACTAGTTGGAACCGAAAAGAGGAGGCAGGGACGCCCTGAAGACAGACCAACAGACACGCCTCTCCCGAGAAAGGGGGCTGGAGGCCATTGGGGTCCCGGTCTTCGCTTGTCCCCGACTCTCACGGAGCTGATGGAAAGCGTTACTCAGGGCATTCCCGGCCGCTCTCGGAACCGCCCAGCTTTGCAATGAAGGATTTCGGAGGAAGCGGGTGCGCCACCGCCCCTCCCCAGCACTCCAGTGCCGAAGCTCCAGCCCCCTAGAATGGTGGCCAGGAAGCGGCGTGGCCCGGGCGAGTCCTTGGGCCGCTCTGACCGGCGAAGCCGCCGGGCCACAGGACGCAGCGACCCCCCCCTCCAGCTGGAGAGGCTACAGGGCCCGTGTCTCTACGATCCCCGCGCCCGGGGCAGGGCACTGTTTGCACGCACAAGGCGACTCCCCAGAGTCATTTGCGCAGCAATAAAAAGGAGGTTGGCGCTGTCGCGTCCTGCGTGGACCGCACACCCAGCTGTGTACCCTCGAAGTGAGGTTTGGACGCGTGCGAGGTCATCCTCCCTCGCCCGTCGGCTCCCCCTGGTGGCCCGGGACGCAGGGTTTCCCGGCCGCAGAAGACCTGGGGAGGATGAGGCCTCGGGAGAGAAGCGATGCTCACCTGGTTGGTCCGGAGAGAGCACCCCGAGCCCCAGCATTCCTAACCCCTCGGCTTCGTCGGGCCCGCGGTGGCCTTACTGTGCTGCGGCGCCCCTAGCTTCCCCGGCCGCGCACCGCAGGATGGAAAGGGGACACCTCTGGAAGTCCCCCACCCCCGATCCACTCACTAGGCAGTAGTTTGCCAGGCGGGTTTCTGACACTCCTTTGCCATTTTTGTCTCGTTGTTTCAGGATCCCAGGACTGAGGCCTGGCGCGCGGCAGCCGCAGGGGAGCGATGCCGACAGGAGCCATGTGGCCTCGAGGGCACGGGACTCGGCTGGGGCTCCCCGGGTGGCGCTCTGGGGCGGGGGCCTGGCCCAGTGGGGGGGCGCCGGAGAAGGCGGGCGCGGGCCGGGCGCGCCGCCGGCGGGGTCAGGGGCGAAGGGGCAGGCGGAGGGCAGCGCGCGGGGAGCCGGCGCGGCGGCTCGGGTTACCGAGGCCCGGCCCTCCCACCCGCAGCTCGGGCGCGGGGGCCGGGGCGGACTCGGGCCGTCCCCCGCTGTTTGCATTTCTCTGGCAGGCGGCGGGGCTTGGGTTGAAAGGAATCGCCTCCATTTGGAACGTTGTTTATTTTTCTTAACTAGCCCGCGCCGACAGACGACCTCGAGAGCACGGCGGCCGGACTCGGCCGGGCCCTAGCTGGGAAGGGGTCAGGACCAGGGGCGGCCCGGCGAGAGGGCGCTGCGAGCCCTCGCCGGGGGAAAGAGCCCGGGTCCCCCCCCACCCCCCTGCCCGGGGTGGGCGAAGGGTCGCGGTGGGGCGGAGAATGACTTTCCTCCACGTAGGAAAACATACTTTCTCCTGTCGCAGTTACCTTAGCTTTGACCTTGCGCCAGGCGGGGCGGCGAAGCGGTTAAGCTTTCCGGCTTTGGCGTCCGGCCGCCTTCGATTTCAGTTCCGCTTCCTCCGATTTTAGTTCCATGACCTTGAGCAAGTCGTCTCTGTGCCTCAGTTTCCTTGATTCTCAAATGGGTATAAGGTAGTGCTTAGCTCTTTGCGTTGTTGTAAGGACTGACTGAGATCATTCACGTAAACCCTTAGCGCAGGGCCTGGCACTTGACAAGGGCTCAGGACAGGTTAGCCCTT
This sequence comes from Prionailurus bengalensis, assembly GCF_016509475.1. Lineage (NCBI taxonomy): Eukaryota > Metazoa > Chordata > Mammalia > Carnivora > Felidae > Prionailurus > Prionailurus bengalensis. Next base: position 39,155,320 of record NC_057349.1, on the reverse strand, counting down.
CTCGTGGGGGCTGTGGGTGCTTGTGATGCTCTGGCCACGCGAGGAAGGGGGGGGGTGGGGGCGGCCGGCAAGTGGGCGGCCCACAGGGAAGGGGCTGGAGCTGGAGGCCCGCGACTTCAAGCTCTGGGGAGAGGTGCGGGCTAGGGAGAGTTCTGAGCGTTTTGACATGAAATGAATAAAATGCAAATGATATTCAAAGCAAGATGCTAATGAGAATCTATTCTTTGAGCGTCCACGGCCCTGGCCGTGCCCAGAACAGTGGCGGAGCTGGTGTGAACTCAAGCATGGGCAAGGTCCAGCAGCCCAGGTCTCGTGTGTGTGTGTGTGTGTGTGTGCGCGCGCGCGCGAGTGTGAGTGTGTGTCGGCGCGCGCCTGCTCCGGAATGTGCGTAGCCGGCTCCGGGTGTGCTCGCGCCGTCATGAAAATGAGGTCAGGGAAGGTCGTTCCACTCTGCAGCATAAATCAAGGAGGAAAGGAGAATGGATGTGAGAGACAGTCCCTGGAGACCGCCCCGAGAGAGGCAGAGTGAGGGACGAGGGAGGGGGGAAAAAGTTCTGCGGAGAATAGGCGAGAAGCTGGCCCAGGCAATCACCCTCCACACGCTTCTCCCCCCAGCGGGTCCCTTCGCCGAGCCGTGGCTCCCGGAACCGGGCCGAGATCGTGCCTTTAATCCCCCACCCTGCTCCCCAGGCTCCCGACACCTTTCCCTGCCCCCCCACCCCCGCATTTAAATGTTCCTCGTCTAAACGCTCTTTGTGTGAACACTGAAGCTCCGTGCACCCAGCCTCCTCGGGAGCATGCAAGTGCCCACGCGCACACGCCAGTTGCACACGTAATTGCACACTTGTTACTCGCGCGCACAACCGCCGGAGCTCGCAGTCGAACGTTCCGGAGCCGGCTGCTCTCCGCTGTCCTCCTGCCGCGCCACGCCGGCCCTCCCGCATCCTCTCCCCTACGCGGTTTGTCCCCCGGGTCTTGCCAGCACCTACTACCGCCGCGCTCGGGCCCCTTCTGCTCTTCGCCTTCTGCCCGCCGGCGGGAGAGCGCGGTGCTCCGGGCCCGGGTTTCCCCACGCATATCCTGTGACCCTAGCCGGGAATCTCCGGAGGCTCGGGCCGCCCTGGGCCGGAACCGAGGCACGCATCCCGGGCGTCCCGGCTCTCCGGGGAAGAGGCACGAGTGTGCGACAGACAGCCCGGGGTGGAGGGGAGAAAGGGGGAGGAGCATCTCTGACCTCTCCCTTGCATCTTTGAGACTTCAGGGCTAGAGGGCAGAAAGGCCGGGGACAGGGCAGAGACCGCCCGCTTCCCCTTCGAACCTCTGAAGCGCCCAGAGCGCTTTGCTCTCCGCTGGCACGATGGCTCCCCGCCACTCCAGGAATGGGAAGAGAGCTGGGAAGAGGATAGACGGAGCCTTAGGGTCTGCGTTTTGAGCCCAGATCAGATTTATTTTCCGCCCCATTCTCTTTATGACAATAACAACAACGATGATGCCTAAAAACCTGTACAGTAGACACAAAACAGGTGGACGACAATACATTGAATTACATGGGCTGTCACCACGATTCCTCTTGAGCTTCCACACTTTGTAGATTAATTCATGAAGTCGTGAATTTATTCAACAAATATTTAGTGAGCTCCTACTGAAACAGAGAAACAGGATGCCAAGAGCCTGGCCGTCTGGGCACTTACATTCTCCTGGGACAGAAAGACAGTAAACCGATAAACTCAGACACATCATATGATGTTAGGCAGGGTAGCCCTCTGTACCGGGAAGGAAAGATTAAGCTGGATTGCAGAGAGCCTTCGTGGGGAAGAGGAGAGGCCTGAATGAAGTAAGGGAATGAGCCCTGCGGACTTCTGGAGGGACAGAGCCCCAGGCAAAGGGAACTGGCGGTGGTGGAGATGTGGGCGGTGTCTGGGGTACAGCCCGACGGGGAGGAGAGGGGAAGGAGGTGAAATGGAAGGTCAGGTCTGGCTTTGTAGGTCATGGTGGGGATTTCTGGATTCTACACCAGGTGTGATTGGGGAGCCACGGGAGAATTTTAAGAAAGGGACCCAAACAACTTGATTTGTGTTTTAAAAAATGATAAAGAGAATTTAACTACCTTGCCCGTGGTTTCCAGGTTAGTGGGTGTCTTAACCCAGATCTCTAAATGTGTCCCAGTCGCAAATATCCAACAGGCATGCTTAGGCAAGACCGTCCCAGAAGGGGCCCAGGAGATGTGAAGGGTAGTCTGTCTCTCCCACCCATGCATTTAGGAAGGTTCCAGAATGGGACAGTGGGTGGGGTCTCTAAATAGGCCAGCTCAGGAATCTAGGCTGTGGGGCGAGGACCCCCGGCCTGAGGATCTTGGCGTTTTCACTTCCTGATTCCCCACCCCACCAGCTGCCTTTGCTCTGCCTACCTGGGCCTTTACCGGCTGTGGAGACTCGGAGCGAGGGCAACTCAGGCACGGGAAGGTAAAACCTAGTCTCTCCGACGCTCCAAGGCCGCTGCACTTCAGGCTGAAGAATTCTTTCGCCCACAATGAATCCGGTTGTGCGCAAACTGGCACTGTGGTCCCGCACCGCCTCCCGGTGGCCAAGGAGGATACTGCAGCCGGAGTCGGTACGGAATGCAGAACGTACCAGAGACCGCAGGGGGCGCAGGAACAGGCTTAGTGATCGCGTGCCAGGTGCCAGGTGCCGGTGAGAGGCGCTTCAGTTACTCTAACCATCAGAGTAACTCCTGGAGAGAGAACTGCTATTTCCCTCGCTATACAGATAAGGAAATTGGCGCCATGAGAGGCAAAATACTTTGCTTCAAAACACACAGCTTTGTAAGAGGCAGAGTGATGTACCTAGTTTCACGTTCTCTTTTGCCCACATAGAGCACGAAGTATTGGCCTCCGTCCTAGAAAGCTCTCCTTCCCTTTTGGCCCTAAAGCATCATCCAGGAGATGTCTTTAGCGGGTGCCCTAAGCTTCCAAGTGCGTCTCTGGAAATGTTTCAAGGTCCTCTTCCCAACTCTTGCTGAGCCCATTTCAAATGGGTCCATGGGCTGCAGGTTGAGACCAGTTCAGGAACAGCTGTGCAACTCTGTCCTGCATGCTGTCTGACTGCGGGGTAGGGGGTCAGGGATCTCCGTCTCCTTTCTGAGATTCAGGCTGATTGAGCAACCTCGCCCCTGACGGTGAAGATCAAGGTGCTCCGAGTGGAGTGGGAGCTCCGGAACCTCAGATGGCACGAAAGAAGGGAAGGCAGGGGGTGACCACCCTGAGCCGGCTCTGTGCTCCTAACCCATCTTTAATACCAAGGTCGGGAGACCCCTCCTTTGGCTTGGCATTGGAGCTCTCTATCAGGCCCTGGGGCTGCACCTGCAGCTGTCTGGGTGGGCAGAGGACTGCTGGGCAGAGCCTGTACCCTTCCCAGGAGACGCTGCCAAGCCTCAGCGCGGAGCTGGGAACCGTTCTCCATCCTCTGCTGCCCTCTAGTGAGCTAGGATATGGTTGCCGCCGCCAGCCTCCTTCCCAGCCCGGGGGCGGCGTCTTCCTGTGCCTTTCTTCCCTGGACAAAGATTCCTTCCCAGAGGTCAGACAGACCTGGAAAGGTCTGGCTGCAGAACACCCCGGAGCTGTGCCCTGGAACACCAGGATCATTACCCTCAACAAACATTTAATAAGGGCCTGCCATGCACTTGGCTCCGTGGAGAGTCAAGAGGAAGCCCACCCCCAACCTGCCCCTCCCTTTCAAGCTTTGGGTGTAAAGGGCTCCCAGTTTAATAGAGAAGACAGACACAAAATGACTCCTACAATCATTTTTCTAAGAGGCTTTTCAGCTTTTTAAATAATTATAGATTAATAGAGAGTTCAAAGATAGTACAGAGAGGTCCTGGGTATCCTTGCCCCGCATGTGTGAGTTCTTGAAACCATTGCTACAATCAACCACTGACACTTAATGTTTTGCATCTCTGTAATGTTGTCATTTCCGGAATTTTATACAGATGGAATCATACAGTATGTGGCCTTTTGAGACTGCCTTTTCTTTTGACCCAGAAAAAACATTGAGATCCATCCAAGTTGTTGCATGTATTAGTAGTTTGATTCTCTTTGATTCCTTTAAAAAATGCTGATTTATTTTTGAGAGAGAGAGAGAGAGAGAGGGAGAGAATGAGCAGGGGAGAGGCAGAGAGAGAGGAAGACAGAGGATCCAAAGTGGGCTCTGCACTGACAGCAGAAAGCCTGATGCGGGGCTCAAACTCGTGAACTGTGAGATCATGACCTGAGCTGAAGTTGGAAGGTTAACCGACTGAGCCACCCAGGCGCCCCAAACCTATGCTCCATTTTGACTGAGTTTTTGTAGGTGTGAGGTTAAATCAAATTTCTTGTTTGATTTTTGTTTATAGATAGCCAATTGTTCCAGCATCATTTATTGAAAAGACGATTCTTCCTTCATTGAATTGCTTTTGTATGTTTGTCAAAAATCATTTGGCGAGGGATGCCTCAGTGGCTAGTTGGTTAAGCATGTGACTTCAGCTTGGGTCATGATCTCACAGTTTGTGGGTTCAAGCCTGCTTTGGATTCTGTGTCTCCCTCTCTCTCTGCCCCTCTCCGGCTAGCACTCTGTCTCGAAAATAAACATTAAAAAAAAAAACATTAAAAAATCATTTGGCTATTTATAGGGGCACCTGGGTGGCTCAGTCAGTTGAGCATCTGACTCTTGATTTCAGTTCAGGTCATGATCCTAGGGTCATGGGATCAAGACCTTCATTGGGCTCCACTGAGCATAGAGCCTGCTTAATATTCTCCCTCCCTCCCTCCCCCCCCACCCCTCTCCCCTGCTCTTTCTCGAATAAAAAAAATCATTTGGCTATTTATGACAACATGGATGGGTCTTGAAGACATTATACGAAGTGAGATAAGTCAGGTAAATAAAGAGAAGTAGTGTATATCACTTATATGTGGAATCTAAAAAAAGCCAAACTCATAAAAGGATAAAATGGTGGTTACAGGGGCTGGGGGGCTAGGGGAATATGTTGTTTAAGGGTACATACCTGCAACTAGTAGGTAAACAAGTCGTGGAGACCTAATGTATACAGACAGCAATACTGCATTATAATCATCAAACTTACGAAGAGACTAGACCTTAATTATTACTACCATAAAAAGGAAATGATAATTTTGTGATGTGATAGAGGTGCTATCACAACCGTGGTGATCATATTGCAATATATAAATGTATCAAATCAGGATGTTGCACATCTTAAATTTACACAATGTTATATGTCAAATATATTTCAATTAATATTTCAATTAAAAAATCAGCTGGCAATCACATGTGGGTCTATTTCTGGGTTCTCTGTTCTCTTCTATTGATCCCTCCACCAATACCCCCCTCCCCCAGTTTTTATTACTACAGCACTATAATTTAAGTTTTGAAACTGGATAGAATGATTCCTCCCACTCGGTTCTTCTTCAGAGTTGTTTTAGCTCTTCTAGTTCCTTTGTCCTCCCACATACGTTTTAGAAGAATCTTGTCTATCTGTCTAGGATTTTAATAGAAATTGCATTAAATCTCTATCAATTTGGGGGGAACTGACATTCTTATTATAGTAAGTCTTGCAATCCATGAAGACTCCATTTATTTAGATGTCCTTTGACTTCTTTCATTTGTAGTTCTTAGTATACAATTGCTGCACATGTTCTGATAGATTTGTATCAAAGCGTTTTACCTTTTGTGAGTGACTGTAAATGGTGTTGGATTGTTAATTATGATTTCCATATGTTTATTGCTAATAGATGGAAATACAATTAATTTTTGTATCCTTTGACTTGCTGAATTTGCTTATTAGTTCAAGAATTTTTTTTTAGTTTTGTAGATTCATTGGGACTTTTTTTTTTTTTTTACATAGATCGTCATGTCATCTGCTAATAAGGACATTTTGTTTCTTCCTTTCTGATATGTATGCCTTTTATTTCCTTTTCTTATCTTATTGCATTGTCTAGAACTTTCAGTACTATATGCATAGCAGTGGTAAGAATGGACATTCTTGCCTTGTTCCCGAGCTTAGGGAGAAACAGTCTTTTACCATTAAGTATGTCAGCACTAGGGTTGTTTTTTTTTTAATAGATATTCTTTATCATCTTGAGGAAGCTCCTCTCTATTTCTAGCTTTCTAAGAGTATCATAAATGGATGTTGAATTTCAAATGGTTTTGTGCCTCAACTGATATAATCATATGATTTTTTTTCTTTATTCTGTTAATATGGTGAATTACACTGACTGATTTTCAAATATTGGATTAGATTTGCATCCCTTGAATAAACTCCACTTGGTCCTGGTATATAATTATTTTTACATATCGCTGAATCCTATTTTGTTCATATTTTTGAAAAGATTTTTTGCATCTAAAAAAGATTTTTTTGCACCTATATTTATGAGGTTTCTTTCTTTCTACTGTCTTTGGTTTTTGAGATCAAGGATAATTCTGGCTTCATTCTTCTATTTTACAGAAGAAATTGTGTAGAATTGGTATTAATTCTTTTTTAAAAGTTCAGTACAGTTCTCAAGTAGAAACATCTGAACCTGGAGATTTCTTTTTCAGGGGGGTTAAAATTACATATTTAATTTCCTTAATAAGCTATAGGTTTAAGCAGAAGATCAATTTTGTATTGGGTGAGTGGTTATTTGTACTTTTTTAGGAATTGGTTGATTTCATCTGTCTTGTCAAATTTGTGTGTAGAGTTCTTCATAGTATTCCTTATTATTGCTTTGGTGTCTGTAGGGAATGAGGTAATATACCTGTTTTGTTCCTGATGTTAGCAATTTGTGTCTTTTCTCTTTTTCTCCTGTGTTGGTCCTGCTAGAGGTTTGTCAATTTTATTGACCTTTTCAGAGAATCAGCTTCTTGTTTCATTGATTTTCTCCATTATTTTTCTGTTTTCAATTCATTGATTTCTGTTGTTTTATATTTTATTATCATTATTATTTACAAATGGAGAAGGGTAAGGTTTCTAGACATGATGCAAAGTGTTAACATGTCAACACAAATTATACATATATAATGTAATACATTGGTAAGCCATATACATATATATATACATATATATATATATACATATATATACACACACATATATGTATATAATTTAGTACTTAGGGAAGTCACTAAAAAAACTATGCAAAAATACAAAAAACCTCTATAGATAAATCAAAATGATATTCTAAAATGTCTTCTGGTAACCCACAGGAAACCAGGAAAAAGAAAACAGAGAAGCAAAAAAATTGGGGAACAATGAGAAAACAAAAAGTAAAATGGCCAACTTAAACCTAGCTTGTCAATAATTACCTAATTGTTCATGGAAATAGTCTAACATCTATGCATCTCAGTGTTGGTGTCTTGTGATGATCTTCTGTCATTCAGTTTGAGATCTTCCTGGTGTTTGGTGTGAATAATTTTTGACTGACACATGGGCATTTTGGGTGTTATAAGTCGCTGGCTTTTACTTAAATCTTATGTTTTAGCAGTCCTTCTCTGACACTGGGTGAAGGCAGGTGCCCCTTATTACTGCCAGGTGGGGACAGAAGTCTAGGTTCTCCTCTTGGCCTCTGTTTAGAAGGCACTCCCCATAGCTGTTGGGTGGGGGTGGGAGTTAGGCCTTTTCTGATCCCACCCTGCCTGGAAGGGGAAGGGGTGCCTCATCACTGCTACCCACATGGGCTCTACTGCCACTATTGGAGGGTGGCCTTGTTAAAAATGAAAAGAGATGAAATCCTGGGCGCCACTAGTCCTCTGACATCACTCCATGGGGAGGGGGAGGGCCATCTTATCACTGCAAGGTCTGGGGGTGCGTAGTCCAGTCTCCCCATGTGGTTTCCACTGATTCTGCCCCCAGGAGAGGAAGGTCTTGGCTTCCCTCTTGTCCGTTCCTGGCTCCACTGCTGGGTGGTGGTGGGGGGGTGGCTTCCTAAAGCCTGGTGATGGCAGGGGCACATCCTTGGCTCCTCTCTCAGGCTTTTCTGGGCCAATGAAGTGAGGCTGTAGACTTTTCAGTGATGTTTGGTTGGGGTAGAATGGTTGGTATCTAAACTAGACTGCCTGGGGCACCTGGGTGGCTCAGTCATTTAAGCCACCAACTCTTGATTTCAGCTCAGGTCATGATCTTGTGGTTTGTGAGATCGAGCCTCACATTGGGCTCTGCACTGACAGCACAGAGCTTGCTTGGGATTCTCTCTCTCTCCTTCTCTCTTTGCTCCTCCCTCTCTCTCTCTCTCTCTCTCTCAAAACAAATAAACATAAAAAATAAAAATAAAAGTAGACTGCCTGTTCCTGGTCCTCTGGCCAGAGAAAGCAGGCATTTTTTTCTGTGCCCGGTGGTGTTACTGGGTTGCAGTTTCTTGGGTATCCAGTGTGGGATGTCTGAAGTAAGAAGGAACCCAGGGAAATGGCCGCAGTGCTGTTCCTCAGGTCCTGAGGCCTCTCTTCCTCCACCTTCCAGTCATCTCGTCTTTGTTTTATATACACAACATCCAGGAGTTTATGGGAAGAAGAGAGTAAAATACATCCATTCCATTTTCCCGGACATGGAAGTGTTTCACATTTTTCAAAATTTAATTTGGGAAAACTTCCAGTGGTTCAAAAAAATAGATAAAAATGTATTTAAAAAGTGAAAAATCTCTCTCCCACACTGTCCTCCATCACTCTACCCCAAAACCTTCTATCCTACCCCAAAACCCACCATGATTGGGTTATTGTTTTCCTCAAGAATTAAAAAGAATGTAAGTATATGTCCTTAATTTCCACATTTTTAAAAACACATAAGCTAGCATATTATAGACAGAATTGTGAACGGAACCAAATGCAAAGTGTCTTGCAGAAAAGTCTCTATCAGTACGCAGGGAGCTTCCTCGGTCTGCAAAAATGTAGACAATGTCATTGAATGGATATATAATAGCTTGGATATTGTTGTCAATCTTCTGAAACTACACATGGCACTGTAGTAAACAGGCATCTGTGCACGTCATTTCACATATGCATATCTGTGGGACACGTTCCAGAAGTGGGATTTCCGAATCCCTGAAGTCTTGAGAGACACATTCCTCCTGAGATAGTTGCACAAGAGGCTGAAAAATGAAGCTTGTTAAGGCTGTGTCTATATCATGGCAAAGCTCATGGTCAATCTGAAAAACCAGTCTCTCTTCCCGGACTCAGGGCCCCACGGACCTCTTCCGATGAGAAGGTTGGGAGAAGGGCCCAGTGGACAGGTTGTTGGAAAGGACAGGTTTTCCCCCTCATGTTTCTGTTTTGTTATCCCATGACCAGACGGCAGTTAGAAGACTCTAGAATGGTTAAGGTAAGCTGTTCATCATGACAGTCCCTTTCAGTGCCTCCTGGAATGGTCTCTGAAAGCCACGTTGTAGGATGGTGGGGAGCATAGACCATGGGTGCAATAGGGGGGCCTCAGTTTCTCCATCTGCAGAAGGAAGAATGGGGACAAACTTTTGTTGAGAGAGGCGCTTACCCTTCTTCATCAAGAGCCACACCACTCCGGGGCACCTGGGTGGCTCAATCAGCTAAGCATCTGACTTCGGCTCAGGTCATGATCTCACGTCATGGTCCGTGAGTTTGAGCTGTGCTGACAGCTCAGAGCCTGGAGCCTGCTTCGAATTCTGTGTCTCCCTCTCTCTCTGCCCCTCCCTGGCTTGTGTGCGCTCTCTCTCTCTCTCTCTCTCTCAATAATAAATAAATAAATAAACATTCAAAACAAAAAAAACCCCACATCACTCTAACAGGTGTCTGAACTGGGGTGCATGTAAGGTTCCATTTGAAGAGAACTTTCCACTGTAAAGGAAAATGAGAGAAGGAAGAGGACAAAAAAGAGGAATAAAGATTGGAGCAGAAGGAAAGAAAGCCCAGGCTTAGATGCGCTCTATGTCCCCGTGCATGGAGCGGGCAGAGGATCCTACAGTGAGCACTCCCTCTGGCGCGAGACAAATGTCTGCATTCTGTTTTGTTTTGTTTTGTTTAATTGTGGGTATGGCTAACGTACACAGGGTACAGTTCTGTGAGTTTGACAAATCATAGTCCTGAAATCATCAACACAACCCAGATATAGACACACTTCTCCCTGCCCCCAATTCTCTCGGTTAGTGATTTCTGTCCCAAGAGTTTTACCTGTTCGAGGATGTCAGTTGTACGCAATCATGCCATATGTAGCCTTTAAAAAAAAAACAACATTGAGGCATAATTAGCCTTTTGAACCTGGCCTTTTTCCAAATGCACTTGAGATTTATCAATTTTGTTTGCATGTGCATTGGTAGTTTGTTCCTTTGTACTGCTGAGTTGTGGTCCATTGTATGGAGATACTACAGTTGGTCAGTGGAAGGGCCTTTGGGCTGTCTCCATTTGGGAGCAATTATGAATAAGGGCATTAGGAGCATTTGTGTCTGGGTTTTTGTTTGAACATAAAGTAAACCCACGTGCTAGTTGTATGGTAAATGAGAAGTCAGTGGTGGGGCGCCGAGCCGGGCTTCCGCTGGTCATGTTAAGCGCGCTGGATGTTGGAGGGGATGAAACAAATACACACTTCAAGGGTGAGGCAACCTACGAGAGCACGTCTTGTGGAAGATGAGCCTCCGGAGAGGACACTGAGACCATCCTGTCACCATGGGACATGGTCGGGACAAGATGCACTTATCCCTCCCCTGCATTCCTGGGGGCAGGGGTGGTGGTACCAATCTGCCGTGACCTCTGGCTTCCTCGTTGTCCATTGGTTTCAACAGTCAGGAAAAAATTTCCATCTTCTCCTACTCAAGTACACTTTACTGTGAAGATATTCAAACAACACCGAATACCCAGTAAAATGTGAAAGTCCCCCTTCATGCCCACACACCCCCTGCCCAGATTTGACTCCTGTTAGCATGGGATCCTTGCGCGCATTCTCTCCTGGTTTTACACACACACACACACACACACACACACACACACACATACAGCTTTCTCTTTGTATCTTTTTAACTTTCATTAATGAGGTACCATGACATGTATCATTCAGTAGCTTGATTTTTTTTTTTTTTTGGTCCATGCACATCAGTACACATGGACAGCTTCATTTCTTGTAACCTGCCACACAGTACCTGTCCTAGAGATGAAGCATCGTTTATTCTTCCTTTCCTATTCATGGCCACTTTAATTTATCTCAAAGCTTCACTGTTACGTAGGACGTTGTGACAAACAACCTTTTATATACCGCTCTGTGCACGCATGATTCTATTCTGCCACCTAAACCCTAGAAATGATTAACTTGTTTGTAGGAAAGGGTTGTGCATTTAATGTTTTGATAAATCTGGACAAATTGATTTCCTAAAAGGGTGCGCTAATTTATATTCCCATCAATTTTTTCACAAACTTATCACCACTGGAAATGACTAAAATTTAAAATTCTTATTAATTTAATGGGTGAAAAATGATCCTCCCTCCATTGTTTTTAATTTTGCACTTTTAATTTTTGCACTTTTAATTTTGTTTTAATTTGCACTTTCCGATGTATTGATAACATTGATCCTGCCACATATGAATTTTCTCTGGGTGTTAACTTTGGATTGCAGTTTCTATCCTTTTCTGTTTCTTCTAGTGAGCTGTGGCCCTTTTCTTATTGATTTTATACATTCTTTATACATTCTGGATATTAATCTTTGTGTAACATATACTATTTTCTCTATCCTGTCACTTCAAAAAACATTGTTTGTGGTATCCTTTATTATACATATTGTTAAAAAATGAAATTCAACTGAGTGATTTTGAAGATATTGGCTTTATTCAGCGATTCATGAATTGGGCGGCATACCCTTTAGCAGCTGGAAAGGAGCTTCCAGAAGCTGTATACAATGTACAAGATGCTTTTCTAGGCAGAAGGGGGCAGAAATAGGAAGTTTCTGGTAAAGAGAGTTTCAGGCAAGGTCACCTTTCTGTGGCGGAAGGTGTGGTCTATCAAGCAATGCTCGCCAGCCAGTGCTGACCAGGTAACTCCATATTGACTGGTTCCTAGGAGGGATGGAAACTAAACTTCGGTTAGGTATTAAGCCTTGGTTTGCTGATGTGGGGCTTAGCACAAGTGACTCCATTTTGTGTCTGTTGTTTCTGTATTAACAACAAAAATCGGTCCTTCAAGTAAGAAATCTATCAGTGTTTCTGTTCCTGGCTTCTGTGCTGGGAGACCTGTTTGGAGAGGGCAGTCCTCTGGGGAAAGGGTGGGTGAGTAGCATTCCTTTCCGAAGACTGAAGCCTGTGGGGACCCATTTCCTCAGAGTAGGTGTTTACCTAGGAACACCCAGAATGACTGTGAAAATACGGACAGCTGCAGGGAGCACTGAGTTTCCCTTAAGTGTGCCTGAACTTGCCTCTTGGAACCCAGTTAGGGTGTCCATGAAGCCAGGCATGCTCTTCTGGGTTCAGTCTTGCTTTGTGCCAGTGACCAAGCAGTCACAGAGATTTGCTGAGACTCCCTGTCCCGAGAAACCTTTCTCATTCCCTCAGGCTCCAATCTCTTTCCCCAGCAGCCTGCAGTAGAAGGCCTCAGGTCAGGGGCCCTGCGGGACTGGGGGAAAGGAGTGGCCTGCTTTGTGTCCATAATCAGAACATACCTCCTGCCTGGCCCCCTGGCTGCAGGGTTGCTTCTCCTTGCCCCACCCCCCCTCCGATCCCCCACCTTCTCTCCTTTCCTCTTCCCCAAGCCCTCATCTCCTGTCAAGGGCATGGGCAGGCCAAGTGGAGGTGGTTTAGCAGCAATAGTAGGAGCAGAGGTCTTCCCAGACAAGCTGCCCCTCTCCTTGGGCTCTTGGATGGGAGTGGAGGAGCTGGGGAGATGATGTGGTCCCTTGGAAATGGGTCTGAATCATCAGGACTCCCCAGCACCGCTGAGAAGGAAGGATTGAGGAGGACAAAGGCCTCCTTCGGGGAGGTGGGAAGCCTAGGCTGGTAGGAATAGGGGGCCAAGAGAACCTGTCCCCTAAGGTGCATGGATGGTCTCTGGGTCCTGAGAGGCATCAGCATCTCCCCCAACCCTGGTCGCTGCACAGCAGCCGCAGGAAACGTAGATGCTCTTGGTTCCCCTGTGCCCAGCTTTCCCCTCCCCATTTAGGACAAGCAGGAGAGGTGGGTGGGCAGGGGAGGAGCTGAGAAGTCACCAGAGGAAACTGTGGTCAACTCAGCACTGTCCTACTCTTTCTCTTCTCTCTCTCTGCACACTGTCTGTCTGCAAACTCTCATTTCCTGGGTGTTGGTTTTACCCCTCTCTCCCGGAAGGATGGGCTAGAGACATGACAGGGTCAGAGGGTCATTTGGGTCCTGACCACAGTCCTAAGTCCCATTCGGTCTCATAGGAGTCACATCCGGGTCTAGGTGGTGGGCCAGTGATGTGTTTCCACCCTGGGAGGTTTTGTGGGCACCGGAGGGGGGAAGAGGTGCGGGGTGGATGATGGGAGGTGCAGGGAGGGGCTGGGGTGAAGGTGGGGAGAGGAGAGCTGAGAGCAAAGGGGGTAGAGCGTGCTGGGCAGCGGTCCCCAGGGGGGGTGGTGGGAGGGGGTGCGGCTGGCTCAGGTGGACGGAAGCAGCCTGGGGCGCTGGGGCCACTGCGGGTACCTCAGTCCCTACTACCCCCAACCTCCCGCGGCTTGTCAAATGTCACCTGAGACAACAAGTAGTTGAAAGAATCTAACGTAGTTTCCTTTAATGAACTCCAGGGCTTTGAGAATCAAGAAAATGTTGATGTTTATACATAATCTACAAAGAAAAGAGAAGAAAAAAACGAAGAAACCTGGTGTGGTATGTGAAATTCTAGGCGCAGCCCTTGCAGAGATCCGCTGACCGACGTCAATTTCAGGGCTTCACAGAGATGTGAGCGCATCACCAGGACTGTGGCTTCGATGGTGGCTGCATTTGCTGCCATCTGATGACACCCGGATGGAACCCTTGGGCGCATCGGTCATCGGGGCTGCCCAGGGGCCGCAGCGGGGATGAGTCAGGCCCCGGAAGTGGGTGCGTTTTTCTAATCAGCGGGCCTAGGAGCATGCTTTTTTGTAATCTCTCCATGGGAAGGGGGTTTGGGGCGGGGGGAACATCTGTCTAACTTCCAGAGAGGAGACAGATGTGCCTACGGCAGACACTCGTTGGAGCTGAGTCCAAGTACTCCACTCCAGTTCTTTATTTTTAACTCACTGTATTTTTTATGAGGAAGTATTTTAAAATAAATTGCAGATATCCTGACATTTCACCCTTAAATAATTCAGTATGCAGCTCCGAAGAGAAGAAGAAAGAACTTCTTGCTACATAGCAAATTAACATGATCATAGCCAATATAATTAAAAATAATTTCTTGCGGCGCCTGGGTGGCTCAGTCGGTTAAGCTTCCGGACTCCTGATTTCGGCTCAGGTCATGATCTCACCGTTTGTGAGTTCGAGCCCCGCATCGGGGGCTGACAGTGGGGCCCCTGCTTGGGATCCTCTCTCTCCCTCTCTATCTGCCCCTCCCCTCCTCTCTCATTCTCTCTCTCTCTCTCTCAAAATAAATAAATAAATAAATAAATAAAATAAAAATAGAACACAACCCCCTCTCCCCCATTTCTTAGTAGCTTGTACTACCCAGTCTGTATTCAGATTTCTCCAGTATGTTCAGCATTTCCATTATGAACAGAAATTCAGGTCTGCCCAAGCAAGTCGGCTGACTTCACCAGAATTTCCCACATTGGGCCTGGTATGGATCCTGGTCCTCAGAGGAGCCCAGAAGGAAGGCTGAGGACTGGGAAACAGAGGTGGATTTCTGAGAAAAAAAACAACAACAACCCCAAACCTGGGAGCCCGAACAGTCCCTGGGTACCAGCATGCTACCAGACTCTTAGGGGTGAGTGGAGATGAGACAGGGGGCTCCAGCGCCTTCCTGGGACTTTGTGCTCTCTCTAGGGAGCACGTGAGGTGATGGCCACTCCAAAGACTGATGCGACTTCATAGCAAAGTTACTCATTAAGCTGTGAGTTTTTTTCCATACCACCAAGCAATTCGCACAGTTCTTCATGGACACTGGCTGGGTGTCCCACACGTTACCTCGGCTCTGACAGTATTGACCTGGAGTTAGCATCAGATCCCGCAGGTGAAGGGCTCGCCCCCACTTCAGATGCCAGTCACAGGTCCTGGACTACAAACTGGGGGTTCCCACAACCCCTCTTCAGGCTCGACTAATTTGTAGAGTGGCTCACAGAACTCAGGAAACTTGTTTACTCACTAGATTACTGGTTTATTACAAAGGATTACCAGTCTGTTCCAAAGGATATTAAAGGGTACGAATCAACAGCCGGATGAAGCAATACACAGGTGAGTTTCCAATCGCAGGAGCTTCTGTCCCTGTGGCTTTTGGGCCTGGGACAGCGGCATGTGGGGGCATTCTGGTTCCCCAAGCTGAGGCTCCAGAAACCCCCTCCTTTCTTGTTGGAGGCTCCGTTACATAAGCACAATTGATTAAATTATTGGCTGTCAGTGATTGATTCAACTTTCAGCCTCTCTCCCCTCCCGGGAAATCAGGGGATGGGATTAGAAGTTCCGACCTTCTAATCATGGTTGGTTTCCCTAGCAACCAGCCCCCTTCCTTTGGGGATTTCCAAATACCACCCTGTTAGCATAAGCTCAGAGGTGGTGGCAAACTGCTCGTTATGACTAACAAGGCACCCATGTCACCCTTATGGCTCTGAAGCCATTTTGGGAACTGAAACCAAGAGACCAGACGTGACAAAAGATACTTCCATTTCAGGAGCAAATGAGGCTTTGATCACTCAGGAAATTCCAAGGATTTTGGCAGCGATGAACAAGAACCGTGAATAAAGATCACAATACACATTTATTATAAATTGCAATATCACACCCATCCTTGCTGGGATCCTTCTGCCACTCTCTGATGCCCACTAGTGTCCTGCTTCTTCCATCCCTCCCCAGCCACCTCCTGTCCAACTTTGCTCCTACGCCAGTGCTCCTTCCCTCAGCCACCACTGGAATCTTCCGCAGGGGCCCCTGGACTCGAAGCTGTGTTCAAGAGCTGCTGGCTCCTTTGTGTCCCATGGTGCTCTGTCCTCGGCAGCCCTAGTTGGGCACCAGAAAGTGTCTGTATCGTGCTCATCAGCTTAGCCTCCTGTGGAAGGGGCTTCAGAACTCATCTTTATCCCCTTCTTTTTCCAGAGAAAGAGACAGAAGTTCAGAAAGGGACGGTGACTTGCACCAGCTTATGCGGGGCTGAGCCCAGAAAACTAATCAGGGTCTCGTTTCTAAGCCTTGCTCACCTGTGTCCCTCCACTCACTGGGCTTATGTGCAGTGCCTGTCCCTGCTCAGAACAGTACCCACGGGGGCTCCTGGGCATCCGGGGGCCAACTAGAAAACGGAGGATAAAGAAAAGCAATGGTGGAGGGGTGCCTGGGTGGCTCAGTCGGTTGAGTGTCTGACTTTGGCTCGGGTCATGATCTCACAGCTCGTGGGTTCGAGCCCCGCGTTGGGCTCTGTGCTGACAGCTCAGAGCCTGGAGCCTGTTTCGGATTCTGTGTCTCCCTCTCTCTCTGCCCCTCCCCTGCTCACACTCTGTCTCTGTCTAAAAAATAAATAAACTTAAAAAAAAGAAGAAGAAGAAGAAGAAAAGCAACTGTGGAGAAAACAGGGCAAAGCAGAAAAGTTGGTCCTCTGGAGATCAAATGTGCACATCCAGGACAGTTTTAGAATTGGAAGAAAACTTAGGAAACAATATATATTCACGTAATTTTATAATTTGCAAGGCTTGTCCACTTGCACTGTTTATTTAAATCCTCACAGCAGTGTGGTGGTAATATGTATCTCCCTACAGGTGAGGATATGGGTCTGGAGAAGGTCAATGACCAGCTGAAGAAGCAGGTGGCTAAACTGCCATCTGGGCTCCTGAGTTCCAGCAGGGTTTCTAGTGCATTTCCCACCTGCAACCAGAGCAGGGTGGGGGGGCAGGAACTGCTACAGAATGGCATCAGATTCAGAGGTAGCCCCTTCTTTGTCCCATTACACTGGGTTGGTCACCACAGCCTCCTGGCAAGGAGGAAGGCTGCCACTTCTTTTTTTTTTTTTTAACGTTTATTTATTTTTGAGAGAGAGAGAGAGACAGAGCATGAACGAGGGAGGGTCAGAGAGAGACAGAGACACAGAATCTGAAACAGGCTCCAGGCTCTGAGCTGTCAGCACAGAGCCCGACGCGGGGCTCGGACTCACGGACCGCAAGATCATGACCTGAGCCGAAGTTGGATGCTTAACAGACTGAGCCACCCAGGAGCCCTAGAAGGCTGCCACTTCTGGCCACTGTTGGCCAGAAGAGGGGTGATAGTGAATATGCATGTGTTCTCAGCCCAGGCTGGTCAGTTTCCTCACCCTGATTCTTTCCTGGGTTCCCTTCTGCTCTCCACCAAGAAGACTGGAGTCCATTCCCCATAGGTTATCTGTCCCTCCAGCCGAGATCAGCTCTGAGTTGCCTCTGCGGTGTAACAGGTGGGGCCTCTTTCTACTCTACCCCACTCCCTCTGAAGTTCGGCCTTTGTTCAGTGTCCTCCGTATGCCTGATGCTTTATGAATATATCATCCTACTTAGAAATGCAAATAGCTTGGTAACGTGGATATTATCAGTTCTCCCTTTTCTACTGATACAGACCTTAAGAATGTTCTCCAAACTCGCTTAGCCAGTAGCGGAGAAGGAAAAAGGATCCTTGCGATGAAGTGGCAGAAGGTTTAGCAGCATTGCCACCTGCAGTGATGTGGCACGTAGAAAAAAATACCTAATGAACTGGGTTGGTGTAGCCGAGATTTCTGGTGGAAGTGTTGAGGATGCTGCCTGGTTTCTTCTTGTGGCTTATTGGAAAATGTGAGAGCAGGGACGTAAACTATAGGCAGGGTTATTCAACACGAAGGAGCCAGAACCTGATGGCTTTGGAAATTCTCGGTATCTTTGGATAGTAATGAGGCTAAAATGAAATCCAGAGTGCTGTCAGGAAAATAGGGTCTAAAGATGAAACCAAAGGTGACTGTGAAATCCCTTGTTGAGACCTTAGGAAGAGAAAGGTAATTAATGCCCTCGAAGGATCTTGACAGTATGTGCCTCACAGATTCTTTCAATGAAACTAGAGGGCTTCTAAAGAGTTAAAAGACATTTTCCCTCAGCTTCTCAGCAAAAGCCCAAGGTATGGAAGAGACATTATCTTCACAAATGAAGACATTTGTGAGTGTGGCTTTTGTCTAATTGAGTGGATTTCAATAAGATTCACAGGAGACCCACACATTTTTAAAAGAAAATGCTATTCACAAAACACTACCAGTGTGGACTGAAAGGACCAGAGTATAAAACTAAGAAAAAAGACCCTTGTAGACCCTTGTGCCCCCCAGATTCTATTGGAAAGAAGCAGTTGAGAAAACTATGAAGCTGTACATATAGGCTGCCTTCCTGGAAGGTGAAGGATGCTTCAGAGGGCAGAAGCAAGACCCCAGGGGGTGGAGCCAAGACCCATGATCAATTATTCCCAGGTACATGTAGGCCAGAGTCCAGATCATGGAATTTCCAACATCTGCCCAGCCGAGCTCCAGTTTTTCTGTGGATCAGTGCTCCATTTGCCTCCAGTCTCCCCCTCTTTTGACCAGGGATGTCTCTTGGTGCTATCCCAGGCCCGTATCACCATTGTATGTTGGGTTTGCATCTGGCAGATAACTTGTCTCTTTAGCCCACGGGTCCTCATACTGAAAACTGAGGAGCTGTATGCCAGGGACTGTCCTTGAGGTTCCTTTGCCATACCTGGTCCTGATTTATACGACAGTCTTCTGGACCTAACACTGATGCCACAATTGGGTGCGATTTGCAGAGGCCTTTGTGGGAGGGGATGTGTGTATCTTTTTCATTTTTACCTTTCAACTCCTTTCACCCATGAGTGTATTTTGAATGTGGGAGAAATGTCAATAATTTGTGGCCAGAGTATATACGGTGTGGTTCTGTATCCCTTCCTTCAAGAGATGGAGTCCAATCTCTCTCCCTTTGAGTGTGGGCTGGCCCCAGTGACCAGCTTCTAACGAATAGAATGGCAGAAGTAACGATGTATGACTTCAGGGACTAGGTTATGAAAGGCACCATGACTTCCTCCTCAGTCTTTCTTGGATCGGTCACTCTGTGATCTCCCACATCATGAAGTAAGGCTCACATGGTGGGAAACTGAGGCCTCATCTTGACAACCGTGTGGGTGAGTCATCCCCATTGGGTGAGCCATCTTGGAAGTGGTCCAAAATGTCAAGTGTTCCTATGACTCCAGTTCTCGCCGATGTCCTGACTGCAACTGCATGTGAGATTCTGAATCAGGAGCACCCAGTTAAGATGTTCCCAGATTTCTGACTCCCCCCAGAGCTGTCTTTGAGATCATAAACATGTCATTTATAGTCTTATGCTACCGAGTTTTTGGGTAACTGATTACACAGCATCAAATGAGCTGGGAGGCAAACAACATGATTTTGTTGTTGGTTGTTGGAAACCAAGGGAACAAAGCATTTCAAGAAGGGGGTGTGGTGGGTCACATCCAGCACAGTTCATCTTTCCAATATGATGAGTTTTGAGGATGGGCCTCTGGAGTTAACAATGTGGAAGTCACTGGACACTGTGGCAAGATGTTGCAGGGAGTGGCACAAGGGCCCGATTGGAGGGGGTTCAAGAGACAACAAGAAGAGATATATTGGGGGCTGAGAGTGTTTCCACTCCTTTTATGGTTGGGTTGTAAAGGGCAATAGAATGTGGAGGAGTAGGTAGAGATGCTATGGGGTCAAGAGAGGGTTTTTAAGTATGTCATAGCCCATTTATTTTTATTTATTAAAAAAATTTTAATGTTTATTTATTTTTGAGAGAGAGAGAGAGAGAGAGAGAGAGAGAGAGAGAATGCACACAGGGGTGGGGCAGAGAGAGAGAGAGGCCCACAATCAGAAGCAGGCTCCAGGCTCTGAGCTGTCAGCACAGAGCCCACGTGGGGCTTGAACCCACAGACCAATAGGTCATGACCTGAGCTGAAGTCGGATGCTTAACAGACTGAGCCACCTACGTGCCCTTAAGCCCGTTTATATTCTGACTGTTGTGACACGTGAGAGGGCAGAGAACTTCTGGAGTGATTTTCTTGTGTAGACAAGAGAAGATGGGATGGGTCTTATGTGGAGAGGTTGGCCTGCATTGGGAACAGGGAGAAGAGAGTGAGCCTGGGGTACAGAAGGGGGATGATTGACAGGTGCAGCGGGACCGAACAGGCCTCATTGTTTTTAGTGAGTTTGGGTGCAAGGACACCAGCAGAGGGTGAAGAGTGGGCACTGGAGTTTGAGGGACCAGAGGACGGCATGGAATAGAGGTCTAGGGTGGAGACCATGTGGTTACAGGGAGACACTTCAGCACGATAGGTTGCTTTTCTCCAGCCACATTCAGCCTTAGGACAAGCTGCAGGATGGAGAAATGGAAAGCTGGATACAACCCGGGCTGGAGGTGTGCCAGGAGAGTTCAATGACAGCAGAGGGGAAGAGGAACTGAGACTCTGTGCCAAAGAGTAATTGTGAGTATAGGCCATGGAATCCAAGGGAAAGGAAGGCACGAGTGAGGTAAGGGAGAGGGACGAGCTGGCAGGACTAGAGGGTCATGGATCCCAGTGGTGTTGAAGAGACACCATGATCAGGTTGGCTTGAGCTAGAGAGACAGGTGGGGGCTGGCAGGTGGGTGCTCAGAGTTGAGACCAAGGAGGGGAGCCGCTATTCCTGCTGACCATCTGAATGGGAGGCTGAGGCAGAGAAGAGGACGAGATCATTGCAGGAGAGGAGGTCAGGAACCAGGTGGCCAGGGATTTGGAAGGATCATCTATGAGTCCAAATGGGCCTCAGCTCACCAAGCATTGTGACAGTAGCCATGGGAAGTGACAGTGAGCCAGGGGTTAAGACCGGTGAGAAGAGGGGGACTCCCGATTATATAGAGATGCCACACTGATGGACGTGGTCTATGGTACAGTCCGGTGGCAGGAAATCAGATTGTGGGGCTGCTTTAGGGAGGATAAAAAGGTAGGAAGCGGCAGTGAGGAATGAAAAGGAACCCCCCTCCCCCGCCCCGGCCTAGTGGTGAAGGAGAGTGAAATGCCACCGTGGGCCAGAACGACAGAGAGAGCAGTGTTCTCCTAGGAGGTGCAGATTTCCTTGAAAGTAGGAAGGCGATGTTCAGAGAGGTTGAGCTCACAAGGGCTCATGTTTCAGAGGGCAGAGCAAAAAGACGTACGAATTTGGGGAAGAGTGGGAAATGGGGCTCATCTGATGAATTCATAAGGTCTTACTGAGATGCCATCCTGGGTGATGAGGGCGGACCAGGGAGCCCTGGGTTTTTGGGACTAGGGTGGGCAGGGAAGGAAGGAATGAAGCCGCAGGTCTGGGGGTCCCAGCACTGGCTGTGATGGAGGGTGGAGAAGAGGCCAGGAGTCTTTACAGGAGCAAGTGGAGATCTGGGATCTCGCTCTTTCCTGCCCAGGGTGGTGGGAGCTGGAAGGGGTGATTGGATGGAAAATTTGAGGCCCCTCTGCTCCTGCTGAGGAGATGGGCAAGCTGTGTGAGGGAAGTGGTGATAAATGGGCAAGAATTGCATAAATCCATCCTCAAGGATGAAGGGAGAGCTCCATGGAAGTCTTAAAGCTGGGTAACATTTGGACGACTTTAATGGACCAGAGAAACGTGGGGGAGGAAGACATAAGAAGCAAGTCTTTTTTTACCTTAGAAACCCAGGAAGCCTTAGGAATCGGAGGCGGGGAGACCTCAGGACGCAGACTACAAGCTGGGGACTGGGGTTGAGAAGCAGTCTGGCTCCTAGCTTCTCTGCCCTGCCGTGAGACAGAGTGAGTGGGTCAGCTGCCCACATCCTTTCTCCCTCCTCGCTCTCTCTCTCTCTCACCCAACAGAGAACCCACAGGTTAGTCTCTGACGAGGGTCTGTCACAGAGACGCCCTCCCAGGGCACCAGGCACCTTGGAGAAGGACACTGTGTTCCACCTGGGGCCCGAGTGAGTGAAAACGGAAGCTGCTTTGCCACAGCTGGTACCTAGAACCAGGCTTATATCCCCAGGAGGACGGTTCAAAACACCTTTTTGGAGACACTGAGCTGTCAGAAAAAAACGAAGCGGTGCTTGTCTTAGTCCGCTTAGTGGCTGAGACAAAAATGCCACGGACCGAGGGGTGTCAGCAGCTCTTATTCCTCACAGTTCTGGAGGCTGGAAAGTCCGAGGCCAAGTTGCTGGCAGATTGTGTGTCTGGTGAGACCTTCCTGGTTCCTATAGGGCTGTCCCCTCACCGCGTCGTCACAGAGTAGAAGGAGCCAGGGAGTTTTGTAAGGAGCTTTGTAAGGGCAGAATCCCATTTGTGAAGGCTCCTCCCTCATCACCTTGGGAGTTGGGATTTGAACATATAAATGGAGGGGGGCACATAACAGCCTGTAACAACACCCTTGCCAAATCAACGTAGAGTCCACAAATCTCTGTAACACACACAGGGCCTCCAAGCTTTTATTTTTTTTTATTTTTTTATTTTTTTTAAACATTTATTTATTTTTGAGACAGAGAGAGACAGAGCATGAACGGGGGAGGGGAAGAGAGAGAGGGAGACACAGAATCGGAAACAAGCTCCAGGCTCTGAGCCATCAGCCCAGAGCCCGACGCGGGGCTCGAACTCACGGACCGCGAGATCGTGACCTGGCTGAAGTCGGACGCTTAACCGACTGCGCCACCCAGGCGCCCCAAGCCTCCAAGCTTTTAAATACCGGTGCTCTGCCAAGAAGCAGCAGAGGCTTCCAGAAAGTTCTGAGGAAAGACAGCGGTCAACGAAAGGAGAAAACGAAAGATAGAAAAAGGTATTTGGGGGAAACAGAAAACAGACAAGGCTTAAAAAAATAAAACACCACAACCCTCAAAAGTTAAAACTTTAACACTGCCCGAGAAAAAATGGCGTCGCCAAAGCAAACACGCATGTCGTCGTAAAGGAACATTCGGAGCACAAATAGACCCTTTAGACATTTTAAGATGTGAGAGCATAAACGGTAAATCTTTGAATAGAAGAACCGGAATGCAACTTTGAGAAGCTTTCCCAGAAAGTAGGAATAAGGAAAAATAGAGGAAGGACAGGAGAGAAAAGATAAATCTAGAGGCTCAGTCTGGGAAGTCCGACACCGAGATAGTAAGTGTCAGAGACACAGTAGTCCTACGAGGGGCAGTGCCTCGGGTCAGACCAGGGTGGTCTCCACTGTGGAGCCTCCCACTCAGCTTGTGCAGGACAAGGGGGGGCGACTCCTCGCCAGAGCCTGTGGCCATCTTGGTGGCTTCAAGGGCAGTAAGTGTGGTACATAGTGACATGGTGATGGTGACTAGGGTGGCTGAACTTGGCAGAGCAGAGGCCCCCACCTCCTGTGCAGTAAAAATGCACAGAGGTGTTGTTGAGAAAGGACGGACAAGGGGGAACAATCTAGGAGGTGGAGACCAAAGGCAGGACGCCAGTTAGGTGACTGAAAGAGTGGCCTGGGTACAGGTGCCAGGTGCTGGGGATTTGCAAAGGGGGAGGAAGAGGAGGAAGAGGCAGGAGCCACAGAGAGAAGCAGAACAGAGGTCTTGGCAGAGTGTGGCTGAGCAAACAGGGATGGAGAGAGAAATGCTGGGGGTGACCTGGGATCCTGGCTGAGCTGTGGGGCCACAGACAGGAGGGGAAGGGGAGGAGGAGGAGGAGGAGGAGGAGGAGGAGGGAGAGGAGGGGGAAGGAGAGGAGGAGGGGAGGAGGAAGAGGGGGAAGGACAAGAGGAGGAGGAGGAGGAGGCAGGGAGCAGGAGGATGAGGGGGAGGCCTAGGGGAGAAGATGGTGGGGTCAGAGTGGCCCGCCGTGGTGGCTCCAGTTTGGTGGACAACCACTGCACTGGTCTTCGGCTCCCATCCCTGGATGGTGCTGGCCCAGATGCCAGCTGTGTGTGAGCAAGCTGTGGGCCTGGACTTTGGGAGGAGGCCAGGCTGAGAAATCCTTAACACTGGAGTGAAGGGTGTAGCCAAGGGTGTTGGATCAAGTTCTGGGGGACTTCCGCCTTTTCTTTGCAAGGACCGAAGGATTCAGAGGTCAGGGAGGCGCCCCTGGGGAGCTTGGGGGATACTGGCCATCCTTCTTGGGCCCTGAGTCCTGGAGTCCGGGCCGAGCTGGGTGCATCAGAGACCTCACTCTGTGTTGCGCATGTCGACTCCTTAAGGCCCTAACATGGGAGGGGCGAAGAAATACAAGTGACTCAAACCCACTCTTTGAGCCTGTTGCCCTCTCCCCACAGGCTGCCCCCCCTTCAGAAAGCCTGCGCTCTGCCTGATGGGTCCCTGTCCCCACACCTTTCCCTCAGCCCCACCTACCTTTGCCTTGTGCATCCCCTTCTCCTTGGACGTGACCCTCCCTCCTGTGCATACCCTCCCTCTGTCACCGCTTGGGAAGGGGCTGTGCCCTGGGTTTGAGCAGGCATTCCTGGAAGGGCAGGCAGTGGGAGGGATTTCCTGGTTGGACAGGTCAGTGATACTGAATCAGAGGGGGAGAGGGGTCGGGGAAGGAAAGGAGGAGGAGAAGAGGGGAGGAGAAAACAGGCGGAAACATGTGGACAAAGCATCTGAGTTTTGGAAAGACAAAGGTGATCCTGTGGTGAGGAGGCAGTCAGTGAGGGTCTAATTTGGACAGCCCTGCTGGGGATCATTTTTCTTGCCTCTGTGTTCACTGGCTGATTCCCTGTCTGACCATCTGTCCAGGGACGGAAGCCCCTCCCTGCTTCATTCTCTCCCAAGCCCAACCCAAACCCACTCACCAGACAAGCAGGGCTGACAACACCACGCTCTTGGCCAGAAGGAGTCCACAGAGCATGGAGACCAGAGCGCCCGGGGCTGCAGGGTGACAGTGGAGGGTGCAGTTTTGTTGCCTGGAGAACAGAAAACAGAGGGGAGGGGAGCCGGTTGGGGTGGCAGCTCTCTGCTGTGGGCCCCTGAGCCAGGGCCGTGTGCGTGAGGGTCCCACCCTTGAACTCACTGTGAAGGGGCAGTGATGGCAGAGGAAGTCCTGGGGGCCTCTCTGGTTCTTCCAGTGGAGGACACACAGCTCTGGGTCTGTGATGAGATCAGGTCACGGGAAGCCCGGGTGGCCTGCGTGGAGGCGGTAGCTGTCAGAGAAAGAAAAGGAATCTGAGTTAGCTGGAGGGACAGCACATCTGTTCTAGCTGGCAGGAAAGCTGGAATGGGGACCTGGGCTGAACTGGGAACAGAAGCTCAGAGCCTGGGAAAAAAACAATTCTGGGGTCGGGACTGGGCTATGAAGTCCCATGGCTTAAGACTAGACAGATCTATGGTTTAGGCTCTCTTCAGTGCCTGTGGAGGTGTTCTTGGCTCCAGGAAGAGCACTGGAATGGGAGTCAGGAGGCCGGGGCTTCTCTCCAAGCATGTCTACACGTTTGGAAGGGCACTGTCTAGCTCCGAGCCTCCCCAAGTGGGGAAACAGTCACTGTCTTTAAGTGGCTCTCATCTCTGACATCCCTTCCCATTCTCATACTTCTGGTGCTATTAGGGGAAGGGGCTCCTCCCTGGGGAACTTTCAGATTGCTTTCCTACCCCTGTCCTTCCTGGTTCTGCCGCAGAACTCTGGGTCCCTCTGCAGACCCCACTGCCTCAATGATCTGGGTAAGTACATTTTATGGGGCCCCCTCTTGATTCTGCAACCTTTGTGAGCTCCCTGTCCCCTACCTCCACTGCTCTGCCTTCCCAGTAAGACCCCAGACCTACCAGTGCTCAGAGCTCTTGATGGAGGCTGGTGGGAGGCCATGTCTGGAAAGGTGATGGGGGCTATTAAGGATGAAGAGAGAATAATGACTACTGGGATGGGTGAGGCCCAGAAGGGAAACGAGTGCTGTCAGCCCCAATGCTGTGACAGGAAATGGGGACTCTCGGTGTCCTCAGCTAGGTCTATATGCCCATCCACCCAGGATCCATGAAGGGAACAGCTGAGGGAAGGGCTGGGAGAGGCATGGGGGAGAGGGTACCTGATGTTGGGACATCCCATGGCCCAGGGGCTTCCCTGGAGAGAGTCCCAGGTCAATGGACATGTGGCCATGACCCTGTCCCACAAGAGCACTCTCTCTGAGGCTGCCCAGAGTGACTACTGGGAGCAACCCGTGTGCCCAACCTAGAAGAGGCTCTCATGACACTCAGGGAAAATTCTAGTCCTGAGCTACAGCGTGTGATCTGTGGGTGGATGCTGGTCCACAAATTATTTATAACCTGCCTGCACAAGGTAAATATAGAAATCAGGAGTAAGGATCTTGGAATTTATCAATCTGACATTGCCTCAAGGTCCAAGCATGTGATTAGTAAACCGGTCTGGTGGAACAGGATGTCAATCAGTTTAGGTACTGGCAAACTGTCACGGAGAGTAACACATGGGGCAGGCTGCATGACAGCAGCAGAGCAGGACCGTGATCCCTGAAGGTTCGTTGCTCGACTATAACCCAAAAGTGTATCAAGACCTGAAAAAGTTTTTTTTTTTATAAATTTTTATAATCATTGACATTTTCAATCTATCCGTTATGAATTTATTTTTAAAAATATTTACTTATTTTGGGGAGAGCACAATCAGGGGAGGGGCAGAGAGAGAGAGAGACAGAGGATCCAAAGTGGGATCCATTCTGGCGGGCTGACGAGCCCGATGGGGGGCTCGAACCCACGACCCATGAGATCATGACCTGAGCTGAAGTCAGAAGCTCAACCAACTGAGCCACTCAGGTGCCCCTATCCATTTTTTTTTTTAAATTAGAGTTCAACATGATTAGCTAATGTAGAGTAGTGATTAGTTAATTCTAGTACTAAATTAACAGAGAGCAAAACAAAGTCACTGAGCATTGTGTCAAGAAAAGCCCCATCTTTTCGGGATGTAGCAGTAATAATAAACCAAATGGTGATAGCAGAATTAATTCCAAAGATGCTTTTCCTTCTGAGATCATTCCAAAGGGTTTGCATTGGTTATGTCTGAACATGGAATCCTTCACTGCAGTAAAGCAGAACACTGTCCACTTCCTAATCTCAGGAGCCGTGAGTGTCACCCCACATGGCCAGAGGGGATTTGCAGATGTGATTAAGGTTGAGGACCTTGAAGTGGAGAGATATTCTGGGCGAACCTGAGCTAATGATTAGTATTTAAGAGCAGAGAATGTTTCCCAGCTGTAGTCAGAGAGCAGTGCAGCTTGAAAACGGCTTCTGGCTTTAAAGACAGAGGAAGGGGGCCACAAGCCAAGGAATGTGTGGAAGCAGCTAGAAGCTGGGAAAGCTCTCAGTTATGCAGCCTGTGAGAAAACGGGACTCTGGTCTTATAGCTACAAGGAACTGAATTCTGTCCAAGACCTGAATGCGTAAGAAGTAGATTCTAAGAGCCTCCAGAAAGGAATACAGCCTGCTGCTGATACCTTGATTTTAGCCCAGTGAGACCCATGCCGGACTCTTGATCTATAGAACTGTGAAGTCATAAATTCATGTGGTTTTAAGCCACTACATTTGTGGAAATTTGTGATGACAGCAACAGGAAACTATGGCACTCATAAATAGCATGAGGTTTGTAGTTCTAATGAATGGCGAGGCACTCAAACCCACTGAGTTCATTGTTGAGGTTCAGTGAAGAGGCTAAGGAACAAGTACATCATGAAAGCAAGTGACATTTACAAAACATTAAACCACAAGTTCAAATGAGCTATTTGTTTTAAAAGAGTCCTGAATTACAACTTTCTTCAAAGCAGTCAGTATTTCACCTAGTAACTCTAGAGTTCTGTGGGCTTCTTGTAAAGTAACGCTTTGTGTTGCTAAGACAAAATGTCTACCTACAGGTGTCAAAACATTATCGAGAGACTGTAACAGAGGTGTCTGCTCTATCTTGTTGAGCTAGTCTGTGGCAAAGAAGGGAAATTAAATATCCTTTATTGACACATTAGGTCAACATACTCAGGAATTGGCTAACGAGAAGAAGACCAACTCCTGGGACAAATAAAGTTAGCAAGGTGTTTTTCACGGCAACTTGAGCAAAATGCACGCACATCGCAAACATAGTTATTCTTTTTAGACTACGTGCAATTTGCACATGATGATAGGAAGGTATTCCTCTGTATCATTTCGTTTCATTGTCAAAAACACAACTAGCCCTGAGCTGAATAGAACTATGAAGGATTTTATTATCGACCAGTGGTTTGGGGCTCCAGTTTTGCGTCCGAGTATGTTCTGATAGCTTCTATGTGACAGGAAAACACGCAGGAGCAGTCCTTCAGATGAAGGAGCCTTGCACCAGAGTGTAAGCCAATGAACCGCCTCCTTCAAATTCTTGCTCTGAGAAAATATCAGCTGAGCTGCACACGTGCCTACCAAAGTGGGAAAAATCGTGAATTACATAAAGATGAACGCGTTGAATTTGAAATCGTTCTCTTTATTATGTGATCATGTGGAAACATCTCAGAGTTGTTATTGTATGCCAGGTTGCAGTGATTCATTACTGAGGGTGACAGTTCTGTTGAGAATGTTTGAGCTACGAAAAGGACTCCTACTATCTTGGCAAGATAGAAACCAGGTCAGTACTAACTTTTTAAAGATGGGAATCACATGGTCAGGCTTGGTTATATCACAGCTTTGAGGCTATTCCATGCCAGGGAAGGACGCAACATATTTTTCAATGGCAAATGAGATCTAAGCGCCAAAACAAAAGAGGCTTAGAAGGATAGTTTCTATAAACTTTCATGACATGTTCTTAATTTGGTAACAATTATCAGCAAAATAGGTGATCTGGTCTGCAAAAGTGCTTGTAGAGAAACCTGGATAGTTTGATGGAATGTTTTGCATTTTATTATCTGTCCAAAGAAGATACATGATAGGAAATTCATAGAACCAGAGACCATTTTTTCATCAAAAGGTATTTCAAATGTAAACAGAACTCTATAAAATAAAATTTTGGAACTAGCCCTTGATGAAGGATCGAGGATGCATTTTGAAAATACAGCATCGCTCGCTTCCTTTTGTAAAAATTAAAAATAAAAATATTGAGCTTGTAGGAATTGATTTAGAATTCCTTCTTGGATTTCAGCTATAATGTTAACAACAACATCCATCACCCACATGCATACTTTCAATAATCAATGGGAACCGTTTTTATAACTGAACTTTTTTCCCCCTTATGTTTGTTCTGATTGTCTTTGTTGAAAAGTAATTTTATGTCTGTAAAATCAAATCAGCATTTTGGGCTTGTGCTTTGTATGTGTGTGTTTTTCTCTCATTTAATTTTTCTAGTAATTCATTTTTATTGTGTTTTACCAGAAGATAGTCATTGATGGATTGGAGATGTTTTGAAAAGGTCCTCCACCACTGTCTTAGTCTGCTTGGGCTGCCATAACAAAGTGTCACAGCCTGGGTGGTTTGGAAACAACAGAATTTTATTTCTTACCCTGGAAGCTGGGAGTCTGAGGTCAGGGTACCAGTGTGGTGGGGTTCTGGAGAGTTCCCTCTGCAGGCTATCATTTTACATGGCAGAAAGAGGAGGAGAGAGCTTGCTGGAGATCTCTTTGGTAAGGGCACTAATTCCACTCCTAGGGGCCCCACCCTCATGACCTCATCACCTCCCAGAGGCCTCACCTCCAAATACCATCACATTGTAGGTTAGGATTTCAACCCATGACTTTGTGGAGGCCACAAACATTCAGTCCGTTGCAACCACAGATGCTTTGAGAAGCTCTGATTCAGACTCATGTTGGCCAACTTGTTTGTAAAGGGCCAGAGAGTAACTACTTTAGGCTTGTGGGCCATATGGTCTCTGTTGGAACAGCTGCTCCTGTAGCATGAAAATGGCCTTAAATCATATATAAACATATGGGCATGGCTGTGTTCCAAAAAACCCTTTATTTGTGGACACTGACATTTGAATTTCCTGTAATTTTTGTGTGACACAAAATATTATTTTTCTTCGACTTTTTCCCCCTGACCATTCAAAAATCATCCTTAGCTTTCAGACCAGAGTTTGCTGACCCCTGATCTGGGCCAGGAAGAATAGACGGACCAACATGATACCAATATGGTGGGGCGGGGGGTGGTTTGTGGCCAGGGCCACACATTTACTGAGCACCTACTATGTGCCAGGTACAGGTGCATTCTCTAAGAATGCCAGGCAGTCTCGGGCTCCCCTGTGGCCAGGTCATATGAACTCAGGGTCAGAATTCTCCCATGATCTGTTTGGGCACCTTTGACGAGGCTTGTAAATCATCAAGACAGTGAGTGAGGGGTGTGTGTGTGTGTGTGTGTGTACATGCATTCAAGTCCCTGGGACACCTGTTCCCAACAACCTTCCCAGGAGATCTGAATGGGGGGGCGGGCAGCCTGGCTTAACTACTAAGAAACTAGGAGGCACCCAAAGGAGCCAGGGGACCCCTAGGAAGAGGCTTACCTGGAGACACCGTCAGATAGAACCTTATGGACTTAGAGACAGAGTTGTCGGAAGCATGGTAAATTCTACACCAGTAGTGTCCTGAATCTTCCTCCTTCAGCCCAGTCATGGTGACAATGAAGAGGCCGGTGCTAGGGTTGTCCCAGATTGAGAATCGAGAGGCCTGAGCCAGCCTGCGGGGACCGGAGCTGGTGACTAACCTGGTGCACTTGACCGCCGATAACTCCTTACACCAGCTCTTCCTCTCGTAGGGCCAGCCCTTGGGGGGGTACTGGCATGTCACAGAAAGCGTCTGCCCCGCCACTCGGTGAAGTGGCTGTGCCTCTGGCACAGCCCACGAGCCTGGAGAGGAGGCAGCAGGTCAGGGCCACACCAGGAACTGCTCCTCCAGCAGCCCCGGGCACAGAACACTTGCTCCGGAGCCCACGGTCCTGTAGTCTCTGTACCACCCTCTCCTCTCCTCCCCAGGCTCTTGCCTTCCTCCTCACCTGGGATCAACAGTGACACAAGCAGCAGGGGTGGGAGCGGGGCTCTCTGGACCATGTGGCCGTTTCTTCTCATGCTGGTGGCAAGGGACATGGGGGGACGCTGGGGAGAGGAAACCTGGAGCTGGTCTGATTCTCCTCAGCTTTCCCAGCACCTCCGAGATAGATAAAATGAGAAAGGCCAAGGGCAGCTTGGGGAGTGGGAGACCCAGGGAGCGCTGACCTGGCCAGCAGAGGCAAGCGGAGACCAACGGTGGCAGTTGTAAATCCGGACCAGGAGGGAACAGCCCTACATGGCGCACAGCTCCTGGGTGTCTATAGAGGCTGCTTCTCTCATCTGTGCCCCGCTGCCCCTTCCCCCTCAGGGCCTGCCCTTGGGGGAGGAGCTGGGACAGCCAGGAGGAAGCTGTGGTCTGTCCACGGGCTGTCCACTCTCCTCCCTCTATGCACTGCCTCTTCTTTGCAAGACCCTGGCTTTGCCCCTCTCTTCAGGGCGAGCCACGCTGAAGGTGGGTGACCAGCTCAGGGGCACTTGGAGGTCTGTGCAAGACTCCACTAAACCCCACTGGCCCTGGGGGTCATCAGAAACTTCAAGCCCGGTCCTGCCTGGTGGGTCACTGACATGTTTCCTCCCTGGGAGGCTTTGTGGGTGCTGGAGGGGAGAGGGGAGGGGTAAGAAAGTATAGGAAGAGTCCCTGGCAAAGGAAGGGAGAGTGGAGCTGGGGGCAAAGAGAGCCCGGCTGGGTGGAGGGACGGGTCAATGGGGGATGGAACACAGGAGCCTGGACCACCAGTCTCCTGTAAATCCTCGACTCCTGCCTGTGGGCACTAGAGTGCTGTTTGTGTCATTGATGCGTAGATAGATGCAGGGCTCCAGCATCTTTGGGGAATGACTTTTAAAAAATGACGCGGGGCGCCTGGGTGGCTTAGTCGATTAAGCGTTGGACTCTTGATTTCGGCTCAGGTCACGATCTCATGGTTCATGAGTCTGAGCCCCTGCCTCAGGGTCTGTGCTGAGAGAGAGGGTTCTCTCTCCCTTCCTTTTTGCCCCTTCCATGCACTCTCGCTCGCTCTCTCTCTCAAAATAAATAAATAAGCTTTAAAAAATGATGCAGTTTACAAAGAGGTTTTATATAAAACATACAAACAAATGTTGGGAGAAAGAAGGGAGAGAGAGAGAGAGAGAGAGAGATCAGGACCCACAGCCCTGTGCTAACATGTAACTCCACATGCGACCACCAGGGAACTCTACTCAGAGCTCATGCCTGAAGAGGGAATTTGAACGTATTGAGGGTGTTAATTCCAAGTCCCCTGCTCCCTTGCACCCCGCCCCCCACTCCTGCCCTCCTCTCTGCCTGGGCGCAGAGCCCTGCTCCTGCAGTGAGAGGGGGCAGAGACTGAGGATAAGGATGAAGGGGCAGAAAGAGGACGGGCATGGGAGGCACCTGACTCTCTTTCCTAGAAACGACCAGGGAAAAGCAGGATGGGGATGTGGCACCGAAAGGACTGCTCAAGACAACGCCCACTACCCGTTTGCACCCATCAGCGCACCTAGGGTGTTCGTGTGTGCTTTCTCCTAATTCCACAGTGGGCTTGGCAGGGAGGTGTGCTTTGTTTTCCCCCCACGTGGAGAAACTGAGGCCCAGATGGGTCAGTCTCACCTGCTCAAAGTCACGTGATGATGTAAAGATGTAACCAGACCAGCTTCCTGACTTCTGACGGGGACTTTCTGTTGAAGTCTGGCCCGGGGACAGGGCAGGAAACCAAAGCGTACACCCTTGCAGAGGCAAGCTCCTGGCGGTTCGTTTCCTGGTATTCAGCTGGGCTCAGTGTTTCCTCTCTTAACCTAATTACAGACAAAATGCGGGGGTGGAGGGCACCCTTCTGAGGGGGAGGAAGGAGGCTCTGGCCCCGGCGGGCGTAGATGTGTGTCAACTTGTGTGAGGGTGTGCAGCCGCTGGTTCCCACACCAGTGTCCCCTTTGTCTGGTTGCTGCTGACCCCTGGGAAGGGACGCCTCCTCCTTGCAGTCCCCCAAGATCACTCTTTGCCCACATACCATTATGTCTAGGTGCCTCCAGTTTGGGGTTGGCTCTGAGCTGTTCTCTGCCGAGTCAACATGGGTCCGTGGTGCCCAGGGGAAGTTTTTGAGGAAACTTCTAAAGCTCTAAAAGTCTCAGTTTTTTCCTTTCTTAAATAGTTAACAATGGATCACTGATATGATTACTCTGGGAATAAATGATTAAGCCCTTCCATTTATAGAAGTGCCTGTTACATGATATTAATGAATGTCTGCCATCATTAGTAATCAACATTCACAATATCATGTTTCCTTGACTTTTAATTATATATATATTTAATATATAATTCGATGTCTATTTATATATAGACATCAAATAGCAGTACAGCAAACTTCTAAAAGGAAATAAAAATAAAAGTTATGTCATTTAGAGTAGAACCTTCTTCTTTTAAATATATATTTTTTTAATTTTATTTTTTGAGAGAGAGAGACAGACAGAGAGAGCAAGCAGGGGAGGGGCAGAGAGAGAGAGGAGGAGAGAGAATCCCAAGCAGGCTCCACGCTGTCAGCATAGAGCCTGGTGCGGGGCTTGAACTCATAAACCGTGAGATCACGACCTGAGCCGAAAGCAAGAGTCAGATGCTTAACCGACTGAGCCAGCCAGGCCCCCCTAGAGTAGAACTTGCTAATCATGGCCCCAATGCCAGAAACAATATAGGGAAAAGTGCTGGGTCATCCTATATACAAATTAATACTTGGACATTATAAAAAGATATGGCAAATAACATTTAAAGGCAAATCACAACTCTGAGTTAAGGTTTCCTTCCTAATTGGCAGATACAGGGTTATTCGAGTTCATATAAAAAAAGTTTTTTAAGTAATAAGAGAAAATGAATATTTCAATAGAAAAAAGGAGTGAGGTTATGAGCAAGTACTTCCCTACAGAAGAAATACAAATGAACCACGTTAAGGAAAATCTATTCAAAGTGGACATTGTTAAGACAAGTGCCAAACTACTCTTCTCCTCAGAGTGACAAAAGTTAAGAGAAATGATGACAACCAGGGTTGGGGGAGTTTTAGGGAAAAAACAATCACCTATTCTGCTGGGCAAACATACTGATACCACCTTTCTGAAAGACAGTGTGGGCGGGTTAATTAAAATCCATTTTGAAAAAGAAGTCATCGTGACTCAGTTCTACATCTAGGCACAGAAACCGGGCACAGTGGCTGTTGCAGTATTATTTTGTTTGGAAAATTCGCCAAAAGAATGCACATACATATCTTCCAAACTTGCAGCTCCAAAAATTGTAGGTTTATAAACTCATATTAATAACAATGTATCAGTTTTATGCCCCAACAGTCTACACCCCAATCCTTTTCTTCCTAGAGAGAACTTTGTTTTTTAATTAATTAATTAATTAAATGTCTTATTTATTTTTGAGGGAACGTGGGTGGGGGAGGGGCAAAGAGGGGGACAGAGGATCCAAAGCGGGCTCCATGCTGACAGCAGAGAGCCTGATGTGAGGCTTGAACTCACAAGCCACGAGGTCATGACTTGAGCCAAAGTCAGATGCTCAACTGACTGAGCTACCCAGGTGTTCCCTTAGGGAGTCATTTTGAAGTATTTTTCATATTTACCCTGATACTGATATTTCTCTATTAGACAGGGGTAGGTAGTATACCTGAAATGTGCCCTGTGGAAGAATGAGGGATCCTCTCTTTCCCATCATGCTCCTGTCGGTCCCTTCCCTCACCTTTATTTTCCCAGTAGTCAAATAGAGTTACCGATAGAATTAATTTTTAGATTTTATACTTTCTGACCATGTACATATATTTTTCAGAGCCCAGTCATGTAGTTTATAATGATTACATTTCCTTTGTGGTACAGCTTTTTACTTTCTGTGAAGTTATTAGTTGCCTTATTTTATTATTTTGTTAAAAATTTTTTTTTCATGTTTATTTATTTTTGAGAGAGAGAGAGAGAGAGACAGAGTGTGAGCCGGGGAGAGGCAGAGAGAGAGGGGAGACACAGAATCTGAAGCAGGCTCCAGGCTCTGAGCCGTCAGCACAGAGCCCGACGCGGGGCTCGAACTCATGGATTGAGAGATCATGACCTGAGCTGAAGTCAGATGCTTAACCTACTGAGCCACCCAGGTGCCCCGACAGTTAATTTTTTTCATGTTTATTTATTTTTTGAGAGAGCGAGCAAGGGAGGTGCAGAGAGAAAGGACAGAGGATCCGAAGCAGGCTCCGTGCTGACAGCAGAGAGTCGGATGTGAGGCTGGAACTCATGAGCCGTGAGATCGTGACCTGAGCTGAAGTTGGACGCTCAATGGACTGAGCAACCCAGGCACTTCTGTTGATTGTTAATTTTTTTTAAAGGACCAACAAATGGTGGTGGTTAGGGGCACCTGGGTGGCTCACTTGATTGAGTGTTCGACTTTGGCTCTGGCCATGGTCTCTCAGTTCATGAGTTCGAGCCCTGCATCGGGCTCACTGCTGTCACTGCAGAACCCACCTCAGATCATCTGTCCCTCTCTCTCTCTGTCCCTCCACCACTCACAGGCTCTCTCTCTCAAAAATAAATAAACATTAAAAAAAATAAAAACATAAAATAATAAAAATAAATGGTGGTGAGACATATCCAGAGAAAGAGGAATTTCCCTAATTATGGCATCCTGGTGATAAAGGTGACCACAAACAATGTCACTATAAAACCATATTTTATAATTGCTTATTTTTTGTGAATACATGTGCAATTAATTTTTGTATGTAGATCTTCTGTCTAGCTAAAATAATAATCTATTATTTCTAATAATTTATACATTTATGATTTGTTATGTATTTAGTTGTAACATAAATCAGAAATTTACATCAGTGCAATTAGTGTAAATTTAAAATGCATATAATGTTAAATATTTTATAAGAACATATTTATATTTAAGTATGTATACATATAAAATAGATAACATAAACTTATAGTGAAAAACAAGACTGTCCATCCAGAAAGAAAAAATTTGAACTAAAATGAAATGAATAAATAGGCTGCTGGAAAAAGATTTTTATTTTATTTTATTTTATTTTTATTTTATTTTTTTTTAATGTTAATTTATTTTTGAGACAGAGAGAGACACAGCATGAGCAGGGAAGGGGCAGAGAGAGAGGGAGACACAGAATGTGAAGCAGGCTCCAGGCTCTGAGCTGTCAGCACAGAGCCCGATGCGGGGCTCAAACTCATGAACTGTGAGATCATGACCTGAGCCGAAGTCGGATGCTTAACCGACTGAGCCACCCAGGCGCCCCTGGAAAAAGATTTTTAAAAGGAAATACTTCTATGTTCCCTTAGGAGTGACAAATTGGTTGAAATCACAAATATGAAATGTATTAGAAAACATATGAATGAATGAATGAATGAATGAATGTAATTCTTTAATTGCAAAATTAAAAATGTAAAAATCCTGATTGGATGACCTTTCATTTCTTAGGGCCACGGTAACAAATCACTACAAACTGGGTTACTTAACAGAAATGGAGACCCCAAGTCCAGCATCAAGGTGTTGTTAGGGCCACACTCTCTCTCTAGAAGTTCTAGGGAAGATCCTTCCTTGTTTCTTTCAGCTGCTGGTGGCTGTCTGCATTCCTGTGCCTGTGGCCCCATCATTTTGATATCTGTCTCTGTAATCTCTTTGATTTCTCTGTGTGAGACTCTGTCTAACCCCCTCTGCCTTTCTCCTATAAGGAGGCAGGTGACCGCATTCAGGACCCACAAGAGAATCCAGGGTAAAGGCCATTTTCAAGACCCTTAATTTACTCACACCTTTGGCCATAGATAAGGGCAATACTCATAGATTTTGGCGACGAGGAAGTAAATGTATCTTTGGGACCATTTCTTCTGCCTTCCAGAAATGAGTTTTTTAAGATGAAAATATGAGTTATAATTAAGTCAAGATTTAAAATCATCAGCTGACAATTCACCATGGATGATACTTGTATGGGTGTTAAAAAATCCACCTACAAATCAGTCTATGTGCTGATCTAGGGGTAAGTCCCAAGATACTTTCAAGAGACAGACAGTGCTCATCACATCTGAGCTGTTACAAAGAAGCAAAAAGATGAAATGCTTCCTGGCAGATTATGACAAGATAAAAAAAAGTTTAAATTCTTACAAAAACTTGACCAAAAAAGAAAAAAGGCCCAAATTTATACACACACACACACACACACACACACACACACACACATACACACACACACACACACATATATGGCAAATTAAAAACACAAGTATATGGAAAGAATAATATATCATGACTAAATATCTTGTATTATGTGAATACAAGTGTGTCTGGCTATCAAAGTTAGATCAATGCTTGATTCTTTTTTAGTAAATCAAAGGAGAAAATGATACGAAGATATTGATCAATGGGAGAAAGGCATTTGGTAAAATTCAACATCCATTCTAGACAAATCTTTTTACTATTGTATGCATAGGAAATTGCTTTCTTAACAAATAAATGAGTTATTGAATTAATCAGCTAAAATCACACTAGTGAGGAGTCACGTTAAAGGTTGGAATCAAGATAAAAATGCTCAATGTCAAAAGTATTGTTTAACATGTTTAACATGTTTCTGAAGTACCAGCAACTATAATTACATAGGAAAATAAAATGGAAAATAACAACTTAAAATAAGAGGCCAAGTCACCATTGTTGGCTGGTTGTGTAGTTATCTCCCTGAAAAACTCAAGGATGTTAGCTGAAAACCCATAACAACACAAGGAGAGTTGTCAAAGAAAAACCAGAGCTGGGCAGTCAAGTGGTAAAAAAAACGATTTTATTTAGGAACTGTGGCAGTAGGAGAAAAGAGACCTCAGTACAGCCTCAATTCTGAATACAGCCCGGGCTGCTGGGGATTTACAGCCAGGGAGCAGGTGGGGGTCAGTGCATGGAACATTTTTGAGAGAAAACACCGAGTAATGGGGGATGGGAGGTTCTGGCTAAACAGACTTGACCTGACAGGATTCTTTGCTGAGGACAGGCTGGGGTGACCAGAGATCACAGCGGTGATGGAGGGGGAGGAACTCTATCAGATGTCAAGGATATCCATGCAGGGTCTTCAACGGCAAGGTGGGCTACATGTCCTGTACCTGGGCCCTGGAGGACACAGAATCAATGTTGAGCTTTAGAAGGAGTGTAGAACAGTGTGGAAAGAGCAGGATTCTCGCTAAAACTGCACTTTACGGGGAGCCTGGGTGGCTCAGCAGGTTAAGTGTCCGACTCTTGATCTCGGCTCAGGTCATGATCTCACAGTTCATGAGCTTGAGCCCCACGTTGGGCTCTGTGCTGACAGTGCAGAGTCTGCTTGGAATTCTCTCTCTGCCTCTCTCTCTGCCCCTCTTCCCCCCCACCTCAAAATAAATAAATAGACATTAAAACAAAACTGGATTTTACAAGGATGGGCCTAGGAGAAGTTTCAGGAGCTTAACGTTGGTCAAGTGAAGACTCTCTCAGTGTTTATTCGTTCATTCACACCTACATTCAACAAATATTTACTGAGAGCCTGCCATTTCAGACACAAGGAATAGACTGATACAGCTTGCAGTCATGCAGCCTATATTCAGAGAAGGGTGTTTAGCAGGACGGGGAAGGCAGAAAAGAGAGAAGAAATTAACATACAAGTAAACAAATAATAATAAAGTCATAGTTAAGAGTAAGCACTATGCCAAAAATCATAATACAGTCAATACTGAATTAAACATTTAAAATAAATAATTATTATAACAACAGGAACTATTTCAGACATAGAAAAATTTGATAGAATTTGCCAGTGAGAGCCTCTGGGCCTCTAGCTCCAAGAGAGGCTGAGGAATTAGTTATTTAGCAAGACAAAAATGCCACAAATCTTTAAGACACACTATGAAATTTAAACTCTTTAAGAAAATAGACAACACATCCCAACTTATTTCATAAGGCCAGAATTACCCCGATAAGAGAAAGGAATTAGAGGATGGGGAAATGGCCGACCAATATCTCTCATAATCACGCATATCTGAGCAAAATATTAGCATACTACATTCGACAATATGTACAAAAGATAACAGACCTGGATCAGAGGGGATTTTTCCTATGCAGCGGCCTGGTGGAGTCCTGTGGCTGGGTGAGGCCAGTGACAGCCGGTGGTGACAGTGCTGGCCCCCGGAGCCCGGACCAGAGGGGAAAAAGAGGAAGAAAAGAAGAGAAAGCCTGACCTGGTACGAAGCTAACCACACCAAAAGACAGGCCCTTATTCTCTCTGCCCCAGACCTGTCTTAATGGTTTCACTGACAAGAAAGTTGTGTGCTTGCTCAGATCAAAGTAAGGGCAGGCTCATTTCTTAAAAAAATTTTTTTTCAACGTTTATTTATTTTTGGGACAGAGAGAGACAGAGCATGAACAGGGGAGGGGCAGAGAGAGAGGGAGACACAGAATCGGAAACAGGCTCCAGGCTCTGAGCCATCAGCCCAGAGCCCGACGCGGGGCTCGAACTCACGGACTGCGAGATCGTGACTTGGCTGAAGTCGGACGCTTAACCCACTGCGCCACCCAGGCGCCCCAGGCTCATTTCTTTAAATGACTGCTCAGGGTGCCTCACACACATGTTTTAAAACCATTCTCATGATGGGGCGCCTGGGTGGCTTAGTAGGTTAAGCGTCCGACTTCAGCTCAGGTCATGATCTCACGGTTCGTGAGTTCGAGGCTTGAACTCAGAGTCAGGCTCTGTGCTGACAGCTCAGACCCTGGAGCCTGCTTCCGATTCTGTGTCTCCTTCTCTCTCTGTCCCTTCTCCGCTCGTGCTCTTGTCTCTCTCAAAAATAAATAAAACCTTAAACAAAATAAAAACAAACCGTTATCATGGTCAAGATGGAAAAAAAAAAGGAAAAATTCTATAATTAAGAAAAACCCCTCAAAGAACTTGCGTTTTCCTCTATTGTACGATATTGTAAAACTTGGATAAGTATCACATTTGAATCAATGGTGCTAGAGTTTCATATCTGTCCCAAGTTTGTGTCAAACTGGAAAGTTATAAGGGCTTTCAAATACATGATATCCTTTGTCACCAAACCCACCAGACCTTTTTCAGTGTCTGGAATCCTTGCCCCCTCCTTCTACCTAAAAGATAACAAGAGCCACCCACCAGACTCCCACCATGCAGGGTCTTACCTGCAAGTCCTGTACCTGGCCCTGGAGGACACAGAATTAAAGCTGAGCTGTCGGAAGTATGGGAGGATTGATCAGCCTGACCGTGTGTGTGTGTGTGTGTGTGTGTGTGTGTGTTTGGGGGGCTGGGAGTGGTGGGAGGGGTTGGGAAACAAGAAACTCAGACCTACTCAACTCAGACATTTGGCCCTGAACATTCTTCTGGACTGCTAGAAACCTCTGTAGGGACCCCAGACCAGAGGGTCCCCAGGCAGGAAAACCCAGGGAAAAAGCACCCAGGGAAAGGGTTTAGAAGTTTACCAGAGCTATTGACCTCATGGACTTGATGGGACAGAAGGTGCAATTTTCTTGTTTTATAGCCAGGGAAACTGAGTCCCTGTAGAGAGACAGGGCCTAAGGGTGCGGGGACGAGAGAATCACAGAGCAGGGGGCTAAGACTCTCCAGGAGTCTCCTGGCTCAAGCCTTTTTTATTTTTTCCATTTGTCTGATAACAGCAAGCACATACAATGTAGTAGTTGGCATCTTGACAGGCCGTGCACCTGCAGGGTATTCCATACTGGGTCTTGAGTACGTCTGGCACCAGACAAAACATTCTTATCCCATGCCTGGTGCCCGTATGATGTCCTTCTGGAGAGAACGAGCAGTCTGGCGGCCTTCTGTCCTGGGAATGAAAGTGCTTTCAGTTCCTTGATGCTCCGTCCCTTCCCTTCAGGACATTCTTATGGTGCCTCCGGCTTCTTGTTCTCGACAAGTCCCTGTGTCCCTGCAGCCATGCTGAGAGGGAGGACTAGGCAGGCGGAGTTGCCTTTCCTTACCTCTCCTGGGACTATTGTGGTTCTCCCAGTTTCTTCTCATGTCCCGAATCTTGGGTTTGGAGGAAGAAGGCAGGTTCTCCCTAGATGGTCAACAGAGTGGGATTCCAGAGGTAACCGGGGCCACCCAAGGCTATTTCCTCTACCAGGGCCACCGACAGCTCCATTCACTGACAGCGAACCCTAGTCCCATACTTCCTGGCCACCTCCCAGAGACCAGTTCCCACACAGCCCTGTGGCCCAGGCTCCTCCCGGGAGAGAGAGAGCTGCACCTCTGAAGAGGTGACCTTTCCAGAATTGGG
The DNA here is from genome assembly GCF_016509475.1 of Prionailurus bengalensis. Lineage (NCBI taxonomy): Eukaryota > Metazoa > Chordata > Mammalia > Carnivora > Felidae > Prionailurus > Prionailurus bengalensis. The sequence goes on along the minus strand of NC_057349.1, from coordinate 39,113,996 downwards.
GGCCAGAGATTGATTTGGGGTCCTGTCTCTGCTGTTTTCATCCCTGGAGATCCCACTGCGCTCCGGCCGGGCCAGGTCTGAAGGCCCAGATGCTGTGCACTGTCTGCACCCTCGGGGAATCTAAGACCCCTGACTCAGACACTGGTGCGGAGCCCCCAGCTCAGAGAAATGGTGACGCCACCCTCCAAGTGCTCCCTGTCTGCTGCGAAGGGAGGATCTCCTTGTCTCACAGCAAAGAGCAGGTTAGAAGGGCTGAGGGCCACGGGGAAGGCAGTGTAAGAGGAAGGTGACCTTGGGACAGTGCAGGGAGGGGGAAAGGGAAGACTAGAATGTCATATGTGGTAATAGCGCTCTCCAGCCAGCAGGGGGCAGGGCAGCCCGTCCGTCTCCGCCAAGCTCTCCCCTGACTTCGGTGGCGCTGCAGGATAGCCCAACTCCTAATGTGCTCCCTGTCTTGGGGGGGGGGGGGGGGTGGTGAGGGGAGGAGGGGGAAGTGAGGGGGGCCAGGGTAGGTGGCACTGGCTGCAGAAGGAGCTCTGCGATGCCAATTCACCAGGGGACCTTAAAGAAATCACCAAGATTCCTCGGGACTCAATTTCCCTATGGTGAAATGAGGTAGCGACTGCTTCCCAAGGATTTTGTGGAAATTAAATTAGATCCCTGGTTCCCAGACTTGTCTACACACTGAGGTCACGTGGGCAGCCTCACCAACACTGATGCCTGGGCGCATTCCCACTGGGCTAGGTTCCTTGGTCTGGTGGTGGCTTGGACCTTGACAGTTTTTTCAGGAGCCCCCGGTGATTCTAAGGTGCAGACAAGTTTGGGAACTCCAGAGTTAAATACTCTCGTGACCAGGCTTTGGAAACTTGACGTCGCAAATCTGTTTTTGCTCTTTTTTCTCAAGTCCCTTTTCCCCTTGCTTTGATTCCATAAAACTGAAATCCCCTCCCCTCTCTCCTTGTACCTGCTGGGTAAGCCTCAGAATGGAAAACGCAGATTTCCCTCACGATCTGGACTCCCGCTACTCAGACATTCCCTCCTAGCACCTGTGCAAAGTTTGTCCAAAGGGCACTGATTAAAAACTCGGATCTGACAAGCCTCCTGCGCCAAGGGAGACAGTCAGGGTGCTGTGAGTCCAGGAGGCAGTCGGGGGTCCGTCACCCGGTGTCTCGACTGTTGCCCCCCTGGGATCACGGTCAGAGGTGATCTTAGTAGCTCTAGCTGATTGCTTCACGCTTATTTCCACCACAGCAGCCACTGTTTATGACAGTGTAGAAGGGAAATGTGCTTTGTATCCAATATCATGTGGAGTCCTGGTGATCTTCCTACAAACCTGCTCACCAAAGAGACCACTAAATGCGACATCATGTGGGATTTGGCATTTGGGCGTTTAATACGGTGCCATAGTTGTTGGAGCTGACCTTTGGGGTGTGTGAGAAGGGTGCATGATAGTCGGGGGAGTTGCCTTGGGGTTGGACTGCCTGGGGACCTTTTCCTATGGCTCCTATTTGTCACGATGGATCTCAGGGGCTGTGAAGAGTCTACCTGTAGGTGTGCCTGGGTCGTTTCAACCATGCCCTGCAGGCCAGGCAGGGCCTCTCTGCTCTCCCTGGGGACCACAAGTACTTAAGGGCTGGTGCGGCCCCTAATAGTCCCTACCTGCCTTCGGCCAGTTCTTCCCTGGCTTGTGGGAGGTGGGTAGATAAAGTCAGGTGTTTCAAAGGATGAAGGGAAAGGAACAGAGATTGTAAGAAGTGGGATGGTCTCTTATTTACCTAGCTTCCCCTGTAAGTGCTAGGTGGGGTGTGGGGTGGGCAGGGGGAGCCAGCAACAGCCACGGTGTCTGGGCCATCCGGCTGAGCTGAGTGAGGCTGAAGCAGGGATCCCCCCTCCCTCAGCAGCTGGAGGTTCCCCCACGAGGCCCCCACCTTCTCACTGCCCACAGAACCCGCCCTGCAGGCCTCATACTTACCCAATCAAGACCTTTCCTTTCTCAATCTTGTATTCAATGTGCTGGGACATCTGGGCACGGTCAGACCTGGCTCCTGGGTCTCTCTATCCCGTAGCCACCCTGCACACCCCTTCTTCCATACACCCTAGCATAGGGAGAGGGCGATATGACCTGGGAGGCCCTACACCTGCGGCTGGTCCTGCTGCTGCTGGCCTCAGGTAAGGGACAGGGGGAAGAGGTGGCTCCAGGGGGACAGGGTGAGGGAGGGAGGGAGGGAGGGAGGGAGGAAGGGAGGTTGGTGAGGAGAGGTGTGCAGTGGACTGTGGGATGGGGGGATAGGGTGGCAGTGTGGTGCTGGGGCTGGAGGGCCATCTGGGCTCTTGCTCTGAGTGTGGCTGTGTCCCATTCCCTAGCCTCACCTGAGGACTTGTTTCCTAGGCTCCTGGGTGCAGAGCCAGAAGGATGAGTTGGTGTGGGCCATACAGGACCAGGTACTCTCTGTGAAATGCCATCCGCCCCCCTGCTAGGTGAGCATCAGAACAAAACCTGGTCGAAACCCGGTTATTGCTTGAAGTTAGTCACCAGCACCAGTCCCCAGGTAATGGCCCAAAGCCCTCCACATTTCATCTGGGACAACTCTGCTGCTGGCTTCTTCCGTGTCATCGTAACAGAGATCACAAAGAAAAGTTCAGGAGTGTACTGGTGTGGAATAGACAGAGGTCCTATGAAAAGCATCACTATCCTCAAAAACATCAGCCTGGTGGTGACTTCAAGTGAGCTTTTTGCAGAGAGGGGAGGGGCCTGCCTGGGGTGTCTGGTGGGGGAAATGAAACCGCTCACCTCCTTCCCTCGCTTCCTTCCCCAGATCCCACCAGCTCCCTGCTCCCTTCCATACTGACTACAGGCAGTTAAGTCCCTAGTCCCCATATTCAGGCCATTGCCTCCATCCTTGGGTGTCCTGTCTCAGCAAGTATAAGATAATTTGGGGCCCACTGGGCACAGAGCCCTTGTCCACACAATGGCTCAGACCCAACCTCAGCCACCGACCCCCAGAACTGGCCACCCTGTATAGGCACGGGGTGTCTGCGTGGGGTCCTGTGGCCTAGGTCTCTCCCAGGCCAGACACGCTGTTGCTCAGGACCTTGGTTCAGACCAGAAGTGTCTTGAGACTGTGATGGTGAAAGGGCCATGCCTTTGGGACAAGTGGCTTGTGCCTTTTCCACAGGAGGGCTCCTGACTCTCCCTGCTCTTGGGGGTTTGGGGACCCAGTATTAGGCTTCTCTCTCAGCCCAGGCCTCCCCTAGCCCCTGCTTGTCTCTTTCTACTAGCTCTGGGAAGCTTCCTAGCTTGGACCCCAGTCAGCCCTGGCCTGAGGGACCCTGGGGGCTGGCTCTGGCCCCTCCCCCTCTTCCTCTCAGGCTTTGGGGGCTGACCCCTCTCCCTCTGGGGACGCTAGGCTGCCGCTGCCTTCTCTGTGGTCATCAATCACACTTACTTTTCTAGTGACAACCATTTCAACCTTCATCAATGGCTCTGAGGACTGGTAGATCTGGGGTCCCACCTGAAGGGAGGGGGCTGGGAAGCTGGTGACTCGTACGGGCTCTGATTCAGGAGACCGGGGGGATCTAGACGTCTGAAAGGGGTCCCAAGGTCTCAGGTCTCACTCCAAGGGTGAAGGAATGACTCTAAACTTCCCCCATGATGGAGCAGAAATAGCTACATATCAGAATGCAACATCTTCCATTAGTGCTGATTCACAGGCAAGAAGAATGAGGCCTGTCCAGAGTTACTCAGCTACTTCAGGCCCAAAGCAGAACTAAGATCCAGGCTTCTGTCTCCTGGTCCAGTGCTCCTTTGGGGCTTAGAGATTCTCCATGGGCACCTCTGGGTGCCGGTTATAGTTGTGGCACTCTCTCCCTCTGCTTTTCCTTCGGGACCAATGGCCTTCTCCCTGTTCATTGGAGATGTGGCATGCCCTGATAGCATCACCCAGAGAAATGAAAACTTTGATCATTGCTTATTTCCTGGTTAACCTCTCCCTGTACCCAAGCTTCCTGCGTTCTCAGGATTCTGTTCCAGGCAGTCCCTGTGGCTCACCCCAGTGAGCTGGGGGTGGGTCTGGCCCATAAACAGGCTCCAGCCCCATGCTGAGTTCAGGGGCTGCTCTCCCCAGCCTGGATCCTCCCCTCCTCCTTCTCCCTTCTCCCACAGCCTGCCTGACAGCACTTTCGTGGTGCTGTTGTGTGGACTCCTCGTGACCAAGATCATGGCTTTGACAGCCCTCCTCCTGTTTCTGACCTACAGAGCCCAGGTGAGTGGGGCCAGTGGGGCAGGGGAAAGCTTGTCTCCTGGGAGAGAGGTGCTGTAGGACAGAAGTAGCCAGGAGTCACACAGGTGGCATTGTTATCAATTGTAACTTATGTCAATTTAAATGTTTCTTTCACCTCGTCTGTCTCTGTGAACTCATTTGGTTGTTATAAGCCACCGTCTTCTCTGACATTCAAACTCATGCCCTTGGGGTCATGTCTACCCACAGCAGCTGGGTTGCCCAGTTTTGAGGCTGGTCTCAGGCATCCTCCCCTAACCACGCTGATGTACCAGACACACGCACACACACACACACACACACACACACACACGTATTCATCACCTCCATCAGACATCACCTCCGTCAGAGAAAAGACCTACAAACCCCGAAGTCCCTTCTAAGGGTCGTCCTAACCCTTGAGCCCTTAACTCATGCTCTAGAACTCCCACCCCAGGACTTTGTATCATTCTGTCCTGAAGGGGAAAGCGTGGGCAGGGAGAAGATGAGGGCCTGGTGACAAGGGGAGACTTCAGGAATGGACAGGGGGTGGGGCCAGAAGCAGGACAGACGAAGGAGGCACGGAATAGACGGTGAGTGTGTTTCTGAACCCCCTTCCCTGCTTCTCAGGTCTCCGCCGGCATTGTGGGAGTAGCAGAAGTGGCTGCCCCTGGCCCCACCAAGACCCCAGGGCCCTTGAGCACTCCCCACTGAGCCTATAGTCCCCCCACCTCCTCCTGATCCTCCATGACCACTGAGACCTGGGGCCTCCAAGAAAAGGCCATTCCTGTGTTTCCGGAAGACACCTCCCAGCACCTGAATCTGTCACTGTGGCGGCACCTCTCACCCCAGAGCTGAGGACCCCCACATTGCCTTCTCCAACGCCATGTGCACAAAGCAAGAACCCACCACCTGTGAGACTCTTCCTGGGCATCCAGGCTGCCCCTCTCCCACCCAGTGGACCAAACCCAACTGGTAGGCACCCTCCCCCTAACCTGTGCCTCTCCCTCCTCTCCTGGGTTACCTGTTTCTCTGCCAGCTCATGGTTCAGCTGGTCTCTCGGCCACCAATGCCCACTGCAGTCAGCTTCGGTTCCTGTTCTTCCCGATATGGGAAATATCCTTCGTTCATACCACATACAAATGTAATATTTGCTATTTCCAAAAATGACACAAATTTTAAAAGTATACAACCATGAATGAAAAGTGTTTCCATCCTATATGTCAGATGAAAGGGTCAATAGCTTTAGTGCCCGAACATCTTCTTTCTCTTAAATAAGTAAGAATCAGGCAAATGTTTCCATTTTAAAAGGGCTAAGGCTACAAACACATCATTCGTTACAGAATAAGGAACGAATGAATGATATATATGTATGAACATGTGTCCAAAATGGCTGATAAAGAAATGAGAAATGAAGCAAGACCCCATGCTTTGCCTGTTAGTTCAAAGAAGATTAAAATAAATATGATCATATTCCGGGCTGGAGATGTGTAGGGAAAATGGAAGGACATAACTGATAGCGTCTTCCTGGAGGGGCAGTATGGCAATGAATTAAAAGGCAGAACGAGTAATTTATTCATCCATTCCACTGTTCATGGACATTTGGGTTCTTTCGCATTTGGGGCTGTTGTGAATAAAGCTGCTATGAACAATAAAAAAAAAAAGAGGCACCTGCTTGTGAAGAAACAGTTTTAAACACTTTTCTAAGTAATTTGACATGTGTCATGATTGCTGTTGTTTAAAAAGTAAAATAATGGTATGTCCCCTAGATGTCGGTTTTAAAAAGTATGCCAACTATACTTGAGTAAAAAAAGTAAATAAAAAAATGAAAAGGCAAATAATTGTACAAGACTTGAAAATCCAAAGCAGTCTCACACTGTACCCCTGTGCGCCCAGATCCCATTCCTCTGAAGGAACATCTCTTATCTGTTTATTCTGATATTTACATCTCTACTTGTGGAAGATAAGAAACAAATCTTATACTGTTATTTGCTCATTTTCCAGGTTTTGATATTACCTACTAATTTATTTATTTTGAGAGAGAGAGGAAGAGACAGAGAGAGAGAGAGAGGGAGAGAGCATGAATTGGGAGGGGCAGAGAGAGGAGAGAGAATCCCAAGCAGGCTCTGCACAGTCAGCACAGAACCCAACTCGGGGCACAGAGCCCAACTCGGGGCTCGACCCCATGAACGGTGAGATCATGACCTGAGCTGAAGTCGGACACTTAACCGACTGCGCTATCCAGGCGCCCTTTCAGTATAATTTTTGATTATATCCCAACTTGCTTTATTTTCATTTATTTTATTTTCTGCATATTCACCATGGATTAATTTCTAAACTCTCTACCAAAAGTGTAAAATTCATTTCGGAGTTTCAAACACATGAAGTCATCCATTGGCTCATTCCCTTGAGACACCCCAGACCTGCCAGGCATCTTCCTGCTGTGCTGGTTTCCCTGTAAGCCCGATGCACAACCTTCTGTGATTTCTCCTCGCCGTCTTCTTGGGCATGCCCTTGGCTTCCACTTGGTGTTGGACGTGCTCTCTCCTGAATTTCCTTTCTCTTTCTGAGTTTATCCTTTTTATTGGAACATTCCTTCCAACATCTTCCCTTACTTTTGAGAAGCCTGATGCCATTTATATTTCCAATCCACTGATGATGAGTTTTGGTTTTTTTCTCTTGCTCTTGGGGCTTTTAGGATTGTCCCCCTTCCCCCATTCTCCTCCAGTGCTCTGAAATTCCATGCTGATGTGTATTGATGTGGATTTTTTTTTTTTTTGCCATTTATTGTGCTGAGTGCCCAGTGGGCCTCTTCAGTCTGGAAAATCATATCCTTAATTCTGAGGTGTATTTTCTTTAATTCTTTTATAATCTTTCTTCCATTTTCTGTTTTTTTTTCTCTTTCTGTGAAATTTCTATTACACAAATGTTAGGCTTTATGGACATATCCTCCAAGTCTCTTTTTCCTTTTCTTTTTCATTGTTTTTGTTTACGATTTTATTGAGGTTGACATTTTTAATTACTATTTTACATACAGTGAAACACACAGATCTGAAATGTATAATTTGATGAGCCTTGGCAAATGCACAGAACCCGCTCCCATATCAATATATAGAACAGATTCACTGCCAGAGGCAGCCACATTACTCTGATTTCTTCCACATAGATTATTACCTTTGTATCTTCTAGAACTTCTTAGAAGCACAATAATAGAGTACATGATCTTTTGTGTGGCATTTACATTCACCACAGTGTTTCTGAGTTTCGTCTCTGTTGCTACATGCATTCATTCCTTTATGTTCCTAAGTCATATTCCACCATATGAATATACCTCATTTGTTTATCCCTTTAGCTGTTGACATTTGAGTGATGTGGCTAAAATGAATCACGTTGCTGTGATCATTCTCAAACAAGTCTTTGTATGGGCATACATTGTAACAGTTTCCCAGGGCTGCCAGAATGAAATGCCACAGACTAGGTGGCTTACATGACAGAAATTAATTTTCTCGCAGTTCTGGAAGCTAGGAGTCTGAGGTCAAGGTATGAACAGGACTGGTGTCTTGAGGACTCTCTCCTTGGCTTGTAGATGACAGTCTTCTCCCTGTGTCTTCATGTGGTTATTCCTCTGTACTTATCTGTGTCCTCCTCTCTTCTCATAAAGACACCAGTTTTGTTAAATTTTGGTCCACCCTAATCTACTGACCTCATCTTGGCTTAACTCTTTAAATACCCTAACTCCAAATACAGTCACACTCTGAAGTACAAGGGGTTAGAACTTAAACACATGAATCTGGAGGTATTCAGTTCAGCTCATCACATGCATTTTCTCCCCTTTGGTTAAATACCATGGAGATGGAATTGCTGGGTTGTAGAGTAAGAATATGTTTAACTTTATGAGAAACTGCTGGGCAAATTTCCAAGTTATTGTACTATTTTCATACTCTCTCATCCCCCAACCAAACAATATATGAGAGTTTCTGGTTCCTTTACATCCTTGTCAACTTTTGGTATTGACAGTGTTTTTTATTTTGGCTATTCTGGTAGATGCATAGAGAAATCTCACTGTAGTTTCTCTTTGCATTTCCCTGATAAGTAATGATGATGAGCATTTTTCCTGTGCTTACTAGCCACTACCATATCCTCTCTTAGGAAGTTCCTGTTCCAGCTTTTGCCCATTTTTCGTTGGATCTTTTTCTTTCTAGTATTGGGTTCTAGGAATCCTCTAGATATTCTGGACATAAATCTTTTTTCCAATCTTTGAATTGCACATATTTTTTCTTGGCCTGTGACTGGCCTGTTCATTTTCTTAATAGTGTCTCTGGAGGAACAAACAATTTTAATTTTGATAAAGTCCAATTTCTTTCTTTAATGTTTTCTAAGTCCTAAGAATCTTTGGCCACCCCAAATGTTATAGCAGCATTTTAAAATGTTTTTCTTCTAGAAGCTTTAGAGCTTTAGCTTTTATGTTTACATCTAAAATCAACATCTAGTTAGTTTTTGTGTGTTGATGTTCACTTATTTTCATTTGGATATCCAGTTGTTTCAGATTTTCCTCCTCCATTGAGTTGCTTTGGTGCCTTTATAAAGATCAGTTAAATATAAAAAATAGATCTGTGTCTGAAATCTCAATTCTTTTCCATAGATATATTTATCTTTTAGCTAATACGACACTTTTTAAAAAAATTTTTTTTAACGTTTATTTATTTTTGAGACAGAGAAAGACAGAGCATGAACGGGGGAGGGGCAGAGAGAGAGGGAGACACAGAATCAGAAACAGGCTCCAGGCTCTGAGCCATCAGCCCAGAGCCCGACGCGGGGCTCGAACTCACAGACCGCGAGATCGTGACCTGGCTGAAGTCGGACGCTTAACCGACTGTGCCACCCAGGCGCCCCAACACAACACTCTTTTAATTACTATGGCTTTATAGTAAGTCTTAAAATCAGCTAGTGCAAGTCCTCCAAGTTCTTTTTCCACCATTTCTTGCTGGTTTTTCTAAGTCCTTTGCTTTTCCGTAACCTTTTAGAATCATCTTATCAATTTCTACAAGAAAATTCTTTATGGGGAATTATGCTGAACTTCTAGAACAATGGGCACCTTAACAGGGTTGAGTCTTCCAATCCATGAATATAGGATGTCTCTTCATTTATTTGGTTTCTTGGGTTGGTGGTTCATATTTCTCATATTTTCTCTGTTAATTTTCACCTCTTTTTGCTTTATTCTTCCCCAAACATTTTGCCAGTGTTATCTTCCAATTATTCTATTGAATTATCTTATTGTCATTGTATGTTTAACTGCAAAAGGTACTATTTTTATTCTCAGAAGAGCCTCTTTGTCTAGTATTCTGTCCTAGTTTCATGGATGCCTTCTTTTTTCTTTCTAAAGATATGATGTATAAGGCTTTCAAATTGCTTAATTCAGGTCCCTGCATTATTTATTTTCCTCATGTTCCTTTATATATGTTAAAGTTTTTGTGCTATATATTAGAGGCTTTCTTAAGATGTATTGTTACACATATTCATTATTATTCATATTTTGATGTATATTTGTAAATTTTTAAAGATGAAAAGTTAGAGAAGAAAGACTGCAGCATAAAAGTGATAGGGAATTTGCATGTGTGGTTTGCTGAATGTTGCTGCAGAGTTTCTCAGCTTTGGCACTATTGACATTTTGGGCCAGATAATTCTTTGCTCTGGAGGCTGTCCTATGCTTTGTAGATGTTTAGGAGCACCCCTGGCTTCTACCCACTAGATGCAAGTAGCACCCACCCCCTCAGTTATGACAACCAAACTTCGCTAAACATAGACAAATTTCCCGTTGGAAGGCAAAATCACCCCCAGTGGGAACCACTGATCTAGATTAATCAGGCTAAACCGCTTTTCTTTTTGAAGGACACCCCACTCTCAGTATCTGTAGTACTTTTCTCATGAACTGGACATTCCCCTTTAAAAATGAATCCCTGTAACATTCCTATGTGGGGTGGGGAGAGTGTGTGAGCCTAGCTGCCAATATTCTTGAATCACAGTTGCTCCTTTGGTTAAGTCATCATGATATAAAATACAGATATTCCTTGACTTATGGTGGGATTATGCTCCCATAAACACATTGTAAGTAAAAAATGAATTTAATACACCTAATCTACAGAATATCATAGCTTAGCTTAGCCTATCTTAAAAGTGCTCAGAAGACTAACATTAGCTTATACTTGGACAAAATCACCTAAGATGTTGTAAAAGAAATTTGAAGTGAAGCAAACAAACCGCATGTACTGATCAAAAGGAAAAATCAATGAAAAGAGATCTGTATCTTATGGTTAGGATAGGCTCCTTCATGCTGGAGCAAAAAAAAAAAAAAAACAACCCCTAACTTTTAGTGGCTTGCCAATGCCAAAGATTATTTCTCTCCTGTGCAATGTCTCCTGAAGGTCTAGGCACACGATCAAGGTATTATCCTCCAAGGTTAGCTCTGTGTTCCAGGCTGCTTCAATCGTACCATCCTGCCAGGTCAACAAGTGCTTCAACAGCAGGAGAAAACTGCCAGAAAGATCAGCAATTCTGCACTCTCATCTGGAAGTGCATTTCATCTACATTTCTTTGAGTAAAGCAAGCAATATCGCCTTGTCCAATTCCACGGAGGCTGAGAAATATGATCCTCCCAAGTGTCTAGAAATAAAAGTAAACTGAATACTGCTGAATACTAGTAGTGCCAACCATATTCTTCTAGGCATATCAAGCAAAAATTTTTTTTCTATGATAACTAAGAAAAATCTATGAGCATTAACGTGGGGAGGGGAAGAAAGGGTTACTTCTAAAGGACTTAATAGCAATCTTGGTTTCAGAGTTTTCTGCCACTGCGCTAAATGCTAGAAGACAACAAATTATCCCTTCTTGAGAAGAGGGGAAAATATTGTGAGCCAGTAATTTTATGCCTCATTAAATTGTCCTAATTTTATAAAGACAACCCAAAGAGTATTCATATGAAAGAACCTAGGGTAGCTTTCTTTGAAAGAATAGATTGGAGACTTGCCTCTGTTTACTGAGGTAAAAAGAAAAAAATGAGATGAAAGATGAGGCAGCTGTAGTTAAAAATACGGAATAAATCAGAAGGCAGTCAGACTATAAAGACAAGCTTACATAGCTGCTGTAATTCTGTGTTAAAGATAAACACAACTTACGCTCGTAATCATTATTGGTGAATGGAAACATAATTGAGTTTTGTATTTCTATCTTATATTGGTTGACTTGATAATTTCTCTTATTATTTTGGATGATTTATTGTGTATGTTTTTTGAATTTCTACGTAGATAATCATATCACCTGCAAACAATGTTGAGTTTTAACACCTGCTTCTGATCCCTATGCCTTCTGTTTTTCTTGTCTTAAGTCATTGTCTTGGCTTTTCAGCACAAAGATGGCTGGAGGAAAGGAGAATGAGGATGCTTGTCTGGTCCCTGAATTGAAAGGAATAATCTCACATTTCAGGAAGTACTCCCACTGTCCATTCCTCTGTGAATTTCAACCACAAGTTATTTTGAAATGTGGTTTTAATTTTTCAAATATCTACTTTCAGCCATATTTTTGTCACTTATTTTTAATCTAATTTCATCATGGTTGCAAAATGGGGACAATATTCAGGGGGTGTGCTGTGCACAGATTCCCTTGTGGGTAGAGGGGGTTATTTTACTGAAGTTCTACCAGGGTGCTAGTGGTCCAAGTGTTCAGTGTGAATTCCAGGCAATCTCAAGAAAAAAATTTGTCTTTCTCTTCATGCACTTTTGTCCCATGCAGTAAGCCATTATTACTATTTCCTTTTCTGTATGACAATTTGTCTTAACTGGAATTTAAATAATTGCCTATTAAAATTTTTATTTTTTTATGTTATGATATAATTCAGCCCCCCAATTCTTGGCCACGTGTCTGAATCTCCTCTCAGGACATTCTGACATGTCAAGTATTCTACTGATTCTCCTCTAAAAAATGTCATTCCATGGGGCACCTGGGTGGCTCACTTGGTTGAGCGTCCAACTTCGGCTCAGTCCATGATCTCATGTCTCATGAGTTCGAGCCCCACGTTGGGCTCTGTGCTGACAGCTCAGAGCCTGGAGCCTGCTTTGGATTCTGTGTCTCCCTCTCTCTTTGTCCTTCCCCTGCTCATACTGTCTCTCTCTGTCTCTCAAAAAACAAACAAATGTTTAAAAAAACTTTAAAAATGTCATTCCTGTAGCCTTCTGTGGCCCCAGTGTGGACACCCTGCCCTCAGCACCTGGTGCACAGTCATCATTCAGGGTCTCTCTCCCTCATGACCCTGGGGCTTCTCTTTGTCTTTCCTGTGCTATATTTTTTTTGTTTCCAGTACCTCTGTTTACTTCTTTGTACTGGCGGGACTCAGCTGTCGACAACGGAGAAAGAAGAAATGGAAAATACATTTTGAGACCATTTAGATCTTAAAAATGTCCTTTTCCACCCTGATATTAGTAGGTTGGCTGACCTAATATTTTGAGTTGGAAATCATTTGTCCTCAGAATTCTGAAGGCTTTGCTCTATTACCTTCTAGTTTCCACCATTGTTAAAAAGGCTGAAGCCGGGGCGCCTGGGTGGCTCAGTCGGTTAAGCCTCCGACTTCGGCTCAGGTCACGATCGGGCGGTCCGTGAGTTCGAGCCCCACATCGGGCTCTGGGCTGATGGCTCAGAGCCTGGAGCCTGCTTCTGATTCTGTGTCTCCCTCTCTCTCTGCCCCTCCCCCGTTCATGCTCTGTCTCTCTCTGTCCCAAAAATAAATAAACGTTAAAAAAAAAAAAAAAAAGACTGAGGCCATCATGAGAACTCTGACCAGTGATCTATCGTTTCCACTTTGCTTTACTCGTCTTTGCTCCCAGCGCCCTCCAGTGCCACAGCAAGGAGACTCAGAGCAGGTCTACTTCCATCCATTTGTTCCTCACAGCGAGTGGCCTTTGCAATCTAGAAATTTCCTGAGTTTGATGAGGGATGGTTTCTTCCTCTGTTTTCTCTGTTTGTCTTTCTAGAACTTACATCTATCATCTATCTATCTATGTATCCTTTTTACATTTTTAATTAAAAAAACACTAGTATAGATAACATACAGCGTCATATATAGTTTCAGGTGTACAACACAGTCTAGAACTTCTTTTATTCAAATAGTAGCCTTTTGGACCAGCTGTCTTCTTTTTTTCTCTGCCATTTCTCTGCCTTTCTCATTCCCTCTCCCATTCTCACTCTCCTTCTCCCTTACTTCTACTTTCGGGGAGATTTCCTCAACTTACTATTCCAGTCCTTTCGTGGGTATTTTAATTCTTGCTGGCATCTTTATTTTTTAATTTCCAAGGGCTGTTCTGTGATATCACAACCTGTCATTCTGGTAGTAAAACAAATATGTGCCCTTGTGGTTTTAATTTGCATTTCTTTGATCACTAAAGTATGTTGAACAATTTCACATTGGGTTTTTGTCCATTTGTATTTCTTCTCCAGTGAATTTCTCACTGATGTCTTAGATCCCTCTTCCATTCATGTTTATATCTTTCTAGTTGATTTCAAAGACATTACATATTACATGTAACAATGCTTTGGATATTACATGTTCACATATAGACATTTTTCTTAGTTTGTCCTTTTACTTTGTGTTGTAACTTTATTTTATGTTATAACTTCTTTTTAATGTTTATTTCCTGTTTAGAGAGAAAGCACAAGAGGGGGAGGGGCAGAGAGAGAGAGAGGGAGACACAGAATCTGAAACAGGCTCCAGGCTCTGAGCTGTCAGTGCAGAGCCCCATGTGGGGCTCGAACTCATGGAGTCGGAAGCTTAACTGGTTGAGCCACCCAGGTGCCCCTATGTTATAATTTTTTAAACATTTATTTATTTATTTTGAGAGAGAAAATGCGACAGCAAGCGCGCATGAGTAGGGGAAGGGCAGGGAAAGAGAGAGAGAGAGAGAGAGGGAGGCTCCAAGATATCAGCATAGAGCCCAGTGCAGGGATCAATCCCACGAACCATGAGATCATGACCTGAGCCGAAATCCAGAGTCAGACGCTTAACCGACTGAGCCACCCAGGTGCCCCTGTTACAACTTTTTCATACCATCAGATTTTCCAATCTTTCTTGTATGGTTTCTGCCATTGGGTCATGCTAAGAAAGTTCTATTACCAGATTCAGCACATGTTTCATGTAATTTTCTTCTAGAACTTTTCTAACTAGTGTCCTTCTAGGAAAAAAGAAAATAGTTAAAAACCAAGCCGATAACTGGGGCTACACTGTAGTCTGCCCTCTTTCTCTCATGGCCTATATTGAGTCCCTGAGGAAACCTTATTGTTTATCTGGTCACCTGCCACCACCTCTACCGGGCCATCATCATTTCTCACCTAGATTTTTGCAATAGCTTCCCAGCTGATTTCTCTGTTTCTACCCTTATTTCCCTACAGTGTGTTGTCCCTACAATAGAAATAATCCTTTTAAACTGTTGATCAGCTCCAAACCATTCAATGGTTTGCCTTTTCAGAGTAAAAGACAAAATTCATAAAATGGCCCACAAGGTCCCTTGGGATCCGGCCCCTCCCTCTCCCTGACCCCTCTCCAAACACTCTTCCTTTCCAGTTTGGCTCAGACTACTCACCTCTTTGCTGTTTATTGAACACACTCCCACCCCCAGGTCTTTGTACTTTTCATCCCTCTGCCTGAATGCTCTTCCTCCAGAACAGTAGATGCCTTGTTCCTTCCTTTCTTTCTTTGCTTAGATGTCTCCCTATCAGTGAAGGCTTCTCTGTCCCCTGTATGAAATAGCAGCTCCCCACTTCCAGATGGCACCCTCTGATCAGTCAGGCCATGTTTGGGGAGGTGGAAGCATCTCGAATCATTTGAGATTATGGAAATTATACGGCACAGACCTTACACAATGGTGAGATCTGGGGAACAAGTCTGTGAGGTGAACTTGGCAGCTGGAGTTTGGCCTAACGTCACTGTGTGTCAGCAGTGCTGACAACTGAAAGAAAAGTTGGACTTGAAGGAAGGGAGAGTGAGGACAGAAGGAGACCCAGAAAGACAAAGTAGGGCCGGCCACTGCCTTTCACTGCCTTCCAACCTCAGCGGCGAGGGTGGCCTGCCAGAGGAGCTGTGGCTCCAGGCCCAGGAGCTATGGACCAGGAGCTGCCCCACATCGACCAGGTGAGTGTAGCAACACCAGTGTTGGTGTAGCCCCGACACCAGCCTTCAGGGCACCATGTCTGCCGTTTCACTTCTTCCAAATCTCATGCAGGTTGCTCTTGTGACAAACCCTAACCTGGATCCACAGAGGGAACTGAGTTTTGAGAACTGCAATTCCAGCTGATCGGAGTTAATAACAGTATAAAACCAGGACACCTTCCCTTTCCCCACTTTCTCTTTTTTCTCCCTAACACTTGTCAGCACATGATATTCCATTCCCCTCCACTGGAAAGTAAGCTCTATGAGGACAGGGACTTTGTTCATCTTGTTTATTCTGGTATCCCCAGCCCAAGAACAGTGCTTGACCTATAGCGGTAGGTAGTAAATATTTACTATTTCCGGATCTGGAATTTATTGAATAGTATGTACCAGACTCTGTTCTAAGTCCTTTCAAATTTTTTTTTAATTTTTAGAAAATTTATTTGAGAGAGAGAGAGAGAACATGAGTAGAGGAGGGACAGGAGAGAGAGAGAAGGAGACACAGAATCTGAAGCAGGCTCCAGGCTCTGAGCTGTCAACACAAAGCCCAACGTGGGGCTCAAACTCACAAACCATGAGATCATCACCTGAGCCAAAGTCGGATGCCCAACTAACTGAGCCACCCAGGTACCCCTGCTCTCAGTCCTTTCAGAAGATTAATTCATATAATCCTTAGAAACACTAGTGAGGGAACCACTGATGTTAAACATTTTGGAGATGAAAAATCAAACACTTATAGAGGTTTTGCAACTTAATTCAGATGGTTCATAAAAGGTGGAGTAGTAGAACTATAAACCTAAATGGTGGGGCTCTAGAGGAATAGGGCTTTGTGATTTAAGTGCCATGAGAACTAAAATTCAGCAGAAGTGTATGGGACTCTATATGACTCTTCTCCCATTTCATTCATTTATTTCTAAGACAGACATATCATACAGAAAATAACTTTCTAATCTGGGAAAAGGGGCTAGAGCACTCACAAGGGTTGAGTTTGATAATTTGCATATGATATACTGAAAACTGGATAAACACTCAGTATAAGTAGGAAAATAGTAAAAACTAATGGAACAAAATTCACTTCTGAGCTACTCACAGTTTTACCCAACAGAGGCAGGACCCAAGCATTTGCAAAAATCTTCAAAAGAGCTACACCCATAATACTGTGAAGGAAACCACTACTCCGTTTGATAAACATGTTTCTCAGGAACAGTTCTCAATAAGCAAATTGATCCTGAAGGGAGTAGGAGGTCAACTTTAAACTGCTCTGCTCTTGGGAACCTGTGGTGGGGGTGGGGGGGCTTTTCTGGAAGTCATGTGACTCCAAGGTTTCACTATACCCTTCTTGGGACTGGAGGCACCTGGGGAAAGCAATGCCCAAGAATCTTCAAACATGGCTTGGGACACTGACACTTCATCCTGTGAGGGTGGCCTGACCCTGTGGGACACTCACCAAAGTGGAGGCCAAGCCTGGAAAATGGTGGTGGTCCTCTCAAGGGTTCATCTCCCCAGTGACCAGAGAGCATGGCACAGATCCCAGGAGAGCTCCTGATCACTGGTAGCTCCTCTGTCAGCTTTTCCTGTCCATCAGCCAGACTCCTAAGGGTTACCACCCTGACCCAAGACAAAAGGCATGTTCTCCCACAGCTCACATATGTCCTGCTTTCATCTGGAATGTTTTCATTTCCTCAGTTTTACCAAAAAAACCTGCACACTCAACCCACTCCCCATGGGCTTCAAGCAATGTTATGTTCAAGGCTCTGAGAGTAAGGATATACAAATACCCTCACACATATACCACACACCCACTCATGTATGCACACACACACACACACACACTTTACACAGATGCACACACATACTTATGGGCTAAACACAAACACACATTCATGTGTACACATCCACATGACTTTTTCCAGGCACACATATCACTACTATATTCTGTGCTTTTCCTATGTCATATTCTCTTCTATTCCCATTTCTGCATGTGGGGTTGAATCACACAATGGGACAAACACTCATGGCTGACCTTTGCATGTTGACATTACAAGGCCAGAATGGATGGGGCATTCTCCAAAATCTTTATAGCTTTCTACTCCTTTGTGGATCATATATTAATTTCTTAGAACAAAAGGTGATCAAGTTGAATAGTGGTTGAGTCACTTCACAGATAAAGCCATGCCAAAGAGATAGAAACTTCTTCTAGTAGCAGTGAGGCATTATGAGAACTTATTTACATTAAATGCCCTTAAAAAAATAAGACTTCTGGTATCCAGTCTGGCATATAAGGAGGGTGAAGTTGTCATTCATCTTAACAGCAATCTTGAACAAACTAAAAAAATCAGCAATTCTTTCTAGATCTGTCAGAGAAGCGAGGTCCCAGAGTGAATGCTGTCCCCAAATCAGAGAGGCATACAGGTGGATACAAAATACAAAAAATCACAACTTACAGAGTAAAACCCCAAGGGCAGAAACCTTTGTTGGGACCAGTACTAGGGTAGGAAACCTGAACAATCATTGATGAATTGCTGGAGGCTCAGTGTGGACAAATCTGAGAGATAAAGTCTCCAGGGGGCCACTACTAGGGAGGTCCCACAATTTAGTGAGTTTTACTTTCAGGATCTATACCAGGTTCTTGCAGGGAATACTGGAGAAAAATTCCCTTGTGCTCTAGTAGGGGGAGGGAAAAAAGAATCATTTTGAAACATACCAGAGCATTCTGTTCTTCCTTGAGATCTATTCTCAAGAGAAACCATTTTACCAGAGCCTAAACTGCTGGGATTTTATCAGAGTCCAACTACGCTGAGGGAAGGAAAATACTCAACTCCAGTGTCAGGATGCTTTAGCCTTCTCAACTGTAGTTGCCTTTAGCTATCCTGTCCCCGCTAAGGAGGGGAGCAAGAACGGAGAACCATGTGTGAAGTTCACAGTCTAAGGGCATGAGCTCACTAAAAGACTGAGTTCTAATCAGTCTTGCCCTCCTCCTACAATTTGCCACCACATTACTAAAGCCCTCTTTACCGGGATACTTTTACTCAGTACATTATATCTATTTATCAGGAAAAAATTACAAGGCATACTAAAAGGCAAAAATGCACATCTTGAGGAGACTGAGCAAGCACCAGAACCAGACTTACATATGGCAAGAATAGTGGAATTATCAGATCAGGAATTTTAAAAACTGTGATGAATATACTAAGGGCTGTAATGAAAAAAGCAGAAAACATACGAGAACAGTGGGAAATATAAGGAGAGAAATGGACATCCTATGAAAAATAAAAAAGAATTGCTAGAAGTAAAAAACATTGTAACAAAAATGAAGAATATTTTCAGGGCGCCTGGGTGGCTCAGTCGGTTGAGCATCCGACTTCGGCTCAGGTCATGATCTCGTGGTCCGTGAGTTCAAGCCCCGCGTCGGGCTCTGTGCTGACAGCTCAGAGCCTGGAGCCTGTTTCAGATTCTGTGTCTCCCTCTGTCTCTGACCCTCCCCCATTCATGCTCTCTCTCTGTCTCAAAAATAAGTAAATGTTAAAAAAATGAAGAATATTTTCAATGGACTTCTTGGTAGACTGGACATGGTTGAGGAAAGAATATCTGAGTTTGAGGATATATCAATAGAAACTTCCTAAACTGAAAAACAAAGAGAAAAAGGAAAGACTGAAGCAAACAAACAAACAAAACCAGAGCCAATATCCAAGAACTGTGGGACAGCTACAAAATGTGTAATGTGTGTAAAAGAAATACCTGAAGAAGAAGAGAGAAAGAAATGAAAAATAGATTTGAAGCAAGCAAGACTACCCATACTAATTTCAGATAACGCAGGCCTCAGAGCAAGGAAAATCATTAGGGATAAAGAAGGAAATTATATTATGATAGAGGGGTCAATTCTCCAAGAAGACACAATAATCCTTACCGTCTATGCACCTAACAACAGTGTCAAGTTACGTGAGGCAAAAACTGATAGAACTGCAAGGAGAAATCGATACATCCACTATTATAGTTGGAGACTTCAACACCCCTCTATCAGAAATGGGCAGATCCAGTATGGACATAGTTGAACTCAACAACACCATTTATCAACTGAATATAATTGACATCTATACACTACTTCATCCACCAACAGCAGATACACATCCTTCTCAAGCTTACACGAAACATTTACCAAGATAGACCACATTCTGGGCCATAAAACCTTACCCAATTAAAAGAATACATAAATTATACAATGTCTATTCTCAGACCACAGTAGAATTAAACTAGAAACCAATAACAGAAAGATAACTGGAAAATCCCAAAATACATGAGCTCAAACAACATACTTCTAAGTAACACATGGGTCAAAGAAGAAATCTCAAGATAATTAAAAAACTATTTTGAACTAAATGAAAACACAACTTATCAAAAGTTGTAGGATACGGTGAAAGCAGTGTTGATAGGGAAATTTATAGCATTTTTTATTTAAAAAATTTTTTTACATTTATTTATTTTTGAGAGACAGAGAGAGACAGAGCACAAGTGGGGGAGGGGCAGAGAGAGAAGGAGACACAGAATCCAAAGCAAGCTCCAGGCTCTGAGCTGTCAGCACAGAGCCTGACGTGGACTCAAACCCACAAACCGTGAGATCATGACCTGAGCTGAAGTTGGACGCTCAACCGACTGAGCCACCCAGGCACCCCAAGAAATTTATAGCATTAATTGCATATATTAAAAAAGAAGAAAGACCTAAAATCAATAATCTAGGTTTCTACCTTAGGAAGTTAGAAAAAGAAGAGCAAAGGAGAAGCAAATTTTGTCTACGTAAGCAGATGAAAAGAAATAATAAGAACTAGAGCAGAAATGAATGAAATTGAAAAGAAATCAATAGAGAAAAGCAGCAAAACCAAAAGCTGATTCTTTGAAAAGAGTAATAAAATTGACTAGCTTTTAGCCAGGCTTACTAAGAAAAAAAGAGAAAACACAAATCACTAATAGCAGATATGAATGATGGGAATCACTACAGATTTCATGGACATCAAAAAGATAATAAAGGAATACTATGAACAATTCCATGCCTATAAATCTGACAACCTAGATGAAATGGATGAATTCCTTAAAAGACCCAATCTGCCAAAACTCACACAAGAAGAAACAGACAATATGGATAAGCCTATATCTATTACAGCAATCAAATCAATAATAACCTTCTAAAACAGAAAGCACCTGTTTAAACCATTTGTTTAAACCCCAAATGGGTTTAATGGTGAAGTCTACCAAACTTTTAAGGATGAAATTATGCCAATTCTCTACAATCTCTTCTGGAAGACAGACTCAGAGACCCTACTTCCTACTCATTCTATGAGGTTAAAATTACTCTCATCCTCAAACCAGACAAAGAGATCACAAGAAAACTACAGACCAATATCTCTCATGAACATGAACATGAATGAAGATTTTACCTTCAATAAAATCTTACCAAATTATATTCAACAATATATGAAAATAATTCTATACCATAACCAAATAGATTTACTGCAGGAATATAAGGCTGGTTTCAACATTTTAAAATCATTTAATATAATTCATTACATCAATAGGCTAAAGAAGAAAAATCACATTATCAGATCAATAAATGGAGAAAAAGCATTTGACAAAACTCAACACCCATTTATGAAAACTTTCAGCAAACTAGGAATAGAAGGGAACTTCTTTAACTTGATAAAAAAATGTTAAAAACACTGGCTCTCATCATACTTAACAGTGAGGAGTGAATATTTTTCTCACTAATATTAGAAAAGGGCAAAGATGTCCCCTCCAACTACTGCTTTTCAAATTGTACTGGAAGTCTTTGTTTATGCAATAAGACAAGAAAAGGAAACAAAAGGTATATAGATTGAGAGGGAAGAAAAAAAACTATTTCCAGATGATATGATCATCTATGTAGAAAATCTGAATCAATAACAACAATGAAATTCTCCTGGTACTAGTAAGCAGTTACAACAAGGTTGCAGGTTGTAAAGTTAACATACAAAAGTCAATTGCTTTTCTATATATCAGTGATGAGTGAGTGGAATTTTAAACTAAAAACACAATACCATTTATATTATCACCACCAAAAACGGAATACTTAGATATAATATAACAAAGTTATGTACACAATCCTTATGAGAAATACTACGAAACTCCAATTTAAAAAAAATCAAAGCAGAGCTAAATAAATGGAGAAATATTCCATGTCCATGTATATATCAAGATTCAATATTGTCAAAATATCAGTTCTTTCCAGCTGGTCTATAGATAGATTCAATGCAGTCTGAATCAAAATCCCAGCAGGTTATTCTGCGGATATTGGCAAAATGATTCTAAAATTTATATGGAGAGGGAAAAGATTCAAAATAGCTGATACATATTGGAGAAGAAGAACAAAATTGGAGAACCGCCACTACCCAACATCAAGACTTGCTATAAAAAGGCTACAGTAATCAAGACAGTGTGGTATTGGTGAAAGAACAGACAAGTAGGTCAATGGAGCAGAATAGAGAGTTCAGAAGTAAATCCAGGTGAATATAGTCAACTGATTTTTAACAAAGGAGCAAAGGCAATATAATGAAGGAAAGATACTCTTTTCATCAAATGGTGCTAGACAGTCACATGGAAAAGATGAATTGAGAAACAGAAATTACACCTTTCACAAAAATGAACTCAAAATGGATCATACACCTACATGTAAAACATAAAATTATAAAACTCCTAGAAGATAGCCTTGGGTATTATGATGACTTTTTAGGTACAATGTCAAACACATGATCCATGAAAGAATAATTAATAAGCTGGACTTTATTAAAATTAAAAGCTTAGGGGCACCTGTCTGGCCCAGCCAATAGAGCATGAGACTCTTGATCTTGGGGCTGTGAGTTCAAGCCTCACACTGGATATAGAGCCGACTTAAAAAAAAAGAAACCTTATGCTCTGTGAAAGACACTGTCAAGAGAATGAAAAGACAAGTCACAAACTGTAAGAAAGTATCTGCAAAAGATATATCTGATAAAGAACTATCATATAAAACATACAAATAATTCTCAAAAACCAACGATAACAAATAACTCAAAAATGAGCAAACGACCTAGGGGCCCTGGGTGGCTCAGTTGGTTAAGTGTCCGACTTTGGCTCAGGTTATGATCTTGTGGTTTGTGGGTTCAAACCCCATGTTGGGCTCTGTGCTGACAGCTCAGGGCCTGGAGCCTGTTTCAGATTCTTTGTCTCCTTCTCTCTCTGCCCCTCCCCCACTCGTGCTCTGTCTCCCTGTATCAAAAATAAACACTAAAAAAAATTTTTTTTAAAAAATGAGTAAAAGACCTGATGGACATCTTCTCAAAGAATATGTACTGATGGCAAATAAACATACACAAAGATGTTGACATCATATGTCATTAAGGAAATGCAAATTAATAATATTAATAATTACTTAATATTTAATAATATTAAAATTAATAAAATTCACTACACATCTATTAGAATGGCTCAAATCCAAAACACTGCCAATACCAAATGCTGGAAGAAGGTGGAACAGGAACTCTCATTCATTGTTGGTGGGAATGCAAAATGGTACAGCCACTTTAGAAAACTGGTGGCTTCTTACAAAACTAAACATATGTTTACCATAGAATTTAGTAGTCATAGTCCTTGGTATTTACCCAAAGGAGTTGAAAACGTATGTCCTCACAAAAAGCTGCATATGAATGTTGATAGCAGTTTTATGTATAATGGCCAAAACTTGGAAGCAAACAAGACATCCTTCAGTAGGTAAACGGATACACTGTGGTACATCCAGACAATGAAATATTATTCAGCACTAAAAAGAAATGAGCTATCAGGCCATGAAAAGACACGTAGGAAAATACATATTGCTAAGTGAAAGACGCCAATCCGAAAATGCTACATACCGTGTGATTCCAACTACATAACATTCTGGAAAAGGTAAAACTATGGGGACAGTAAAAAAGATCAGAGATTGCCAGGGGTTAGGTGGGGAAAGAGGGATCACAGAGATCCCTCACAGAGATCCCACAGAAGACAGTAAAACTATTCTGTGTGATACTGTAATAATAGATACATGTCATTACACATTTGTCCAAATCTATAGAATATAAACCCCCAAGAGTGAACCCTAATGTAATGTATGGACTTTGGGTGGTACTGATGTATCAGTGGAGGTTCATTGATTGCAACAAATGTACCACTCTGGTGGGGGATGGTCATAATGGGGGACTCTGTGGGGTGGGCAAGAGGTATATGGGAATTCTCTGTGCCTTCTGCTCAATTTTGTTGTGGACCTAAAGATTAAAGGCTATTAAAAAAATTCATACGCATGGTGACAAAAATTTCCAAGCAGTTTAGAAGTGTACGATGAAAAGTAAAGATCTTTCTTGTCCTTCCCTAAAACTTCTAGATTTCCTCCTCAAAGGCAACCTCTGTTAACTGATTTTTATGTACTCTTTCAGAAAATGGCATATCTTTCTAAGAGCATATACTCCTACCTTTTTTTCACATTTTTTTACACTAAACACACCACGCAATATAGTCCTGCATTTTTATTTTATTTATTTATTTATTTATTTATTTTTTACTGAGCCTCGATCTTGGAGATTGCTCTTTATCTACACGTGGCAGTTAGACTCATTCTTTCTATCAGCAGCAGGGCATTTTGTTGCAATTCCATCAAGCACTTCCCTAATGATTGTGCAAGTTTTAAAAGGCTCTTACCAACAGTGATGCAACAAACTTCTTTGCAATTTTGCGGCACGTCTATAGGCAGATTTCTAGCTGGGTTGGTGGGTATGTGCATTTCTTTCGATGTTGCCAGAATTGTTCTCTTCGGGGGTTACACCAGCTTGTACTTCTAACAACCAAAGGTGCACGAGGGTGCCCCCCCCCCCTTGCTAATGCTAAATGGTATCACCTTTCCAATTGTTTGCTAATCTAATAGGTCCAGATCATATTGTGGCGTTGCTTTGTTTTGCATCTTTTCAGTCGTAAGGAAGGGTGATCCTCTTTCTGATGTCGACAGACTGTTTACATTGCTTTTTTTTCTGTGATCTGCTTGTTCATGTCCTTTGCACATCTTTCAGTAGGCTAATAGCCTTTTTATTATTGACTTCTTTGAACCGTAGATAGTTTCAAATAACTAGGTAGAGATATGCTTCAGGAACATTGGTCTGAGAACTGTGAGCAGCCTGAATTGAAGCAGACAGAGTGTGAAGCAAGACCAGCTTCTGGAGGCTCCAGTGGTGGCCTGGGGAGAGGTGACAAGGGAGTAGATGGGAGATGGGACCAGGGAAGTGGCAGGAGGAGGCAAGAGCATTAGGTTGAGATAGAATTGACTGGTCATGGCAGTCAATGAGGGAGGGAACAGGAACTGTAGGTGACTCCAGCAGTAGCTGTGGTGACTGGCATATTTATGGAGCCAGAGATAATAGAGGGAAACCCTGCAGGAGGGGGTCCTCCAGGCTAAGGCGGAGGTCTGAGATTCCTTGGTCTGGGGAAGGAATGCATCACAGGTGCTAGATGCACACAAGGTCTGGGACTTTGCCTTCATGGGAGTTGTGTGGCTTATTGGTCAGGGGCTGCCCAGTAGAAATGCATGGGAGGGGAGCGAGTATGCATCCTGAATGTCCAGGCTTGGCTGGAAATGATCATGGATCCTGTGGTCCAGACTGAACTAGAGGCAGCGCCACCGATGTTCTCCTTTCATTTCTGCATGACCTGAAGAGAAAGGAGGAGGAAAAGTTCAGAATATGGAATGAATCCATTCCCTGACCTGGTCCCCTGAGCCCCACAAACCTGCCCTTCCTCACCAAGCCTGCACCTTTCCTCGGTCCCTGTCCCTATTTCCTGATTTCTCCTTCCCATTCTGCCTCTGTCCCCTTCTTTTGGCCCAGGGATCCAGGAGCAAAGATGAAAGGAAATCTATCTTTCTGTGACCAGCCCCTGCATCACCCTCCCAGTACTCTGGTCTGTGTTCTCAGGGCACTTGCCCATAGTCCAGAGATCCTCCCTAGAATGCCAGTCATGACCATGTCTAAGAGCATTCCTGACCTTTACCTCAGAGTCGGTCTGGTGGTGGGAGGTTCTGGAAAGCCCTGAGCAGCCAGCAGCCAGTGCTAAGAGTAGTAGGTGTCCCTTTGGCCTCTGATTATGACTTGCCTGGGCAACTGTCAAATATAAAGCAGACTAATTAGGAGAATGTAGAGAGGTATGCCCTGTGGATTTTAGAAGGATAGAAATGACTGATGACAGTTCAGATAGTGTCTCCAAGTCTGGGAAGACTGGTAGACAATAATTGCTATAGATAATTTTCAGATGCTCTACAGTCTCAAGAGAAAGAGAGGAGAGGACCTGGTCTGATTCTCACCACGGCCAGGATGTAAATTAGGGCTAGATCATTCCTCCAGACTCTGAACCATATGTCCTAGAAGTGTGGATTCCTCAGACCAACAGCACATCATAAAATACGTTGCACGCTGACATAAGGGCAAATTTTTATTTTATAAAAAATCACTTCCATCGTCTTTGATCATCATTTTCTGTAAAGAACAGGCATTTTGAAATGGTGACTGTTGCCTTAGATCATCAACATAAGAACCACATCTGGGGATGGCAGCACACTGAGCTGGAGGAAACACGAGGCCTGAAAAGTTTGGGGAGCACAATCCCCATCCATCTCTGAGACAGCATAGCTGTCTCATTACCTGAGATGGGAATAAATCTCTAAGTTGGGTTAAACACTGTTATTTGGAGGGTTTTTTTTTTAAGTTTATTTATTTTGAGAGAGAGAGAGAGAGAGAGAGAACACATGCACAGGGGAGGGGCAGAGAGAGAGTCCCAAGCAGGCTCTGCACTGTCAGCACAGAGTCCGACACAGGGCTTAATCTCACGAACCGAACCATAAGATCGAAATCAAGAGTTGGACGCTTACCGACCGAGCCACCCAGGTGCCCCGAGTTTCTCTATTCTTATAGCTGAACCCAATCTTAACAAAAACAGCTGTCACTCTTGAGAGTTTTGTTAGGCATACAATTTTAGTTTAAGTTATTTTTCCCAACGTTTTGGTGATTTTATTCTATTGCCTTCTGGCTTGCATTATTGCAGCTGAGAAGTTTGCCATTTAATGTTCTTCATAAGTGGTGGCTGCTTCCTCTCTGTTCTGGGCTCTTTAATTTCTCAGCAATATGTTAAGATGTTGGTTTCTTTTTGTTTATGTTGCCTGGTTGATGATAGCCGGTGTCTGTGGCTTACCGACTTTTCATAGCTCTAGAAAATTGTCAGCCAGTACATCTTCACATATTGCCTCTCAAGTTGTTTATGCCTAGGATGTGGAGAGCTCAAAGGGGTGGGTAAGAACAATTCAGCTAAGAATTGCTTCCCCTAGTGGTGACTTCAGCTTTATACCAGGCTGTGACCTGAGGGGTTTTGTTTTGTTTTTGGATCTCTACCCCAACCCCTGCAAAAAAATGTGAGTTTGGAAAATTTTAACCTAATTTTTAAAACTTTATTCCTTTTGGGGCACCTGGGTGGCTCAGTCCGGGAAGCGTCCAACTTTGGCTCAGGTCATGACCTGAGCCCCATGTTGGACTCTGTGCTGACAGCTCAGAGCCTGGAGCCTGCTTCGGATTCTGTGTCTCCTTCTCTGCCCCTCCCCTACTCGCACTCTGTCTCAAAAATAAAATAAAAAAACTTTATTCCTTTAAAACAAGTGAGTTTGTGTTCCTTTTATTTGATAATAGTGCAGTTACTGTGGAATGACTGACATTTTTTCCCCCACTAAAACTTACATGGCTGAGGGTTTCTGACATAATTATTTTATAAAAAAAGTTTAAAGTTGCCATTGTCAGACTGGTTACTGTATAAATAACTAGTGTCCATATAAATTGTTTCTTATCATCTATGTAAAATTGAGAATTGTGTAGCACAGTGCTATCATTCTACTTGGACCTTTCAGTAAAGTTTCAAAAACATAGTATTTCTATAATAATTCTCCATATAATTGAATTGATTGTTAATAATAATCTAGTCATATTTTATGAACTTATTTAAAAAAAATTTTAATGTTTATTTATTTTTGACAGAGAGAGAGAGAGAGAGAGAGAGAGCATGAGCAGGGGAGGGACAGAGAGAGAGGGAGACCCAGAATCTGAATGCTGACAGCTCAGAGCCCAACATGGGGCTCAAACTCACAAACCATAAGATCATGACCTGAGCTGAAGTCGGACACTTAACCAACTGAGCCACCCAGGCGTCCCCATTTATTAATAAAGTTTGGACTAATGCTATTCTGTGAAAGTGAATACTTCTATCTAAAATTTTTTAAAGTTTATTTATTTATTTTGACGGGTGGGGAAGGGCAGAGAGAGAGAGGGAGAGAGAATCCCAAGCAGGCTCCACACTGCTAGCACAGAGCTCAATGTGGGACTTGAACCCACGAACTGTGAGATCATTACCTGAGCTGAAATCAAGAGTTGTATGCTCAACCAACTGAGCCACCCAGGCACCCCTATCTAAATATTTTTAAGGAAACTAAAGTTCAAAATTAAAATGGATTGTGGTCAAAGAAAATAATACTAGTATATTTTAGGGATTGAATCCAAATTAAAGATCTAATATATATTATATATATAATGCACATATACAAAGACATATACACATATGTACTTTTGACCAATGGAATAAAGAATGGATTTTAATTTTTAATTAAAAAAGTACAGTCTTCGTACAGTTCCCACAAGTTCTATACCTATGTATACTTGTCAAAATATAAACATGCTGCTTCTTCCTAAAATGCAAGATGGAAAAGTAAGGAAATAAATCTATAGTGGACATTATCCACAGTAGAGAGCTGGTGGATAGAAGCTTCTACAACCACTTTAGAGGAAAAGGAAATATGGTGAATTCTGTGCTGACTCTTAAAGCCTCATTCCAACTGATATGTATGGTTTTTACTCATAATTCATTGGCCAAAGCAAATCACATGCCATACTTGCTTCAAAGGGCACTGGGCACTGCAATCCCACAATGTGCCAGGAAAGAAGAGAGACCAAGAATTTGTGAAGCATCCTAACGTTACCTTATGTTTGGCACAAGTATAATTCAAACATGGGATGGCAGGACAATATGTGACATGTTTTAAGATTAAGAAAATGTTTTTTAAAAGCAAGAAAAAGAGATCATGAAAGACAGAAATCTAATTAATGTGATTTTATATCAAGATTCAATAGAAAATGACAGTAAAGTTCAAGTGGATTTGGATACATCTAAAAGTGCATTTCAGGATTATATATTCTATTTTCTGTTGGGTTTGGCTTCGTCTTTGCCATTAATCTTTTTTTTAATGTTTTATTTATTTTTGAAAGAGAGAGAGAAAGAGAGAGAGAGACAGAGTGCAAGCAGGGGAAGGGCAGAGAGAGAAGGAGACACAGAATCCGAAACAGGCTCCAGGTTCTGAGCTGTCAGCACAGAGCCCGACACGGGACTCGAACTCACAGACCATGAGATCATGTTCGATCCCATGGACCATGAGATCATGCATGACCTGAGCCAAAATCCAGTCGGATGCTTAACCGACTGAGTCACCCAGGTGCCTCTATTCCTTTGTTTTCTTCAAAAAAAGTTTTATATCTTTAGCTCTCACATTTACATCTTTGATTCATTTTGAGTTAAGTTTTGTATATGGTGTGAAGAAGGGGTTCAAATTTGCACTTTTGCAAACCGATTGAAAGACTACCCTTTCCCTATTGAATTGTCTTATCATTCTTGTTGAAAATCAACTGATCACAGATGTCTGGGCTTACTGCTACACCATCAATTCTAACCTATTGATTTATGTGTGCATATTTATATACTTGCTGTCAGTTTCTGAAAAAAGAAAGTTAGAATTTCGACAGGGATTTCATTTAATCTGTAGATAAATTGGGGGAATATTGTCATTTTAATTATGTGAAGTCTTCCAATCTATGAATAAGGATGTCTTTCCATTTATTCTGATGAAAATTTTTTTCAACAGTTTTGAAGTTTTCAGTGTACAAGTCTTGCCTTTCTTTTGTTAAATTTATTCCTAAATATTTATACTCCTGGATGTTATCATAAAAGAATTGTTTTCTTAAGTTCAATTTCAGATTGTTCATTGCTAGCGTGTAGAAATACTAGTGAATTTTGTATAATGATCTTGTATCATGCAGCTTTGCTGAAATTGTTTACTAGTGCTTCTTTCTTTCTTTCTTTCTTTCTTTCTTTCTTTCCTTCCTGTTTTTTTTTGTTTTGTTTTGTTTTGATTCCTTGGAATATTCTATGTAGAAGATCCGGTCATTTGTGAATAGATATAGTTTTACCTCATTTTTTTTCTAATATGAATGTCTTTTATTTCATTTTCTTGCCTAATTGCCCTGGCTAGAATCTCTAGTACAGTATTGGATAGAATTAGCAAGAGAAGCATCCTTGTCTTATTCCTGATCTTAAGAAGAAAGCTTTAGTCTTTCACCATTAAATATGGTATCTATCAGTCATGGGTTTTTCATAGATGCCCTTTAGTAACTTGAGGAAATTTCCTTCTTTAAAAAAATTTTTTTAAGTTTATGTATTCTGAGAGAGAGAGAGAGAACATGCATCAGCAGAGGAGGGGCAGAGAGAGAGGGAGAGAGAGAGAATCTCAAGCAGGCTTTGTACTGTCAGTTCAGAGCCCAATATGGAGCTCAAACTCACGAACTGTGAGATCATGACTTAGCTGAAACCAAGAGTCAGACACTTAACTGACTGAGCCACCTAGGCACCCCTAGGAAATTCCTTTCTTATTCTAATTTATTGAGGGTTTCTTATTTTATCCTGAAAAGGTGCTCGATTTTATCAAATGCTTTTTCTGCATCTGTTAAGATGACCAAGTGTTTTTTTTCTCCTTTATTCTATTACATGGTGTATTACATTAGCTGATTTTCATATGTTAAACCAATCTTGCATTCCTGGAATACATTCTGCTTGGTCATGTTGTATAATTCTCTTTTATATGTTGTTGCATTCAATTTGGTTGTGTTTTGTTGAGGACTTTTATGTCTATATTCATAAGAGATATTGGTCTATAGTTTTCTTGTAATGTCTTTGTCTGGTTTTGGTATCAGGGTAGTACTGGCCTCATAGAATTAATTGAGAAGAGGGGCGCCTGGGTGGCTCAGTTGGTTAGGCATCCGACTTTGGCTCAGGTCATGATCTAACGGTTTTGGGTTTGAGTCCTGTGTCCGGCTATGTGCTGACAGCTCAGAGCCTGGAGACTGCTTCAGATTCTGTGTCTCCCTCTCTCTCTGCCCATTCCCTGCTCATGCTCTGTCTCTCAAAAATAAAGAAATGTAAAAATGCATTTTAAAAAAAGGATTAGTTGAGAAGTGTTCCTGCTTGTCTATATTTTGGAAGAGTTTGTGAAAGATTGGTGTTAACTCTTCTTTAAATGGTTGGTAGAATTCACCAGGGAAGTCATCTGGTCCTGGGATTTTCTTTATGGGAAGTTTAAAAATTATTAATCCTTTTTTTTTTAAAGTATTTTCTGGCTCTTGCTCTGAAGTGGCTTAAAGCAGGATTGCATCAGGGGCACCTGGGTGGCTCAGTCAGTTAAGTGTCTGACTCTTGGTTTTGCTCAGGTCATGATCTCATGGTTTGTGAGTTTGAGCCCTTCATTGGGCTTCAAGCTAACAGTGTGGAGCCTGTTTGTGATTCTCTCTCTCACTCTCTCTTTCTGCTCCTCTCTCATTTTCTCTGTCTCTCTCTCAAAACAAATAAATAAAAACCTGAAAAATATTAAAAAATAAATAAAGCAAGATTGCACCAGTAATAATAATACTCATGAGAAACAACTAATAGTTTTTACTTGGTCCCAGATATTGGTTCCTAATATTGTTCTCCTCTTAAAGCCTTCTCAGCTTTTTGGAGGGTGGTTGACTCCATGTTTGGGAAGAGAGAACTCAAGATTGGCCTGTGCCACCTTGGTGTTGTCAAGTGAGGACGTATTTGACATCCTGTGTGGTGGTAAAAGGCACAAAAGCCAGCTTAAAGCATCCCCCCCCCCACACACAAGTGGTCAAACTGTCACTATGTGAACATCAAAAATGAAATAGCAGTCCGTTTATTAAGACAAATTGAATCTCAAAAAGCTGAGTATCTTATTGTATTCAGGAAGAACTAGAATGGCTTTTTCTTCACAAAATAATGAGTGCTACATAGAGGTTGATTTTTTTTCACCCAGAGTTAAAAAAATGTTCACATTTAATTGTATGTGTGTTTTCAGAGCGGGCAGAAGAGTTTTCACGTCCAAGGCTGTTCTCCGCTCAAAGTCACTGTCAGCAAGTCTCATGAAAGATTCCCATGCCATGACCCGGGGGAGGCTTGTTTGTTCATTATGAGCAAGCTGGCTATTCAACAATTGTCTCCCAGATTAAATCTCTCTCTACTCTGGTCTGAGCTGAGATTCTGAAAGTAGACTTCTTTAGCTGCTGGTTCCCTTTTGTGCTTTGTCAGTAGGGAGGCTGGAGGGAGACTGGGGGACTGAAGGAGGGGGACAGGATATTTGCATCCTACTCCTCTGAGTGTCGCACAGCAATGCATTTCATCAGGGCAAGGGCCGTGGTTCCAGTGGCCACAATTGGTCCCAGTGTGCAGATTTTTCCACTCCCAGTAAAAGTCTCATTGAGCCTTCTTAGAGACACCAGCACCAGATCTGAGAGATCTGTGTCCTAGACCCCGTGGAGCCCTCTTTTGAGCCAGAAAAGAAGATAAGCATCATCTCATTGTTTAAAAATGTCACACATATATTCCAGCTAGGTTAGAACAGATATGCACTTAACCAATCCATATGAAGAAAGAAACTGCTACCTTACCCCATCATGACGATTGGGACATATTGACTTTGGCCACTTGGTGAAGAAAAAAAAAACCAGAATAATATTTGTACAGGCTTTCGTGATAGTGTTGAAAATAATGTTTGACAAGGAAATAGAAAAAAGCTCACGGTACCTTAAAAATAAACCTTCCTGGTGCTCTGGCTGCCAAAGGATTAAGTGTGAAAGCAAACTTTTGACTCAGCTTCAGTGAAATGAAAAGAAACCCCAGGTCACAAGTCCCAAGATGATTAAATGAGAAGCCTTAAGAGATAGCAGCCTGATGGGAAAGCTAGTTTGAGAATTAAAAATTCTCCATGTTGGGGCACCTGGGTGGCTCAGTTGATTGAACATCCGACTTCGGCTCAGGTCATGATCTCACAGTCCATGAGTTGGAGCCCGGTGTCAGGTTCTGTGCTGACAGCTCGGAGTCTGGAAGCTGCTTCAGGTTCTGTGTCTCCCTCTCTCTCTATCCCTCCCCTGCTCATGCTCTGTCTCTTTCTGTCTCTCAAAAATGAATAAATGTTAAAAAAATTTTTTTTAATTGTTTAAAAAATACTTTGGGTCATCCAACCATTCAGAAAACTTAGGGATAGAGGAGTAGAGGATATTTACATTATGTTTACCTCAAATGCACAAAACGAACAGACAGGACAGGCAGAGAAAGATTTTATTCTCATTAAGTGCTCTCGGGTGCTACCTTCAGTTAGGATGGTGTAAAGGAGCAAACTGCTTCTTGTGATAGTCAGGGCTAGTTAGAAATCCTCCTCGGGCTGTTTACAGAGAGGTTCCCCCACGGAAAACAGAAGAATGAGAACCAACAGGAAAGAAATAGAAAGCAAGTCCTAAAGAGCTAACATATCAATAATTACCTTAAATTTATTTTTTATTTTTTTTGAGTTTTATTTATTTATTTTGAGAGAGACAGAGACAGCACCAGTGAGGGAGGGGCAGAGAGAGGGAGAGAGAATTCCAAGCAGGCTCCACATTGTCAGAGCAGAGCCTGACGTGGGGCTCCAACTCATGAGCCGAGAGATCATGACCTGAGCTGAAACCAAGAGTCAGACGCTCAACAGACTGAGCCACCCAGGTACCCCAATTACCTTAAATTTAAACTGTCGAAATATGCCCCTCAAAAGACAGAGATCGACAGAGTGGAGAGATCACAATTACCGGATACTTCTTATAAGAAACTCCCTTCAAAGTCAATAATCAAGTAAGTTGAAAGAAAAAGAATGGAAAAACTATACCATGCCAACATGAAGTTAAAAAAAATTTTTTTTTTAACGTTTATTCATTTTTGAGAGACCCAGTGCGAGCAGGGGAGGTGCAGACAGAGAGGGAGACACAGAATCCGAAGCAGGCTCCGGGCTCTGAGCACAGAGCCCAACGTGGGGCTCGAACCCACGAACTGTGAGATCATGACCTCAGCCAAAGTCGGATGCCCAAACTACTGAGCCACCCAGGCGCCTCAACGTGAAGTTTTAAGAAAGCAGGAGGGGCTATATTTATATCTGATTAAAGTAGACTTCAGAGAAAAGAGAATATCTACAGATAGATGCTGTATAATGATAAAAGCATCAATCCACCCAGAAGATTTAATGATCTGAAATGTACGCACAGCAAATAACAAAGCCTCAAAGTACACGAAGCAAAAACTAATACCACTGAAAAAAGATTCTCTCTTAATCTCGTAGGAAATTGACTCACAAAACAAAGTATGTAAAGACACAAAAAATTAGAAAGTGTTGTGTTACTTATTTAAGTGTGGAATTTGTTGTAAGAAAAGGGATTCGTTAAATGAACTGTACTAATCTGACTCAACCCTGTAAAAAATCACGTAGGCTCCTCTCTGAGTCAGAAAATTTCAAAACCTCCATCTACTTTTCCTCCTGTGGTCAGAAGGAGTAAAACAAATGGTGGGTCTGGCAGATTTCAATCCAAGCACAGTCTGAAGACTGGATCCTGATATTATTTATAGAACAAGAAATAGAAGGAACTTTAGTAAAACCTTAAGTACAATAATCTTTGCAGGGTGTCATAATATGATTTCAGTGTCTCTATTACTATGCATATTTTAGAAATTACTACATTAAGCAGTTTGTTGGGGCACCTGGGTGGCTCAGTCGGTTAAGCCTCTGACTTTGGCTCAGATCATGGTCTCACAGTTTGTGAGTTTGAGCCCCATGTCGGGTTCCATGCTGACAGCTCAGAGCCTGGAGCCTGCTTCGGATTCTGTGTCTCCCTCTCTCTCTGCCCTGCCCCTGCTTGCACTCTCTCTTTCTTTCTTGTCTCTCTCAAAAATAAACATTAAAAAAAAAAGTCAAAGTTAACCTTGGATTTTTTTCTTAATTTGCAGACATAACCGTACCTCTTAGTTGTTTTTATACTCGAATAGCAATCAGTGTGGGCATAAAATTCTAGTCCTAATGTTCTTTACACATCATCCCACTGCCTCTTAGCATTTGTTGCTTAGAAAAGAAGCCTGAGTCCTGCTCATTTTAGTTCTTTTGAAGGAATCAAGGTGTTTTTTTCCCCTCTTTGTTTAGCCGCAGGAATCTTTTTATTTATTTATTTTTCAAGTTTTTATTTAAATTCCAGTTAGTTCACATACAGTGTATTAGTAGTTTCAGGTGTACAAGATAGGGATTCCACCCTTCGAAACCACACCTGGTGCTCATCACAAGTGTATGCCTTACTCCCCATCACCCATGTAACCCACCCCCCTGCCCACCTCCCATCCAGCAGCACTCTGTTTTCTATAGTTGACAGTCTGTTTTCTGCCTCTCTCTTTCTTACCCCCCTACGTTCATCCGTTTTGTTTCTTACATTCCATATATGAGTGAAATCATATGGCATTTGTCTTTCTCTGACTGACTTATTTTGCTTAGCATTATACTCTCTAGGTCCATCCACGGAGTTGCAAATGACAAGATTTCGTTCTTTTTGATTGCCGAGTAGTATTCCATCGCGTATGTATACACAATGCACATCTTTATCCATTCATTAGTCGATGGACATTTGGGCTCTTTCTATAGTTTGGCTATTGTCGATAGTGCTGCTAAATATTGGTGTGCATGTGCCCCCTCGAATTTGTGTTTTTGTATCTTTTGGGTACAATACCCAAAGGTATTATTTCAGTAAGTACCTAGTAGATATGCAATTGCGGAGTCTTAGGGTAGTTCTATTTTTAACTTTCTGAGGAAGTTCCCTACTGTATTTCAGAGTTCCCAGAGTTCCATGTTGCAAAAAACCTTTTTATTGAAATTAAAAGTTTTCACCTGAAAGCTTCCTTGGTCTCCCTTCATGAATTTTTTCCTTGCCTTTGTTGGACTTTCAATCTCCAATTCCAGATTTCTTTTCAGATCTAGCAAGTGTTTTTTTTTAATTGAGGTATCATTGACATATAACATTATATTAGTTTCAAGCATACAATATAATAATTCAATATTTGTATTATTGCAAAATGATCAGCATGGTAAGTCTAGTTAACATATGTCACCATACACAGTTACAGAATCTTTTGTGTGTGATGAGAATTTTCAGATCTCTTTTCTTAGCAACTTCTGAATATGCAATATGGCATTCTTGAGTGTAGTTGCTATACTGTGCTGAAAGTATTTATATACATCCTCATTTATGACTCACTGTTCCATATTATAATTCAGGAGCATCTCTTATTTGTAGACAATTTATTGGATTTCTAGGACTCTCCCTGTAACGTATTTCTGAGCTCTTCAAAATGTCTATATTCATTTCACATTTGGGTGTATTTCTGAAGTGACTCTTTTCTGTTATTGATTGGATTTTCCATAACATGAAATTTGCCTTTTATTGTTTCTAGTATGACAACTGTTGAATTTTTCCTTCTTCCATCACTGTCCTGTCCTATATCCTGTTTCCGTTAAAAAAAAAAATCTATGTCTATTCTTGTTTAATAGCGGCCATATCCTCTCCAATCATTTCTGGGGTTTCCTACACTTACATGAGCTCTGAGGCCACGTCTGTGACAGGGGGCTGAGGGCAAGTGCAGGGTGTGGGACAACCAGGAGGAGAGGGGGTGAGCCTCCAGTCAGAAAA
Organism: Prionailurus bengalensis; assembly: GCF_016509475.1. Taxonomy (NCBI): domain Eukaryota; kingdom Metazoa; phylum Chordata; class Mammalia; order Carnivora; family Felidae; genus Prionailurus; species Prionailurus bengalensis. Next base: position 39,077,595 of record NC_057349.1, on the reverse strand, counting down.
AGCCAAGGGAATCAGGGTGGGGGTGAGTAAGGACAGGATGTACAAACACAAAGTACAGTATTGGGCACTTTTCATAGGGACCCCATTTCATCCTCATAATAGCCCTAAAAGTGAGGCATTATTATCCCAAACCCACCCCTCCATGTACGTGGTGCACTTATCTACATTGAACTGGATGGGATGGAGACCCGGCCTCGAGAGAGCAAGGTGGCCCTCTAGTTCCCTGATAATAGTGACACCTTACTTTTGCTTACAGCAAGTATTATTCTCACTAAAATTTTGTAAGATTGGCTGAAAAGGCAATTGTCAATATCCCCCGAGAACAGGAAGCTGGGATTCAGAGAAGCCTGAGACTTGAGCCCTGTCTCTGGATTCCTGTGTTGTCCTTGACGTTTGGAACCAACGCAACCAGTGACGGAAACAGAGCATCAACCTCAGTACCTCCCAGTAATGGCTTCATATCCTGTTGTGCAACTTTCTGGAGCCTCTAGGTCAGAATGTCCCAGGCACCACCGTGGCTGTTGGGGTTGGTACACATGAAGGATGAAGAAGGCTGGGCTCTGGGGGCTGCTGTGGATGGTCTTCATCTCAGGTAAGGTAAAGAACCCGGTAAGGCTTCTGCCCAGAACCTTGGGGATCCCACCACAGAAAAAGCTTCCCTTTTCTTTGGAAGCTCCAGGGGAAGTGGCCACCCAGGATAGAGTCAACCGGTAGACATGCCAGACTGGGTTTCTCTGCCCAAACTTAACAGAATCGGGAGAATATAGAGGGCCTGAGAACAGAAATAAAAGGGGTGAATTAGGGAAACGGGCTATCTGTGTGTTTTGATGTTGTCAGAGATATGCAAAACCCTGGATGGGAAAATGATAGAGCAAACCTAAATTTGACATGATCCGAAATAATGTTTGAGTTTGAAGCTTTTGTTTTTTATAGTCCCTCATGATGCTTTTGATGTTGACCATCTATTTTTTTTAAGTTTTATTTATTTTGAAAGAGAGAGAGAGAGAGAGAGAGACCATGAGCAGGGGAGGGGCAGAGACAGAGGGAGAGAGAGAGTCCCAAGCAGGCTCTGCACTGGCAGAGCTCATGGGGCTCAAGCCCATGAATTGCGAGATCATGACCCAAACTGAAACCAAGAGTTGGTCGCTTAACTGACTGAGCCACCCAGGCGCCCCTGATGTTGACCATCTATTGACCCTAAAAGACATAATTAATTAAACAAATATTTCCCAGGGGCCACCTATGGGCTGGGAAATCTGCTATTGCTGAGGCATAGCAGAACAGAAGTGAAGAGAAGGGCCTGGTGCCCATTTTCATGGGAGCTGTAACCACAGGTGGCTGCTGTCTACTGGTGTTGGAGGGTATTGTTGCCCTAACTTGGTGGGTTTGCCCCATCACCACACCCTCACTTCTCTTGTGGTACAGCTCATGCTTTCACTAAAGATGAAAGCATTTGGGGCTTTAGTTGCCCTCTACCCCAATCCTTATGAATAAATTGGGATAAAACCAGAGAGAGGGAAAATGTCAACGGCAAAGAAAAGAAGGCTTTGCCTTGGAAAGATTATAAGGAAAGGGTGTTTTTCAGGAACCAACTACTTTGAGCAAAGTCACAGACACTCACCATGCAGAGCCTGCACACACACGGCATGCTGCATCTGCTCGGAGCTGGGGTGATAACCTAGATGGGCAGACAAGAGTTTGGTTCTCATCCCCTTGTGTCATATTCATGTTTCTCCAAAGGAGAACTGGGAGTAGATGGAGGGTTGACGCTTGTGTATTTGTGTGGGAGAAAACCAGCCCTGTATATGTCATTGTGTCCTATGGGGGTGGGTTGGGGGTGACCTAAAAACTCCATCTACCTCCAGTATCCTAAAGAACAAAATTGCTAGGTACCTATTCAAGCGTTGGCTGAGACTGCTCTCATCCCAACCAGACAGCTTCCTTGGCCAACCTAGCTCCGAGGTTTGGACCTAAGTCTAGGGTCAGACTATTCAGGCTTGAATCCTGACTCTACCACTTTCTACTGTGGAACTTTGGGTGAATCACTTAACCTCTGGGTTATGAAATCACCTTTATGTGCCTCAATTTTCTTATCTATGAAATAGGAATAATGACAGGTATCAACCTTATCGGTTTTGAAGCTTCAGTGATGAAGCCAGGGAGATGAAACAAGATAGTACTTTTAAACACTTAGCAATAAAAGGTATTTGTTCTTTGTTATTTGTTCTTTGTTATTAACATCAGGTATTCCTTTCTCACAGTGGTATAAGACATGGTGCACACATAGCACTCCAGCACTGATTCCTTACTGTCTCCTCTCACAAAGGACAGGCAAATTCGTGCATAATCTCAGACTCCTATAACTCCCACTCTCTTTGTCTGTTTGAGCTACTCTAACAAAATACGACAGACTGGGTGGCTTATAAGCAACAGGTACTTATTTCTCACAGTCTGAAGGCTGGACGTTCAAGATCATGCTGCCTGTCTGGTTGGGTTTTGGTGACGGCCTTCTTCCAAGTGGTAGACTTTGGACTTCTCACTATGTCCTCACAGGGTGGAGGGGACGAGGGAGCTCTCTGGAGCCTCTTTGTTAAGGGCACTAATCCCGTTCATGGGATTAATCATGACCTAATCATCTCCTAACACCGTCACCTTGGGGGCTTGGATTTCAACATATGAATTTGGGGAGGTGGGGGACACACACATTCAGAGCATAGCATCCACCTTGTCCAGGCAGTTGGCAAATAATTTATCTATAACCTCTTACATTAATGTTACAGAGGGTGGACAGAGGAGGTGTGTATCTTCCTCAGAGCTCAGCACAGTGCCTGGCACATAGCAGGCTCTCAGCCACGCATTGATGAATGAGTTAACCAGCCCCCTTGACTGTCTCTTGGAGGGACATTTCTGACCAGAGTTCATGGGACTTTCCAGGGAGCTTGTTTTTGAGGTTTCCTTAGGAACTGCAGTCTGGTCCCAGAAGAATTGGCCTGGTTTAATTTTCAAAATCCCCAGGAGTCTCTGAGTTGAGTCTTCTTAAGGTAAGGCGGAGGGCCCGCTGGAACTCTTGGCCCACGCTGGGATGAACATACAGGTGGGCTGTGATGATAGCCCAGGCGCTCCATCAAAGGGGCAGCTGTTGGCATTTTTCAATGGGCATTCTCAGAGCTATTGCCTGAGGATTTGAGTGTGTGTTGCGTGCGGTAGTATTAATAAAAGCAGTAGTAGTTGTAAGTAGTGGTAGCCTGACCCACAGCGTGACCCAACATTACTGTCCAGCCCATTACTCGGTGTTCTAAAGAAGAAAGGAACCCAGGCTTGAGTGGATAAACCGTAGACCCCCAGTAAAGTTACAGAACCCTGTTGTGTCCAGCCAAAAACATAGATCTGGATCTTCCTATTTCCACTCAACTTGGCCCTCCTGTTGGCAAAGCTTCCTTAGACCAGACCAGAATTGATCTCTGTCCCCTACTTAGATGCAGTTCCCCTAGCTGTTTGGAGGAATCACTCTCGGCTAGTATCATGCCTTCACATCCACTCATCACCTTGTATGTCCTTCTCTATGATCTTCCCTTCTGTCATACCCCTGTCGTGCATGGTCTCGGCACATGTCTCATGTTCCGTCTCCAATCAGGCATTTTTTTCCTCTCAAAACCAATCATTTATGAAAGTTTGCACAACACCATGCAGTCTAGCTCTTGGAGTAAAAGAAAAATTACTCACAGTAAAAAGATCTGGAGTCTAATGTGGCTCGCAGGGAAGGTTGCATGTTCTCTGTAGGCCTTGAGGATCTTATCTGAAAAATGAGTAGTTGAACCCGAAAAAGAGGATTCCTCACAGGGTCTAACTCTGCTTCCCTGCTTACAGAACTCCAAGCTGAAAATGAACCAAAAGAAGAAAAATTTATAAAAGAGGGGGAGACCCTGAATGTAAATTGTCCCTTCTCCACCGAGAAGTACTCCTACAGCCAGAAAGCTTGGCAGAAGCTGATAGATGGAAGGAAGCCTGTGACGCTGGCCTTAACAACGAGTACTTCAGGCAATCCTAGTCAAGTCCGGGAGGGCAGGTACTTCCTAGAAGACATCCCCAGTGAGGCCATCCTGCACGTCCAAATGACCAATCTTCAAGTGGAGGATTCAGGATTGTATCGGTGTGTGATCTACTATCTTTCCAAAGAGCCGGATGTCCTGTCCCCCCTTTTCCACGTGGTGGTGATCAAGGGTAAGTGACCTGGAGGGGGGTAAGAGGATGGGGAAAGCCAGGGCAGGTGGGGGTATGGGTGGTGGTGGTAGCACCAACAGGGGTGTGGCTTAGGATTTCTAGCATCTTGGCTTCTCCCAGAAGTTCCTTGTCTCTCATCTGAGGTCTCTGAAAGGCGTTTGGTCCAATAGTAAGAAGGGCCTTCTATGTATGAGATTCCTCTTGGGGTAGCAGAGCTTAATTTGGGGTGCTATTGTAGGAAGTGGGGTACAGTGAAAGATGAGTGGTAGACTTGGATAACTTAGTCTCATTCCGTAGGTCCCCACGTGGAAGTCATTTCTTTGGAAAGCCTCTGTGATCTGCTATTTCCTTCCCAAGGGTGCATCTGATGGCCTTCCTGTGTGCTTCCAAAGCAGTGCTTCTCAAACTTTACTGTGTGCACAAACCACCTGGGGATCTTATTTCAAAAGAGCAGTCTCTGACACCATAGGTCTAGGGCAGGACCTAGATTGAGCATTTCTGATCTGCTCACTGGTGATGCTGCCACTAAGGCTGGCCTATGGCTCCCATTTTGGGTAGCAAAGCTCCAGAGCTCACTTTGGGTCCCCTCTCATAGGTGATGCGGCCTCACTGGATAGTAGTGGCCAGTTTACTTATCTGCCTCCCATGCTCATCTCTGAGCACCCTGAGAAAATGGCCTGTGCCTTTCTCAGCTCTGTATCCCTAGCAACTAATGTAGCACCTGGCACACAGTAGGGCCTCGGTAGATGTTAACTGGAGAAATTAAGGAAGGAGAGGAAAGGGAGGAAGGTTCTAGTTCCTAACACCTGGGGAATCCTAAGCCTAAGGAATGCAAAGTTCATATGCAATCTATTAATAAAAGATAATTTGAAAAGCAATACGCTACAGGTTCTGGTGATTGCAAGGCAGAGAATGGTATAAGGTCAAGTAATTGGGGAATTATTCTTGAAGAAGGTGGAGGCAGATGGACTGGTGAAGGCAGGCAAGTGCAATTGCAATGACAGGAGTAGCTTGACAGTTCCCTTCGTTCCCTCTCTCTCCCTCCATACCCTCCTCCCTCCCTCCTCTCCTCTCCCTCTTTCTATTCTTCTCTTTCTTCCTTCCTTCTTTCTTTTTTCCTGTCTCTGACCCACGCTGACCTCACACTGATTCTTTAATCTTAGCAAAAACAAAACTTGCTTCATGAATGGCCATGTTCATTTCCCTCCTCAGTTTCATTTACCCTGCAATCTCTCCCTCCTTCCTTACGTCCTTCCTTCCTTCCTCCCATCCTTCCTTCGTTCCTTCTTTCCTTCCTTCCACCCACCCACTTCCTGACAATTCATTCATCAATTTATCCATCTGTTTATCCAATGTGCTTTCTTGCAGATCCTTTAAACAGCACTGCCTCGGATGAGAATCATACCCGGAAACTGCAGATTTCCACCTTTCCTCCTACCACCACCAGAGCCCAGGGCACACTCGTTGACAGACCCAGGACTGTGACCAAACTCCCGCCCAAATCAACTGCTGACCTCTCCTCTCCTGGCTTTGGAGTCAACATCACAAATGTGACAGATGTCACCAGCTATGTTTTCAGGTCTCTGGGCCCCTGGTTTGATTCCGAGTCCCTGTGCTTGAGAAGATGTGGAGAGTGATGGATGGGGGACAGGGGAGGGCAGGCACAGACCTGAGTCCCCTAAGTCTGGTGAAACTTGCTCGGGGAGGAAGCAAGTGGTGCTAGAGTGGGCAGGAGGCTGTTGGAGTGGCTGCCACTCTCCCCAGTTCACCTGTTTCCTTGCACACTAGAGGAGTAAGAAGAGGAAAAGGGTATCTTTGCTCAATTCCCATGGGTCTCAGCCAACTCCATGGGCCTAATGGTGTAGTGGAGAAAGCACTCAGAGCGAGGGCCCCTGGATTCCAGTGCCAGCCAGATTGATTGGCTGTGTGACTTTGGGTGAGTCACAAACCCTCTCTGGCTTGTTTCCTTGTCTAATCAGAAGTAGGGAGGCTAGAAAATGTGGAGCTGGAAGCCAGAACCTAGCCCAACTGCACTCAGCGGCTGCTATGTGTTAGGATTACCTGGAGTGTTTACTTTTGTTTTGATTTGTGTTTAATACCGATGCATGTGCCCTCCTGTAGGCCAATAGATCAGTATTTCTGGAGATGGAGCTGGTCTCAGTATTTTTATGAGACCTTCAGGAGATTTCTTAATATGCAGGCAAAGCTAAGAACCATTAGCTTTGTATGCATGCCCCTCTTTACAGTTCATTATTCAATGTAGATTTATCTTTGAATGTGTTTACCATTAAGGATTGAATTAACAGAGAAATATTCCTGTTGATCTAACACGTCCGAACTCCACATTCTCTTTCTAGTCTCTCTTCATGTTCATACATATTTAACATGGCAGTAATTCTAATTACAAACTTGCCATTATTTTTCCATGCTAAAACTGTTCTTTGATGTTGCTAGACTTTGTGATTGTCATCTCAACAAATGCATCTTTTTCTATCAGTGGAAAAGCCAGAGCTTATGTCTTCACTTGTCTGTCTATAGACACTGAGATTGTTTTTATTTTTTTTAACATTTATTTATTTATTTATTTATTTATTTATTTATTTTTGAGAGATAGAAAGAGACAGAGCATGAGCGAGGGAGGAGCAGAGAGTGAGAGAGACACAGAATCTGAAGCAGGCTCCAGGCTCTGAGCTGTCAGCACAGAACCAGGCGTGGGACTTGAACTCACAAACTGCGAGATCATGACCTGAGCTGAAGTCGCATGCTCAACCGACTAAACCACCCAGGCACCCCATCTTTTTTTTTTTAATGTTTATTTTTAAGAGAGAGAGACACAGTGTGAGCAGGTGAGGGGCAGAGAGAAAGAGACAGAGACAGAGTCCGAAGCAGGCTCCAGGCTCTGAGCGTCAGCACAGAGCCCAACAGGGGGCTCAAACTCACAGACCATGAGATCATGACCTGAGCCGAAGTCAGACGCTTAACTGACTGAGCCACCCAGGTACCTCATCATTTTTGATAGTATTGATAACTCTGAGATGAACATTTTTGCAGACATCCTTTTTCTTCTTTTAAATGATTTATTCAAAAGAAATTCCCTTCAGAGAATGTGAACGTTTATATCACTCTGTATCCATATTGCCAAATGGTCCTCCAAAGATTGGAAGCACTTTGTGTTGCGATCCACACTGTATAAGTGAAGCAGTTATCACTGTGGGGATCCTTTGTCTATAAGGATTTAGTATGTGGAAAATATTCCTGCTAAATTGGATGTGAACTGACACCTGCTTTCAGCTCTCTCCTACCATGCATGAGGAGCTCCAGGAGGGTACAGGCACTGCCTTCCTCCCCACACCCCTAATGGCTGTTTTGCTGGTACCAGCCTAAGTGCTTGGTACACAGTAGGTGCTTATTAAACCTTTGGGGACTAAATACACGATCTAGTGAGAATGAATATTTTTCTTTTCTTTTCTTTTTAAGTTTATTTCTTTATTTTTGAGAGAGAGAGAGAGAGAGAGAGAGAGAGAGAGAGAGAGAGAGAAAGCACTAGCAGGGGCAAGGTAGAGAGAGAGGGAGAGAGAGAATCCCAAGCAGGCTCCATGCTGTCAGCACAGAGCCCGATGAGGGGCTGGAACTCACAAACCTTGAGATCGTGACCTGAGCCCAGATCAAGAGTTGGATGCTTTACCGACTGAGCCACCCAACAGTTTTCTTTTTAGATTAGTTTGATTTTCCAGCATGGAAATTGAGAGTGCATACTTTTTGCCCACTTTGTTACCAGAAGCTGCGTCTCTTCTATTTACTTTCTTAACTAATGTAAACCATTCTATCAGTCAGAATCCAGCCAGGGAAGCAGGAGCCCTTGAACTGTTTGAAAGAAGAGATGATTTAGTACAGGAGGCTGTTTGCCCAGGTGATGGGAGAAGTGAGCTTCCAATCTGGGGCCGGATGGGGGAGCATCTCAGGGGAAGACACTGTCCCCCTGCCTTAGGGTGCGTTCCCCAGAAGCAGACAAAGAGAAAGGTCTTGTACAAATATAGGAAGCACAAAAAAGGCAAAAAGAAGGAAGCCTAGCAAGGGTGTCATTACCACGCCCTGTCCCACAGTGGGGAACTCTGGGACTCAGTCCCGCAGGGGGTTTCTGGTGGAACCCATGGGCCTTGCGTACATCAGGGCTGCAGGAGCTGAAGTATTTATACTCCTGAATTCCCAGTCTTCCCTCAGGCACGGCCCAGGGGCACACGAATTCCCAGGCACTGGGGTGGGGACAGTGGTCGGGCAGTCTGTGTGCAGCCTCAGAAAGGGGTGCGGTGGGCGCTGGCCTTCAAGAGTGGATGCCCTCCAGGCCCTCCGGGCATGAGAGTGTGATAGGGCTAGGAGGGTAGAGGAGACTTGAACACCCAGTTAGCCCAGCTGAGCAGCGGGCTGCACCCCACCAAGGAGGGCGCTATTGTAACCGCCAGCCACAGAGCCCCAGAGGAGCCACCAGGGACTGAACCTGACCATCCACTGGGAGGTGTAGCTCCAGGTGAAGGAGGAAGGCTCCCAGTCCCCTGGCAGCGTAAAGGGGCCTCTGCCTCTTTCCACGGCCATTCTCTCATTTCTCCCTTTGCCAGCGAGTTCACGCATTCGATTTTAAGTTTTGCGTGGGCAGATGTGTCGATGTTTAAACGATTGCTTTGTCTTATTCCTTGATGTGCTCGATGCTATTTCCTCGATGCTATTTTTTTCCCATTTTATTTAAATCTTTAGTCCCTCTTGTGGGGGTGGGGGAGGGATGTATTTTGCTGTATGTTATAAATTGTATAAAAGATGACTTTTTCTTCATATTGCGATCCAGATGCCCCAAGATTGGTTCCTAAACAATCCTTGACTTCCTCCTGGGCTGCCAATTTCCTTAGATGTTAAATTTGTTCGTCACATTAGGTCCACAGCTGGGCTTCTGTTTGTTTCACTGCCGCCTACTTCTTTTGACCCTGTGTGTTATCATGCAGATTAGCTGTGCTGTAATCCGTTTCCATATCACTGTCTGTCTAGACAGGTCAAGTTTCCTCACTCATGGGCATCTCCTTCTTATGGTATCCACTAATGCTTTTCCAGGGCTTTTATTTATGTATTTATTTTAATGTTTATTTTTATTTTTTGAGAGAGAGAAAGTGCGAGTGGGAGAGGGGCAGAGAGAGAGAGACAGAGAGGAAGACACAGGATTCGAATCAGGCTCCAGGCTCTGAGATGTCAGCACAGAGCCTGATGCGGGGCTCGAACTCACAAACCGTGAGATCATGACCTGAGCTGAAGTCGCTTAATAGACTGAGGTACCCAGGTGCCCCTCCCAAGCGTTTTAGAATCATTATGCTAAAATCTATAAAAAATCATGGTGGGATTTTGGTGAGGACTAGCTTCTGTTTACAGATGGGGAAACAGAGGCCAGAGCAGTGAGGCCCTCCAAGGAACTAGGCTCTGCTGCTGAGACTAGAAACCAGGTTTCCTTTCTGGAACTTGGGTCTCTGCTGCATCTCAGTGAGGAAGAGGAGCCCAAGCTGGCAGCCCTCCCCTCCCCTCCCCCCATGCCACCCCAAGCCTCTTCTGCACGTGGGCCTATGCTCTTTACTAGATATATTTTTAGTCAGCAGTTTTAGGCAATGGGACATACTAAAGGCACAGGGCTGGTCAGTATGGGGACAGGTGCTGGGAGGACCTAAGCAGCTAAGAGAAGGGGCGTGAAGGACTTTTGTAAACACTCAAGTGTGAGGCATGCATCAGTGGTAGCAGCTTCATTGTCTCTTCTTTCCCCCAGGGTCTCTGTGACCAGCATCATCATTATCGTGTTGTGTGGAGTCTTGAGCAAGAGCCTGGTCTTCACGGTCCTGTTGGCTGTGACAAAGAGGTCATTTGGACCCTAGGCCTGCGAACCCATGAGAGTAACCTCTGACCTCAATTTTGCCTGAGGAGGGGTGTGAGGAGGAGGGGAAGGAGGGACAGTGACAGGAGTTGAATCTGTGACACAGGTTTTCTCTAAGGCTCAGGTCCCACCTTCCCAGCTCGGTTAATTCACTAATAACCTTGGGTGTGTGAGTTCGTCCCCTCAGAAGAGAAGATACGATTGCAAACATGCCCATTCTACCAGCGGCTCCAGATTTGCCTTAAATAAAGACAGAGTCCAATGCTCTTCAGTGTCGCTGTCTTGTGGGGGTTGTGCGGTGTATACAGAGGGCACTGCTGCTAATTCTGCCCTTGTTCTTGCCCTGAGCCATAACATTTAGGCCTGACCTGGAAGGAGCTCTCCCTACAGAAGCATCCTGTTCTCCCTGCCCCTGGGCCTTCCTCTCCTCTAGAATCAGGTGCATGAATTTCTCTTTTCATCTGTGGCCCTTTCCCATACTTCCAGAGAGGGGGGTTGAAAACCATGGAATGAGGAGAAGACAAGACACCATGGTAAGAATTCCTTATTTGGGATAGAGAAACCAAGTCAACCAAAAGGTTGTATCCTGGGAAGGTATGGGATGAGATAAGATCCAAAGCATAGGACTTATAGATAATCTCATTTGTCGATTGGGTGCATTGTCAGGGGAACATTTGATCTCTGGATCCTTAGAACATACCCATGAAGGCCAAAACGTAGGTGAGTAGAAACATACCTCAATGTAATAAGGCCTTACATAAACACCCCAGAGCTAATAATATACTCAGCGGGGGAAAACTGAGAACTTTCTCCCTAAGGTCAGGAACAAGAGAAGGATGTCTACTCACACTGTTTTTATTTGACATAGTACTGGAAGTCCTAGCCACAGCAATCAGACAACAAAAAGAAATAAAAGGCATCCAAGATGGTAAGAAAGAAGTAAAACTTTCACTATATGTAGATGATGTGATACACTCTATAAAAAGACCCTAAAGAGTCCAACAACAAAAAACTGTTAGAACTGATAAATGAATCTAGTAAGGTCCCAGGATACAAAATCAATGCACAGAAATCCATTGTCTTCCTATACACTAATAATGAAGCAGTAGAAGGAGAAATTAAGAAAATAATCCCGTTTACAATTGCATCAAAAAAATGATACTTAGGAATAAATGTAACCAGGGGTGAAAAACCTATACTCTAAAAACTATAAAACATTGATGAATGAATTTGAAGATGGCATAAAGAAATGGAAAGATATTCCATACTTGTGGTTTGGGAGAACAAATATTGTTAAAGTGTCCATATTACTCAAAGCAAGCTACAGATTTAATGTAACCCCTATCTAAACACCAACAGCCTTTTTCATAGAACTAGAACAAACAATCCTAAAATTTGTACAGAGACACAAAAGACCCTGAACAGCCAAAGCAATCTTGAAAAAACAAAACAAAACAAAACTGGACACATCACAATTCCTGACTTCTATATTACAAAGCTGTAGTAATCAAAACAGTATGGTACTGGCACAAAAGTAGATACATAGGTCAATGGAACAAAATAGAAAGCCCAGAAATAAACCCATAATTATATGGTAAATTAATCTTTGACAAGATTATGCAAGAGGCAAGAGGCAAGAATATGCAATGGGAAAAAGACAGTCTCTTCGACAAATGGTACTGGGAAAACTGGACAGCTCCATGCAAAAGAATGAAACTGGACCACTCTCTTATACCATACACAAAAATAAATTCAAAATTGATTAAAGACATAAATGTGAGACCTGAAACCATAAAAACCCTAGAAGAAAACACGGGCAATAATTTCTCTGACATCAGCCGAGGGAGGGGAAATAAAAGCAAAAAATAAACTATTGAGACTATATCACAATAAAAAGCTTCTTCACAACAAAGGAAACAACCAACAAAACTAAAAGGCCATCTACTGAATGTCATTATTTGCAAATGACATGTCTGATAAAAGGTTAGTATCCAAAATATACAAAGAACTTACATGACTCAACACCAAAAAACCCATAAATAATCCAATGAAAAAATGGGCAGGGGTGCCTGGGTGGCTCAGTTGGTTAAGCGTCTGACTTTGGCTCAGGTCATGATCTCACAGTTCATGGTTTCAAGACCCGCGTCGGGCTCTGTGCTGACAGCTCAGAGCCTGGAGCCTGGTTTGGATTCTGTGTCTCCCTCTCTCTCTTTCTGTCCTTCCCCTGCTCACTCTCTGTCTCTCAAAAATAGATAAAAACATTAAAAATTTAAGAAAAAAAAAACGGGCAGAAGATGCGAACAGACATTTCTCCAAAGAAGACATACAGATGGTCAACAGACACATGAAAAGATGCTCAACATCACTCATCATCAGGGAAATGCAAATCAAAACCAGAATGAGATATTACCTCACACCTGTCAGAATGGCTAAAATCAACAACACAAGAAACAACAGGTGTTGGTGAGGATGAGAAAAAAGGGGAACTCTCTTGCACTGTCAGTGGGAATGCAAACTGGTGCAGCCACTGTGGAAAACAATATGGAGGTTCCTCAAAAAATTAAAAATAGAATTACCCTATGATCCAGGAATCACACTATTAGATATTTGTCCAAAGAATACAGAACACTAATTTGAATGGATACATGCACCCCTAAGTTCATTGCCACATTATTTACAATAGCCAATCTATGGAAGCAGCCCAAGTGTGCATCCATAGATGAATGGATAAAGAAGATGTGGTGTAGATACACAATAGATATTAGCCATAAAAAAGAATGAAATCTTGCCATTTGCATCAACAAGGATGGACCTAGAGAGTATAATGCTAAGCGAAATAAGCCAGTCAGAGAAAGGCAAATACCATATGATTTCACTCATATGTGGAGTTTAAGAAACAAATGAGCCAAAAAAAAAAAAAAGAAAGAAAGAAAAGAAAAAAAAGAGAAAAAGAAAGAGAGAGCCAAACCAAGGAATAGACTCTTAACTATAGAGACCAAACTGATGGTTACCAGAAGGGAGGTGGGTGAGGGGATGGAGGAAATAGGTGATGGGGATTAAGAGTCCACTTACCTTGATGAACACTGAGTAATGTATGGAACTGTTGAATCATTATACACCTGGAACTAATATAACACTGTATGTTATCTACATTGGAATTAAAATAGAATGAGCTAAGATAAAATAAAATAAAATAAAATAAAATAAAATAAAATAAAATGTTAAGTGAAAAAAATAGAAGTATGTGACTAGAATGAGGCCACATGAGCAGTAAGTCACTACTTACTAGCAAGAACAAAGGCTAGAGTTACTTTGCTGAAGACCAAGGGCCTGGAAGCCATAAAGAATGGTCCATGGTGGAATTCTGCCTATGTCTAAATGTCCCTTGTCCTTGTGTCACACGAGGGGCAGGGATGGTGGCCCACAAATAGGCCCCTCTCCCTTTCAGAACAGAAGAAGTAGAAAATCAGAAAATACTGATTTAAATCTGTTAGAGTTTGCAAGACATGGCTGGGCCTGAACATCTATTTCATGGGTGAGCATGGGAGCTACAGGGGAATTATAGAGCAGACAGAGGAGGAAGGCAGAGTGAGAATAAAAGTGCACACAGGGACAGACTGCAGAAGTCTACCTGGGGAAACCAAGAGGCAACGGACTGCAGAGGCCACAGTTAAGGTCATAGCATGAGACAGTCAAAGGGTTGGATCACCGATTAGAATTCTGCACCCAATTCCAACGTGTGTGTGTGAATGTTCCGGGAGGGGGTGGTTTCCCCACATCAACAGGCAATTCTGGGACACCAGCTGGGTGTCCTGAAATTCAACTCAATTCTGATACTATCGACCCAGAGATAGCATCAGATTCCACAGATTGAGGGCTCAGTCCCACAAGACTCTCCCTCCCCATCTTTAGATGCCATTGACAAGCGCGGGCTATCACTTGTGCTTCTGATCTACCTGCTCTGGGAGGTTCCAGTGATCCCCTCCTTGGATTCCATCTATTTGTTAGAGCAACTCACAGAACTGAGAAACATTTTACCTACTAGATTACTGGTGTTTTATAAAAGACTATTAAAGGGTATGAATCAACAGCCAGAAAAATAAATAAGGCAAGGTCCTGAACAAAGGGGTTTCTGTCCCCATGGAATTTGGAGCCCAGCACAGTGGCACATGGAAACATTCTTGTTTCCCAGCCTGGAAGCACTCCAAACCCCCTCCTTTTTTTTTTTTTTTTTTTTTTTTTTTTCATGGAGGCTCCATTACACAGGAATGATTGATGAACTCATTGGTCATTTGTGACTGATTCAAGCCCTTCTGCCTTCCCCAGAAATCAGGGGGTGGAACTGAAAGTTTCAACCCTTGTCACAAGGTTAGTTCCCCGGGAAACAGCCCCATTCCTTCCAGGATTTCCAAAAGTCACCACATTGACAAACTCAGAGGTAGCAGCAAGGGGCTTGTTACGAACAACAGGACATCCATGACACCTTTATGGCTCTGAAGTGTTTCCAGGAAGTGAGGACAAGAGACCAAATATGACAAAAGATGCTCCCACTGCTCTAATGGCTCATGAAATTTCAAGGACTTTGGGAGCTATGATCCAGACGATGTGGATGAAGTCCAAATATATATGAGAAATATATTTCGATTATCTGAATGACCAAACACGTATTTCTTATAATTCACAATGTCACACAATCTAGTGATGTTGCCATTGGTGCCCCTGCCCTTGCACTCTTGAAGTCACCCTGTCTTTGGCACCATGTTTTTCCTGGGCCATCAGTGCTTAAACTTCTTCTGTGACAGCCATCTCCAACTGGCTCTGCATCTTGTATCACACCTTCAGGATCCAGAATCCTGGACAGGATATTGCGTCTGGCCAAACTTAGTTCAAGTCACATGTGTGGCACATAGATGTTGGGGAGAGGGGCGGGAGAAATCTCTGCCTCCACCCTCAATAGTAGCGGAAGTAGAGCTCTGTGCCCTAGTGAGAGTCGTGCACTGAAGCATGTCCCTCAGGTGGAGAAGGTATTGGGTGCTGGAGAACCAAAAGATGACAAATATCTGATTTGTCGTGGTTACTGCTAGCACTGTCGTGTTTGCGGGCTTCATGCCTCTGCCTGGGCTGGGAGCTTAGGGATGCGCACAACTTGCACACAGGACGGGTGCCTGACGAACGCCTTGGGGCCCGTCTGACCTCAAACGGAGCTTTTGCAGGCATTGTCTATTTGGACCACTTGCCTCAGAAACCCTTGGGCTGCTGGTTAAAATGCAGACTCCAGAGCTTTCCCAGACCGAGCAAATTGGAATCTCTGGGGGTTGGTGCTCAGGCATGTGTATGTTTGCCAGCCTCCTGAGTGATTTAGCCACGTGCCCATACTTGAGAACTGTGGTGTGGGATAAGATTAAAGAAGGCAGATCATCAGAAAGGTTTGAGCTCTGTCTTGGAGGACAAGCCAAATTTGGATGCATGCTGTCATTCCAGACAGGGGGAACTGGTAAGGGTTGCAGGATGTAGTGGTCAGTGGGCAGGGATGGAATGTCCTGGTGACCTGAAGAGGTGAGTGGAATGGAGGGGTCGGTCCGGACTTGGCATGGTGGAGAACAGGACGCTATTGAGTGTTGACTAATGGGCAGTGACGTAATAGCAGCAGGAAGGAAGATGTCACAAGGGCAGTGTTTGCTCTTTTCTCTTCTTCTGCATTTTCCCGAGCTGCTCTCTCTTCACACTTCCCTTCTCAACTGCAAAGTAATAGTCAAGCCTCTCTGGGAACATGGAAGACATCCCTGAGGGGCAACATCCTCCAACAATGGGAAGAGCCCTGGGACAGCCAGTACCCAGTGGATCCTGGGATAGGATGGAGGGGACAGGGCTCTGGGGTGGCCATGGCTACTGCTGCTGCTGCTGCTCTGAGCCTCGGGTAAGGAGATGCAGGGGGAGGGTTGGAGACGGCCAAAGGGGTACTGCTAAGAGGGATTTCTCTCACTTCTTTAGGAGAGACTGAATGGGATCAGGGTGTGGGCTAGACACAGGAAAGGGAAGAGAAGGTAATGGATGCAGACTGTTAGTTAACCCTGTCCCAGCAGGAACTGGGTGATGAAACAGAATCTGGAGCTTTCTACAGTATACCGTGAAGTTAAGAAAACTACACGAAGTGAACTGAACAATCTCTTATTGCTGTGTTGATTTCCTGGGAGGTGGAAAGTGTAAGATACAGTCTCTCCTTAAAGGAATCAGGCACTGAGGTAGAGGAGGCATTAGTAGAAGGCAAAGGTAAATAACAAAAGGGCAAAGCCACAGCATGAACACAAAAATATGGCGGAAGTCCCTCTAGCAAGGCACAGGGAGGCAGTGTGGAAAAGAGGGTTCTGGAATCAGACAGAGCTGGGTTCAAATCCTATCTCTGCCACTGTCTACATTTGTCCTCTCAGGAAGTCCTCCAACCCCTCTGAACCTCAGAGTCCTCAATATTTATTTGTAAATGGTACCTAAGTGTTGTCCTAAGGGGGTTGTTCCTAAGAGTTAAACAGCAGACTGATGTTTAATGATCAGTATTTAGAGCATAGTCAGTGCTTAACAAAAGTTATGGTGGGTGATGATGGTGGGTGGGGGTGGTAGTGGAAACAGGGGCAGGGTGATCAAAGGTATTGAGGGTTGAAAAGGGAAGGAGATGAGCGCAGGTGGAACTGTCCAGGTAGACTCCCTCTAGGACCAGAAGGGGTGGATGTGGGTGGAGAGGAGTGGGGGAGAGCACTCAGCCTGGGGACGGCAGGGGCTGGGATGAAGTACTGGGTGCTGGAAAGCCAGGGCCGTGTCTGGGGAAGCACAGGTAGAATAGAACATGGGTTGTAAAACGGGTCAAGTTCTCTTTCATTTTTTTTTTTTTTACCATTTTATTATTAAAATTTTTCAGTCTACAAAATACGGAAAGAATAGCCACCGTAAACTTGTTACCTAGATCAGAACATTCAACCATAATTGATATTTTGCATTATTTGCTCCATATGTGTGTACGTTGCTGAGATACATATTTATAAATGTTAATTGTAAATATAAATGTGTTTATTAATTCATTACATATGTTAACACATATTACATATATTTATAAATATGTATGTTTATATTATATCATGATATATAACTATACAATTGCATATCATATATATGTATATATAAAATTGCTGAACCATTTCAAAATAATTTACAGAAATCCTAAATTATTTATTTAAATAATTTTATTTATTTAATATTATATTATTAAATATTAACATTTAATAATATTTATAATTATAATAATAAATATTTATACTATTAAATATTAATATTTAAATATTTAAGTGCTTGATGGAGCTGCTAATACTTTTGATCTGCGACCTTGTATCTGTGGTGGGGTCTGTGGATGTAGGGATGGTGGAAGGAACATTTGCTCAGTGCAACACTTTGACTTCTCATTCTAGGATTCCAAGCTGTAGGTGAAGAGGAGAAACAAAAGTGACTGCTAGATGGAGCGACCTTGACCACAGCCTGCTCTTAAAGTGTCATGCTCTACTCCAGCCTGAAGGCCTGGCAGTGGGTGAGGAGCCAGCGCCCCCCAGAGACAGTGGTGTGCTCTTACACTTAGAAACAAAGACCCAGGGGCGCCCGGGTGGCTCAGTCGGTTAAGCTTTGGTTTTGGCCCAGGTCATGATCTCGCGGTTTGTGAGTTGGAGCCTTACATTGGGCTCTGTTCAGAGCCTGGAGCCTGCTTTGTCTGTCTGTCTCTCTCTCTCCAAAAAATAAAAAATACTAAAAAAAAAAAAAAAAAAAAAAAAAGGAAAGAGAAGAAAAGAAAGAAACAAAGACCTAAACTGGCCCAGACCAGGGATACCTGTTGAAGGTTGTCCCACGGAACCCATATTCAAGGTCACAATGGCAGGGCTCCAGTGGCAAGACTTAGGACTGCACTGGTGTGTGGTTGACCTCAGAACCCCCATGTCCTGTCCAAATGGATTTGGCTGATACAGTGCAAAGGTGAGAAGCAGCGAAACCCTGGACAGGAAAGGAATGGCTTTTTCGGAGGCTGGCCTCAGCCACAGGCTGAGAGGGCTGCTTTGGATGCCAGGTGGCACAGAGAGAGCAACTGGAAAAGCTCCAGACCTGAAAGCAGTGCACCGGGTTCTTCCATGCCCACTCTGTCAGTTTGCGAAAGTCCTACCTAGCTCCTCTCTCAGCCTCAGCTTTCCCACCTGTCGAGAAAAGAAAGTTGGGCTAGGTGATCTCAAAAATTCTCTTACTCTACGTCAGAGAACCTGCTAGAGGAACTAGACACCTGAGCATCGACTTTGTGCCAAGTACTGGGTTCATCCATCTCCCTTCTATGAAATAGGTGCTGCTGCCCCATGGTACAAGGGTGGGAGGCTCCAAGAAGTCAGGTTACTTGCTGTATCTTTCAGCGGGTACTTGGTGCAGCTGGGATTCTACAGAAACCCGCCTTGACTGGATGGTTCTTGGTGAATCCTGGAAATGGGCCCAGTTTGCCAATAGAAAGCTGCCCCCTTTGTCAAGGGATTTAAAAAGCAGTGGATGAGGGATAGATTCTAGAGACCAAAATGAAGGGCCTTTCACTGACCTTGAGTTGCTTCTTATTGGTGGGGGCACCGTCAGTTTATTGGAAAGCCCATCTTCCCACGTGGGGAGACAGAGCTGGGAAGGTGAGGCCGACAATTTTGCCTCAAGCTTCTTGAGAAACATTCCCTTTTGGAGCTGGTGGGCTGGAAGGGCCTCCACCCCACAGGACACTGCTGGCCCACGCCCTGCTAACCCCAATATGTGACTATCATGAGAGGGCTGGGCTTAAATCGGACTGCAAAGTATCTGGAAATAAAGAGTTGACTATGCAAACTGATGGGGCTGTAGGCAGGACGGAGGGAAGATATTGAGCCCACATCATAGAGTATAGTCATTCCCCAGGACTTTAGAAACATCCAGTGACACCCAGTAATTAACTGGCTGGTTGCAAAGGATTTATGCGGTCAGTTAAGGGGTTTCATTGCCCTCTACTCAGGGACATTTTATTTTATTATTATTTTTTTTAAGTTTATTTTTATTTATTTGTTTAGAGAGCTAGAGAGAGAGCAAGCAGGGGAGGGGCAGAGCGAGAGGGAGACAGAATCCCCAGCAGACTTTGCACCGTCAGTGCAGAGCCTGACACAGGGCTTGCACTCATGAACCATGAGATCATGACCTGAGCCGAAATCAAGCGTCCGACGCTTAACTGACTGAGCCACCCAGGCACCCCAGGGACATTTTATTAATTTGGTCTTGGTGTCTGGACGCTGTGGGAGCACTAACACCTTGCTCTTCACCCAGGGAGGTGGGGGCTGTAACAGGACTAGGAGAGGTGTGCTGGCCCAATTCCCATTCTCCCTGTGCCCTGAACATCCTCAGTGACCTTGAGAAAGTCTCTCACCCCTTTCTGGCTTCCTCCACGGTGATACTCAATGGCTCCATTTCTCTGGGTTCTTCTGTATTTATTGAGTTCAGAGAAACAAAGGCCTTATATTTTACACTTGGCAGAATTCGCCCACCCCAGACACCAGCAGATGGCATGGGCCCACCAGGTCCGAACCCATCCTTCCGCCTGGTTCCTTTACTCAAATCTTAATAAAGACAACAAGAAAAATAATCAGGAGTGACTGATTCCAGACTCTTGCATGAGAAGTGTATCGAGTTTAGTACAGGATAAATGTAAACATAATTACTTTCATCAAGCCACAAAAGATGCTGTGGAGGACTAATAAATAGTAGCTTCATCCAGTAATTGCAGAGAACTTCAGGCTAATGTGGCTAAGGAAACCAAGTCTAATACAGATTGCTCCTGCCTGAAGGAATTATTAGTCTCACAAGGGAAACAAAATATAATATTCTAAAAAAGTTTCTTTCTGAGGAGGGGTTGGTGTGCCCGGAGTTAGACTTTCCCTCAGTGGATTGTGGGGAGTCCTTCTTTATTCTTCTTGACTTTTTCTTCAGTTTTCCAGGTGAGGGAGGGCATGGCAGTTGCCAACCAGAGAAAGAAACTTAATATATTGGCGGGGGGGGGGGGAATATTTGGAGGTGATAACATTGTTCACCCAATCCCACTGTAGGAAGGGAGGCCTGAAATGGGAATTTGAGAGGACAGAAGGTGGGCCCTGGAGGGCAGGAGGCCCTCAGGACAGAAGGAGGAGGAGGTTCTTGGTCTCGTGGGCAAGTTCCATGTTGGGGCAGAAGCAAGAGCAGAAGGACTATTGTGGCAGATGAGCAATCACGTGACTGTGATGGTCTGGGTGGGCGTGGGTGCTGAGAGCTGAAAGACCCTGAAGGCTGAGACCAGCTGTATGTCACAGGATATATAGGAATGGAGTCAGGAAATGAGGGTCCCAGTGCTGGTTTTGTCTGTTGAGTGACCTTGGGCACTCCCTGTTACCTTGTTCCTTGGGGGGTTGGAATGGATGCAATTGAAGCCCCTACCTTTGACCTGCTAGGACCGTGTGAATGTTTCCCTCCCAAACAGAGTCTAGTCCCATGGCAACGAACTTGGGAGAGGGCCACTCAGCATGTAGGAGAAGAAGGGCCCACTCTGGCTCCGACTGAGTCGGCTGGATTGTGCAGATAGGCTGGCAAACTCAGGATATGTTGACCCATCCTCCTCAAGCATTATCTGGGCACCCAGTAGGAACCCAGTGTCAGTCAAGGCTCAGAAAGGCTTTTTATCTCTTCTAGAAAATGGCACTAGCCAAGAGAACCAACAAAGGCAATCTGGATCCAGGGTAAGTTGTGTCTGAATGAGGGTTGTTACATGGAGGCCAGAGTAAAGCAGTGTAAAGGCTTAGTTGGGGCCCTCAGCTCAGGCCCCACGTGTGGACACCGGAGAGCCAGGCTGGACCACACGGAGGACTTTCTCCTGCTCCAGGTGGGCCAAGGGAGTCCTGAACCCTAGCAGGAAGAATGACCTTTGCTTCTATTTCTATCCTGAAGCCCCAGTGCAAGCCTTGAATGTCATCACCTCAAGTCAGCAAAAGTCCCATCCACCAGCCCCAGAGGAGAGGAGCTGGGGGTTGGGGAGCTAAGGACATACAGGTGTATTATACCCCTGCTTACAAGGCACCACCTGGAAAAAGTGGCCCAGGTGCAGTGGAATCTGAGTAATCAAGAGCCTCTTCCTTCCTTGGAGTCAAAGGAATGGGATCAACAGAAGTCCGTCCCTACCCAGACTTGCTGGGGAGTGGGGGCCAGAGGTGGGGGTCAGAAAACACTACCTGGAGGAGGAGAAACACTAAAGGCACAAAGGGAGTGGTGTTCCATGCCAGGGGCAAGTTGTGGGAACGCATGCACAGAGTATGCTGCCTACAGAGGTAGACAGTTGGGCTGAGTGGCGAGAAGAGGGTAAGGTTAACGCAGTACCATAAATTCAAATGGTGGAGAGCTTTAAAGGCCATGTAGTCACATGCACTTTGTCCTATAAGCAAAGGGCTTTTCCTAGGCCCCCTGAGGGGAGGAGTGAGGGTCTGGGTGCAGAGTGACCCAGCAGCTATGCAGGAAGTCTGGAGAAGGGAGGTGTTAGGTACAGGAGACCAGGTAGATTCCTTTGGGGTGAGAGGGTTAAGATCCTGGGAAAAGTAGAGGCCTCATCTTCAAAGGGTGCGAACCCCTGTGTGGCTGCTCTCATGGCCAGGAGCAGGCAGATCCCCACCCTTTTGGACTCTGGGGGGTCAAACCTAGGATTCCAGTGCTCGCCCTTTCCCAGGACCTGCCAGTGTTGGCGACTGTTCTGACGTGTGGATTCATCTTGTTCTCAGTCCTGTTTGCCTCTGTCCAGAAACCCCGGGCTCGCTCAGGCAAGTGAGAGCCAGGGACAGGCTTGGGTGGAAATGAATGAGATGAATGAATGGACACAGGCAACAGCTGCAGATGTGGGTTTAGAGGTTCCCAGAGGTTCCCCAGAACCCATCCCCTGACTTTCCTCACTTCTGTGCTCAGAAGTCTTTGGAGAGGAGGCAGGGCCCGCCCCTGGGGGTGAGGTGAATGGGGTTGGGCTGGCTCCTCGGAAGGGTGGAAGGGGCGGGGTGAGGATTTTTGCTACTGGCAATCCAGCCTTTCCTTCAGAGGGGGGAGGAAGATGCAGGCCGGGGCTGACATGGATGCATCATTTTCAAATACTGTTCATTTCTGTCCCTCCTCAGGCAAGACAGCCTCCTGGAGTGTCCCCAGGACACAGCACACCCAGGGAAGCAGACTTAACCTTCCAGGAGCTGACGGGCATGCCTTCCTCCCCTAACAAATACCACACTCCACTCTGTTCAGTGGTAAATAAGAGGCTTCCTGAACTTCTCTTGTGAGATCTCTGCCCAGCCCCTCTCTTACCCAGAGGGAGAAAAGCAGTACCAGGTGGGGGAGCGTGGAGGGCTGGGTGCAAAGAAACCCAGGGGGAGTCATCAAGACCAAGGGCATGGCAATTGATTTCTGTGTTAAGTACAACAACTGGGACTCACAAAGTGTAATTCAGATGACACTTATATTTGTCCTCTTACTGCCGTCCAGCCTTGCTTGGCTAGAGACCTCATTGGCCCCCTGCTAAAGCCTATGGCAAGACCATCACTCTTCTGGGCATTAAAAAAAATAGGCTTTATTTTTGAGAGCAGTTTTAGGTTCCCAGAAAAACCGAGTAGACGGTACAGTGTTCCGCTCTAACCCCTGCCCACCCCTCCATACACAGCTTCCCCCGCCATGGACATCCTGTCCCTGAGTGGTAGAATCAATGAATCTACATGGACACATCAGTGCCACCCAAAGCCCATAGATCACCTTAGGGCTCACGCTTGGCGTTGTCCATGCTATGGGTTTGGACAAATGTGCACTGACATGTACCCACAGCTGGAGTACCACACAGAGTAGTTTCACTCCCTTCAGACCCCTCTGTGCTCTGTCTATTCATCCACGCCCTTCTGGGCATTTCTAAACAATATAAAGTTTATTCCCAAGCTAGCTTCAGTTCAGTCAACCGACTGAGTTACCCAGGCACCCGATACACATTTCATTCTATTCTATAACAGAATATAATGTGCACTTTAGTGGAAAACTGCATTGTCTCTAGCACACTCTCCCTTGGGTTCTCTGTTTCTGATTCTGTGGGAGCTATTTTATAGTTATGTAAGTTGTAGGTAAGTGACAGACATGCAGATTCTGTCCTTTTCTTCCTTCCGCTGCTGTGGATGGAGGTGGGGGAGGGGGGGGAATAAACACCAAACTGGTTTGTTTCCCCTTGCAATTCAACATTGCTTTCCTCCATATAAATATATGCTTCTTGACTTCCTTTTCTAACCAGATCTAACATCTGCCTGGTTCACTCACTGAATATGAGTTTAAAAGAATCTTTAATGCATGTTTATTTTTATTTATATTTTTAAATATTTATTTATTTTTATTTATTTATTTATTTTGAGAGAGAAAGTGCATGTGTGCATATGTGCATGAGCGGGGGAGGGGCAAAGAGAGAGGGAGAGAGGGCATCTGTCTGTGATGTCAGCACAGAGTCCCACGGGCTGAATCTCATGAAGTGTGAGGTCATGACCTGAGCTGATCCAGGTTGGGCCCTTAACTGACTAAGCCACCCAGGTGCCCCAACGCATGTTTGTTTTTAACTGTAGTTTTGAAAACTATAACTCTGTTTATAAATTTCACTCAATCTTGCTTCTGACCCTGTCCTTGTATGATTCCATTGTGTTGAAACACACCCATATATGTTGTCGCCTGATTACCACACAGGTGCCTCTGTGATTCCTTGGGAAAGGTTGGTCTTCCCAATAGATGGTGATGGTTTATGGGACAGTCACCTGGGGCGGGTGGTGGTGGTGGGGGAAGGCTTTTACCTTTCTCTCACACCATACACAAAATTAACTAAAATGGATCATAGACATAAAAATGAAAGGTATAAACAATAAAGCATCTAAAAGAAAACAGAAAATAAGACCTTAGAGTGGGCAAATGTTTCCTAAACAGGACACAAACAAGAGTAACCACAATAGGGTACGCATTCAGGAGTTGGACACTGAATGTAGGATAGTCACACATTTATTCCACGTGGAAGTTCCAGAACTTTCTCACATTTTCATCAATACTGAATCCTACTCAACTTCCTAGTTCCTGCCAGTCTGCTGAGTACAAAGTGAAAGCTCAGTGTTTTCACTTGAGTGTTTCTCTGATAACTCTGATAACTAATGAGGTAAAACACCTATCCGTGGGCTTCTTAGGCATTTGGATTTTTACTGTTTTACAATGCTTTCTTCTGATCATTTTGCTGTTGAACTTCCTTTCTCCTGCTTGCTGATTCTTTAAACAATTTTTTTTTAATGTTTATTTATTTTTGAGACAGCACGAGCAGGGAAGGGGCAGAGAGGGAGACACAGAATCCAAAGCAGGCTCCAGACTCCGGGCTGTCAGCACAGAACCCGATGCTGGGCTCGAACTCAACAGACCACGAGATCATGACCTGAGTTGAAGCTCAACCGACTGAGCCACCCAGATGCCCCATGTTCTGCTTGCTGAGTCTTAATAACCTCTTGGCTCATTTAGATATTCATTCATGGTCAGTTGTAGACACTGCAAATAGCTTCCCTCGGGCTCTCATCTGTTACCTGGCAACACACAAGCCAAGCCCAGGCCCAAGCCTCAGTGATTTGGTGCAGAAGATACAATGAGCCGTGGGGCGCCTGGGTAGCTCAGCTGGTTAGCCATCTGACTTCGGCTCAGATCATGATCTTGCAGTCTGTGAGTTTGAGTCCCGCGTCGGGTTCTGTGCTGACAGCCCCGGAGTCTGGAGCCTGCTTCAGATTCTGGGTCTCCTCCTTTCTCTGCCCCTCCCATGCTCATGCTCTGTCTCTCCATAATAAAGAAATGTTAAAAAAAATTAAAAAAAAAAAAAGAAGATAGATACAATGAGCCATGGGGTCCTTGTCCCATACACCAAAACAAAAGGGGTCAGAGAACTGCCTCGAGCCGTGTGATACCCCGCTGCTGAGGAACCCATTGGCGACTGCCACTCAGGGGTGTTATGGCCTGCAGCTCTGTTCTGAGGGGTCAGCCGAATGCCTCTTCCCTTATCACATTACGGGAGGTGATGAGAAACTGTCTCCCAGGGGCATCAGGTGGTGGTGAGTGGCCTGTGTCCACCGACATTCTCTCTCATTCTAGGAAGAGACAAGTGCGTCCGTCCCGACTCTGAGTAGCTGTAGACCTTTACCCGCATGGCTCCTGTGGCTGCAGGCAAGAGGCCAGGGTCCACATGGAGCTGTTTGCCAACATTGCTTTTGTCCACGATAGCCTTCGCTTGGAAAATGAATGTTTAGGCTGTGAGCGTAAACTACTTGTAACTACATGCCTCCTTCGCCACATCTCACTGTCTATATTAATGCGCCTTTGCTATTCCACTGTTCTGGTTAGTATTACTTTACTTTTCCAGGCATTTTCTTGCTCAGGCAAATGGTTTCATTGTTCATTATAGAAACTTCCTGGAAGATCCAGTGACTCTTCAATGTGGCGAGCATCAAGAGGTCGTTTGCACCCTAAGAATCTTTGAATCGCTGCCTCCACTGCCTCACCTTGCTGTTCCTAGCCAATCCTGGAGTGTTGTATTGCCATCTGTCCCCAGTCCTGGTGCAGCCCCTGCTATGCAAAGCCTGCCTTGAACTGAACTTCTCAATAAATTCTGACCTTGCCTTCCTCTAAGATGCTGCCCGCAGCTCTGCCGAGGCGATGTTCTCCCTGACTGCCACCAGCAATAAACTCAGCTTTCTCTTCTCTGAAGGTCATGTTGCTGATATTTGGGAAGCCAGCGGGCGACCATGTAATTAAATCCACCTGTTTTCCCTTTATGACTTGGGTTTGATGATCTTATTTAAGATGTACTTCCCAATCTGCAGCACGATAATATTTTGAATATCGTCTCTTAGAAACTGTGCAAAGAGGGGCGCCAGGGTGGCTCAGTTGGTTGAGTGTCAGATCTTGGTGTCAGCTCAGGTCATGATCTCCAGTGTGTGAGTTTAAGCCCCACAATGGGCTTTGCGCTGACAGCTCGAATCCTGCTTGGGATTCTTTCTCTCTCTGTCTTTCTCTCTCTCTCTGTCTCTCTCTCTCTCTCGGAAATAAACAACAACAAAATTTTAAAAAAAGAAAATGTGCAAAGATATTCTCATACGTGATCTTCTATTAGCTTTATAGTTTCGACTTTCACAAACAGCACACGACAAAGAAGTCTGCCCCTCATTAGCAGGGCAGAGTGTTGTTAAAATTGACCTCAGTTATCAAAAGCTGTGCTAACACTCTAGCCACCAACCACACGTGGCTATTTCACATTTAAGTTAATTAAATTAAATGAAAAATAAAAATTCAGTTCCTCAGTGGCACCTGCTACATGTCAGACGCTCAATGACTACATGTGGCTATTGGCTACGGGGCTGTGCCGGAAGATTCGGGACATTTCCACCGCAGCAGGAAATTCTGTCAGACAACCCTGCTTTTAAGCTTTTTCCTTCAACAGAACCAGTGGGTTAACAAAGCTTTCAGTTCCTTGTTATACATTTAGCTTCTTATTAACATGGATTAAAACTTTTTATAGCACGTGGTACTTTTACACCTGGGTAGTTTGGTTTATAGTTTCCATTCAATTAAAGCAGTAAAAAGAGACTCATGCTTTTAATTTTTCATTCTCAAAGAAAGGGCGCATAGGCTCATATTATTTTGGCCCCTCGATCCTTTCCCCTCTTTCCCCACCGAGTGTTCCCCAGTGCTGCCTTGTCCTTGGGTCTGCAAGGGCAAGTAGAGCCCCTTTGGAGGAGGGATGACAGGGACACGCTGCCAGAAGCCAGGGTGGATGAGGGCCGCTTATCAGTGAGCAAAGCACTGGGTGTGTGTTGGGAGCTAGGGTTCAAATGCACCCTGGCTCATCAGGGACATCTCCGTGAGACCTTGGACAAGTCACTGACCTGCTTTGCAGCTCAGTCTCCACAAGACGCTGGAGATATGCTCCATGGTCCCTTCCCCATCAGATCAAGGGGCATGT
This sequence comes from Prionailurus bengalensis, assembly GCF_016509475.1. Taxonomy (NCBI): domain Eukaryota; kingdom Metazoa; phylum Chordata; class Mammalia; order Carnivora; family Felidae; genus Prionailurus; species Prionailurus bengalensis. Next base: position 39,050,404 of record NC_057349.1, on the reverse strand, counting down.
CCGGACGATGCCACAGCATCGAGCAAATCAAGGCTCATGCAGTAAATGAAAAAAGCTGCCTGGCCTTCAGGGGACTCACTGTCTGGAGAGGAATGAAGAGTGTCCACAGTAGGGCAGTGACAGAACACAGCACAAGTTCAGGTACCGTTGTAAGCAGCCAGACACTGCATACAGGGAGTGGGGTAGTGGCTGCAGGCCAGAGTCCTCTGCACCAGCTTCTTGGAAGAGGACCCCCTTGGGGCCCGATGCCTGTGAGGCTAGTTGGGGAGCAGCTTTGGGAGGCATTCAGCATGGTTTGAGGCAGGACCAGCATGGCGGTCAGGACTAGGGCTATGGGGGGACCAGACACACTGGGGGCTAGAGACACGGGTGGGCACAGACTGTGGGGTCTTAATGCAAGCTGAGGCCTCTAACAGAGTCTAGAAGTCCAATTAATGAAGGGTAGCTGAGTGCTCACATTAGCTCCGTGGTGAGAGCATGTGGTCACAGACAGGAAGTGGCTGTAGACATCTCCTCCATCTTGTCCCCTCTGATCTGGGCCAGTGAGAGCTTGGGCTCCAGGCCTCCTGCTCATTTTCTTCAGAGATTCCAACTTCCCACCTCCTGCCTCTGCTGTTACTCTTCTTCTGGGGGCTCTCTGGGGCCTAGTTCCACAGCAGGACCAGAGCAGAGAGGTCCAGGAACATGTGTGGCCTTGAGCAGAGCAGGGTGTCCACTCGTTTCAGGGAGGTGAGACAATCCTGTTTTACCAGAACAGGACTCTCTGAAGACTGAACATACCTAGGAAGAGCTAGGTTATAACCAACTGGGAAAGCCAGCCATATGAGTTCAGCACACACTGGGCCCCACACATGGTCGGTGTGCTGACCTTAGATAAACTCGTCCCTTAAATGGCCGCGTTTGCTGTCCTTTGTGCCTCAGTCAAACCAAATTCTTAAAAAATACCTGTTGTTCATTTGAGACTTGTTTGATATTTTCTCTCATGGGGCTAGGGGTTGGGGAGGATACCACAGAGGGAAATGCCATTCTCATCAGATCATGGTGGCAGTACCTACGACGCACATGATTATCACGATTGGTCTTAATCTCGATCACGGGGCTGAGATGGTGCTTGCCAGGTTTGTCCACTGTGAAGTTATTCTTTCCCTCTTTCCACACTGTTCTTTTTGGAAGGAAGGCACCACAGACAGCCCACACTCAAGGGGTGGGGGTTACACCCTCGCCCCCCCCGCCCCCTCCCCCCCCCGCCAGCCTTGTGGACAGAGTATCTATATAAATTATTTGGAAGTCTTCTTTGGAATTCACTTATCTGTAAATTTATTCAGTCATTCATTTATATCAATATGGACTCACGGATAGTTATTTTACACTTTACCACTTTATTTATCTCGTGGTTCAGTTCATTCCAACGTTGGCTGTCTTTTCTTCTGCATGTTTTACACACACATTTTTCATCTTTCACCCACTCAAGTTTTGTTCCAAACAATGTTGGTGGAGCGCCTATAGGGAACGAGAAGTGATGGAGCTGGTGCTGAGCTCCCCTCCTTGGACCCGTCCCTTCCGCCTTCCCCTCTGATACCCATGCTCAGTGCTTCTCCTCCCCTGGCCCCCACCTTTCCCAGGGACCATCCTAATGATGAAACCCCAGGATGAAAACACATCATTGGCTCCATGCCTGGGTATGGAGTCCCTGTCTTGCTCTGGGTACCAGGGGGATGCCATGGCCCCCTGACCACCTACAAGCAGTGCATGGAGAGAAAGAATAGAAGAATGGCCTCTTCATTCACTATGGTTCTCTTCTTGGGCATTCTCAGAGCGTTTTGCAGCAACAGTGGAGGAATGCGATGGGGTGGAAGGTGTGGCATGACAGACATGGGGAGAAGCTGGGCAAAAGACAGCCACTGAGGCAGGACTGAGGTCTCTAGGCCCAGAGACAGACCCTGCAGGTGGTGGCCCCCTACTCAGGCCTGGCTGCTCCTCCCTCCCCTTTCCCCGCAAAGCCTACCTGTCAAGGTACTCACTTCTCCAATCAAGGTGTTGGTCTTTCTCGGTTCTTCTTGCTCAGAGATGCTGGGAAGCTGGGGCAGAATCAGGCTTATGTTATGCTTCCTTCTCCCCAGAGGCGCCCCTTCTCTCATCTTCAGAAACAGACTGGGGTAGCATGGCTTGGGGAGCCCTACACCTGCTCCTGCTGTACTCCTGGCCTCAGGTGAGATGCAGGGCGTGAAGGTCAGGGTTGGGGCCAGGAGCAGGGTGGCTCTGTGACCAGAGGGCTGGCTGGGTGTCCTAGGAGGCAAGTCTATCCAGGAAGACCCTGTACTGTCGTGTCCTAGCCCTATCCCCTTGTTTCCCACCAGCTCAGGGGAGAAACTGCTCCCTTTTGAGCCCAGTGCCAGTCTGGACTTCAGCTGATTACAAAGATCCCAGGCATCAATTACCCTTGGCCTGAGGGACCCTAAAGAGCTAGCTGTGTCCCCTTTCCATTTCCTGTCAAGGTTTTTGAAGGCCAATAGTATTCTCTATTCTGGTTCCCTGAGCATTAATTACCTTCTTTGTGTCCTCCTTAGTTCTGATCACTTCTCCAGAGGGAACCTCTTACTCACCCTCTCTCAATGGCTCTGAGCTCAGATAGGCAAGGGTCTCACCAACACCAGAAGGGAGGGTCCTGGGAAGGGATGGCTCGATAGCTCATGCACATGTGTCAGAGTCAGGAAAAGAGGACCCAAGTATTCTTTCCAAGGTGGTTGAAGCACAGGGTGCTACAGAGGAGTCCCCAAGGCTCAGATTCAAAATTGGGAAGAGAGGAATAAGGAGGAGGATACAGGTCATTAACTCTGAAAGAACTGTAGAAAATTCAGTTAGACATGGGATTTTTGGAAAGAGATCAGTGGAACCCACATAATGTGGAAGCCAGATGCTGTAGTGGCATGAAAATGGTAGGTGTAGAAAGTGACCACAGACGGGCAGATGGTAGCCAGAAACAGCAAAAAAACAGGTGAGAAGAAATTTTTGATTTCTGCTCTTGACTCTTGCAGTTATGAGCTTTGGGACCATCATAACCTCCCCTTCATTGTAGAAGTAGGCTGAAAAAGCCTAGGTCACAGGTGCTCTAGGGGATCAAGTGGCCAGCAAAAGCAGTGGAGTATTGATGAAGATAGATGATCAACTGCTTATGGGCATTTGATCCCTAACCCCTTCATTCTCCAAACTCCAAGACAGGTGGGTTAGAAACTAAAGAGGATCTCCCAAAATATTTAAAGGTGAAACCCTGGACAGAGGATGGGAATGGCAGCAATGTGGGTATACAAGGGGGTACCCTTATGCTCTAGGGCTTACCTATCTCACCTTTTTAAAATGTTTATTTTTGAGAGAATGAGAGAGAGAGAAAGAGAGAGAGAGAGCACAAGCAGCAGAGGGGCAAAGAGAAAGAGGGACAGAGAATCCAAAGCAGGCTCTGTGCTGACAGCACAAAGCCCGACTCGGGGCTCCAACTCACGAACCGTGAGATCATGACCTGAGCTGAAGTCAGAGGCTCAACTGACTGAGCCACCCAGGCCCCCCCTCCCACTTTTAAAGTTTACTAGATAGAAGGATTTAGCCTTCCATTCTTCTACTATCACCAGACTGGGCATATGATCACCCCTGAGGAATCTGAATTCAAAAGTCAAAACAACTTGGTGTCTTAGGAGAACTACTACCTTGAAGAGTGACACCATACTAAACAAGAGAGACCATCCGAAGGAGAACTATGACAATTGACAGCACAATAATTCTAGGTAAATATTAGTGGTATGCCTAAAAGGGTAAGGGAAGACATAAATTACATGAATCAAGAGCAAGAACCATTAACACTGCTAAATTAAAATAATAGTTGTGAAAAATATTATGATTGAAATAAAGACCACAATATATGTGATATATAAAGAACAGGAGCACCTGGGTGGCTGAGTCAGTTGAGCATCTGACTCTTGATTTGGGCTCAGGACATGATCCCAGGGTTGTGGGAGCGATCTTGTGTCAGGCTCTGTGCTGAGCATGGAGTCTGCTTAAGAGTCTATCTTTCTTGGGGCCCCTGGGTGGCTCAGTCGGTTAAGCATCCGACTTTAGCTCAGGTCATGATCTGACAGTCTGTGACTTCAAGTCCCGCGTCAGGCTCTGTGCTGACAGCTCAGTACCTGGAGCCTGCTTCCAATTCTGTGTCTCTCTCTCTCTGTCACTCCCCTGCTCATGCTCTGTCTCTCTCTGTCTCAAAAATAAATAAAAAATATTAAAACAAAAAGAATCTATCTTTTTCTTCCTTTGCCCCTTTCCCCTGCTTGTGCTCTCTCTCTCTCTCTAAAATAAAAAATTAAAGGGGCACCTGGGTGGCGCAGTCGGTTAAGCGTCCGAGTTCAGCCAGGTCACGATCTCGCGGTCCGTGAGTTCCAGCCCCGTGTCGGGCTCTGGGCTGATGGCTCAGAGCCTGGAGCCTGTTTCTGATACTGTGTCTCCCTCTCTCTCTGCCCCTCCCCCGTTCATGCTCTGTCTCTCTCTGTCCCAAAAATAAATAAAAAACGTTGAAAAAATTTTTTTTAAAATAAAATAAAATAAAAAAATAAAATAAAAAATTTAAAAAAAATTAAAAATTAAAAAAAAAAGCAGATGTGGCTGGAGCATGAGCTGGAAGAAAAGTCAAGGAATTCTCCCAGAAAGTTCCTGTAAAGCATTAAGAGATTAAAGAATCAAAGAGAATCAAAGAGGAGTGAAGAGACATGAAACATCCAACATATGGTTACTAATAATCCCTGCAAAAGAAAAAAGATGGAAAGGAAGAAATATTTGAAGAAAAAGTCAATATAAATCTCTCAGAATTATAGAAAAAAGAAAGATCTCAGACCAAAAGGACTCAAAATTTGCCAAGAGGGGCAAATAGGAAACACATGCACACACACACAGGCCTAAACCCATCAAAGAACATCCCATCTTGTGTAAGAACATCAAAGACAAAGAGTAAATTATAAAGAATTTCAGATCACTGACAAAAGAGTGAGAATTAAATCTACATTAGACTTTTTAAAAAAATTTTTTTTTTCAACGTTTATTTATTTTTGGGACAGAGAGAGACAGAGCATGAATGAGGGAGGGGCAGAGAGAGAGGGAGACACAGTATCGGAAACAGGCTCCAGGCTCTGAGCCATCAGCCCAGAGCCTGATGCGGGGCTCGAACTCACGGACCGCGAGATCGTGACCTGGCTGAACTCGGACGCTTAACCGACTGTGCCACCCAGGCGCCCATACATTAGACTTCTTAAGAGGAGCACTGGATGCCAGAAGACAGTTGAGTAAAATTATTAAAGGACTGAAGAAAAGAAGTTTATACCTAGAATTTTATATCAAGCCAAACTGTCACTCAAATATGAGATCATAATACTTTGGGACTTTGACAGTATAATACTTTGGGCCTCAGAAAGTTTGCCACATGTGGGGAGCCTGGCTGGCTCAGTTGGTTGAGTGTCTGATTCTCTTTTTTTTATGTTTATTTATTTGGGGGGTGGGAAGGGCAGAGAGAGGATCCGAAGCAGGCTCCAAGCTGTCAGCACAAAGCCTGACATGGGGCTCAAACCCACGAACCGTGAGATTGTGACTTGAGCTGAAGTCAGATGCTCAACCGACTGAGCCATGCAGGTGCCCCGAGTGTCTGATTCTTGATTTCAGCTCAGGTCATGATCCCAGGGTTGTGGGATTGAGCCCTGTGTTGGGCTCTGCACTGAGCGTGGAGCCTGCTTCAGATCCTCTCTCCCTCTCTCTGCCCTTCCCCCTCTCTCTCTCTTTATCAAAAACAAATTAATAAACATTTACAAAAAAAGAAAGAACTTTCAAAAAAGAAACATTTGATTCATATTTTATACAAGATGCTTGCAAAAAATAAAAAAGCAGCAAAAGCTACCCCATTCATTTCAAGAAGCTAATGTCATCTTATCTTGAAACCAGTAAAAGGTAAAACAAGAAAATTAAATTATAGGCTTATATCTCTGATGAACATAGAGTAAAAACCAAAATAAATATTAGCTAACTGAAGTCAACAGTGTGGTAAAAAAAAAAAATGAATGCTATGATCATGTGGGGTTTATCTCAGGACCAAAAGGACTGTTTAACTTCAGGAAATCTAAATGAACTAAATCAATAAACTACAAGAAGAAAGTAAACTGATGCGGAAAGCATCGGAATAGTTCAACACGTTTGTTATTATTTAAAAAAACCTTAATAAACTAGAAATAGGAAGAAATAATTTGGTCAAGACTGTATAACAATGACTACAGTAAATATAACTAGGTAAAGAAAGTATACATTCAAATCAGGGATTTCCACAGCTACCGCCAATGCCTCATGTAGTATTAGAGGTCTTGGCCAAAGCCATAAGGAGGGCCGAAGCGAGGAAGAGGGACACCTGTCACGATTTGAGATGCTGGCATCATCTACTTAGAAAAAATAAGTAGAATCCAAAAGCTATTCAATCTCATGAGCGAGCTTAGCAAGGTTTCCGGATATAGGATCAACTGACAAAAATCAAAAGTGTTTATCTACACTAGAAATAATCAGCTAGAACATCTAATCAAAATAAGATACAATTCATAGTAGCAACAGAATCTGTGACGTATTAAGGAAGAATTAATTTAACTTTGATCTGAATAAATACAAATGATCTATGATCTTGAAAGAGACAATAATGCTATAAGATGTCAATTTCCCCCAAATTATAAGTCTCTAACTGTAATCTGAAACACACTTTCGGTTTAATATTTTATTTTATTTTATTTTTTATTTTTTCAAAGAAAGGCAGACTGACACATGCACCTCATTTGGATGTGTCTGGAGTCTTGGAAGCTTGACCACCTTACATTCTCCTTCAAATAGACCTTGAGAGTTTGTTTGGAGCCTCTAGCAGGGGAGCACAGCTACTCTATGCCCTTGAGGGAAGAACGGGCCTCCGTCCTCCTCTTTTGGGGAAAGTCATCCTCTTTGACCAAGCAAGCAGCTTCAGGAGGGACGCTCACAGAGCAGTCAGGGAGAAAGGGAACACCCGCCTAGCCAGCCAGATCAACCGAATCAAACCTGGTGATCGGTGGGGTGACATATCGCAGCCAGATCGCCCCACATCCCAGTTTAATTTTTAGAGAGCTTGATAAACTTACTGTAAAATTATATGGAAAAATAAAGATGCATAAATAGCTATGTCCATCGTGAAAAAAAAAAAGATAGGACCCATCCTACCAAATATTAAGACCTACTACTAAGTAATACAACTGACATTAGGTGCTGGAACAGCAAGAAATGACAAATGGACAATGGCACAGGCTAGACTTCCAGACAGCTCCATATATGCACAGGAACATACCTTATAAGGAAGCGCCACGAATTGATGGGGTGAAGGGCCCATTATTTGGTAGACATCCTTGAGAAAACTGGCCGAGTCCATGCAGCCCAAAGTACTGGATCCCTGCCTAACACTAAATACAAAGATGGACTCCAGGCAGATTCAAGACACCTATGTGAAAAAATAAAATCACTAAGTTAATGAATTCTGTGATTAACCACTGTGATTAATAGAAAAAAAACCCCTGCAGATGAATATCACTGTGATTCCAGGCAACACTTCCCCGCGAGAGATAACTGGGACCCCCCACTCCTGAAACCACTTCGTGCTGAGCTGGAGGGAAGGAAGGAAGGAAGACACCATGTGCTGGAAGGGCAGATAGCCTTTGAACGCCGGGATCTGAGGACTGAGAAGAAGTATTAAAAAGGAAGGGCGAATAAGGAAAGTGTAACACGTCTATTGCGAGCTGAGAGGTCTGGAGTGACAAGTGTACTCATTCCTATACCCCAAATGCCAGGCGCCTTGCATGGCGTGTAAGATTGTAGAGAGGAACGAACGAATGAATGAACGGAGAGTAAGTGAAGAAAGTTTGGAGTCAGCAAAAATCAAACGTCCTTGGTCTGGGATTTGGGAGTTCAAACTCAGTTTAAGACGTGTTACTGAGTCCTGTCCAAGGAGAAGAAAGTTGGCATGGGTGAGTAGGGGGAGCACACACAATCGTGTAGGTCCCCTCACCCCCAAAACAGCGGATGACACAGCTCCTGGATGTCAGAAGGCTGTCCTCCTGATTCTTAGCGCTCGGGACTGAGTGAAGGGTGGGGTCCTGGGCCAAATGCTGGGTCATTTCGGAGGCAGCCTGGCGGCTGTCTGGGCCAGATAGGGTTGAGCGAGAGGAAGTCGAGTGGGCATGCGCGTGCCTGCGGGGGGCCCGGGCCGAACCCAGGGGCTGGGGGCGTAGTTTCTGGAGAGGCGGGGGAGGGGAGCCTGCGGGAGGGAGGGGGCGTCGGGAAAGCCGGTGGGCGGTTAGACCGGATGGTAGGAGAGCTGGAGAGAGGGATAAAGGTTAGGAGACAAGCGTGTAGTCAAAAGGAGAGACAGCTTGTGTGTGTGTGTGTGTGTGTGTGTGTGTGTGTGTGCGCGCGCGCCCCCACGTGTGACAGCACAGAAGCCCCTCCCTGACTCCAAACTGCACTGTACAATTTGCATCTTTTCCCCCTGTCACTCTAATCGTGACAGAAGTAAGATCGCCTGTGAGCACGTAAGGGGTTCTTCGCAAGTGTGAGCGAGAAGGACTGTTCTGACCAGCCAGGAACCTGGCAGAGAGGGGGAGGGGCAGGGCACCGCCAGAAACGCTTTATGAGAGGGCTTGCGTGAATGAGTGTGAGTTTACACGAATCTCCTTGTGAATGTGTTTTGGAGAAAACTGTGTGTGTGTGCGTGTGCGTGTGCGTGTGCGTGTGTGTGTGTGTGTGTGTGTGTGTGTTTAGGAACCAAGGTGCCCTGCCCTAGCCCCAAGCCCCTGCCCCTGGGTCTCTAAGCCCAGGGAATCCCAGGGAGTCTGTAGCTCAGGGTCCAGAAAACTCACCCCAGCCCCCTCGATGGATCCCCTGCTTCAGACTAGGGGGCACCCCCGTCAGCCAGGTTCCGGGAGGGTGTTGAGACGGTGGGGAGTCTTCTGACCCCGAGAGCCGTCCAGGGCTGGGCGGGTGGGGTGGGCCCAGACTGGGTGGAGCAGCCACACCTGCCCGAAGTTTCGGAGAATAGGGCGTAAACAGCAACCAGCGCCGCCCTCGCCCTCAGTAGACTCTGCGGGGCCCCACGGTCTGCGGATCACAGTGGGTCCTACAACTTCCTCACTTCCCTAAATGGGCAACTGCGCTTTCAGAACGCCAGGTCCTTCCCTGGCAGACCTAAGTGGCACGTCCTGCAGCGGCCTGGGGCCCTAACCCTGGAGCGGGGGGGTGTCCCTGGCCCCCTATTGGCCTGTGACTGTCCCCAACTGGATGGAGCCATGGCTCCCGCATTCCTGCTGCTGCTGCTGCTGCTACTGTGGCTCCAGGGCCCTGTCTCAGGTGAGAGAACCAGAGGGCAGGAGAGCTGGCTTGGGGGTGGGGGGTGGGGGGCGGGGCGGCGAGAGAGTGGCCTTTTCCTAGACCCTCCCAGCGTTCATGCTTTGTGGGGTTGGAGGAGGAGAAGGATGGGGCTGGCCTAGAGGCTCCTGACCAGAGAACAGTGAGAAGGCTGCATCCCTATATTTGGCCCCAGGCAAAGCTACCACAGGCCTCACAAACTAAGATAAAGCTCCAGACCCTCTCTGGTTGGGCCCCTTCATCTGCCAGGCCTGCTCAGGACCTCTGACCGTGGACACTCAGTTTCCTCACACAGAAAGCCTCCCTCCCTTGTTGGGAAAGGGCTGTTTGGTTCTTACAAGAATCATTGCACCACGTGTGTGTGCTTTAACTCCCTCAGTTGTTTGTGCCACTACCCCCTGTCCCCATCCTCCTGTCCTGAGCGGAAGTGATTTCTGAAGGCCTCGCCCACCCCACAAAATGCTCCTTGAGGGGGCCTCACCCATTCCTGCCTCCCTTATTGCCATGGCAACCAAGTTACCATTTCCTGTTCAGTTCTGGTGACTGCCTGTGGGAGGGGTGGAAGGTGGGCTCAAATGGGCTCCAGCACCCTGGAGACCCTTTCCAAGGGCACCCCACCCATGCACCTCCCCTAGGGAGCCTCCTCCTTCTGCTCCTGTGCGGAGCAATATTGGGGTCTCCCAAACCTCCCTCTCCCCAAATAATTTAGTTTGGTCATTCCTTTTACTTTGTGCAGGGCAAAGTGATGCTTAGAGAGGGTGTTACCTTACCCTGAGCCTCAGCTTTCCTGTAGCTGGGTTGGAAACAGGCAGATGTCTCAAATCCTGTGCTGGGTCCTTGGCTATCACAGCTCTGGGCTCTACTGGAGAAGTCTGGAACGACCTGTATTTTAGAAACGGAAGCACGTGGTGCACTGGCTACGTTCCAGGCACTATCAATGGTAGAACCAGGGTTTTAACCCATATTTTTTTTATTCTGATATTTTATTATTATTATTTTATTTTAAGAGAGAGAGAGGGAGGGAAGGGGCAGAGAGAGAGGGAGAGAGAGGATCCCAAGCAGGCTCCGCGCTGTCAGCACAGAGCCCCACAAGGGGTTCGATCCCACGAACCCTGAGATCATGACCTGAGCCGAAATCTAGAGTCGGACGCTTAACCTACTGAGCCGCCCAAGCGCCCACCCATATATTTTTAGACTCTAAAATGTGTGCTCTCTACTCTGTCCTGCTGGGGAGAAACGTGTGTATGTGTGCAGAAGGCTCTGGGGGTGTGAAAGGAGTAAGTACTGAGCTTACCTTGGGCAGAGGGTTGGAGGGAGCGCACCACAGCTTTCTCTCTCTCCCTGTCCCCTGATTGCCCACCCCCACTTCTAGTTCCACTCTCTTCCTGCCAGGCTGTGGATTGTGAAATGCACGGACCACATCTTATTTCTAGGCCGAGACTGTGACATGCTGTAGACGAACAGTGAATTCTTTGGTTTGCACCCCACTGAGAATTGAGATGCATGTTTGGGCATTTGTAAGCTATGGATTTTATGCAACTAGAACGTTTTAAAATGAAATACCACGTGAAAGGAACTAAGACAACTTGCTATTTAGAAGATAACTAAAACGAACTTATTGGTGAATCATTTTTACTCTGAATTTTTTCAAATGCACGGCTTTCTTATCTACCTGAGTTGCTTGTGTTCTGGAATTTTATAACTTAGTGACTTCTGTTTGCGTCTGTGCATCTGTCTCGCTGTGCACCTGTGTCAGTGCCTCTGTCTCAAAGACGTGGGTCTTTCCCACAAGACCCTGCAAATGGGGTTGTTACCTTCCCATTGGGCTAGAAAATACCATGAAGAAAGGGACTGTGTCAGTTGGAGCTCCCTGAGTGTAAGGGCTGAGTTTCTTCCATTAGTCTGGGGGTCCCTGAGGGCTTTGCCTGTGTCTCCACCATCAGACTGGGACTTCCCTGAGGGCTAGTCCTATATCTTTTGCACCATTCTAGGACTCCCCAGGGGCCCACGACTATTGTCTTCCTCCTCAGTTTGGGAACTCCCAGAGGGCAGGGATAATGTCTACTCCAACTGACTGGAAGCTCCGTGAGGGAGTGGCTTGTGTCTCCCCTCTCAGACTGGGAGCTAGCTGTTGGCCATACCCGTGCATCTCCCCTATCTGATTGGGGGAGCCCTTTCAGCATAGGACTGTGTCTCTCCCCACAACTGTGAGTTCCAGGCAATATCCACCTCCTCTCCCTTCACCTCAACCTTCAAGAGGCCTCCTTCCCCACCTCTGGCCAGACCTTGCTCACCAGTAGTGTCTCCCCAGGTGTCCCTGCCGAGAACGTGTACACTAAAGTGCAGCACCTTGAAGGGGAGACTCTGTCTGTGCAGTGCTCCTACAAGAGCCGCAAAAACCACGTGGAGGGCAAGGTATGGTGCAAAATCAGGAGGAAGAAGTGCGAGCCTGGATTCACCAGGGTCTGGACGCAGGGGCCACGCTACCTGCTGCAGGATGACGCGAAGGCCAAGGTAGTCAAGATCACCATGGCAGCCCTCAGGCGCCAGGACTCGGGCCGGTACTGGTGCATGCGCAACAGCTCGGGGACCCTGTACCCTCTGACGGGCTTCCTTCTGGAGGTGTCTCCAGGTGAGCCGGCCCGCCAGGGCACGGGAGGGTTGAGGGTGTCCTCCCTGCCCCAGTCTCCATTCGCAGCAGATATAGTAAGAATAATAATCCATCTGTGGGCCTGGGGTGCCGCAGGGTTTTCGCAATTTTTACTGACATCTTCATGGGCGTTATTGTCCCCAGTTTACCGATGAAGAAAATGAGATCTAAAAAGCCCTCTGTGGATCTCACCTTGTCCAGGGTCACAGAGCTAGCAGGTGGCAGAGACAGGATTCATACTTAGGGCGCTGTGTGCTTTGTTTTTATTCCATCTTCTGTTAAATATATATTCACTGCGTCCCTAGCTATGTGCCAGTGACTGTTTTAGGCTCTGAGGATAGAGGGGTGAGCAAAAGCAGACACAGCCCTGCCCTAGGAGAGACGACAGGCAGTCGCACATCATCAGACAAATAATTGTAGGTAACCATAAACGTTCTTAAGAAAATAAAGCAGGTCAGTGTTTTATTCAGTAATTCAGTGGCGGAGGGAGCCATTGAGGTGCTGGAGACCAGAGAGGACTCTCCTGAGCAGATGACATCAAGCAGAGCCCAGCGTGGTGAGAGCTTTTTAGCCCTGTTGAAATATGGGTCCTTCAGAGGGTATTCTAGATGCATGTGCAAAGGCCCTGAGGTGACAAGGAGCTGGGCCTGTATAAGGCAGGCCTGTGTGGCTGGTCCATATTGAGTGTGGGGCAGAGTGGCAGGAGATGAGGCTGGAGAGTCAAACAGCGGCTCTAAAGTCTCTGATGTGGAGTTTGAGTTTTATTCCAAGTAGAATAGGAAGCTATTGGAGAATTTAGAGGGGTGTGTTGTGGCTTGTCTTTAAGAGCCTAATGGCTGTTTTGTGGAGGATGGATTGTGGAAGAGGGTAAGAGATGGGCACAGAGACCCCTGTTGGGTGTTCTGGCTGAGAATGACAGTGTCTTAGAGTAGGACGTGGGCCCTGGAGGCGGGGAGAAGTGGAGGGGCTCAAATCTATGATGTTCAGACCTCCTGCCCCCCGCCCTGTACACTCCGGAGGCAAGACGGGATCTGCTCGTGTGGGAGGTGAGCAAAAGGGACGAATCAGGAGTGACCCTGAGGCTTTCTGTTCCATCAGCGAGGTGCATGACGGTACCATTTATTGAGTAGGGCGAATCTGGAGAGGAGCTGGTTTGGAGGAGAAATACCAAGAGCTGTATTTTGTCCTGTTAAGTTTGAGATGCCTCCTGGAGCCCCAAGTAGGCAGCAGATGTGCAGCCTGGAGCTCAGGTGAGAGGTCAGAGCTGGGGATATACTCGGAAGTATCTCCATGAAGATAGTTTAAAGTCTAGGGGACTCGAGAAATCTATACAGACAGAAAGCAGATTGGTGGTTGTTTAGGGCGGGGGGGGGGGGGACAAAAGGAGGAGGTAGAGGAGTCACAGCTAAAGGGTGAGGAGATGATGCAAATATTCTAACACTGGCTGTGGTGGTGGTTGCGGGACTCTGAATATACTAAAGACCATTGAATTTGGTGCTGTAAATGGGCTCAGTATGTGTGATGTGACTGGTGTCACAATGAAGCTGTAAAAAATATCAAGGGAATGTAGGGGCGCCCGGGTGGCTCAGTCGGTTGAGCGTCCAACTTCAGCTCAGGTCATGATTTTGCAGTTTGTGAGTTTGAGCCCCACGTCGGGCTCTGTGCTGACAGCTTGGAGCCTGGAGCCTGCTTCGGATTCTGTGTCTCCCTCTCTCTCTGCCCCTTCCCCACTCATGCCCTGTCTCTCTCTGTCTCTCAAAAATGAATAAACATTAAAAAATTTTTTTTAAAAATCAAGGGAATGTAAAAGCTCTCCCTTGAGTGTCGAAAAGGAGAGTTAGGGCCAAGCCCCGAGGCCCCCCCCCCAAATTTATATGATAGGAAACGGCAAGGAACCAGCAAGAAAATCTGAAAAAAAAGCAGCCAGTGATGATGAAATTTGTTATCCGCCCTTCCGCATTCTCCCGATCCCTATGTATCTCCCTTTTCTGTGGGACTGAGCCGGGGCAACTACTGTCTCTGAGATGTGGAGCCAAATCTCGATCCCCCCTCTCCAGTTCTGCCTTTGCAGGGATACAAACACGGAATGGTTTCACTTTTCTCTTTGCGCACCCCCTCCCCTTGTCAGATCTCACGTTCCACCTCTTAAAGGCCGTTTGGGGAGATTCCGACTTTGCAGACCTTTTCGGTTATCAGGAAAACAGAAAAATCCACAGCCCGTTTAAAAACTCTAATCTTCTAGCAATATATGCCCCTCCACTCCTTCCTGAAGACCAAGCCACCTGGAGTGGGGAAGGGGGTAGCCTGCTGCCTAACTCCCTCTCCTTCGTCTCGGCAGGTAGGGAAGGTGGGGTTCTTGGCAGTCCGCTCTCCCTGCCATCCCCTGCCAATCGCCTGGTGCACCGAGGCAGGGGCAGAGGCAGGGGAGTGGTAGTGTGTCTTCACTGCCCGCTGTAGGAGTTCTCTCTCTGTGTCGGATGTCACTCTTTTGTACCCAGCCCTTTGGGATCCTCTGTGAGGTGGGTGTCCAGATGCTGGCCCTCCCAAGGCACCTACGCATGAGTTCTCTGGAGGGTCTTTGGGGGTGTCCCCACTGCTGCGTAGGGTGATGGTGGAGATCTGGCTCCAGGTCAGCCTCTTCCCCTATCCCTACTCTCACCAATGTTGCTTGTTCGGGGATCCCTTGCCCAGAAAGATGGGCACCTTCCATGGTGGCCATTTGGCCCTTTGGAATGTGTCTGTGTGATGCACAGTCATGTCATGTGGCAACCCATGGCAGCCCTCTCTCTCCCCCACTGTTTCTCTCCAGTTCCCTTGTTCTCTGTGGATATAGTTTCCACGTTGCCCCAGATGGGACCTGGAGCCTCCTGCAACCCCCTCCTCTTCCACCATCCAAATGCCAACCTTCTTGAAAACGGGATGTAAAAGGCTGAGGTGATGGGTGAGGGTAGCAAGTGTCTCTTCGTAAGCCCCTGAGAAGGGCATCTGACTCTGCTGCTTGAGGTGTTCTGTGGAATTTGGGCCTTTAGTGCTTCCCCGTGTTTTGTTTTTTAAGTTTGTTTGCTTATTTTGATAGAGACAGAGACTGTGCCAGTGGGGGAGGGGCAGAGAGAGAGAGAAAGGGAGAGAGAGAATTCCAAGTAGGTTCCACTTTGCCAGCGCAGAGCCTGACACGGGGCTTGAACTCACGAATCTGTGAGATCATGACCTGAGCCGAAATCAAGAATCTGACACCCAACTGATGCCCAGTTGCTTCCCTGTCTTCAGTCCCTGGGCCCTACTTGCCAACTATGGAGCACCTGGAAAAGTCCCTGTTCAACAACATAGTGAAGAAGTCTCTTTGGCCCACAGGAATGAGGAGGGTCTGGAAGTGACTGGAGAGATGGGGGCGGGGAGGAGAGTGTCCTCTGGGCCCAGGTGGCCCGACAGGGCAGGCGAAAGAAACGGAAAGTCTCTTCCTTCTCCCTGACCAACAGCTGGTCACTCAGCAGAGCAGAGCCCTGGGTACAAGACCCAGGAGGGGAGACGGGGATCCGCTCCCATCAGCGAGACCCCCCCCTGATCTAACGTTCCTCCCTCTCTGGCCCCTTAGCCTCCGCCATCAAGAGAAGCACTCCTCTTCCACAGCTGGCCAGTATCCTCCAGAGTGGAATTGTCGTCACCGAGGGCCCAGCCCCCACCTCAGGCCCCGATGCCCCTTTCACCACCAGTGTGACAGTGCTCACACCTGGTCTCTTCACCATGACCAGACTCGTGCCCTCTGCTGCCTCAGGGTCCATCAGACTGACCTCCATGACAGGCTACAGCTTCACCAGCGCTGGCTCTTCTACCATGGGGCCCGGGAGGACCATGGGGTCCCAGACCGTGACTGTGCCCCCCAGCGATGCCGGAGCCTCCTCTGCCGGCCCAGTGTCTGTGTCTACCGGGGCTGGGCCCCCGCGTGCCAGATCACCCACCACGGGAACGTGCCATACCAGTGGGTCTCTCATCAACAAATTATCCCCTGACAGGTACCCGGGGGTTGTGGGGATGAATGACGTTTGACCGGATATGGCGGCCATTCTTGGGGCCTCCACTTAGAGCTGACCTTCCCTTTCAGGAGGCCCGTCTGGCCTGCTGCTGAATGGCGGGTGGGTAGGACGCCAGAAGCTGGGAAGGAGTGGTGCCATCCATACGGGCTGGCAGTGGGAAGTGAGGGCTGAGGAGGGGTCAGCCTAAGAGTCTGTGGATGAAGAGGAGAAGGTAGGGGCAGGACGAGGATGGGCCTCGGGAGTAGGAAGTGGGAAATGGGGGATGCTTTAAATTGGGTTCCCCCGGAAGCCACCTCTGGGACCAGGAATGCTGGAAAGAGTGCGGGGAAATGAGACAGGGAGCCCGTAGAGAACCTAATCAAGCCACCACCACTGTGGGCAGCGGAGCTCAGCCCATGGGGTGGGCTCTGGGGCCCTGTGTCAGACGCCCACCTGAAGGGCAAGAGAGCTGTGGTATTAATACACCTACTCCCACTGGCCATTGGTAGAGGGCTGCCTGTCCTGGGTGGCAGAGAGGGCTCCAGTAACAAGAGAAAGTCCTCAGGCCAAAAAATATTTGAATGGAGATGCCGAGGGCGGGTGCACACGGAGTGCTACAGGCAAGGGGTTACAGGCTGTGCCCCTCCTGCATCAGCTGCAGAGGACAGCAGAAGGAAGGGCCACCACGAGAGGCTCCCACTGTGAGGACAGCAAGACTCTCAGTCTCCTCTGTCACAAATGGGGGTCCCTTAAGAGTCCTCATCCTCAGCAGTGAGCAGGTTTGAGGAAACAGTGGAGGAGATGCTCCCCTCCACCTGGGACTCTTCCCCCGACCCCCAAGCTCCTCACTTCCACCTGCCACAGCTGGGTTCCCAAGGAAGGGAGGGCATCACCCCGGCCAAGGCCTGTGAGGATTTCTCCAGGTCTGGCTCCTCTCCTGCGGCACGCAGGAAGACATGGGTCTGGGAGGAGGGAGCCGGGTGCTCACCTCCTCCCCGCTCTGTCTTGTCCCCTCAGGCACCAGGATTCATATCCCATTGTGCTCCTGGGGGTGCTGACCTTCCTCCCAGTGCCTGTGATGTTGATCGTGGTCTATGGGTTCTGGAAGAAGAGACACATGGGGAGTGAGTACAGCCCACCCTCCCAGCCTCCTGAGGGCAGAGCAATGGGGCTTGACACGCTTTCCAAAGCACCCACCTGCACTCCATTCCCAGGCGGTGTGTCCTCACCTTTGTTGGCCAGAAGGACTGCTTGGCACCCAGGGGAGGGAGGAGGGTGGGTGAACAGGAAAGGTGCCGCATGACCCTCCCGGGGCCGACCCAGCAGAAAGTGGAGGGCAGAGCCAGAAGGAGGGATGGACTGGCCCAGGAGGGTGGGGGGAGGGGAGCACCGGAGCCCTGCCCTTCATCTCTGTCCTTGTCCTCCCAGGCTACAGGGTGTGCGACAATCCTGCTAGAGCCTGGAGGGACCCGCTTGGAAGCCCGGAGCCTCCGTGGAAGCCTGCTTGGTCCGAGGCCACTTAACTATGGAGTAGGAAAGCTGTTCCTGGAGGGGCCCTAGGAGGCCAGGGGAGGATTAAGATGGGGACCTGTGTGAACTGGAGCCAGACCGATGCTGGACTTAGGCCCCCCCCCCCCCCCCCCCCCCCCCCCCCCCCCCCCCCCCCCCCCCCCCCCCCCCCCCCCCCCCCCCCCCCCCCCCCCCCCCCCCCCCCCCCCCCCCCCCCCCCCCCCCCCGCAGAACCAGAGGCTGCTCTTGGCCCGCTCAGACTCCTTGGGCTGCCAAGAACCTGAGAACGCTCAGAATGGAGGGCACCAGGCCGAAAACCGCAGGGCAAGCCACCGAGGGGATCCTGAGTCCCAGGCCCCCGCTGGGTGGCAGAGAAGCCTTGTAGAGAGCTCAGGAGCCCCTTGTATGCAGCAGAGGGGAACAGACGGGTGGGCCACTGCTCTCTCCCCATCCCGAACCCTGTGCCCTCAGCCGCCTTCTGCTCCCCTCAAGCTTCCCCACGTGCTTGGGGAGGAGAGAGTCTCAGAGGCAGCTGGTGTCTCAGGGGCCCCGCCCTGGAGGAGAAGAAGGAACAGTGACCAAGAGTTGGAGATCCACAGGGGTTTGGCAGCAGGGGACCCCAGAGCGGCCTAAGCCCCCCACCCTTGGGGCCCCGCGCCCTCTGATGGGCCTCTGGATGTGCCCTGCCTTGACTGCAGTGCCTGTCCCTGAAGTCCTGGGAGCCAGCTAGCAGAGGCCAACAACCCACTGTGGCCTGTCACCCATTGGCAGGCCCTCTAGGGACAGTTGTGACCAGGCCGCCCAGAGCCCCTTGGCTGCAGGACCAGCCTGTCCCCAGACGGGGGCTGTACTCAGGGCTCTTCCCCTCGGTTCCCAGCTGTAGGCCTGAGCTCTCACAGAAGGCGGAGGGCCCTCCAAAGTCCACTGCAGGGGAGGCCACGGCTCAGAAAAGGGTGGATCGCCCACCCGCCCCCAAGGACTCATTGTCCCCTGGGAAGAGAGGAGCCACGTGGGACCCAGCAAGGACAGCCTGGAGCTGAGCACAGCCTGGAGGAACGCCTGGGGCTGGAGGAGGGCAGGGAGTCTGGCCTCTGCTTCACTGGCCTCCGCTCAGACTTGGCCTCGCCTGCCATGAAGGCTGGAGAGTATGGGCTGGATTCCTCCCCTGGAGCAGGGGCCCTACTAGTCTGGAGCAACTGGAATAAGCACCTAGGCATCAATGTGGCATTTCCACTCTCCCCCTGGAGCAGGGCCCTCCCAGGAGGGACAGCAGATGTCATTGTCAGGAGAGTGACACAGCCAGGGCCTTGATGGGTGGCTGGGGGACCACTCCAGAATGGAGGTGGGGAGATAGGAAGTGTCAGAAGGTAATCCTGGAGGACCGCAGGGAAGAGGCATCTCTTTCCTGCGTCCAGAAGGGGGCACTAGAGGAGGGACTCAGATTGAGGAACCCACAAGCCCGGTGTCAGGTCATACACACACGCGTGCACCCAGAGTGATCTCGGTCCTCTCTATCAGGAGGGCGTGCCCACGACCTTGGAAGGGGTTCATTTCCCTGGGGAACACAGCTCCCCCAGACCCCCACTCCATTCAAGATCCTGCAACAGCACACTTACAGCCCCGCCTGTGGGAGAGCCGCAGAGGGCTCAGGACGGGGACTGGGGGATGCCCCCTGTTACTGTGTGACCCTGTGCAAGTAACTAACCCTATCAGACCTCATTGTCCTCTGTTGTGAAAGAGGACACTAACTCTACCTCCCAAGACTGCTTTCAAGGATCAAGTAGAGTGACAGGAACCTCTTCCCACTGAGTAAATGCCTCCTGATTGCTCGTCCCCAAGCTCTTCTGCAGCTCTAGCGTATGCTTTGTCCACAGTAAAGCCCTCTGGGCCCTATTTCTCTGTTGTGCCCTAAATTGAAAGGGGCTAGGGAGGGCAGAGGGACACATGGGCAGGCCTCAGGCGGTGGGTGCCGGACCTAGGCAGAGGCCTTCGGCTGTGCCCTGATGTCAGGGTAGCTGTTAGGGGACCCCCCCATCCCTGTTTGCTGAGGATGAGGGGCTCCCGGAATTGGGTGAGCCTGTACCAGGTGCCCACCCTTGGAGCCTGCTCCCACGTGAACTCCCCAGGAAGGATAGAGGGTACTGGGAAAGGAATACAGAGCCCCCGCCCCGGGTCTCCAGCCCCGCTGGGGCCTGGGTGGCCTCTTTGGACCTCCAGTGCTCTGGGACATTTTCCTGAAAGCCCCAGCCTTTCATTTTCCTCCTTGTCCTTACCCTTTTTCCCCTGGAGCTGCAGGAGGATCCAGATCCTCAGGAGATCCTGGGCAGGGGGTGCATGGGGGGGGGGGTGGGTATCACACAGGCTGCTGCTGCTGCTGTTAGTGGCTAAGGCAACAAAGCTTCCTGAGCAATCGACTGTGATGACAGGACACGCCCGTGGAGGGCTTCCTGTCGTGACCAAGGGCCGGGACACGTAAAGAAAACCCAGCTCGGGGGGATGTCTGCTCTGCGG
This sequence comes from Prionailurus bengalensis, assembly GCF_016509475.1. Lineage (NCBI taxonomy): Eukaryota > Metazoa > Chordata > Mammalia > Carnivora > Felidae > Prionailurus > Prionailurus bengalensis. The sequence goes on along the minus strand of NC_057349.1, from coordinate 39,030,280 downwards.
AACATAGAAGACACATCTGTCACCGTGGGACACAGGCGCTCCCACTGGAAGTCCAGCAAGCAAGCCTCAAGTTCACGGTCCTCCCAGGTGGCTGCAAAAGGTTTCTCAGTCTGCATCAAACTGAGTCGGTGTATCGTCCTTCAGGCTGATGGACTTGTTACCCCAGGGCTGGGAATAGGGAGAGCGGAAGGCCTCTTCTGCCCGCCCCTCCCCCCAGGGTGCTGCCTCAGCTGCAGAGAGAGGCCTCACCAAGGGCAGTCCCCCTCCCAGGGTGGCCCGTCACCCCTGACCGGCTGTCGCAGGCTCCAAAGCCCCGGCATCTCCTTGCCACCCTGGAGAGCATCCTGTCTTCAGATCTCTGCAGGCCTGAGCTTCCTGTTGACCTGTCCTTCTCTTCCCAGCTTGGTCCCCGGGCATGTTAGGCCTCCGTGCTAACCTCCACCTCAGAATCTGTGCCCCCACAAACCCGACCTGCCACACTGCATTTTTACAAGGTGTCCTCCTTTCTTCGTTGTTTATTAACTATACACAGCCTGTGGTGATTGTTTTTCCGTGGCTCTTCTAATGACAATTATTCTTAAAAACGTGCTTGATTACTGTGGTCTTTGGACAAATGCTTGGGGAGTGATTATGGCAGGCTGGGAGCTGGGGACATGGGGTGACTGGGGTGGGGAGACTCCCCTCCAGCCTCCCCGATCCTCTTCCCCCCCTGCCAGTTATGCTCCCCCGCTTCATTCTTTCCCACCCTTGCCAGAATATTCCCTGATTCCCTGCACCTCTTCCTGGAAATGACTCTCCCTCTCTCTTCTCCTCTGCCCCTCCAGTCCCCACCCCCCCCCCCCCCAGCTCCCAGGCAGGCCTGGACAAGAAGGCTCAGACCACTGGGCACCTCCAAAAGTCCCCTAACTGGGTCACTCCCGTCAGCCACTGCTTTACCGGGTGGGGAGGAGGTAGCTGAGGGCTGGGAGGAAGTGGTCAGCTAGAGGGGAGAAAGAAAGGAGAAATAGGTTCTGCTTTCACCAGAGTTTCTTCCTGGGCTTCTACAGCTTTCTACATCCCAACCCCAGTGTGACAAGGAGGAAGAGGCTGAGCACGAGAGAGCCACAGCAGTAGCCGCAGAGTCTCCTGGAGCCTCAGTCCAGTCTCGGGGTTGTCGCCTTTCGGGGCTCACGTGTAGCACCTGCAGCGGGAAGGTCCCCTCTTCCCAGGCCTCCTACTGCCCCGTTGGAGCATGCTTCTTCCCCCGGACCAGTGAGGGTGGCTGTGCTGAATCCCCACCCCTGTCCCCCAGCCAGAAGCTCCCTGTCCTCGGGACTTCCCTCTCCCACCCCGGCTCAAGAAGAGGGCCCATGGCCGGGGGGGGCACACACCTGCTGCTATCTGTCCTTCTGATGCTCCTGGCATCATCAGGTGATGAGGACCAAGGGAGGGAACAGGGCAAGAGGAGGGGGAGGTGGCCGGGTGAGGCAGGCCAGAAGGGGACGGGGCGGGGTGGGGCTGTGGTCTGAGGCTGCCTCTGGGGCCCTTTCTGCAGAGGAAGGCACCTATCTCCTGGCCCCGCAGTGGCAGATGAACTGCTCCCTGACCCAAGTTTCTTTTCAGGCTCCTGGGAACAGAAGTCACCATTGCTGCACAAACTGGAAGGGGAGACGGTCTCTGTGAAGTGCCTGTACCCGCCCTGGACAGGTTCAAACATGATGAGAGTCTGGTGCAGGGACATTTCAGCAGATACTTGTATCGTGTTAGCCTCCAACACCAGGCTCCCGAGAGTGTCCGGGGATCCTCGAAACTCTATTCAGGATTATTCCAGTTTAGGCTACTTCATCGTCACCATGACTGAGCTCAGGGTGAAGGACTCTGGATTTTATTCATGTGGATTCTACAAATCCTCAGAGATCTCTGTTCTCAGAAAATTCCGTCTGGTGGTATCTCGGGGTGAGTTCTTGCCCTTCTTCGTGTGGTCCTCAGCCTTCCTAAACCACAGGTGTTAGAGCTAGAGAAGACTCTAAAAGCATTTTCTTCTTGGCTCTCACAGCCGAAAACCAGTGCCCTTTGCCCAAGGTCACTGTGAATTAAAGGCAGAACCAGCAGAACTCAGACCTGCTGGCTCACTTGGTTCTTCCTTTCCCATCACATGTGTCTCTGAACAGTTTTGTTGCTACTAACAAGACTCGTCCGTTGATTTCTAATGACTGTAAGGCTCCCTCAAGTTTGACGAGACTGGCTGGTGACTGGGCCACTCCTGGGCATCCCCACCCCTGACCCTAACCCCTAACCTTCTCTCAAAGGGTTGTGCTTGAGTCCCAGGAAGCCAGTTGGGTTAACAAATGGCGGACAGGCAGGAGGCAGCCAGTCAGTGAGGCAGACGTGGGGCTTCGAGGGTGAGGTTGGGAGGTGCAGCGGCCGAGGGCTCAGAAGACATGGGTCCTCACCCTGGCCCTGCCCCTTATAGTCGAGAGACCATAAGCCTCAGGTGGGGAGCTTGGCGGTGCTCCCCATCTGAGGCCCCAGGTGTATTTCTTGAAAACCTCCAAGTGGTTGGGGCACCTGGGTGGCTCAGTCGGTTGAGTGTCCGACTTCGGCTCAGGTCGTGATCTCATGGTTTGTGGGTTCGAGCCCTATGTCGGGCTCTGTGCCTGGAGCTCGGAGCCTGGGGCCTGCTTCAATTCTGTGTCTCCCTCTCTCTCTGCCCCTTCCCCTCTCATGATCTGTCTCTCTCTGTCTCTCAAAAATGAATAAACGTTAAAAAAAAAAAAAACAACCTCTGAGTGGCAAAGCCTGCCCGCCCTCCCCCCCCCCCACCCCCACTGAGTTTCTCTGTGATGGCTGGAGCCTGAATGGCATCTTCCCAGACCCCTGCCCTCCTTCCAAGCCTGCTCAGCCATTCAGCTGGGCACCCGGAAGACGCAGGTCAGCTGCTTGGCCAGTCACCGCCTAAGCCGTGGCTCACCGCCCTCCCCCATGTAGGGCAGGGGCTGTGCTCTAGAAGGGGAATCAGAAACCTTGAGACCCACTCCTGTGCTGGAGGAGCCCACAGCGCCCTCCCACCCTAGGAAGGCAGATACATAGGTAAAGGGTCAGGAGGGTGGGTGGTGGGCGGCATAATGGAAGCATGTTGGGTGGCGGCCCAGTGGAAGGGAGAGACCAGGTTGGTGGAGAAAGCAGTGGTATGGATTCTCCTGGAGGACTCCCCAGAGGAGGTGATACCGCCTGGGCCTTACTGAAGGAGCAGGACCCCCAGACAAAAGTGGGGGCAGGTGGGAGGGAAGCATTATGGGTGGAGAGTACATGATATGTTCAAAGAACACAGAAAAGACTGTGGAATATAGCCAAGTGATAGTGTGGTCCTAATCTAAAGCCACTTGCATGGTGGCACTTCACTGTGAGGAAAACCCAAGAGAAATGGGTTCTGCTTTCACCAGAGTTTCTTCCTGGGCTTCCACAGCTTTCTACATCCACATCACTCAGAGTAACATCCCCACTTGGCCCAGAGCCCTGTGTGGGCCCATCCTCCCCAGGGCCACAGGCTAGAAGTGGGGAGCCCGCAATGCAGAGCAAACACATGGGAGTGCTCCTCTCGTGGTCGTGTCTTTCAGCTACAACCACGCCCACCACCACGAGCACCAGGAGCACCACAGCCTGGACCTCCGCCGCCAACCCTGTCACCGACAGGTACTGTCACCTGCCTCCCGGTCCTCTCTGTCCTCCACTTCCTCCCCCCCCATGGCCGACTGTGTGAAATGCCTCCAGCTACCGCATGCCCATAGACGCCTGGCTCTCAGGGGGGCAGAATGCTTCAGGTCACTTGCTTCAGGCCTCTTGGAGCCTCAGTTTTGTCATCTGCAAAATGGGGCCAGTGGACATTCTCACCTAACAGCAGGGTTGCTTACCTTGGGCAAGGCTGACATTTGTTGCGAGGGGTGTCCCGGGCGGCAGTGTTCCTGGCCTCTGCCCATGGGACAGCAACAGCACAAACCTCCCTGAGACCACCCAGGTGTGGCAACCAAACCAAAATGTCTCCGGACACTGCCAAGTTTGCCTCGGGGCAGAACCACCGTCTTACTGAGTTGCCGTGAGGATTAAGTGGGATTGTGTCTGGCCCAGCGCCAGGCATGTGCCCAGAGCTTCTTCCTTGGCCTCTTCCCTCTTCCAGCCACAGGCGTCCGGGGGAAGGGGGCACTCTGTTGTTACTACAACCCGCAGCCTGATTTCTTCTCTACCCCTGCCTGATGTTCTAGGCCCCGACCCCTCGGGACTGACCTGATAGCCGCTCTTATTCCAGACTCCATCCTCCCTGCTGTCTCTCCACCCACCATCACTGCGATGGGAACCCAGGGCTCTCACAAACCATGGTTCCTTGCTTCAAGGCAGTATGTCCAGAAACCAGGTGGAGCTGGTCATGGAGCTGAGAGGTGTCCCTAAAGTGGCTGCCTCCGGGGCTTAGGGCTTCGACACTTGCCACCCTGGGGAGCCTGCTGTGGTGTGAGAAAGCCTGTCTTTGTGTTCTGCCTTTGACTTAAGACAGGCCCTATCCAGATGTGTTTATCATGTGGCAGAACTGTGGGTCACAGGAAACCAGTGTTCTCTGAGAGTTGAGCGCCTCTCACAGGCAGGCTGAGGTGACAGAGCCGGGACCAAGAAGAGTTTAGGGGAGCAGGTTGGAAGGGTGAGTGCAGACCCTGCAACAGGGGCCCGGGGGCAAGTCAGGGGACAGCAGCCAGAAAAGGGAAAAGGAGCAAAGACAGCAGGCGTTGGTACCATTCCCCTTTCACAGAGGAGGAAACATAGCCCAGACGTGGCTAGACGTGCATGGCTTATGGGGCAGAGTCCTTGACCATGGGGCTGCCTCCTGGCCAGCTCAGCGGGAGGGGCTGTCATGACCACCAAATGTGTGGGGAGAGGGATGGCTTCCCCACAGAAGGTTGGCTCCCACTTTCCTCACCCTGCTGGCTGTTCCTTATTCCCAAGCTCCGAAAGCAATTGGCATCTCATCATTCCCACCTCGACGGTGGCCGTCCTGCTGCTGCTGGTGCTCATGGTCCTCATGATCCTGTACTTCAAGAAAGCCCGAGGAAGTGCCGGGAAAGGTAAAGCCCAGAGCTGGCTCAGAGCAGACCACTGAGGGCGTGGCTATGATGTCCTCGTGCCCGCGAACCGTGAGGACCAGGCTTATTGTGCCCATTCTACCTACCACCAAGGAAATTGAGGCCCGCAAGACAAGGTGGCCAGGATCCCCTGGGTGCTCTTGCTTTGCAGAACAGCAGGCAGGATCATTCTCTTCAGAGGCTCAAGGTCAGCTTCCTCTAAGCCTAATTTGCCTAAAATTGGGCATTCTGCTATCATTTTGGGATCGTATAATTTGCCATATTTTTATAGGTAAGGATTTACTTTTTTTATTTTTTAAAAAAGCTCTATTTCTGTTGAGAGAGGGAAAGTGCAAGCAGGGGAAGGGGCAGAGAGACAGAGGGAGACAGAGAATCTGCACTGACAGTGTGAAGCCTGACACAGGGCTCAGTCCCACAAACCGTGAGATTAAGACTTGAGCGGACTCACGGACTGTGAGATCATGACCTGAGCTGAAGTCGGACGCTTAACCAACTGAGCCACCCAGGTGCCCCAGATTGTAAAATTTTCTATCCGTACTTTTCAAACTGTGCAAAGCCAATTTAGTGGGTCACAATACTATTTCCATAAAACAAAATAAAAAGGTAAAATGTCACAGTGGTTTGTACACTCTGGAAGGACAAATATTTTTTCATTGGACTTTTAGGGGTGTGGGGGGGGCGCACGTATGCGTAGGAGTGTGAGTGTGTGAGTGTGTGTATTCGTATGTGCCGGAATAAGATAAAATGTTTCTCATTGTGGCTCCTGGCCCAAAAATTTGAAAGACGTTATAGATAACTTCCCCAGCAAATAGATTATACTTAAATTGATGTTTCAGTTTGGAACTTTCAGTGACTTGAGTTGATTAAGCTTACCAGTTTTATGCAAATGAGCCACAGGCTGCCAGCTTGATTTGCTCCTTATCACTAACCTCTGCTCTCTGGACACTCCTCTGCACTGCCCAGGGCCTGAGACCCTACTGTGACCTCCCTGCAATGTCCTGGGCAGGGTGGGATTTCCGGGCCGGGGCCCCAGCCCCTCCCCTGCCAGGGTCCCTTCTGCCCAGAGGGGGCCTCCATCACCTCTGCCTTCTCAGGAGACTGGAGCCTAGGGAGCAGTCCCTGCCCCAAACTGGACTCTTTTCTTCACAGGTGAGGACAAACTCCACATCTATGACAACATTTCAGTCCAGAGGGAAAAGACCACTGAACACCGGAAAGACTCCTCGTCAGGGCAGAGGCGATCTCAGGTTTCCTGGGTATCTTTGTTGTCAGTGTTACTGTCTTTTTTAGCTCCCCAGCTTGTGTTTACTTGTAGTTTCTATTCAGTCTGGGCCTGGAATCACGTGTGACTCCTCATGTTGCCTCATCTGCACATACCCATTGCCCCATATTTCCCAATTCAAACCTCTTCAAGAGAGAGAAGTTGACTGCTTCAGCTTTTGACCTTCACCCCCACAGGAGACAGCTATTAGTGGGGGTCCATCCCATGGGTCCAGAGCCAGCCTATGGCGTGGCTTCCATCAGTCCAGTCGGCTAGGGGGAAGAGGGCCTCACGGCACAAGCATGGCTCCTTAAGTGCTCTCTCTTCGGGAGCTGAGGGCCGAGCTGTTGCCCTTGGGTAGGCATGTCTTGTCTAAAGATCTGAGACTTTAAAACCACTGAATCGCAGGATTGGGAGGATCTAAAGCCATCTGGTTCAACCCTCTGTAATGCTGGAATCAACTCTACAAATGGCACCCCTACCAAGTGCTGTTCTAGCTCAGCACTACTCAAACTTGAGTATGCATAAAAGTCACCTGGAAAACGTGTTCAAACAGAATTTCTTGGGCCCCTCCCCCAGAGACCTATTTAATAGATCTTGGGTGGAACCTGAGATTTTAACAAGCTGTCAGGCAATGCCGGTCCATGGATCATACCCAACATAGCCTTCCTTAGCCTATTCTTAAACATCGTCAGTGATGGCAACTCTGCTGGCTTCAGCTATTCCCAGAGGCTCTGCAAGGTCCATACTCTGTCCCACACCTTATCCCTGTCTCTGTTCTCCACCCAGCTCTGGGCAGCCTGGGGGCCACTGACCATTCCCAGCTATGATCTGTACAATGAACATCTATCTTCTTTGATTCCCAGGGCTCCAATCAACAGATGGGCTCTGATGAGGACTCTGGGGCCATTTGCTATGCTTCACTTACCCACCTGAACAACTTTGACCTTGAGGACTCCATCTATGTCAACACCTACCCCAACCTGAGGCCCATGCCTGACCCCCTTCTGACTGTGGAATATGCCAGCATCTCTGGAAGCAGACCCTAGCCCTCCAACTTGACTGCCCTGGAGGGGGAAACTCAGGAGCTGAAGGCATACTTCACTGGGCAGTGAGCACTTAACAAGTACCTGTGAGGCGTGGGGTTGCCCTACCAGTGATATGGGGACTTTGGTGGGACAAAGATGGTCCCAAACCAGCAAAAGGTCATCCCTTCCTACAAAGGAGGTGAGGAAGGGGGAGGAGAAGAAAGTCCTTATCACTCCAGAGGAGAGAAGCTTTGAGTCTAAAGGCTGTGCTGGGCAGGCTCTGGGGCCCATAGAAGGGGTTTCTAGACACCTGCCTGCTCCCCTCCCCAGGGTCTAGGAGGAGGGCTATTAGAGCAAAGTCCAATTACATAGGGTCTGGATCCCAGTGCCTCTGAGTGACCCAATGTTCGCCCCACTCTGTGACCCTCACTTCCTTCCTGACCAGGGGCTGTGAAATCCTGACACACTGTGCAAGTTCCTCTTTGGTGACTCTCCTCATGAAACCCCCCCTCCACCCCCAACTACCTCTCAGGGCTGCTAAGCCAGGCTGGAAAGTTCTTTTCCTCCACCAGAGCGCCTTCCTGACCTCCTGATTTTGATTCTCACAAATGACCCTGCCAGTATGTGGGCAGTGTCCTCCACTCAAGAGTCCCTCCTAACACTTGGTCTTGCTGGGCAGGGGTGGGAGGCATGAGAGCTTCCTTCCTTATAGTGGCCCCTGCAGCCACTGTAGGGAACTGACCTGGGCTCCCTCCCCTTCCATGGAAACCATCAACTACCTTGCTAGCTTCATCTCCAACAGAGCAGGCTGAGGGCCACCTCCTGCTTTGCCCACGTACACTTCCACAGGGCTCTTACGGAGACATGGGCCCTCTTTTATTCTGCACCTCCAAGGAGTGACTCTGGATTGTGGGAATTCTAGGCCATGGGGGCAGAGGGTGCTGTCCTACCATGTCATGGGAAAGATTTCTTGAATTGCAGATTCATTACTTCTCAAGGGTGACATTTAAAGATCATCAAATCCAACTGCCAGTGGGAGGCCAGATCCCTTCTGCAAAATTCCAGTGAGTCATACAGTGTCTGTCCCAATCTCTTGGAGGACAGGGGATTCACCGCTTATTGGTCAGTGTGAATGGTTTTGTCAGACAAGAACTTGTTTGCCATCAGTCACAGTGAGACATCAGCTTTGCCTCTAGGATGGGACCTGAGAGTGTGGTTGCTTCAGGGCCAGGAAGGGAGAGGGGTTGAAGAGGAAAAGGGTGGGTGGTCTGAGGTCTGGCAGGCTCGGGTGTGATGATGAGGTCTTCTTCAGGGAGGAAGGCAAAGTAATTCCTTGTCACTTGTGACATCCCAGGTTCTCAGTGTTGAGGATGTGGTTATGTCTCGAGTCTGTGGCTGTTGGGGACATCTGGGAACAACCCCGAGTTGAAAGAGGTGGAGAACAGGATGTTCTGAGCATCACCTTGGCTCCTCAGGTCTCTTCCCTGCCCTTCCAGTGCTCCAGATTTGACTACCAGAGGCTGGGCACCTGCTGTATCCTGACCTCTCACCTACCCGGCCTTGCTCTGAGAGGGCCATCAGCACTGACCTACGGCCTCATTAGACCTCTGGTCCTCTGTTGTGCTAGGCTCCTGACAGTGCCTCTTGGTCTATATTTTAGTCTACATAACCACTGGGGGAGCCCATCTTCACCATGGTCTTCTCGACTCGGGTTTCCTGGCTATAACACCACGAGCCATCCCAGGGGTCAGGTTCCTCCCGCCACTGTCCAAAGCCAAAGGATTTACTCAGACTAGAACCCCTGGAGTTATAGGCATTACATGGTATTTATAGGGGCCTGCTGACCTCCAGCCACTGCTCAAGGGCAGTGATTAAGTCTAGTAAGCCAACAATTATGGAGTGTTTCTTATAGCCACATTCCTCTACATACCTTAATGGCTTAAACAACCTCATAAGGTAAGTGCTTTCCCTTCATTTTAAAGATGGGGAAATTGAGATGCAGACAGTTCAGTAATTTCCCAAAGTCTTATAGCTAATAAATGGTGGATCCTAGACCTGAAATTTTAGCCACAGTGCTTTTGGGTCCCTGTTCCCATTGCATGTACGCATGCACGCACATGCACAGTGGGTAGACGTATGACAAAATAATAACACCAAGCAATCATGGCAAGAGCTGAAGAATGCTAACGGTGCTAGGAGAGGATGGGAAGCGTGACCTTTTCTGATAGAACTCCAGGAGCCAAGAGGGGCTGGTAGGGCTGTGGCTGATGTAGCTGGGGAGTTTGAGGAGAGGGATTCTTGATTAACCAGTGTCCCCAGATAAAAAGGCCTGGGTCCCTCCTGCCCACAGTGCCCCAGGGAGGGGACCACCCCTTCTGCCACCCAAGGCTCAGGCCCCACAGGAGAGAGATGTTCTTCGACCTTTGGGACACTAGCAGGCTTTAGGCACCATCCTCGGAGGGCCTGCCACCCACTGCCAGTTGGACCCTCCCTTCACCTTGCCCCCCACTATGCTCTTTATGCATGCCCACAGTATGTCAATGTTTTGTTCATCGACTTGTCTGTTTTCTGTTTTGGTCAGTGTTTCAAGCCACTAAGGTTTGGAATAGTTTGTTACCAATAAACAATAAATAATCAAACTGAAGAACCAAGACAAAGTTGAAGAACAAATGGAAAAGGAGATGGTCTTACCTGACCGGAAACCAAGACTTAGTGTGATGTTCTCACAACCACAGTGTGATCCTAGACTAGAAAATCGACCAGGGCAACAGAATTGGGGGGTGAGAAGTGGGAACCTGATTTTCTGCCAGAGCAGGCATATGAAACAGGGGCAGAGGAGAGGAATATGCCATGGTCTGGGAGCAACCATCTATCCATTATGGGGAAAATAGAAAATTAGATTCCCGCCTATGTTTTACACAAGAATGAATTCCAGGTGGGTTACAAATCTCCATGTCAATAGCTGAGCAATAAAATGTTTAGACAAAAATGTAAGCGTTTTCATGACTTCAGGGTACAGGAATATTTCTTGAGCAAGACATCAAAAGCTCAAACCATAAAAGGGAAATGTGGTGTTTGACTATATTAAAATGAAAAACTCGAGTACAAAAAGAAGACACCAAAAAGAAAGTGGGAGGAGAAGCCGCCGACAGGGAAATGGAATTTGCAATGCATATAACTGATAAAAGATTAGCAGCCAGGATTTATAAGTTAGTAAAAGGACCCACCATTTTTAGTGGACAAATTATAGGTGAGAAGAAAATCACACTCAAGAAAATGAAAAACATAAATAATGGTTAACTTCATGAGCAATCAGATAAATTCAAATCTCAACTAAAAACATTTCTACCCAGTATATTGGTTGGGGACTTCAAATATGTCTGTAATGCTTCATATGTAGATACAGAAATATAGGAACAGATATAGGTATAGATTTAGATATAGATACAGATACAGATATAGACATAGATATAGATACATACCTCATATTTTTTAATTCTGAGAGTTCATGATAATAATCACAGTCAAAAATCTAGTTCTGTGAATGAATTTAGGCACCCCAAATGGCATTTTCTCTGTAACAATAAAACCACCGGCAGGTGCTGTTATCAGGTTCCTATTACATCAGGAGGTTATGCAACATAGAACAATAGAAAAAAATGTAAGCATGGCAGGATATGTAAATTTTGGTGCTAAGTAAGTCTACTGTAAATTTTTTTTGATGTTTATTTTTGAGAGAGAGAGACAGAGTGTGAGCGGGGGGAGGGGCAGACATAGAATCAGAAGCAGGCTCCAGGCTCTGAGCTGTCAGCACAGAGCCCCACATGGGGCTCGAACTCACGAACCGCGAGATCACGACCTGAGCTGAAGTGGGATGCTTAACTGAGCCACCCAGGTGCCTCAGTGAAATAAGTTCTTAATGTAAATTCTAAATCCCAGCACAGTTTCCCAAAGGTCAGAAACTTGGCTGGCCTTCTTTTTCTTAACCACTACTATCTCTTCTGCCTGAGCTTCTTTCTCCCTGGAATCTTTACAGATTTCTCAAAACAAGCCCCTTCTCCCACCCACTGCGGCGGTCATGCATGTAACAAATCCACAAGCTAGATTTGGTGAGGGTCCTTTCAAGGAGCTTCATTCAAGGAACCCCAGGCTAACACCAACAAAAAGTCATCACAACAATCTGAAGCTTTACTCTGTCCTTCAAGGAAATTCACGAGTCCTTACTTACCTTGCTGTCAATGGCTGGCATCTACAGGCTGGCTCACCTCCAAACCCTCAGCCAATCTCTCCTCAACCTAGTTTTCCTGGCCCTCCCCCTGCTGGTCATTAGTGTCTTCACTGAAGGAGTATGTCTCCTCAGCCAAAGACTCAGAAGTCAAGAAGCCGAGCCTGAGCCGGAGGAAAGAATGGATCCTCCAAATCTCTGGTCCCTGCTATTTTAGGTCTTGTCTTCCAGGCTGAGATATTTGAGTTCGTGGGGAGGGTCTGGCGATGTGGGGTGGAAGGGTGACTAATGGCGGGTTCTGCTACATGACTTGGAACGCAGAAGGAGTGGATCGCAACCCGAAGCTTCCTGCAGCTATAGAAGTATTGAGATTCACCTCCCAATGCACCACAAAACATTAGCGTTTTAAGAGACATTAATAAGTGTCATGTGAAAATAACCCATGCTAGGAACATATTTTCTTCAAACATTTTAACGTAAGGAAAAGGAAGTTGCGTTTATCACAATTTGCAAAAGTTGGCTCTTAGAAACTCTTTTAATATCCATTAATGGGAGGTTGATTAAGAAGTTATGCTACATTCATACCAAGGAATATTATGTAGACATCTGTTGATATGGAGAGATACTCCAGATAGATTAAGTGAAAATGCCACAAAATAATATGTCTAGCATGAACTCCTTTGTGTTTGTGTCTCTGTGTGACCATAGCAAAAAGGCTAGATGAACAAAAACTAAAATATCAGTAGAAATTATCTCCAGGGAGTGGTATTAGAGTGGAGGAAAATTCCACTCAGTAAGATTAGGCGGACTGGCTCTGGAGCCAGACTGCTCGGATCTAAACCTAACTTCCACCTGTATGAGCTGTGTGGCCTCAGGAAAGTTATTTAACTTCTCTGGATCTTGGTTACCTGGAACAATAATATTACCTACCTCACAGGTAATGGCGAAACACATTTAAGGTGTTTAGAACAATGCCCTGCACATAGTAAGCACTCAATACATTCTTGTCTGTTTTTTCTTCTTTTTTTCTATTCTTTAGTTTTTGTTTTGAGAGAGAGAGAGAGAGAGAGAGAGAGAGAGAGACTGAAAGTGGGGGAGAGGAGCAGAGGAAGAGGGAGAGAATCCCACGCAGGCTCCATGCTGTCAGCACAGAGCCCCATGCCAGGCTTGAACTCACGAACTGTGAGATCATGACCTGAGCTGAAATCAAGATCAGACTCTTAACCAACTGAGCCACCCAGGTGCCCCAACTCATGTATTTTAAGTGCGGAATTATGGACAACTTTTACCTTTTTAAAGTTAATTTTTATATTTTTTCATATAAAAATTAATTGACTACAGTTTTCAAAAGATTTTTAAAACGCTAAGCACATTTTATATAGTTATTATGATAGAAATAAGCTCCCTCTGAATCTGCGTGCTACATGACTGTGGCAGGTGATCCTGGGGCAAATTGCCTGTGGCTTGTGGGTACGATGTTTCAACTGCACAAGGAGTATTTACCAAGGAATCATGGACATCACTGATGTATTTAACAACCCTATTGAATAAGCGGTTTATCTTGCTGTGATTTCAGTACTAGGTCTTTAAAAATTACCTGATTTTTCTAAATTGTGATTTTAAAAATTCTGCTTAAAAGTTGTTTTGAAAATTATCAAATTTTGCAGCAACGAATTTATCTTTAGGACTGTCATTGCTTTCTACTCTAATCCAGGCATAAATGTAACTCTGGCGCACCTGCGGATTGTCTGAAAATTTAGAGTACTTTTAGAAGGGTTTTGTGGTCAGATACTGTTAGGAAGGGCTGGTCTAGATGCACATTGGTCTCAGGATTTACTTCCTTGTTGATCCCAGACTGCCCAACATGCTCCGGGTGTAGAGGGAAGGACTTGTGGACTGACTCAGTCCGGGGCATTACAAGGACACAGCACCACTAGGTGGGGTCCACTCAGTGCTGGGGGTGGGAATCCGCCCCACTCGGGAGGAACTGTTTTCTTTCTTTTAAGAAAGGCTGCAATTCTTGGGGCGCCAGGGTGGCTCAGTTGGTTAAGCGTCTGACTTGGGTTCGGGTCATGGTCTCACGGTTCATGAGTTCGAGCCCCACGTCAGGCTGTGTGCTGACAGCTCAGAGCCTGGAGCCTGTTTCGGATCCTGTGTCTCCCCCTCTGTCTCTGCCCCTCCCTGGCTCTCACTGTGTCTCTCTCTCTCTCAAAAATTAATAAACATTAAAAAAAATCTAAAGAAAGGCTGCAATTCTCTAATAATTCTCTTTTATTTTTAAGGCATTTTGTTTCTGGCCATGGCAAGACCCATCTTCAGTTGGCAGATCCCTGTGGTCCAAACCTGGACCCTCACTTCCACCTTAACAGGCATCCTGACTTCTCAACTCACACTCAGAACAGAGGCCCAAATGTGCCTTTCGGCCTGAGATGACCAGAAATGTCCCCAAGCTCTCTCTGATGACTCATTTAAAGGTCTCCCTTCACTCCCTGAACCCAGGGTATTGTCTTAAAATCCTGCCAATACAGATTTGCAATATCAACATCACTTCCGCATCTAGCAACAAAGGGGCAGTGACTCCTGTGCTCAATGCACCTTCCTAGCACCTAGCATGGAGCCTGGCATATGGTAGGAGCTTGGAAAATAGGTGGAATAAATGAATGTGCCCCTGGGAAGAGGGCTTCACGCTCTCCCACTTCCTGGGTAAGAGGGAAAGGAATGCCCAGGAGGGGGTAGCTGTAGGGCAAGTTCCCTTCCAGGAGCAGGCAGCAAGCACAAGAGAGTTCAATTGCCGATCATTTTAACAGGGTTCGTACAGAGGAGTGGACAAGGATGAGCGGGCCACCAAGGGATGGCGATGCATCCAAAGACAGGGAGTGTTAACACCCCAACTTGAAAGAGCAAGGAGAGAGAACTGTGTTCTTGGAGCCAAGTGAGAGAGGAAGCCATGGAGGAGGGACCACCAATCCGAGTTATGGCTCCAGAGGAAGGCAGCCACTGTGTGAGCCATGGCAGACATGGAGGGAGTAGGGGAAAGTAAGTACTTCAACTTATTTCTCCTCCTAACTGCCAACCCCTGCCTGTAGCTCCCTTCCACTAGACCCAGCAGTAGTAACCCAGGGGACCAGGCGGTGGGGTGATGGAGTCCAGAGGGGCAGCTTCCCTGGGGCAGAGCAGCACTGAGCAGGGATAGCATGGGGCAGGGGTGGGGACAGGAGTGGAGCACGGTCAGCGGGGGTCAAAGGCAGCAGAAAAGTCAGTCCAGGAGGGCTGGGAGGAGGCTATTCATGTCTTCTGGTGATCAGACTCAAATGGACAGTTGAAGAGCATGAATAACAAAGCTGTCCCTAAGAAATAAAAAGGCTTCTGCACAGTGAAGGAAACAATCAGCAAAACTAAAAGGCAACTGACAGAATGGGACATATTTGCAAAAGACATATCAGATAATGTATAAATCCAAAATCTATAAAGAATTTATCAAACTCAACACCCAAAACACAAATAATCCAGTGAAGAAATGGGCAAAAGACATAAATAGACACTTCTCCAAAGAAAACATCCAGATGGCCAACTGACACATGAAAAAATGCTCAACATCACTTATCATCAGGGAAATATAAATCAAATCCACAATGAGATACCACCTCACACCTATCAGAATGGCTAACATTAACAACTCAGCAACAACAGATGTTGGTGAGGATGCGGAGAAAGAGGGTCTCTTTTGCACTGCTGTTGGGAATGCAAATTGGTGCAGCCACCCTGGAAAACAGCATGGAGTTTCCTCAAAAAATTAAAAATAGAACTACCCTATGGCCCCACAATTGCACTGCTAAGGATACAGGTATGCTGTTGCAAAGCAGCACATGCACACCAATGTTTATAGCAGCACTATCAACAATAGCCAAAGGATGGAAAGAGCCCAAATGTCCATCGACGGATGAATGGATAAAGATGTGAGGACAGGTGAGTCTGTGGCAAGGTAAGCACGGAGGAAAAGATGTGTGTGTGGTGGTGGTGGTGGGGGCGGTGGGGAGTAGGACCTGAAGACACGGGAGGAGAGGGGACAGGTGAGCAAGTAGCTCCTGGGGATCATCCAGGGGAGATACACAGACAGACAGCCAGACAGCTAGACGAGATATAGGGAAAGCTGCCATTTTGAAAATGGAAGATGAAATTCTGGGATGGAGATAGACAGGAAGAAGGAAGATTTTAGAGAGAAATATAGGTAAGAGGAAGGAAAATAATTTTAGCCCTTTTTTTCTTTATCTTTCTTTCTTTCTTTCTTTCTTTCTTTCTTTCTTTCTTTCTTTCTTTCTTTCTTTCTTTCTCCTTCCTTCCTTCCTTCTTTCCTTCCTTCTTTTCTTTCTTTCTTTCTTTCTTTCTTTCTTTCTTTCTCTTCTTTCTTTCTTTCTTTCTTTCTTTCTTTCTTTCTTTCTTTCTTTTTTGAGCACTTAACATGCCCTACCTTTACATACCCAGATAGTGAAGCCGGCCCAGAGAGTTAGGAACTTGCCCAAGGCCACACAGCTAGTAAATAACAGAGTTGGGATTAAGCATGGGTCTGTAAGAAGCCCAAACCTGTGTGCTCAATCCCCACTTTGCATCTGTCCCATCCAGCCTTCCAATCTGCACACTTGGCCCCCAAAGCCCGGCTAGGTAGCCTCCCCAGTCCTGACAGGATCTGGACCAGTCCTGATCCAGCCGCATGGCAGATGAGGTTCCCTGCACTTCTGTCTCAGTCCTGTGATATCCGTGATGACCTGAGGCAGGTTCAGTGCCTAGATCCCTGCCTCCTAGCTCCTGTGCTGTCATCCAGATCTTCCCTTTGGGCCTGCCATCCCCTAGCCTACTGGCTGCTGCTTGCCCATGACCTAAAGCAATCCCGGCACATGCACTTGAGCGAGTACACACACCCTCACTCCCCGGGAGGTGTCTGCCCTGAAGAGAGGAGGTACTGGTTCTAGACAGGGGTCAAGATCCCCATCTGAGAAAATATGAGATGCTAAGGATGGGAGAACTGCCTCAGCTAGAAGTGTCAGAGAACAATGGTCCAAATACAAAGAAAGAAGGTCAAGTCTGAGAGGAGTCAGAGGTGAGAGAGAGGTGGGGGCTCGAGAGCAAGGGTTTGAATCTCAGAAGCCTCAGTCAGTTGAGCATCCGATTCTTGATTTTGGCTCAGGTCATGATCTCACAGTTGGGACACCGAGCCCCACATTGGGTTTCATGCTGAGCATAGAGCCTGCTTAAGATTCTCTTTCTCCCTCTCCCTCTGCCCCTCTCCCCACACACGTGCACTGCCTCTCCCTCCCTCTCTCTCTCTCTCAAAAAAAGCAGGCAATGATAAGATGTTCAACATCATTAGTTATTATGAAAATAGAATTAAAACCATAATGAGTTATAGCCACAAAATTATTAGAATGGCTTTTCCAAACCCTGACAATATCAAGTCTTGACAAGGATACAAAAATAGTATAGCCATTTTGCAACACAGTGTGGCAGCATTTATAAAGTTAGGCACACACTTACCACGTGACCCCTCTTAGGGTTTTAGCCAAGGGAAATGACACATATAACCACACAAAATATAGGTGCATGAATGGCTATGGTGGCTTTTTTCATAATCGCCCCCAACTTGAAACCACTCAAATGTTCATCAGCTGGTGAATGGAGACAAGGTATGCATCAGCCATACAATGAAATACTGTTCAGCAATAAAAAGTAGATGAATTACTGAGGAGCACAACTTCATGTGTGTTGAATACATTATCATAAGTGAAAGAAGCCAAACTCAGAGCTGTACATCAAACAATTCCAGGTATAGGACATTCTAGAAAGGGCAGGAAGCCGTAGGAACAGAAGTCAGATCAGTGGTTTCCAGGACCTGAGTTGGAAAGGAAGAGATTGGCTAGCAGGAGCACGAGGGAGCTTTTTGGGAGGCTGATAGAAGTGTTCCATATTTTGATTGTGGCGGTTGTTACACAGATGTATGAATTTGTCAAAATTCATAGAGGTAGACACTTAACGGGGTGAATTCTTGTGTATGTAAATGATATGCCAATAATCCTGACTTTATAAAAAGACCGTAGAAGGGGACCTATCCAGTGATTTTCAGGTGGCCTCAGACCCTTCATTCCCTAAGCCATTAAGTCAAGACTGGGGAGCTGGTTTTCCGAGTGAAGGACTAAATTATGTTCATCATTAACCCCCATCTCTAGGCGCATTCCCTGTAAATACCATAGATGCACAGTAAAGAAATAAATAAAAACAAATCAGTGAGTGCTTGCAGGAAACCAGAGTAGACTCTGGCGATCTGTGGGTGCCTGTGGACCCTTCCTGGCCTCTCTGCTACTTCCCCCTGCAGGACTCACCTTCCCGCCCCTGGGAATTACCACTCCTCCCTCATCCCATCCCAGGACTGACCGCCGAGAGCCATTTCACACTTTGGTGGCTTTGTACCTGCAAATCCCTGTGCCTGGATCACCCTTCAAGTACCCCCACCCCACCCCTGCACCTGTGGAGAAAGCACACCTCCAGCCCTGGAAACTCCAGCAAATGTCACATCCTGTGTTGTCCCATAGGTGTGTGTGTGCACAAAATAATGCCCTCGTGCGCTGGTGCACACAGGAGGCGCCCAACTGTGCAAAGGATATGCTTGGGCAGGAGACGGCAGGTGGAAGAGAAATTCTCCCCCTCGTGCAAAGCCCATCTCCCCCCTTCCTCCCCCCACCTTAACTGGGATAATAGTACTAGTTAGTATTTGCTGAGTGCTTATTGTGTGTCAGGCCCTATTCTAAAGCACTTTGCCGGTAGAAATCCATGTTATCCTCCCAATAACCCTACACACTATTCTTATTCCCACTATACAGATGTAAGGACTGAGATACAGAGAGGTTGTGGTGGGGGGTGTGGTTGCACACACAGGCAGTGAGGAAGGAGGACTTGAAGTCTACCTACACTACAGGGATCCTGGCCTGGAGGGAAGGACTAGGAGGCCCTAGATGAAGGTCCAGCTGGCCCCTGGTCCTTGCAAGGCTGCAGCCAGAGTGTGATAGGCAGTGAAGCTGGAGCAGGGTCTGGACACAGCAGTGAGGACTGTGATCCCTGGGCTGGGCTCCACAGCCTTGGACACTGTCCAGCCCCTGCCATGTGGGGTCCCCCTGGCTGGGATGGGCAGTGGGGCAGGCTGGCCTCTCAGAGGTCTAGGATCCTCAGCCTCCCACTGCCTCTTGGGCAGCAGTGACTGGCCCCTCCTCTCCCTTCCTCCCCCACCCCTCACCCCCTCCCTGAATCATAAAACCAGACCCCAGTCCTGACTATTTCTCAATCCCTAAAAGCCCAGTTCCTGTGGGCAGCACTCGACGCGCCTGCCCCTCTCCTTTCCGCACTTCAAGGGAAAGACGAGATCTTGCACAAGGTCCCCTGTGTCTGCCTTCCACCAGGGAAGCCTGACATGGAGCCTCTCCGCCTGCTCATCCTGGTGGCCGTCACAGGTAGGAGCCCGTCTTGCCACTGGCCAGGCCTTCTCTCCTTCCCCTTCTTGAGTATCCAGTGGGTGGGTGGGCGGGCAGCCCTGGGCCCAACTATAAAGGCGGCTGACGTCCTCGGCATGGTCTGCACCCCGCTTTTCCCCACTCACCCCGCATTCTTCATACTCTCCCTCCCTCCCCGGGAGGAGAACCCACTGTCTGACTCTTCATGCACGTGGGAGTATGAGGGGCTGCTGGATTCTGGCCACAAAGAAAAGGAAGGAATTCTGATGGTGGTACCTCAGGCACTAGGTAGCAGTTGGGGGAAGTTTGGGGGGGCACTGGTAAGAGCCCTGAAGATGAGGCACCACTGGCCCCGGAGGAATGGCAGGGTGGGAGGGAAGAAAGAGAGGAGGAAAGCAACCCGTAGCTGAGGATGTACATCTTGTGCTGACGTGAAGGTCCTCTTGTTCTCAGGCCTGGAAGGGAGATGGGGGGTTGACACCCCAGGTTCTTGCACACAACTACCTCTTTTCATTGGGGTAAGGTGCCTCTTGCTCCCCTAGGGCAACAGGCAAACATGGTGAGCAGAGGGGCTGTCCCAGCCGAGCCCTGCTCCTGAGGCTTCTTAGCGGGGAGTGGTGTGGGGGACGATGGGGGGCTGCCTGGAGGCAGAGGGATGCCCCCTCCCTCTTCCCTCAGGTCTCTCTGCTTCAAAAGGCAGGCCACCTGCCCCCTAATCTTGTCTTCCAAGTCTCTTTTGCCATATGGTTGCGGATGGGGTAAGGGAGGACCAAGAGAGGGGAAGTCGAGGCAGAGGGCTCCGGACGATACCCCCTGCAGCCCCTGCCCTGGCAATAGACCACACTTTAAGCCTATCTCCCCCACCCCAAGACGCGTCCCCAAAATAGCAGCCTCATGTCTCCCCCCAAAATAGCTGAGATGAGTCTCTCCTGAAAGGGGAACAAAGCCACAGAAATAGGGAAGCTGGGAACTGAAGGTCAGAAGGAGGAGATGGCAGAGCCAGGGCCCACGTGGGCCGCTGCAGAGTGAGCACGAATGGCCAGGGCAGGGAGGCGGGTATCCAGCCCAGACCCGAGGGGGCCACTGGCCCCGCTACCTTGAGACGGAGAGCCTGGAGGAGAGGCCTTGGTCCCATGTGATAGGGATAAAATGGGCGGAAGAGAACCGGAGGGAACTTCAAGGCCAACGTCTCTGGAAATAGGTCCAGAGAGGGACAGTTCTTTAAAAATGCCCAGCAAGTCCAACGGTGTTAAAGCCAGACTGGGGACCTGGGTTTCATGGTGGACTGTGCGCCTTCTCCCAACTTATACAGGAAGCTGAGCTCCTTAAGGGCAAGACTTCTGTCTCCTTGTTCACTGCGCACAGTAGGTGTTCAATAAACGTTTGGTGAATGAGCGAAGAGTGAGTGAATGTCTCCTCCCCAGAGCTGTCCCGAGCCCACAACACCACCGTATTCCAGGGCATGGCGGGCCGGTCCCTGCAGGTCTTCTGCCCCTACAACTCCTTGAAGCACTGGGGCAGACGCAAAGCCTGGTGCCGCCAGCTGGATGAAGAGGGCACGTGCCAGCGGGTCGTCAGCACCCACCGCTCGTGGCTGCTGTCTTTCCTGAAGAGGTGGAATGGGAGCACAGCCATCGTGGATGATGCCCTGGGGGGCACACTCACCATTACGCTGCGGAATCTTCAAGCCCACGACGCCGGCCTCTACCAGTGCCAGAGTCTCTATGGTGATGAGGCCGACACCCTCAGGAAGGTCCTGGTGGAGGTGCTGGCCGGTGAGTGGGTGGCTGACTGCACCTCTAGGCCACCCCTGGGCTGGGACTGTGTCTCCAAGGTCTGGGCACAGGACTGCCCTCTCGGCCACCCTGGGGAAGCCCATGGTGCAGATCTTGCCTTCCCACTTGAGGGCCCCTGTGGATGGTCGTGCAGGTTACTCACTGCGCAAGGGGACTGCATCCAGCCCTGGCGCCCCGCTCCAGGCTGCACTCCCTGCATCGCTTACAGGAAGGATTCTGGGTTCTAATTTGCACAAGGCACCCAGTGAGCTGCTTGCACTCCTGCCTCTCCCCATAGCTTTATCCATTCGGCATCCAGTTGGGATGTGAGCACTGTACAGTGGTCCTTAAGGAGTGAGTGGTGGGAGGTTCGTTTACTCCCTCACCCAATTATCCAAAGGACCTGCAAACATAAATCAAGCACTGACCTGGTACAGAAAACAAGCCCTACGAAGGGACACTGCCTGTGACCCTGGGCCATGTGCTTCGTCTCTCCGGGCCTCCATTTCCTTATCTTTAAATGGAGATGATGATGTTTGTCCCGCTGCCCCCACCGGGCTCCCAGGGCGTATCAGTGAGGCGACAGAGTTAAACATGCTTGGGGGTAAGTGACAGCCCACACCCCAGCCTCCTGCTGCTGAGCTGACCTGGGATCCTCATGCCAGGTGACACAGGGTGGCAGTGGGGGTCCCCCCCGCCCCAGGCTTTGCACAGGGATGCCCTCCAGGAAAGCCTTCTGCCTGTGTCTCCAGAACACTATGTATCCCAAAGGAGAACGAATCTGGGGGTTCAGGTCCCCTTTCTGACTCTCCCTCTTCTCAAATCCTCCCCCACCACATGGCCCCTTATGATGGAAATGAGCCATTCATCGAAGGTCTAAGGTGGGGAGGGGAGCGGAGACGGTTTGCCCTAGACCCAAGCCCCATGGACACCACTTTTTTACATGCAAAGGTGGCAGTAGGGGCCAAGGAGACACAGATTTTCAGCCCTATTAGGGCCTAAGCCTCAGCCAACTCCCAAGAGGGTGGCAGGAAAATAACATTATAATAATAATACTCCATGGCTGGTGTAGACAGCTTGACAGTTCACACAGAACTTTCAAATACATCCATTCATCCATTTGACCTTCTCAAAGACCCTGTGTGTTGGGGGTTGGGACTTGTAGTTTCGGCACTTAGCCATACAGGATGATCTCACTGAATTCTGCAACACTATCACCCCACTTAACAGGTGAGGAGACCGAGGCTCAGAGAGGTTAATGACCTGATCTGCTCCAGGCCAGAGCCTAGGGGGCCTCGTGGCATCCAGATGGGTGCTCCCCACTGTGACTGGCTGCCTCAAGGAGGAGGGGCTAGAAGCTCATAGGCTCTGTCTCCCATAGACCCCCTTGATCACCTGGACCCTGGAGGTCTCTGGATCCCTGAAGAGTCCAAGAGCTTCGAGGATGCCCAGGTGGAACGCAGCATGTCCAGGTACAGAGGTGGGGCAGACTTCCACCCTGCAGAGCCCAGGCATGGGATGGGGGCTGGGGTCCTAGAGCTACAAATCCCAAGAAAATTAGAGCATGAAAATGGGCCTGGAGATGATCTGTCTGAACACCCCTCCGACCAGCCATTGCGTGTTGGTGTGGCCCTGCCGGTTGTTAACATGCTGAAATTCTTTTTTTATACATAGCTGCTGCTCCAAGACTCCTGAATGGTCAGCCTCCCATCCCTTCCCTGGCCACCCTTGGACATCCCCACAATTCAGCAATAATAAGGGTTTTAGGACAAAACTGGGACCCCATCCCCATACCTGCTCCTTTGGTAGGATCAGCTCTGATTGGTTCATTCCTGTGTACTGGTGTTAAAATACTGTTAGTATAACCATGGAGTGCACATGTGCACACACACACACACACACACACACACCCCCCAGACTATACTATTATGCACAGCAGGAAACTGCCCAGCAAGGGAAGGTGATGTGTTTAAACGCACTCAGCAGGTAGATCCGTACCTAGAACTCAGGTCTCCTGACTACAGGCTCCCTCAAGCCTCATCCCAGGGATGGTGCTGGGTGGGGAGCTATTCTAGGCCCCTGAAAGCACCTGGTATCTCCCCGGTCCTTCTTGGTGGGCAGACTCCAGTGCGTAGGCCACCCAAGGTCTCCCTCATGTCCTCCTTGTGTCTTCAAGGGGTCTCTCAGAAGAGGATATCCCCTTTCCACCCACTCCCATCCTTTTCCTCCTGGCCTGCATGTTTCTGGGCAAGCTTTTAGCAGCCAGTGCTCTCTGGGCTGCGGCCTGGCATGGGCAGAAACTGGGGACGCCCCGGGCCGGTGGGCTGGACTGCAGCCGTGACCCAGGTTACCAGCTCCAGACCCTAACAGGTGAGCTTCCAGAGCGCAGTGGTGGATGGGGGTGGACTGGGCAGGGGTGGCGAGGTGGGGCTCAGAGGGGCTGTGTGAGCACGCGGTCGGTTGCAGGGCAGAGAGACACGTGAGAGAAGACCCGGCATGGGAAGAGAGGTCCCGGGAGAGGTCTGCTGGGACCACCCCGGCCTGCACACCTGCCCCTCAGCCACCAAGACTCATGGTTCTGCTTTGGTGAAAGGTCACCCTGCCCACACCCTCCTTCCCCTGGCCCCTGGAAACAGAGGTGTGTGTGTGTGTGGGGGGGGGACACTTGGGAAGTGGGAAGGACATTCACCAACTTGTAGGCATTGGTTATTAAACACTCTCACAAACAAATCCAAGACTTCTCTTTGGCTACCAGGCTAGGAGAATGAATCTGGACGAGGAAAAGACAAAAGGTCTGCCTCCTTGGGGCCTCGGGTCTTAGGCTATCGCGTCTCTCTGTTCTCCCCGCCTCCAAACTGCCCATCTTTTGCTTTTCCTCGCTCCCTTCCCTAGATCTAATTGCTGGATCCTGCCTCCTTGTCTGGGATTTCTCTAGCATCCAGGCTGCTGCCCCTCTCCTCCATTTGCCTCCCACCTGTCAGTTCCCGAGGATTATTGCGGCCCACCTCCCCCACCCGGCAGTCCATCTAACGCCCAGCTGACTCATCGACTCGCTTCCCCAGACCTCTGCTTTCCGCGTGTTACTTCCCCTCCAGGGGAACACCCACGGCTGGCCTCATGGAGTGCAGCATACCAGAGCCGGGAACTACTGGTCTGAGCCCCTCACTGCACAGAAGGGAAACTGAGGCTCGCGAGGGAAAGATGTCACCCCAAGTCCCCAGTAGAGCCTGGAAGTGCAAATTTCACTTCGTGTTCACGTTGCCCTTCCCTCT
Organism: Prionailurus bengalensis; assembly: GCF_016509475.1. Taxonomy (NCBI): domain Eukaryota; kingdom Metazoa; phylum Chordata; class Mammalia; order Carnivora; family Felidae; genus Prionailurus; species Prionailurus bengalensis. The sequence goes on along the minus strand of NC_057349.1, from coordinate 39,006,121 downwards.
AGCTCCATCCTACTCATTTATTTCATGAGAAAATGGATATGTTCTGCGCCAGGTACCATTCTGAGGGCTGGAGACAAGCGAGAACCAAACAGGCAAAGATTCCTGCTCACACAAGGTCCCCGAACCCGGGGAAGGGGAGGGAGACAGACACAAGTCAGTCAGCCAGATGGTATGCTGAAGGGCAAAAGTGCCCAGGAGGAAACGACCAGTGAAGCCAGGCTAGGCGCACTGGGGGTGCACAAGGGGCAGGGATGATGTAATTTAGAGGGCAACAGAAGGAATCTGCGTAGGAGAACCACATCAGGGGGACAGGACCAGGCCAGAGGGACTCATCTCTCCCTGGGGCACACACACACCACTGTGGCCCGAGTGAGGGGAGTGGGGATGCAGACTTGCCCAGGGAGGGCTGCGGGGGGAGGAGCCCATTCTCAGGCTTTCTGTCCTGGGCCTCTGTGAGGTGGAAGCCTGGGACCCTCTGTGGCCGTGGCCACAAGTGGCAGCTTTGCTCCCCACCATGGGCTTTCGGATCGTTGGGAAGGACCCCCGATGCAGCCCTCGTGCCCAGCCTCATGTGCACACATCACTCCCCGGAGCCAGTCTTGCCCAGCCCTGCCTGGCTCACTCCCCGCAGATGCTGGGCCAGGCTGTGTGTCCCAGGCCCTTAGACTCAGCCGCACGTGAAGCTTTCTCATCGTGTCCCAGGCACTGGTCTCCTTCCCGCAGACCCGAGGCACTGTCTAGCGGCCAAGATGCACGGCTCCCCCAAGCCTGGCACGAGAACGTGTCTGCAGTTCCCCTGTTCTTGGGAGCTTGGCCTTTTCTCTTTCTTCCTCCCCCACATTGGAAACGTCCCCCTGGGGACTTGGATCACCACTGGGATCCCCTGCCTTGGACTCTCTGGGGTGCACACTGGACTGAAGGGGGGAATCAGGTAATTTAGTTTCAAATTTAAGCTTTGCCTCCTACTAAGAAACCCCTCTGAGCCCCAGGGTCCTCACCCAATAAAAACACAGAACAGGGGCACCCAGGTGGCTCGGTCAGTGAAGTGCCTGGCTCTTGATTTCGGCTCAGGTCATGATCTCACAGTCATGACATTGAGGCCCGCATTGGGCTCTGTGCTGGGCATGGAGCCTGCTTAAGATTCTCCATCTCCCTCTCTCTTTACCCCTTCCCCCTCCTCAGAAATCAATCAATCAAACAAACAAAAAACAAACAAACGAGCAACCCTGCTTTGCTGAAGTTTTGTGAGGTTGAAAGAAATACCATTAATGAAAGTCCCAGGGCCGATGTCTGGTGCAGAATAGGTCCCGAATAAACACTGGCTTCCTTCCTCTTCTCTAATGCCCACCTCCCTGAGGCCAGGATCCTGCCTGGTCACCTCTGTCCTTTGTACCCAGTGGTGGACCCTTTTAGGCACTCAGTCAAATACTGAGGACAGGTCTCGCTTCACAACACTTCTGTGGACTGTTAGTGTAATGACTTACCCGCAAGGAAATCAAAGAAAGCCTGATATGTACTGGCAGGACAGATATAAGCATTTCCACATCACCCACGAGGCTGACCCACCTGTCTGGTTTGCCCAAGACTTTGCCAGTGTATCACCAAAGACCCATATCTCCCAGGAAAATTCCTAAGTCTGGGCAGACGGGACAACTGGTCACCCTCTCACCACTTCCAGCTTAACACACTGTCTGGCTTTCTCAGGCTCCTGTTCCCAGTTCCCATTGGCAACTTCCTTGTTCCTGAAGGAAGGAGAGAGCAGAGAGAAGGAAGGAGCAGAGAAGGGAGGGGAGAGGAAGGAGGGAGGGTAGTTTCTTTAGCCCCTTTCTAGGTGTGATGTCTAGGTCAGGCGCTGGCTGCCCCTTCCAGACATCCTCACCTTACCTGCCTTTGTCTCTCTGAGCACCAGTGCTCCCCCTGGAGTCCCAGATCAGGAGGTGTATCGTCCACGTTCTGTGCAGGGTCCCCACACCCCAGTTCTGCACAGGGGGACATGAATGGGGGCCAGATGTTTCCTGTGTGGGCAGTTGGTTCCTGTCATGGCAAAGGAACCCCAAATTATGAAGCTTGGAGTTTACACACGGCATCTGGCACATTGGCCCATCTTCCTCTCTGGAGAGACAGATAGTAGATAGATAGATAGATAGATAGACTGATAGATACATAGATAGATAGATAGATAGATAGATAGATACCTTTACTCTGGAAGGTAAACAGATCTTCTCTAGGGACGGGGGTGGGGGTATAAGCAAATCCCTCAGGAGCTGGTACCCTCTCTCTAGCTTCCAAAGCACGCTTGCTATTTGATAACCATCGAACAAAGCTTGATCAGTGCCCAGACCACACAGAACCGTGAAAATATCCATGGAGAATGATCTCCCCACAGAGAGGATAGTGCATTCGTGAAACAAAAATAATATGCTGTAAAAAAAGTTTGGAGAATAAGAAATCTTGTAAAGTGAAAATGCCAAGGCATAAAAATGTAAAAGGGATGAGAGAAAAAGATGAGGGTACCTTCTGGAAATCAGAACGCAATGGACAAAATGATGGGAAAAGAGAGAAAAGTTGTGCAAAGGGGATGAGTACATGAGGTTCAATACCCAACTCATTAAGGGGTTCCAGAAAACAGGGGGAAAGAAGAAAATGGAGCATAATTATCAAAGGGTTGATGCAGTTGCCAGAGCCGGAGAGCGTGGGTCCACACCAGCAGGGGCTGGAGGGCACCCAGCACAGTAAATGAAGACCGGCCCCATCCAGGGCGCCACCAGGGTGGGGTCTCTGGGTGTGAGGTCGTGTGGCAGGATTGGACAGTCCCCTGAGGGCTTGGCCGGTGCACTCCTTACAGAATTTAGAACCCAAATGGCCCTTCACCTTCCTCCTTCACAGCTCTGCATCCTCAGATTCTATTTCTGGAAGACCCCGAGGATCATCTGCCTCCCCTGCTTCCCAGTTTCCACCATCCTCCTGTCACCTCATCCCTTAGCTGGGCCCCAGGATCCCAGGTCCCACCTGTCCTTGGGGCTTCTTCTCACCCTTCCTCACCCACCCCTGCCTCCTCTCAGGCTCGGTTCCCAAGTCCAGAAGCAGCCAGGCTTTGGAAAGGTGCCTTATCCCCACCCGTGGAGGGGCCCCCAGTGTCCGCCTCCCACCCCACAGCGGCTGAGAGCCCCACGTGACTGTCCAAGGCAGATGTTTCCTGCTCCCTGGGGAATGCTGTGTCAGTGGCCAGGCCAGCCGCAGAGCTGACATCTCCCTGACCCGCCATGGGCCTCAACCTGCTCATGCTGTTGCTGGTGGGACTGGCAGGTAAGGTGAAGCGGGTGGGCTCTGGGCCCCATGGGCTCCGCTTGGTGCCCAGGAATAATTGACATCATGGTGGCACCAGCAGCATATATGTAGGGCCCTGAAGGGGGACCTCTAGGCCCCTGTGCCCCTGTGGCAAGTGGGTGGGCTGGAAAGTTCCCGGGGCTCCTGCCCCGCATAACCACATCCCTTCCTTCCCCAGGCCAGGCCTCCACCAGCTTCCCGGAGGTGCTGCAGGCCCCCGTAGGGGGCTCCATTCTGGTGCAGTGCCACTACCGGCTCCAGGACGTCAAGGCTCGGAAGGTGTGGTGCCGATTCCTGCCCGATGGGTGCCAGCCCCTGGTGTCCTCAGCTGTGGATCGCGGAGCCCCGGCGGGCAGGCGCATGTTTCTCACGGACCTGGGGGGCGGCCTGCTCCAGGTGGAGATGATTACCCTGCGGGAGGAGGACACCGGCGAGTACGGCTGCGTGGTGGAGGGGGCGGCGGGGACCCAGACGTTGCACAGGGTGGCCCTGGTTGTGCTCCCTCCAGGTGAGTCATTCTAGGCTGGCCATTGCCCCTCCCCGCCCCCACCTGCTGCTCTCCGTCCTTGGGGAATGGGGACCCTTGGGGGCAGGGGAGGGGGGAAGGGGGCGGGGCGGGGAATTGGAAGAAGAGAGTTTTGACAGCACCCCGGGAGCGGAAGCAGAACTGGGTGAGCAGTCAGAGATAAACTAGCCAGACGGTGGGTCCCTTCCCCCTCCTGCTCTAGCGGGGGGGGGGGGGGTTCCCGGCTGAAAGGCATGTCCTCACCCATGGCCTTGGCCCGCCTCATCCCGCGTTTTCAACATACTTGATGCTTTTTTTTTTTTTCCTTAGAAAGGTTTTAAACAAAGTTTTTTTTTTTTTAATTTTAAAATGTTTATTTTTGAGAGAGAGAGAGAGTGACAGAGCGTGAGCAGGGTCGAGAGGCAGAGAGAGAGGGAGACACGGAATCAGAAGCAGGCTCCGGGATCCGAGCTATCAGCGCAGAGCCGGACGCGAGGCTCAAACCCACAAACTGTGAGATCATGCTATGAGCCTAAGGCGGGCGCTTAACTGACTGAGCCACCCAGGCACCCCTTAAGCAAAGTTTTAATTTGGGCATTTATCAACTGGAATTTGTTTTTTAAATCTCCCAGTTTATTACTCCCGCTCTAATGGGCTTGATGGCTTAAAATGACTGAATTCGGATTTTATTGAATTTTATGTCTTCACTGAGCATCTAGGATGTGCCTCACCTACACGCAGGCGCATTCGGTAGCTGGATTACTTCAACTCCTTTAGTTTACCATGAGAAAAGTGTCACTCCTGGTCCCTCCAGGGTTGTCAACCCCTATCCTCGGGAGAGAAAGTACTTTTATATAGGCTGTGGTTTTCTCTCCCAGCCGACAACTTTCTAATGTCTAAGCATTTATTAAAAGAAAATTTTAAAGTAGGAGAAAGAATTTTCCAGAGAAATTGGATGTCGTAAAACAAAAACAATCTTTTGGAGGGAAAACGGCCAGCTTCCTGCCGAAATGGAGCCTGCTGTACCTTTCTCTTAGGAATGACGATGTCTTTTTCGCCTTCACGGCTTCCTTTCTCAAGTAATTTGCACCCAAGCCCCAAATAAGGAAATGAAGAAAGGCACTTTCCCTGCTCGCGTTTTTTTTCCCCACTTGTTACTTATGAGGACGGACTAAGGTCCTTAGAATCCCTCTCATCTCCGGTCCATGATTATTACTTTACATTGTAAAGTGTACATTGTAAAGGACTGTTGGTCCTAGTCTTCTCCTGTCCTCCTCCTTCCTTGGCACCGTAAGGTCTGGTAACTCGAGCCTGTAGGACAAGATGCACTGGGGAGAGGAGCAGGTGCTGGGGACCCGACAGCTGTAGATGCTCAGGTGGATGCTCAGGGCTGGGTGGTGGAGCATGGCTTTCAGAGAGGGTGTGGGTGGCTTAAATGGCACTAGGTGGGCAGGACGCATGCAGGAAGATGGGAGACACAGCATCTCCAGATCCTGGTTTGGCTTGGTGGGGGGGTGGGGATGGTAAGCCTCTGAGAAGAAGGAAGACCACACCTGCTGAGAGTCTAGAAGGACTGGCCAGGTTCCCAAGACAGATCATCCGGCCCAGAGAAACCAGGCCTGAGTCTGACAGCCAGAGAGGTTGAGCACAGTGGTGTAGGGACAGTAGAAGCCTTGTCACAAAACTGAGTCTGGGGGTCCAAGCGAGGCTCTCAGCAAGGGTACCTTGGCATTGTGTCACATTAGGGGTGACCCTAGAGTTCCTTAGATCCTGAGGGCAGAGCTTGGGTTGCCCCCCTCCCCCGCCCCCGGCTTGCAGGGGGTCACACGCTTGCAGGTAGGTAGAGAAGTCTAGCGGGCTTTGCCCCTTTAGAGACCTGTGGATGAGCGACAGGAGCAGGGTTGTCACTGCGGGATAAGAGTGGAGAGCCTATGCTGCGGTGGGGGTGGGGAGGTGGGTGCAGATTACCCAGTGTGTGGTTCCGCATAGGCTGAGCAGCCCGAGAGGCCAGGGAGAGGCCAGCAGGTGAAGAAGGAAAGCAGGGGCAACAGTTGGTGGTGGAGGGGAAAGAGGGCCCCATCACAATCGGGTAAAGACAGAAAGAATCCACCTCTGATCTCCAGAACGAGGGCCCCTAAGGAATATGCCAAGCCCCCATTTGTGTTTCTCGCTTGGAACCTCTCCTTCCTTAGCCCCACTCCCCCAGTCCCTCGGACCTCAACAGGCCCGCGACCCTATCCACACTGGGTATGTGCTCATGACTGTTTCCTTCTGACTCAGCTCCTACCCCGAAAGAGGAGGAAGAGAACTATAAGGTTGGGAGTCTGGCTGACGGCCCCTTCTCAGACACCATGGGCAGTGCCAGCCCTTTGGAACCCAGCCAGGATGAGAAGAGGTACTGAGAAGAGCTGTATTCGGGGTCCGGGAAAAGGCTGGTGGTGGGAAAGGGTGGGAAAGGCTTATTCAGAGCCCCAGGCTAACTCAAAGGGAAACCTCACAGTTCCTTCCACCTCTGGAGAACTTCCGATCAGGCAGGAGGTCAGGCAGACCCTCCTGTCCCACCTCCCCCCCACCCCCAGTTCAGCAATGGCCCCTTTATGCCCGCGGGTCTCCAGCCAGGATAACCTGAAAATGTGTTTCTCTTCTTCCCTGCCTATGTCTGCCCTCCTAATTCCACCCCCCAAATCCTCTTCTCCCAACCATGGCTCACCGAGAATTGCACCTTTCTGCTACTGCTCCCGGGCTCCTGGTGAGCAGCTTCCTGCCAAGTTCAGGCTTAAGCTCCCCTATCCCTTTGTATCCTTCAGCATCCCCTTGATCTGGGGCGCTGCGCTCCTGCTGGGCTTGCTGGTGGCAGCAGCCGTGCTATTCGCTGTGATGGCCAAAAGGAAAGGTAGGTAGCAGTCTACCTGCACACCCCAGCACAGCCCCTGCTGGTCCTGAACCAGCCAGTCTTGTAGACAGTGTCGGGAGTCTAGTTCTGCTTCCCCTATAGACGGGCTTGTCTGGGCTTTAGGGAGGCCCCCAGGCCCTAGAAGTCCCCAGTTGAGGGGTGGATGGGAGGAAGGAGACTCAGTGAGAGCCAGCCTGGGGACAGACAGGAATTGGACAGGGTGGACCAGTGGAATAGAGACAGGTGACTGGAGATGGTGGGGGAAGGGTCTCAGGAGACAGGCTGAATGTTGAGGTGGGTTGGAGGAAGCTGGAAGCAGTAAGTGGGTGGGTGGGGTCTCCTGGCAGGCCGGGGTGCAGCTGGTGTCTGGTGGGAGTAGACTGGAGAGTCTGGACTAGGAAAGAGGCTTCTGAAGGGAGTGAGGAATGGGCACTGAGCCAATACAGGAAGCAGACTGTGCTGCCGTCCTCTGTCCTCCCAGGGACCAGGCTTGGTGTCTGTGGCCAATCTCAGAGCAGCAGAGTTTCAGGCAAGGTAAGAGGCATCTGTGGGCCCCCAGCCAAATTCCGCAGACCTTCCTCTCACTGAGAGGTCCCAGGATGAGGGGGTGGTGAAAGACTGGGACCCAGTCAGAGTCCAAACCCTCTTCCTTAATGCTGTGAACTTGGTGCCAGTGGTCTTCTGCCTTCCTATCTTGGTATTTCACCCTCTCAGATTTGGGGAGAAACTTGGGGCTTGAAAATCTTCAAAGTGAAGCCTTCTTGCCCACTGACATCCTCAGGATTTGAGAGACAGATCCAGTGTGGTCCTGGACTTCCCCGCAGAGGGAACTGGGGCAGAAGAAGGCATACTCTCTGCCTCATTTGTCTGCTTTTGTTACAGGCCTCCTCCTCAGTGGTCCACCACATCAGTGACTCTGGCCTCGGAGTTGATTTTCCATCGGACATACCGTATGCTAGGCTCGACTCGCCACCTTCCTTTGACAATACCACCTATAGCAGCCTACCTTTTGATCCCCCATCAGAGGACTCTCCATCCCCAGCCCAATCCTCATCGCCCCCTCTGCCTCCTAAAGTCCTGATGTACTCTAAGCCTGTGACATATGCCACAGTTATCTTTCCTGGAAAGGACAAGGGTGGAGGGGCCACCTGTGAGCCAACCCAAGATCCACTGCCTAGCCAAACGCCACCCAGCTAAACTGTTCATCATACTATTTACCACAGAGACCATCCCCAGAGTTCTATGCATCCAGCCAGCCAGCCCATACCCTAGATCCTTAGTATATCAGAACAGCTAGGGACTTTAGGATCTAATCTAACATCTTGACTTTTCTGATGTGTAAAGTGATACTTATATATGATTGAGGTATCCTAGGAATGAAACCCCCATGCTGGTTCCTCTGCCCTTAAACCACTGAGCTAAATAAACTCTGAATGATAATATATGAGCTCTTGATAGTTGATGGGGAAAGAAAGGGCCTGAGTTTGACTATTCACATGGCCTGGGAACTCTAAAGATTCTAGTCCAGAGTTTGTGCTATGATTTCCTGCCTGTCCTGCCAGTGAGGGCATGGTTTCATTCCTGGTCAGAATTCCGGGATGCAGTCTGATTCAAGGGGCACCAAGAAGGCATCTTCGAATGTATTTCCTGCCTTTCTCAAGATACCTGAAAGTACAGATCCATTAGCTTGAGTCTAGAAATCTCTTCTGCCTTCTGCTCTGCACCTTGTAAACAAGTGGTACCTTATGACGTGATGACATAAGATGGGAGGAAGGGGATAATGATAAATTAAGACTCAGGACAGATGGGGTGGGAAAGATGGAGCTGAGGAGTAAGATCAGAAACTGAAATAAATTCCAAGTCTGTTCCTTGGCAGCACAAAGGATTTCCAAGCACCAGGAGATAAGAGACCTTTGCAGACATGTTTTATCAGAGCTGGCTCTCTCTCAGCTGGGTGGACATCCGGTAGCACTGTTCCCTTTGGCCTGAAATTTGGGGCCTGGGAAGAGCCTGGTGGAGAAAAAGCATGGCATGGGAAGAAGGGGAATGAGTGGTAAAGGTGTGGCCGTTGTTAAGTGTACATGAAAACTAGTCCAGGCTGGGGGTAGAAGGGCCTTTAAGGTCTCTGTCAGGATTTCTTCTGAAATTGTTCAATTTGGAAATATTTGCCCATATTGAGATGAGAGACAGGTGGGGAGGATGAGGTGCTTGGGAACCAAGTCTTCTTATAATCATGGAGAGCTAGGCATAAAGAGGTTGTCACTATTGGAGGGGCCCGGAATTCGGTATAGGTACCTGAGGAGAGGGGACAGGCAGGGCCTGGCTCCAGCTGAGGAAGTCTAGTGATGCTATTTTCAGGGAGCTCTGGCAGGATATTTGGAGCTTCCCCTGATAGTCTCAGCCTGTGACAGAACCTAAATGTACTTCCATCCCTTGTGGAGGCAGCAGCTGCCCACCAATCAACTAAGCCCTCACTTTCCCTGGATAAGATGCTGGTGGTGGTGGGGGTGGGGGTTGCCTGCTGTGGAGGAGGGGTGGTCAGGGTGGGGAGAGAATATAGGGGAAGGTCAGGATAAAGTCTAAAAAGAAGGCCTGTGGGAAAAACCCTGGTCTGAACATAGTGTGAACTTTTTGGAGCCTGACAGAAGTAAATGTATATTTAACAACACAAAGAAAAATACTAAGATCCATTGGTTGGTAGAGAAAACAGAGGAGAAGGGGAAATATATGAATTCCATCATTGCTTAGGGTAGAAGTCTATGAATACCAACCCAAATCTCCTTTATAAAAGTAACTTCTGAGATGAAAATACGGATCTTCTACATTTTATCATAAGAAACACATGAAAACAAAGAAAATGCAGGTGACATGACCAGCCCATTGCTTCATATCAGAAACCTTTGGAATGCAGCTAAAGGAGTTCTCAGAGGAAAAGTCATAGCCTCAACAATAAGAACTAAGCATCTTACTCAAATTGCTAGTTCATTTTAAAGGAGAAAAGTTATATAACTAATACACAAATAAAAGAGCTTATTCTTTGAAATGAAATATAAGAGACACTGTTAGCTAACTTACTCAAAAAGAAGGATGAAATATGAAATGACAAGGGGGAAATAATCACAGATATAAAGACAAAGAAAAAAAATAATGAGAATATTTTGTGGTGCTGGTGGTGGTTAGGGTGGGAGGAATGAATATAGAGAAAGCCTGAAATAATTTTTTGGGGTGATTGAAATGTTCTCTGTTACAACTGTGGTAGTGGTCACATGGGTGTATATATTTGTCAAAAGCTACCATTAAAATAGGTGCACTTTCTTTTATATAAATTATGTTTTGATGAAGTTAATTAAAAAAAATACTTGAAAGACCACTGGGGAATATTTAAAATAATCTTAGAGAAGAAAATGCTCTTTATTACACAAAACTCAGAAGCCATAAAAAAATTCATACATACTTTAAAACTGACACATTAAAATAAATTAAGAAAAGACTGATATCTTTTTCTTCATGACAAAAGCACAATACACAAAGACAAAACACAAAATGAAGAAAAATTCTGCAACTCATACAAAGGCAGAAATCTCATTTCTTGAATACTTATAAATCAATTAAAATAATAGGTTATGGTCACAGGATATATACATATAGCTCACTAAAAAAAGGAAATATAAACAATAAAGATGTTTAACTTCATTGAAGGGAAATGCAATTTAAAAGTACATTGAGAATGATTTAAAAGAAAATGGTTTAAGAACTCAGAAAATTCTCTCTTCCATAAAAGCAACAAGAAAACTGGCAAAAATAGTCAGAATCAACCTTGTTAGAGCTCTGGAAACCAATGCCTGCACCAACCCAAGGAATCTATCCTTATGAAAATTGGCTTTTTCCACATCGTATCTGATTCAAAACACAACTTCATAATGCAATACTTACACATCTGTGTTGATAGGCACACCATTTATTAAGATGTAACTTTTATAACACTTATAATTTGTAAGAGTGGGGAGGGAATGGGGCTATATAGGAGCAAAGTCTTGTATATTGTTGAAATTAAGTTGGTATACATGTAAACTAGATTGGTTTAAATTAAAATGTTAATTGTAATCCCTAGAGAAAGGAAAAAAACCTCAAAAACATAGTAAAAGAATGACAAGGGAATTAAAATGAAATTAAAATTATGTATTTAATATAACAGAAGACAGCAGAGGAAGAGAGGGGCAACAAAATATAAGACAGGTAGAAAACAAATAATAAGATGGAAGACATAAATCCTATCTTATCAGTAGTTACATGGAATGTAAATAGATTAAACACTCCAATTAAAAGCCAGAGATTGACAGAATGTATTAAAAAACACATGATCCAACTATATGCTTCCTAAGAGACAAACTTTGGATTCAAAAATATGAGTAGGTTCAAAGTAAAAGGATGGAAAAACATGTACCATGCAAACTAGCTAAAGAGAGGTGGAGTGACTATATTAATGAAGACAAAAGAATATTTTATAATGATAAAAAAGTCAACCCATCAAGAAGATATAACAATTATAAATACATATGTACCTAATAATAGCATTTCAAAAGACATAAAGCAAAACTGACAGAACTAAAAGTATTAAGTTGTAGATTAAATAGTAATAGCTGTAGATTTCAGTATCACACTTTCAGCCACCGATAGAACAAGGTAGGTAGGTGGAAGATTGGCAAGGAAATAGACATGAACAATACTATAAAAAACTAGACTTAACAGACATCTGTAGAACACTCCACCCAACAACTGGAAAATACAATACACATTCTTCCACATATACATACAACATTCTCCAGTATAGACCATATATCTGACCATAAACAAGTTCTCGATACATTTAAAAGGATTGAAATCATACAAAGTATGCTTTCAGACTACAATGGAATGAAATTAGAAATAAATTACAGAAGTAAATTTTGGAAACTCACAAATATGTGGAAATTAATACACTTCTAAATGACAAATGGGTCAAAGAAGAAATCACAAGAGAAATGATAAATTCTTTAAGATGAATGAATACAAAACATGATATAACAAAACTTAGGGGAGTCAGCAAAACCAGTTCTTAGAGGGAAATTTATGGCTGGAGGTTAACCCCTATTTTAAAAAAGAAGAAAGATCTCAAATCAGCAACCTAACTTTCTACCTGAAGAAACTAGAAACAGAAGAGAAAATTAAGCCCAAGGTGAGCAGAAGGAAGGAAATAATAAGGATCAGAGCAGAAATGAATGAAATGGAGAACAGAAAAAGAAAAAAATCAACAAAATCAGGTGTTGTTTCTCTAAAAAGATCAAAATTGACAAATCTTAGCTAAAGTTACTTTCTTAGCCAAAAAAACAAAAAACAAAACCAAAAACAAAGAGAAGCCTCAAATTACTAAATAAGGAATGAAATTGGAGGGAGAACTACTGACTTTATGAGTTTAGAAGGATTATAAAAGGAAAATTGTGGACAATTGTATATCATCAAAATAGATAACCTAGATGAAATGGACAAATTCCTAGAAAGACACAAACCACTGAAAATGACTCAAGATTAAATCTCAATATATCTATAACAAATAAAGAGGTTTAAATCATAGTCAAAAAGCTTCCCACGAAGAGAAGCCCAGGCCCAGATGGTTTCACTGGTGAACTCTACCAAACATTGAATGAGTTTTAAAACCAATCCTTCACAAACCCTTCCAAAAAATAGAAGGAACACTTCTTAACTCATTTTATGAGTAAAATCACCAATTTTACCTTGATGCAAAAGCCAAACAAAGAGATCATAAGAGAACTACTGGCCAACATCTCCTATGAATGTAGATGCAAAAATCCTCAACAAAATACTAGTAAATAGGCCCCAGCAACAAAGAAAGGATTGTACACTGTGACAAGATGGGATTTATATCAGGAATGCAAGATTGGTTCCATACATGAAAATCAATGATATACCATATTAATAGAAAAAAAGGACCAAAACCACAGAATCCTTTCAACAGATGACAGAAAAAGCATTTGACAAAATCCAACACCCTATCATGATACAAATGTTCAACAAACTAGGAAGAGCAGAGAATTTCTTCAATCTGGTAAAGGGCATCTACAAACAAACAAAACCCAAAAAACTCACAGCTAACATCATACTTAAAGGTGAAAAACTGAAAGCTTTGCCCCTAGGATTGAGAAGAAGACAAAGATGTCCACTCTTGCCCCTTTCACTCAATACTATACTTTGGTTCTAAGGAGTATAATTAGGCAAGAGAAAGAAATAAAAAGGAAAGGGAGAAATATTGGAAAGGAAGAAGTAAAATGATTTCTATTTGCAGATGATATGATCTTATATATACAAAATCCTAAGGAATCCACACAAAAAAAAACAATAGATCTAATAGATGAGTTCAGCAGTTTCAGGATACAAAATCAATAAACAAAACTCAGTTTTATTTCTATGCACTAGCAATGAAAAATTCAAAAATGAAATTAAGAAATCAATTCCATTAGAATAGAACCAAGAGTAAAATATTTAGGCATAAATTTAACAAAAGAGTTTAAGACCTATACATTGTAAACTATAAGACATTATTGAAAGAAATTTAAGAAAACCTAAATATGTGGAAAAGATATGACATCTTCATGGATCAGAAAATTTAATATTGTTAAAATAGCAATTCTCCTCCAATTTATTTACAGATTCAACTTGATCCCTATCAAAATTAAAGTTGTCCTTTTTGTAGAAATTGACAAGCTGATCCTCAGTTATATGGAAATGGAAGGGACCCTGGACAGCTAAAACAGTCTTAAAAAATAATAAAGTTGGAGGACTCACATTTCCTGATTTTAAAACTTACTACAAAGCTACAACAATCAAGGTTGTGTGTACTGGCATTAAGGATAAACACAGAGAGCAATGGGACAGAACTGAGAGTTCAGAAGTAGACCCATACATTTAACAAAATCATACATCACCAAGAGTATCATTTAAATGGGGAAAAGAGTAGTCTTGTTAACAACAAGTGTTGAGATGAGTAGATATCCACAGGCAAAGGATGATTTGAAAAATGTCTTCACACTATATGCAAAAAAAAATAAATAAATAAATAAATAAAAATGAAATAAAAATGAATCAAAAACCTAAAAGAGCTAAAACTATATAAAACTCTTAGGAAAAAACAGAGGAGTAAACCTTTGTGATTTCTAAGAGAGAACACTTAAAGCATGAGCAACCCAAACCAAAAAAATAACCCACATAAATTGGACTTCATCAAAACTTAACACTTCTGCACTGCAAGATGATAGTGTCATGAAAGTGAAGAGACAATTCACAGAATGAGAGAAAATAAAATATGTGTAAATCAAATCTGATAAGGGTCTAGTATGAGAATATATATTTAAAACTCTGAGCTCAACAATAAAAAGGCATTATAACCCAATAAAAAATGGGCAGAAGATTCTAAAAGACATTTCTCCAAGAAGATCAACAAGTGGCCGGTAAGCTTGTAAAAATGATCCACAACAAGGAAGGCCTGGATGGCTCAGTCAGTTGAACGTCTGACACTTGATTTTGGTTCAAGTCATGATCTCACGGGTTTGTGAGTTCAAGCCCCGTGGAGGGGTCCACACTGACAGTGCGGGGCCTGCTTGGAATTCCGTTTCTCCCTTTCTCTCTTCTGCTCCCCCTCTCATTCTCTCTCTCTCAAAATAAATAAACTTTTAAAAAGGACATGACTGGTCCTAAAGGAAATGCAAATCAACACCATAACAAGATACCGCTTCATACCCACTAGAATATGCCTTTATTAAGAGAAGCAAGAACAAGTGTTGGTGAAGCAAGAATGTGGAAAACTGGAAACTTCACACATTGCTGGTGGGAATGTAAAATGGTACAGCGTTTTGGAAAACAGTTTGACAGTTCCTTAAAAAATTAAACACAGAGTTTCTGCATAGCCCAACAATTCCATTCCTAGGCATATACCCAAAGAGAAATGAAAATGTATGTTCATACAAAAACTTGCACATAAATGCTTATAGTGGTGTGATTCACAATGGTCAAAAAGTGGAAACAACCCAGGTATCCATTAGCTGGTGAATGGGTAAACAAAGTGTGGCATATCCATACAATGGAATGCTATCTAACCATGAAAACGAATGCTAAACATGGATGAGCCTTGGAAAGACAATGCTAAGTGGAAGGTCTGACACAAAAGGCCATATACTATGATTCCATTTATACAAAATGTCCAGAAAAGGCAAATCCACTGAGACAGAAAGATGGTTACTAGGGGTTGGGGGAAGAGGGACTGGGTAGTGAATGCTAATGGCACAGAGTTCCTTTTTGGGGTGATGAAAATGTTCTGGAATTACATAGTGGTGATGGTAGCATAGCTTTGTGATATTCTAAGAGCCACCGGATGCTATATCTTTCAAAATGGTGAATTCTATCTCCATTTTAAGAATTGCCAAAAGGGAAACAAATGGCAAGAGAAAAAAAGAGAAGGCAAAAAGGAAGGAGCATCACAGTATGCCTAGTTAGTACCATTTGTGGGAAAGAAGGGTGCAGTAAAAAATATATGCTATTGCTTGCATGTGTACAGAATAATTTTTTAAGGATACACAAGGAAGTGGTAACACAGATCCTGGAGGACAAGAATGGGAAAGACTTTCACTGTTAGACACTTTTGTTCCTTTTGAATTCTGGGCCACATAAATGTATAATCTATATTTACATATAAAAATTAAATTGATAATAATTGCTGACACTGAGTGCTTACTTTGTGCCAGGTACCATTCTAAGCACTCTGTATTTATTTTGTCTTCATAATGATGTTCTTTTGTTCTATTTTTATCCTCATTTACAGAAAGGGAAAAGGAAATGTAAAGAAGATACATTTTATGCCCAAAGTAACACAGCTAATAAGTATCCGAGCTAGAATCTGAACACAGGCTGTGTGGCTCTAGGGCCCTCTTTACTGCCGCTTTATGCTGCCTCTCAGAAATTTAAAGGAGTGGAAGAGAGGAGAACAGGGGGAAAGTGGGTGACAAGGAGAAAGGAAGGAGGGGTCAGAGAGAGGAAAGGAAGGAGGAGTAGGGTGGGAGTAGAGGGAGAGGAGGAAGAGCAACAAGAATAAGGAGAAAAGGGGGGAGTAGGGGAGAGGGGCCAGGGAATGTACAGACAAGACAGCAGGATTTAAATGGCAAGTTCAGGGCTCCTTTCCCCAGACACTGACCTGTCCTTACAGTTCTGATCATGGTCATTTGAACAGAATATTGAAGATTGGGTACAGGATAGCCTACCATAGGCTAGGTCCCATGGAAGCCTCTATAGCCTAGTGTGAAACTCTGGAATCACATTGGAGTTAGAATCCCAGCTCCAACATTTTGTGGCTGTTTCCTGTAGTATGGCCTTCCTAAGCTTCGGTTTCATCGGTAATATGGGGATAATAAAAATACTCGCTTCACAGAAGTGCTAAAAAGATTTAAAGAATGTATTTCAAGCATTTAGTATAATGCTTGTCACAGAGTAAGTGAACAATAAATGGTAGCTATCATAACGTTAATTAACAGGCTGTCTGAACACTAGATGATTGAGTTATAAAGTGTAAAAATCAGTGAGAAGGCAATGCTGTGTGTAAGAAAGGCCATCAAACAGATAAAGGTCAAAAGTCAAAGGCAGCAGCTCTAGAAAGGGAGAATAAAACAGAGGAAGGGTAGAGTCATATACATTTTGGCAATTTCAGTTTCACACGAGAATCCCCAAGTCACACAGTGCAAAAGAGAAATGGGTTTCTCTGTTGGTACACAGCCATATGGACCTCTGCAAAGATTCCTTGACTTTTTAGGAACTCATTACCACGTCTGCGCCAAGGGGGTAACATCAAAGCACTAGTATTGCCGGCCTTAAGTATCCACAACCTCTGTATCAGGGCTGAGTTTTCCATCTGCTAATGGATCTCGCCTTACATGAGAAGCAATCAGTTCATCCCAGAGCCTCCCAGATGTCCAGTCGACTGCTGGTTCTAATTTCTGCCTCAGTTGTGCCAGTAACTGTTAAGAGTTAAGAAAGATCTACATTTCATGCTTCAGAAACATAGGCTTTTATTTTGACAAAGATATAGACAGTGGTGAGTGTAAATGGCTAGTGTATTTAATACATATACTGTCCAGTATCTTAAAAAGGAGAACTTGGATCATTTCTTTGTGTTATATACAAGAGAAAATGGTCCCTTCAAATGATTTTTTTTAACATATACATTCTTGAATTTCTTCTTCATCTTTATTCTCCTTGACATCAGCCACTCTGTCAAATCCTGAAAGCAGGAACATAAAGAATATCACAAACCCAAAGAAAGTCCTCAGTGCTTACAAATCTAACTCACTGCCCTAGAAAAGGAGGAGATTTGCTGGGCCCTGAGGCAAGGAACTATATTCCTTCCTCTCTTTTCCTTGCCCACATCTTACCATTTACCTTCATAGATATTACACTGTGAATTCTAAGACTTCCTTCTCCCTTAGTGACCATCCAGCTCCTCCACAGAAACAACCCAGTGGTTTAAGCTGGGATCAAGGAGGAACTTCCAATGCTTGAGGGTACAGATGTGGAAACAAAGGGCTGAGAGAGGCTCTCATATTATTTAACAATATATGGGACCCCCTCTGTCTGGGCTGGGTCCAGCACTAATGAGAGGATAATTACCCGTGGAGCAAGGACTAACTCCTTACAGTTACGTTTCCCTTCTTACTTTGGAGCAGACTTTGACTGCCTGTAAGAATCTGAGACTGTAACGTCTCTCAGACAAGGGTTCCAGGAAGGAATGCTTACTCTGTATTCCTAAATTTCCCCCAAAGGAGTTGTTTTCCTCCAGGAATTCTCCCTCTATCCAAATCCTGGTCAAGCAGGTGTCAAAAGGTCTGATGATGTCAGTCAAGGACATGCATTCTCCTTTTCCAGATCTCATTACAGAGGCTTTAAGCTCAGAGACCCACTGGTGATAGACGGGGCAGGTCACACATCTAGAGAAGAACTCCTTGAAGTACTGAAAGGAGAGGGAAGTCCGTGAGTTCAAGGATGAGCACTGTCTTCCTCCAGTCTGCTCCACCAGGAATTCTGACAGTGCTCACTTGGCACACTAGCTCAGGGCTCGGGGGACAGGGAGGAGTTACTCAGGGGACAGCATGCCCAGAAAGTTGGTTCTGAGATACAGGGGAACTGGAATGGCTTAGACACAGAAGGCAGGGCGGAAGAGAGACGTGTCAAACTGAGCCAGAGTGGGTCCACGGAGAAGGGCTAAATGTTAACATCTTAACGGTACTGGGTAGTCGCTGTGCAAAGGCAGAAAGTCAGGGAGTCCGGTCCTGACCTATATGCAAGAATATCTGGGAGGGTACGTGAGGCATGTGGAAAGACTTCCTAGGTGGAGGAAGAAAAGGGTTTGAGGAGGAAAAAGAGACAGAAGCAGCAAGGAGAAGAGGAAGTGGGAGATGTAGGCATCAGAAAGAGCATCACAGGATCAAACTAGAACTTAGGTGTCAGGGGAAGGACAGTAGAGAAACAGGTACCTTGAGGGCCTGCCTGCGAGTCTCTGGGAGAGTATGCATGAAGACATCTTCTGGCATTTTTTGTAACATCAGCACATGGCACTCTAGGAATCGGACAAAGCCATGCGAACCAAACAGTGAGGCATTGGTTCTTTTCACCAACTGGTGAGCTTTGGAGAAGTGCTGCTCAAACAGATCCCACTGAGAGTCTTGGGCAAACCTGGAGGGAAAGAGGCACAGCTCGCAGCTCGATCCCCTGCTTACCGACCTTGGCTCTTTCACAGAACCATCATTTCTTTCAGGCCGTAAGACCCCCTGCGTGCTCAGCGCTGTGATGCTGGCAAGTGGCCAAGTGACTCACATGAAGGAGACTTAAAAGGAGACTGTGGGTTACCCAGCACTTAAATGTAACCTTCGACTTAGCTCTCAACCTATAGGCCCGAACCTGCTAAGGGACGAGAAGAACCCCTCTACTAAGATGGGAGGGATGAGAGGGAAAGGTCTTTAGGAGTAGTTTAGAGATGCAGAATAGCCCTGCCTGGAGAGGTAAAAGGCAGTAGCTTAAATGACCCCCATGGTGTCCTTAATTTTCTAGCCTGTCCCACCGAGTAAGACTCTGGTACCCACATTACCACATGGCCAGAGACGAGTGGACCCCCAGCATGACATTACTCTGAGAGTTCAGAATGCAGCTGTGTTCATAGCGTTGAATGAAATGCAGACACTCGCTGAAGGGCCGACATAGCAATCCTGTGGACAGAGAAGGTAACCAGGCGAGGATCAGTTATCCACCGTAGGAACTGGTACAGAAGGTGTGTGTACAGGGGAGCGGATAACACCTGAAATGCAGACATCCTGAATCACAATGTGATTCCTAGACTTTAAGGAACCAGGGGTTGGGGCAGGGGCCAGGCCCAAGGGACAGGCTCATGACTACCTGTGTTCCAAACACAGAGCCCTATCCAAGGTCTGAATCCTTTAGGAATATAGCAGAGCCCTACACAAGATTTACCTTTTCCATAGAGCAGCAGATCTAAGCAAGCAGAATAGAAGCAGGCCAGGCCAAGGACATCATGACCCTGGGAAATGAGCACCCACTGGCTCTCCAGCACATGGACACACAGGTCAAATCTGCCAAGAGACAGAGCTACTGGGGCCAGCTAGAGAGTATGGAGGATGGTACAGGAGAGAAGGGGATCTTACATCTTCAAAGAAGTCTAACATCCCTATATTTCCCCACCTGGGCTCTATTTATATAGAAAGTATCTGTGCCTGAGATCAGACCTGCCTCTAAGCAAAGGAAGTGGGGGGAAATGCCTGAGACGGTTTCTAGGTTCTTTCCTGAACTACTGCAATTACCTACCTCTCTGTAGAGAAATGAAGGAGGAGGAGGAGGAGGAGGAGGAAAAGGAGGAGGAGGAAAAGGAGGAGGAGGAGGAGGAGGAGGAGGAGGAAGAGGAGGAGGAGGAAGAGGAGGAAGAGGAGGAAGAGGAGGAGGAGGAGGAGGAGGAGGAGGAGGAGGAAGAGGAGGAGGAAGAGGAAGAGGAGGAGGAGGAAGAGGAGGAAGAGGAGGAAGAGGAGGAGGAGGAGGAAGAGGAGGAGGAGGAAGAGGAGGAGGAGGAAGAGGAGGAGGAGGAAGAGGAGGAGGAGGAGGAAGAGGAGGAGGAGGAGGAAGAGGAGGAGGAGGAGGAAGAGGAGGAGGAAGAGGAAGAGGAGGAGGAGGAGGAGGAGGAGGAGGGAGGAGGAGGAGGAGGGGGGAGGGGAGGAGGAGGGGGAGAAAGGGGAGGATGAGGGGGAGGGGGAGGAGGAGAAGAGAAAGTGGGAAAAAGGAGGGGAAGGGGGAAAAGGAAGGAGAAGGGTGAGGAAGGAGGGGGGAGGGGGGAGGGGAGAGGGGAGGAGAGGGGAGGAGAGGGGAGGGGAGGGGAGAGGAGGGGAGGGGAGGGGAGAGGAGGGAAGGGGAGGGGAGAGGAGGGGAGGGGAGGGGAGGGGAGAGGAGGAGAGGAGAGGAGAGGGGAGAGGAGAGGAGAGGGGAGAGGAGAGGAGAGAGGAGAGAGGAGGAGAGAGGAGAAGAGAGGAGAGGAGAGGACAGGAGAGGAGAAGAGAAGAATATGTTGCAGCTCAGACTCTGCCTTTCCATTCCCGAACCCCACACTTAAGACAATGCTTCCTGGAATGACTAGAGAAAAGACAGCCTGGCTGTAAGAATGGAACAGCATCTCCCTCTCCATTTCAGATACCCTCCCCTCTTAGGCAACAAATACAAATGGCAGAAAATGATCTTAATACTTTTTCTTCAGAAATGCAGATCTGAAGAGAACTGACAGAACCAGAGTCTCCAGAGCTGGTTTCTTGAGGTGTCTGCACATCTCACGAGCTTGAAAACCTAAGGAGGTTAAAGAGCATCGTGTGAGGTCTAGCTGTGAACCTGGCCTCTCTAAAAGCCCTAGGACCGCCAGCCCTAAGCCCCATTACCCAGCTTGATGGAGAAGTCGAGATGGCCGAGGCAGAGCTTGGTATAGGCCAAGGCCTGCATGAGCTGGGCCGTGGCCAACAGTCCCTCCCTGGAGAACCAACATAGGCTGCTCTTCTGAATAGCCACCTGCTCACAGTGCAGCCACCTGTCCCTGTCACCCATATTCTGGGAGAATTGGGACAGGGCCACATAGGTGGAGACAACCTGCAGGTAAACAAACATGGGCCAAAATATTCTGACTGTGCATTCATGCCACACCTCCACCTTGTCCCTTTCCTGCAGAAGAGCCCTCTGTGGTGCCTTGCTGCTCACTTGCTTGGGACCTGCTGATCATTCCCACCACCTGATCTTCAAACAAACCACTTTTTCTACTGCCCCTCTTTTTGTTTTCTGAGCCCAGACTTCCCCCTCAAAACACTGGCCAAACTGTACTTCTGTGTTTTCTCTAATGAAGGCTTCTGATGCTTGCTCCTTAGCACTCTTCAGAACTGCTGCCTAGATGTCTAGTATAAGTATGTGCACATTTGACATCATTGATGACTCTCTTCTTAAAACACCGTCTTCGCTAGGTTTTTGAGGACATGAGATTCTCTTTGAAACTGCTCAGTTTCTTTTGCCAATTTCTGCTTATGACCCTGAACTCCTAACATTGGAACACCCGTTATGTGCCAGGCACTAATCTTGATTCCAGGAAAACAGACAATAGATCAGTGAAATATACAGAATGTTAGGTGATAATAAATGCAATGGAGAAAAATTACCTAGCTTCATGGCTTTTAGTACCATTTACACACTGATGAGCCATGAATTTCTATTTCCCAGCCCAGACCTCTCAAATATACCCCACATTCATATATTTAATTGCCTACTTAACATCTCCATCTATATGTCTAATAGGTATCTCAAATTAAACATGTCTAAAACCTGGTTCCAGTCTTCCCCCCCCGCCCCCCCATCTGCTCCTTCTGCACAGTGCCCCATCCCAATTAAGAGCACTTCTATCCCGCTAGAAGTCCAATCAATCTCAGGATTATCCTGGACTCTTTTCTCTCTCCCATCCCAGAACGGATCCAAGAGTGAATCCTGTTGGTTCTCTCTGGACAGAAGACCACCCCTCCCCACTTCCTCTGCCACCACAATCCAAGCCAACTATCTCTTGCCTGTATCATTTACCATAGCCTCCTATCTTGCGTCCCTGCTTTCCCTCTTGCCTCCTTCAGTTGATTCTCAACACAGCAGACAGAACGATCTTATTAAAATATAAGTGGACTCTGTCACTCCTCTTCTCAGAACTTGCCCCCGGCTTCCTGTCTTCTTTAAAGTCCAAACCCCAACTGTTGCTCCAGAGGCCAGCACCATCTGCCATCAACCCCCTCCCTGGCTCTCTGACTCATCTCCTGGTTCAGTCTCCTCCCCTCTAGTCGCACCGGCCTCCTCACCGCTCCTCAAACACAGAGAGCATGCCTTGTGCATTCACTGTGCCTTCTGCCTGTCCACTCTTCTCCCTCATAGCCAAGTGGCTTACTTTCTCATCTCTTCAGAGATTTGCCCAAATGTCACCTGCCCAGTGAGGCTTTCCCTAGCACCTTGTTTAAAACTGCACCCCACCCCCAGCTCCCAGAACCCCATGGCCCCTTGTCACCCCTTAATTTTTCTCCATCAAGTTTATTACCACCTAGCATTCTATGTATTTCACTGATCTGTTGTCTGTTTTCCTAAAATCAAGATTAGTGCCTGGCACATAATGGGTGTTCATCAAATATTTATGGAACATATGGATAAAAAAGAGAGACAGACAGATGGACACTAAAATTAGGAAGATGTTTCCCTTCCTTCTTTTTTCCTAAGTCAGCAATTCTAATCCTTTTTTAGCTCATGGACTTCTTTGAGAATCTGCTGAAAGCTGTGACTCCTTCCCTACCTCCCACCACTTCTGAACATATGCACAAAAGCTGACATTCAGTTCAGGGAACTCACAGATAGCCAAACCTGGAAACCCACCTAAAAACTGCAATATGAGAGATGCTGCTCAAGCATGTGATCGGTATGTCCCATTAATTCTGGGTTATTGTGGAACCGTGTTAAACCCAGGAATCTCTCTCCCTAGCATTTTAGGTTTCTGAGTGAGGTCCAGCCGTAAAGCAAGGACTTGCTCACCGGGGCTCCGCTTGCCAACTCCTCAGCAGAGTTCTTCTGCATAAGAGTGGCAAGGCCGGCGAACCTGCGGCTGCTGGTCGTGGTCTCCAGGTTGTAGAGCTGCCAGAGCAGGGAGAGACAGCGCACCCGCTGCTGCAGGACTGCCAGCTTCTTCTTACTGTGAGGAAGCGCAGAGTGATTAGTGTGCCTTCAGTCTGCACCGGTGCCCAACTGTCCCTCCCCACAAAAATCCCAATCTACTCATCAGGGGACCTTCTACAGACTTTCAAACTCAGAAATGCTCCCAGGATCCCATTACTTCTAACCCCATAAGCCTTTTGAAACCTTTTTTTTTTTTTTAAGTAGGCTCCACACCCAGCATAGGGTGTGATTAACAGTCATGTGCTCTACTGACTGAGCCAGCTTAGGTGGTCCAAGCTGACTGGAAAAATTCAGAGAAGTATTTTTAAAAAGTTCATTCTTTGAATTGCTATTTTGAATAGATTTCCTATTATTACAGCTCAATAACTGGGTAGCAATTTAGTATTTTTATATAGAACAGAAATAATATTAAATTGCTACATATATGTAGATATGCCTATGTGTATGTTTGTATACACACATACATATGTGTATCTTGATTTGAAAGAGACAGGGTAACATGTATCTTTGTTTGAAAAATACAGCGTAACACCATGCTTCAAAAAGAAAAGAAGTCCTGGGACACCTGGATGGCTCAGCTGGTTAAGCGTCTGACTCTTGATTTTGGCTCAGGTCACGATCTCACAGTTCTGTGAGTTTGAACCTTACACTGGGCTCTGCGCTGACAGTGCAGAGCCTGCTTGGGATTCTCTCTCCCTCTTTCTCTGTCCCTCCCCAACCATACTCTCTTTCTCAAAAAAAAAAAAAAGTCCTCATTCTGCTACATTTCATTGGCTCAGAGAGTAAGGTAGAGAAACTAGGACCGTTATATGCTTGAAAAGCAGAGTCTTAGGTCAATATGGGCAACACTTCAAGTTGGGTCCTAGTTTAGTTCTCTGTGATCATAAGGGGACCGCGATGACTTGGCCAGGCTCCTCACTTCTCACTAGGGTTGCCTGGAGATCGGCTGAGTGAACAGGAACGCCAGTATTTTTCCAGGAATGTTTGTAAAAGAACACCAAACCAGGTCCAAGGGAAACTCCTTTTCAGCAGTTGAAGGCCTTGCCTGGCCAATTTTTTGGCTAGGGTGATCTGTCCCATGTTGAAACATACCTGGAGACAGGGAAAATGAGAAATGGTAATGTAAACATGGGAAGAGTACTACGGATGAGGCTCTGGACTTAACACACTGGCTCCTTCATTTGGGGCCATTTGGGTACTTGGGCTGCTGAGGTGCTGGAGTGAGTGAACCACAGCAGGGTCTGGCTGCACTAAGGAGCACCAGGAGGACTGTGCACGCGGAAAGGAGAAAACAGGATTGTGGAGAAAACACACTCCTTTCTCATGTCCCACATGTTTGTCAGTGAATAGAGGAAGGCTGTGATTTAGAAAGTGATACTGCCAGACTGAGATGGGACTGTCATTTGAGTAGAGACTCAGATGCTTCAGATGCTATTGAATGGATCTGAAATATCACCAAATTCTTTCTCTGTCTTACTAAATAGTGCACCCACCACTGTGTATTGGGGGCAGGTGCAGGAACTGAAGAACCTTGAGGTTATCATAGCCTTCACATTTTAAGACTAAACGCTCCAAGAAGGTAAGAGAGCCTATGGTGATTCCAGAACAATCTTGGGAAGACTGCACAATAACTTCTTCTTGTAAAGGGAGAGAAATAATTATTTAACATTGCTTCAAAGACATCTGGATTGAAACACAAATAATGTGGAAATCTCTAATAATTCTTTTTGGCATTCACAGGCATTACACATGCTGAGCTGTCCTGAGTTATTCTTACACAACAAATAAATTTACTCCTTACACTGCCTTTGTGTAATAAAGTGTCCTTTATTACACTGTCCTTTGTAAATAAAGTGTCTTATGGCATGCTTTCCCCAGAATTTCTATTTGTTATACAAATCTCATTCCCTGGGGAAATCTGATATGATACAGAATGATCTATGAAGTATATATATTTCTTTAAGTAAGATGTAGAATGGGACATAGAGAGCTCCCATTTGTATGTAACAAAGGAAAGAGACCATTTACATTTATGTGTGCCAAGGTAGAGTACCTAAAGATACATAATCTGGGGAGGGGACACAGTAGCTGAGTGATGGGGTTGAGGGGGTACTTTCAAATATATGTTCTTTTTTCCCCCCTAGATTTATTGAGATGTAGTTGACCATAATATTGTGTAAGTTTAAGGTGTACAACATGATGATTTTTTATTGAGATAGAACATATAATGTATTAGTTTTAGGTATTCAACATAAATTTTTTTTCTCGATGAGGACTTTTAATATCTATTAGCAATTTTCAAAAACATAATAAAGTATTGTTAACTATAGTCACTATGCTGTATGTTACATCCCTAGGACTTATTTGTCTTATAACTTGAAGTTTGTACCTTTTGACCACTTTAACCCAAATTTTGTCCACCCCCCCAAACTGTCCTAAAATTAGTTTACATATACTCCATTGAGCAAAGGGCATGAATAAGCAATTCACAGAAAAATAAGTGACCGATAAACCGATAAAAATAATGTACCTTATTAAGAAATACATATTAAAGTACAATCTAACTTTCATCTACGGATTAGTAAGTTAAAAATTTTTTTTTAACGTTTATTCATTATTGAGAGATAGAAACTGAGCATGAGCAGGGGAGGGGCAGAGAGAGGGGGAGACACAGAATCTGAAGCAGGCTCCAGGCTCTGAGTCGTCAGCACAGAGCCCAACGTGGGGCTCAAACTCACAAACCGTGAGATCATGACCTGAGCCAAAGTCAGGTCAACCTGACTGAGCTCAACCCACTGAGCCACCCAGGTGCCCCGGATTAGCAAGTTTAAAACAGACTGATAACATCTGGTGTTAGTAAGGATGTGAAGAAATGGGGAAAATTGGATTTGATAATCAGACAGTTTCCATCTTACAATGGTTTGACTTGATTTTTTGACTTTACGATGGTGTGAAAGTGACACGAATTCAAAGAAACTATACTTTGCATTTTGATCTTTTTATGGGTAGCAACATATGATGGTATGACACTCTTGTATGCTGGGTGGCAGCAGTAGGAGCACTCCCAGTCAGCCCCAGAATCATAAGGGTGAACAATCAATGCATTTACACTTCTGTTTTTCACTTTCAGTACACTACTCAATAAGTTACATGAGATATTCAACACTTTATTATAAAACAGGCTTTGTGTTAGATGATTTTGCCCAACTGTAGGCTAATGTAAGTATTCTCACCCAGTAATGTTTAAGGTAAGCCAGGCTAAACTACAATGTTTGGTAGGTTAGGTGTATTAATTAAATGCATTTTCAATTTGTGATGGATTGGGTTTGGCTAAATGATATTTTCAACTTATCATGGGTTTATGGCGATGTAACCCCATCATAAGTTGAGGAAAATGTGTCATTTTGATGGACAATTTGGCAATATATTTATTAAATGTAAAATCATTCATCTTCCACCTTAGCATTTCTACCTCTGGAAATTTCTCTTCTAGGAACATTCTTACAAGGGAAAAAAGAGCTATTTACAAGAATATTCACTGTAGCAATGTTTATAGTAACCTCAAATTAGAGACAACCTAAATGCATATAAAGAAGGGACTGATTAAATAAAGTTTGATACATGCATACAATGGATTACTTGGCAACTGTAACTGGATGTGTACCAACATGCAAAAATGTTCATTCAGTCTGTACTGTTGGGAATATAAATCAACTGCAGATGAAAGAGAATGTAGGATATGATTCTATTTAAAAAATAAGAGGGGCGCCTGGGTGGCTCAGTCAGTTAAGCGTCCAACATCGGCTCAGGTCATGACCTTCCAGTTTGTGAGTTCGAGCCCCGTGTCAGGCTCTGTGCTGACAGCTCAGAGCCTGGAACTGATTTTGGATGCTGTGTCTCCCTCTCCCTGTCTCTCCCCCACTCATGCTCTCTCTCTCAAAAATGAATAAAACATTAAAAAAATAATAAAAAATAAAAAATAACAGAAAATAATAATGATATGACCATGTGTATATATTTGGTGGAATTTGCACCACATTATTAACCATGCTGGGGATAACATGGAGGTCTTTTCACTTTCTACAAATTGTGTATTGCTAGGTTTCAAATTTGTTAAATCTATTATCACATTATCACACTTGTTATTGCATACAAAAAACCCCAGAGAGATCTTTAAAAAGAAATAATAGCGGAACCCTCAAGGAGAAATAACTCAAACTTCAGGGTCACCCCCTGCCCTCACCTCTGACCGAAGACAGCAGAAAGTGGCCTCCTCAAACTGACAGATCTTCACCTTGTGCTTTTTCAAAAACGAGAAGGCTGAAGGCTGGCCCAGAAGACTGCTTGCCTTCCTCAAATAAAAGAAGGCCTCCAAACAAGACAAGGGATGGAGAAACAGAATTAGGATTTGGGTGACACTAGTGGTGCGATTAGGATGAAGGCTGGAGTAAGGTTGTGCTGAGGTCAAGAT
Organism: Prionailurus bengalensis; assembly: GCF_016509475.1. Classification (NCBI taxonomy): domain Eukaryota; kingdom Metazoa; phylum Chordata; class Mammalia; order Carnivora; family Felidae; genus Prionailurus; species Prionailurus bengalensis. The sequence continues at coordinate 38,978,608 of NC_057349.1, read as the reverse complement.
GTGAATTGGAATCAGGGTTGGGTTCAGAGTTATGGGGAGTGGACGGCACGTGCAAGTCAGGGGCAGGGCCGGCAGCAGTTGGCACTCTTGGACTGGCACCTTCCCACTTCCTGTTTTCTCCTAACTCCCTTCCAGCTCCTTTCTCTCTCCACTTTCCTCCGTTTTTCACCCAAGTTCACTCTGACAGTAAGAAAGCCCACCCAAACTCCCCAGGTGCAAGGGATCGGCTGAGGGGCAGGGAGCAGAGCTTGCTCACCATGTAATTATCTGACAGGTCCAAGGAGGCAGCGGCGGCCTCCAGCAGGTAATAAAATGCACATGTGGCTTCTCCGATGACCAGGCAATGCCGGGTGAGGGGTGAGAGCACTAACTTCAGGATTTCCTCACAGTGACAGGGCTTTGTGGTCAACATGTCTTTCTCGGGGCTGGTCTGAGCCAGCTTCCTGTTCACCTGATCCAGGAACTCTTCCTCTGTTCTTTGTGGAGAGAAGATAAACTGAGAGTGGCCGCAAAGCAGCCACTCTTCTCAGGGCATCCCCAGGTCTCCGGAACCACTTTTTCCAGAAAGCTTTCCTTTATAACTCATTAATTCTATGTTTAGCCTTCCCCTCCATCACTCCATGAGTTTTTGAAAATCAGGGACTTGATCTATCATGTCAAAGCCCTATTAGGGATTTTAAAAAAAACCCTAAAGTCAATCTAAGTACCTCACAAACTAAGTGGGGAAACAATCACGTTGAAGAGTAAACTAACAACGTATGAAATAAACACATGAAAATGACACAAGGCAACAAGCAATAATACATTTGTCTATTAGCATATCTGAACTTTGTCATAGCACATTTGAACATTATTTTACACAACACCATCTTATCCTACAATGACCCTTTCAGACAGGCATAAACTACCTTCCTTTTACCGATGAGGAAACTGAGGCTTGGAGAGCCTGAGTGCCTTCCGAATGACCTCACAGCTACTGAATGGAACCAAGACTAGAGCTCACTTCTCTGACTCCTAGTGCAGTGAACTTTTCACAGGCATGAGTTCAAAAGAGTTTAGATCTCTCTGAGATGGACATATGGGAACTGAGGAGGGCTCTGAAGAATGGTGAACACTCTGATAAGTAGGAGGATGTGGAAGCCACTTAGTATTTCAGAAAGGGGGGATTGTGTGAGTAAAGATATACAGGTTGAGTGTGGGAAGGATTCATGTAGAATACAGATTTTTGTTTGAAAACCATAAGAAATCAGGTTGGATAAAAGGACAGAAAACTCCAGCATGGCTGGTGAATTCAAGGTAGGGATATTTAAAATTGATGGGCTAGGCATTAGAATGCCAGGAGGCACGTGATTAGGAAATGTAAATTCATTTTAATATCATCCAGAGCCAAACATAATTGAGAAGGCAAATTTTTAGTGGAGAAAACAATCTGCTATGTGTACAATGCATTTGAAAGCTATTAAATGAAGCTTTTTCTAAACACTAAGAAATAATTTCCTCACAAAGAATCAAAAATTGCCTTTCCAATTCTGTTAACTTGAACTCTGGGCTGAGTACAAGGCTCACTACTCCTGGGTGGTCAGAAGCCTTCCTGGTCTGCAGTTGAGGTGAGTGCCCCAGGTTAATAGTCACCTGTGTCTCACTTCCCGGCCCCCCACACCCACTGTCAGCATCTCCCTTTACCTGCAGTGTTCACGTGTGAAGGCCTCCTGACTTCTGCATTCTTTTGTCTGGAACTGAAAACTATCTGCAGGGGAAAAAAAAGATTATCATCTTTAATTATCCATCTTTGTATTAACTGAGACATTTTGAATTCCTGACTACCTCTCCTCTGCAGCTTAGTTCATGAGCTAATTGCCGCCCCCATTGTTCAAATGGTAAGGTTTAGTATCAGCCTACACACAAAATATGATGGTAGATTACAAATTCCTTAATCCTTCAAGTAGTAACTCCTCTTAAACCTCCCAAACCAGTCCCTAATTCTATTTGCTAGAGAGATGAATAAAGAATATGTCCATCTGGTTTGATGGCTACTGCTATTTTTTTAAATATTTATTTATTTTTGAGAGAGAGCAAGTGAGCAGGGGATGGGCAGAGAGAGGGGGGTAGAGAGGATCTGAAGCAGGGTCCGTGCTGACAGGAGAGCCCGACGCCGGGCTTGAACTCACAAACTGTGAGATCTGAGCCAAAGTCAGACGTTTAACTTACTGAACCACTCAGGCTCCCCGATGGCTACTTCTAACAGAAGAAATCCTTGAATACATGCGTATAGAGTTTATGACCAGATGGCAGTGGGCCACAGAGCGAGGCCTAGTGAGGAAAATCATGAGGGCACAAGATGCCGTAGTCCACTGGAGTCTCAGTGGCCAGTAGTGGTTTTCAGCTTTACCTATCTGGCCTTAAACAGCCTTTATCCCTCAGATTTTGACTCTTCCTCTGCAGCTGCTTTCTCACAGATCAAAAAGCAAAAACTGGGATTGATGTGGAGAGATTACCGTTAGGGCTCAGAAGCACTGCTGGCGGGTTTGAAAGGGCACCTCAGAGAATTGTTATAGGGAGGACTTGTGTAAAGTAAAAGGACCAGTTGTCTGATTATTGAATGATGTCAAAAAGGTAGGGTAAAGTAAGGCTAAGGAAACCAAGGAACCTGGGGTTTGGCAGCATTACCATAATACACAGTTTCCAGGGGCACCATCACATCCTAGCATGATTAGCACCCTCTAGATTTGTGCAGTACCTGGTCTTCACAGCCATGCACAGAGGCCCTGAGTGTAGGAAGCATCCTCAGGGTTTGGTTGTGCTGGGAAGGTCCTGAGCCTCTCTCATACAGACGGACCAGGCTGTGTAACCTAAAGCTGACACTGACCTCTCAAAAGGAAAGAGTCATATAGGAAATATGAATAATAGAGTAATTTCTTCACAATCCTAGACCAGGACATTCACTGTTACTTTCCTCTTTTGTCCTTGGAAAGCACAAAAGTGCAAATGCCCAAAGAGCTCATCAGCCAATGACCAATTTTTCCAAGTCACCAGTGTACCTTCACAGTCATCAGAATGTATAGCTAGAACAGACATTAGGATAACAGATTAACTCCTGATTTTAGTCCTTTACTACCAACAATTCACCATCTCTTCCCTACCCCTCTCCCCTGTCAACACCAGCTTCTATCAAAGTAGAAAAAGATAAGATCTGGTTGGGGCTTGATGGCTGTCTTCAATTATGGAAGAAGGCATGACTCGATTTGCATTTCCTTGATGATCAGCGATGTTGAGCATCCTTTCATGTGTCTGTTGGCCAGCTGTATTTCTTTGGAGGAATGTCTACTTATGCCTTCTGCCCATTTTTTAATTGGATTTTTTGCTTTTTGGGTGTTGAGTTTTCTAAGTTCCTTATATATTTTGGATACTAACCCTTTATCAGATAATGCCATTTGCAAATAACTTTTCTCATTCCGTAAGTTGCCTTTTAGTTTTGTTGATTGTTTCCTTCACTGTGTGGGAGTTTTTTATTTTGATGTAGTCCCAATCGTTTATTTTTGCTTTTGTTTCCCTTGCCTCAGGAGACATATCTAGAAAGACGATGCTATGGCTGATGTCAAAGAGGTTACTGCCTGTGTTCTCTTCTCGGATTTTTATGGTATCAGGTCTTCACATTTAGGTCTTTAACCCATTGTGTTTATTTTTTATTTTTTTATATAATTTATTGTCAAATTGGTTTCCATACAACACCCAGTTCTCATCCCAACAGGTGCCCTCCTCAATGCCCATCACCCACTTTCCCCTCTCCCCCACGCCCCCATCAACCCTCTGTTTGTTCTCCGTATTTAAGAGTCTTTTATGGTTTGCCTCCTTCCCTCTCTGTAACTTTTTTTCCCCCTTCCCCTCCCCCATGGTCTTCTGTTAAGTTTCTCAGCATCTTCATATGAGTGAAAACATATGGTATCTGTCTCTCTGCCTGACTTATGTCACTTAGCATAATACTCTCCAGTTCCATCCACGTTGCTAGAAGTGGGCAGATTTCATTCTTTCTCATTGCCAAGTATTATTCCATTGTATGTAAAAACCACAACTTCTTTATCCATTCATCAGTTGATGGACATTTAGGCTCTTTCCATAATTTGGCTATTGTTGAAAGTGCTGCTGTAAACATTAGGGTACAAGTGCCCCTACGCATCAGCACTCCTGTATCCTGTATCTTGGGTAAATTCCTAGCAGTGTTATTGTTGGATCATAGGGTAGATCTATTTTTAATTTTTTGAGGAACATCCACACTGTTTTCCAGAGCAGCTGCACCAGTTTGCATTCCTACCAACAGTGCAAGAGGGTTCCCATTTCTCCACATCCTCTCCAGCATCTTAGTCTACTGATTTGTTCATTTTAGCCACTCTGATCAGCATGAGATGGTATCTCAGTGTGGTTTTGATTTGTATTTCCCTGATGAGGAGTGACATTGAGCATCTTTTCATGTGCCTGTTGGCCATCTGGATGTCTTCTTTAGAAAAGTGTCTATTAATGGCTTCTGCCCATTTCTTCACTGGATTATTTGTTTTTCAGGTGTGGAATTTGGTGAGTTCTTTATAGATTTTGGATACTAGCCCTGTATCTGATATGTCATTTGCAAATATCTTTTCCCACTCCATCGGTTGCCTTTTAGTTTTGTTGATTGTTTCCTTTGCAGTGCAGAAGCTTTTTATCTTGATGAGGCCCCAATAGTTCATTTTTGCCTTTAATTTCCTTGCCTCTGGAGATGTGTTGAGTAAGAAATTGCTGCAGCTGAGGTCAGAGAGTCTTTAGCCCATTTTGAATTTATTTTTGTGTATGGTGTAAGAAAGTAATCCAGTTTCATTCTTTTGCATGTTTGCTGTCCAGTTTTTCCAAAACCATTTGTTGAAGAGATGGTCTTTTTCCCAATGGATATTCTTTGCTGCTTTGCCGAAGATTAATTGACCATGTAAGTGTGGGTTCATTTCTGAGTTTTCTATTCTGCTCTATTGATATATGTGTCTATTTTCGTGCCAGTAACAGTTTTGAGGACTACAGCTCTGTAATATAACTTGAGATCCAGAATTGCAATGCCTCCAGCTTTGTTTTTCTTTTTCAAAGTTGCTTTGGCTATTCGGTATCTTTTGTGGTTCCATACAAATTTTAGGATGGTTTGTTCTAGCTCTGTGAAAAATGCTGCTGGTATTTTAATAGGGATTGCATTAAATGTGTAGATTGCTTTTGGCAGTATAGACATTTTAACAATATTTGTTCTTCCAAGCCATGAGCATGGAAGGTCTTTCCATTTCTTTGCATTATCTTCACTTACAATCAGGGAAATGCAAAGCAAAACTACAATGAGATATCACCTCACACCTGTCAGAACGGCTAAAATCAACAACACGAGAAACAACAGGTGATGGTGAGGATGTGGAGAAGGGGGAACCCTCTTACACTGTTGGTGGGAATATAAACTGGTGCAGCCACTGTGGAGAACAGTATGGAGGTTCCTCAAAAAGTTAAAAATAAAACTACCCCATGATCCAGCAATCACACTACTAGGTATTTACCCAAAGAGTACAAAAATAATAATTCAAAGGGATACATACATCCTGATGTTTATAGCAGCATTGTCTATAACAGCCAAATTATGGAAACAGCCCATGTATATGTGGTATATGTATACAATGGAATATTAGTCAGCCATAAAAAATATGAAACCTTGTCATTTGCCATGACATGGATGGAGTTAGAGAGTATTATGCTAAGCGGGATAAGTCAGTCAGAGAAAGATACATAGTTTATGATTTCTCTCATATGTGGAATTTAATAAACGAAACAAATGAGCAAAGAGGAAAAGAGAGAGAGAGAGAGAGAGAGAGAGAGAGAGAGAGAGAGAGAGGTAAACCAAGAAACAGACTCTTAACATAGAAAACAAACTGATGGTTACTAGAGGCAAGGTGGGTGGAGGAATGGGGGAAATAGGTGATGGGCACTTGTGATGAGCACCAGGTGTCATATGGAAGTGTTCAATCACTATATTGTACATTTGAAGCTAATATCACACTGTACATTAACTGGAATTTACATAAAAACTTCAAGAAAAAGGAAGGTACAACTCTGAAAAATTGGTGAAGTTTCAAGAAGGTAGATTTCACCTTGATGTAAGAAGCTTTCTAACAGCTGTTGGCAATGAAATAGGCTGTCCAATAACTGAAAATGTTAAAACAAAAAAGGATGAACACTCATTTAGGATGTGGGAGAAGGGCTTTGGGAAACACCCATTCACTAATCCAAACTTCTTCAAGTAACTAACTCCTATTTATCCCTGAATTCTCACTTCTGGCATTATTTCCCTCACGGGAAAGTTCTCTCCTACTCACTTCTCAGACTGGGAGAAGGGCCCCTTCTCTACGTACCTCAATGCCTAGGTATGCTATTTTCATTGCCTTTACCATCCCATATTGGAATTCTCTACTTATATATCAACCCCAAAACTGGTAATTTCAGGGACCCAGTCTTATTCATTTTGTATTCTTAATTTTAGATGAAGCATCTGATACATACAAGGGCCCCATATATGTGTACATCGTTGAATAATTATAATAATAAAAAAAACAATAACTAAAATGTATTGAGCACTAACCATGTGCCTGGCACTATTCAAAGCACATTATATATATTTTAACTTATTTCATTCTCACAGCAACTCTATGAAATTGGTAATTTCCCCCAATTAATTGAGGTTAAGTAACTTGCCCAAGACTGCCACCCAAAACAAGCGTGATCTCTTTTTAACTATGGGCTTACATTTTTCTTATTTCTGGTGCTTCAGGGATAAATGGATCTTTCTGCCTATTTTTCTCCCTAATCTGATTCCACCTTTTGGATAAAGAGCTCCAAGTACATGAATAAAGAGAAGCGCTGCCCACAAGTCCTCTTTCTGTCCCCTGGGTTTACCTTGGGGAGAAGGCAGCTGCAGTCTGTCTGTGATCACCTGTGTTAGTACTGAGCCAGTATCTTTGTAACTACAGAACCGGGAGGTCCCACTGCAGCTCTTAGTAGAACAGATGGCAAAACGGTGGAAGGGGACAAAGTCCCCGCCATGACAGTTCCCGCAGCGGCAGGCCAAGTCTCGGAGAAAGCAGGCACATTCGAGGTGCAGGGCTATCTGCTGTGCCCGGGGCCACAGCTCCCACGCGGCTTCCCGTAAGAGCGGCACTCCAAATTCTAGCACCTCTGTCTGAGGTAGGGATAGTTCCTCTTGTGGACTGAGAGGAGAGTCAGCATCTGAAATACAGGAAAATCCAAGTCTCCCTTAAAGGCCTTTTATGCTATCAGTAGAAAACTCCCAAGCACATGCTGCTAGTTTATAAGAAAATTTTACATGTAATTCCTCTGTACAAAGTATATTACACCAATCTGAGAGTGGCATATCTAGTACCCAGTACCACAGAGAAGAAAGGATCAGTGGTATGGAAGTACACAGAATAGATTTCTTAGTTGTTCTTCGTAAACTGAGTTTTACTACAAATTACTATAAGCATCAAGTCATCAGAAATGCGCTATTCAAATATAAGGCCCAAACTATTTCAAACGCAAAGGGAAATTGTGTGTGGAGTATATGTGCTTTGGATAGTCTATGCCACAATTTTATTCTTTCATGTGGAGAATTCAAGATTGCAAGCCATTTAATGTATATCTGGCTTTGTTCATGACTGTTTTGGTACCAGATGTGTTCATTTCTAAAATTCAGAACAGTTTATCTTTTTCTTGTAAATTTCTAAAATTAGGAATAGTTGATCCTTTTTCTTATTATTTTTATCTAGAAGGCAATAAAGGGTTATAATAAGATTTTCTGAACACACAGATACTTAAGACATGGGCTTAACAAGGAGCTAGAATTCTTGGAATTAAGACAATTTGGAAAAATACAGGTTATTCACTCACTATAATCATGGCTCCTTTGTGATTAAAATGACCACCTTCCCCCATTTCTTAGCCATAGTTTTAAGAGACTGAGGCCCGTGATATAGGATACTGATGTTGTTGCTGAACACAGATATTCCCTCTTAAGGCTCTGTGCTCAGGTGAGAAAAAGGGAGCAGCTCTTCCTCACCGGACTTTTTCTTCTTCTCCTCTTTGGTTTGTTCAATAATCTTGATAGAGGAAGGCACTAATATTGACTCGGCAGGAAGCTCTTGACTCTTGTTGAACCAGAGGAACACATGAATATCCACAAGAACCTTCAGCACCTGAAGCAGCTTATTTTTATCCCAGCCAGGCAGGAGGTGCTGCAATAGATCTATTTGAAAGGAGTGACCAATGACTGCAGCACACTTAACCAGCAACTGCTCCTCTGGGCTTAATTGATCCAGCTGGTTTACTGCTATTTCTGGGGGGAAAAAGAGCAATGAATGAACTTTCTACAAACACAGGATACGTTGTGTTGATAATCTGTTCACTTAAAAAAAAGGGCTTGCTTTTTGTCCTCCCCCTTCCACACTCAGTCTAACCTCTTAAAAGAGTCTTCTCTCCAAGTCCTTATTTGCCCTCATTACCCATTCATTGTTCAGCCAACAACAATAATCAGGTTTTCACCACATCACTGAAACTGTGCTCTCCGTGGTCACCAAAACCTTTTGTTGGTAGACCCAAAGCTGTGCTCTGGATCATTCAGCTATGTTAACAATTCTTCCCATTTTCATGACTAGTAAGTACCCACCCAGACCCTTTTTTTATTACTGCCCACTAAAAGTGGGGGCCAGGCTTTCTGATCCCAGAACTCACCTAAGAGTAAAGATCTTAACTAACTCCAAGCATAATAGCAAATCTCTCCATATTCTGACCCATACATAAGAGTAGTAGGTATTGAACCAGTAAGTCACCAAGCCCCAAATCTTGGAATAATTCGAAACCTTTTCTTTTCCCTAACAACCAATTAGTCACCCACTTATCTTCCTTCTAAATGTTCTTGTATGTTTCCTCCTAAGCAACTGTAGTGTAAGTAGCCATTTCCACCTGGATCACTAGGATACCCTGTTTGGAACATCTCCAATTTCCTCTCACTCTTATCCCAATAATATATTAAGTAGCAGTAGAATCATGTATATAAAGTACATATACAATTATGTCAGGGCCCCTTTTTAATACTTTTATAACTTATGTGGCCTTTTACAATCTAGCCTTGGCATTTCATTTATGCCAAGGCTTTGCTGAATGAGCTATTTGTTTTGGTTTACAAGTTAACAAATCTTTTTAACAAATCCCGTGGACGATACTGACCTTGGGTTAACTTTTCGGCTGTTTCCTAGGATCCTGATTAAATGAGAATGCCAGCTAAGTTATCAGGTAACACTGCTTATGCTAACAATGATCCCTGATTGGAAACTGAATTTGGACTAGGACAACTGTGAATAAGCTATAAATAACTGGTGGTAAGCCACAGTTCTAGGCTTGTGTGTATTAATTCTTGTCATAGGTCATGTCCCTTGCAGATCCTGGAGTCTATGCCTGTGGGGCTGTTATAAGAGATACTAGTTCCTAGTCGGGACATGGGGCTTCTAAGCACCCATCCATCGTGGCCTCATTCCATCACACCTAAGCTATTCCTTGAGGCTCCAGAGAATAGCAGTAGAAACTGCTGTGAGGACTTCCACTAAAGAAATCCTATATGATGCTGTTTTCTGACCTGTATGCTTCTAAGTTAGTAAAGTCAATGCCAAGTGAGGCCTGTTGTAGTTGTAGGAGTGTAAACTATCGAGATGGACCTACAGACACCAGAGTGCTAGCTTATAATAGCTAACATTCACTGAATAGCTATTATGTATGATGACTAATCCCCTTAAGGTAGGGGCTATCATTATCCTCACTGGAGTGATGAGAAGACTGAGGCTTAGACAAGTTTATCTGAGCATTCATAGCCAGTAAGTGGAGGAGCCAGTAGTACCCAGGTTTTTCTGATACCAGAACCTTGGCTCCTAACTAACTAGCAAGGTGTTCTGTATTGCTGTTTCGTATGCATGTCTTATATTCTCAGTAAGATCATACTGGACTTGAAGGCAGCCTTATTCACCATAATATTCCCAAAGAGTGCTTAATATGGTACCCTGGCCACAGACACTTGAACAGAGCATGAAATAAACCCAACTTCCTCATTTCTAAGAAGAACGTCCCTTGTCTGACTATGCCTACTCAGATCTCATGGTTTCTTCATTCTTTATTTCAGCAGTCATTATAAACTTACTCTCCACTTTTGATTAAACTCCTGCTATGTGTATAATACTGTCTCTTCAGTAGCACCATAGATTTTCTTAAATCTTGGCCACATTATCTCCCTTGCTTACTGCCTCCTCCAGCACAGGAGGGAAGGGAAACACAGGACATAATTTTTATTAAATAACGAGGAGACTGTCCTCGGTCATTAGCCCCAGGGAACAACAGGCTCACTCAAGTAAAATACGGCTCAAGTAGCATTACAAGTCTCTCAGGGGCTCTTTGGGCAGTGCCGGAACTTATTTCTAGAAGGCAGGTTTCTTTTTTCTGAAGAAAAGGAAGCTCACATGACAATGAGAGACCTATATTCAATCAACCACCAAATTACTAAGTGCAATGACATCTGTCATTGGCTCACTTGAGGTTTTCAAGTGACCTGCCTTTTAATAATGGTGGGAGAAGCACGGTATCCAAGTTCACATCATCCTTGACTGTGCAGATATAAATTTCCTGGTCTTCAGAGCCAGCAGGAGGAATGCTGTACATTGTGGATTTCATGGCATTGGCTGCAGGAAAAGAAGACTATAACTGAGGACAACACCATGCTCAGTGTCTGTAGTTTTAAAGGCACAAAAATACAAGAATTTAGTCAAGAAACTAACAGGATGAAGATAAAAGAGCATTATGTTTAAAGTGGCTTACCCCTCCCATCCTGTTTTCTGATTTTCTCTTACAAACTGACAACACTTTCCGTACAGTATGGTATCCAGCATTATCACTCTTCCTGTTTACTTTCTAGTAGCTCTCTCTTCTATTACATCACAGCCCTAGGATGCCTTTCCAGATTTACACATGCTTCACCCCTTCCTCCTCTCTCACCCTCCTCCTTTCTCCCATCCCCCATCCATCCTTCTCATCAGTAATGTGCAATTCTCTATTGAACTCTCCTGCTTATAAATCCTCTTCTTCTATCCCACCTCCTGGGCTGCTCAAAAAGGAACTATAATATAGTAGATTGATTGACTCCATTAAGCTCTCTGAGGCAGGCCAAGAAGGCTTAATCTTGCTTATAATGTTATCAGGGAATAGAATAGGCACATGTCTCATAAAGGTCTGGTGATGTCATGTCAAAGAATAAACTCCAGCAGTTGGACCAGGGTAGAACCCTGGAAACTAAGCTCACCTGAGAGGGTCTCCCACTTGCTGTTCTCCTCCTCCTTTTGGAGATCATGAAAGACCAATATGTCTTTAGAGAGAAGGTCCTGGCATAAGACCTCACAGTAGAGGGGGTTTCCAAAGCACCTGTGAAGAAGGTAGCTGTGGAGAGGTAAGTAGGGGATTGCTGACTAAAGATGCCCACTTGAAGAGAGCCAAGCACAAGGGTATTTCATACTGAGGAATATTTCTTCTTTTTTAAAGTCAGCTCTTGATGATATACACTAACAGAGGTAAGCAGCAGCACAGAAATGTAAAAAGAAAAATTGATTGTTTTGACATGTATTTTAGTAGTAACTTTTCTATTTTGTTTCTATTGCTGTTAAAAAGAATTAACATCCCCTTACCAAAGAGCCCCAGAAAGTGGCCTGACCACATATAAATGACACGTTAAGCAAGCCATCCAAGTCCTAGCTGTCTTGTGAAAACCTGGATGGATAGCTCAGGGAGGTAGCCCTTTACTGGTTTACTAGGAGACGGTCTATCTTTAAATCTGGCCTCATTACGGTTATTAATGACATTCTCTCCCCCAATTCTGGTAAGTGAGACGTGAGCCTTCTCACTTACATTATGGCACTGACTCTGCCCTTAATGAAGCACCCAGCTAGTCCTAGCCACTCACATCTGCAGCTCTTGGGGGATGCTCACCACCCCCAGTTCCCAACATGCCATTCTCAACAGTGAGGTCGCTGCCAACTTCAAAATGGGCACAAGGACAGCTTGAGAGCTCTGCAGGAAGTGCTGGGCACAGTCACACAGGGTGATGGTAGGGGTCAATGTCATCACCATGATGATGGGGACAGAGGAGAGCAATGTTTCCAAAAACTCCCAGGAAGCTGCATCCATATATTGGGCTTCGTCAATGAGGAAAACCAGCGGTGTTTCCCTCACTGCCTGAAAATAATAGCAAAGAAACAATGATAACCTCTGAGTAGAATGAAGTCACCTGATTTTCAAATTTCACCATGAATTTCCCAACAGCAGTTTATTTTTATTTTTATTTTTTTAAATTTTTTTTTCAACGTTTTTTATTTATTTTTTGGGACAGAGAGATACAGAGCATGAACGGGGGAGGGGCAGAGAGAGAGGGAGACACAGAATCCGAAACAGGCTCCAGGCTCCGAGCTATCAGCCCAGAGCCCGACGCGGGGCTTGAACTCACAGACCGCGAGATCGTGACCTGGCTGAAGTCGGACGCTTAACCGACTGCGCCACCCAGGCGCCCCACCAACAGCAGTTTAAATAAAATGTTAATACAGGCTGGGGTTTTCAGAATAAAATGTGTCCTAAGTCCAGGTAATATTTTACTTCACAAATATAAAATATAACCATTGTATCTAATTTCTAAAGCAATGTACTGAGTTTCTTTGGACAAGAAAATACTCTTACTGAAAAACAAAATAAACATCAAAATATTCTCCAAATCAAACTTGAAGCTTTCAAATATTTAATTTTGGCAAAGGCTTCAAACTGTGTGGGAATGAATTCATAAGACTTTATATCCACAATTTCCAAACCAGGCTGCACATCAGAATTACCTGACTGCTTGTTAAAACTACCAACCACCAGGCCCCACTTTAAAAAAACATACTCATTTTTATCCACATTCCCCACTCCCCTGCTGCAGCAGGTACGGTGTTTACTGTAATACTTTTATTTGTATTGTGTTCTTATAAAATGTGCATCATTGTTTTGTCAAGCAAACTGTTTTTATGTAAATGCTACTGTATTACAGATCTCATTATTTCTCTCCTTTTATTCAGGATTATTTTTAAGACCACTCTGTGTTGCAACGTTTTCATCTATTCCCTTACTTCTAAACTTCTGTATTACACTCCCCAGTGTTCATCCACGAGTTCATGCCAATACCTCCCTCGCCTCCACAATCACTGCAGTGAGCAGACTCCCTGGGACACAGATCCAGGAGGGGAAGCACTAGGTCTAGAGGATGCATGTTATTAAAATTTGACTAGTTACTTCTAGGCTGATTTCCAGAATGATGTTATCAGTTTCTGCTCATAGATATTTTTGACTCTGTAACCTGGGTTAAGGCTTGAGTGTACCTGTAATTAATAGGAGGTAAAACAGCTATCCACTTGCGTTTAGAAACTACTGTTTTAAAATTAACTAAAATTTCATTAAGAAACAAGGATCAGGGAAGAGCAAAGCATTTTTCTTGTATGCTGTACAACAGGATCGATTCAAGGTTAAAGATAGATACAAACAATGAACATATCAACAAATAGGCAGGCCTAAGTCAAGGTGTGCTATGGAGAGATTAAAGTAAGTACAAACCATCTCCACATAGTAAGAGTTAAGGGTATGTAGCAAAAGTACCCACCTCCTGGAGCACTTGAAAAAAACATGCCTTAACCTTCTTTTGTCTGGTCAGGTCATCCATGTGCGAAACTTTGAAGGATAAGGGAAACTAACCAAGAAAATTATTCATATATTAGCTTTTGCAGTGACAATCTAATAAAAATATATAGGTTCTCCAAAGGGAACAGAAAATGATTCTATCTTGAGTGAGAATGCGTTTCTTCTATTGGACTGGGCATAGGGACACAAATCCCAATCCAACATCAATATTTAGTTCAAAGAGTAAGATGGAAAATCCACTGGCAGTTTTGGAGAGATAGCTCCTCTCCATACCCAGACTCTGGCAAGCCCTTAAAGGGTCATGACTAAGAAGTAAAGGGACAGGTTGGACTTAGTGATGTCACTTTGGACAGCTCCAGTACCCCAGTTATTCCAAGCATACCAGAATGAATGAGCACATGAGACTTGTCAGAAAGAACTGCAATGAGTATCTCCTAACATTGTGCTAGGCCTAGGCACATGAGTTACCATGGACCTGAGAGTCAAAGTTAGGTTATTCCTCCACCACTTTGGCAAGGGTGAGTGAGGGCCTCGGGCAAGGCCTAAGACAGGGCTATGCTACGGAATGGAAGAAATTTTCATTTTCTCTATTTTCCTTTAGATAGAATGCCCTGTAGATTTGGCAGATGAGGAGAAGTGATGGAGGATGAATAAGAATTATAGACCAGGGAATTCTTAGCCTACTTACTCTTGGGTACCACATAAATCCTAGACCACTGGAAGCTTCTGAGATTCAGATGCTGGTTCAAGTGACATACTCCATGGTCAGGGTTAAAGAACAAAACATTGCAACCGGCTTGAGAACACATGGATACAATTGCTGGGGATGCTCAACTGGCCAGTATCACCCAGACAGATTTAGCATTCTCACATTTATACTGTGATCTCTTATACTACTTCCTTTAAAATGTATGTGCAAATTATATAAAGTACTATAATTATCATTTCACGGGTGAAAAAATTTAGGCTCAGACTAAGAGATCTGTGCCATGACATATGATTAGTATTGGAGTCAGTCCTAGAATCTATTCTTTTCAAAAAAGAGAAAGTCTGGGTTTTGGTGTCGAAGGGATTTCAAATCTCAATCCTGCCACTGCTAACTAAATGTTCTTAAGCTATACAGATATGGCCTAAGGGCATTAGATTAGAAAACAATTCTGAGTCCAACTATTCATCAAAAGTAACATCAGTAATCCAATTCGGAAAGCCACGGGTTTCATTACCTTCACAAAGAAGAGGTCATTAAAAAGACAGTGAAGAGGTTCCTCCACCATCCCACAGAGCTGTTTGTGTAGGCACTCCTGGCGGTAATAGGCTGGACATGTGTCAATCTCAAAGAAGATGGCCATGAGGGTCTGGATGGCATAGAAGCACTGCTTGAAATCTGTTTCCTTCAGCTTCAATGGCAACACCCTGGTGAATGTCACTATGGTCACTGGGAGTCCCTTGACCCACAGAGAGGTTACTCACTCCACCAGCCCAAGGATGCTGAGTCTAATGACAAAAGAGTCTCACCAACAAGAGAAAGGAGCCTCAAGAGAAGCAGACATTCAACCAGAAAGCAGGAGTCTTTACCTGTGTCCTTCTTTCTGGGCCAGGAAGTTTATTTCAGCCAACAGCTGACTTTTGCCATAGCCTTTTCCACCTTCATACAAAACTGCGTGCCCCTTCTTCTGGTGCAAACACCCCTGCTGTGCCATTCGAAAGGCTTCCAGTTCTTTTTCCCGATCTGTAGAGAGACAGGGAGCACCTAATACTCCTGTGCTTTTTGGTAGACACTCTATTATTTATTTTGCAAAGGTAATTCTCAGAATGGCTTCTCCCCTAGAACCCTGGGCAGAATCCTATTCTTTGATGAGGTTTCACATCTCTTTCCATAAAATCAACTCTGGACTATACAGAAGTGTGCTGGGCTTGGGGGTTCGCTCCAGAATTTAAGTAACAACATTAAGAATAATTAGACATCACATAGACATGGGAGCTACTGTATCTTCTTAGCTTTTTGTAAAAATTTCCATTGTAACAATTTAGTTCTCAAAGTTGGTCACTGCTATGTAAAGATAATAACCTAAGAGATACAAATTAAGACAAATATAAAGACAGGGAATACACAGTGTGGGACTTAACACTGTGTGTTAAGGAATGAGGAATGATGATGGGAATGATGAGGAATTTCCCTCTAAAGATGATCCACAACAAGCTGAGCAGACCTCAACAGCCGAACTCTGACTTACAAAGATTCTTACTAAATGTTGGTACTTCTCAGGCACAGTGAGAAGACTCCATCTGAAGTGTAAACATTCAGCAAGGAAAAGAAATGGCAAGACTGCTTCAAAATGAACATAAATTCACTAAGAAGGCTGCTCTCTATTTTTTTAAATACAGGCTTAGAAGCATTTTGGTCTTGCATTTTTTTTTTAAATCACATTTAACCATCAATAGCTGAAAAAATACGAATTAAGGTAGGAAAGAAAACTCACCTAACAAAGGGTGATTTTTATTTCTCTCTCTGGCCAAATGTCTCTTCCCAAACATTCTGGGAAAAAGGACAAAGGGAAATGTGTCTATTAAAAATAGATTGGGATAGACAGAATATATATCTCTAAGTAGATAGAGAACAATTTGTGCTCATTAGCAAGTACCTTCAGATAACTAAAAAGGCCCAGAATTCTATATAAAAGAGTTTTAAAAAATTAAGCATCTTTGGGAGGAGGTAGGGGGGAGTTATTGTTCTAGGCTCAGAGAAGTAAATAAATTGTGAAGTACCCAAAGGAAAAGAAGAACATCCATATTAGTGACCTACTGAATTCTCTTCCTGTTGGATAGCACTATAAAAGTTCACTCAGGAACTAGCTAAAAGCTAAACAAAAAAGCTAAAGATCTCAGACACCAAACCCTCCTCTTATGTCTCTTATTCCAGCAAGCCAGGACTAGAAGCATCTTTCTTTCTAGTTTCATACAAACACTGGTTATTCCTATACCCTGATTGTGTAAAAGAGAGGAGAATAAGCTATCACATAATGACACTCACATACATCTTCTATGGCCAAGGTATTCATACATCTTCCCTGGGTTGGAGATGTTTTTCATCATTTTCTCTGGGAGCTTCTTGAAGTTGTAAGCAGGTAGCATGGATCTTAGATATGTTACCTCATCACAGGACACCAAACCTGGATAAGCAGTTATCATTCTGGCCACAAGGCTCACCTTTGGGCCAATAACTGTGTCAGGGAGACAGTAAAGGATAGAGAATTTTTGGACCATCTCCTCTACAATCATCCCCTAAGTCACAGAGGTAACAGGCCAGTGTCCTATTCTACCTGTATATTCGTGTCTTGCTACTGCCCCAATCACACCGCAGAATACTGGTCCATTGGTGATACTGATGGAAACAAGCCTGGGGATCGGAAAAGCAACAGTGGGTAAGTACAGTTAGAAGCCTCCAAGTCAGGCACTCGATCTGTCACTCCTCAGATCAAGATGTCTAGTTTTAGAGCTCAGAATAGAAAAGGTCAGAGACTGCTGTCTGTCTATATCATATGATGCATACAAAGTACAAAGAAACAAAATAGTCCCCATACTCAAGGAGTTTTAGTCGGGGAGCTATTATCAGTAGAAAAACTAAATAAAAGTACCTTAGATCTGTTAGATCGTTTATATATGTTTTATATGTTTTTTGAAGTACTTTCAAATTGATTACCTCATCTGATCCTTTGAGGGGTAATTAACAACAAATACATGAGGTATGCAGGGCAAATACTTTAACCCATTTGACAAACAAAAACAACAGCAAAACCCACAACTGAAGGAGCTAATTAACTTTCTTAGAGTTACATAGCAGGAGTCAATAGTAGAGTCAGAATGAGAACTCAGGCCTCCTGACTCCTAGACCAATGTTATTTCCTCTATACAATGCTGCCTCAAATAAAACTCCAAAATTAAAAGTAGATCAAAAGGTATCAGTACAGGGTTAATGGATCAAATAATGCTAGAATGTCAGAGTAAAGGAATAATCAGAAGGTCAGGCTGTTGATGGAAGCCTTCTGGAAGCAAATTAGTCTTTGGAATGTATTTTAAAAATGAGTAATATTTTCTCATTCATTCATTCATGCACGCATGCATAGGTTCGTTCATTTAACAAGCACTGACAAGTATGTATAGTACCAAGAACTGGCCTAGGTGTTTAAAATACCTTGCTCTGGAAAAGTTTAGTGTTGGGCAGAGGGAGGGTGGTAGAAATTGAGGGAGGTAAACAGACAAATTTATAAGTTAGCAAGACAAATACTACATATTAGAGATCAGTACAGCAAATTAACAGCAAAGAGAATGGATGCATTAACTCACACTAGAGAGTTAGAAAAAGCACTCAGAAAGGAGAGGACATGACTGGACGTTTAAACTGAAGTACTGCCAAAGTGGGGCAACAGCATTGCATCCAATGGGGAAAGGCAGAGACTCTGAAAAGCCTGCCGTGTTTGTGCAAAACAAAGCAGTTCAAGATGGCTACAGCATAGACAGTGTGTTGGGAGTAGGGAAAAGTGAAGGGAAAGTGGTCCTCCCTATGCCAGGGATGGGGAAGCACTAGACATATGAATTATTTAAAAGGGGGACATATACTGTTTCAGGTGAAGCAAAGGCTCAAAGGTGGCAAATTCATACAGTAGCAAGGGAATCATCAGATTTTCTTGATGTGAAAATTTCATGTGACAGATAAGATAGGCAGATGGACAAAGGAGGGTACAATGAGGCATAAATTAGTTTCAAGTTCAATCCACATATAAGCCATTTTCGCAGAGGCGTGAAAAGTGGCAACAATGCTAACATTATTGTCTCCTATTCCATCAAAACTCTCCTGCCTTGCTCTAAGGCAGGATTGAAGGCAGGATTGAAGACTCTTACCTGGGCCCATTGCTCAGGGTGGATAAGAGACACCCAAGACAAGAACCAGGCAGCTGACTCTGCTGCCACAGCAAGAATAAGACTAAACATCTGATGTTTCACCATGCTTCCTTGGTCTGCAATGCCCTTTCTTGCTTTCTCCAACTGTTGAACTCCTTCCCTTCTCAAAAGTTGCCTGTATAGTCAAGATTTCTCCGAGACCTCTAGGGAAAACTAACTCTTTCTTCCCAGAGCACTTTGCTGCAGCTCCTATAGCATTTTATTCCTGCACTTACATTTCAGGTTATTAAAGTTAGTTGTTTACTTAGTGAAGGGGGTAATGTCTTATTTTTCTCTACCTCCATCACAACTAGCACAGTGCCTGGCTCAAGAGTAGTGTTCAATGAATGCTTGTTGAATGAATGAGTTTATGAATGAGATAAACTCAGCTAATTAACAAGGCTGTGGGAACAAAGCAAGTAATACTTTTCTCACTTGGTCATTTCTTGTATCTTTCTACTGCACTTTAGAATCCCCCCTTGTTCTTCCTGGCAGTCCATATTCCTTCTTCCTTTTTAAAAAGAGATTCTTCACTGATGAAAAATACACTCTTTATTCAACATATATAGAGATGAATAAAGAGGTGCTGAAAAACTATAATGACGAGATTCTGAGACTCACTCCCTGAATCTCAAAAATACCCTGGAGAAATAGTCACAAGCCAGAAAACAGAAAAGCCTGATCAATCATAGGACTCAGAGAATCCTCTTTCTTCTGTAAATGAACTGAAAACTGAAGGTGTTTCCTCGGTTAGAAAGGGGAATTTAGAAGATGACCCGAGGTGAACAGGGTCATTGAAAAAGGAGACATGGAATGTGGTTCTGGGTCTGGGTGAGGCTGATGTGATGCAGAGAGGCATGAGCAATAGTATTCGCTACTGACGACATCACACAGGCAACCCTGAGGCTACATCTCTACACCTGAATTTCAAGAGAAGGCGGCAAGCTTTAGCATCGTTAGTGCAGCATTTCCCAAAATACGCTGCTCAGAACATTCATTCTTCTGGATGTTTATAGGTCTTTCTGGAGAAAAGTGTCCATCAGGTAAATTTGGGAAATGTTGATTAAAACAAAATATAACAAATTTCTTTAAGTCTACCCAGAACCTTTGACGTTAATTTATATTGTGAACCTTTAAGAAGGAAATATACTTTGCGTATCTTCCCAAACATATTTGGCCATGAAAATCTTCTTTTCATGATTTACTAAGGAACTAATGTTACTAAATTAGTAATTATCTTCAAGGAAAAAAACACTGACCTAGGAACCAGCTTTCAGGCTCTGGTATTGTTAAGCTATGTGGCTTACCAACATAACCTCTGGATCTTAGTTTCTGGATTCTTAGTTAAGAAGAGATCATCATCAGATGAAATGAACTCTCAGATTCTATCTAGCTCTTAAAATCTACTATATTCTAAAATCAATAAGACTGAAAGCATAAACTAGGCCTAAGAAATGACTATCTCATTCAGGAGTAAGGGCCAAGGGCAGGACTCTTAAAGGCCACAAGTCAATGTAAAATTCAACAGCACACAAGGACCAGCACTAGAAGTGATGGCCCAGCACACCCATACTACAGAGATAAGTGGGAAGTGGGTCGTAGGAGTATCTGCAGATCCCATCAAGTTTAAAAGAAGTGCCAACACATATCTACCTTGGGCTAAGAGTTTGACTATCTGTGAAGCAACCTATGTATCTTTCTTATTTGTAAAATAAAAAGTTGGGTCAGATAATTTCTAAGTTACTGCTCAGTACTAATATTCTATAAGAATATTACAGATATTATAATGCCTCTACAATGGTATCACATTAGTAATATATACTATGCCTTTTAGAGAGTATTTGCCTTTTATAAGAGGCAGCTGTGAGGTAATGAAAATGACACAAGATTTGAGGACAGAAGGTCTGGGTTTCATTACATGCTCTGCTATATGCTAGAAACTCCTCTTCTGTGGCCTTAGTTTCCTCATGTGTAAAAGAGGGATAAAAAACATTCACACTGGTAGCATATACTAAAGTATCCTACAAATGTTGGAGCACTGTACAATTTTTATGCATCTTTGACTCGATGTTAATATTAAAAATAACTTTTCAAATCTATGTATATACCTTCCTCAGAGCTTTCTATTGAAAAAAAAAAGTCACCTGAAAAATTCTAATCCACATTGTTATAGTGTGACTAGTGGAAAAATGGAATTTTCTTTACCTTCACTGGGACAAGGCTTTTGTAGAAGGTGGGAGGGGGGTGGATATGGAGGTGGGAGATCAGCTCAGTGAGAATTCCAGAAAATTCAGTGGGACTAATAAGATTGAAAGCCAAGAAGAAGAGCATTAACCAGTAGTGGTCCCTTCCTATCTTGGTAATTGCCCCACAACTTCTCTTCCCACATCCCTCCTCCCTGTAGATAGGCAGCCTTTGTTCTACATTCCCACCACATACAGATATATTATTTGTATTACACTAATTTGCACATTTGCTTCTTCCTTTGCAGTGTTCTTGAACCTTGCTAGGTATATTCAGTTCCTCCCCCTTTTCCACCCACCCCATTAGATGGCAACTTATCTTCATTTTCCCTGAGTATCTAGTACATAATTCTGTACCTAATGATTTCTTAAGAGATCTTATTTTCTGACTTCCCTTAGCATGCTCCCTCCCTTTTAGGCAGATTCTGGACACTCTCAACTCCTGCTACTTGGTACTCCCTCCTACCCTGGCTGAAGAGCCCCCTGGGGCCCTGCGCCACCTTCCTCCTCACTTGGTCTCAGCAAGCTTCTCCCAGCAGAAGCTGAAGATGCTGAAGGAGCTCTCCAGGGCATGTGCGCACTCATCTGGCTTCTTATCCCCAGGAAGGCCAAAAACACAGAGGAACATACAGCCCTGGGACAGAAGACGAAGAAGGAAAAGAAAAGTTTACCTGGGGAAAGACTACGGCTTGCCACAACTGCACCGACTCCCCAGAATGAAGCCAGAGCCTTTCCCCACTGGTATCTGCTAGGAATGGTGAATTCTACAGGATTCATGAAATGGACACTCAGGGCCACATCAACATGGAGATTAAAAAAAGAAGAAATAAAATCTTGATTTAACTAACATTCAAAGGACTGAAACTTAAAACACAAGAAAAATTGATGTCCAGAACTTTTCAAAAATTCCATTTCTACTGTATGCCTTGAGCTAAGTCTACCTGCCCACGTTTTATTCACCTATAATGTCCTACATTATGATACTGCTCTTTTCAAGCTCCTTGATTATCAGAAATATCTGATTACATTTATTTTACTAATAGAGGCAGAAAAATATTCTTTTACTCTGACAAAGATTTTTCAACTAGAGTTGAATGAAAAAGGATATGGAAAGTAATTCTCAGGTACCCTGAAAATGAAATTAACTAGAACTTCCCATTCTTAAACTATTATTAGTTGAACTTTCAAAGTCATATAGCTTGTCACAAAAGAAAAAGCAGGGAATCTGACTTACATGTGTGTTATGTGAGATACAAGACTATTATTCCTCCCTCACTTCTAATGCTGATGGGTCAAGTTTCCTTGTACTTACTTTCTCAAACATAAAGATCCGGCTCAGCTGGCCACCCCCTTTCTCTATGACTGTGGAGATGTACAGGGCAGCCTCCTGGATAAGATGACACAAATGCAACACCCATGCTGACTTGTGGAACTCTAGGCTGACCAAAACCATAGTCACGGTACGGAATTCGGATACATACTCCGTAGGCTGCCCTTCATCAATCTGCAAAGACAAAGTGAGTTATCGGGCCTGTATCTTCAACTCTCAGTACCATGTTTAGGCATTTAAATCCTATATTCCACGGTGAGTATGAGAAAAAAAACTTACAGACAAAAAACTTAAAATTCAGGTTTGAGAGGTATAGAAGATGTACCAACCAGTGCACTTGGAATTAAAACTGACTTTAAACCTAATTTACTGATGAAATCTGCCAGGATTTTATGTTTTCTTTACATGAGTTAGTTTGATATGTCCATTCTATTAGTCATTGTATCACTTACTACGGGATTCACATAAATTCTATATACACAGTCAATCAATGCATATTTACCAAGCATATACTCTCTACCCTGTTAATAATGTACTAGCTTCTAGAGGGACAAACTGAAAAACAAATATGGCTTCCACTTTCCAGAACTGAGAAATCTGAAGTGGTAGGACATGTCTTCATAGTAACTGGTACAGACAGGGAAATCTGCTGGCGTTACCATGGAGAGCAGGAGATGAACTGGATCAACATGAGAAGGTCATCACATATAAATATACACTTGTTGACATAAACACACACACACAGTCTACACGATGACTCAAGAACTAGAAAATAACCTTTTTCAAAAGGTTTTTCATTATGTGCTTCCGCAGGGTTTGTTCAAGTGCAGAGTCTGGATCCAAATCCAGGGCAGTCCTTAAAGTATCTGAGAAAAGGAAAACAAAATGTCTCCAACCACACGGAAGATTTAACTTTAAACATTTTGGGCTTGGGTAAAAAGGACCAAGTAACTTACCAGCACTTGTCTGGTAATGTGGCAGGTAATCGAGGCACTTGTCAAAATGCTCATCAAAATCAAATGGGTCAATGATCCGCATATCTCTTAACTACAGAAAGGAAACTGCTCAATTGTGTGCCCAACCACCAAATGGATCACCGATGCCATTTCCCTTTTTTATCATTTATCTTTCCAACCTTATTGTTCTGCTCTGTCTATCTTCCTGGGAGCATATCCCCCACCTCCCTCCAAAACAGAGTTCCAATGGTCATTGGTTTGGTCAAGCCATATTTGACCACCACCAGAGCACTGCCCTGTGCAGTAGGAGGGCCTTTTCAGGATGTGCAATGGATGGGACCAGCCTCCTACCTTCACAGCTTCATCTTCCCTCATGATTTCCACTTCAAACATGTACTGCTCACAGAGCTTCCAGCAGTTCCAGGACAAGACAATCTCATTTGCCTGAGCCAAACGCTGAGCTAACTGGACATCATCTACATCCTGCCCAACCACCAAGAGGTACTGTCGTTGCTCATCTCCAACAATAACCTGGGAGATCTGACCTGCAGACAGACCTATCCAGAAAAAAACAGACAAGTGGTGAACAGCCAAACTTAATTGGAAAACCATGAAAAAGATGGGTCTGGAATCCTCACATTGCTCTATGCATCAAGCCAATCTTGTTATTGTAGAAATATTGGGTGAGCTTACCTTCAAAAATATTACCTTGCCCCAGATTTCCTTCTGTCTTAAGCACACCTAGAGATATTCAAACAAGCCTGGGT
This sequence comes from Prionailurus bengalensis, assembly GCF_016509475.1. Classification (NCBI taxonomy): domain Eukaryota; kingdom Metazoa; phylum Chordata; class Mammalia; order Carnivora; family Felidae; genus Prionailurus; species Prionailurus bengalensis. The sequence continues at coordinate 38,954,583 of NC_057349.1, read as the reverse complement.
TGGATGGGGGAAGAAGCAAGAGATCCTAGGTCTCTAAGAGTCTTCTCTTTAAATTGCTTTTGTAATAATCAGTTAGGTCCTGATGGCAGAGACCATATGGTTATGCTCAGAAACTGCTGCCATGGTGACCATACCATCCCTCCTCAATGTGTAATCAGGACTAAGTGAGAAGACAATCAGTATTTTACCAGACTTGGGCTTTGCCATACACTTTTATTCTACCTTCTGTTTTTCTTACCCTAAGGCATTTCTTACTGCTAATATAGCTGAAAAACTGGTTTGCTTGCCAGGGGAAAAAAAGGACTATATCCAAGTTAAGTCTGCTCTTAGCTAAGTTATCCAATCTTTTTACTTTCCTTCTTTTCAAAATTTTATTTAAATTCTATAGTTAACATACAGTAAAATATTACCCAGTCTAGGCTAAAATCAAAGGGAAAATAGTTTTAAAATAATAGCAGAGACACATACTTTTGGCCAACATGGCTTAACAGGTCATGAATTTAGCATAATGTCTGGAACAGCTAAGAAACTAGAAAAAACACACAAAGCAATACTTTTCAAGATACTGGACATCAGGAAATGAAGGACAATGATGCCTGAGAGATGGGGAATAAACAAGGTGAGCTTGTTTACCTTACCGCAGCTTACTGCATGGAAGAGTTTCCAGGACATCTCAGGGTGGGGAAACCCAGGTATAACCCAGAAGACTCAAGTTAGGGAAACAGAGCTAAGAGTCTGAGGGCCAAGGTGGCTAGAGTTCACAGGGCATTGTGAGTACCGGAGAGAAGTGTACAGAGAGAGAATTCCAGAGATCTTTACCAGGTCCCCCACAAGTCTTGAGCTGAGTACTAATGAGTGCATCAATGTGAGTAAACTACCTGAAACCAGGGAAAGAACCACCTGAAAAGATTAGAAGGAACAATTCCCAGTATCGCACAGGGCTGGCCTAGTCTCACTGGCCATATTGTCAAACTTAGTAATTCACAGGAGATTAGGTGTAGTACTCAGAGGGGTTTGCCTCAGCAATGGGGCAAAACCAGCCCTAGACTAAACACTGCTCTGGTCCCATTCAACAAAGTTTAAAAACAAAAGAAAAAAAAAATCAAGCTAACCACATCCCAGAATAATGCTCAAGAATATTTATAGAAGTATAAAAAAAAAAAACCCAGCACCCAACAAGGTTAAATTCACAATGTCTGGCACACACCCAAAATAACCAGGCATGCAAAGAAAAGGAAAATATGATCCACAATGAGGAGAAAAATCAATCAATCAAGCCCAACCCAGAATAACACAGATGAAAGAATTGGTAAATAAGAAAAGTAAAAGTTATAACTATATTCCATATATTCAAGAATCTAGAAAAAAGACTAAACAAGTCTACTAGAGACACTGCAAAAAAAAAAAAAAAGTCTATACACTTGAAAATACAGCAATAGAAACTATCCAAAATGAAACACAGGGAGAAAAACGAGAGAAACAATGAATACAAAATCAGTGAGTTGTAGGACAATTTCAAGCAATCTAATATGTGTGTAACTGGACAGAGGAGGAAGAAGAGAGAACAAATTATTTGGAGAAATAATTGTAGAATATTTTCTAAATTTGATAAAAACCAAAACTGTATACATCCAAAAATTTCAATGAGCCACAAGCACAAGAAAAATGAAGAAAACTATACCAAGGGACATCATAACCATATTACTTAAAACCAACTGTAAAGAAAAAAAGAATCATAAGAGAAACCAGAGGGGAGAAAAAGACATTATATACAAAGAAACAAAGATAAAGATGAAAGCATATTTCCTATTGGAAATGCTGCAAGCTAGAAGACAGTAGAACAACAATTTTAACATAATAGAAAAAAATACCCAGCAACCTAGAATTCCATACCCACTTTCAAAAACCGAGGTGAAATAAAGATGTTTTTTTTTTTAGACATACAAGAGCTGACCCATCTCTTGCAAACCCATACTATGAGAAATGTTAAAAGTGTTCTTCAAACAGACAATAAGTGTTAACAAACACATGGACAAATTGGGACTCTCATACATTCCTGGTGAGAAAGTAAAACGGTGCAATCACTTTGGAAAAAAGATTAGCAATTTCTTAAAAAGTTAGACCTATATCTACCATATGACCTAGCCCTTTCACTTCTACATAGTATATTTACCCAAGATAAATAAATGCATATGTCTACTCAAAGACTTGTACACAAATGTTCATAGTAGCTTTATTTGTAATAGCCAAAAACTGACAACCCAATTGTCCATCAAAAAGTGAATGGATAAACAACAGAATTCAATAGAATACTACACAGCAATAAAAAGGAATGGACTACTGATACATTCTACAACAGTCTTTAAAAATGTAAAATAATCTCTAATGACAAAAAAAGGATATCAGAGACTTCTTGAGGATAGGGAGGGGAGCGTAGGAGGAAGGGTTATGAAAGGGGATGAGGAGAAGCATCTGGTGGCTCAGTCGGCTGAGCATCCAACTCTTGATTTTGGTTTAGGTCATGAGCCCAGGGTGGTGGGATTAAGACTCGCATTGGGCTCTGTACTGAGCATGGAGCCCGCTTAAGATTTTCTCTCTCTCTCTCTCTCTCTCTCTCTCTCTCTCTCCCTCTCCCTCTCCCTCTCTCTCCCCCCGTCCCTTTTCCCCACTTGCACTCACTCTCTCTCTTAAAGTCCATCAACTGATGAATGGATAAAGAAATTGTGGTTTATATACACAATGGAGTACTACATGGCAATGAGAAAGAATGAAATATGGCCCTTTGTAGCAACGTGGATGGAACTGGATAGTGTGATGCTAAGTGAAATAAGCCATACAGACAAAGACAGATACCATATGTTTTCACTCTTATGTGGATCCTGAGAAACTTAACAGAGACCCATGGGGGAGGGGAGGGAAAAAAAAGTGAGGTTAGAGTGGGAGAGAGCCAAAGCATAAGAGACTCTTAAAAACTGAGAACAAACTGAGGGTTGATTGGGGGGGGGGGAGGGGTGGGAGGGAGAGAAGGGTAGGTGATGGGCATTGAAGACGGCATCTTTTGGGATGAGCACTGGGTGTTGTATGGAAACCAATTTGACAATAAATTTCATATATTAAAAAAAAAGGGGCACAAATAAATTTTAGTGAGTGATGGATATGTACATTATCTTGATTGCAGTGCTGGCTTCAAAAGTGTACAAATGTTATTTATGTACAGTTTCAATTATGAGTTATCCATCAACAAAACAAAAAAACAACAAAAAAATGCTACAACAGGAAAGATGCCATATAATTCAGAATAGAATTCTTTAGACTCCTCCTCAAATTGTAAATGAATAGGTCAAGGCAACTTTTGCCCTTCATTCAGAAACCCCTTAATGTTTCTGGACTTCTGTGAAGGAGCATTGTGTATAGAGCTCCCCCTCCAGTCCTGGCTCTGTCATTGATGAAATTTTTGTCTCTGTGTGCAACTTTTTTTTTTTTTTTTTAATAATTCTAAATCTTTTTTTTTTTTTATTTTTTTTTCAACGTTTTTTATTTATTTTTGGGACAGAGAGAGATAGAGCATGAACGCGGGAGGGGCAGAGAGAGAGGGAGACACAGAATCGGAAACAGGCTCCAGGCTCTGAGCCATCAGCCCAGAGCCCGATGCGGGGCTCGAACTCACGGACCGCGAGATCGTGACCTGGCTGAAGTCGGACGCTTAACCGACTGCGCCACCCAGGCGCCCCTCTGTGTGCAACTTTTTAATCTTTATCGTATTATATTTTTGATTATGTAATACAATAACATAGTTCAAAAATCAGACCATGGAAACAATATACCTTAAAAATTCTTGATTCTGACTTCTGGGGAAGATGGTGGAGTAGGAGGACCCTAAACTCAACTTATCCCAAACATACAACTAGAAAATACTCGCATCCGGGCAAACAACCCAGGAAAGGACCCAAAGAGTGGCCAAAACAAACCCCACAACTAAATGTAGAGAAGATGCCACATTGAAAAGGGTAGTAAGGGTGGAGACCTGATGGGAACCTAAACCCATGGGTGTGACCATTGGAGGGAGGGAGCTGTGGGCAAGAAGAGGGGCAAGAAGCACACTGGGGAGGAGCCTACAGGGGGAAGAAAAATCCCTATAGCATTCGGCTTTGAAAATCAGAGGGGCTGAATTTCATGAGTGCTTATAACCAGTGGGACTTTAAAAATAAGTGGGCGTGGCTCTGAGAGAGCTCAGCTAGTGATAGGAAACTGAGCCCTTGCCCTGAAAGAGACAGCACAGCAAATAACATGTGGAGATACAGCTTGGAAGCAGCAGTTTGAAAGGCACCTGGGGCTTATGGGAGGGAGAGTTAGTTATTAATCTCAGAGTTTGCTGAGGGACTTCTCCAGAAACAAAGGAGCTGGCAGGAGCCATTTCCCTTCTGAACCCTTCATCATAAATACACAGCCAGCTGTGAGAACCAGTGCAGTGACAGCACTTACTACCTAACATGCTTACACTGCACCCCACCCCCTCTAGCCAGACAGACCTGCCTCAGTCCTGGTGCTGTGGATCCCCTTGCCCAGAAAACCCAGGCAATCCTCGACAACAATGCATCTCCTGACCTCCCATGGAGGATGCACATACCCTGTTAAAACTGCATACCCTGCCTTTGTGTGCTGTCCAGAGTACCCAGACCAGCTGGCCTCCGCAGCAGCTGCGTGCGCCCTGTAGAGGAGAACCAGTGCCACCTAGTTAAAAGTGCACATCCTGCCCGCTACTTTCAAGAGCAAGAGATGTAGCTGACTTTCCTAACACACAGAAACAGACACAGATAGGCAAAATGAGGGGACAGAGGAATATGTCACAAATGAAAGAACAGGACAAAATCACAGCAAGAGACCTATGTGAAATGGATATAAGTAACATGGCTGACAGAGAATTTAACATAATGGTCATAAAGATACTCACTGGACTCAAGAAAAAAGTGGAGAACATCAGTGAGACCCTAAGGAAGAAGTAACAAACAAAAAAGAACCAATCAGAGATGAAAAACACAATAGACGAAATTAAAAATAAACTTGATAGAATAGCAGGCTGGAAGAAGCAGGGGAGCAAATCAGTGAACTAGAAGACAGAGGAATAGAAAGTAATCAAGCTGAAAAAATGAGAGAAAAAAGAATTATGCAAACTGAGAATAGACATAAGGGAACTCAGTGATGCCATCAGGTGTAATAACATCAAGTGTAATAGGGATTCCAGGAAAAGAGACAGAAAAGGGAGCAGAAAATTTATTTGAAGAAACAGTAGCTGAAAACTTCCCTAATCTGGGTAAGGAAACAGATACCTAGATCCAGGAGGTACAGATCCCCCAACAAAATCAGCCAAAGTTATTTAGACAGTTAGATAGGAATCACAATGCCAGGAGGCACAGAGATCCCCCAACAAAATCAACCAAAGTTAGACAGTAATCAAAATGCCAAAAAGTAATGATAAAGAAAAAAAATTAAGCAGCAAGAGGAAAGAAGACACTTACATACAAGGGAAATTTCCCCCATAAGACTATCAGTGGTTTTTTTCAGCAGAAACTTTGCAAATCAAAAGGGAACGGCATGATATATTCAAAGTGCTGAAAGGGAAAAATCTAAACCTAAGAATACTCTACCCAGCAAGGGTAGCATTGAGAATAGGAGAGATAAACCGTTTATCAGACAAACAAGAACTAAAGGAGTTCTGACCACTAAATCAGCCCTACAAGAAATATTAAAGGGGACTCTTTGAGTAGAAAGACCATAAGTGAGAGTATGAAAAAGAGGAAACACAAAAGTGGTAAACATAAGTATTTCTTTTTTTTTTTTTTAACGTTTATTTATTTTTGAGACAGAGAGAGACAGAACATGAACGGGGGAGGGTCAGAGAGAGAGGGAGACACAGAATCCAAAGCAGGCTCCAGGCTCCAAGCTGTCAGCACAGAGCCTGACGCGGGGCTCGAACTCACGGACCGCGAGATCATGACCTGAGCCGAAGTCGGCCGCTTAACCGACTGATCCACCCAGGCGCCCCAAACATAAGTATTTCTGTAAAAACAAAACAAAACGTTCACAAAATAAAAGGATGTAAAACATGATACCATATACCTAAAACATGGAGGGGAGAGGAGTAAAGAATAGGTTCGAACTTAAGTGACCATCAACTTAATATAGACTGCTGTATGAAGAGGTTATATACAAACCTGATGGTAGCCATAAATCAAAAACCACAAATAGATATGCAAAGAATAAAGAGACAGGAATCCAAGTATATCACTAAAGAAAACCAGCAAAGTATGAAAGAGAGACAGACAGGAAAGGACCAGAGAAAAACTACAAAAATGACGACAAGTAACAAAATGGCAGTAACTACATATCTAACAATAATTACTTTAAATGTAATCATTTACAATCAGAAGACATAGGATGACAGAGTGGATAAAAAAACAAGACATTCATTTCAGACCAAAAGATACCTGCAGATTGAAAGTGAGGGGATGGAGAAATATATATCATGTAAATGCATGACAAAAGAAAGCTGGAGTAGCAATACTTGTATCACACAAAATAGACATAAAACAAAGACTGTAACATGAGACAAAGAAGGACACTATATAATAATAAAGGGACAATCCAGTCAGAAGATACAACAATTGTAAATATTTATGCACATAACATGAAAGCACCCAAATACATAAAATAATTAGTAATAAAAAGAAAAGAACTAATCAATAATAATACAATAGTAGGAGACTTTAACACTGCACTTATATCAATGGACAGATCGTTTAAACAGATCATCAACAAGGAAACAATGGCTTTGAATGACACACTAGACTAAGTAGACTTAACAGATACATTCAAAACATTCCATCCTAAAACAGCAAAATACACATTCTTTTCAAGTGCACATGAACATTCTCCAGAATGGATCACATATTAGGCCACAAAACAGGCCTCAACAACTTCAAGAACACTGAAGTCATACCAAGCACCTTTTCTGACCACAACGCTGTGAAACTACAAGTCAACCACAAGAAAAAAATCTGTAAAGACCACAAATACACGTAGGTTAAATCACATGCTACTGAGCACTGAATGGGTCAACCAAAAAATCAAAGAAGAAATCAAAAAGTACACGGAAACAAATGAAAATGAAAACACAACAGTCCCAAACCTTTGGGATGCAGTAAAAGCAGTTCTAAGAGGAAAGTTTATGGCAATACAGGCCTGGCTCAAGAAGCAAGGAAAATCTCAAATAAACAACATAACTTTACATGTTAAGGACAAAAACCAAAACCAGCAGAAGGAAGGAAATAATGAAGATTAGAGACGAAATAAATGATATACAAACTAAAAAACAATAGATCAATGAAACTAGATGGTTCTTTGAAAAGATCAACAAAATTAATAATCTCTAGCCAAACTCATAAAAAAAAAAGAGCACTCAAATAAACTCACAAATGAAAGAGGAAAAATAACTAACACTACAGAATTACAGTTATAAGAGAATATTATGAAAACTATATGCAAAAAATTTGGAAAACCTAGAAGAAATGAATAAATTCCTAGAAATATATAACCTACCAAAATTGAAGCAGGAAGGAATAGGAAATTTGAACAGACCCATAACCAGCAAAAAAATTGAATCAATAAGCAAAAAACTCCCAACAAACAAAAGTCCAGGGCCAGATGTCTTCACAGAGGAATTCTACCAAACATTTAAAGAAGAGTTAATACCTATTCTTCTTAAACTATTCCAAAAAATAGGACATGGAAAACTTCCAAATTCATTCTATGAGGCCATATCACTGTGATACCAAAACCAGATAAAGACAGCACACAAAAAAGAGAACTACAGGCCAATGTCTCTGATGAACATAGATGCAAAAATCCTCAACAAAATACAGTACCGGCAAACCAAAGTCAACAATACATCTGAAAAATCACTCACCACAATCAAGTGGGATTTATTCTCAGGATGCAAGCGTGGTTTAATATTTGAAAATCGATCAATGTGATACATCACATTGGTAAGAGAAAGGATAAAAACAACCATATGATCATTTCAACAGATGAAGAAAAAGCATTTGACATATAAAAAAACCTCACAGCTAACACCATCCTTCATGGGGAAAAGCTGAGAGCTTTTCCCCTAAGGTCAGGAAGAAGTCAAAGATGTCCACTCTCACCACTTTTATTCAACATAGGACTGGAAGTCCTATCAGACAACAAAAGGAATAAAAGGCATCCAAATTAGTATGGAAGAAGTAAAATTCTCACTATTTGCAATGACATAATACTATAAACACTCCACCAAAAAACTATGAGAACTGATAAATGAATTCAGTAAAATTGCAGGACACAAAATCTACGTGCAGAAATCTGTTGCATTTCTATACACTAATAATGAGGCAGTTGAAGGAGAAATTAAGAAAACAATCCCATTTACAACTGTACCAAAAGTAGTAAGATACCTAGGAATAAACCTAACCAAAAAGGTGAAAGACCTATACTCTGAAAACTATAAAACACTGATGAAGAAATTGAAGGTTACACAAAGAAATGGAAAGACCTTCCATGCTCATGGAATGGAAGAACAAACATTGTTAAAATGTTTACACTACCCAAAGCAATCTACAGATTTAATGCAATCCCTATCAAAATACCAATATCATTTTTCACAGAGCTAGAACAAACAATTCTAAAATTTTTATAGAACCACAAAAGACCCCAAATAACTAAAGCAATTTTGAAAAAGCAAAGCAAAGCCAGAGGGATCATGATTCCAGGTTTCAAGTTATATCACAAAGCTGTAGTAATTAACAGTACGGTACTGACACACAAACAGACAGATCAATGGAATAGAACAAAAAACCCAGAAATAAACCCACACTTACACAGTCAATTAATCTGTGGCAAAGCATGGAAAAATATCCAGTGGGAAAGACAGTCTCTTCAACAATGGTGCTGGAAAACTGGTCAGTTACATAAAAGAATGAAATTGGACCACTTTCTTACACCATACACAAAAATAAACTAAAAATGGATTGAAGACCTAAATGTGAGACCTGAAACCATAAAAATCCTAGAAGAAAGCACAGCCAGTAATGTCTCAGACATTGGCCATAGTAACATTTTTCTAGATATGTCTCTTGAGGCAAGGAAAACAAAAGCAAAAATAAACTATTGGGACTACATCAAAATAAAAATCTGCACAGTGAAGGAAACAATCCACAAAACTAAAGGCAATCTACTAAATTGGAGAAGATATTTGCAAATGACATATCTGCTAAAAGGGTTAGTACCAAAAATATATAAATAACTTACACAACTCAACAACAAGAAGTCCCAAATAATCCAACTAAAAAATGTGCAAAAGACATGAACAGACATTTCTCCAAAGTGGACATATACAGATGGCCAACAGACACATGAAAAGATGCTCAATACCACTCACTATCAGGGAAATACCAATCAAAATTACAATAAGATATCACTTCGTCCCTGTCAGAACAGCTGAAATTAAAAACACAAGAAACAAGTGTTGGAAAGGACAGGGATAAAAAGGAACCAACATTCTTGCACTGTTGGTGGGAATGAATGCAAACTGGTGCAGCCACTGTGGAAAACAGGTTCCTCAAAAAGTTAAAAATAAAACTACCCTACTATCCAGTAATCACACTACTGGGTACGTATCCAAATAATACAAAATCACTAATTCAAAGGGATACTTGCATGCCTACGTTTATAGCAGCATTATCTACAATAGCCAGATTATGGAAGCAGCCCAAGTATCCATCAATAGATGAATGGATAAAGAAGATATGGTGTATATATACACAATGGAATATTATGCAGCCATTAAAAGAATGAAATCTTGCCATTTGCGATGGCATGGATAGAGCTAAGAGTATAATGGTAAGCAAAGTAAGTCAGAGAAAGACAAATATCATATAATTTCACTCCTATGTGGAATTTAAAACAAAACAAATAGGCAAAAGAAAAAAGAAAGAGAGACAAACCAAGGAACAGACTATAGAGAACAATCTGATGGTTATCAGAGGGAGGTTGGGGTAGGGGGATGGGTTAAATAGGTGATGAGGATTAAGGAGTGCACTTGTGATGAGCACTGGGTGATGTATGGAATTACTGAATCACTATATTGTACACCTGAAACAAATATAACACTGTATGTTAATTATACTGGAATTAAAATTAAATTCTTGATTTCATATATGTGCCTATCTACACTATTTTCCTCCAATAGTTAACTTTTATTCATTTCTTATATATCTTGCCAGTGTTTCCTTATACAAATATGAACAAACAAGAAAAATTCCTACTTTTCGTCTTTATAAAAAAGGTAGCATACCAAACACAGTGCTTTGCATCTTGCTTTTCTCAACTATATTTTTAAGATATTGTTATATCAGAATATCTTTTTTTTAAGGCTTCAGAAAAGCTGAGTAGACAAACTGTTGTTTATTTAACCAGTTTCCTGTAGATCATTTTCAATCTTTTATTACAAAACATATTGCAATGAATAATCTCGTACATATAACATTTCATACATACTCAGGTATATCTATAGGATAAATATTCAGAAGTGGGACTGCTGGGTTGAAGAATAATGCATTTGTAATCTTGACAGAGATTACTGAATTATTCTTTAGAAGTTGTGCTGCTGTTGACTCTCACCAGCAATGTATGAAATGTTTATTCTTATTGCCTTATCAACACTGTGATCAGCATCTGAATTTTTGTGTATCTATAGGTGAGAAATAGTCTCAATGTACTTTCAATTGGCATTTTTATTATGAAATTGAACATCTTTTCACATTTTAAAAGATGTATTTGTCTATGTACTATCAATTCGTGTCCTTTGCTATTTTTCCCTTAAAATGTTAGTCTTCTGTTGATTTCGAGGTATTCTATTTCCAATATTCACCCTTTGTGTACATGATACAAGGTGCAAATATTTTTTTGCCAGGTTGTCATTTATAATTAGAATTTTTTATAGTTTTTTGTTTGTTTTAATGAGCACTCTTTTAGTAGCTACTACCTATCTTTAGCTGCAGGTCCTGGCCTTCTTTGGTATGGTAGATCCCAAATTTCTCCTGTATCTCCAGACTGCATTTTGCCACCAGGGTAATGATGTCACTCAGTTGATTCTGTTTCACCGTCCAGAGTGCTAGGAGCACATTCCCTACAGAGACAGAAGACAGGCTAATAGGGATTGAATGTCTGGGTTCACCTGATCCGGGCAGAGCCCCCAGTTATGCAGAACGTATCATACAAAGTGTTAGGCGAGGTTTCTTGGACCTGTACATTATGCTTGGTTAAAATACTGCCTTAGAACCTCAAAACGACTCATCATACAAAACCATGACGAGGCAGAAGCTGAAATGTTCCTAATGTTTAAGAATATTTTTCTTAAATATTAGAAATATTAGAGGGAAGAATCTTCTCCTAAGGAATACTTTTCTTAAATATTAGAAATATTAGAGGGAAGAATCTTCCCTCCACCAGTATACTAATAGAAAGGGAAGGGTACTAGCCAAGAGGTTCATAAAATATAGGTTCATGTTCAAATCTAATTTCAAGGGTGGTTTAATTAAGTTTAACTTAAAAAAAGAGGCCAACTCTTTGGCATATAGCTGTTAATGTGAATAATCTTAAGAGTTCTCCAGATAGGAGATTTTGACTCCTCCCTATCTTACATATAGCCTCTGCTCTTGAGGACAAAGTTTCTCATTAATTTTCTCATGAATGCTTTATAGGCACTTATTTTTCTGTCGCTCAATCTAAGCAAATTGTTAGGCACATATGAACTTAATACAGGCAAGGCTTTTCCACTAGATTGAGAAAACTTTTGAGGTACAGAGTGTCTTCTTCATCTTTGTTTCCCCAGGGCCTAGTACATATTAAATAATCGAACAATGCTGATTAATAAACAAATATGCCAAATTCCACCTAAATGCAGTCTTCCTCACTTACAGTCCTTTAACTATTCAGAAAAACTGAAAAATACCTGTGATATTTAGGATATCTCCTCCAAAACACAGCACATCTGAAATCAAGGAGAGAGAGGGAAATGCATCAAAATCAGATATACTAGGGGCACCTGGTCTTGGTTTTGGCTCAGGTCATGATCTCCTGGTTTGTGAGTTTGAGGCCCAAGTCAGGCTCTGCAGCTGGAAGTGCAGAGCCTGTTTGGGACTCTCTCTCTCCCTATGTTCCTCCCCCACTCACACTGTCTCTGTCTCAGTCAAAATAAATAAATAAACTTAAAAAAAATCAGGTATACTAGAGCATGGCAGAATCATACATGATCGAAAAATTGACCTATTCTGAGTTTTTCCTCATATCTTCTCTGGTCTATTTATTCACTCCAAGGTTCAGACTCTTTCCCTTCGTTTCTCCCCAAATCTGTTTCTATCTCCATATTCTTTTTTTTTTTTTTTTTTAACATTTTTTTATTATTGAGAGACACAGAGTGTGAGCAAGGGAGGGGCAGAGAGAGAGGGAGACACAGAATCCGAAGCAGGCTCCAGGCTCTGAGCTGTCAGCACAGAGCCCAACATGAGGCTCCAACTCACAAACCACGAGGTCATGACCTGAGCCGAAGTCGGACGCCCAACCGAGCCATCCAGGAGCCCCTCTATATCCATCTTCTTGAAAATGAAAGAACTACTACTGTTCTCTTTAAAGCCCCCCCCCCCCCCATTTGTGTTCTGGATCCTAGCCCCTCCCATCCTTTCAAGAACTTTACTCCTTATCTCCTCTACTGGATCATTCCCATTAGTATCTTAAAAAACAAAACCAAAAAACAATAAAATTAACCCACCTATCCTTGACTTTACTTTCTTATTAGCTCCATTTTCCTGCTATACTCCCAACAAAAATTCTCAGAGTTGGCCATATACAATTTGTTCGTCACATCCTTTTCACTCTGAAATGTTTTCTCTACCATTCTCAGCATTCTCTAATCTGACTTCCAACTCCATCACATCACTAAAATTCTCAAGATCATCAACAGCATTCATCTTGCAAAATTCAATATTCTCACATCACACTGTACTTTATACCTTTCATTTCCAGCCCAGCCAGCCATAGCCCTCTTCTCCTAGAGACACTACTTCTTTGGCTTCAGGGACACCACAGTATCCTAACTGGGTGCTTTAGTTTCTTTGGTAGGTTCTTTCTCTCCAATCATAATCTATCCTGGTCAAGTCCCTCAAGCCTCAGTCTTAGGCTCTTTCTCTTTACTTACACTCTCCTCATGTGGACTCAAACAGTTCTTAACTTTAAGTGACATCTTTATGCCATCGACTCACTTTTTGTCTCTAACAGAGATCTATTCTCTGAGCTCCAGTCTCAATCATAGCTATCGACTTCATTTTTCCATTTGAATGACTTATTGACATCTCAGATTCAATATATTCAAAACATAACCCTTGATTTTCTTTCTCAAAGCCCAGTCTTGCCCATCTTGGTTAAGTGACACCACCATCAATTCGTTATGAAAGCCAAAAACTGTAGTCATTTTCCTCTCTACTTCCTGCTGATATCAATATATCAGCAAATCCTGTCTGTAGAACCTGCAAAACACATTTCAAATCAATTCATCTCTTTACAGCTCTGCTGACTTATCTCTAGACCGATGGTTTCAACCTTGGCTTCAACACTGCAATAGCCTGTAAAACTGAAAAAAAAAAAAAAATCCTTATTCCTGGGCCTACCTACCCCCCAGGTATTCTGATTTAATTGGACTGGGGTGAAGCCTAGACATCAGGACTTTTAAAAGCTCCCCAAGTGGTTATCTAATATGCTGCCAAGGTTGAGAACCACCATCCTAGACCAAATTGCCATCATCTCTCCACAGCTGCTACAACTGCCTCTTCCTGCTTCTGTTCTTACCACCTACCCCCCATCAGCTCCCTATAATCCAGTCTCCATGAGGTAGTTAAAATAAGCTTTAAAAAAACGTATATCAGATCACAACACAACCCTGCCAGAACCAGCAGTTTCCCTTTGTACAAAAATAATATAATCCAAACTCCTTGTAGCCTACAGAGCTCAATGATCTCCAATCTTACCTCAAATCACTCTCCTCCCTGTGAGCCATGCTCTAGCCACACTGGCCTTTCGTTCCTAGAACACGCCAAGCTTCCTCCCATCTCAGAAACTTTGCACTTGGCCTTCTTCTGCCTGAAGTGGTTTACCCCTTGTTCTTCACAAGGTGTTCCTCTCATCCTTTAGGTCTCAGCTTAAACACCTTCTCAGAGGAGCCACCCTACCTAACAGAAAATCTCTCACTGTACAATTCTGTTTTTACCATTACACCCTTATTTCCTTTGCAAAATACATAACCTATAACTATCTTGTTTACTTATTGTCTCTCCCGCTGACATGGACAATCCAAGAGGGCAGGTACCATATCTTATTTTCCCTTGTATTTCTAGTACCCAGCAATTCCTGGTGTTATAATACATACATAATATATAATTTCTATCTCTCTCTTTCATCTAAACTTGATGAGAAAAATTTAAAGATCTTTCATAAACGTTCCTCAGGGGTAAGGGGTGGGTGAAATTGACAAGTTCCTAAAGAAGATGCTACAAAGTAAGTATTCTGGTGCATCTCAGAATTATGGACATGACTGTATTGGTACTGACAGTAAAGGAAGGGAACGTTATGTAAGTACTAAAGGACTAGAGTAATTTCTGTTGGGCAGAAGTTTGGCCAAGATCTTTGGCCCAGGGCATGATCTGTTGGGCAGATTTCAGATTAAGACTGAAATCTCCTCAAGGGCAGGTTTTTGCAAACCCTGCATGTTTCACAGTGCATATTACAGAATATGTACTCAATGTTTACTGCACACGTAAGGAGCTTTTTTTTTTTTTTTTTCCTCCCAGATTGGGCAATTTTCCACAAACTTAATGGCAGAAAATGAAGAAGACACTCATTCCTACTTCACAGGATCAGAATGCAATAGAATGGGAAGGTGTTTTGTAAATTACATCTGATATAAACATATGGGGCACATTGCATTATTGTTAGAAGAGACAACCAAAGGAATACTTTATTTACAAACAAAATATAAGCAGCAAAGTAAAAACTCAAATTAGTATTTCCCCCCCTTTCTGAACATCAAGTCAACAGGATGTGAGACTAGGTAGAATGGCAGATACAGGCAAAAATCTAGCTTGTTAGTGGCAAGAAGAAATAAAAAAGATGGTTAACACTGAATGAATGACCCTGTAGTATTTTTTAAGGTAGCCCAGCCCCCCTTTTGTTACAAATCCTCAGGAGCCCAGGACCACAACTCCTCGCTTCCCTCCAATAGTCACTCACGCTCCACGATGTCACTAATGTAATAACTGAAGATGTGGGCCAGTTTGTCCATGTCATGTTCCGACTTGCAGGTCAGGCTGAACCTGTCCATTAATGCTGTAAACCCTAGCCGACAAAACAAAAATTACGTTAGCCGAACTTTTGGGCTCTATTCCCTCTAGGCCGCAGGCCAAAGGAAGCAGATCTCCTGCAGGTGAGGAATTTCATTATCCTTGGAACAAGTGTTACTCAACGCAGTCAGGGCCACGCTGGCTGCTATTGCCTGAGAATCTGGAGAGCCACCCCCTCTGCGTTTCCAGGAGATGCAGATGAAGATTCGCCCACAAGCACCCCTTTCATCTCTAGCCAGCTACCACTTCTGCCATACCCTCTTACGCTCCCTGGCCAAGGGAAAAATGGGAATGACATGGGGGGATGGATAAAAGCTTTATGGAGAGCCCAGATGCTGAGCTCCTTGAGGTCAGGCACCTTAATCACTCATCTTCAGATCCAAGACACAAACTCCATAAATATTTAAATGAGCAACTCTCAAAGTAGCTGCTGGATCTCTAATTCCTAGAGCGGTGGCGGGCACACACTTAAGGACGGACTCAAAGGAGGAATTCACTGAGCGAATAAAAGAACTGGCTGAAGCAGTATGCGTACTGGAAGAAGTCGTGGATTCAAAGCCTCCCATATTGCCCTGTAAAAGTCCTTCCCCTTTTCTGGGTTTTTCATTAACTTAAGGGTTCCACTAGACCATCCCGAAAGACGTCTCCCCGCTCTTAAAAAGACCGTCCAGGTTTCCCGAGGAAGCGGCAGCGACAGCCGTCAGGGCGCGCCTTTGCTCTCCAGAGGCCAAGCCTGTAACTGCCCCTCTGGCAGGGCGGGAGAGCGACGCTCCACCCCTCACCCGTCACGTGGACGCCAAGGAGGACGCCCTGGGCCGTGGCGAGCTCGGGTTCCGGTCCTCGGGGCTTCCTGAACACCAGCAGGTCGGGAAGCAGCGCCGCCAACCGGGCCTCTACGGGCCACAGAGAGGGAACCGCCGCCCGCTCGCCAGTCGCCATGGCGGCGACGCGGTTGCCCGCCAACTTACCGGAACCGGGAGAGGGGGCCTCCACGTAGCAGCCAATCCGCAACGACAGCCCTGGCGAGTTCCTCCCACCAACCAATAAGTGCAGGCTTCCTCGGGGTCCCGTCCCACCTGCTTCTCGCGCCTGCGCTCTAGCTCCTGCCTCCCAGGCAACAGGCCTGAGGAGTGCAAGCGCTTTAAAAGGAGTCGGGGTGACACTTAGAAGTCTCGAAATATGGAGCCTCTGACTTTGGCCCAGGGCATGATCTCCCGATTCGTGGGCTTGACCCCCGCGTTGGGCTCTATGTGGACAGCTAGCTCAGAGCCTGGAGCCTGTCTACAGTTTCTGTGCCTCCCGCTCTGTCCCCCAGCCCAACTCACACGCTCTCTCAAAAATAAAAAGCAAACAAACAAAATCTTGAAACGCGAAGATGCTTCTACAATAAAACATCATCGCAGATAGTGTCAATGGGCGGGGGGGTCTTTTCCTATCACCTCTGAATACATAAGGACAATGTTCGATTGGCATCTAACGCAAACTCAGTAGGTGTGTGTGTGTTTTTTAATACCTTTAGGCTAAGGTTATTTAAGTCAGTCCTTTCCCCCTGGTTAGGTAGTGTCTCCTATTTCTTTTATCTGCCAGGACAGGTCTATTGGGTGTCTCTAGCTCCTTGCTCCCTGCATGTTAATAGCGTATCCGAGGTTACCCTTCAGTTGCTCAGATTCTTGGGAGAACTCACATTACTAATAGGGTGAGGGTGTTGTGAATTTTTAACAGGAAAGCATCCTTGTTTTTCTGCAGAAATAAAAGCAAAATCTAAAAATGCATCTCATTATCTTTAGTTCTACAATACCTAATCAACACCTATCACTGTTTCGGTGATAACTTAAAAGGGTTCATTTTGCGCCTGTAATTACTTCATCAAATTCTGGTTAACACTTTCAGTAGTAAAGCCAAATATAGATCAGCACACAGGTGAGAGGAAAACACCTCCTTAGCAGGGTGGAGGGCCAAAAGGGAAGAAAAAGAGATTAAGGGGAGACACACAACTAAGAGGCCTGCACACCAGAAGTTTGAGACTGTTCACAGAGCTCCTGTGTCTGTCTACAAAAAGCACAATTTCAACATTTATAAACACAACCTAGAACCCAAGGAATGTCAAAATTCAAATCACTTTTTAGTATTTTTACAAATTTATTTTAAAAAATAACAATTGCAATGACATCAATGATTGATCATCTGTACTCCCCCCCCTACTGCTGGGAGAAAAACCTTTATAGTTGAGTCCCAAAGGAAAATCAAGACATTATTATCAGGCACCCAACAGCCAGAAAAAGTTCTGTTGGTCCAGTGGTATAGACACTGACATGTTCAATGTACCAGTGCAATTAAAATATATACATTTACAATTATCTTGCCAAAAA
The DNA here is from genome assembly GCF_016509475.1 of Prionailurus bengalensis. NCBI lineage: Eukaryota > Metazoa > Chordata > Mammalia > Carnivora > Felidae > Prionailurus > Prionailurus bengalensis. The sequence continues at coordinate 38,936,735 of NC_057349.1, read as the reverse complement.
AAAAAAAAGCACTCAAGAAGTGAAATAACTATGCATTAAACCAATTATTCACTCATCCATTCACTCTTTCTGCATCTATGAAGTCATCACTACAGTTACAAGGACAAGTAAATGAACTTTTAGTAACAAAGAAAAAAATCCAAACCTCAACCCACCACTTTGCGGGTTATTATGGTGTGCTAAAATGGCCACAATAAAAGGGCCATGAGCTATCTGAGCAGTGACAAAATGACAACTGAAGCATTTTGTTTCAAAGAAAGCAAAACTCAAACTCATGGAAAAAAAAATGCAACAATATGAGGTTGATATTACTATGTACAAACTTACAGACACAAATAAATAGCATTTTAGAACTGCTGTTGGCTTAGGTCTGATGACTTTCTTTCTGAACTCTGCATCTTAAAGACTCCTGAACAAAACAAGGGATTGAAATTCCTCATTGCTTTTAGTAAACTAGCATCTGGAAAACTTGGGGCTTACTGAATGAAGTCAATGTCTGAAACCTAAGTCAAGAGCCAGAAGTTTCTAGTGAGCCTACCAAAGGGTGGGCCTCTCCTGATCTCTGGAAGCCAGGGCAGATGACTTAGATTCCAGGGACTAGAGAGATTCTTTCTTTCTTTGCATAGCTCTGTACCTCTATTTCTACCATTACAATTATTTCCCTTTGTGATATTTTCTTCAGAGGTTTAACTTCTTTTCCTTCTTAATACAATTAGGGTGAAATCAAAGAAAGTGCCAATCTTTGTTCTTGGTTATTTAAACCAAACCCAAATGTTCTTCAAAAGAATTCGGTCTTCCTTGTTATAGAGAAAGCAGCAACTTTTTTTCTGAAATCCTATCAGAGTTCCCCAAGGTTCAGCATCTAGAAAAGAAAATCGATTTCTGAGGCACAGTCCATTCTGGGAACTGTGGCCCTATTCCTGACCCTGCGGGCCATCACTACCACCAGTCTGTAGCTTATCCCCAGAAGGTGGATGCAATGTAAAAACCTTTCTGCTGGACAAGCCTATGTAGAAAAGGGGAAACATGGAAACTGGCACCAAAGAATCAGCTGCCAGGGGAATAAAGAGAATGTTTGCTCTCTGGGGCCAGCACAAAACAAAGTGCTGCAGGAGTGAAGCCAACATTCACCTTAAACTCGAGCAGGTAACCTGGAGTATGTCCAGGAGAATGTGACTGAACAGTGCTTTCCAGACAGAAATTGTCAAAGACCAGTTCTTGGACTTCTCCCTTTCCATGCGTTATAGTTGAACTGTAAGTTATTCTTTTCATAATCCATCCCATGCATCCATCCACTGGAGAATCATGCTATGTGACAACACATGGGTATATATACTACCCTCTCTTCTTCGCTAGACTGAAACACATATGAACCCTTCTATTCCCCAAATGCTGCCACAAAGCCTATGACTGAAAATCTCTAGTTTGGCTCTCTGTTTAGGAGTTACTACAAATGTCCTCAGCACTTCAGCACAGAAGTTGTTTTATGGTTTTGTTCTCTACTTAGGAAAGGCTGTTTCAAGGTCCAATACCCTCTACGTTGTCTTAAAAGCAGCGGAAGCAAGAAATACAGTCCAGATGATCTGTCAACAGACCACAACTTTAAAGTCAAGGCTTTAAAAAAAAGAGAGATTCAGCAATTTATAGATTTAGTGCTTGAGTCTTGTCATTCTATCCCCAGAGTTAGCTTTTTCTTGGCTGGAGTCCAAAAATACCAACCTACCATCTGGGTAGAAAGAGATTCCTATTATTACCACAGATTAGATGAATGTATCTCAGAGAATTTATTGTTTCCATATCACGAGATGGAACTTCCTTGCCTGGAGGCCACCTCTGAATACAGAGTGTCTGTTCAGTTAGTCAGCCTGCGATCCCCCGTCAGAGGGATGGATGCTGCTTAGATTCCATGGAAGGAGCGGGCTTTGGCTTCCCTGATTGCAGTCCTGGTGAAGGTTGTTCTCTGCTAAGATGGCTGGCTGGCTTCACTAGCCAACATAAGTGCTGTGTGTGTGCACTTATGTGCATGGGTCCCTTGCATCATCCTAATCCATGAAATGTCAATGTCATCAACAGTCTGAAATAGGCCCTGACTGAAAGGGCGAGACAAAGGCCTGCGACTTCAATTTGCCAGACATCACTGCAATTATAATACTGAGCCACTTATTAAAAATTAAGTGGTTTCTGTCCTGTAGAAAAGGGCAGAACATAATCGTCAGTGTCCCATCGGAAGAGGTGATCAATTTCCTGGAACAGTGGGAAACAGTGGCGAGGAACATAACTGTAATCTGCTCCCTCACGTGGCCTGGGGTTAGGACACTCGGATGATCTGTGTCATTGCTTCTTCATCTGCTTGGTTTGGATCCTAGAGACAAAGCATAATAGTGATTAAAGTCCTTTGTGAAAGCAGCAGGGAACTCATGGCTCTCACTCCTGACCATCATGGGAATACATACAACTTTGCTAAGTAAACCAAAGGCCTCTAATGCATCTAAGTCTACATATATGGATTAAAATGCAGCACCATTAGGAAAGAAGAGATAATAAACATTTGTGTGAAAGGACTGTTAAGTGTGGCCTGGCAATCCATTTCCAAGCACTCCAGAGTTGACAGTATATCTCTTTCCTAAGAGAATGTATGTTGTACTTACCCTTCAGGTTTAAGGGTCCTTATGTGGTCAAGAGGAAACCACGTCATGCTGTATTTTTATGCCTTGATTTTCTGATCACTGTATTTAGAGACTAAGCACTTAGCAGGGCTGGAAAGGACACTGGAATTTATTTATTTTAGCACACTCATTTTGTAGCTAAACCTGAAGCTGGATGGATAGTGATTTGCCTGGACTAGAGTGAGAAAGTCAGCTGCCCAGCTAGAACTGATACCCCAATCTATTGGCTCCCATTTAACCCTTTTTCCACTAAATTCTGCCTGCCGTCTCCCACTTAAAACCTCCAGTGTTAAGATAAGGATCAGTCCTTGGAAGCTTTCTGCAACACTCCACAATAACCACTTTCAGTTCTTGCACACCAAGGCTCTGAAGCTTCAACTGCCACAATCAAAGAAAAACCTGAAAGATTTCTGGAGGTAGTAGGACTGCAGCGGGGTCTTGAACAATGAGTAAGAACAATAACCAGCATTTACAGAGCCCTCACCATGCACTACATAACGTGCTAAGTAGGCACCCAATATAGCTTACTGCCTGGACTCTCCACCACAGCCCTGTTAAGTATCAACAGCATCCTACTTTACAGGTGAAGGAACTCAGGCCAAAAGTGGCTAAGTAAGGAACTCGACCAAGGTCCCATCGCTAGTACACAGAATTGGGAGAGTTCCTGGCATAATGCCCATAGATGGCACTCTACATCTGTACACTGCATGAACAAAAGAGGAAGAAGGAAGAGCTCTCAGACTGCAGGTAGGAATTAACAGCACTGAAGGAAGAGTCTGTGCTCATGTGTGGATATACTGAGGACTCCTAGACTGACACTGAAAGGGGTTGCTTGGAAGATATACAGAAACAGTTTGGGATCTGATGCAGTAAAAAATGAAAGCCAGCATGCATCCTTGAGCAGGGGACGAACATGATTAATTAACAAAGCACTAATTTAGGAAGACTGATTTGGCAATACTGCAGGTAGGCTGTAATGGTCACACAGAATAAAGTATCTGGAAATGGGGCGGGGCGGGGTGGGGGGTGGGGGGAGGAAATCCATTTATTCAACAAACATTTACCAAGTGTTTGTTCTGGACTGGGCATTATACTAAGTCCAATCACTACAATGGAGGACAAGCCTCACCTTGAGTCTCTACGCGGCTTACAGTCTAGTGAAGGAGACAATTACACAAATAAAACAAGTCGGTTATTATGATGCTCAAAAGAAAACGGAGACGTGAAAAAATAATGGGGTAGAAGAAACCTACTCTGGCTCCAGTCTCAGATTTAAATCAAGACCTAAAAGGTAAGAAAGAGATGGTCACACAAGAAGACGGCAGTGAAGGGGTGCCTGGGTGGCTCACTTGGTTAGGTGGCTGACTCTTGGGTTTTGGCCCAGGTCACGATCTCATGGTTTGTGAGGCTGAGCCCTGCATTGGGCTCTGTGTTGATGGCATGGACCCTGCTTAGGATTCTGTCTCATTTTCTCTCTGCCCCACCCCTGCTTGCTCTCTACTTCCCTCTCTGAAAAATAAATGAACATTAAAAAACAACAACAAAAAAGATGGGAATGAAAAGCTTTACAGATTAGCTATTTCCAAGACAAAGGTCCAACAGCAGAAGACAGACCAATGAACAGTATAGCGAGAGCATAAAGATAAAGAGTAGAAAGAATGAAGCTGGAGGTAGGGAGGAGCTGGATCACACAAGCACCTTTTTGGCCGTGGTAATAAGCACTTTGGATTTTAGTCTAAGTGCAAACGGGAAATGGCAGAGGGTGGAAGGGGTTTAAGCAGGGCAGTGATGGGAAAGGACACCCATTTTAAGAAGACCACACAAAGACATAAAGAATGGACCAGGGGGGCACAAGGATGGAAGAAGGGAGGAGACCAGCAGGCTGCTGTTACATTAACTGAAGCAAAAGAAGAAAGGATTTCTCAAAACTGACAGCAGTTGGAAGGGGAAAAAAAAAGGTAACTGATTCAGGTAATATTTTAGAGGTAAAACCAAGAGGACTTTTTGAAGAATTAGACAATTCAAGCTTTAGCAACTGGGTGCATGGACATGTCACGGGGATTGAGTACCTGCTTTAGGGATGAAAAACAAAATAAAAATCAAGAGTTCTATTTCATATATACTGATTCAGAAATGCCGGTAAGATACAATCAGTGGAATCAGATGCAATACAACAGTTACAAATTAAGTTCTGGAGTTATACTGCCTTTGAATTTCAGGTGCATCATTTTATTAAGCATTTTACCTTGGGCAAACGACTTAACCTCTCTAAGCCTCAGATTCAACTGTAAAATGGAAATAAGAATTCTCACCTCATGGGGCTTGAGGTTGCTCCAAAGATTCAATGAAATAAAAAATGCTTATAAAAGTGCTTAATGTAATGGCAGGCACATAGCAGTTAAGTGTTGGCTACTGGTGGCTGTGCTACTACACTAAGAGACAATAAAACTTATTCTTTTAAAATCAACAAAGATGAGAATTTCAAGAAGGAATTAATAGTAATAATCTGCAAAGATGGTGAGGAAAAAAGGCCACAGGATTAAATACCTTTAGTGCTTTAGGGCAAAAGAGAATCTAAGAGATACAATGTTGCATTCAACATAGAACAGGTAATTAGTCCCTGGTGTGAAAGTTATAAGAGGACACTGAATGATCCTCCTGAGAAAATACAAGGTAAAAAGAGAAGAATGAAATGTATAATCTATTTACCTGCATATGGGGACTATCCTTTTCCTTTGGAGAGAAAAACCGTCCACCTTCACCCCGCTTCCGAGCCATGGCGTGACGGTGCCGAGACTCATGCAGGTATTTCTAAAACGAAAGAAATAAAGGTACTAGTTGGAAAGAGCATAGTTACCTAATGCTCAAATTCTATGCTCTGAAGTTCAGGAGAGCTGCCATCAGAGCCACCAGGGGTAATTATGACCTTGAATTATGGAGGAAGCTTTGGAGGAAACACTAGGCAGCGGCTAACTATAAACTATCATAAAAATGTGAATGCTAATGAATGACAAATAAAAACGATTCCCCAAAGGTAAAGCAATGATCACTACCTACACCTCCCCATATACGCTTCAGTATTAGACCAAATGGCCGTTCAGTAGAAAGACTGCATTTCCTGACCTTATTTGCAGTTAAGTGTGGCCACGTAATTAAGTTTTGGTTAATGAGATGTAAGGAACTTCTTCAAAATTTCCTTTAAAAAGAGTGCCTTTCCACAGGACTCCGGGGTGGCTCAGTCAGTTGAGCGTCTGACTCTTGGTTTCAGCCCAAGTCATGATCTCATGGTCATGGGATCGAGTCCTGCATCAGGTTCCATGCTAGGTGTGGAGCCTGCTTAAGATCCTCCCTCTCCTTCTTTTTCTCAACATAAATAAACTTAAAAAAAAAAAAGAGAGTACCTTTCTTGTTCCCCTTGTTCCTAGGCGGGAGCCCAAGCAGTCATCTTAGACTAGGACTAGCACACTAAGTTTATCAGAACAGTGAGACAGGAAGAGAGAGCATCATGAGGATGGACTCTGGAAATTTGCTACAGGCTCAGGATAATTTCTCTCTGGACTGAATTTATGTAAGAAAATAATTAACTCTTATTTAACCCCTGTTACTATTTTGTTTTCTAGTTGCAGCCACAGAGAGCAATATCAAATGCTAACTTTTTACAAAAGATCACAGCTCTTTACTTGCAATTGTTTGCAAAGTACTCAAGGAAACAAACCATCTGAAAGAGAATTTCAAAAGTAGAACCCTGCCCTTTCTCTTCCTTCTCCTTCCCAATGGTATACACACCCTTCTTTCCTTTGGAATTTTCCCTTCAGCCTCTAGTTTAGCCCGGGCTTGCCTCCTCTTCAGTATACGGTGGTACTGTTTGGCATTCACATAGAGAGGCTCTTCTTCCAGCATCTCTGCCCCAGGGAGAGGGATTCTTTGGATAGCAGGCACAGAGCCAGCACCAGGCACCATCTGTGTGAAGAGAAAACGACAGCTTATTAAATAGTGACACAGGAAACATTTTCTTGGTCTCTGTTAAACTTTTTTTTCTAAATGCTATAAAAAGTAGCTTTCATACAGCACTTAAATGCAGATTCCTGGAAAACATTTACACTAAAAGGTCCTCATTTGAAACAAACATTCCAGATGATTCCATCTTGGGGGGCCCAGAAGCCACACTGACAAGGACACCAGCACGTCCAAATTCTTGTCCACCTATGACTCCATTTTCTAGAAATGTCTGCTGCCATCTAATGGTCAGGAACAGTAATCACAGAGAATGAAACAGTACGAAGGTAGGTAGGCAGGCAGAGGTTGACCAAGTGCTACCAAATGCCTACAGTTACAGAAACAATTTAATTACCAACTTAGCTTAGTATATAATTAAATTCTAATTTTTCTAAGCAAATTAAAACTAAAAACACTGTATAAATGTCTGAGGAAACCAGGAACAGGTTCCCATGCCCCAATCCCTTCTCAACCTTTAACAACTTTGGATGGATGTGTTGATTCTTCTGGTAGCTTCCTCCGCCTCTCTGCAGGATTCTACTACTTGTTCTTAATTTACCCATTTTAGGGACCGTGTACTACTCATCTTTCCCCTTCCCTATCTTCCTCATGTATTTGTAGCACACATTTCTTGGTTTCTTTAAGAATTACAATCTAATTTTGAGTTTACTTCTTGTTTCCCTCACTGGGGGCAATGTATTTTCCACTTTCCAAAGGTCAGTAGTCTATGCCTTCATTATTTGAATTCTGAAGTTTACACAAAAGCAGGTATTTCTGTTTATCCTCTGCTGCATCTCCAGCACCTAGAAGGTGCTCAGGATGAATTATAGTTCATTGTAATGTTTCTTGTAAAAGTAGATCTCTTTAAGTGCCTTAAGGATCAATTCAATCCTAAGTGGTCAGCAGCATCAACAAGCTTTATGAGAGACATCAAAGTGCAAGGTCAAAAAAACCTTCAATGACAAAGGAGACATATGGAAAGATAAATGACAAAAGAACAGTGAGGTGAAGAATCAGTTTCCTTACCATGACCATCCCTCCTGAATTGACCACATTGCCTGCCACTGGTAGTGTCACAGTGACAGTCCCCTGTCCACTGCTGGTGGTGTTGGTGTTGGCTCCTGTCTGAACAATCTGTGCTCCTGCCAAACTGGCTGCTGGGATGGTGATCATGCCTGAAACAGGGACTGTGACTTTAAGAAAATAAAACACAAAACAAACAAAAAACAGGTACACAGAAAGAAGGGAACACAGTTAGTCCCTCTTCTACCTGGCACACACTTCCTTACCCTGGAAAAATATACTACACAGCACAAGGGGAGAAGCAGCACTCTCCTACTCTGCCTGGTTTGCTGCATGTAACCCAAGTAATCATGATCCTTGATATTCTATTAAGTGTCTGGATTCCAGTTCTGATAAAACTTATCCTTGAAATGGATACCTCCCTGGGTATTCCAGTAATAGTTTTCAACAGCTGGTGAGAAAGTCTGGAGGCCTCCCCTTCTGCGAGTCGGTCTGCCTTGTGCTACACTCACTATTTTTGTATATATGAATGATCTGCCTCAGGACAGAGATTCTTTAAAATTGTAATTTGTTTATCCTCAACTGACAATAGCTCAACCTGTCGCAGAACTAAAACTTAAAATTAAACCAAGCACTCCAGGCTCCCCAACTATCACCAGCACCACTTAAGGATTTGGCTCACCATTTTCTATTCGAGCTCCTGCCTGGGCTCAGTCCAGTTCTTCAATCTCAGGTCTTCTCCTGAGTCACAGGAGAGCACACTTCCTGCCCTCACTGGATCTTGTATACTGCTACATTTTAATTACAAGTCAAACGTTTAGTCCTGGACTCTGGGATGTCCCTTCCAGGTTTAATGATCTGACAGATGCTTCCCAAAGCTCTCAAGTTCAGTTTGAGCCATCTCCTCTTGTCTGAATTCCATTCTCCTCCCAAGACACACAGATTTCATGGCTCTGTATTTATGCATTATCTAGTCCTAGAACCTACCTCTATAAAAGCTCCGCGCTGCGTTTATTTGGTCACATGTATGTCTCCCATGATAGATTTAGAAGCTCTTCGGGAAGAAAATTTGTTTCTTAGTAAAGTAAGCATAGTGGGCATATAAGTCTTTTGGACAGAAACTAATAATCAAGTTGGCCGGAGAGAAAAGAAAAAGACCATAAGCAGCAAAAACACTAAATGCCAACTTGACTTCTGATCTACTTCTTCCACTACCAACTATGAAACTCCCTATTTCCAATCTTCCATTTAGAAACATTTTTTCCCAGAAAGGATCAAAAGCTTATATCATCCCCAGGACCAGTCTTTAAACAACCACGGTAGGAACTCCTACAAATGTTACCATCACCGGTCACATATTAATGACAAGAAAACAACAACCAATGGAGACTTAGAAAAAATTTTTGTTGTTGTTCACAAATATGTTGGGTGGAGGTCACCACAAAATTTCTGAAGTAGTCATTTGCCCCAAGGATGAAAAAGACATGCTCTCCCAAGTCCTCTGGAAATGCAGATGCACACTTACCTTGCTGCAGAATGGTGCCATCTGCATTAACTGGCTGATAGACGATGGTCTGCCCTTCAGCAGTCTGAGCCACTTGCTGGCCCTGGACCGCAATCTGCTGCTGGGTCTGAAGGAAATAAATCAGGACAATTTAACAAAGGACCCCTTCTTTTAAAAAAAAAAAAAAAGAAAAGAAAATACAACATTTGTGATGGTTTTCTTCCCCATTTTTACTTACTACTTATGAAATATTTGCCTCAGCTGTCTGACCCTTTCAAATCAGCTACGCTCTTGTGTTGACAGAGAGAATGGAATTACCTGGGTCTGGCCAGCAGTGACTGCCGTCTGGGGCTGCTGGATGATGATCTGCTGGGTCTGGCCCTGCTGGCCCTGCACCTGCACAGCCTGCCCGCCCTGGATCTGGATCTGTCCAGGTGGGACCAACTGTATCTGTGCAAGAGAACACAAAGAAAGGTTAGTACCCTGCCGGCGTTGGTCTCTTTTTGTCCTGGAGTATTAGTTATCCAAATTCCTCCAGAAAGCAAGAACGGCTCGGAAGAAGGTAAAAGAACCTTGTTCTGCTCTCTGTTATAAATTAGACATAAGTTGTCTGCCATTGATGAAACAATGGAGGAATTTTGGCTGCTGTCTAGATACAGGATTATTTTTAAGGAATCAGAGTCAGTTGTAAAAAAGATGATATAGAACCATGCTGGCATGGTTATATGTACTGTTGGAGCATGTTCATTTAAAAATACATTCTGAAGTATTTTTTAAAGATGAATTAATATATATATTCAAAAGAATCCTTGAGAGAGTAAGGGGATACAGATGCAACCAGAAGACTGATTATGTGTTGACGACTGTTGAAGCTGCAAAATAGGGATTTAGCACACAGTTCTCTTTGGTTTTGTCTGTTTAATGCCTTCTATAATAAAATGTTAAAAAAACAATCAAGTTATTCCCAATTTTTCCAAGTGGGGGTCTATGAATATGTATATACAAAAGCTTTAAACACACAGAGAAATCAAGACTATCATCTTAGAAACCCATGCAGACATCACTCAGATTTAACAAGTTGCTTCATTTAACATTCCCTTCCCATCTAAAAGTTATTCACCGCATTAAAATGTGGTCATCCTTACAGAACATTTCACACACGTATATCCATAAAAACATATGGTACTCTTCTGCGTTTGTTAAGTTTCACATAAATAGTAACATACTGTATCTCTCACAATTTGCTTTGATCAGTCATCATTTTCAAAATTTAGCCAGTTAACAACTAGTTCACTCATTGTTTAAAGTATGTATGTATTTTTAAGTAATCTCTACACCCACCACGGGGCTCGAACTCACGACTGAGATCAAGGGTCACATGCTCCTCTGACTGCGCCAGTCAGGCACCCCAGAACTAGTTCACTCATTTTAATTGTCAAGTATCACAATAAATGTTTATGCTGTAATCTATTCATACGTTCCCCTTAATTTGGGATTTTCTCCAACAATCTTAGATTTATAAATTTTATTTTACAAAAAAAACCCCCAAAAAACAAAGAATGCATATCCTTGTGCAAATATTGAGTTTCTGAAGTATTAAAAGTAGGATTCCTGTGTTGAAGGAGACAGGTGTGTGGTAGGCAGCCTCTAAAATGGTTTCCAGCTGCCTTCTGGTAATCACTTCTTTATGTGATCTTTCCCATGAGTGTGCTGCACCTACTGACTCACTTCTAACAAACAGAACATGGCAAAAGTAGTGGGACATCACTTTCGAGATTAGGTTACAAAGACGGTGACTTCCATCTTGCTGTTTCTCGCTCTCCCTCACTCACTCTGAGGGATGATAGCTGTTGTGTCACATGCTACCCTACGGAGAGGCTCACAGGGCAGGAACTGGTGTCAGTGGCCAAAGTTGGGAAGGACCTGATACCCACAAAGAGCCACGGAAGTGGAGTTTTAAAGTGGATTCATCCCCGGTTGAATCTCCCTCGGACTGCAGCCCACAGTGCATCAAGAGACACACTGAGTCAGAGGATCCAGACAAGCTGTGCCAGAATTCGTGACCCACAGAAACTGTGAGATGATAATTTGTTTTAAATCACTAACATTTAGGATAATTTATCTGCAGCCAAAGATAATTAATACACGTGTCCGATTATATTCCTCCTACATCTATTTTCCAACACCCTAACACCCAGTACTGTCTAGTGTTTGCTAGTTTTGATTTAATTTGCATTTCTAATTTGATTCCTGGATTTGGACAGCTAAACCTCAGCTAACGATTTTGGACAGAGAGGGAACCTGTGCTTTTCAAATCTGTTTTCTTTCATTTCTCTTTTTAATGGCTATGGCTAATTTATTAGAAGTGTCATCATAAATGTGACAAGAAATCTGAAAAATATTTAAGTTTTTTAAAATTAAAAAAACTAGTAACATTTTGACTGTTGGGTGCACAGAATCCTGTTTTCATGTAACAGCAAATGTACACATTTCTTTAAGAACAAAAGAGAATGCATTTAGGAAGGCCCCACAACTCAAAATTTCCAGCATTTTATATACAAATTCACACCTAAGCAACAGCCAAGGGTATAGAGCAAAAGTTTCTCCTAACAACTCCTTCATCTCCCTTCTCATTAATTCATTCATTCCATCACCAGACATTTTTGATCTGGGTGTTATTTCAACAGACTAGGGATTTTTCCCCTTCATTCTGTTACTGTAGTATATATCACACTGATCAATTTTCTATGTTGAAGCACTCTTATCTCTAGGAATAAATCCCACTTGGTCATGGTGTGTAACTTTTAATATGCTCTGGATTTGGTCTGTTAGTATTTTGAGAAGATTTTTGATCAATGTTCATAATGAATACTTTTTGGTAATGTCTTTGTTTGGTTTTAGAATCAGAATAATGCTGGCCTCATAGAATGAATTACAAGTGCTCTTTTCTAACTTTAGGAAAAAGTTTGAGAAACTATTCGTTTTTCAAATTTTTGGTAAAATACACCAGGGAAGCCATTAGTGCTTTTATTTATTGAGAGATTTTTGAGTACTGATTCAAGCTCCTTAGAAATTATAGCTCTATATTCTGGTTTCTCTTCAGATCACAAAAATCTTTCACCTTTTACTAATTGTGGGTCCATTTAGATCTTTCCAGGTTTCCTATTTCTTTGTAATCGAGTCTTGGTAGAGTAGATTTTGATTCTAGGAATTTGTCTATTCTTTTAGTTATTCAATTTGTTGCATTTGGTTGCTCATAATACTTCTTTTTTTCAAGATTTAATTTCAATTCTAGTTAGTTAACATAATGGTAAAATTAGTTTCAGGTGTAGAATTTAGTGATTTGTTATTTACATATAACACTCACTCAGTGCTCATCCCAAGTGCCCTCCTTAATCCCCATCACCCATTTAGCCCATCCCCTTACCCATCTCCTATTGACTCTCAGTTCTCTGTAATTAAGGGTCTCTTACTGTTTGCTTCCTTTCTTTCTTTTCCCTACGTTCATGTTTCCTTAAGTTCCACATGAATGAAATCACATAGTATTTGCACTCTAGCTCCACCTACATTGTTGCAAATGCAAGATTTCATTCTTTTTTTAAAGTTTATTTATTTTGAGAGAGCACAAGTGGGGGAGGGGCAGAGAAAGAGAGAGAGAGAGAGAGAGAAAGAGAGAGAGAATGAATGAATGAATCCCAAGCAGGCTCTGAGCTAACAGCAGGGCTCAATCCCATTAACTTTGGGATCATGACATGAGCCAAAACCAAGAGTCAGGCTCAACCAACTGAGCCACCCAGGCACCCCAAGATTTCATTCTTTTTGATGGCTGAGTAACAACATTCCATTGTGTATATATACCACATCTTTATCTATTCATCAGTTGATGGACATTTGGGCTCTTTCCAAAGTTTGGCTATAGTTGATAATGCTGCTGCTATAAACATTGGGGTGCATGTGCCCCTTCAAATCTGTATTTTTGTATCCTTTGGGTATATACCTAATAGTGTAATTGCTGGGATGTAGGGTAGTTCAATTTTTAACTTTCTGAGGAAACTCGATACTGTTTTCCAGAGTGGTGGCACCAGTTTGCATTCATTCCCATCAACGGTGCAAGAGGGTTCTTTTTTCTCCACATACTTGCCAACACCTGTTGTTTTTGATTTTAGCCATTCTGACAGGTTATCTCATTGTAGTTTTGATTTGCATTTCCCTGATGATGAGTGATGTTGAGCATCTTTTTATGTGTCTTTGCCATCTGGATGTCTTCTTTGGAAAGATATATATTCATGTCTTCTGCCCATTTCTTAACTTGATTATCTATTTTTGGGGTGTTAAGTTTAAGTTCTTTATAGATTTTGGATACTAACCCTTTATCTGATACATCATTTGCAAATATCTTCTCCCATTCTGTCAGCTGCCATTCAGTTTTGTTGGTTTCCTTAGCTGTGCAGAAGCTTTTTATCTTCATGAAGTTCTGATCATTTTTGCTTTTGTTTCCCTTTCCTTCGGAGATGTCTTAAAAAGCTCTTATGGCTGGGGCAACTGGGTGGCTCAGTTGGTTAAACGACTGACTTCCGCTCAGGTCATGATCTTATGGTTTGTGAATTTGAGCCCCGCGTAGGGCTCTATGCTGACAGCTCAGAGCCTAGAGCCTACTTCAGATTCTGTGTCTCCCCCTCTCTCTACCCCTCCCCCTGCTCACACTCTGTGTCTCTCTGTCTCTCAATAATAAATAAACGTTAAAAAAAAATTAAAAAAAAAAGTTCTTATGGCTGAGGTCAAAGAGATTGCTGCCTGTGTTCTCCTGTAGGATTTTGATGGTTTTCTTACAATTAGATCTTTCTTTCATTTTTAATTTGTTTTTGTGTATCATGTGAGAAAGTGGTCCAGTTTCATTCTTCTGCATGTTGCTGTCCAGTTTTTCCAATACCATTTGTTGAAAAGACTGTCCCTTTTCCACTGGATAGTCTTCCCTCCTTTGTCAAAGATGGCAGGTGACCATATTGTTGTGGGTCCATTTCTGGGTTTTCTGTTCCACTGATCTGTGTCTGTTTTTATGCCAGTTCCACATTGTCTTGATGGCTACAGCCTTGTGATATAGCTTAAAAGTCTGAAATTGTGATGCCTTCCGCTTTGCTTTTCTTTTTCAAAATTGCTTTGGCTACCTGGTTTTCGTGTGTGTGTGTGTGTGTGTGTGTGTGTGTGTGTGTGTGTGTGTGTGGTTCCACACAAATTTTAGGATTGTTTGTTCTAGCTCTGTGAAAAATGGTGGTGGTATTTTGATAGGGATTGTATTACATGTGTAGATTGCTTTGGGTAGTATACAAATTTCTACAAGATCTGTTCTTCTAATCCATAAGCATGAAATGTTTTTCCATTTCTTTGTGTCCTCTTCAATTTCTTTCATAAGTGCTCTATAGTTTTCAGAGTACAGGTCTTTTACCACTTTGGTTAGGTTTATTCCTCGATGTCTTACGGTTTTCGGTGCAATTGTAAATGGAGTCAATTTCTTGATTTCTCTACATTGATTTTGTATCTTGCTGAGTTTGTAATTGCTGAGTTCTAGCAAATTTTTGATGGAGTCTTTTGGGTTTTGTACATAGAGTACCATGTCATCTGTGAATAGTGGAAGATGGACTTCTTCCTTGATGATCTGGATGCCTTTTATTTCTTTTTGTTGTCTGATGGCTGAGGCTAGGACTTCCACTACTATTAAATAACAATGGTGAGAGTGGACATCCCCGTCTTGTTCTTGACCATAGAAGAAAAGTTCCTAGCTTTTCCAGATTGAGGATATTAGCTGTGAGTCTTTTGTATGTGGCCTTTATGATGTTGAGCTACCTTCCCTCTATTCCTACTTTGTTGAGGGTTTTTAATCGAGAAAGGATGATGCATACCGTCAAATGCTTTTTTTGCATCTATTGAAAGAATCATATGTTCTTATCCCTTCTTTTATTAATATGGTGTATCACGTTGATTGATTTGCGAATATTGAACCACCCTGCAGCCCATGAATAAATCTCACTTGATCGTGGTCAATAATTATTTTAATGTACTGTTGGATTCAATTTGCTAGTATCTTGGTTGAGAATTTTAGTGTCCATGTTCATCAACGATATTGACCTGCAATTCTCGTTTTTAATGGGGTCTTTGTCTGGTTTTGGAATCAAGGTAATACTGGCCTTGTAAAAGTTTGGAAGTTTTCCTTCCATTTCTATTTTTGGAACAGTTTCAGAAGAATAGATATTGACTCTTCTTTAAATGTCTGGTAGAATTCTTCTAGGAAGCCACCTGGCCCTGGACTTTGGTTTGTTAGGAGATTTTTGATTATTGATTCAATTTCTTCAATGGTTATGGGTGTGTCCAAATTTTCTATTTCTTCTTGTTTCAGTTTTGGTAGTTTTATGTTTCCAGGACTTTATCCATTTTTTCCAGTTCATCCAGTTTGTTGGCATAATTTTTCATAATATTCTTATAACTGTTTATATTTCTGTTGTGTTGGCTATGATCTCTCCTCTTTCCTTCAAGATTTAATTTATTTGGGTACTTTGTCTTTTCTTTTTGAGAAGTCTGGCAGGGGTTTATCAATTTCATTCATTGTTCTCAAAGAACCAGCTCTTAGTTTCATTGATCTGCTCTACTGGGCTGGTTCGTTTCTATAGCATTCACTTCTGCTCTAATTTTTATTTCCCTTCTTCTGCTGGCTTTAGGCTTTATTTGCTGTTCCTTAGGTGTAAGGTTAGGCTGATATATATGAGACTTTTCTTGCTTCTTGAGGTAGGCCTGTATTGCTATATACTTCCCTGTTATGACTGCCTTTGCTGCATCCCAAAGGTTCTGGACTGTTGTGTTTTCATTTCCATTTGCTTCCATGTCTTTTTTTTTTTTTTTTTTTTTTTTAAATTTCTTCTTTAACTTCCTGGTTAACTCATTTATTCTTTAGTAAGATGGTCTTTAACCTGTAAGTATTTATGGTCTTTCCAAAACTTTTTGTGGTTGACTTTCAAGTTCCGTAGCATTGTGGTCTGAAAATATGCATGGTATGATCTTAACCTTTTTGTACTTCTTGAGGTCTGATTTGTGACCCAGTATGTGATCTATTCTAGAGAACGTTCTGAGTGCACTGGGAAAAATGTGTATTCTGCTGCTTTAGGATGAAATGTTCTGTAGGTATCTGTTAAGTCCATCTGGTCCAGTATGTCATTCAAAGCCATTGTTTCCTTGTTGATTTTCTGCTTAAATGATCTGTCCATTGCTGTAAAGGGGGGTGTTAAAATCCTCTACTGTTATCAAATTATTATCAGTGAGTTTATGTTTGTTAATTGATTATACACACACACACACACACACACACACACACACACACACACATTTGGGTGTTCTCGATTTTTACCTCAGGTGTGTAGCTGGATTTCAAAACTCCAAATTTTAGGGGCACAGTGCAGACCCATGCTGATCCTCTGGGGGAGGGTCTCACTGTGTGGTGGCTGGTGCTGGTTTGTTCTACACACAGGATTACATGATGCTAGGAGTTTATGGTAAAGCGCAGCTAAAAGCTGGCTTCCAGGTTAGCTGCTTTCAGCAGGTGCCTCTGCTACGCTAATTAATGCGGCCGCTCAGTGGCACCCACCTTCTCTTCTGTCCCAAGAAGCAGTGTCACCTCTCCTAAATGCAGTCCAAAAAGGGGAACTGTTGCTCCCTGTGCAACCCAGGAGATCTTCAGAGCATGCTGTCTGCTCACAGGCCTCTGCCCTCTTTCCCCACGGGAGAACCACTA
The DNA here is from genome assembly GCF_016509475.1 of Prionailurus bengalensis. NCBI lineage: Eukaryota > Metazoa > Chordata > Mammalia > Carnivora > Felidae > Prionailurus > Prionailurus bengalensis. Next base: position 38,919,769 of record NC_057349.1, on the reverse strand, counting down.
AGCCAGCCAGGCAGGATTCTAACAATGGTGTGGACTTTCAAAACTTTAGACTCTTAGCTCCACTGCTTGCAAAAACTTGCAATAACCAGCCCTTCTTCCTTTCCCAGTCAATGGTTTTGGGGAAGAGCTTTTCTTGTGCAATCCCCTGCACACTGCTCTCTTGCTCTCTCTCTCCATGATCAGTGCTCCCTCTCCTCTGCAGCACCCACAGTTCTTTTTTCCCCCAAATCAACTCTCTGCAGCTTCTACCTTCCACTATGTGGCCATTTTTCTCCCTTTGCATGTGCAGTTCTCTCAGGCCTCAAGATTTCTTAAGTGTTCAGAATGGTTTGATATTTATCTGGCTGTGTTTGAGGGAGGAAGCAAGCACAGGGTGCCCCTACTACTCTGCCATCTTAACTCCTCCCTCACTCATAATATTCCTATGATCTTTTCATTTCTGTACAATTGTTAGTAACATCCTCACTTTCATTTCTTTTTTTTTATTAAGTTTTTTTAAGTTTATTTATTTATTTTGAAAGAAAGAGAAAACACAAGCTGGGGAGGGGCATAGAGAAGGAGAGACAGAATCCCAAGCAGGCTCTGTGCTGTCAGCACAGAGCCCATCATGGGGCTCGAACTCACATACTGTGAGATCATGACTTGAGCTGAGATCAAGAGCCAGACACTTAACCAACGGAGCCACCCAGGCACCCCTGCCCCCACCACTTTCATTTCTGATTTTAGTTATTGAGACTTTTTCTTTAGTCTATCTAGCTAAAGATTTGCCAAGTTTGTTGATTGTTTTCAAAGAACCAACTTTTGGTCTCATTTGTTTTCTCTATTGTTTTTCTATTTCATTTATCTCTGTTCTTTCTTTCTTTTGGCCAGCTTTGGGTTTAATTCATTCTTTTTCTCATTCCTTAAGTTATAAGGTTAGGTTGTGGATTGTCAATCTTTCTTAGTTTTTAATGTAGGCATTTATAGCCATAAATTTCCCTCTGAACACTGTTCTTGCCATGTCCTGTGAATTTTAGTATGTTGTGCCGTTGTTTTCATTCACCTGTACTTTCTAATTTCTCATGTAATTTCTCCTTTGATCCATTGTTTATTTAAGAGTGTACTGTTTGATTTCCACAATTTATGACTTTTCCACTTTTATTTCTGTTGTTAATTTCTAACTTCATCTCACTGTGGTCAGAGAAGATACTTTATATGCAATCTATCTAAGACTTAATTTGTGACCTGACATATGGTCTTTCCTGGAAAGTGTCCCAGATGCACTTGAGGAAAATGTTTATGCTATTGTTGATTATTCTGTATATGCTTGTCTTATCTAGTCGGCCTATTGTAGTTTATTCCTTTACTTATCTTCTGTCTGGTTATTGTAGAGTTGTCTATTTCTCCACAGGATTACCCAGGTACCCAGATCACACAGAGTGATCTCTGATTTTAGAGGACAAGGTCCACTTTGCTCACCTTGGCTCCTATAAACTGCTCATAAGCTCCTCTAAGACACGTGTGCAGCTGCCTGCTAGGGTACTGGGTAGCTGGTACTGGGCTAAAAGCAGAAACTTACTGAAATTAACTTCAATAGAAGTCTATGCCTTCCCCTGGAAGTAACAAAGTTTTCAATAAACTCCAGAGTTCCAAAATAGTTTATATCAAATTCTGCCAATGCAATTGTTGTGTAGGTGGGGACACAGATTCCTGGTATGTCCTGCTCTGCCATCTTCCCAGAATCCGCTACCTAGGTCTTCTTAACTACTTTTCCCAAATACTCAGCTCATAGTTGGCACTTAGGAAGTAGTAGCAAATAAATAAGTAAACAATTTAGTTATCTGAATCTATTTCCTGAGTTTCAAATAGCAAGGAATACTTATTTTAGTCATTAGGTTTCTTTTTCCATCTATTCATATTCTATGCCCATTTTCCTACTGGCTGTTATTTTCGTATCAATATATAAACGTTCTTTATGTATTTTGGATACAAACCCAGCTTTATGTGTTAATATCTTCTGCACACCTGCACCCTTTTATTTACATTTTGATGTATATACATAGTTAAAGTAGGCAAATCAATTTGGTTTTTATGTCTTTAAAAAAATCCTTCTCTACCCCCACAATATAAAGAAAATTCTCCAGGAAATAAAGTCTAATAGTTTCCAAGTATGCTTTTTTACATTTAGACCTATGAATCTACCAAGTATATAGTATGAAGTAGACATCGATTCTCTTTTTCTATGTCATTCTTAAACTACTTCTTCACTGATATTTTATACTATTTTTGTTATATATCAACTTCCAATATTCTTGTCTTTTTTTTTTCCTCTTTCTACTTTGGTTCTACTGACTTTATCAAGCCAAGGATCTTAACCCAAAATTACACTCAAAGTTAGCATGTATCTGGACATCTGCACCTTTTCTATTCTAAGGGGATATAGGTTTCATTGGAATTCTAAAATAGAGCATATAATCAAAACAAAAAAAAAAAAGGTTAAAAAAACACACACAGCAAAACAAACAAAGGCTAAAAAATACTCTTCTATAGAATTGTACCTAGAGCTTTATACAGGTTAACAGAAAAGAATTTCTCCAGGATGGTGTGTCTATAGTCCTACTTGGGAGGGAAGGCAATGAAATAAATAACCTCTCAAAGTCTCTTAAAGGCCAAAAAAACCCCTCATAAAATCACAGAATTTAGAGCTGGAATGAACCCTAAGAATCAGCTGATATAAACTCCATTTTTGGATGAGAGTAGGACAATCAAATGACTTGGCCAAGATCAGAAATCCTGTTTAATGGCAGACTTGGGAATGAAAGTCAGGTCACTGCACTCACAGTACACTATTCCTGGTGTTCTATCACACTGTTTCTATTTGACAGTGGAGAGGAAGGTGTGACAAAGAGGGCTAAGAGGAGGCCATGAGAGGAAGGACAGAAATGAAACAGCAGTATGAAGCTGCGGCAAGCACACTCACAAAATACATTTAAAGCCTCATACATTCATGCATGTAGCAATGTGGAAACTATTTTTAATCCTAACTACAACTCTATCTTGGCAAAAATATGCCAATAGCCTTAAAAATGATCTTACCCTTTGCTCAAGCAATCCACCCACTCCAAAGAAATTACCTTAAGAATTCAACTGAAAAATGAAGCAATCGCACTCAAACACATTTACAGTAACCTTACTCATAAAAGCAAAAAACCAAAAATAAAGCAAAAAAAAGTTCTCTGAATACACTTTGCAAATTATAAATTCTGATTCATCAAATTGACCAATCATCATAAAGGGATTAAAGGCGGTAAGAAAAACTAAATTATTAATGCGATCATTTTAACTGTTAAAATGAAACATAGATATACAAACCTATACACTCACGGGTGTTTGGCTATTCATTACAGAAATCATTTAGTATGTATTTCTCTGCAAATTATTTTTTACTAAAAATACTTCAATATTGACTACCTCTCCAGCCAACAATTCATCCTTTTCAATGAGGACAAAATATTCCATATATGGAATATGACGTATTCAGCCATTTCTTTACCCTTATTGATGAAATGGGACATTCAGGTCACAATTTTTTTTTTTTTTTTTTTTTTTTTGCTAGTACGGTGTTGCAATAAATGTCTTTGTACATTTCCCCATACACAGATGCTCTTCTTCTTACACAAAAGATTCTCAGAAGTGGGGCAGAAAGAGCAACAGTTTATGCTTATGTACTTAACAGCGAGATGCCTTCAGAATTTTAAATTATCTATAATGATGAGTGTTTCCTTTTCCCTGCATACATTCTAGCACTGGATATAAACTCTTTTTAATTTTTACCTACTTGATAAAAATTCCTCTAGTTTTTAAAAACTTGATGCCACAGAGGTGCATGTCTTGTTTTTTACCTGTTTTCGGTTTTGGAATCCATCTCTCCTGTGGCTTTACCTAACTACTTTACTGATCTGTTTAAAGAATCCGCTTCTATTTACCCTTCCTACATTTTTGGTAGTTTTCTTCTTTAATTTTAATCTACTTTTTTGCTCATTTTATTCTTTTCCTAACTTTATGAAAGAAATCCCAGCTTTCAGTTCTTTTAAAATAAAAGTATTTAAGGGTTATAAATTTTGCTCTAACTATAGCTTTACGGGTGTGCAATGGGATTGGACTGAAATACTTTCTTTTTCATCACCTACTAGGTAATTCAAACTATAAATTACTTGGAACGAAACGAAAGGATGACATCCCTGACCAAAAACTACAATTTCCAAAGCACACTGTGAATTCCCTCCCTCAGTTCCCAGAAGCTCTGACAAAGATCAAACCAATGAATTACTTCTATTAAACTAGACTCTCATCTTTTTGTATTCTTAATGGGCTCAAGATCATGTCTCATATGTTAGTCCTTCCCAGAAATGCCCAATTTCTATACAGCTCTGCTTTATATCACGGATACCACAAAAGTAGAAAAGTGACTGTGAATGTAGGCTGGCAAACACTTAAACGTAAAATCAATTGTCTAACAGTTTCTAACAACCTCTTCTTTAAGACCTCTATTCTGATACTCTGTTCAAACATTTTTTGCATCACTCACCTGCTGCAAACCCTGTGTCCCAGACACAGGTACTTGCATGATGGTTTGACCTTGTCCACCAGGGACAGCTTGGACCATGATGGGTTGGCCAGTTGATGTGATTAACTGGCCTCCACTGACCTGTACCATTAATGGCTGCCCCTGGACCTAGAATGAAATAAAATAAGAAACAATGAAGTAACATGAGACACAAAATGGTTTTTACCAAAAGATAATCACTGGAATTATTCTGCGGCCTTGGTGGAGGGGGAAAAGGTAGGAGAGACACCAAGGAAGTAAGTCTCAAGTCCTTGTCCTTAAGTTATCTTCTTCGAAAATACTCTGTCTTTGACTAAACACCAAGTTGAAGACTTTAAGGTAAGATATAATGAAGTATATTCAGGGTCGTTAGGAAGTCTCCACAGATATAAGGCATTTATCATCAAGTACAGGCTAAATCCACACAAAGTACTTATCAAAATATTAAGACTATGTATCTTTTGAGACCAATATTCAGGAATAGTTTCTAGGGAAGGCTGGAGAGGAAGCAATGACGGGGGGTGGGGGGGTGGGGTAGTTGATGGTGGTGATGGTGGCTGAGTGTAAATTCTAAATGACCTGGAAGGAATAAATCAAACTACGCAGCAGAGACTGCAGGAGGCTGGGTAGCAAGCAGCTCTGGAAGCTTATGGAGAAGACCCCTTTTCTCCATAGTCTCTCAGGCATAAATGAAATACACAGCTTCTACCCTCTTCATCTCACTCTGGGACTTCTAGTCCTATGGTTGTTTCAAGAGCCCACTAGGAAAAGGCCCAGAAATAGCTTCTGGTCAGTTTTCAATCTCTGTGGGAGAATTCCTCACACTGGACTCTGTGATATCTGCATAGCTGTTTCAGTTTTAACAGAAGCAGTGATAAATATGGGAATTACACACTCAAGTGTACCAAAAATCTCCCAACTTTCAAGCTCTTCGAGTAAATGGACTACTCTAGAAGTCAAGGCATTATACATGCTCTGTAACGTCCTGAGTCCCAATATAAAAATACCTAAATGAATGCATTCTGGAAACCAAAAAACAAGCCATGTTAGAAGTAAAATGGAATGTTCAAAAGAACAGCTAGAAGTCCAAAACTTTCATTTACAGATGCTATCTTTGTTTTGAGGAATTACTCGTAGCAGAACACAAGACTTTTCACATGACTAAAAGATTCATTCTTAATGCCACTGCAAGTATGTTTAAATAACAGTAATTGGTGAAAAGATCAATCTGCCCTAGATGAACCAATTAGATATTAAGGCCCCCTCCTCACCACCACCACTGCCAACACCAAATGCGTCAGAAGCTTTAGGAACGCTGAAATCCTAAGTGTTATAAACTGTTCAGAGAAATTCCACTTTACTTTTTAAAGGACTTTACAATCCGATTCTCTCATGTTTTCTCTTTTCCTTATCAAATTAAATTCCCTTTGCCACAGTCATGCTTGCATATACTCCATCAGAAAGGACTGTTCTGAATATTTATTACATGAATAACTGAGAGAAGTATTTAAAGTTCTTCAAAATAATGAGACCCCTAGAGGAAAGGTCTTCATCATTTCCATAAGGTGTCGCCATTTCTAAGAAAATCTACATAAGTAAGAAACCCAAGTTTTAAGGCACAACTGTTCATAATTTTCTGACTACCCATCATCTTAAACTTCTCCCCTCACTGACATGGTAAACGTGTAACTGATAAACTGTTGGAAGATTCCAAGGAGCCCACTGTGTTTACGACATGAGTGATTACAACGACACATGCATCAGACAAGAAGCCATACAGTTAAGAGCATGTTACATTCCCATTCCACAAATGGTTAATGACAATACTGTTTTGTATATCAAAAAGATGAAGCAAGCATGAGAAGCATGAACAACAAGCTGTTGAAGTCAGAGGTTCGAACATAGTTTGGGAGCACCTACAAGCTTAGCCTTTTGTGGCCTAATTTATGTTCCGAATGGACTGCAGGACATCATGAGACACGGTGGCAGGTGTGGGGCTGGGGCTGAAAGGTTAACGTAAAAGGATCGCAGCAAGGGGCATGTAACTGCAGGACGTTGAGCAGCACTAATGAGATGCCAGTTCTGCATTCTAGGTCCTACTTTGAATCATTTCCATTCACTGGAGGAAAAAAGGCAGGGCACTCAAATTTTGCCAATTTCTCAAAAATACAGTCATTTTAATCAAAGTAACGGGCAGACACAGAGAAGACTTATGCTTCTACTCTCGTTTTTACATAGGAACTGGCCAAAACATACCTCCGATTTCGACATTTAACTTGGCCATATATAATGTTAGGGGAACTGCACTGGTTAAGTAAGAGTTCTTATAGTGGCTATAAGACTTGAGACTTCTAGAAAGCATATGCCACCTCTGTCCAACCAAGAGGTATAGGATAGTCTTTGCAAATCTAATAATAAAATAGGTCATGGTTTCCCCAGGAAAGGTAGTGAAAAGGCAACAGTTAAGAGATTAACAAGATTCATTGATTAGATAAACCTTGCCAAGTACAATGATTATTTTGAGCTGAGTTGCCCTTTTAATGAAAATAAAATGCCCTCTAACTCTAGGTATTTTCTGTTCCACTATAACACAAATTCACAAAAGTTTACTATGCAATCTGATTACAGAGCTTGAGCTCCAAACAGATTCTAATGCCACTTGTAAGAATTTCTTCGTGTCACTTACACCATTTCCTTGCCAGGTATCCCCAAAGACACACAGCAGCCAAATTCAATTTTCAGGAAATGGACACTGAGGTCACTACATGACTAGGCATGAAACATGAGGAAACTGGAATCTTATAAGCCTCAAAGACAAGTTAACAGCATCAAAGACATGCAATTGACTTTGCCATTCCTGCTTGAGACCCTACCACAAATAGCACCAGACGTGAGGACAGGAGAAGTTCATGCAGTGCTTACAGAGAATCAGAGAGGGCACCACTACCTGGAGGGTCTGGACTTGCTGGCCTGAGGCGGATGCCACCTGGGCCTCAGTCTGCAACTGGACAGCAGTGACACCACCCTGCTGCTGAGAACAGGAACAGGAAGAGCTTGAAATGTATCAGGAAGGAAATGTATAGGTCAAGACATGAGAACACACCTTACCTCTTACAGGAGAGGGAGGGAGTCTTCTTTGAACAGTCCCACCCAGCGGAGGACTTTCAAACTGTACAGACTCCCTATACTGAAGCTCTTTTGTTGTGGGTAGCAAGCAGGATTAAAGATATTAGCCCTTGTCCCCCGAGTGAAACTCAAAACACACTTCCATGACTCAATCATCAAAATAGTTGTCATCATTAACACAAAAATTTTTAATGCAACCCTTCCCCCCAGAAATAAGCATTGGATCCTTCTGCTTATCGTGATTTTAATGCTCCTTTTATTTCCTCAAATGAGTTCACAACCACAAAGTTATCAGGTTTCTACAGCTTTGAAGCTACAATGAAGAATTTCTGGGACTTAAATACAATCACCAGATAGAAAGAATGAAGCAATCACTGTGAACCAAAATCATCTTCATGCTGGTCAATGCTCTCATGTCCCCAAACTAAGATTACTTCTACTCAACTGGATTACCTGGGAAACAATGTTTTCAGTGATTTAACCTAATATTTATAACCTCTAATGGTTAAGTTCTAACAGAATAAGAATTTGTCCATTAGGGCACTGGTGTGAATAGAGGGCCCTTTGTGGAATCCCCTTTCCTAAGAAGGCGGTTGAAGGAAGCTTCCAGAGCCACAGCAGCTGTGTGGAAGGAAAGCCAGTGAAGGAATTTAAATAATTACTCTTTTAATCAAGAGTCAGCTCTTTCCTTTGATCATTAGATGGTAGATGTCCTACCATCTACTTTTCTCTATTCTCCAAGTTCCCTTTTGGAAACAAAACATTCCCAGTCTTGGCCTCAGGTCCAGTCAATGAGTGACAAATTTCTTTTCTTCGAGGGAGAAAAACAAGTAAACTTTTAACTAAAAGGAAGCCAGGAATAGAGCGTCAGAAAATGTCATCTCTGTATAAATTCAAGAAAGGAATCTATCTTAATTAGGAATAAACCGGCAGGGAATTCCTTTCTAATATGAGCTTACCCATAAGAGTGGTTGTCTAAATATTAACCTCATGTTGATCTAGAGCTTTTCAAAATAAGCATCATGGCAGATCGAATCGAAAACCAGTGAATTTTTTGGAAGTGGGCTATCTTGGTTTATCTACTGTGGCCGAAGCCTTAAAAGATCACAGGCTAGCTTCATCAAGAAAAGAAACACCAAAAGTGAATCCAGAAAAAACGCAAAGTTCCAAATTTCCATCTGAGAACAGACTATTTTGACTTTTAGTAAAATAAAATGGGCAATTTCATATTAAACCAGGTTCCCGTAAAGAGCAAGTTCTATGTGGTTACAGACTGACTACACACTACAGAGCTCTGAACACATGATGAGAGAAAGCGCAACAAATCCAATCTTCAAAAAGCACTTCAGCACAAGTCACCAGACCTATTATTCCTAAGATCTGGTACCTCTAAATCCCCACTTAAGCAGTGCCAGTATTGGCCCCATTGCTGTGCTGTTTAAAGCAGTTTTACGTCCATACCTGCTGCTGAATCTGTCCAGCCTGCACAACAATCTGCTCTGTCGAACTATTGCTGTTTGCTGTATACTGCTCCATGATCCCTCCAAGTTAGAATCCTGGCCACAGTGAGTTTCACTCTGGAGGTCCTAGAAGACTGCAAAACGCACTCCTATTAGAAACGTTGGGAAAGAAACTAAGTGAGATTGTTAACAAAAGCCTCGCCAGATGATTAACATCGATAACTTACTGCTGTGCTTTATTTGTAAGAAAACTGGGGAAGAGAATAGGAAATGTTCATTTTGGTATCATTTGTATCTACGATTATAGGGCACACTCACACCAACAACATCATAATGCCATTTCACATGTCTTAAAAGTGCTTTTAGTCATTTCTTACTGGCAGCCTTACCTTTCAATACTACCAGTAGTCTAGTAGTGCAACACTTCCATCTTAGAAAAATACTCCTTAAACTACAGTGTCACTTTGTTGCAAGACCCATTTAACACTAGTTCCCAGGTCTGCACATGACTTCAGAAGAGAAACAGTTTCTTCAATTTATAACATACATTTGCTGCCTGCCAATACTATACCAAAGGGGTTACTCCAGTTCTCTACATATGGTCTGCAATTTAAAACTTCAGGGTTTATTGCTTAGTACGTCAATTACCCAGACCTGAAATCAACCATTTTGCTTATCAAAATCTTCATTAAGTAGATAGCTCGAACAAAGGCTTAGGGTTTTGCATTTTAATTCAGAGGAAGGAATAAGAAGTTATAGTAATGGCAAAAATGATGTTTACAGATTAAATAGAAGGAAAGTGTTATACAACATATTGAGGCTAGGAGTTCCTCTAAAAAGAACTTAAGTTTCCCTCACTCTTGCATTTTAATGCCTAATAATAGCCTACCCTTTATTATATAATTTTAATTCTCTTTATGGCAGTTTCCAAACCTATACAAGAGTAGTGAGATCATTAATGAACCCCACACAGCCATCTCCAACTTTTACCCATGCTCAATCCTGTCTCACACAACTCGTCCACTTTCCACTCACCCCTAAGTTACTTTGAAATAAATCCCAGACACTGTATTATTCCAAAATTCTGTGAACACTTTGCATCTATCTCTAAAGAGTAAAGGCTCTTCTTTTGTCTTTACCAGTTTATCACAATATTGTCTCTACAGTATCATTTCAAACATTACAAAATTACTAAGTCTTTAATATTATCGAATATCCAGGCCTTGCTCAAATTTATCCTTCTCACAACCCTTATCAGTTACAGAGTCTTCTGAAATAAGGACATGATTAGATAAATGGAAATATTTGAGAACCTTGGATAGACTTGATTCGAAATTTTTTTTTTAATTTTTCTTTTAACGTTTTATTTATTTTTGAGACAGAGACAGACAGAGCATGAACAGGGGAGGGGCAGAGAGAGAGGGAGACACAGAATCTGAAGCAGGCTCCAGGCTCTGAGCCATCAGCCCAGGGCCCGATGGGGGGCTCAAACTCACGGACCACGAGATCGCGACCTGAGATGAAGTCGGATGCTTAACCGACTGAGCCACCCAGGCGCCCCTTGATTCGAAATTTAAAATTATACCAACTGCCAAAGACTAATTCACCTTGGAAGTATGGGGAAGGTACAGGTATACATATAAGCAAAATGTAGATAAATCTTTGCCCCAATTTTTCTCTAGGCCTTCATATGTTCCAAAATTTGAATGATAAACTTATGTCAGCCAAAATGAACTGCAGGTTACATAAGCAAAGTGATGCACCACTATCCATAAATCCACACACGCTAGATGAGATTAATTACTTGCAAGCTGTCTCAATATGGTGTGAAAGAAATAAAATATATTCAAGTGCATGTGCAAGTATTTAGGAAGAAGTATACTGAGGTCTAACGTTCACTTTGAAATGCATCAAAAAATGGAGTAAGTCAAGTATGGTACGACCTGAACAGCTGACTCTAGGGAATGGGTATGCTGGTGTTCATTGTAAAATTCTTTCAACTTCACTATATGTTTGGAAAACGTTTGTACTAAAATGTGTGCATAGCCTATTACTCATAACCAAAAGGGTAGGCAGAGTAAGAGAGCCATAAATAAGGACAGGATGACTATGCTGCCACAACATGATGTTCTGTAGCCATATGGGAGCCAACTCACTCCCCTTGCTCTGATAGAATGCTCACCAAGCAACTATCTAATTTGGATTTACATACAGATATAGCAACAGAGAGCAAATGTGATCAGCAACACAAGTAAACTTGATGGTTATTTCTCACTGCATACCAACAAACTGACTTTCTGATTTTTACACCGGTTCACTCCTGAGCTAGTTGACGAAGTCAGCTCCTGAGAGATTCTGGGAACAGTACAGAAAATCGGGTTTTCAACAAGACTAAGTGGCCCTGCCAGGGAAGTTAATGGTCTTCCCTGAACTATCTTGTCTTTAACTGCAGTACAATAGATTTATGTTTGTAAACTAATGACCCTTAGGTCATGATACAAAAGAGCAAAGGATTCCACTTATATGAAACCCTAAAAAGACCACAATAGCCTAGAGACAGAAAACAGGTCAGTGGTTTCCTGGGATTGGAAAGGGGGGAAGGGGTGAGGGTGGGAAGTTGATTGGGATATAGCATCTGAACTTTTTGGGGTGATGAAAATGTTTTATATATTTTTATTGTTGTGGTGGTTGCATAGGTGTATAAACTTGTCGAAGTTCATCAAAATGTACACTTAAAAAGATTACGCTTTGTGTCTAAACTATACCTTAATAGTTGATTTAAAAATTTAGGATCATGAAGGAATGTCCTATTTCAATACCTCCCCCACCCAAATCCCATTCTCGTAGATTTTTTTCCTTGATCACTAATTTCCAGAAATTTATCAAGTACATGAGCAATAAATAGAACGTCGTACAGATTTTCTTCTTACCTAGTTTATCCTGGCAATACAAACACTCTAATTTAAAGACTTTTCAATCCATTATACCTTGACGGGTAAAAAAGGAAGCAGTTCTCAGTCTAATTCTGTCTCACATTAATGAGAGATTCAGATTGCCGCATGATACTGAGACTGCTAATGGGGAGAACGTACCCAACTGGCTTCACTGAAGCCACGTGCTCCTATTACCACAAGCTTCAGTTAGCAAAACTGCAATATAATGTGACACTGTCTTTCCTCGAGTGCTTTTCTGCCCAAGCTTTGAACAAAATTAAGTCGGCCAGATTTACTCGGTCCAGCTCTTGATCCTAACAGTTTCTCCCTCAAAAGAGCGAGTGTGTCTCTATTTTGGCGAGCACGAAAATCCCCTTCTTTCCCAATTCAAGGTGCAGAACTCTTAAATGTAGCTAACTACTAGGAATCCATTCTATGTGGCTCTATACACGTTTTAAAATGAAAATTTCCCAAAACTCAACCATAAGCATGTGAAAAGCCCCTCAAAATTACCATACTTAATAATCACTGCCAGGTAAAGGCTGTAACAGTGCTTCCAAACTTTTTTGACCACAATTTACAGGAAGAAACACATTTTCTATCACGAATCACCACATACATAACAGAGGAAAAAAAAGTAACTGAAACAAGTTCTGTGAATACTTAGATTTGTGTAACCTAAGGTACACATTAATATTTCCTATTGCATTATAAAAAATTAGCAGCACTGCTCAGCAAATTGACTTCACAACTCAGCAAATGAGTCCTGATCTGTTTGTGAAAAGGCCGGAGAAAAAAATAACTGTCCCTTCCCTACTGTCCAAGAGATTTCTGGATTGGAGTTCCTAACTCACTCCTTGTCTCCACTAATGATGCACCACCTGCGAGACACCACCCTCAAGGTTTCAGAAATAAAAAGAAAACCCCGACGAAGATCCTAACTTCAAAGAGTCTTTAAGTTTGGTAAAGTAAAAATCTTTACTGGAACCCTAAGAGAGAAACAGGTAATATGGAGAACAGACATTTCTTCCACTTGGGGACAGTTAAGTCAAGGAAGTCTCTAGGAAAATGTGGCATCTGATCTGGTCCAAAGTGTGAGAAGGATTTATAAATGTGATGATGTGGGAAGGGGTGGAGTACTCTAAATGAAGAGACAGCATAAAAGCAAGGACAGAGTAACTGCAGGATATGAACAGCGGACTAAAAGCTCCATGTCAAGAGAAGAAAGCTAGATGCTAGAATATAGTCTCTTAAAATTCCAGGCAAAGAAGTTCTTCTGCACACGGTGGAGGCTCTAGAGATGTGTAACACAACAGAGACCAGACTCTAATTTATAAACTGCCTTTTGGAAAGAAGTCTAGTGAAAGTGCTTGGTGGTTTTAAAGTGACTAGACATATCTGTTTTTACATGCCAAGGTTAAAACAATATTCAAAAAGCAAACATAAATGTTTTAAAAAATGCCTTAGACATGGTGCCCACCTATTAATGTGGACGATGTCCAAGGATTAAATGAATTTAAGTTGACTTAAACATCTTTCATGGTAGAGGTAAATAGTAAATAACCTTATTTACTACTTATCATCATCTTTAAAGATGATTTTAAAAAATGAAAACAAAAAAACCTGTCTCTGAAGTTTTCATAGTGGAGAGAGCACTGGATCAGGAGTTTTCTGAAACCTACCGGTTTTATGGCCTTAAATATGATTATAAAAATGGGCACCATAGAGGCGCCTGGGTGGCGCAGTCGGTTAAGGGTCCGACTTCAGCTCAGGTCACAATCTCGCAGTCTGTGAGTTTGAGCCCCACGTCGGGCTCTGGGCTGATGGCTCAGAGCCTGGAGCCTGCTTCCAGTTCTGTGTCTCCTTCTCTCTCTGCCCCTTCCCCCTTCATGCTGTCTCTCTCTGTCTCAAAAATAAATAAACGTTAAAAAAAAAAAAAATGGGCACCATATACTTAAGACCTCCTCTATGTGCCAGGGACTGTAGTAGGTGGTTGAGTAAAAATTTCTAAAGTCCTAGGAGAAAAATCTCCCTTTCTGCCCCAAAACTCAGATGCTGTTATGGAGCAGAAGCTCACAGGTCAGAAACTTGTTTTTCCAACCCTGGGAAAAAAAAAACACATACTTTCAGATTTCTTCCATCTGAACCTACAAAAAATTAACTGCTTCTGAAAATTCTTATCAAGATATACAGGCACTTTTACCAACTGGGCTTTCCAGCCTAAATTGTCATCAGAACTGCCCAGTGTCCTAGCCCATCCCGTCGGGTCCCCCACTTCCAAAAGCACAGTTTGGTGCTTCCGCACATGTTCTTTTCTGTGAGTAGTGCTCTTCCATTCCTTCCTGTCTGCAGAAATCCCATTGTCCTCCAAGGCCGGTGAAAAGTGTGGCAACACTGAGTCTTCCACTGAGGCTGTGGGTAGCTCACACATCAGTACTTTACAGAATTGAACTTGGCCTCATTGTACCGTTAGGATTAATTAGTCGTTCGCTTGTCAATCTCCAGCAGGGAAGTAAGGTTATTTGCTATTTACCTCTACCTAATTCCTCCCCAGCACACAGATCGCTGCTTGGTACAAATTAACTGCTAGAGACATGGCTGTCAGCATTCTTCTTCTCACCCTAACGAAAATCCCACAACACTGTGAAGTTTCTACAAATATCCGCTTACAAAACGTTAACGTGGAGTTGGAAAGTATACAAAAATAAATAAATCAAAAGATGCCCATGGACTGAGCTAATGGGTCAAGCCTGACACATTCAAAGGGACACAAAAAGGTGAAAGGAAAACAACAACAACAAAAGAATTCTACATTCCCAAAGAAAAGAGAGTTCACAGGATGAGCAATGGAGAAGACTACTGATGTGAGAAACAAGAGTTGCTCCGGGAAAAGGAATGAGCAGGGCTGGCAATCTTCTAAGAGTGACGCTCCAGGCACCGAAGGGGCTGGCCAGCTGTACAGCCAGGACAAGAAAGGGAGACCGCTTGGTCGGACTCCAAGACGGAGGTGTGCGGTTCTGCCCCGGCGAGCGGGGCGGGGAGGAGAGGAAATGACGAGCCAAAAGGGGGTGGTAACGGCGGCGGGCCGGAGACCCAGGCTGAGCGTGCACAGAGGAGGGGCGCGTCGGGGCAGGAGGGTGGGCGCACTAACGGACCCCCTCCCCGACCCGGGAGACGGCGGGGGCGGGCCTGCAGGGCGCCGAGGCGGGGGCGGGCCGGCTCCCTCTCCCCGCCGCTCTCTGGGCCCCGTGGCCGCGGCGCGTACCTTCCCCGGGCCTCACTCGCGACCCAGGTGGGCTGCACACAGGCAGACCCAGCTCTCGGAAGACTGGGGATCGCGGGCCCTCGTGGGAGATTTCCCGTCCCGAAGGCCGCAGCGTGGAGGGTGTAAAGGAGGGCTTCAGTATGAAGCCCGAACGATCTGAAGGAGATCGCCAAGGCCCCGAGCGTGTGTGCACCTGCGTGTCTGGGCGTTCGTGGCAGGCAGGCCCACCAACCCCGAGCCTGTGGCCTGACAAATTGGGCCTAAGGGCCGGGAGAATGCGGACGCATCCCCAACTGGCACAGCCACCCAGCAAGGGTCTGGACCCAGAGGTGCTCGCTCCCGAGAGCGCCATCCCCGCGCGGGGCGGCCCCCTGCAGGCCTCGGCCGGGAGTGGCCCGGGGCGCTCACAGGCCGTCGGCCGGGGCCGCCGGCCGCCCCGCTCGGCTAGGCTCAGCTAGACTCCCGGGGCTCGACGGGCGCCTGGGCCTCTCCTGAGTGGTCAGCGAGACCCGCCAATCGGGGCGCTGGGGCCGGCTCTGGGCCGCTGGATATTGGCTCCTCACACTCACCGTGCCTCGCTCCCCCGGTTCGCTGCCCGCGCTGATTGGCTCCAGTACCGGACCCCGAAACCCAATCAGAGGCTCCAGCCGCCGCTGCCGCCGCCACTGCCGCTGCCTCGCAAAATGGCGAACCCGAACAAAGGGGAATCGGGCCTCCCTCCAACCGCCTCGGCGCAGGCGCCCCTGAGACCACGCCCCCTAACCCCAGCATCTGGTTCACCCCACCCCCAGTTGAGGGAGCATCGCGCAGGCGTTCCCTGGAGCCACGCCCACTTTCCTGATTCGACACCATCTCCAGCAGAAGGAATACGCAGGCGCCTTCTGGACGCGCCAGATCCTTGAACTCAAACACCGCCCTAAACATAGTACTACGCAGGCGCTAACTATCTTCTTTGCCAACTGCCCACCCCCTTCTCTGCGGTGGCTGGAGACACACCCCTGGGGCTAAGGCGCAAGCGCCGTTCTTCCCCACTCGCGGCGAGCTGTCTCGTTACGCATGCCCGGGCGGCGGCGGGACTTTCCACGGATTTTACCGCCGGAAGTTCGGCGGCTATTACCAAAGAGTGCGAGTTCGGCTGGCTTGCTAGAGAGGCTTGTTTCCGCCCCGCTCCCGGGTGGTGGGCGGCCATTTTAGGTGCGTGCAATTAAGGGCTGTGGCTGGATTGGTTCTGTGTCTGGGTTCGTCTGCTGCTTCCCACCTACCAGGGCTGGATCCGGAGCCCTTCCCCGCGGGGCGGGACTTCGCAACGGCCGACTCCTTTCCAGGTGGAAGGGTAACCCCGGTATGTTGGGGCTTTGAGGGAGCCTTCTCTCTCCTTCCCACGGGACTCTAGGACAGGCCCTATTCCCTCGCTGACCTGCCCTAGGGTGGGAGACAGAACGGGAGGCCTCTCTAGACTCCTTCCCCGTCCCGTCCCCCCCCCCCCCCACGAGCAGATGGGGGCGAGCCTTCCTTGAGAGGCCTCTTTCCCTCTCCCCGCCTGCGGTTCGGCGGTACAACTCCCCTGGTCCAGACACTCCTCGGTTGCTCAGCGGGACTGTGGCCAAGTCCCTCCTTTTGTCTCGTGTGCCAGACCCACTGGGGAATACTTTTGGTTTTGCAGAGAAGAGACAGTCCTGAATCCGCCTTGCCCGGGCGCGGAAAAAGGAGGAGACGAGTCGTAGGGACCGCCTTTCCTTCCCCTGGCCGAGCGGGGCGCCCCCAAGGAAAGCGCGAAATGCGAGCGGGGCCCGGCCGCCTCCAGACCTAGCTAGCCATCCTTCCTCATTCTTGCCCCAGAAGAATTTTGTATTACTTTATAGAGCCTGAACGAACTCCCATTCAGCGATAAATGGTGGGGGAAGAAGACTACCAAGTGGGTGGTCAGGGAATTTGAATATAATATGTTCAGGCTGCCTAAGCCTTTTTCCTTTTCCCTTCTCGTAGCTGAAGAAACACCTAAGTTCTGGAAATAGCGACTCAGTATCATGGCCGGCAGCCCTAATGAAGATCCAGAAGGAAGCAGAGTGCGTAGCAACTATTAACTTATTGGTGAACTGAAATTCAGAATAATTAAGGTCAAAAGCATAAACACTTTAATTAAAGCCATAATTGAATTGTCTTCCTCCCTCCCCAGCTGATTTGCTTCAGAAAGGCTGATACAGTACGAGGCAGAGATCATGATCACTTTTCTCTTACACATGCTTTAATTTGTTGTAGTTAACTCCTTAAATTCTTCAGCTTTGGTTTTATTTATTTTTTAACGTTTATTTATTTGTTTTGAGAGAGAGCGCGCACGGGTGCGCATCCCAAGCAGGCTCCACGCTGTTTTTGCAGCCTGGGGCTCAGTGTCAAATCATGAGGTCATGACCTGAGCCGAAATCAGGAGTCGGTCTCTCAACTGACTGAGCCACCCAGGTGCCGCAGCAGATTTGGTTTTAAATCAAGGAGGGGCAGTGGTGGGAGACACAATAAAGGAAAATGAAAGAAATATCTTAGTGTTTTTCTGTATCAAATAAAACCTTTCTTTTCCCTTCTTCACATTTTAGATCACTTATGTGAAAGGAGACCTTTTTGCATGCCCCAAAACAGACTCTTTAGCCCACTGTATCAGTGAGGATTGTCGAATGGGTGCTGGGATAGCTGTCCTTTTCAAGAAGAAATTTGGAGGGGTGCAGGAGCTGTTAAATCAACGTGAGTTTTGAAAAACAGCTTTACTCGTCCGCCTTGGCTAGACTGTCTTGATCACCTGTTACATTTTAATTATTAGGATATACATGCAGTGGTTCCCAACCACTGAGAACTTGAACTCTTCAGATTAAGGTTTTCCTCTACAAAAATGGCCTACAGTTTGGGTCTTCATCACACCAAACTTGAATTCTCATAAACGTTTCTAATCTCTTCCTCTGTCATTAAACTTTGTTGATATTACTTCAGTTTTCTGAAACTTTTAATAACAGAAGTGCTTAACGAAGTCCATAGGTGTTAACTAGGCATTCAAGATCCTGTCTACCCATATTTTACTTACTCCTCAAAGAGGAGTTTAAAACCTCTTCCTTACGGATCGTTCCCATCACTTTACCAGTGATTTTAAACCAGAGACAGGAGTTAGAATCACATGCAGAGCTTTGGCAATAGTTGCTCAGATCACGGTCCAGGCTTACCGGGTCGGAGACTCCACTGGTGATTCCATTAAAAGTTTATACTGCTTTTTATTGTAGTTCTTTGTAAACGGGACACCTTCCCTTCATTGAAAGCTCTTCACCAATTAGGAACTTTTACACATCTCTGTGCTCCATAATGCTTAACACAGTAACTCTTTATATGTAAAAGAAAAAGTTACTAAAAGTTTTTTAAGTGAATAAGTAAGGGTGTATTTGAAAATATGGGCAGGACGGGATAAGAGGAAAACAAGACAGAAAACGGATAAGAAAGCTGGAGGTTAAGGAAGGCTGATAAGAAACAAAGTGTTAACAGAGACCCTAGGTTTCTTCAGAGTTGAAATTATTTAGTACTGAAGTCAAATCTGTAAAGATTTTATTTTAAATTGAAGAATGCAAATCGGTGTTGTTTTTTTAAATACCTTTCTACTATTAAATAACTTTTTTGTAGAAAAGAAATCTGGAGAAGTGGCTGTTCTGAAGAGAGATGGGCGATATATATATTACTTGGTAAGACGAGGGTCAGTTCTTATGGTGTTCTAAGGACTGGATGTGGGCTGCTGCATTTGTGTTGCTCGTGATGTTCCGTTCTAGACAGACATAGATGGCCACAACTTCTGATCCATGCCAGCCCAGATCCAGTGGTGGTGGCTATTGGGAGCACTGCGTTGGAAAGGAGCACGAGGCTGCCTCCCAGCTCCACTGTGACAACTACCAAAAGCCTGTGTTCTAAGACTTGGAAAAATTAGGGATGTCCCCCGTGCCTTAATTCTTTCCTAATTATGGTGAGATAGAAACATATCTCAAAAGATGGATATCCCAAAGGAGTTTTTCTTTTGTTCTTCCCTCTCAAATGCAGTGCCTAGTATTACTTAGCTCTTCTCCTGCCTTCTGCCTCAATGTGGGATTCTTCCACTGTCCATATGTCCTTTAGGCCCTGGAAGGAGTGTGGCTGCTTGGTGATGGTGCTGAGCGACTTAGAGCAGCCAACCCACTACCAGTCTGATGTGGATAGCACACTGAACGGGGACATGCCTTAAGCCCTTGGGATGCTGTCCTTAAGGTCGATGTGACTTCCAGTCTTGTTTGGAACACTACCAGTTTCTCTTTGTTCTTTATAGAGAAATGAAAAGCAAACAACTGTGGTTTCTAAATAAATAGACATAACAGGAAGTTTTTAGGTGGTATGGGTTCTTGTTACAGATACATTGCTTATCTCTTGGAAGTGGCACAGAGACTTTGACCTACCTTGTTTAAAAACAATAGACAATAGGCACGGCCTGCTAATCTCCTGGGCTTCTTGGGAAAAGGAAAAGTTATTACATGGTGCTCTCTGGGTTTCTCAGGCCCTGTTTAGTGGATTTTCCTGAGGGCCTCCCATAACTGGAA
Source organism: Prionailurus bengalensis (assembly GCF_016509475.1). Taxonomy (NCBI): domain Eukaryota; kingdom Metazoa; phylum Chordata; class Mammalia; order Carnivora; family Felidae; genus Prionailurus; species Prionailurus bengalensis. The sequence continues at coordinate 38,899,811 of NC_057349.1, read as the reverse complement.
GGGACAATATGAGATTTGTCCTGCTCTAAGGAATTCTGAAAGTATATAGTTTTTTAATGATCAGGATGTTGTGAGAATGTGACGGCTTTTCTTTGGCTATCATTTTGGACTAATGGAAGTTTTAAATTCATTCTTTGTACTCAGATTACAAAGAAAAGGGCTTCACATAAGCCAACTTATGAAAACTTACAGAAGAGTTTAGAGGCCATGAAGTCCCACTGTCTGAAGAATGGAGTCACCGACCTCTCTATGCCCAGGCAAGGAAATCCAGGGCCCCGAATGAATACTTGTAATCGAGTGGTGACATTTGCTGTCTCACCGGGAGACAAATGACTTGAAAGCCTCACTCAAAATACAGGCTTAAAAGTGGACAAATTTAAAAGCTTTTTAACATCACCAGTGAACCAGTTGTCAGACCTCAGGCTACGTTTTACCCATTTCTTAGCCTGTGTTGAATGAATCAGAATAATTAAAACACACAGCCTGCTTAGTCGGGAGGACATGTTGTTGAGTCCTCTCTGTTGAATCTGGACATCTTCTATCTAAGGCTGAGACTCTGTTCTTGAAGGAGTAAAAGCTTAAGAACCAAATCTGAGCAATTGTGATTTTCTTCTGGGCCACTTCAGGTATCCCAAGCCCGTTAATCTGGTACAGAAAAAGTTATAAATTATCACTGCCTTCTAATCTGCATGCTTGTTTTGTAGTCCATGTGGGTAGTAGCCAGAGGATACGTCACTTATGTAATGTCTTAGACCCTAGCTATTGGGAACTTAAGGGAATGACTTTGGGGGTTCAACATGCTCTTTACTTTCATTTTAGGAAATAGGCTTGGGGTCATTTCTCTTCCTGTCAGTCTAGTTTTTAGTCAGTGCTGACCATGCATGCAGGTTTGCTTCAAGCTCCACGTTAATTATAAATGTGGCTACAAGGTCCCTCATCTTACCTTGGGCTTTAATGTATTCGTGACTTATGTATCAGAAATTGTTGGGTGTTTTTATCACAGTTTTTTCAGGGATTTAATTATGTGAAATTAGCAATATTAAGTCTTCTTTTTTTTTCCTGTAGGGATATTGAGGATCAATAAGGTAACATGTTAGAAGAAAGGTGCCAGGTAGTAGTAGAGTTTTATGGGCTGATTGATGTTTCACCAGGGTGTTGCAAAGACTGAAATGCAATCAGCTCAGGACTTCCCGACATTTTATTTTGATTTCCTTTTTGCAGAGATCCTGTCCTTTGGCCTTCTTTTTACCTTCCTTCACCTTCCATTCCTTTATCATAAGCGTATTTTAAAAATACCAGCTAGTTTTTATCAATAGATCTAGAAGGATAGTGAGGTTCCCATATCACTGCAGTTATACATTTTCTAAATGTAGCCTCAAACAATTGAGAAGTGGTACCTTATTAGGCAAAAGAGAAGTGACAGCTATTGGATGTTGGGGCTGTCTAGGAACAGCCTTAGGTGACTCACAACAGGAATTAACTTGCGGACTCCCGCCATAGCTGCCTAGGTGTGAGGCCAGATCATTTGTCTTTTTGCTTTCAGTGCGTACAGCCTAAGGGAGGTGGAAAGAAGTGCCTTCTCAGATAGCTTCATCACAACCAGCGGAGATGTTTTGTCTTTTTCAGGATTGGATGTGGTCTTGATCGTCTGCAATGGGAAAACGTATCTGCAATGATTGAGGAGGTGTTTGAAGCAACAGACATCAGAATTACTGTGTACACACTCTGAACAGACGGGCGCTTTGGATGTGTCCACATTCTCCTGTTTTAACCCCTACTGGACCATAGCACTGGGTGAACTGGCCTATTTAAGTCCTCGGTCAGGGGAAATTTCATGTGAAGTAGTCTGTGTCACAGGCCAGACTTGGGTTACTGTATTCTCATGATTGGACTGGAACTGTGGAGGAGGGATTGCTTGGGAAATGTTGCTGTGATGTTTTTTGCAAGGTAAGGAGTAGATGGCCTGATAGGAGGCAAGGAAACCGGATGTTGGGCCTCTGACCCCTGTTTTCTCCAGGATGCTTCCTGACTTGTTTGGCTTGCCACTGGGTGGCAGCATTGATTATACTTCTCTGCTGTTTAAGAGAAATTTCAGGAAGGATGAACATTTCAGTTAATTTTCCATCTTTTGTCATTTGTGAGTTTGCTTAGTATTAATCTAATGTCACGTTCATCCTAGGAGAGAGTGATGGGTTTTGTTTTGTTTAAATTACAAAGATGAGTGTTATGTTGTTAACAAGATATTTGTGGTGACAGAAATGGAAGAATAAATATCTTTTCTTTTGGGGTCTAGTGAGGTTCTGTACACACATCTGTTGTTCTGGACCTGGGTAATGGAAGATTCGCCTGAAAATTAATTGGGAGAAATCAGACAAAGGGTCCAGGGGGAAGAGCAGCAAGGTGAGAAGAAATCAGAATGGACAAGAACTGTGGGTCAGTATTTCTGGAAAGGAGGGTTTAGAATCCCTTCCTGGTGAACTCTTTCTTCTTCCACCACAAAGCTTCTGTGACTGAACGTGTATGAATTCAGCCATGAAACAAATGAGGTAACATAGTAAATGCCTGCTGAATTGCTCAGGGCAGAGTAATGACTCAACAAATCAGCGGCTCTCAACAAAATCCTTATGAATCTTTTTAAGAAAAAGGCCCACTTCCTTCAGAAATTCTAGTTTGGTAGTTTGGGGTGGGGTGGAGGGCTGGCTATATTTCTTTGTGCTTTTAAGCAGCAGAAGGTTGTGGTATGCAGCCAGCTGGAATGGAGAATAGTAAATATTAGTCCCCTTTTCTTTCTAAGCTAAGAGAGCACCACTTTGTCCACTCCTGTGCTCATGGTGAAAGAGTATGTCCCCGGATTCAGTATCAAAGGTGTTGGGAAAACTAGTGGAATTTTCTGTTTTACCATTACTATGGTATTAAAACAAGGGCACCTGGCTGGTTCAGTCAGTAGAGCATGCAGCTCTTAATGGCAGGGCCTTGCTTTCAAGCCCCACATTGGGTGTACAGCCTACTTGAAATAAAAAAAATTAAAGTTAGGGGTCCCAGGGTGACTCAGTCAGTAGAATGTCCCGACTCTTGGTTTTGGCTCAGGTCATGATCTCATGGTTCTTGGGTCTGAGCCCCACATCACCACGGAGTCCGCTTGGGATTCTCTTGTTCCCTCTCTCTCTGCCCCTCCCCCGCTTGCATGGTGGCTCTCTCGCTCTCTCAAAATAAATCAGCTTTTTTAAAAAAGTTAAAATAGCGAGACCCAACTATTGATTTTCTCCCTAGAGTGAATTCTGGGTCTGTCCTGGGACTTGCTGCTTACTCAAGTATAAAAGAACTGGTTTTCAGAAGGGGGTTGCTGAAACACTATGGAAACACCAGTTAAATATAATCTTTGTACTTTAGACTCGTGTTCTTATCACACTGCAGCCTGATAGGAGGCAGCAGTTTCAAAAAGTACTTCACTTTTGTATCTCTGGAACAGACAAGTTCATGTTGTTGGGTAGGGGTAGTGCAGGGCCAAGTTCATTGTTAGGTTTTCTTGAAGCTTCACTTCTGTCCACATATGGTAAAACCGAAGGGGTAAAAGAAATGTCTAAATACAAAACACAGAGAATGAGAGTGGGATGGTAAGAGCAACCTTAGAATGAAAGTATTTTGTTTATGCAAATAAATCTTTGCTTTTGGCTCAAAACATTGATTTTGTAGGCTTCTACATTTAAAGGAATTAGGGTTAATTTTTTTCATGGAGTATGAGCCTTGATGATTCTTTGAACAAAGACTAGTCTTGTGGAGGACTGGCTGTAAGTGGAATTCTGGGACTCAGCAGGGATACGATAAAGTGCTTTGTTATTTGCATATAGTCTTGGGGTCAAATTCTGACGATTTATCACACTTGAAGCTTGGGAAGAAGAGGCATGGTCTGATAGAATGAGCACATTATTCCTGGAAACCTAGTTAGAGTTTGGCAAACACCCAGAAATTCACATGTGAAATTTTGCTTCTCCATAAGACTCAAGCCTTTTAAGAAACGAGACTTGACACCATCCTGCCATCACCATTGAGTACCACATACCAACTACTCCTACAGTATGTGTGTCTGAACATTGAAATCCTACTTATCCTCTCCTTAAGATGCTAATTGCTTATTAGTTGGCAGTCGGAACATGGATATCTTGTAAACAGATTTCCCCTGCCTTTGTTTCACCCTCCGCCATATTCCTTGTCTTCAGAGAAGGGAAAAGGCACTCAATTACAAGTAATCACAGAAGAAAATACTGGATAAAGGTCAAGACTGGGGTGGGAAGTCCGCCTAGGAGAGTTAGTATCCTGTGTTGCCTGGACAAGCCCTGGATTAAGCCTCCCTTCCACTTTCTAATATCCTGGCTTGGCTCATAGCCTGGGAGCGTCCCTATTCCTAGGACTTGTTCACTGTACATAGTAACTTCTAAATGTCCAAGTTCCCTAAAAAACCTGGTCACAGAAAAACCACACCACTTCTTTTATTAATGTTGCTATCTTTCTTTAAAAAAAAAAAAAAAACAAAAACAACTTAACAAATACACATCCGGACATATTTCAAAGATCTGCACAAACCTTGGGTCTGAGGCTCTTTGCCTCAAAGCCACCCATTTGGGGGAATAATTAGGCCCCTCAGCCCCACAGATGCCTGCGGCCTATATGCAGTTGTCATTTTCCTTGCAACTCACTTTTCCCAAGAGCAGCCTTAGAGCAGCCTTAGAGAGAGCCATGGCTTAAATGATTTACAGCATGAGCAGTATATTTAGAGTCCTTGGAGGGCCTGTGCAGGAGGATTGGTTGGTGTCCAATGTTGTCCAGCTCAAGTGGTATTAGGAAGTCAGACATGTCCCAGATGGCCATACATGTCACTGCTGTCTCCTGGTGGCAGCAGGCAGACCTTAGTGAGAAAACAAGAAAGCATGTTACTGAGAGCTCTGCTGGCCCCAATGAAGAGTTTCTTTTGAGCTGAGGTCTCTGTGTGCCCTCCCCAGCAATCTGAATTTCTCCCCCAGTTGCCTGTGATTTCCACTGTTCCCAGTGTTAGGTTTGCTCTATTCATGTTTTGGTGTGGTTCACACAGGGAAAACCCCAGAAGATCCCTACTTTAATTCTATTCTCTTGAGTTAGATACATGGTTAAGTCCTATTCTGTCATTTTTTTTAAAAAGATGGAATAAGAAACGTAGGGCAAATTTTCTTTAACAAATGCCCATTTCTTAGTATTCTAAGCGGAGTTGTTCTTTAGGGCTTTTAGATTACAACTGGATTTCATGCCTTTTTTTTTTTTTTTTTTTTTTAAACTGGGTACATTTTAACCTTTCCCTTCAGGAACATGAATAACTCAAATACAGTACAGAGAAGCATGTTAATGGGTCCAGATAATACGGTCATGTACACTAATGGAAAGAGGCTTATAAGGTGGAACATGTCCAATAGTATTTTATTTTAAAATAATTTGACTTGGAAATGGACTTTCCCCTCAAACTGATTTATCTATTTTACTTCCGTTTAGATTAGCGTAAGATACAACCCTCAATTATCCAAAATTAAAAGCTCCTTTTAATCCTCCTTGAAATGCTTACTTTTTATAGCAGATTTAGCTATCTAATTATTTAACTTAATGGAAGAAACAACGTGCGTGCACAGGTGCGCGCACATGCACACACACGCATCTCTGAAGACTTGCTGGTTAGGCAGCTGGAAGAAGTGGCCTGTGACTCAGAAAGGCATTTACGAAGAAAGTATACTATAGTTAAAATTAAGCTACCATTCATCATTCTGGAGTCTGAGTAGGGTTTATAATTACAGTGATAGCACCTACACTAATATAATTCTCAAGGTGTTTAAAAGTTTGGTATTTTCAGAAGTCACCCTTAGAAATCTATTTTTATCACTCGCCACCACTAGAGCGGTGTCATATTTTATGTGAACAGAATACCATGTTGCATTACGTGACCATATTCTCACTGAATTCAATGGGCCCTGCTTTTTGTAAAAAATGGCCAAAAATCATGTCCTCTCGGATTGGCAAATGCTCAGCTGGAGAATTATCAGGCACCCTGTGTGCATGTCTAATAGCAGACGTCTGGCAACATCGAGCTCCAGAACATTGATATTTCCAAAAACGTGTCTATGAAGCCACATGTTCTCTTAAGAATATTAAGGGTGAGAGAGACCAAGAGTAAATTGGATCGCTTCATAGAAGCTTCATCGCTTCATAGAAGCTTCATAGAAGCATGCTGCATTCACATTTTGTTAATATGTGAATTGTTCCAGAATTTAAGTTGGAGAAGAGGGTGGTAAAGACCCTTTCTTCGTTTCTGGAGGATCTTGATCAGTAACTCAGGCCTTGTGAAGGGACTTGGTTATAGCATTTCTGCGGGAGCAAACTAGATCAGACCGAACTCAAAAAAAGTTAGCAAAGGATCTTTTACCCTCTTTCCTGAGGGTAATCGGCCTGTTTCTGTGAGAGTCTAATTTACCCTCAGCAAGAGGCCAAGTTGGCCTTAATTGTGTCCTAATTATTTGCCTAAATAGCTAATCTTTACTTCCAGTTCTGTCACATCTTGATGTCTGTAGGAGGCTACTTCTGAGCTGCTGTCTCATTTACAAACATCTTTTTAACCTTTTCTATATTCCTGCATAGAGGAACTTGTTGCTGTGGTATCCCCATTCCTGAATACAGCATTTTTCTATGAGTTCCGCTGAGGTCTTCTCAAAGTAAGAAAAATGTTCTTGTGTTGTATATTCACACCGAAATTATTGGTCTCCTTCAAGGCCGAACCATTTATTTGAAAACATGAAAGCCTCTCTGGCAAAATAATAATAAGTTGAATACAAATCCATTTGGGGACTTTCAAAAGTACCCCAAATGAAAAAGTTACATTTGAAGGAATGAAAAGCCTACATTACAGGACAATGGAATGGTAAGATTGCAATTGGGGGTGGGAACAGGGCCTCCAGAAGATGTCCGGAGTCAGTAAGTCTGGACTCAACGCCAGTGGGGGCATGCTTCTTGAGGGACAGTCTGACCACGGCAGGTCACTCGGTCTCACCAAAGCTTGAAGATTCCTGTCAACCTTTGAGTATTCCAAAGTTCTGGGGAAAGTTCATTTGATACAACAGGGTAGAAACGAAAAGGGTTTAGGGAGACGAATTTGCAGTTAAGAGAAAAGGAAAACTTGGGATCTTCTAAAATGTGTTTACGGGGCGCCTAGGTGGCTCAGTCGGTTGAGTGTCCGACTTCAGCTCAGGCCATGATCTCACGATTTGTGGGTTCGAGCCCCCCGTCGGTCTCTGTGCTGACAGCTCAGAGCCTGGAGCCAGCTTCGGATTCTGGGTCTCCTCTCTCTGCCCTTCCACCACTCGTGCACTAACTCTGTCTCTCAAAAATCAATAGATGTAAAATGTGTTTACAACCCCCCCAGAGCAGAGAAGGGAAATTCGTTCCTGGCCAGGTCAAACCTCCCGCACTCTGCCACCTGCCCGCCAGCCTTCGACCCAAGTTCAAGGCTAACAAGACCACAGGGGCGCCGTGACTCACGTGAGGCTGGGCCCGGCGGGCCTACTTCAGGATGTCCGCCAGCTTCTCTTCGTAGTACAGGAAGTTCTCCTGAATGTCCTCCCAGGGCTCAAAGGCCTTGGACTCGCCCTCTTCCTGCTCCACAAAATTCTGCCAGACGTACTCGAAGTCCTGGGGCTTCATGATGCGCAGCCGGCAGCCGGCCTCCTTCAGCCTCCGCAGCGCGGCCTGGACGTCGGGCTCCTCCCACATGAAGAGGCGCCCCACCAGGATGAGCAGGCGCAGGTTCTTGGTCTTGCCGAGGGTCCGCACGATGCGGTCGGCGCAGGCGGCACAGGGGCTGGACGATACGTACCAGGTGACGTTGTAGCGCACGGCCGGGTCGCAGGCCGGCAGGATGGTGTTGAAGAAGGCCTCCTCGGCGTGGGCGGCGGCGTGCTCGTCCTCCAGGTACCCGCGGGAGGCCTGCACCTGACCCCCCTTGCCCTGCGCTTCCACCACGTAGCAGAGGAAGGTCTTGTTCCGCCCGGAGCTGTACTCCACGTTCCGGAACTGAAACTTAAAGAAATTGACGGGCAGCCGCTCCCTGTGGGGCGAGAGGGCAGAGGGGACAGGGGAGGAGAAAGAAGGATGAGCGCTTATGTCTAAAAGCAGGTGGCTCTCCAGCCTCGGTGCCTCAGAGACATGTCGGCTCTCCCGGGCAAAGCCGGCCTTGCCCAGGCTAGCATCAGCGACCACACGGCGTGAAAGAATTCAGAAAGGTGTTATCTGGAGCAGGGGAGAGAATTTGGAGGTGTGCATTCAGGTCACCCCAATAGTGAGGGTCTCCAAACCCCCCACCATCCCTCCAACACACAGCACGCGCCTGCGTTTCTAAAGCACTCTCTGGCGGGAGGCTACATAGCCCAATCACCCAGAGGACTCTACACATGTCAGTGCCTGGGCCCCATGCCAAGGCAATGAAATCAGAAGGTCTGGAGGGAACCCAGGCACCAGCATTAAACAAACAAACAAACAAACACACCCTCCAGATGATTCTAATAGGTGGCAACGTTGGAAAAGCAGTGTTCAAATAGCAATCTTACAAAGTAGCAAGCATGTAAAATTTCTCATGATAGAGCAAGAAGAAGATTTTGCGGAACATTTCCTGCTTCCATTTCTGGAAGATTTTGCGGAACATTTCCTGCTTCCATTTCTCCTCCTTGTCACTCATGGCTGTTGCATCTTGGTCCTGGGCTGGCCCACAACGCACAGTACCCCCCTCTCCAGGTGACTTTCTCAAGTCTGTCTTTTCCCTCAGGTGAAGGAGGGTTGTCACACAATAAGTGTCCAAGAAGCTTTTATCTTTGAGGTCAAGCTATCCAAGAGTACCTTGATAGAGTTTAGGTCACATGTAGTATTGAGTCATGTCAAAGTCAAAAAAGACTTGGGGGGTGCCTGGGTGGCTCAGTCGGTGAGGCGTCCGACTTCAGCTCAGGTCATGATACCATGGTTTGTGAGTTCAGGCCCTGTGTCTGGCTCTGTGCTGACATCTCAGAGCCTGGAGCCTGCTTCGGATTCTGTGTCTCCCTCTCTCTCTGTCCTTCCCCCACTCACACTGTTTCTCAAAAAAGGACTAAATGTCAAAAAAAAAAAAAAAAAAAAAAGACTTGGCCTCTACCCTCCAGATGCTTATAAGCTAGCAGCTCCACTCTGGCTAAGACAGCTGAGAGCATTTTAATTTTAAATGCACAGGGAGCCATGGAGGACAAGGCACCAAGGTTCTTGACTGTTTAGCCCTGATTTAGGCGGCAGCAGAAAATTGTTACAGCCTCTTGAGTAAGGAAGGACGTAATAAAAGTGACGTCCGGGGTGGCTTTAGGTAGATAGTGAGGCTGGGGAAAAGCTTGAAATTAAGCAAGCCCACTTGGTGTCTTAGGACGCCAGACTTGGTGATGACTATGTCTAGGATGAGCAGGAAATGAAACCAGCAGAAAAAGACCGGGTTTGGGGGAAAGTTTTGTAGTTAAAAGAAGGAGAGAGAAAAGGAAAGGGGCTAGAGAGGGCATCAGAGTTGATTGTTTTTATCTTTGTGTGTCTGCGTGTCTTTCTAGAATGGGGAAGCCTATTGTAGGTTGGAGGGCCAAGGAGATGACGAGCGTTTAACAGGAGAGATTGAAATGTCAGGAGAGGAGGGGATTGAGTACTGGCTTGGAGAGGCTGAATGTTTTCTTTTTTTTTTTTTTTGTTAAAGTAATCTCTGCAGTTGCCCCAAAAGATACCCTGTGGCAACCATGAACTCTGCTGTTACTGCCCTACATGCCTTCCCTTTCTAACTTCCAGGGCTACAGGGAAATCCCAGATGTCCCAGGGCCTTGTCTTCTTAGGGCTAAGCAGCCAGGTGCCAAAGAGCTGAAAAAACATGAGCTGTTTCCCTGCCGTATTCCCCACCCCCATCGCAAAATTTGCTCCACCCAAGTTTCCATATCTCTTGCTGTCAAGTTCAGTTTCCACTGTGGAGATGGATGTGTTTGAGGACCTGGCCCCAGGATTCTTTTGGGTACTATACTTAGCTCTCTAAACCCCTCTGTCCCCAGTCAAATGTGTTTATTATTTACTTAACATTTGGGGAGAATGGATGGCCTAATGGTTCTCCTCTCCTATTTCAATCCCTGTTGGGAATTCATTTACAATGAGCTCTCCCCAATGAAAGTTACCCTTCAAGACCATGCCTAGATTTTACTGGCTGCTAAATGGTACCTTCACTTTCCAGAGTGGATTTTTTTTTTTCTCCTGAGAAGCACAAAGCCTACCTTCCTTGTCCAAACACTTGATGCTCTTCAAGGCCATTTGCCAGACACTCCCCTGCCCCCAAATCTATCCAGAGCCAACCGTATGGTGGATTCTCAAAACCCTTGGAAGTATTCACAACTGTGTGTCTGGTTGGGGGCTTCACCAATAGCTGCCTGTGTGGCCCCTTGGGTTTCCTTCTGGAGCCCCCAAAAGTGTTGCTCCAACTTGGCCAAATGCAGCGCAGTGAGAGTATGAACTTGGCCCAGCATATAGTTACGAGTTGGCTGGTTAGTGTGAGGCTGCTATTTCTCCCAGCCTCTCTTAAGCTTTGATGCTTTCCCCTCCTCCTCTTCCCTTCACAGGAGGAGAAGACCCAGAGAAACCTGAAACCCAAGGGAGAGGAAGAAAGTTCACCTCTCTATAAATATCAGTTTCCCACCCCTCTGGCCAGCAGCCCAATAGCCTACTCTGTGCTTCAGCAGGGCCTTCTGGACTAGGTGCCTAAGGAAGGGAAATGCTTTCAAGGGGCAAAGGAAAGTCAATATTGAAATAAAAGTGGGAGTGTGCGGTGAGGAGCTCCTGGGTGGCTCATAGGTTAAGCATCCAGCTTCAGCTCAGGTCATGATCTCACAGTTCATGGGTTGAAGCCTCGTGTTGGGCTCTGTGCTGACAGCTCAGAGCCTAGTAGCTGCTTTGGATTCTGTGTCTCCCTCTCTCTCTCTCTCTGCTCCTCCCCTGCTTGCACTCTCTCTCTCTCTCAAAAATAAATAAACATTAAAAAAAAAAAAAAGGGAAAGTCAGGGAAGGTCTTGGTTCCCAGTCTTTCAGCTTGTTCAAAAACTGGGCTTGCTTGGCTTCTCAATGGGCTTCTTGGTTTTCCAGAAGGAGCATAAGGGGCAAATGAGGTCCTTTGGGCCTCCCACAGGCTGGAACAGCAGGCCCTGAAGGGCAACAGAGGTGGGAGAGGGCTGAAATCTCTCCAGGGAGCTAGACAATATGGTCATCTCGGGTGATTTTATAGAATCACAAAATAAGTCAACACTGTTATGCCTGCTAGTGGAAGGAAGGAAATAGTGACACTAATTTCTTAGATAATCACAAACATCTTTTTTTTTTCCTAGTAGCATGATGCCTGAGTACCATATTTACTTATAGCCCTTGCTGTCGTCCCCCCAGCGGGTGTTTTCCTGCTGAAGTGGGGTGTGTGTGTGTGCGCGCACACGCGGGTTAATCGGCATGGTGGTCAGGAGAAACATGTGGGTAGCAGATTTCTTCACCTGGGCTCAGCCACTGCTTCAGGCACAGAAACCAACAGTGTTATTCCTTCCCCCCCATTCCCCCTTCTTTAAGCACCACATCCTCATACTTCCTGCACACAAGTCAATCACACTTCGTTTGCAGAGACCCAGGCTACTGGGCATTGCAGTTCTCTAGGCAGGAAACCAAGAATCCTAATATCTGGGAGAGAACATTTGGAGCATGGTCGACTTGATGGAGGGAGCAAGGATGTGAACACATGCAATATATTTATACCATATTTTTCTCACGTTCACGTTTAAAAATATTTGCGTTCCCTAAGCAGAAATCTATACGGTGAAAGAAAGCAACCCGGAAGGCAGCAGAGACTGGTCTGAGATTAAACATTTGCTCCAAAATAATCCATGGAGTGGAAAATCTACTCATAGGTCATTGAGTGTTGACTTGTCTCAGCTTTCCTTGCCAGACCTTTTGTGCCCTGCTCAGAAGAGGCAAGAGTTGCTGGTTTCAGTTTCCTTCTCCCTTTTCCAGACCACTTTCAAAGTGGATGCTGAGGAGTGGGCATGGTCAGAAGGAGACTAGAAGCAGAGAGTTCTAACAGCCTGACTTCCTAGAGCCCAGATGGGGTTTGCTGGGCTGCTGGCTCCTGATTTGCAATTCTGGATGGGATTCTGCCCTTGGTGAGCCCTGAGCAGCTCACTGCCTTTTTCCTGGGAGGCACTGTCTTCACGCTGGAACTTTGACTTTCCCCCAGCCTCGGTGGAAGCCAGGGAGGCCAGAATCAGTGGCTGTCTTCTATTCTTTCTAGGACAAGCCTTCCCAACATGCTCTGGAAACCAGGGCGAGGCGTGAGGGGCTTGTGGCATTCACAGCGGAGTCGAAGGCCCTCACTCCTTGCCCTCCCTTCTCCTCTGAACCCTGCATGTCCTCTCTGTGTACCCCATGTGGCCGGAGCCAACCTCTGGTAGCTAAAGAAGTGGTTGAAAGGAGTCACTGTCTGTGCCATTTATGTCTGTTCCATGCAAATCCCTTTGATAGCAGGTTCAGCTTTATGCAAAATCATATACAACACAACTAGAGACCAACAAAGACAAACACACAGCCAGGGGGCCTGCTAGGCAGAGCCACAGTCGCTCATCACTGGGATGGAGAGATGAGGGGACAACTAGTTTTGATGCCCCAGAGCTTTCCTCAAGCATGCCGAGTTCAGAGAGAGGCACGAACCCGTGGAATTCTCCTCTACACAGAGCGCTGCTGGGTCTTCATGTATCCTGAACTTCTCTCCTCTCAGAAGCCCTCCCTATAATTAGTGCCTTATCCCGATACCTGGCAGGGAGCCGAACATACAATAGGTGCTTGTTCATCAGTTCAGTTATTTACTTACTCAACAAATACCTGTTGAGTGTCTATGAGGAGTCAGGCACTATTTTTTGTGCTGGGGATAAAGCAGTTAAAAGGCAAAGTCCCTGGCCTCATGGAAGTTAAATACTAGTGGGGGAAATGGGCAGTAAATAAATGATTCTTATTCAGTAAATATTTGTTGAATATAAGAAGCCTCCCATTTATGGCTTTTTTTTTAAGATGCAGTGTGGTGATTTGGAGTCAGACAGCCCTGGGGTTACACCCTACTCCATCCATTAACTTTGGGCAAATTACTCATCCCTTTGAGGCTTGGTTTTCCTATCTGAAAGATAGGTCGAGTGATCCACCCTCTTAGAGTTTGGACAATGGTCAACACGCAAGAAATTAAACCTGGTACTGATGGATGGTGCCTTCTCTGGGCCTCAAATCTTACCCCTCAGAGCTCAATCTTAAGCATAACCAAACCTGAGCCCTTTCTACTCTTCCTTTTGTGTTTAGAGGGTTCTCTCTTTCCTTGGTGTGCTGGTTCAACACCCAGTTCTATGAAAGAAAGAAAGAAAGAGAGAAAGGGGGGAAGAGGGAAAGAAAAAAGAAAAGAAAAGAAAAGAAAAAGAAAAGGAAAGGAAAGACAAAATAAAAGAAAGAAAGAAAGAAAGAAAGAAAGAAAGAAAGAAAGAAAAGGAAGAGAAAAAAAGAAAGGAAGGAAGAGAGAAAGAAAGGAAGGAAGTCAGTCGTGATTTCTAACATTTGTTGATTTCTGTAAATACTCCCACTATAGAGATTTCAAGAAACCAACATGAAGTCACTGAATGCAAAATTGGAAAGAGATGCATACAGGCCGTTCTCATCGTGAGTTGGCTTTGGCACACCACGACAGTTTTTGACCTTTTTCTAGCACTTCCTACCATGTTATTTTGTTAATGTTCTTAGGTCTGCTTTCTATCTTGAGTGCCGTATTCAAGCCAGAATCGTGACAAATGGGGCATATCTCCTTATTCCTACCTGGTATGCCTTCCTCACCTCACCTCACCTCTGTCTGCTCCCTCTTCTGCTAGTTTGTGGCCCAAATCTAAGGAGCCGTGTAGACAGACCCATCCCCTCTGGGAGTCTAGGCTAGGAGAGGAGCTGTTTTGCTGACCTCCTTGATGCCAGGGTATCTGGAGAGGAAAAGAGGGGAAAGTTGTTCCCTCATCCTGTCCGGTGCACAGACACAGCCACACCTCTGGGCTATTTTAAGCCATCTGTTTACCCAGAGGGGCCCAGGAGACAGATCTCCACAGCTGTTACTTATGGCCAGGAAACTCTCAGGGCTCCACCTCCGTCCTGAACTGCTTTCAGAGCACCCAGAAAACTACCTTGCTGCACCTCTTTTTCTGTGCCTTGGGTCAGAGAAGGCTCTGAGTAGACCTCACAGATGGAGGCAGGTGGAGCCCTGTTTGGGAAATCTGGGACCCAGAATGAATAAGAGGCCTTGGAAAGAACACTTGGCTGGGGTCAGAAGAAGGCTGCTACGTACTGGTTCTGTGGTCTTGAACAAATTACTGAGTCTCCCTGGTTCAGTTTCCCTATCTGTAGAGTGGCAATAACATAACCCCCTCTCCCAGCCCTGTGCTGAGGGTTGAATGGGCTCATGCCAGTGCGAGTATATGTAAACTGGATGAATGTAAACTGGATGAATGTAAACTGCACCAGAGGATTTAACCCTTAGGACCAACCACCCTGGGGCCGCAAAGCGTGTTCAACTGAACACACATGATCTAATTCTGTTCTGGACCTATCCTGCCCCTGCGCTGGGGAGATCACAACACTGCATAGAGTGGGTGTGCACGTGCCTGTGTGTGACCAAGGGCAGCATAGACCAGCAGCCTTAGAGGTTAGAAAATGGATCTCTTCTATAGGGAGCCACTGGATTGTGGCCTCCTGGCCTGGTAGCCCTAGGCCCTCCCTAGGTCTATATTAGTCTGTGCTCCTCTGTTCCTTTAATCCTAGGGGGAGGGTGACATTGGTCGGTTGGGCACGGGTGAATGCAAGTTCCAGGCTCTCGCCTGAATTCTTCCTTTAGGAACTAGGATGCATTTTCCCCTCAGGTTCTCGTAGAGATCAGAAAATATCTGAGCTGGAAGGGACCTTAGGGATCAACTTAGTGTAACTTCCTCATGTTACAAATGAAAAAACTAAGGCCAGGAGTGGAAAATCACTTGCCAAGCTTCAAACAGCAAGTCCAAATGGCCACTCAGGCTCCTCTGCCCCCTGAGGACATCATGCCTCCATTTTTCCTGAAATTTCTCCTAGTGTGGACCCTCCTCTGTTTGTGGGCGTTGTTGGGACTCCCATGAAGGAAGCCCGGGAGCTGAGGGAGGGAATATGGGTCTATGTATCCCCTTTTTCTTTGCCTGTGATCTTTGCAGGGTCTTCTGCAAAAGGAACAGAGAGGAAAGAGGAGGAAGGACCACTTGGTGCTATTCCTGGAGATGTCATTATCTGGACAAGACAGAGGGACCCTGTATGTAGGCCTCTCTTTGGGGCCTGGAGACCATTTGCTCAGGGTCCTTGTTCCTCTGGGCTGTGGCTGAGGGTGGAATGCCTCTTCTGCCCAGAAGCTTCTGGCCCTGGACTGTTACCTGTGCTGTAACTATTGTTTCCCTGGGGGTGGCTGTGAAGAACCCGTGGGCAGATTCAATTCTATAAGGGGAATAAAAAATGCTTCTCACTCAGCCTTGGGAAAGGGTGGGTCTGTTTTCCCTGTCTCAGGATCTTTCACTCCAGAGAGAAGCTCTAAAGAAAGAGTGAGAGCTATACAGATAGAGGAGAGGCCCTCTCAGCAACAGAGAGAAGTCGAGGGAGGAGGTACTTTGGGGCCATCTTTAAATATGCCTGTGTCATCCCCTGTCCTTACCACACTCCCTAGGACTCGACAGCCTGTATCTGGAGAGGCAGGTGGCATCCTGGTACCAGGAGGCCCAAGCGGTGGTTTCATTCTCTGGGCCCTTGCCTCTAAGGAGCTGCCCTCCCTCCCCCTGGTTAGAGGGTCCAAAATGTCACCCCGAGAGGCCAAGCGAAATTTGCAGCTGTGTCCCCCGCAGCCCCTACCATGCATGGTAGGCTCGTGGCTGCAGGTCTGTGACCCTGACCCCTACTATTCCCATCCTAAATTCCCCCAGCCTGCCCCAGCCCACACTCTTCTAGGGAGAGGGACCCGGCCCACACCCAGGTCTCACCCTGTGACGATCTCAAAGGGAGGCAGTTCAATCAGCTCCTTCAGCTTCTCAGGGTCGTCCAGATCTTCCAGATCCTCACCGTTCTGGGAGGCGGGCGCAGCAGGCGCAGCAGGCGCAGCAGCCGCAGCGGCCGCAGCGGCCTCTTCTTTCTGGGCCATGGAGGGGCTGTGGCTCCGCAGTCACTGAGAAAGGGGAGAGGTGGTGAGTTTCCCCGGCCAGGGCCTGGCGGCAGAGGCCCAAGCAGCTGTCAGCAGCTAAATCTGCCTGGGGACGACGGGAAGAGCACTGGGCAGGCCAGGCTTAGTGTTCTCACCTCCTGGCCACAGGCTTTATAACCAGAGCCCTCTGCCCCTCCCCCAGGCCCTCGCCCTCTATCTTTTTTTAATTGAGTGACAGCGGGTGCCGGGATGGGGGGAATGGAAACTCTGGCCATTAGTATCCCCTATTTATCAGGAGGCAAAGACAGGAAGCTGGCAGGTGGGGATGGCGAGGCCTGCTCTCCCTTCCCCCACCAGCTCACACATGTATTCATCCTCTCCCCCTCCACCTTACATCCTTCCCTCTGTTTCCCATGCAACCTTTCCAGCTTCACTGGGGGGGGGGGGGGGCGTGGAAAAAGGGGCCTACAGGTGAGCATCCTGAGATTTGGGGGAGATGCTCTCAGAAGTGTAAGCAGGATGAGGCTTGTGTTGAACGGGGTGCTTGTAGAGACCCACCCCCTCCCCCACTGGCGGGTTCAGGAAAGGAGCATCCTGAGACGGGGTGGGATAAGAGCTGCCAATTTGGAAAGAAACTGTGAGCTGTTACTTAAAGGGAACAGACGCCGATTTGCCTGTTATGAACCCATAATGCAGTGTCGATTTGGGAGCCTCCAGTAGTTAGCGATATTGCTGTTTACGAGCTCCGAGGGTTTTGAAAGAAGACAGGCAGTGAGTTTCGTGGTTTATGTGTGAAATCAGACTGTCAACAGCCGTGGGAGGCAATCTGTATCATCCCGTGTTTCACATAGGGAAACTTGGACTCCCGGAAGGGCTGGTTAAAGGCCTTGCCTAAGGCCATGCAGCCCCGAAAGTGGCAAGTCAGAATTCCAACCCAGGCCTTTGTACCCCAGAGGCCAAACATTTGACCTCCATGGTATGTTCCCTCTCGGTCAGTCCTTTATTCCTTTAACAAATATTTGTTGAGTACCTACTATATGCCAGGTGCCAGTTCTGGTATTGAGACTATGGCACAGAACAAAACAGATGAAAACCCTTGCCCCCAAAGAGCTTGAGGGGGCTGGACAATCAGTAAAATAAGTGATGTACATATAGGCTATTTGCTGGTGCGAAGTGCCAGGGAGAAAAGGCAGGTAAGGTGAGGGGGACAGAAGTGACAAGCGGTGAGGTTATATTTTTATAGAGTGGCCAGGGAAGCACTTTGAAAAGGAAACAACTAAGAGCTGAAGGTTGTGAGGGGAATAATCATACGGATATCTAAGGGGAAAGTGTTCCAAGGGGAGGAAGAGCCGGTGCAAAGGCCTTGGGGAGGCAGCGTTCCTTGTGTGTTTGCGGAACAAGCAAGGACACCTGGGCGACTGGAGAGTCCTGGGAGATGAGGCCAGAGAGATAAGTGTGGGCGAGATAGGTGCGACCTTATGGGCTACTCTAAGGGCCTTGACTTTTTCTCTGCGTGATATGGGAAGCCCCTGTCTTTGAACACATGAGAACATGGTCTGACTTATATTTTTACGGGATCAGCCAGGCTGCTTGGTTGAGGATAGACCAAAGAGCAGAAGCAGAGGGACCAGTTCTAAGCCTATTGAAAGTAATGAGAGACCTGGGGCCCCTAGAAAAATCCCTGAGCTGAAATAGCATTGGAAGATGGACAGATACCTTTTTGCAGATTCGTATCATGGATGCTTAGCAGGGGCCACAGGCATTCATGTTTGGGGCACTGCAAATACTCTAGGACATTCTCAGGGCAGTGGAAGGCTGGGGTCATGGTCACCTAGAGGTTGAAAGTGAGGAAACTGAGAACACTGGGCACTGGTCAGAACCATGCTCCAAGTGGGGCTGGGTGGTGGTGGTGGAAAGGGAGCATACCTTTCCACAGTCTGACTAGACAACAGGAGTCAGGTCAGTTTGGAGTATTGGGGATTCTCTTCCCAGAGAATCCTGAGCAGCACAGTGCCCAGTAAGATGCCCAAGCATTGTGGTTTGCCTGGATGGCCATAATTTCTACCTGCTGTCCAGGTATAGTTACTACTCATGCCCCATCCACTCCCCATAGCGCTCTGGTATCGACAATCAACCCTATGGTCACCCGACCTGATCGGCTGATTACTGAAAGCACTTGTGCAGAGATTGTTTTTCTGGGGGTGTAAAACAGGGTGGTAGTGGTAGTGCCTGAGTCCACAAAGAAAAGGCAGTGATCACAGGTACAAGGCGAACGTACGTTATTACGACTCTGGTCATCACACACACACACACACACACACACCATTTAAATGTGAAGGGTTCACTTCCTTCGCTTATTTGACCAACACTTATCAAGGGCTCCTGCGTGCCACGCACTGTAGGAAATACCAAGAACACAGAGACGCAGGAGGTACAGCCTCACCGGGAGCTCGCAGGACTTGTTGCATGGGGGGCACTCAAGCACGCATCATTTCATTCCGTTCTCACGCCAGTCTCACATGGGCGGGTATTATTGGCCTCGTTTTGCAAGTAGGGACCTGCCGCTCGGGGAGGTGAAGTGATTTGCACAAGATCACACAGAGATTTAAGTCTGGGTCCTCTGAGCATACTTCTTATCCCCAGGACTGCACCCAGCCAGCTCTGATGAATATATGTCTTTTTTTTTTTTTAACATTTTATTCATTTTCTGAGAGAGCATGAGTGGGAAAGGGGCAGAGAGAGGGAGACACAGAATCCGAAGCAGGCCTCAGGCCCTGAGCACAGAGCCCAATGCGGGGCTCAAACTCACGGACTGCGAGATCATGACCTGAGCCGAAGTCAGACGCTCAACCGACTGAGCCACCCAGGCGCCCCTCTGATGAATACATGTCTTAATCAACATCTGCGTGTGTCCCTCTCTACTTCCAGGTCACGGCTACAGCGAGGGGCTTGGAGTAACCAAGGAGAGGTCAAAGGTCTGGGGGGAGGGAAGCGAGGAGGAGGGATTTTTTTTCCAGCGTCTTATTCCCCCTGTGGGGAAGACTTCCCCCTTGAGGACAGGGTCTCCTACTTTGGCTGTCGTGTATCAGGATTGGGAGAGGGGACAAAGTTCCTATCCATGCCCCCATCTCAGCTTTGATTCACTGTGTGATCTTGGCCAAGCCACTAAGCATCTCTGGGCCTCAGTGATGCCAGCTAAGTTACTGTTCTCTATTCCAAGATGGTCAAACAGATGCAAATGAGAAGAGACAGGGCTGGCTCCCAAAGACCTGTGGGGTGAAAATAACAGTGTGGTGCAAATTCCCTGACTGAGTGATAGTAGAGCTGATGCAGAGGTGGACCCAGGCTGGTCCCTTTCTGAAGAGGGGACCCCTTGCTCCCACCACACCCACATACAGTTTTTCCTTTGACACTTGGGAGAGCACCCTGGGCCTTCCCCTGCACTGATAACTGACAGCTTCCTTTTCCACTGCTCCATTCTGGCCCCTGCCCCTACCTGCCATCCTTAGAAGCCCTCTGAGCTAGTGTGGCTATATATGGCACCTCCTGGGGGCCTTGTTCCTGGCTGGTCCCTGGCTCTCCTTTCCAAGTCGGACCAGTTTCCCCTGCAGGCCTCAGAAGGCAGCCACTAATCTGGAGATCAGGTGCCAGGAGCTTGGCTCCACGTCCTGCAGCTGCCAGGATATTCTTTAGGGCAGGCGGTCCCTAACCCCCCTGTTAACACTCTTCAATTCAGTAGGTTTCTATCCATTTGCCCCTCCTGCAGGGGAGGAGACTGGGAAATAGGTTATTTAGTTCAAGATCACCGTAGAGGCCTGTGTGTGGGGTGCTGGAATTTGAACCCAGCCTCTAAGTTCTAGGCTTTTCCCAGTGTGTTTTGCTGCCTGGGATTCAGTAACAGTGAGAGCTCACACTAGCATGGCCCTTTCCTGGGGGCCTGACACTGGTCTAAGTAGGTCATGTCATTACCACATTTATTCCTCATCAGGATGTTGGGGTAGGTGCTACTGTTATCTTCATTTTACGGGTGAGGAAATTGAGACCAGAGAGCTTAAGTGACTTGGCCAAGGTCACACAGCTAGTGATAGCTGAGCTACGTGCTGCCAGAGTCACATTGTTGCTCCTTCAACATTCAGTTCCTACTGATACCAGGACCCCTGAGGTCAGGCTCTGAGGAAGGCGGGGCAAGAAGGGGACTAGGGGGAAGAAAGTGTTCTTCAGGGAGATTGGGCTCTGGAAGCAGTTGGTATAGGAGGGGTACACGTGCACGTGTGTGTCTATGCGGGGGGTGTGTCTGTGTGTGCGTGTGTGCGCACGCGCGTGTGTGTGTGTGTGTGTGTGTGTAGGGGGTATAGGTGCAGAGACAAAGCAGCTGGTGAATGGGGATGGAAACCAAAAAAGGAATTCTTGCGATCTGTCCCTGCAGGCCTCAGCCCCCTTCACTCCGGGTGGCAGTGACTGGAAGGAGCCGGATTTGGCCCAAGGTGAGCCACAGGCTGCCTCTCCCTGTCCCTTTTCCCAGGGTCATTTCAGAAAAAATTCAGGGGCTCTGGAGGTGGCTGAGGAGTAGGAGACAGGACCAGGCACAGCTCTTCCTTGGGTCTCAGTCTGCTGCCTCGCTGCCCTCCCTGGGAAGGGAGTAGAGGCCAGGAGGGGGCTAGTGGAAAATAGAAGCCTCACCAGGGGAAGGTTTAAATTCTCACTTTGTGAAAGAAGACACCTTGGGAGTGCGTTGATGGAGTGGGTGCTTTATGTGCAGGGACAGCTGGGACCCCAACAGCGCGTTGCCCCAGAGACCCAGCCTGGGCATGCCCGTCTCTCGGTCACTACCGAGACGAGGTACACAAACAACGGGCTGCCGGCACCAGACACCCCCCTGGCGGGCAGAAGCCTGCACCCTCCAGCAACCGCTCTGTTGACATAAACACGGGGTGTCTGGAGCTCCAGCCAGGTGGGGGAGGGGGCCCAAGGGTCTCCCAGAGGTCTAAGGCTGAGAACAGAGAAGACACTAGAATCACCAGGCAGGGCAGGGGTTTCAGTATCCTCCTGTTGCAGGACACAACGCTTGGCTCGCCTTGCAGAACACGCTGCTCCTGGGGACTTTAGTCCTGGTCACCGTGGTCCTCCATTCCAGCAGCCACTCCCGGCACCGCCCAGCTCCTGCGGCCGCTTTGAGCCTTTGAGGAAAGTGATCTGATAACAACCATGCATATTAAGGTGACTAATAGTGTTCCTCTTTGAAGGGGTGTTTGCAGGGCCAAAGAACCTACTAGGGGGAAGCAATAAACTTAATCAGTGTTTGAGAGGAGAATTTTAGCGCTTCCAATGCTCAACGGGTGAAGCAGGTGCAGCTTAAGGGGACAGGGGAGTTTTTGGTTGTCCTGTGGGCAGATAATTTCTGGGTGCGCTGGGGGATCTTGGAAAGAAAGACAGTGGAGGGATGAATGAGGCACCTGGTGTGACAAAGAGGGCTTCTCCCGGCCCTGTACTTATTGATCAACAATAAGTACTTAAAACAATCAGGGTCTTGTGCCTGTTTTCCAGAACTACAAGAAAGAGGCCTCTGAAGCTCGGCTTGGGGTGCAGGGGATAGGATGGATGTGGCCACCACAAAGGAAGACTTTGGAGCCCTGGCTCAGGCCTGACAACACTCAGGGGGCCTTACGCTGCCACCAGGGCATCGCCTCTGCCTGCCCTAGGCAAGAGGGGCCAGAGACGCACAGAGCAAACACTTCCTGCACTCTGCCCCTTCCAAACCAGGCTGACCAAACTTTTGTCCACTGGACAGACATACATCTATTGGTCTCCCTGCCTCACCTCGCCTCTGGGTATCTCCATTCTGCAGACTTGGCAAAGGGAGGAAGAAGGTGGCATTCCGGGGAGCGAAGGAGGGGCGGAGATAGAGTAGAAAGAGTCGTACCTTCTCCTGGGGTTGCTGTTTTACCTGGTGCAGCTCCCCACCTCTCCAGATACTGGGGGGAAGGGCGGGATCTGCACAGCCCTGGAGGAGCTCATCTCCCCCTCCCCCTTGCCCCCCACCCCGCCACTCATACTCACATACCATGTGCCCACTCAGAGGCAAATGGAAAAACACCACTCAGGGACAGAGATGCACACACACGTTTGGGATGGTGGGATCCCAGGACACGTCTAGCAGAGACATGAGGAAACTCTGACCCTGTTCAGGCACAACTCTAGGTAACTCTGGTGGTCTAGGAGGGGCCAAGGGCAGTGTGTGCTCAGAACCGGGAGGTGGGGTAGGGTGAGGTCGAGGGGTCCAGACAGATTAGGAGAGTGAGGGCTTAAAGGCACCCACCCAGGAGACAAGGAGCAGTGCAGAAAGGAATTTTAAGGGTGACTTCGAGGACAGAGGATCAGAGTTTGATGTTGGAGTCCTGCCCTTTCTGGCTGTTTCTGCTCAAAGCCAGGAAGTCTCTGAGACTGGCTCATCCTATCGGGCAGTCTTGTTACTCCAGGGCTTGGGACGCCACCCAAATCCAGCTTTCTTCTAGAGCGAGTGTCCAAAACTGGAGGTATCTGGACGCCTGGGTTTGTGGGTCGACTTGCACTGGGGAGGGGGAGGTCATGCAGTCGGCTTGGATGGACTCTCCTCTTCTTGGAGGATCAGTTAAACTTCTAGAAGTAGCTGGCAACACAAAATTCGTAGCTGATATTTGTACTGTCTATATGAGATGATGACAATGAGAAATAATTCTGGGGCGTTCACTCGTCTAAGGTCACACGGTGATAACAGAGCGGGGATGAAAACCCAGGCGGTGTTTATAGGTATTTATAGGTTATGTTTCTATGTCTCCAACAGTTCCACGTATAAATGAGGTTATACGTTCAGCTAAAAGCAGCTTTAGGAAATTTGACGGAGGTGAAGATAAAATCCACCTGAATGTGTGACCTAAAAAGGCAGTCATTTTGTGCGTGTGACACTGGTCAGGCTAGCCCACAGGCCCGAGGAGGAGGTCACTCCCTCTCCTGGCTCTGGGGAAGTTTGGGAAATATTGCCAGGGTTTTGGAGCAAGATAGGTCTCCAACTGTGGTGGGAATCAGAACCATGTGTGCTTGGTAAACATGCGACCCCTGGGGTCCCCACCTAAAAAGCTAACATTTCTGAAGCACTTCCTCTGTGTCAGACTACTTTGTACTCATTATCGCCTCTCTTCTTCCCGAGGGTTCTATGAGGGCCCCATCGCACAGCTGAGAAAAACGAAGCACGGACAGTGAGGTAAGTTGCGCAGGTTACCGGTTCACAAATGACGGTCAGTATCCACACCCAGGCTGGCCTGTCTCCGCGGCCAGAACTGCAAACCACATCACCCTCTGCCTTCGTTCCCCAAGATGATCTGATTCCGGTGGGTCTGGAGCAGGCCTTCGACAACCGCCCCCGGAGGTCACTGGGCCACACTTTGAGAACCACTCTGGCTTCTGTTTCAGTCAGGCTGAACGTTAGAGCCACCTGAGAAGCTTCAGAAACTATGAATACCGTTCCCTTCCCCAAACACAGCCTTTTTCAATGGGTCCAGAGTCGCCTCGCAGGTGTGGGTGACGTTCTGGTCAGCATTTTCTTTTAAGGGGACAGACAGAGTGTATATTTACCCAATCAATAACACATATGAAGACCTGCTCCGTGCCCTGTGCTGCACGGGGGCTGGGGACACAAAGGGGGGTGGGACACTGTGTGTGCCTTCCAGGAGCACAGGTGCCTGACACTTCTGGTGGGGCACAGTGTGCCCTTTCTGGGGGGAGGAGGAAGGATGCGGCTTCCTTCTTGCTTGTTCTCCTCTGGTGAGCTCCAGAAAGAGCCAGTCTCCTCGAAAGTGAAGTCCTTCTGGCTTCTCCCCGATGTGGTCCTTCTCCCTCGCCTGACAGGTCACGGCTGGTTCTCCACCCAGAACTCAGCTCCCAGAAACACAGCCCTGACAGACCACCTATATGTGGAGCTCTCACATTTTAGAGGGAGCAGACACAAGTGCTGGGCTCTTGTTAGATCTAAAGATGCCTGGAGCCCACCCCAAAAGTTCTGATTCTTAGGTCATGGGTGGGGTTTAAGGAATATGCGTTTTTTGTAAACTCCCAAATGGCTCTGCTATGCACTCAGCAGGAGAGTGACAGGAGACCCTGGAGAGTTTGAAAAACACTGATGCCCATGTCCATCCCTGGAGAGTCTGGTCAATACTTTCAGAAGTTCCTATGCAAGGCGTCTGGGCCTTCCAGCTGACCTTGTTTGGAATTTGGAGAGACAACCCAGGGACACTCACTCCTTGCTGCCACCAGGGCCTTGAAATAAGAGGAGAAAGGGTACCTGGGTGGTTCAGTTGGTTAAGAGCCTGACTCTTTTTTTTTTTTTTTAATTTTTTTTTCAACGTTTATTTATTTTTGGGACAGAGAGAGACAGAGCATGAACGGGGGAAGGGCAGAGAGAGAGGGAGTCACAGAATCGGAAACAGGCTCCAGGCTCCGAGCCATCAGCCCAGAGCCTGACTCGGGGCTCGAACTCACAGACCGCAAGATCGTGACCTGGCCGAAGCCGGATGCTCAACCAACTGCGCCACCCAGGCGCCCCAGGAGCCTGACTCTTGATTTCAGCACAGGTCATGATCTCACGGTTTGTGAGTTCGAGCCCTGCATTGGGCTCCGTGCTGACAGTGCAGAGCCTGCTTTGGGATTCTCTGTCTCCCTCTCCCTGCCCCTCCCCTGCTCACTCTCTATCGCTCTCTCTCTCCCAAAATAAATAAATAAACATAAAAAAAATAAAGTTCAAAGGTCTTCATCAATTAAAAAAAAAGAAACAAGAGGAGAAGAAAACAATAGGAGGGAAGAGACGAAAAATAAAAAAGGAATAGATGAAAATAAAGAAGCCAATGAGAAGATGTGGGACAAGAGAAGTCTGGACAAGAAGTCCCCGCTGAAATCACTCATTAACTCTGAGGCATTCATCTCTTTTTCTTAATGTTTTTTCTTATTACAATAGTCATTAATTGGTTTTGAAAATTAATAGTAAAAAAGTATATGAAAACAAAAGTGAAAAATGATCTATAATCTACCTGAACAGAGATGATCACATAAGGTCTTAATATGACATATATAATGTATAATATAATATATTGTATAATATTATAATAACCATAATGTAATGTGGTATATGTTATACATACTATAATATTATTATTAATATATATTAACTAAAATACAATGAAATAGGGGCGCCTGGGTGGCTCAGTCGGTTAAGCCACTGACTTCGACTCAGGTCATGATCTGGCGGTTGGTGAGTTTGAGCCCCGCGTCGGGCTCTGTGCTGACAGCTCAGAGCCTGGAGCCTGCTTTAGATTCTTTGTTTCTCTTTCTGTCCCTACCCTGCTTGCACTCTCTCTCTCTCAAAAATAAAGAAAGATAAAAAAAATAAAATTAAATTAAATAAAATTAAACTATTCTATAATAAGATGTATTATATAAACCTGGCACTTATAATTGGTATCCTTTTTTCGACTTTATTTACTTTTCTGTTTTGCTTTCATAGAACCTATCATAAAGATTTTGTGTTCCCAGCAGCTGAAAATCTAAGTCCTAAAAGACTCAGCTTGATGCAGGAGGGTGTGTGAGTGGAACCGTGACTGGGTACCCACTTTTCCCTCCCCGTGCACACACTCCTGCGTTCATTCCCGCAGAGGTGCGGATGATGCGACCCCTGCCCTACGACCCTAGACATCGTGTACCCAGATATGCACTTCACATCATACCCTCAAAGTTAGTAAAGGATCTTATTAATTGATATCACTAAATTAATTTATTAGTGCAGGATTAATTAATTCATATTAAGTGTAAAATAAGTTTCTTCCCTTTCTTCCCATTTCTGAAATCGGAATGAAAATTGGCACCAGGGGACCCGGGACGGTGACCACCCTGGGCCGAGTCGTCTCTAGGGATTCATCGCTCCCTGGCCCCCCACCTTCCCTCTCTCCAGAATAGCTCCACAGCCCTCCTTGCCATTCTCTTCTACCCCTACCCTGGCCATCCTCCCTCCTCTCCTGTCCCTGGTGCCTCAGTCGCTCTTCTCCCCACTGGGCTGAGGCTGCTGGCTTGGACAGAGGCTGTCCCTCCACAGGCGGTAGGCGATGGAAGCGGTCACGGTGAGCCAGGCCAGGTAAGGCAGCAGGAGCACGGCAGCCAGCTTGTTGATGGGATGCCAGATCAACGCTGTGCTCACCACCAGCCCGTAGAGCAGCAGCAGGTGCAGCAGGGCCTGGAGCGGGGATGGGAGTGAGGAGTGGGGTCAGGGCAGTCAGGGAGGCTGCCCTGAGAACTGAGCCCTCAACCTTTCTGCACCCCAGACCCAGTGAGCCAAGTTCCTGAGGTCTGGGCATTCGGCCGGAGCTCAGAGAAGTGTGCCCACCCATTACCTGCCTGTCCTGCATTGGTCTCTTGGGCTATCTGCTCTGGGGGCCCCAGTCGTCTCACCTGCTCCTACGCTACTTCCACTGACGAACACGGCGTGCCTTACCAGACCATGGGTGCGGGCTACGAAAAAGAGAATCAGGACAGTCCAGCTGATGGCAAGCTGCACAGCATAGAGGCCGAGAGGCAGGACCAGGGGCCTCCCAAAGCCCCCTCCCAGGTCCTTCCACACCAGGTAGGAGGCATAGCTGCAGAGAGATGGTGGCAGAACACTCAGAGGGAGGGTGTTCCATGGCAAAGGAAGGGAGCCCTCGGGCATAAGGTCTCTTGGTTTCCCAAAGGAAACCCTGTGGGCTGCTATGGGTACAAGAGTGTCTATGCGTCACTTGAGGGCCAGCGAGGAGGTGGTGGGGGGAGCTGGGCATGGTGAGGTGGGGGAGGCAATGGGGAAACTTGGAGAGGGAGAAGAAGAAGGCTGGCTGGAATCCTAGGCAGGTGCAGAGGGGTCCCCCTCCCCCCACCCCACTTAAGCATTCAGATGGCACGTGCTATCCCTTTGGAGACCAGGATACAGCAGTAGCTCGGGTACAGGGTCCATGGTATGCGAAATGGGTGCTCACCCTATGACGAAGTAGATGGTTATCCACCCTGCCATCAAGACCTTGTGGGGTGGGCACCAGGGTGGCTTCTTTGGGCTGTCGTACCAACCAGACGTTCGACGGGTGAGCAACCAGACCAGGATGGGCCCCAGGTGGGGAAGAGCCACAAAGATGGTTCCTTGAGGCTGCATTCTCCTCACGGAGACCAAATCTAGGACGGCAGATGACACACTGGTGATGGGCCTCCCCCTCAGTCCTTTCCCTGTGTCTGCTTGCCTGTCTCCACATCCTACCCGATGCTATTTCCTGGCCAGAGCCCCCTCACAGGACGTCGAGTCACATTTGCCATTCTCCCCACCTTGGGCCAGCTCCCGTCAGCTCCTGTGAGCCCACACCGGGCCCTTTCTCTGGCTTCAGTGGACTTGTTTTTTCCACACCACTCATCTGGCACACAGAGGATACCGTCCCGTATTGATAACCGCTTCTGAGTGAAAGGCTCCCTTCCCCCAGCGCGTATCTGACTCCTAGAGTTCAGGTCCATGTATGACCATCCCTCCTGCCTCCCATAGTGGGTGGCACTCAGTCAGGTACATAGCAGGCCCTTCACAGGGATGGTGCCTTAATACTGAACTCAGTCAAGCTGATATAACCAACTATGTTCAGAAAGGCAGGAGCCAGGGATCCCTGGGGGTCTTTACTAGTCAAGAACCGGCCAGCCCATCCGCCCCCAGGCTTATCTCGATATACCAGACTGGCAGACTTGGGGAGGCCCACCCAGCCTGAGCTGCTGCCCGAATTCACACTCAGCCGAGTGACACCGGGCTCCTTTCTCTGAAGGTTTCCATCTCGCCTGCCCTTCAGGGGCTGGGGAGGTCCCTCCTCCACCTCTCCCCTTCCACAGGGACGGGAGCCACAAACATAAGCGCCCAGCTTTCCTGTGGCCTGACATCTCAAGGAAGCAACGGCCTGGTCTTTGAAAAGCTGCCATACTCATTTGAATGTGGAGTTGTGCACAGACCCTCCTCCAGCCAAGACCCCCATCCATATCATTCTCAGTGTCCTGCCTGTCAAGGTCCCCTGTCCATGTCCTGGAGGTTCCGGACACAGCGCTGACTAGCCCGCCCACCTGTGCATCTCTATATTCCTCTGGTCCTCACTGTCCATTTGTTCATCTTCTGCCTTCCTGTCTCTTGCTGTCTCCCTCTTTCTGTTTTTCTGTTCAGTGCTGGAGGTGCCTCCCGCACCCTCCCCCATCAGGAGAAATCCTGTTCTCCACCCTCCCGATGCCTCCTCATTTCCAGGCTTGTGTTCCCCTTACCTCAGGCAGCACACTTCTCAGGCCAAGTGCTCGATGCTATATGTTGTGTGCAAGGCAGAGGAGGGTGGGGGACGGGAGAAGGGCGGAGTGAGGCTCCCATCTGGTCTGCCTTTCTCCAATGACAGGACGGTGGCATTGGCTGGGGTGTATGGAAGGCTGGCTGCCTGCATGGTCCTGAAGGGTTTCATTTAGCAGAGCCCCCCCTGGTCTACTAGGCTTGGCCTCTGGAGTGGGCCCCTTGATAGAAGGGTTGAGGCTTTGGCTCTGTGACACCCGGACTTCTGGGCGGGCTCAGCTTCAGGCTACAAGACTTCTGAAACCTGTGGTATGCACATTCCATGAGCTGGCTTTGTGTCCACGGGTGGTGCAGACCCTCAGATTTCCCCAGGACTTTCCTGTAACTGGGATTATCCCCAAGGGGGGCAAGCATCAGCTTTGGAAAGGAGTTCATGATATATGGACACAGGTTATAGCCTAGTTGGCATGGGCCTTCCCCTCTCAGAACTCGAGCCTGACGGATTTTCACAAATCCCTACAACTTCATGACTCAGAGGACAAAGCAGCCTCCTGTGTGACTCAGACAGAGCTTTGTCCAGCAAAGACTAACACCTACCCTTTTCATACCTATAAAATTCCAAGCACCTCTCCTTTGCTAGTCCTTTACTCATGAGGTCCCCTTCCCAGATTGGCTGCTCGCCATTGCTCCTTTGCCCCATCTCTCCACTCTGGGGACCTCGGCACCCCTGGGAGGAGTTTACCCCATCCTCTCTCTTCTACCTTGGGGAAGGTGGTGGAAGGGAGGGGGTTGCAGTAGGGGACAGGAGGCTGGAGAATCATTAACTGAGATGAAATCAGTGGCAGTTACTTATTTTCTATGAGATAATTGGGGCAGGGGTGTGCTGGGGAGCTCACCATGGTCCCCAACTGCAGGAGGCCAGCCTCGGTGACAAGAGTTGCCGCTCATGGAGCACCCATTTTGGGGCGAGCATTTTACAGTTATTAGCTCAATAATGACCATGTTTATTCCTCACGAGGTAGATATTATTGCCTGCATTTGACAAACAAGGGAAAGGAGGCTCAGAGGGGTTGGGTAACTTGCCTAAGATTATACAGTGGACAAGTGAGTCACCTGTGTTCAGTGTCAGTAGACTGGCCCCAAAACACATTCTCTTTGAGCTGGTCTACACACTCATTCCACAAGTCTGCCTTTCTTTTCCTTTTTCTTTCTTTCTTTCTTTCTTTCTTTCTTTCTTTCTTTCTTTCTTGTTCATTTATTTATTTTGAGAGAAATTGAGAGAGAGACAGAGCACACGAGCAGGGGAGGGGCAGAGAGAGAATCCCAAGCAGGGGCCGCACTTACCAGTGCAGAGCCCGATACAGGGCTCGAACTCATGAACCATGAGATCATGAGCTGAGCTGAAGTCAAGAGCCAGAGGCTTAACTGAGCCACCCAGGAGCCCCTCAACAAGTCTTTCTTAAATACCTGCTATGGACCAGGCTGTACCAGGAGCTAAGAGTACAAGAGCAAACCGCTGAAAACAACAACAACAACAAAAATCTGTCCGTCTTCACAGGGATCCTTCATTCCAGTGGCACTATCTTTCCCAGGCAGAATTTCTATGAAAGGACTCAGGTTGGCAAATAGCCCAAAGACAGCTCTCCCCCAAGTGCAGTGTCCCTGCCAACTCTGAGTGTGGGCAGGGAGCAGATAGGGGAACACCCAGTGCTGCCAGCACCTTGTGAGTCGTTAACCCTCTCAGTGCCTCCTCTGTCATCTCTGTGCAGGAAAGGGTGGAACTAGACAAGGTCTAAGCTCCTGGACCAGCGGCATTGGCATCACCCGGGAGCTTTTTAGAGATGCAGAATCTCGGGCTCTGGCTCAGACCTATGGGATCGGGACCCACGTTTTAACCCAATGCCTCATGTGGTTTGTGTGCACACTATAGTTTGAGAAGCTCCTGTTAGGGGTCCCTCCTCTTACCTTCTGCCGGCTGTCAGTTCAATAGCCTCTGGCTGGGGCAGCCACTCACCAGCAGAGGGCATTGTAGGGAGGGGTTCACCTGTCCCCAGGTTTTCTCTTTCTCTGTCTCCTCCCTCCCAGACCCAGACTATTAAGACCTCTGACTTCTGGGATCCTCAGCTACTCCACTCCCCTGCCTTGGCTGGACTTTGCCAATAGACAGGGACAGATTCCCCCACCCCTCTTTAGGTCACTGGGAGGGAGGACTTTGCCGGGAAGCTCCGGGCCACTCCTGCCCGGATTCCCCGCCCACCTCCACTTGTCTGCTGGCCCGGTGACAGAGTCTGACTGACTGCTCTGTTTCCAGACAAGGAACTGCTATTCCTGGATGAGCAGGGGGGCCTCTGGGAGCACCCACACAGTAAGGTGAGCACCCCCTGGGGCAGATAGACATGGGGTAGACATTGCAATGGAGCCATCTGGGGTACAGGGGAGGAGCCAGGCCAGCTGAGCCAGCCCTGCCAGAGCGTGGAGAGCCTCCACTGGAGGAGGAGAGGGGAGAGGGCAAATGTCCAGTGGGCGTGAGGACCCGAGAGGTAGTTGTATGCACTATGGAAATGTATACTACGCTGAAAGAATGTTGCCCGTGACAGGTTTGGACTCATCCATCCTGGTACTTTTTTTTTTTTTTTCAACGTTTATTTATTTTTGGGACAGAGAGACACAGAGCATGAACGGGGGAGGGTCAGAGAGAGAGGGAGACACAGAATCGGAAACAGGCTCCAGGCTCTGAGCCATCAGCCCAGAGCCCGACGCGGGGCTCGAACTCACGGACCGCGAGATCGTGACCTGGCTGAAGTCGGACGCTTAACCGACTGCGCCACCCAGGCGCCCCGCATCCTGGTACTTTTTACATGCTTCAATAACGAGATCTATCAGGGCTTGAGTGGGCATGGTAAAAACCAGTGATGTGGGAGAAGGGTTGAGAATTTCCTCAAAGGACGTGAGAAAAGCTTTGCAGCAGGAGCCCAGATCTTCGTGCTGGAGGAGGCAACTCCCTAGAGACAGGTAAGGGCAGCATTCTAAAGGACCCTTATCTTGGGGACCTGCTACCTGGGATGAGCTGGGGGCAGGAGCAAGACAAACTGGAGACACGGGTACTAAGGAGTCAGGGGGTCGGGAAGGTCCAGGCTACATCTAGCTGGTTACCCTGCTGCAGATTCAGGCCTACCTCCTCTTGGGGTTAGGGGGCCGATGGAGTGAGGCCCTAGCAGCTTGGAGAGCTATGAACCTGGGGGAAAGGTGGCTGAGCTGGGGGAGAGTTAATGAGTGGGCTTCCCATGAGAGGCCCCTCTAGGCTTTAGGGAGGAATATGCCAACTCTTCCAGGTTGGCAGGCTGGACAAGGAGATTCTGCTGTGTCACCCAATGGGGTGGAGGGGGTTTGGACTCTGGTCCTTGGAGGCTCCAGGAAGGTTGTTGCTACAGAAACAAAGCAGAGTCCCTCTTTTCTTTCATGCTAGCTAGCCCATCACCTGCCACGGGTGCCTTTGTGGGCAGGGGGCGGTAGGGATATCACTCCCTATGGAGCCGAGGTTATACCGTTCGGTGTTTTTATTTATTTTTACTTTATTTGTGTTTCTTGCTCTTGCAACTTCCTGTCATCTCGAAGTGCAAAGGAAGAGAGACCCTGGGGAAAAAGAAGGGGCCTGGAGAGAGAGGTAGTGTTTCTGGAACACCGCTGTCATCCCTGTTCATCCTTCCCTCTGCCTTTGCTTGTAGCTTAATAACCCCTCATACATCCTCACCGTGGGGAGAAAACTTGGCTTCCTTATCTATGACATGGAGATAAAAATAACACCTAGCTCACAGACCACTGTGAGGATCAAATGAGTTAGGCCCCACAGAGCGCTCTAACACGGTGGCGTAGAGCAAAGCTCCATAAAAGTTAGCTGTTACTAGCGTAGTTATAATTCCAATTATCTTTAATGTCAAAGAACCAAAAGGAACGGATGCACCATAAAGGGAGGCTGACTGCTCCAACCCCCCTTTCCCACCAGATGGGGGGGGGGTCCTGCCAGCTCGTCCACTTGACTTGTGTGGCCTGCAAGAGGCTTGGCTGGGGCACTTTTTCTGCAGGGTTGAGTTTTAAGGCAAAAGGAACAACGTCACACCTTCCTCCCTGGCTACGTTTTCAATGAGGACACGGGTGTGGGGCGGCGGGGAATAGATCCCACCCCAGTCCTAAGCCTGAGGATACAGATGAATTTCTTCCCCTGTCTGGGAGAACCTAAGGAAAGGGGCTTGGGTTTCGTGGGCCCTGAGGAAGGAAGGAAGAAGGAGGGCAAGGGAGGAGCTGGTGGTGTCTTGGGGCAAGGCCTGAGCGCCGGGCCCGGGTGTGAGTGAAGGGGCTGGAGATGAATGGATGCCAGAAGCCTTTCTAGCGCAGACCCTAGTGAATCAACCCCGGGGATCCCGAGGACTTTGAAAGAGGCCATATATCTCACAGAACTCAGCGGCAGAGTGAATGAGTCACATTCCCTCAGAAGCTCCGCGTAAGACGTCATCTTTGTCACGACTGAACTTCCCGCAGTGTGTGCTCCACGTGTTCTGAGCACCAGCCCGGAGGGGGTGGGAAAACCACGCGTGACAGCATGTAGTCAAGGGTTGCTCAATAAGGTGGGATGACAGCAGGGAGAAAGTTCCGAGGGGTGAGACTGTCAAGGGTGGGTGAGCCGGGGGGGAGGTGCTGTGGAGCAGGAGGGGGGGGTCCAGGTGGGTGGAAGAGGCAGGTGGGGAGAAGAGCGGGAGGGAGCAAGGGCCAAGAGGTTGGAACTAGACAGGTGGGAGGCGCACAGCCTGGCAGGAGTGCAGGGTGCTGGAAATCAAGGGAGGAAGTGGGAAAGTATGAGCGAGAGGTGGTAGACCCTAGAGGACCCCCCGAAGGAAGGTGTGGCATCCTTATGGGGGAGGCTGCTGGAAGGGCCAGGTTCCAGTCTGAGGCCCCCCGCTGGTAACCAGGTGAGCAGGCAGTGTGTGCTTTGGCCTGGCCTCAGTCCAGTCTCACTGGAGGCTCCCACTTGTGTTTTTCTTTCTCTTTTTGCTTCCACTTTTGACTTTGTTACCCCTATCATATTTCACATATCCCTGTGACCGCCTTCAGACCTTTCTGGTAGCAGGTGTGGGGGGGGGGGGGTGGAGGGTGGAGGCATGAAGAAAGAAAACTATTTGGGCCAGTGCATTGTCATCTACAAATGCTTTTCACGTGATCTCGTGCTATCCTCACAATCGCTCTGCTCTCAGAGGTAATTATTTCTTTGCTTTGGATAGCTCTTAAAAAGAATGACAAAGTTAATATAAAAGGCTTGGGGTGGAAAATTCAAATACAGAAGAAAAGAGTTCGAGAAAACGGACGGTCCTACTTTCCACCTTCCACCCTCTCAATTTCCTGTCTCTTTCGGTAGTGATGGGTGTGAATAGTTTGGGGGTGTATCCTCTCAGCCCTGCGTTGCCCAAGACAGGAGTCACCAGCATGTGTGGCTGCTGAGCACATGAACTAGAGTACGTCCCAACTGCGATGTGCTGGAAGTGTAAAATACACAGGGATTTCAGAGACCTAGTATGAAAACAGAATGAAAACTAATGCAATAATTTTGTATTGATTTCCTCTCAAAATGATGATGTTTTGAATATATTGGGTTACATAAAATCTATTATTAAAATTAATTCCTCCTGGTTTTTTCTTTTTGGCCTTTTTAATGTCCCTAGAAAGTTTAAAATTACATTTGTGGCTTACATCGTTTTTACTGCATAGCACTGCCCCAGACCTTTCTCCGTAATTGACATGTATACACCCATAAATATGTATCTATACTTGTATATAGTTCTGTTACCTACATTAACGAGATCAGAGGATGTCTACTTCTCTGTAACTTGCTTTCCCCCTTAAAGATTTTTCTGTAAAGATCAAGATGGATATTCTGACATATGCAGAAACTATGGCACATTAAGCAATACGGCAAACTCTCTCAGCCAGTGACCAAGGCGGCATTTGAATTTACATCATGTAACTCCAAACCCAAGCTCTTTCTGCCTCAGAGGAGTCTAATTTGACATAATAGGCTATGGGGAGCGACGGTAGGTTCTTGAGTAAGACGCAGATAGGTGAGGTCCCGTTAAAGGAATTGATGGAGGAGTCACTACAATGAAGACAATTTGCTCCCTCATCGTAGCCACTTGGGGGCCAAGTCTTGGCCTCCATGATGTTACAAAGGTTCACCTGGCACTGACCTCTTTTGTCCTCCAGGTTCTTGGCCTTGGCTGGCACAGGGGTGCACGGGGGCTGGCAGCATCAAATGACCAGGTGGATGTGCTCCCATGAGTGCTCCTTCCAACCTGCCCAGTTCCTACTGCTGGTGGGGGTCCCGGTGGCTAGTGCCCTCCTTCTGGTCCAGTGCCTCCGATGGCACTGTCCTCGCTGGCTGCTGGGGGCCTTTTGGAAGCTGGATAACCAAGAGGAGCCAGTGTCCCATCCCACTCCTCTACCAGAAAATGAGTCCCCAAGGCAGTGCCCGCCAGCCACGCTGCCGGAAATGGCTGCCTTCTACCAGGAACTGCATACACCCACTCAAGGCCAGACCGTCGTCCGTCAGCTGATGCACAAGCTGTTGGTGTTTTCGGCCCGAGAGGTGGATCACCGCGGTGGCTGCCTGATGCTCCGGGATATGGGCATCTCTCTGCTCATCCCGCCAGGTAACAGCACCCTCTCCCTTCTCAGCATATAGTTGTTTGTTGCGTGTTGTACAAGGGCATCGCGCCTAAGGGAGCATCATTCGTAGACATCGCCATAATTTTGAAAATTGTTTATATTTTTAGTATGGCTTTATTGACTCCAAAGATGGATAGATTACATATTTTTATGACAGCTTCCTGACAGGTGGAAGTAGAGTGTCTGGTAGTAACGAACGGTGTGTTATGACAATTCTCCATCAAGGAGAGTGTCTGGAGCAAGAGCACCTTTTGCAAATTTGCAAACTCCCACAGGCCCCCACTGGGCTGGCGGCATCCCTGGAAGGAAGGAGGGTGGCTTGCTGAGGCTTACACCGCAAGCCGGCTCACAGTCTTTCTCTCCTTCCACACTGCCTCGCCCAGTGCCCTGCGAGGCACCCTCTCTCTTTGGCTCCTGTCCCACCTCCCCTCCCGCTGTGGCCTGGCCCATTCTGGGGTGGCGGGGTGCCTGCCTGCCTGCCAGGCTTGTCTCAACGCTTATTCTCCCCAGGTGCTGTGGCTGTGGGCCGCCAGGAGCGGGTATCGCTGATCCTGGTGTGGGACTTGTTGGATGCCCCGTCGTTGTCCCGAGCCCAGGGGCTGGTGAGCCCTGTGGTGGCATGTGGCCCCCACGGGGCCTCCTTCCTGCAGCCCTGCACCCTCACGTTCAAGCACTGTGCCCAGCAGCCCCGCCATGCACGGACTTACAGCAGCAACACGACCCTGCTCGATGCCAAGGTCTGGAGGCCCCTAGGGCAGCCAGGGGCCCACACGTCCAGGGACGAGTGTCGCATCCGCCTCTCTCACTTCAGGTAGGCCTGTCGGCCCAGTCTTCCTGCCTGTGTTCTCTGTCTGCCTCACCCCCATCTCTCTGTATGGAATTGCCCCTTGATCTGTTCCAGATGCTCCACAAATCCCTTATCGCCCGGTGTCCCTTCCTGGTCCCTCTGTCCTAGTGGGTAGGGCAGCTTGTCTCACTCAAACCCTGTCCAGGATTAGCAACCTGCTGTAGTTTCTCTGCCTGCCTGCAACCACAACCCCAGCCCTCCGTCTGGAAGGGGCCTGACCCATCCCCACCTTTGTCTCTCTAAAACTGTTTCTACCCTGTGCCCCTGTTCAAGACTGTCCCTGAACTGTCCAGGGCCGCCTGTCCTCTTCAGTTTTCAAAGACCCCCTCCTATCGCATGTCTGTCCTCAGCTCTGTCTTTCTAGAACCACCGGCCCTTCTGCCGCTCCTTCCTACCCCTGCGCAGAGCAGGGCCAGCTGTGTGTGGGTCCCCTGGGAAGCATAGTGGCCCTGGAACCCACCTCTCCTCTCTCTCGTGCTGGAGGACGCTTGATGGCTCTTCTCCCCATTCGGTGATGCTCTCCATTAAAAGTGACCTGACTCACTTTTAATCCCCCCACCTGCCTGACGCCCTGCCACTTCCTCTCTGTCCATGCCCCACGCCGCTCTCCTTGGATCCTCGCGCAGGAGGAGCCTGGCAGCAGGTGCACCGGGGTCCCAGCCTCTCCTGTCACCGTCTTTCTCTGCAGCCTCTACACCTGTGTGCTGGAGGCGCCCGCAGGCTGGGAAGCCCGCAAATGGCTGCAGCTGGCTGTGTTCTGCTCGCCGCTGGTGCCAGGACAGTCCCACCTGCAGCTGCGCATCTACTTTCTCAACAACACGCCCTGCGCCCTGCAGTGGGCCATGGCCAACGAGCAGCCCCACGGTGGTCGCCTGCGCGGGCCCTGCCAGCTCTTCGACTTCACAGGGGCCCGAGGGGACCAGTGCCTGAAGCTCAAGTACATCTCTGAGGGTGAGGGAGGGGGCTTCTGGGGGGGCACTAGAGGGAGGGGTCTGGACCTCCCCCTGGGTAGAAATCTGGGATCCTCAAGGTTCTTTCAGAGACTCCTGGGCAGGCAACAGCTTCCAGGGACCCCTGGTTTCTGTGGCTGCCTCCAGGAGCCCCAGGCTTTGCCCACTCCCACCCTCTGTGGCCCACTCAGCCCTGGCCCCTCCATGGGAGGATAGGATGATGCAGGGGTGGGGGAAGGGGAGGGGAGGCTTTTATTGTCCCACCTGGCTGGGGGCCCGGTATCTAAGGAGGAGTCCTAGTCTTCTCTGCCCTCCTTCCTTCTGTGGCACCTGCTGGTGCACTTGCTCACGGGGCCTGGGATGTCTGTGTGGTTTGTGGACAGATGCGTGGCTGCTCGGTGGGAGGCGGGA
Source organism: Prionailurus bengalensis (assembly GCF_016509475.1). Taxonomy (NCBI): domain Eukaryota; kingdom Metazoa; phylum Chordata; class Mammalia; order Carnivora; family Felidae; genus Prionailurus; species Prionailurus bengalensis. Next base: position 38,862,261 of record NC_057349.1, on the reverse strand, counting down.
GGCCTGTGCGCTGTGTGCGTGTGGGAGGTGTGTGGTGCTAGGGAAGGCTGCTCGCAGGGTCCTGGCCAGGCTCTGAGGACTCCCATCCACTTGAGACCCCCTCCTGCTTTCGCTCCCTCCTCGTCCCTCCCCACAGCACCCTGCACAAAATAGGATTCCTCCAAACACTTGTGGAAGACCCCACTTTCTGAGGCCCTCCGCTCTGCCTCCTCCCCAGGTTGGGAGAACGTGGATGAGAGCAGTTGCCAGCTGGTTCCCCATCTCCACATCTGGCATGGAAAGTGCCCCTTCCGTTCCTTCTGCTTCCGGAGGAAAGCAGGTAGTTCAGGGGCCCTGTCCCCTCCCCGCCCCTTCCCCTCGCCTCTCTGTGGCTCCCCATTTGATCAGGCCTGCGTGCAGACCTTCTCTAAAAGGCGAGGAGCCACAACTGATCTTTGCGGAGAGAAAGATGGAAGGTCCTGCCCAATGTCTTCAGATTTCCAAAGCCTTACTGTGGAGTCCCTTTCACTTCCCCTGCTGTCTTGCACCGGGCCTTTCCCTCTCATGCCTGCCATGTCCTCTCCTCTTTGTAGCCAATGAGAATGAGGACTGCTCAGCGCTTACCAGTGAGATCATTGTCACCATGCATACCTTCCAGGACGTGAGTTGGAGCTGAGGGGCAGAGGGGAAGGGCAGGGCCTGGAGGAGTCCTGGGCAAAGTGGGCGAGGGGTCTGGTGCCCAGTAAGTATGGCCCCAATCACATAATTCAGCAGGTGGTTGGCATTCTTCCAGGGGCTTAGACCACCTGGCCTCCAAGCTACCCTCTATTCCCTGACTCTCTCTTGTCTATCCATGGATGAATCCAGTAGGAGGGTAAAAGAACCAAACCCTGGATGAACTTCTTCTCTTGGCCCAGAGGGACTTGGGCATCCAGGAGAAGTGGTTTCTTTCTAGGCTGAGTATATGCATCTGAGAGATGATGTTGTGTATCTTCAGTGAGAAGAGCGACCAGGGAGAGGATCTCGAGTAGGTGGGATGGGAGTTAAATATCTGACTCTCCGAAGGGGGAAGGTTTGAAGAAATCAGGGTTGAGAATCTTTGGGGAACCATGGTGGTATCTTGGTGGAGAATAAGCAGATAGCTCTCAGGTTGTCCCCTGCAAGGAGGAACCAAGGGCTGGGGGGAAGGAGACACATGTGCCTGAGTTTAGGGTCCCTATTTTTGGAATAGGGGACATGCCCTATGACCTCACCCAGACTTCTCCTGGTATGTTAGGATGCACCATGTTTGGTCTTCATGTCTCAGCTCCCAAAGAACTCAGTAGGGAAACTTAAAGGTGAAAGTTCTGGGGCCAGGGAAGCAGAGGGTAGGGGGTCCTGATATCTCCTGGTAAAGTAGCTCTGGACATGGGGAATGGAGGCAGGTTCCCTAGTTTCATTCAGGGGATGTCTCATGATGCCTAAATGGGTTCCCTGACCCTCTGTTGGCTCAGGGCATGGAGACCAAGTACATGGAAATCCTCAGATTCCAGGCATCAGAGGAAGAATCCTGGGCAGTGCCACCCCCTGTCTCTCAGCCACCCCCATGCAACAGGTGAGGTGGGGTGGCCTGGGCTGCTGACTGGGGGACTTTTGAGATTCCTGCCCCAGTGCCCACAGAGGGCGCATACACAATTCAGGGTGTGTGTGTGGAACGGACTGGGTTTCTCTGATCCCCCTCTCTGAGGGCCCCCTCTGCCCCAGGCTGCCTCCAGAGCTCTTTGAGCAGCTGCAAATGTTGTTGGAGCCAAACAGCATCACGGGCAATGACTGGCGTCGACTGGCCTCCCACTTGGGGCTCTGCGGCATGAAAATCCGGTAAGGGGAGTGGGGTCTGCGCATGGGAGAGGAGGGTGAACTGGGGTCGGGGGCTCTCAGGACAACTTGAGGACTGCAGCACAGATAAGGAAGCAACTTAAAAGTCCGAGAATGGCTACTCCGCACCCCGTTCCCCATGATAGAGCAGCTCTATTTATTACTGTATTCTCAGTACCTAGAATGATGCCTTGGCCCATAAGTAGGTGCCCAATAAATATTTAAAAATGAATCAATTAATGCATAAGTCATTGGGTACGTACTGAGTGCTTGACATGCTGTGCCCTGAGGGGTAGAATGCACACCGTAAGGTAATGTGTATAAAGCATGTAGCTGAGTGCCTGGCACATGTTAATTCAATACATGTTAGTAGTAATGGGGGCAGGGGGCAATGCAACCATGGTCTCTGTCAACAGCAATCAGTAGGAGAACAATTCTGAGCTAAGCTCCAGAACCCAGACTGTGAGTGTGGTGGTCAGGAAGGACTTCACCCAGGAGATGGGACTAGGACTGGACCCAGCTGAAAGCAAAGTGGATTTAAAAATCACCTACCTATTAAATGTTTATCAAGTACCCATCTGTGTGGAGGGAAGAGCACAACTGTTTGTGAGTGTGCTGTGTGCAAGGTGGGAAGGGGATGGGCCCACAGAAGGATGGGGGCTGGGAGAAAAGGTCAGAAGAAAAGGGCAACGCCAAGCTATGGATGAGCCCGGGGTCTGGAGTATGGGTTTGGTTGGTACTGGAAAGAGACCCCGAAAGGTTTTTGAGCAGGGGAGGGTCATGGTGAAGCCTGGTTTCGAGCAGCTGTTTCCCGAGTGGTGGGCAGGATGTGGTGGCCTGGGAGAGAGGGAGGGGGAGGGGAAATGGAGAAGGCAATGACAGACCATGTGAGCTGGAGGCAATTCTCTCGTCCGAGCCCTCGGTGAAGGAGGAGGAGGCTGGGGCCTAGAGAGAAGTAGCCTTTGAGCCAGGACAAGCTCAGATCTCAAGGTCTGGGGCCCTCCCACCACCCAGGTGCCCTGGAAGGCAGGCAAGAGCAGAATGAGGGCCAGAGCTGGAGGGCGGGGTGGGGGGGGAGGGGTGGATCTGGCTCCAGTGCATCGCCCATCCCCCATCCCGCCAGGTTCCTGTCCTGCCAGCGCAGCCCAGCCGCAGCCATCCTGGAGCTGTTTGAGGAGCAGAACGGCAGCCTGCAGGAACTGCACTACCTCATGACCGTCATGGAGCGGCTGGACTGCGCCTCGGCCATCCAGAACTACTTGAGCGGGACGCACGGCGGCGGGGGCGCCCAGGAGAACCAGGGCTTGGAACTGGACGAGAAGCTCTGAGCGCCCCCAGGGGGCAGGGTGGGGACCTCCTCGCAGCACTCTGGGCACCTGGGGGCCCCCGACACCGAGGGAGAGCGCGGCAGCTGCTTCTGGCCGCGCCCACCGACCTCATCAGAACCCTCAGACGGTGGCTGTGGCCACCGTGAGACCAGGGGGCGGTGGGAGGGGGGGCACTGTCAGCTTCCCTGGCGCGATCCTAGAGACCAGCTTCGTGCTGCGAACGGGTCCCATCCTGGTCGCCAGGGGGCGCAGGAGCCCAGGAGATGGCCCTGGCATGGCCAGCCTCTAGGAAGCTGTTGCCTAGACCCAGTGGATTGTTAGGCTGCCCTGTCGGCACTCCTTGGGCACTGGCCAGTTCACAAGGATTCGCTGCGCACTTAGTGATACTCTGCATCGGACTGGGTATCACGGGGAATCCTGGCATGGAGGAAATGGGGCTTGGAGCTTGACAAACCCGCAGTTCTCTTGTGGGAGTCAAGATGCCCTCATGGACGAGAGGCTATTTCCAAAACAGCAGTGCCCTGGGGCTAGGGGATGTGGGCGTGCTTTAGGAGCTGAGACGGGAGGCAGCGGGGCGTGGGCTGGAGCAGGAGAAGGCTTCATGGAGGATGCTGGAGAAAGGGTTGGGACGAGCATAGAGTGGTTCAGCCGTCTTTGGGTGGGGATAGAGGGTGATGGTGGCTGGACTTACAGTAGGAGCCAAGAGTGAGCATGGGTGTGCGGGGAGGGTTCAAGGTCAGTCATGCCGGCTGTCCACCTGTCTCCTTTGTCTTCCTTTGTCTCTCTCTCTTCCCATCCTTGCCTTGTCTTCCTTTCTTTCTGCCATTATCTCTGTCATAAAACATCAATGCTGACAAGAAACTACAAGATTAACATTCGTGCCCAACCTTTTTACCTCTTTATCTGGAACTGTGTGAGTTTTCAGTGTCTCTGGTTCCATTTTGCTGTCACCATTTTCTGCAGTCTCTGCATCCCTGAATCTGTGTGTTAGTCTCTGTCTTAGCATCTCTTTGCCTCTACCGAGTCACTGGGCCTGCCCTCGGAAACCCTCAGTCATTCCCCTCAGGCAAGTGTCTCTGGGCCAATGTCATGTATCAAAGGCAATGAAAGGACACTGGGCTACCCTAGGAATGGGGGTGGGGGTGTGGATTTTACCCTGTGAATCAAGATCCAATTTAGGGTCAGGAAATAAACAATAGGGATTAAAGAACATGCCATTCAGTCAACAAATATTTATTCTGTGCCTACGATGTGTTAGACACTGTACAGAAAAGAGATCAGTGGGCTGGGTCCTGAAAAGAGAACAAAGGATTTGACTCCATTCTAGCAATGTTTTTGTTTGCAAACAGGTATTGTTAAATTTTTTTTTTAAGGGCAGGCAAGCAATCTCTCTACTAGCAATTTGCTTTTGTATTTAATGAAAAGATATTAAAGCTTTTTCTATGATAAACAATATTGTATAATAATAAAATACGAAAATTTCGTTTCTTTGTTGCTAACTGTATTTTGCTCAGATTGATAAATTTGGATGTGGGTATGAATGGTTTTATTTGGTCAGATTACAGCAGTCGGGGCTGCTTAGAGGCAAGCATTTGGTAGATTGTGCTTCTGGTAGGCATATCGTCTGGGTTCAGCATGGTCAATCAGGGAGGGTCTCTTCCCTTTCTGTTAGAAGTGAACCTGCAGGGTGGGGTCCCTTCACCTCTTCCCTCTTGCTTGGTGTTCCACCCTTTTGGTTGGTGCCTCGGCCTTCCCCACTTCTTGGCTCAGAAGCAACTGTCTGTCCTGGAATCCGGGTAGGGCTTCCTCCTTTTCTCCCATGTCTCTTCCTTACTCTCCACGTCAGCCCAAGGCATCTTTATCTTGTGTTCCTCCCTACCCTGGAACAAATAATTTTAAGAGTTTCAAGTCTTCTGGTGTATCAAAGTCACGGGGGTTTCTGTGCTGGGACAGGATGCCTCTGGCCCCCGCTCTAATTCCTCAGAACGGGCTGGTACTTGCAGTGCCTGGAAAAAGGAGCTTGGAAATCTACAGGTGGGTGGCAGGCGGCCCCATCCCTGGAGGGTGGATTCTTCCTTTCTTAAATCGGACCTGCTTGGTGTGTTTTTGCCAGCACCCAAAGCTGAGAGCTGGCGTGTTCTGGGGGCGTTAGGAGACTGAGCGCTCACTCCATGCTTGAGTGCCATTTAGCACAGCTCTCTCCGCTCTGGCTTCAGACTCTTCACCCGTGGATGAAGCGACCATGTTTGAGGCTCAGGGCCTCCTTTTGATTCCAAGGGCCTGTGCAGGGATGGCTCACTGGTGACCCAGGGATATCCACTTGGGGAATTTTTCTTTGTGTATGGCCTATAAATAGCGCAACTGGTCACTGCTTGTGGCCTTACCTCTGGCCCTTTTCCTAGTAGGCCACCTGCCTGGTTCCTAAAACACCAAACTTGTGACTTCTCTCACGCATGTTGTAGGGCTGGTGCCTAAACTTCCTTCTTTCGGGTTTACAGCTGGCAGGGGAATGAGCTGCAAGGATTGGCCAGGTCTGCAGGGTTAGAGGCCCCAGTGCTCAGAGGTAAACTGTGTCCTCGACACCCCCTCTGCCTGCTGAGTGACACTGACACCAATGTACAGATTTGTGCTGTCTGACGGAAAACTAATAGAAAGCCACATATTTAATTCTGTGTTTTCTAATAGTCACACATGAAAAAATGTAAAAGGAAACAGGTTAAATCAGTGTTAATAATATATTTTGTTTAAACTAACATGTCCAGAATATTATAATTTCCACATGTAATCAATATGAAAATATTAATGGCATATTTTGCATCCTTTTTTTCATAAAGTATTTGGAATCTGGTAGGTAGTTTACAATCACAGCGCATCTCGATGTGTATTGAACACGTGCTAAATTTTTGCTGGAAACATTTGATCTATATTTAGCCTTCATAAAATCTAGTGCTGAAAAAGTACTTTTACATAACACGTTCAACAAGCTAAAAGTTCTCCAAAAATGGAATTGGATATAAATTTTAAAATTTAAGTCAACTGAAATAAAATAAAATAAAACTTCAGTTCCTGAGTTGTACTAGCCACATTTCAAGTGCTCAGTAGCTATGTGCAGCTAGTGGATACTGTCATGAATAGCACAGGTCCGGATTGTGGAACCACCTGGGCGTAACTTTATAGTGTGCTTAACCGGTCGTTAAATCATTCCTCAAACATTTACTGAATACCTGCCCGCACAAAGTGTTGTTTATCAAAATTCGATGAAAAAGAGCATGCTTGGGCGGTAGGAGCCCCTGGGATGGGGGGAGTCAGAGAGAAAGGACACTTTTCCCCTGACCCTCTCTGCACGTGACTCAAGAAGAAGATGGGGGACGAGGCCTAGGTAGACACCGTCTGCTGCAGGAAAGGTAGAGAGGCCATGGATTCAGAGTTGGGTGTTCGTGGCTCACCCAGCACAACAGGTCGCTCCACAGTTGCTTACAGCAGCATCCACTCTGGCAGGGGATTATAGACGAGGGATTTTATTCTGAAGGATAAAGTCATTGTAGGGCCGAGAAATAGGACTGAGGTAAGGTTTCTAGGAATGATACCCTAAACCGTGCTGTAGGACCATCCCACGGGGGGAGACTGGCATTGCTGTGGATGCTACGACTGAGCACTAGGTAGCAGCCACTTCTACCAGCACCACCACCGCTTCTGAGCCGGGAGTCAGACCTTATCACCACCCCTGAAGGCTGAGCTTCTGCTGCTGTTCATGTCAGTAAATGTGGAAACTCCACGTGCTCCTCGCTTCTTTGCGCTACCCTTTTCCACATCAGATCTCAAGTGGGGACATCAAGACTGGCAGAGCTCAAATCATTTGCTGAATCCTAGCTGCAAAGGAGTCTGGAAATTTGAATTCTAACTTTCCTATTGGAGAGATGGGATTCATTACAAGCAAATATTCCCAAATGTGGAAGAAAGCTACCCGAAAGGCGATGGGCAGCCATGAATACAACAGATATCCACTATGGTGTGGTTAATGCTATGGTTCCAGGCAGCAAACTCTCTTTATGAGAAGAGTCACAGTTCCAGTGTGAGTCTGTTGACCTTAAGGGCCTTCTCAATAAAGCATGACTGCACACATCCTTCAGGATGGCTTTCATGCCCAAATTTGATTCTGTGGTCTAGCATCAGACCTTGACGTGTTTCATGAGTATGCCACCAAAGCTCACCAGCAGTGGCAAATTGATTTATTCCATACCTTCTATAGCTCCACATGCCGTCCTGTAACTGCAGAGGCTGAAAATTGAACATATGTTTCCCAGACACCTTGGCAGATGGAGATCCAGGGATGTGGTACATTTAGGTTTTGCCAATTAGCTGAACTCATGCAGGGCTTTGATTTGCCATTGGATAATGTTGGGAGTTGAATAGAACATGGGGATGGTGGTTATACTGAGGCACCGAGGGGCTCCAGGACCCACCTGTTGTGGCAGCTGCTGGTAGATTTGGTAGATTCCTCAGTGGCCTGGTTCTCTGGTGTGGTGTGGGGCATCAATACTGGAAGTCATTCAGCTCTTCCAATGATTCTGTGGACTATCTAGACTCTGTAATACATCGTTTTGTGCTTAAACTAGCTAGAGGGAGACTCTATAATGTACAATTAAGACCCCTATCTAATGTGCCGATGATCCTGTCTCTGGAAAGACTGTCCTTCATTCGGTGATTACACCCTTCCTTCTTTGCTGATGTCAAAGAGTCTATTATCTCATGAGAGAGTAGTAATAGAGATGATAGTTTTATGAAAATGTCCTTACTTGGAAAAATAAAAAGGTAGCAATCCTTTGTTGATTTTTCCTTTCCCTATTTAAAAAACAAAACAAAAAAATTTATTGGTCTTTGAAATACAAAAGCTTTGTAATACTCTTTTATGAGAACTGTCATCCTTATTCATCCTTTTTAGAGCCTTACACAAGTATGTTTATTCATCTACTTAATACGTATTTGACTAGTTATTATGTGCTTTGAATCATGGTGGTCCCTCATTTATTTTCCTATTTGTAGTTAATCTTCCTTATTCTGGCCTTATTCTAGCCTATGCTAAGTTCTTGTTGGTAGAAATGTATGGCTCTTGGCCCAAAAAAAGCTAACATCAATACTAGCCAGTTAGTGTCATAGTGTCATAAAGACATTAGCCTGAGGACAGGGTTATGCTTTAAATTAGCGATTGGCCAGGTGGGAATAGATTTGTTTTCCTAAAAAACCAGGAAAGATGCAATCATAAAATTGAGAAAAATATTTAGGAAATGCTAAGTGGGTAAATATAGGATTGTAGAAAAGTTCCTTAGTGGGATAGAAAGTAAGAATGGAGATAGAGAAGGGCCTAACACCTGATCCAGGGAAGGGCCAGCCATTCTGTCCCTGGGAATCCCACAAAACATGAGGAGAGTGTGTGACGGAGAAGGGGACCGACCCAGTGGTGGCATTGGTTATTTTGGAAATCTGTCAGGAAAACACCTACATTTTGCTTGTGCCCATCATGTACCTACCCATGGGGCTTCCCCAAAGTTGGGATTTTTGAGCTCTGGCTGAAGGAGCCATCTGTGGGTAGGTGGAAGAAGTGGACCGCTTTCAGCCACACGACCTGAGCTCTTAGAAGCTTCAATTTCTGGAAGATCTTTTTTTTGTGTCTGTACTGTCCTTTCTGCCTATGATTACCCCCTTCTTTCTGGGCTAAGCTTCTCAGATATGAGCCAGGTATATTCCCCCTTGAGAAAGCAAACTGGTGCAGGCACTCTGGAAAACAGTGTGGAGTTTCCTCAAAAAATTGAAAATAGAACTACCCTGTGTCCCAGCAATAGCACTACTAGGAATTTATCCAAAGGATACGGGGTGCCGATTCGTAGGAGCACATGTACCCCAGACTTTATAGCAGTGCTTTCAACAATAGTCCAATTGTGGAAAGAGCCTAAAGGTCCATCAACTGATGAATGGATAAAGAAGATGTATTTTATATATACAATGGAATACTGCTTGGCAATGAGAAAGAATGAAATCCTGCCATTTGCAGCAACATGGATGAAACTGGAGGGTATTACGCTAAGTGTAATAAGTCAGTCAGAGAGACAGCATATGTTTTCACTCATATGTGGAACTTGAGAAACTTACCCAAAGACCATGGGAGAAGGGAAGCGGGAAAAAGTAGTTACAAACAGAAAGGGAGGGAGGCAAACCATAAGAGACTCTTAAATACAGAGAACTGAGGGTTGATGGGGGGCGGTGGGGGAGAGGGAAAAATGGGCAATGGGCATTGAGTAGGCTACTTGTTGGGATGAGTACTGGGTGTTGTATGTAAGTGATAAATCACAGGAATCTACCCCCAAAACCAAGAGCACACTGTATACACTGTATGTTCGCCAACTTGACAATAAATTATATTAAAAAAATAAAAAAATTCAATCACAGCAAAAAAAAAAAAAAGGATAGTCCCCTTTGAGAACAGATCAGGTGACCCCCCCCCCCCCCCCCCCGCATTTCAGCCTTTGTTTTTTTCCTTTAATGAACTCTTTTCAACTTATTTGATGTCATCAAAGCAGAACATGGTTCCATTCTCTGGGACATGATCCATGCCACTATCACTCCAGACATTGAAGCCCAAGAGAGTAGACTGAGGATGTGCTATGAACTGAGTGTTTGTGTCCCCCTGAAATTCATATGTTGAAATCTGAACTCCCAATGTGATGGTATTAGGAGGTGGGATTTGGGGGGTAACTAGGTTATGATGGTGGAGATCTCATGAATGGATTTAGTGCCCTTAAAAGACACAAGAGATCTTGCTTTCCCTCTCTCTGCTATCCACCATGTGAGGATACCACAAGAAGATGGCCATCTGAAACCAGGAAGAGAACTCTCAGCAGACACCGAATTGTCAGCACCTTGATCTTGGACTTTCAGCCTCTGGAACTGTGAGAGTCAAATACTTGTTGTTTAATCCCCTTAATCTGTGGTATTCTGTTATATTCTGGTATTCTGTCAGCAGCCTGAACTAAGACAGGATGTGTGGGATGGTTAATGGCTTTTCAGAGCCATGGAACTGTGGCTACCTGGCTCTTCCTTTTTCCGAACCCAGGTTACCAATAGACCCTCCCAGAAAATTTCCTCCTGGCTAACATTTTCCAGAATTGGTTTTTATTTCTTGGAATCAAGAATTTGGATTACTATCCCTTAACTTTATACTTAAGCCATGAAATAGCATAGACTATTTATCAGTTATCCATTGCTGTGTAAGAAATTACCCCCAAACTTAGTGGCTTAACACAATAATTATTTATTATCTCTCACAGTTTCTATCAGTCAGGGATTCAGGAGCAGCTTTGGGCTCAGGGTCTCTCTTGAGGCTGCGTCATCTGAAGGTTTGACCGGAGGTGGAGGATCCACTTCCACAGTGAACCCATTCATGTGGCTGACCAGTCAGGGCTGGTTATTGGCCAGGGTCTCACTTCCTTTCCACAAGGGGCTCTTTACACGTCTTGTTGAGAGTTGTCATAACATGATGGCTGTGTCATTGATTCCTAGATGTTCTGATGAGGTGGTCAGGGGTAAAAACAACTCTGAGCTCTCAGGTCTTGGAACTGTTCTCTGCCAGGTGAGTCAACAACATCCTTCCTCCAAAATTGTTTATGAGTACAGGAGGCTTATTTTAATCTTGCTACTCCTGACTGTTTTGTTCTCTAAAGTAAAATAATCTTAGCAAAACTTGGAACAATGCTGGTTAATCCTTTTTCATAAGGCTCTGTAAATTTACAGAACTCTTTGGCAATCCTTTTCAGTGGCTCCTTACAACAACACCGTAAGGCAAACAGAGCTGGATGTAGTGGTCCTATTTGACAAATGAGAAGACTGAGGCCTATGGCTAACAAGTGGAAGTCAGCCACAGTGGTTAGGGTACAGTATCGGGAATCAGACAGGCCTGGGTTGCAAGCCTGAACCTGCCATTTACTAGCTGTGTGACCTTGAGTGGGTTGCTTAACATCTGTCTGCCTCTGTTTCTGCATCCGTAAAATGGGCTAGCAATAGTGCCACAATAATAGTGCCAGTCTTCAGCGTTGTTAGGATTAAACGAAATAGTGTAGAGAAAACACTTAGCATAGTGCCTGGCACTTAAGAAGCACTCAGACGAGGCCAGATTTCGTATCTTAGTAGTTTGCACAATGGGCCGGTTCATTCTCATTGGCAAACACACTCATTGGTGCTTGGAAACAGGGAGAACTGACCAACCTTCCCTCTCCTCCCGCCTGCCTCCCCACGGCCCTTCCATCTCTAGTGTTTGCTCTTCCCTCCCCTTCTTCCTCAGCTATCTTATACTATCCCAATATTTGAAGAATGCGGGGTTGTAAAAATTTATAGGGTTCCCATATACCTATATAGCATCCAATTTACTGCAGGCCTTCAGGAAATTGTGTCCAATAAGTACTTGTTAACTCAATCAAAAATCAAGCCATCCATGTGAATAAATGACTAGCCGCCCAGCTGGCTGAAGCAGCCACACACACACACACAGGGGAGAGATACTGCCAAGCTCTTTCAGGCTCACCTTTGGAGACCTGTTCATCCCAAGCCCAGACTTTGAGAAGGGACACCTCTGGCCTTCCCAAAAAGCAGCTTTGGTGGTAAGATGTGCGGGTCCCCTCAGACTAAAATAATCCTAGGCATGACAGCCCCTCTCAGCTCAGTTGGCCAAGATAATTCATTATCTTCTTGGATCCTCTTCTGCAGAGAACTAAAGGCTGGGAGGTTCAATGATCTTCTTCCTAAGTGAAGGCCCTGGGCAGACTCACATCCAAGTCTCTTTGTTCTAAAACATGCACTGTGCTGCCACTTGAAAAGGTCTGTCCCAATCCCCACCCTTGTTAGAGCTATATCTCTGGGTTAAGTCTTGCCTCTCCATTAGATCCTTGTTAATAAAACATGCGAAACACACATTTTATCTGAAAGGGATTCAGCTCTACCTTAATGGCTAAAATTAGTTTTTCAGATCAGATAGCTATCACCTAAGGGTGAGCATTTATCCATCTGAGCATCTTTGGGTGTAAGTGTGAGAGAAAGTAGAGCAGGCTGACAGCTGTCCACCAGAACATATTTCCTTCTTTTTACTCTAAAAGAGTTGTGTTGGGCACCCATTTGTTTCCCAGGATCCCTGGAGTTAGCTGAGGCCGGGTGATGAAGTTCCCACCAGCAGAATGTGGGTGGAGCGACGTAGGGGGCTGCCAGGCCCAGGGCCTGAGGGCAATAAGCATGCCACCTCCATGTTCCCATTCTCCTTTTTCCTGGCTGCAAACAGACACAGCAGCGGCTGCCCCATAAGGATCAGGACCACGTCTTAGGGAATGGAGGGAGCCCGGGTCACTGACTCTCTGCCTGAAGCAGAGCTGCCTCCTGACCAAAGTGCCTCTCTCCGATGTTATATGAGAAAGAAAGAGACTTGGAACTTCTTTAAGCCACTGGGTTACTGTCGGGTCTCTTTGTTACAGCAGCCAACCTAGCTGTTAGAATTAAATGAGTCTGCCCACAGGAACTGCTCAGCACAGGTCCTGGCACACAGTAAATGCTCAGTAAATGGTAGTTCCTACTAAGACTGTATTTGTGTCTCAGAACCCTGTATTCTTCTCTGACTCTCTCAGTGGAGAGAAGGGCTCTGCTGGGCATGGGCTGCCCTGTTCTGGTCACCAAGTATGGCCAGGAGAGGCATCTGCCCTCCTACTTCATGAAATGCTGAGAGCCTTCAGGCCAGGGCAGTCTGGAGGAGTTGGTTGGGTTTGCCGATATCAGGAGGTGGCTTCTTGGGTCCACAACCTGGAGACTTTACACCTGGTGGAGGGGCCCCTGTGAGGCAGATGGGAGGCAGTGAGCAGGACACAGTGGACAACACAAGCAGGCTTGTGCGGGAAGCCTCCAGAGGTCCCCAGCAATCACTCAGTAGGACTTGGGGTTGGGTAGAAGTTCTGTAATAGCCAGTGAGGGCAAACACTGGTGAAATATGGATGACACTTGTAGTTGGAAGTCCCTCCATAGACAGGTGAGGCTGAAAAACTTGGGTTTCCTTAAAATAAAATTACCCCAAAGTTAAAGGGTCAGCTATGGTATTTCACCCTTCTTAGGTTTGGGAGGAAGGCTACTACTGTGCTATTAATGTTCTTGTGCTGTTCTTTACTGGCTTGGAACTATCTAGAGTCTCCTCACACCCACCCTGGCCCTATATTTTCAACAGGGTATTTCTTTTTTTTAAAGTTTATTTATTTGTTTTGAGAGGGAGCGAGAGAGCAAGAGTGGGCATGAGTGGGGGAGGGGCAGAGAGAGAGAATCCCAAGCAGGCTCCGCACTGTCAGCACAGAGCCCCATGTGGGGCTCAACCTAACGAACTGTGAGATCATGACCCGAGCTGAAATCTAGAGTCGGTCACTTAACCTAGGTGCCCCTCAAGAGGATATATCTAGGGGCGCCTGGGTGGCGCAGTCGGTTGGGCGTCCGACTTCAGCCAGGTCACGATCTCGCGGTCCGTGAGTTCGAGCCCCGCGTCAGGCTCTGGGCTGATGGCTCGGAGCCTGGAGCCTGTTTCCGATTCTGTGTCTCCCTCTCTCTCTGCCCCTCCCCCGTTCATGCTCTGTCTCTCTCTGTCCCAAAAATAAATAAAACGTTGAAAAAAAAAATTAAAAAAAAAGAAAAAAAGAAAAAAAAGAGGATATATCTATACATATGTATGTACATACGTATGTATGTATGTATGTATGAATGCATGCATGCATTTTCAGTTTTTCATTTTGAACAAACTATAATTCAATGATATTTTATCACATGTATAGATTCCTATCCCACAACCACCTTATCTAAATATCTTTTGCTTCATAGTAGGCATGAGAATGTTTAAAACCTACCATGCAGCAAGGAAGAGTGTGAGCCCTGTCATGGGACAGACCTGGTTTGCAAATCCTGGCTTCTGCACTGGGTAGTTACATGACCCCAGGCAAGAATGATATCTTTATCTCTCTGAGCCAGTTTCCCCATCTGTAGAATGGGGCTGATAAAAATAGTACCTGCTCCCTGGGTTGTCTCGAAGATTAGATGAGCTCATTCCCAGCAGAGTATGTGCACTATGTTCTGCTATGATCAGTGCCCTGGTGTTGGTGCCTTCTGACTTTATAACTCAGCATTGTTGATTCAGCTTCTGGGATAATTAAGAAAGAAAAAAAAAGTAGGGGAGGCTGCATGTGAGATACTCAGCACAGGGAGGCTACCCTTCTCAGCTCCCCTCCCTAGGACATTTGCCTATGATAGCTCCATATTGATGTCTCTGCCTTCAGCCTCGCTGACTCTGTTTCACTGTGCCCCTCCTCAGAGATGCCATGGAAGGGGAGCTCCCCAGAGGCACCTTCCAACTCTTCCTCAGCTTCCCTAACCTTTCCAAGGATCTTTGCAAAAACTCTCCCCTGCTTTGTATATCAGCCTTACCACCTTTCCCCACTACTTACCCCCACATCCTTATTTTTTAATTATACTCAGTGGATGCAACTCATGTTGTGTGTATAATGAGACCATAATATAAAGAAGTACATATGTGCAAACCAGGATTTTATTTAAGAGGAACTTGGTTGGAGAGAGGTAACTGTACCCATATGGATATCTATTTCTCTGTCTCTATTGGTCTGTCTTATCAGACTGTGAGTTTTTTGAAGGAAAAGATTCTTTGAGTTGTTGAGGCACATTTTGGGCACCTACCCATGCTCAGCTCCCAAGTAATAATCCCACACAAATAATGTCACCTTCCACTGACTGAGCATCTCCTGTGTCCTTGTGACAGTGCCTGAAGCCCTAATTCATTTAACATCCTGCCCAGTAAGTATTAGGATGATCCCCACTTCATGGATGCAGAAAGTGGGGCTTCACATGATTAAATGACTGGCCAGAACCAGTTCTGTGTTCTCCCCAGAACTATGCACTGTCAACTTTGACATGTTGCATCTCCACTCATGTCTGCTTGATTAAAAACATGAAGCCCCTTATCCTGCCCCCTGGGATAGTGTGAAATAGTGTTATGCACCTTGGTCTTATGTCACAGGATCCTGAGGATCCAATGATCCGCTGATGGGGACTGCCCACTGCCAACCATCTCACTGTAAACAGCACACGTGAGCGAAGGGACCTGCCACCCTTCACTCTTTGTGAGACACTTTTGACTTTTACTTCTCTTTTATCCCATGTGCTGTCAGTCCCTAAGCCCACCCTGCAGTGCTGTCCTAGGCAAATAGGAGGAAATACATTCATATTTATCTTGTCGAAAGCTGTCTTAGTTGCAGCTACTTCTACATGGGGCATTTAATTTTATATTTATTTATTTATTTATTTATTTATTTATTTTGGGGGGGCATTTAATTTTAAACACAGTCTCAGTGAATGCTCACATTATTATTATTATTATTCTCACACTTATTTCCCATATGGAAAAACCAAGGCTCAAAGAGAGTAAAATTACCTGCCTAACATCACACAACTGGTAGGTTTGGGTTTTGAATCCAGGTCTGGCTCCAGGTCCAGAGCTGTTAAACAAAAGTCTGTATATTTTCAACATTTTAAGGTTCAAAATATATAGAAAGGAAGTCAGTGACTGTCTTGTCTTTTGGCTCCTTGGTTCTCTTTCTCAGAGGCAATATTGTCATTTCTTCAGTGTTCTTCCACAGTTATTCTAAGCATATCAACTAGATATGGGAGTATATGACTTTTTCTCAGTTTCCCCACAGTCTTCTGTACTCTGCTTCCTTCATGTAACAGTGGATCTTGAGATGTTTCCATAATTAGTTTATAGAAACATCGTCATCTTTTTCTATAGTTGCCTAATATTCCATAATTTCTTGAACAGATGAATGGATATTTAGATACTTCTGTTGTATGGTGAATAGCCTTGAGCTATGTCATTTCATACATATGTGAGCGTATCTGTAAAAATAAAAACCACTGAAGCCAAGTTTTTGGGTCAAAGGGGATGTGTATCTAAAATTTGAGAGTTATTAGAGCACGTGGCTCTCCGTAATGGTTGCACTGATTTACGTTTCCCCAGTGCTTCTTCCTCTGCATGATACCGTCTCAGCACAGGTGCGAAACTTGGAAAGCAGGGTGTGCTGCTGGGACACATTTGTTCTGCCTTGCGTGCCGCAGGCATAGCTAGGCTTTGGGTCTTCTTGTGCTCCACCCTTTCCTCTCCCAGAGGGTCACTCGATGTGACCCCTGCGAGAAGGGGAGATATTTCCTTCGAACCGAAGACACAAGTGTATCTGTTTACGAGTGACTCATGCCTAGAGCATCAACGAACCCTAAGATGCTTGGCAGACTCCATGGGAAGCTCATAGATGGTGTTGGTGGTGGAGGCAGGTGGCAGGCTTCAGTAAAATATTAATAATATTAAACATTTACTGTGCGTTTTTTTCAGTGCTGGGAACTGTGCTAAGCACCTTACTTGGATTACCTTGTTGAAGCTTCCAGACAACAGCATCCAACATGCATACTATCATTCTACCCATTATAAGGATACAGAAATAGAGCTAATGGGATTAAGTTTTGTAAGACCATATAATTAGCAAATGGCACCGTTGGGATTTGAGCCCTCACTGTTTGATTTCACACTGAATCACTACACTAAACCACAGCTCTTAGGAGAGCAGAGAACAATCTTCCTGACTCCTTCCCTCTTCCATGCTTGGCTTCTACCCTTTCAAGAGATCCTCCACCTTTCCCTGGCCCCGTCTCCGGGTTGTGTTTTCTCTGGAAAGACTCAGCTTGTCCCAGCCCCTTCTCCCTCCACCAGCACATTTGATCCCTCCATTGCCCTAGTCTCCCAGCTTTTAGAAGCCAGCTTCCCACCAGTGCAGTGTTTACATTAATAAACAGTAACAACTACACAGGTCTCCACCGGACCTTAACTTGGCAGAATTTCAGGTGCTGAGGTGAGTCAGTGGGGGAGATCTTTTAGAGATGGGATGAATGTGTGTGTGTGTGTGTTTGTGTGTGCATATGGGCATGTGTGTATGTGCATATGGGCATGTGTGTTTGTGTGTGCATATGGGCATGTGTGTGTGTGCATATGGGCTTGTGTGTGTATGTATGTGTATGTGTGTGGGCATGTATGTGTGTGTGCATATGGACACATGTCCATGTCCACACACATGTGTGCCTTCTGTACTTGAACATCACATTGTGTGAGCAGCCTCTGGGAGAAGGTTGGTTGAGAGGCTGCTGACAGGGTCAGGAGTTAGCTCAGGAAGCTTCTGCCTCTGTGGCAGCGCGGGCTAAGCAAGAGAGTGCTCTGGTTGCTGGCCACAGCCCTCCACCTGCTGGCCTGAGCATCCCAGCAACTGGCAAAGGTGATCTGGGAAGGGCGGAGGGGAAGCCCAGGTCAGCCTCGTGGCAGAGGAGTGGGAGACATGGAAGGAGAAGGTGGTGCTGGGATGCCTCTAACAGCCCCCTGCCTGTCCTCCCTTCAATGATAAAGCTTCGCGTGGTGGCTGAGAAAGGCCAGCCATGGAACTTACCGTATGGCATCCGGCAGACGGAGTGCTCGTTGTAAAGTGGGGTCTGCAGTGCCGTCCTCGCAAGATGACAGAGGGTGGACTGAGCTGCGCTGAGCCAAGAGATGATGTCAGCACATGGCTCAGTGCCTGGCCCAGGACAAGGGCTCAGTAAGTGTCATGATCGCTGTGGCTGTTGTATTTGTTGTTATTTTGTTATGGTTCAATGACTTCAATTCCTTCCCCTGTTAGAGCCACATCCTTCTGCTCCAGAACATTTATGTCTTCTTTCCTTTCCTTTGGTTAATGGGGGATCCAGAAATGCCCAGCTGACCCTCCCGTCCAGTGAGGCCATCAGAAGCCTCGCTGGACACTGACACTGTGAGAGAGAAGGACTCGGGATGGTAGGCTTGCTGTCGCTGGAGTCTCTGGAGCCCTGAGCCAGGGCCTGAGGAACCAGGAAATCCCCAGCCCTCGTCCTGGCCATGAACAGATGGGTGTTTTGATTGATTTCAAGCCAGTGGATTTCGTCTGAGAAAAAGTTGTATGCTGGGGAGATCCAGAGACGAAAGGAACACAGACACGCCAGTTGGGGCTTCTCACTGGTGCTGGGGTTCTTCGCTGAGGTAAACGACCCCAGCACTGGGAGCCACCTCCGCTCACTCTCTCCCTTCCTCCCTTTCCTCCTTCCTGTTGCATCTTCTACAGTCTGGACTTGTCCGGCACCCTCTCCCTGGACTTCTTCTGCACTAGCTGAGACTTCAACTATCTCTGCTGGGACTGAGGGTTTCCTGGGAGGTGGGACTTTTGGTGCTGATACTGGGCAAGTCCTGGGAAGGCCAGGGCAGCTTGGCCACCCTAGCTTTGCCCACCACTACCCAAGTGCTGGTGTGTCTCAGATTTTTCTGCCTCTCCTTCCTCTGCCTCCTCCCCCCATACCTCCTCGCCCCCAGGAAGGCAAAGTTCTCACACTTTCAATAGCTGAAGTCCGTGTAAAAAGCCCTGGGCTCTGATGCCACCCTGGGGAGGCACACACAACTCTCCTTGCACAAAGAGAGTCTCTGGTCCCTGCAGAGAAATGTCTGATGGGCTGGGGGAGGCAGTGCCGTGCAGTGGAAAGTGGCTGAGGTCGGAAACACCCTGGTCTCCAATCCTGGGACCATCACATCCTGGCAGTGGGATCCTGGACAGGTCGCTCTGGGTCCTGCACACCTCCAGGAGGTGTCTGGTCCTCAACAGAATCTGAGTGCCATTTGCACAGAGTGCAGTGCAAATGGTGGGGCCTTTCAGCTTGTGCAACGTGACTGATCTGAACCGCTTTATCTCAGAGTCCGTTTCCTCAGCTTCATCAAAAGAAGATAAGACCTACTTCATGGAGCTGCAGAGAGAATTCAACAAGATAACGTGTTAGCAGGTGCTTGAGAAGCACAAGCTCTTCCTTTAAAACTCCTTATGTAGGCACAGCACAGTGGTGAAGACTGGGCTTTGGTCGATTGCTAGAGTTCGAGCTGTGTGATGCTGTGCAAGGTAATCAACCTTTCTGGGCCTCATAGTCTGTGGCATAAAATGAGGATGACGGTAGTACATACTTCACGAGGCTGGGCTGTTGGATGGATTTCATGAGACACCCTGGGAACAGCTTTATTGCGGCGTCTGCATCTAAAAAGGGCCCAGAGTAAGCGAGTGTGACTGCTCTTTGGAAGACCTTATTCCTTCCTTCCCACTCTCCCTCCCCTCTTTCTTCCTTTGACCCTCTGGGTTTTTCTGGACAAGGCAAAATCCTTTTATGTGCCTTCTCACTGTCCCCCAACAAGGGTGACAGTTGGGGATGCTGTGGGAGTGGGCCTTCCTAGCACGTGTTTACTGAAGGTGTGCCAGGCAAGGCCCGTGCTGGAGGCCACGGAAGCAGAGGGAGAGGAAGACATAGCCTCTGGCTTCGGGGTTCTCAAATGCAGCCTTGATGGGCCACATGAGGGGGCCTCAGGGGACAGAGGTGCTGGGAGGGCACTCCCTGAAAGGAGAGACCTTCACCTACAGGAAGCCAGAAAGACTTGAAAGTGGCCAGGATTCCTGTGCTAGGTAGAAACTTCTACAAGGGCGTTCACGCTCTCCTCCGCTGCCTGAGCTTCTGAGGCCTTTGAGGAACTTATTTCCAGAGGCCAAGGGCAGATGATAGGGGTGAAAGATGCCATCATGAATAACGCGGGTCAGTAGTTCTCAATCCTGGCGGCACAGTAAATGTTTCCGGAGGACTACAGATTTTGATTTAAATGGTTTTAAGTGGGGCCTAAACATTTCCTACTTCAGCTTTTAACGTAGAAAAAATTCGCATCTACAGATAAGTTAAAGAAGAGTACAAAGAACATCTAGTGCCTTTCACTTATATTTGCCACACGTACCAATCGCTCTTTCCTTATATGTGTGTATATACGTAGGTATATATGTGTGTATGTGTGTATATATATATATATATACACACATATATGTATTACATATACATATATGTTATATATACATGTATAATATATATGCATACATGTTATATATATACATATATATGCATATATACATAAGTGTACCTTAAAAATATCTGGATCATTGGAGTATAAGTTGTCGACATCATAATACTTCCCCTTAAATACTTCCACACTTGCGCAATACTTCCGCAAAGATATTTTCTTACATAACTGTAATACCATATTATACTTGAGAAATGTAGTAGTGAGATAATAATGTATAATATACATACCGACCATATTCAATTTACCCTGTTGTCTCCAGAAAGTCCTTTGTAGCTCCCCCCACCCCTCATTCAAGGATCATTCATTTCTAGTCTCTTTGTTGTCCCTGAATCTGGAATAGTTCTCTCCAATTTTCTTTGTCTTTGTTGACATTGACATTTTTGAAGAGTCTATGCCATTTCTGTTGTGGCACATTCTATATTCCACAATCTCTCTGATCATTTCCTCGGAATGAATTCAGGTTATACACCGTGGTAAGAACACTGCATGGGCAGGGTGTGCTTCCCATTGGGAACCATTTCATGTCAGTTGGTCCTGCTGTGAGTCATGCTAAGTTCATCATTTGTTTAACTGGTGTCTGCCATATTTCTCCATTGTAAGTAATTTGTAATTGTAATTAATTGTAATTATAATTGTAATTGTAATTAATAAGTAATCTGAGGGGATTATATTTTGGTTGTATGAATATCTTATCAACCTCTTACCCAATGTTAACACAGTACACCGATGATCCTTGGTCAAGCAGATGATAACACTGTAATATGGTGAATGATTATTTTCGAATTCTACTTTTCCATATACTTCATGGGCAGACTTTGTTTTGTAAAGTGTCTCCACCGTTTGAGTGTCATCATGAATTCAAAGATTTTTTTTGATTGAATATCTCATAATTCATGACAAATATTGAAGCTCAAATTGTTCCAAATTTGGCCAGTGGGAGCCCCTTCAAGTTGGCTCCTGGGTTCCTCTGACGTGTCTTCATTAGAGTTTAAGCACTTTCTGAATTTTCAGTATATCTTGAGGTTGTAAGCTCACCTTGTACTTTCTCTGCTGTAGCACTGAATCAGGCATTTCTTCCAGGAGCCCTACCTGGTTCCTTTTAAAAGAGAATGGTTTTTAAAAACCAAGATCTGGGGACTCAGTGTACTCATTATTGTTGGGATATTGTTATTTCTAGGCCTTTTCAGTGGACTGAGTGTGGAAATGCTTTTCTTTATTTTTATTTTTTTAAAGTTAAAAAAAATGTTTATTTAGTTTTGACAGAGAGAGCACAAGTAGGGAGGGGCAGAGAGAGAGAGGGAGACACAGAATCTGAAGCAGGCTCTAGGCTCTGAGCTGTCAGCACAGAGCCCGACGTGAGGTTGGAACTCATGAACCTCGAGATCATGACCTGAGTTGAAGTCAGACACTCTTGTGCCACCCAGGTGCCCCTTTATTTTTATTTTATTTTATTTTATTTTATTTTATTAAAAAAATTTTTTTAACGTTTATTTATTTTTGAGACAGAGAGAGACAGAGCATGAACAGGGGAGGGGCAGAGAGAGAGGGAGACACAGAATCTGAAACAGGCTCCAGGCTCTGAGCGGTCAGCACGGACCGTGAGATCATGACCTGAGCTGAAGTCGGACGCTTAACTGACCAAGCCACCCAGGCGCCCCTATTTTTATTTTTTTAAAAAAGTATTTATTTATTTTGGGGGGGAGGGGCAGAGAGAGAGAGAGAGAGAGAGAATCCCAAGCAGGCTCCACACTGTCAGTGCACAGCCCAACGTAGGGCTCAATCCTATGAACGCTAAGATTATGACCTGAGCCAAAATCGAGAGTTGGATGGTTAACTGACTGAGACACCCAGGTGCCCCTAAATGTACTTAAAAAAAATCTTTTTTTAAATGTTTATTTCTGAGAGGTGGGGGGGGGGGAGAGAGAGAGAGAGAGAGAGAGAGAGAGAGAGAGAGAGAGACTGTCAAGCAGGCTCCACGCTGTTCAGCTCAGAACCCGACGCAGGGCTTCAACTCATGAACTGTGAGATCATGACCTGAGCGGAAATAAAGAGTCAGATGCTTAACTGACTGAGCCACCCAGGCGCCCCTAAAAAAACAAATCTTGAATTCACTTTGGTACTTCGAATTCAAATCGAACACCACAGGGTCTTCCTTCCTCTCCTTCCCACATTTCATCTTGACATTTCCTTTCTCACACAGCAAGAACGTGCTTCTCAATAATGTCACTGTACTTACTAATTGTCTCTATCCTGCAATGTACACAAAGTAGTTTTAGAATTACTACTCCAGAGGGGTGGTTATTGCCTGGGTGGTTCAGTCGGTTAATCGTCTGACTTTGGCTCAGGTCATGATCCCAAGGCTCAGGTCATGATCTCATGGTTTGTGAGTTTGAACCCCTCATCGGGCTTGCTGTTGTCAGCACAGAGCCCACTTGGATCGTCTGTCCCCCTCTTTCTCTGCCCTTTCCCTGCTCACTCCCTCTCTCTCTCTCTCTCAAAAATAAACATTAAAAAAAAAAATAAATTACTGCATCAGAAATAACACTAACGACAAGTCTACTAAGTCAGATAAGAGCCTTCTGTGGAGTTCTGTTTTCTCTCTAGAATATATCCATTAAGGGTATAGAGTCAGGGTACTATGGCCCAAGTTACTTGAATGTTTTTTTTTCCCACATGGTTTTATATAGAGTTAGCTGTTGATTTCATTTTATTTTCGAAACATGTAAAATATTTAAATGATTGAAAAACAAAAAGTATATTAAAAGGCATATACGTGGAGAAATCTCATCCTTAACACCTTCCACTGCATTCCCACCACCTCCTGCAGATAACTGCTTTCATTAAGTTCTATTTCCGCTTCCTGACATTGTTGTTGCTGTTTTAAAATAGCATTGATCCAGCTGCAGAGGAAAAGGGGATTTTAGCTAAAGAAACCAGGTGAATCTCCCTTATGGTCTGGATTAAAAGAGGATAGTACAAAATGGCAGATAAAATACTAGTTGGAAATGGGAGTGGGGAGACTGGGGGGGCATACAAGACAGAAGCCATGGAAGCAGGGAGTCCTTCAGGCTAGAGAGTCTCAGATAGATGACCCTAAAGACAATTGCCTGGGGGCTAATCTTGTAAGAAGTGAGTACTTTCTGAATCAGGGATACCTCCCCTCAAAGTGATGGAAGCAGGTGATTTCATGAGCCCTGCCCTCAGGAATAAAAGCAAAGAGGATTGGAAGCATGAACCAAGGATTATGACTTCACTCGGGCTCTTAGGGAGAGAGGTGACAGGGGACAAAAGCAGGACAGCTGTCAACAAGAGAAACAGCAGGCTGGGTCCCAAAAGAGCTGACCTGGGATTCAGAAGCGGCTATGGAGGTTAGGTTTGTGTAAAATGACCCCCCCCCCCCCACCTCTCCGGGTCTCCTATATGACGTGGGGCAAGGGCTGAATCCAGCAGTGTGTCCCTGTTTGTAAGAACAAAGGTGGAGGGGTCCAGTGTGTTGAATGAGCCATGGGTTTTGAACACTAAGAGGAATCCTATTTATCTCTGTTGAGCATATGCAAAGATTAAGGCAAACATTGCTTAGAGAAAAATGACCTGCTGTTCAGGGCTGAAGTCACCCTGAGGGCAGTGCTTGCCTAATGACTATTTTACCTCCTGCTTCTCCAGTGAGGAAAATGGTCTTCCACTTGGAAAGGGTAGGGTAAACATTGCAAGGAGGAGATTGAAATCAAGGACAGGTGAGGAAGCAGGAAAATCAGCCCAAGCAGCTGTAATGAACTTGGAGCCCTAAACCTAATGAATTACATCCTGCAGTCCTGGAGGGATTTGACATGTGATTTCAGAGCTGCTGTCATTAATCTTTGATAAATTATAGAGGAGGGGATTTGTGCTCAGAGACAAGAGATGGGCACATGTGCACTTGACATTCAAAAAAGGGAAAAGAGTATGTTCTGGAAGTTACAGTGAAGTGTGCTGGGCTGTTCTCACCAGTATGGTTACGGGAAGGTGTGTGCATCTTCAGGAAAGTTGGTTTTGAGTCCCAGCTCCAATCCTGGACTAGGATGGGACCAAGGCAGAAATTTGGAGGTTAGCTTCTCATTTTCAGGACCTGGGTTGCCCACAAAGGGTCAAATCAGGGAGAAGAAGGACAGTTTGGGGATGTTCTCATGGCCCCTTGGATAGTGATACCTGATTTACCACGGTGCACCTCCAGCAGCCATGTCTGTCTGTCTCAGATTGGTTTTCCCAGAAGCAGACCCTGAGATGAGGGAGTGGGTAGAGGTATTAGAAAGGGGTGTGGGGAAGTGGGACAAGGGGAGAAGGCCTACGGTTAAGTAACTTGAATTTAAATTAAAAAAAAAAAGTGAAGGCCTGGGGTAACTTTGGGTCAGCCCCACAGGGGAATTCAATAAATAATACAGGTATCACTTCCTTGTCTTGATCCTAAAGGGGACTGAAGTTTCTTTACTCCAATATTGTCACCGATTGTTTACGGGATGCCCTAGGGGGATGTGAATCTCCAGGGACGTGGTAGCCTACAATAGCTCTCTGACAAAGAGACTCTGGTGCTGGCTGACTCAGGAGGGTGCCTACTAGGAGCTGGTCGGGGCTCAGAGGGTATGCGGATGGGTGTTGACTGCCTTCACACACTGCCCAGACCCACAGCCCTGGCCCAGCTAACCAAGCCTGGGGACAGCACCCTGTCTAAGGTTAGCCAATCAGATTCCCTCTCCTGAGAGCCTGGAGCAGGGCCCAAGATCTGCAGGTGGAGTCTGGGCTTTGTGCGGCAGCCGTGCTCCTCCATTTGGGCTCCAGGGACATTTGTCATGGAGTCTGACTTCTCCGGATCCTTTGAATACCGTTCTAAAACTCGCTGGAGGTCTTGATGTATGGGAGCTGCTGGCCTGAGGCAGGACCAGAGAGCTAAAAATTTGAGCATCCTTTGTAGCTGGGACCGGGCATGGGACTCAGGCGGCACCAGTTGGGAGAACCTATATGGTACTTCTGTTTGGGAGCAAACACAAAACTCTGCATGGTGTCTGTATTTTACTGGTGCTGCTGACAGCCCAGGCTTCTCATTTTGGAGATATTATGTCAAATTCCTGACATAGAGGTGGGAGCAGCACAGTTTCAGAAGGGTGGAGTTCCTGGTATCCAGTGCCAAGCTATTTCTTTTTTAGGGGGGATGCATTAAATGTGACAGACTGAGGAATGTCGTGGGCATTGGCTCCTAGGAGTCCAGAGAGGCATTTGACCAAGTGTCCTGGCCATCCCAGTGGACAGAGGGTGGAAAAATGAGGAACGAATCACTAGTTCAATCACAGCAAAGGGAAAAGGTGGCTAATATGTCAATACTGGCTGGAAAGAGGTCTCTAGTGACATACCACAGGGATCTCTGTTAGTCCCGTCCATTCGACATTGTTATCAATACCTTGGATAAGGACACTACAGGTAACACAAAGCTAAGAGAACTGGAAGAAGCATCAGGTCCCAGAATAAGTTTTCAAGATGATCTTGATATCCTAGAAAACTAGGAATGAAAATAAAACTTAATCGAATATGCATTAGTTCTATACTGAGTTAAGACCAAAAAAAAAAAAAAAAAAGGCAATTGCATAATGATACTTGAAAATGGTGGGTGGAGAAAAAAACTTCAGAGGGAGAAGGAGGAAGTATTCCTCTTTACATATTTACACCCCACTTATTCCACAAAGGATCTTAGGGAACTTGCAAAACTACACGAAGTAGAAAAGAGCTAAAACATAGTTGAGAGAATTGCAGTAGGAGTTAAAAGTAGCAAAATAGTAAAAGCACAGTTCAGACCGATCCCCAGATGTGCACATCACCCCATCCTGTAGATGTGACAAGTCATGCGCCGAGCTCCCTTGTGGCTGAGGCAAAGAGGGAAAACTTGATTTGTTCGAGATTTTCTAGCACACATAAAAGACAAACAAACCATTTATTCAGTAGAAGCACTGCTTTTTCTCTATAGTCAGACCTGAGAGAAAGATCTCTTCTGGGTCCTTATAAAAAGAGCACCTTGTGAAGCAGGGGATGGAGTCCTCAAAAGGCAGGCTATCAAAGCGAATTCAGTGAAAGCAATTCTCCATGAAACCAGGAAAATGTCTCAGCAACAGACCTAGAATGGTGTCTACCTCTCTAACTCAGTGTTTCTGAACTCGTCCTCATTATCGCTTCCCAGGGAGGTTGCGGGGGGGGGGGGGGGGGGGGGGGGGGGAGGGGGGGAAGGCGCAATCTCACTTCATCTCATTTCATTTCTCCCTCCCCTACATAAATTAAATGCTAAGTAGTAACATTTACTGGGTAGAGTTGAACTTAGGATCATAAAGCTTTGAAATATCTAAGGTTTTTTTGCTACCCTCCCTAACACCCGATTTCCACCCTCTTGGGCCCCTTCTGACCCTGAGAATGCACGTTCTACTAGGGTGGAGGACTACTTGTCCTTCACAATCCTTCTCAACACTCAACTTGCTCAAGGTGCACGCTCTCTAGAAAGTTTCTGGATTTGGTGCACTGCCCCTCCTGGTGTAGGTTTTGTTGTTGTTGTTTAACCAATTTGACTCACTGTTGCACAACTGGGAAGTGGCCTTATTTTTCTCCATCTCTCGTTTTCAAGCTCTCTGCTGGAGTTCTCTTCCTCACCCTTTGACACTGTCTCAGGCAGAGCCTCTGTAGCTTTGGGCCACCATCAGGTATAATAACTAGCCTTATTTTGGCTGCTTCAGCTCTCCTTCAGGCTTCAAAAGGTCGAGCTCAGGCTAAATCAAAACTTCAATCTCACACCAAACCCCAGGCTTCTCCCCGCCCCGTGCCTCCCCTCCTGCCTGAGCTAGGGACCTGCCTATGGGAGGGGACATTGTCTGCTTTTTACCACTTTCTCTCCCATCTCGCCTGTCCTTCTGGGCCTCCCTTTTGTGTGGAGCACTCCCCTGGAGGAGGGGCACATTCTGCAGAGGACTTGCTGCTCGGTTGTCACACCCAATGATGAGAGGGAAGCCACCCCCATGTCCTCTCTGTTCCTCTGCCACTGCTGGCCTCTCCAAACAGCTTCCTACACTCCTTTATAGTTCCCTGGGAAAGAAGCAGGCCTTAGCCTCCCTGTTCCAGAGCCTGGGAGCAAGGACAAGGATGCTCCTCAAGCTTCTGTCCAGTGGGAACAGCATGTTGGCCTGCTGGTTTCTCTGGTTCAACCATTGTCCAGCTGGGCATTGAGCTCACTCTCCCCTTTTGAAGGCCTGCCACCCTCCAGGTGCCTCCCCTAGAGCCCTGTGCTTTGCTTGAGGACCGGAAGAAGCGTCTCCCTCCCTTCCTTCATGGCAAAGGGAGGGCTGGGGAAATATCCCAGCCTTTTTCACTAGACTAACAACTCTCTACTCCTAGCAATGCCCCTACTTCGGGGTACCTGGGTGGCTCAGTTGGTTGAGCATCCAACTCTTGATTTTGGCTCAGGTCGTGATCTCATGGTTCTTGAGTTCGAGCCCCACATCAGGCTCTGTGCTGTGAGTGCAGAGCCTACTTGGGATTCTCTCTCTCTCCTTCTCTCTCTGTTCCTCCCCCACTTGTGCTCATGCTCTCTCTCTCTCAAAAATAAATAAATAAGCTTAAAAAAAAGAAATGCCCCTACTTCAATGGATGCTCTCTGAACTTCTCATGTTCTCTTGTGGTGCTGGAGGTGGGATGGCAGGCCTGGATCATTCACCTTTGAATAAATCCTGCAGGTATGTTCTGATGCCTTCCTCTTTAGAGTGTGGGGGACACTTTTGCTACTGTCCTCCCCTTTGGAGGCAGTGGCAGAAATTCTGAGACTGGAAAAGTCCCATCCAATACCCCGCTGAGTGTTCAAACTTCCTCGTTGGCCAGGACCCCTTCCTAGGACCTGCTTGCCAAGCTTGTTTAACCTCTAGCTCGGGGCAACCCCTTCCAGTGGTCACAGGCTGTGGCCACAGCCCCTCCTGGCTCAGCGATTGCTCCAGACCCTGCCTTTCCACAATTTCCCAGAAAGTATCTCTCCTCACTTCCTCTCTTCCTTTCATAGCACCTCCCCCATTTTGCTGTGCACTCCAAGGGTGTTCCTTTTGTTAGGAACACAACAGGGGAGAATTCAGAGGCTTACTTCTCCTGCACCCCCCTGAGGTTGGCCCAGCAGCTCAGTTGACCTCTTCTGATTGGGATGATGAGTGAGGAGGAGAATGGGAAGGAGCTGAATCTGGGGCTCATGAAGGAGAAGTGGGGAGAAAGGAGGTGGGGAAGCAGGTGGGGGGGAAGAGGTGTGGGCTGGAACTTGGAGGAAGGAGAGACATTGTCTGTGCTTGTTTTTAGGTTCTGTGGTTTTATTTATTTATTTATTTATTTATTTATTTATTAATGTTTATTATTTATTTTTGAGACAGAGAGAGACAGAGCATGAATGGGGGAGGGGCAGAGAGAGAGGGAGACACAGAATCGGAAGCAGGCTCCAGGCTCTGAGCCATCAGCCCAGAGTCCGACGCGGGGCTCGAACTCACGAACCGTGAGATCGTGACCTGAGCTGAAGTCGGATGCTCAACTGACTGAGCCACCCAGGCGCCCCTATTTATTTATTTTTGAGAGAGAGAGAGAGAGAGAGAGAGAGAGAAGGGTGAAGGGCAGAGAGAGGTGGACAGAATCCCAATCAAGCTCCACACCACCAGCATAGAGCTTGACGTGGGGCTCGATCCCACGAACCGTGAGATCATGACCTGAGCCAAAATGAAGAGTCAGATGCTCAGCAGACTGAGCCACCCAGGTGCCCTGAGACTCTGTGGCTTCTGAACCACACCGGCCAGCAGAGCCTCCGAGCTTCCAGCCCCCATTTCCCAGAAAAGGGAATCCACAGGGCGACATGTCTGAATTCTGAGTGGGCCACCTAGAGAGAGTAATGACTTTTCTCTAGTGGTGAGCCCATGGCCAGGTAGTGAGAAAGGTTGGGTGAGGACAGCTCCAGCCACGTTTTAGTTTCATGAGAGGTCCATTAATTCGTCCGATAGGCTTTGCTTCGTGGTGCCCACAGCGTTTTGTTTCTCACCCTTGTTGCGTGTCCGCTGAGGTCCAGTTGTAGCTCTGCTCCATGTTTTCTTCTCTGGGGGACCGCAGCTATGGGACAAGGCACTAAAACGTTCCCGGTCTTCATGACAGCAGGGGGAAGGAAAGCCAGAAAACCACTACTAGCTCTTAAAACTTATGCCTGAAAGCGACGTGGGTGACTTCCGCTCACATTTCATGGGCCAAATCGAGTCATATGGCAATGGCCACATGGACGCCAGGATGGCAGTGTGTAATGCTGGATCCTGGGGACAGTGCTACAGTCTTTCATGGGAGGCTAAGATACAGCCATTGCATGCTGTCTGAAGTCTGACAAACAAGACCGTCAGAGGAGTTGTGAAGGAAGCTGCCACGTGGGGAATTGCATTGTTCCCCGAAAGATGACTTCATCTTGTTCGATCCTCCATCTTATGAAATTCTTTGGCTGTCCAGCAAGTATCGATAAGGGAAGCTGTCCAAGCACATGGCTATGAGCCACATCACCGCATAAGTCCCTGACACACACCTACCGGCTGGCTGAGGTTTTTTTCCCCCAATTTCCGTCTCCCTGATGCCCCATCCTCCCCCTGTCCCCCCCACAACGTTTATTTTTCACCCACTTCATTCCTTCTTTGAGCTCCAAAATCCGGATGACAGTGACTCCTCTGTGGTCACCGAAGATTTTCAAACTCCTCTCTCAAGAGGCTGGTCATTTCCACGCAGGGCACTTTCTTACAATTTGTCCAGCGGAGCCATGGGGTCTTAGGAGGCCTTTCTGTCTGAGGAGCTGATTTTCTACCATAAATGTGATTCGCTGAGAGAGGTTGGCATGCTTTTTTCTTTTTGTGATTCGGAAGAATTTTAATATTTTATTAAATCATCTGGCTAGAAAAGAAATGACTAAAAACCATTGCTATGAAAGCACCTTAATAAAATAAATACCCGGGACCTATTTTTTTTCCCATCACCCCTTCCGTTTATGAGCTCAGCTGATGTTCACCCTTGATTCACGCCCAGGTTGGATCCTAAAGTGTCTGTCCTGCTCCTGTGGGGTCTGGTGCTCTCTCTGTCTCTGAGGCCCCTCACACAGCGATGAGACACCTTTCCTGGAAGGAGGTTTCATTCTGCCTCCAGGGATGTTTCTGGGCCACAGCCATAGGCAGCCCATTCCCCCTCCGGGTGGGGAGAGCTCATGAAAGAGGCAGCCTCATTTCATGTTTTTCTGCCTCCTTATCAACTGGGACAGTTTGTTTTCTCCCTCTGACTCAGGGATTCAGAATTTCAGGACTGGAAAGGGACTTCCCTGCTGTTTCCTTCAAGTGACAAAAATGCAAAGCTAGAGTGTGGCTGCCTATAGTGAGCCTTGTTACATTTCAGCGCTGAGGAATATTTAGAATTGTCTTTTCCAATCAGACATTTTCCTAGCCAGTTTATTTACTTGATTTGGATTTTGAGGAGGCTCATTTCCTACCATGCCTTGTTTTGTTTCTTTACTGGCCTTAGCCGGGTCTTTTGTGAGTTGGTAATTTGCTCTCTGGTCTCTTAGCAACCAGGAACTTTTCCAGCTCACCCAGGAATCAGACCTTGGAGTTGCAAAGTTTATGACAGAACCTGCTGAAGGACAGCACCTCTCCCAGAGCCAATAATTTTAAACCAATGTTTGAACAAGGAAATCAACCGGGGTTTCAGAACATGTACATTCATAAAGGCAACAGCTAACAAAACACACATCTGACTCTCCAGAATGGTTCGATTGTCTCCTGGTCCAGTCCCAGCTGGCTGAGTTCTCCCTCTTTCTTTGTGGCCCTCTACAGCACAAGGCACTTCCCCTTCCTCGCTCTTGGGCTGATGTGAAGCAGGTGGAGCCTGCCTGGAGAGAAAACCCCAGTACCCTGCCTAGAGGAGGAGGATGAGGAGGTCCTGAGTCTGCTCTTGTTATCCAGGGTGAGGCAAGCAGCTGGCCACATGGTCTCTGCCAGTCTCATTCCGGAAACATGCATTATTCCACACACATTTTTGTGCCCACTATGTGCTGAAAACCGCCCTAGGGAAATGCATGGAACATAGCCCTGTAAAGCTCACAGTCTAGCGAAGACAGACATAAATCAATCAGTTGCTATCCGGTGTGATAAGCCTGACATCTATGATACACACAAAAGAGGGGGAGAGGAGAGAGAACTCAGCCTGGGGAGTGCAGTGGGAGCCCATGCGAATGACTGCACTGGAGGCAGAATGGGGGCTCAGGCTGGTAATTGAGGGAGGAAGCAGGGAATACCTCTCTCCACCTTCAGTATTCTGAATCACATACTTCCGGCAGGGAGCCCCAAGTTCAGGTATTAGCTAGTGTGAGAGTTTACTAATTATTGGGGTTATCTATGGCTAAAAATCACCCCAAAACTTAGGGATATAAACCAGTCACTCTTTTATTGTGCTTTTGTATTCTGTGGGTCAGGAGTGAGAAAAGGACATAGGGGATGGCTCTTCTTTGCTCCTTGGTGTCTGGAGACTGGGACACCAGGGGAGGACTTGGATGGCGGGGGGGGGGGCACTTTCGACTGCGGCATGTTGGGGGCCATTTCCAGTATAGTTTCTACACTTGGGTCTGGCAGCTGGTCTGGGTTGGCTGATGTAGGGACTTGGCCAAGACCAGCATCTAGATTGTCTCCATGTGCCCTCTCCAACATGGAGGTTTCAGGATCATGGGACTTCTTACATGGAGGCTCAAGGCTCTGAGAGCAAGTATTCCCTGAAGGCAGAGCGGGAGCTGCATGGCCTTTTGGCCCTGGTCTTGGCAGTCAAATAGCATTACTTCCATGTGGAAGCCAAGGCCAACCAGATGCAGGCAGGGGACATAGACTCACCTCTCACTGGAAGGAGGGTCAAAATATTTTCAAGTGTGCTTAAGGCACACCACACAAGGAGCTGGAGCTAGTCTGGAGGTTTAGTCTGACTCTGACCCTTCCTTTGCTGTGTGACTTTGGGTTAGCTACTTCATCTCTCTGGGATCCAGTCTCTTTGTCTACACAATGAGGGGTTCACCTGGTTAATCTAAAATTACAAGGAGCAGTTATTACCCATTGATCGCCAAATTTTGACAATAGGAATGGATCACCAGTTGAATCATGTGGCTCACTGAGTAGGTATGATTTTTAGAATTAACCGCTGGAATGGATTTGAGGAACCACGGTCTAGCTCCCTTGTTCTACAGAGGAGAAAACTAAGGTCTAGAGAATGTAAAGGTTCAGGAGTAAGTTAATGATGGACATTAACTAAAGAATAGAACCTGGGTCCCTGAACCAATCACCCTGTGTGTTTTCTACACACCTTATTGCACTTGGAATTACGTATGGGATTTCATTCGAACATCCGCCTTCAGGAAGACATCTCTTAATAAACTTAAGGATATCTGTAAGTGGCCATATGGAAATTTTCCACCGGGTCCAACCTGAGAAGCTGTTAATTGGGCAGATCTGTGCTCACTGGCTGACCCCTCTGGGGGCCTTGCCAGGTCAGAGCAGAATGACAATGGACCTGGGAGGGGGGCTGAGAAGGGGTGAGTTTACTTCCCGTTTGGGTCTTAATTTTTTTCATACTAGCCATATTCGGGGCTCCTGTGCATATATAATAGGGTGATTGAGTTAAATGATAAATGACAAGAGAGGCCACAGGAGGTGGGAAAGCAAAGCACTAGAGAAGGATTTCAGCTTAAATTGCAAAGGACCTTGAGCTGCTGAGGGAAAGACGGGAGGGCAGGAGGGCCCCGTGGTAACAGGAACAGAACAAGAACTGGTGAAAAGAGCCATGTGGCTTGTTACAGCCCCAGGAAGGGGAGTGGGGTGGGGGAGAGAGAGGGAGAGAGGGAGAGAGGGAGAGAGGGAGAGACTCAGTGTGGAAATATAAACAGGGGCTCCTGCGTGGCTCAGTCAGTTGAGTGTCCAACTCTTGACTTCTGCTCAGGTCATGATCCCAGGGCTGTGGGATTAAACCCTGTGTGAGCATGGAACCTGCTTGAAATTGTCCCTCTCTCTCTCTCTGTCTCTCCCTCTGTCCTTCCCCCTCTCTGTAATTAAAAAAAAAAAAAAGAAATATAAACAAGATGTGAGGTATTTAAAAAGTGGGGGATCCTAAAGTCACATTTAGTGTTGGGAGGGAGTAAAGCAAAAAAAGTAGATAGTAGGTTATGGAACATTGTATCTTCATGATAAATGGGCTTTTCCAGAGGAGGCTCCATCAGAAACATGGCCTTCAACAAAGTTAGCCCGGCAGGGCTGTTTTTGTCATGTTGTTTGGGCACTGATTGGGAACAAGGCTCATCTGTGCTCGGCCACCAGTCGGGATGCTGGGGGTTTGGAGAAACAAAACAATAAGGAGGAAAATCACTGCGCTTTCTGTCAGGAACCTGGCTCCCCACCCCATCCATACCCTCCCCAATCCCTCACCTCCTGCTATTGTGCAGCTAGGTCCGTCACCCTCGCCCTTCTGACCCATCCCATCCTCATCCCAATTCAACACAACTTGTCATGACTGTCATCCACCTGCCCATTCTCATCTCTGCCTGCATTTTTACCCCCTTGTATTTCATTTACAGATCCCTTTCTTTGGTGCTACGACAGCCTAAGCCTCCATAGGATTAAATGCCCAAGACACTAGACCTTAGGGGTGTGGGAATTTGACACCCCTAAAGCAGGGCATTTTGATCTCTCTCTTTTCGTGATTATGCAGACAATGATATTTGCACAGTGCACTGGGATCGAGGACTCCAGCCCAGCCCAACCCAGGGGCGGAGGTGCGTAGGCAAAAGCTGAGATCCGTTCTCACTACATGGTTTTGGAGGCTCCACAAAGGACTGTAGGATTCTGCACACTCCCATCACAATGCACTGTCCCTGTAGACTTGTATGTTGCCTGTTTGCCCTTTGGCTGACTCACCAGACGATATCAGTTCCAGGGACATGAAGGCCTCATCCCCCTTCTGGTATCTAAGGCAGCAGCAAAATGGAAGAGCTGGGTGGTGATGCAGTCACAGCTGGATTGGCTGGTTTGCCTCAGTCAGGAAAAAAGCAGCAATGGTGTTCAAATGTATTCCGAGGGAAACTATCACATATGTAATGTATACATGTATATACATATGGGCCCTACACCCAACCTATTGAATCAAAATTCCAAGCAGCGGGACCTGTCAATTGGGATTAAAAATCACCTTCAAGTGATTCTAATGTGCAGTCGGGGTCACACATGCTGGCTCGAATCAAAATGGAATCTCCCTAGAGGTGGACATATCACTGCCTAACACTTCAATAATGTCAGTGTTCTCTGAACAGGAAACAGCGGGAAAGGCCGGCCCACGGTGGTCGCCACCAGGAGTATCACAGTATTCAGAGCAGAAAAGGAAGGAGCCCGAGGGGAGTGGGGCTGGGGGATGACAGGAGGAGCACCTGTGAAGGCCTTTGCAGGTGGAAGTGGCCATCTTTGGAGACTGATGGGATGTGGAAAGAGAGGGCGAGTGAGGAGATGATGTCGGATGGGGTTTCCAGAGAGCCCTGGGGAGAATAGGGAACCCGGAGGGGTGGCCTCTGTGAGGATGTGACAGTTCCGGTCGGACGTGTGGAGCTGGAGATGCCCATGGGACAGATCTTGTGGGACAGACGTACAGGCAGGTGAGTGGGATGGAGGCTAGAGACACATGGCTGAGAAGCGATGGCTGAAGATGGCCACATGCAGCAGGGGTCTCTCTCCTGGGAGTATCCCACCCACCCCTAGAGTCATCCCTGACCTGGGCCCATTCAGTAGAACCCCGCCCAGACCTCCTGCCTCCAGTCTCTCATGTCCAATAATCCATTTCCCACACAACCTTCTGAATGATCTTCCTAACACAGAACTGTGATCTTTGGACTCATAAAGCTCTTTTCCAGACTCCTGCTACCTGAGCAAAGAGGTTCTCAGCCTTGGCCACACATTAGATAACTTGTAGCAGTGCTTAACGAACTCTGGGCTCTGGGCCACCCTGACACCACCTCCTCTGACTTTCTGATTTAACTGCTCTGGGATTGCTCCTGGGCATTGTTATTTTTACTACATTTTTTTAAAAAATAAATGTTTATTTTTGCAAGCGAGAGAGAGAGAGAGAGGTGGACAGAGGATCTGAAATGGGGTCTGCGCTGACAGCACAGAGCCCGATGTGGAGCTTGAACTTTATGATCTGTGAGATCATGGCCTGAGGCGAAGTTGGATGTTTAACCGACTGAGCCACCCAGGCGCCCCAGTACTTTAAAAAAAATATTTACTCATTTTGATAGAGAGAAAGCATGAGTGGGGATGGGGCAGAGAGAGAGGGGGGGGAGACAGAGGATCCAAAGTGGGCTCTGACCTGACAGCAGGAAGCCCCATGTGGGGCTCGAACTCACAAACTGTGAGATCATGACCTGAGCTGGTCGGATGCTCAACCGACTGAGCCACCCAGGTGCCCCTGGGCATTGTTATTTTTAAAATGCTCTTCTGAAGATTCCAATGTGTGGCCAGCATTGAGACTACTGACCCTCAGGATAAAGTCCAAACTCCTGGGCATGGTGTCCAGGACTCTCCCAACAACCTTCTGCTTATCTCACCTGATTGATCTCCCTTTGCTTATTCCTTGAGCTCAAGCCCTCCTGTCCCCTCCCATTCCCTGAACACACCATGCACTTTCATGCTTCTATGACTTCACACCTGCTCTTCCTCTGCTCAGAAAGCCCTTTCTGCTTGTTGGCTACACGCACATCTTTATTCCAGGCTCACTCAGCCTAAGCATCATCTCCATCTGGAGGACTTCCTCGGCCTTCCAAGGTAGTGACTGCTTTTTCTCCAGTGCCCCCACCTGGTCCTGTTCATCCATTTCAGTGCCCAAGACTAACGGCACAGATGTTTTTCATCTTTTCGCTGAACTTCGCTCACCCACTTACCGTGGGACTTCGGGCACTTTGCTTTAGACTTGCTGGTCACCACCTTAGCTATAAAAGAGATAATGAGGCCTACTGCGTGAGTTTCTTATGAGGAGTAAATGAAACGATTTGTGTCCAGTGTAGGGCGTGTGTACAGGGCCTGGTACAGAGCAAGCCCTCTACCTCTGGACCAGTGCTGCCCAACAGAAATGTAACAAGCACAAAAGTGAGCCACATATACACATTAGCAAGGTAAAAAGAATTGAAATCAATCTCAGTAGTATATTTTATCTCAACTCAATATACCCAAATATTACCTCTGAACATTTCATCAATATAAAAATTATTAATGAGCCAGATTTTCATATAAGTCTTTGAAACCGTTTATTTTTATATTATAAGTCTTCCAAAAGCTGTTATTTTACAGTACTAACACATCTCATTTCAGACTAGCCATGTTTCACGTGCTCAATAGTCGTACGTGGCCTGCAGCTACTATCCTGGACAGTGCGGTGCCAGATTCAGGAAATTTCTGTGAATTTCGCGAGGATACGCACAGTATCTGATTTTCCTCTGCGTCACTCAATGCTTCTCACAGGGTCGTGTTTAATACATGTCTATGAGATATTATTGAGCTAAGTCAGGTAGTTACAGTCATATCATTGGGCAGCTTGCCAAGGACAATAATTGATAAAAAAAAATCACAAGCTATCATGACAGGCTGGGGAAACCAGCCAGTGACTGAAAGTGAGGCAGAGCCGGAGTGGAGGAGCGTGGGCCATCTCTGCCGCAGGTCTGAGGTTAAAAACCCAGAAGGGGAAAGGTCTAGTTGTTGGTCTTGATGCTATGGCCACTGATGCTTGGGTTCCTTTCAAATTGGTCTCATGCTAAATGACAGACAACCAGCCTTACCCAATGACAGAATGGGTGGCCTTTTTTTTTGGTGTGGGATCTTGGGACCACGACAGGAAAATCACTTGACTCCAGAAACCTCCCTGACTAGGCTGAGTTCCAGGGAATGGTTATTGACACAGACTTGTGTTTGAGGTCTGAGTTCCACCATCAATGAGTTGTGTGATCATGGACTACTTACTTCACCTGAGTTTTAGTTTCTGCCATCTGTGAAATGCAGAGGGTAATAGTAACATCTGTACCATAGAGTTGCCTTGCCAAGACCATGTGCTTCTGACACGGCTTCTGATTATCCTCACCTCCTGGTATTCACTCCCTGGGTATCCCCTCCCTTTGGGTGTATGTGGGTCTTGGTGGCTTGTTTCTAACCAGCAGAGTATGGCAAAGTGTTGGAATGGCACCTCCATGAGTAGATTCCAAAGGCTCTGACTTCCATCTTGCTAGCACCCTACTTGCGGGTACTCTCTGCTCTCTGAGGAAGCAAGCTGCCATGTTACGAGATGCTCCATGGGGAGGTGCAGATGGAAAGGGATAGTGGAGGCCTTGAGCCATAAGCTGGAAAGAGCTCCATGAGGAATGGACTCCAACAGCTCAAGGGGAAGTAAGTTTCCACAACCACGTGAGTGAGCTTGGAAATGGAACCTTCCTGTTGAGCTTTGAGATAAGACTGAAGTCTCCTGGGAGCCAGAGGACCCAGCTAAATTGTGCCTGGAGCCACAGAAACTGCCAGGCAATACATGTGGATTGTTTTAAGTTGCTAAGTCTTGGGGTAATTTGTTACACAGTAATAGATAACTAATGCATGCATGAAGCAGTCTGACATAGCATCTAGAACATAGAAGGTACTCATATCACTTTAAATATCACTCTTAATATTGGTAGTAGAGAAGTTGCCTCTCAGTAAGGGGGTTTGTCCCCTACCACAGAAATTCTAAGTTAGGCAGCCTATCCACAGCTTTAATGAACAGCCAGGATGAAATTAGACTTGCTTATGTGGAGTCATAATTGTATTTTTAAAATTACATTCATTCCTTCGCCCTGGGGTCGGCATGTGCCCGCCTGCCCCAGGCTTGGCTCCCACCCCATCCCATCACATGCCACTTCCCCCCACATCATCATATCACACCGTGAGGACAAAAACCACACCCTTTCCTGGGATGGAGGGCCACAGCCAACCTGGAGGCTGAACCCGGCTACGGGCCCGAGAATAAGATACCATCAGCCCACAGGTCTAAGGAGTGTTTCACTTTTTCCCCTTTTTTTCATAACTTGGTTGTCCTAGGAAAGAAAAACTAGTAAGAAGAGTCCATGCATAATGGAGTTAAGCACCTGCGATTGTGATACCCAATCAATCGTGAAATGTAATCGATCACAACATGCCTTGTCCGGGAAACAAATGTTTAACTAAAGGGGGGGGGGGTTGGTCTGTGCATCGTCCAGAGGAAAAGGACTTCAAGGAGCAGTGATTTGTCAGTGTTTTGCCTGCGCTGTCCAGAGCAAGGGGGCGCATGCGGCTGACAGAAACATCCGCTCTGCTTGACAGGCAGGCCCGAGAGAAGCCAGAGCATCAGGCAATCATAACTCACCGACACGGGTCATTAAGATCATCCCGCCATTCTCTGGCAGAGTCCTTGCTTACTACGCAGTCTGGGGATGGGAATCATTCATTTCCCACGCACGTTGGCTGCCCACCAATGGACGTGAGGTTCTGGTTTTCTCGGAAGTTATAGCTCTCTCTGGAACTAATGAGATGATATTCTGGCCTGTTCATCAGTCTCTTGAGAGTTTACACAGCCTGTGTGAGTCCCTGACCTCTCAGGCACCGACTAAAGAGAGCTGCTTCCTCTCAAAGTGGAGAACAAGTCCCTGGGACCTGGCGACCTCCTGTCCTTCTCTCTTCCTGCTTTCTCTCCCCCACCTTCTCCTCCCTTGTATCCTTTCTTTTTCTCTTTTCTCCTTCTGCCTCATCCAACTCCACTCTGTCTCTGTCTCTGTCTCTATCTCAGTCTCTCTCCATGTTTCTGGTGTGAATCACAGCATCGCATGTTTGGTTGAGCTAAGGGATTCTGAATCCTACAGGGCTTGAGTCCTGGTTCTGTCATTGAGTAGCTGTGGGCTCTTGGGCAAGTTACTTGAAATTCTTGGCGACTCATTTGTAAAATGGGAATAGCAGCACTTGCCTCTTAAGGCCGATATCAGCATGAAACAAATCAAAGTAGCACCTGGCACTGGTTAGTACTTACTCAGTGTAAGCTAAGTGACTAATCCTGAGCACTGGTCATGTGCCAGGTCTGTGCTGGGGGCTGGTCATAGATGATTGAGAGACACAGACCTGCCTCCAGGTCACTTACAGGAAGAATGGGAGTCAGGGACATGAACAGGTCATTTCAAAGCATGCCCCTACCAGCTGGTGGCTCACTATGAGGGCTGGTGTCCTCAGATGACATTTGAGCCTCATTGCTTTCTATTTTTTCACTGCCACAGGGGTCACTGCCCAGAGCCAGGAGGGTGCAACATGTGGGTCCAGGAGCCTTACCTGGGAGTGGTCTGGGGGAGGAGCAAAGCCTACAAGGAGAGGCCCAGAGGGCATGGGGGTCGAAGTTTGCGTCTGTTGCAGCCTTCCAGACATGCCTCTTCTGGGCTGTTTGGAGCTGGCCCTCACATTCTGTATGGGTCATTTGATGAGAGGCTCAGTGATAAGGTCTTCCTCTTGGCTTATGACTGCTGCAGCCCTGGTGGGCCTGCAAGCAGACAGGTAGGTATGTAGGTGAGGATGTGAGAGCAACACGATCCTGATGAATCTGTGTGATGCCGGCACTGACAGTGGTCTGGTGCCCAAGGTTGGCAATGCCCAGGGAGACCTGACGTCATTACTAAGAAGGAATGAAGAGATCCGACTGTCTCCTTAGAGGTACAGGAAGAGAGCCACAAATGCCACCACTATTCCTCCCTAGAGGCTTTCGTCCCATTCCCCAGAATGTCCCACTCAGGGCTTTGCTACTGGAATCTACTCTCCGAAGACCACGGTCACATTCTACTTTTCTGTTTTGTCAAACGCATGGGCTCTGTGTCTTTGCTAATAGGGGTTGCACTTGTAAGCAATTTAAAAAATTAAAGTAGTTTCTTTCTGGAACAAGTGATCTGTTGACACGCATAAAAGTCAAAAGATACTGAAGGATAAGCAAACAGTGTCTCCCCCCCTTCCTCTCCCCAACCACCTGGTTCCTCTTCCCCAAGGCAATTAGTGCTAGCAGTTTCTTGTGAGGCTGTCAGATCTCTAGACAAAAGAGACCAGGATTTACATGATTTCTATCAATTCAACACTTCTTTGTTGAGCACCAACGAGGTGCCAGGTGCCTGAGAAAACCAACAGGGAATGGTCTCAGCTATCCGAGATCCCACGATGCAGCAGGGGACCAGCCAGATTGGCCAACAGTTATGAGCTGATTCTATTAAAGGAGAACCAGAGATATGTGCGAGGTGCAGAGGTAGCATTAAGGGGCAGGGAGAGGAAAATAAGCCAATAGTGGAGACTGTGCCTCAGTTTTTTTACCTGCAAACTAGCATTATAAGGGTACCCATGTCATAGGTTACTGAGGATTAACTGGATCAACACATGGAAAGTGCCTAGAACAGTGCCTGACACATGTGAATGTCTGTAACCCACCTTTCCTTTTTGAAAGGAAAGCCTTCTGGGCTTTCCACAAGCCATCAGGAATGGGGTGTTCTAGAATTCACTTCTTCCTTGACGAATGAGTTTTTGATTCTTTTTCTTAACTTTTTCTTAACGTAGAACTGAAGTCTATTTTGGACCATCTGCCAACTTTAAAAAAACAGCTTTATTGAGATATAGTTCATAAAACACAAAATTTACCTTTTAGAGTGTACAACCCAATATCTTTTAGTGGATTCATAGAGTCATGCATGAACACTGCCATCAATTTTAAAACAATTTTCATTACCCTAAAAGGAAACCTCATAACTCTTTGTTGTTACCAATAGTCTCCTCAACCCCTCAGCCCCTGGCAGCCACTAATGTCCTCTTTATCTCTATATACTTTCTTATTTTGGACAATTTAAATAGATTTACACGGAATCATGTGGCCTTTCGTGTCTGGCTTCTTTCATTTAGTGTAATGTTCTCAAGGTTCATCCGTGCTGTATCACGCATCAGAACGTCATTTCTGTCTATGGCTGAATAATAATCCATTGTGTGGATAGACCACATTTTGTTTATCCGTTCATCCGTCAACGGCATTTGGGTGGTTTCTATGTTTTGGCTATTGTGAATAATGCTGCTATAATCATTTGTGTACAAGTTTTCGTTTGAAAACTTTTTTCTAATTCCTTTGGGTATGTACCTGGGTGTGGGATTGCTTAGTCATGTAGTGATTATATATTTAACTTATTAAGGAATCACCAAATTGTTTTCCATGGCAGCCACACCATTTTATGTCTCCACCAGCAGCGCATGAAGGTTCTAATTTCTCACCTTCCTGCTTTTAGAATTTTTTCTCCTAGATTCTCCTTCTGGAATCACCCACTCTGCTGCCTGGGGATTTTTAAAGCTCCTGAAGTCACCCCAGGCCTCAGCCCCAAAGTATCTGGTAGCTGACACGGGCAGAGTTTCTACATTGTGTCTATCTTTAAACTTTAAATGTGAAACCTACAGGCCGTCACACCCATACTCACAACTGGAGAGTGGAGATCTTGGGAACCAGAGAAAGGGAGGTGGGGTCTACACAGTAGCTGTATAAGCTCCCTTTTGACCCCAAGGCAGTGATTGATTGCTTCTTTCTCTGGTTTCTCCACTGAAGGTAGCACAGAGCCTGCTCTAGGTGAGTCCAGTGGGCAGGAGAGGGAAACTAGGGAGCCAAGGACAGGGACAGGCAAGCAGAAGGTCAAGGACCTTGTAATTGTCCAAGGTTAAGCCAAGAAGATTTGGAGGCCTGATGGTATCTGGAGGGGCTATAATCATTTGTGATTATTTCCCTGTGGTTAGCAGCAAGCCAGGAGCCCTGGAGCGAAAAAAGAGGAAGATCAAACCATGGTCCATGCTGAGAGAAGGCATGCAGGCCAGTGTTCACAGTGCACCTCCAGCAGAGGGCATCATAGAGGCCCTGGAGCCCCGCTTGATCTAACACCAAGGTGTGGGCTGCATTGAGGATGCAGAGGTGATTGCAGATGTTGGGAAGGAAGACTCTTACTGCTCCTGGAAGAGGCAGAGATGGGGAGCTGGGGTGCTGGGGACTAGGAAGTGTGACTCTTGGGGAAGATGGTGGCCCCCAAGAGAACCCACACTGCATTCCTGCAACCCTTAGCCAATCAGTCTTCAGGTGTGCTGTGCGGCTATCCAACAAGGCACTTACTGGCAAAGAAGAGGCAAACTTAGTCATTCCCACTGGCCTGGGAAGCCACGAGATAGAGGTTGGTGCTGATTGCAGACCCATGCTGCCTCACCTCTGCACATGATAACTGACATTCACATGTGTCAGGCGCTATTCTAGGCACTTTCCATGTGTTGATCCATTTAATCCTTAGTAACCTATGAAATGGGTACTCTTACAATGCTAGTTTGCAGGTGAGAAAACTGAGACACAGAGTGATTAAGCAACTGCTGCAAAACAAACAAACAAAAAAAACCCAAAAAAAACCCACCTGGTGAACGCCAGAGCAAGGGTTACGATGTAGACAGTCTGGTTTCAGAGCGTGTACTTTTAACCACTAGGACTATATTGTTTGTGTCCCTCTTTCTCTCTTTTTTTAAGTTTGTTTGTTTATTTATTAATTTGTTTGTTTATTTATTTAATTTAGAGAGAGAGAGAGAGAGAGAGAGAGAGAGAGAGAGATGCAGAGAGAGAGAGAGAGAGACAGAGAATCCAAAGTGGGATCCTTGCTGACAGCAGAGAGCCTGATGTGGGGCTGGAACTCACAAACTGTGAGATCATGACCTGGGCCGAAGGCAGATGCTTAACTGACTGAGCCACCCAGGTGCCCCTTGTTTGTGTCTCTTAATCACCGTTGTCCCTTTCTCTTCTCCCCTCCAAGGTCCCAAGGACCCAGAGCCCATTGTTGCCTAGGTTTGGCCGAGATTACTCCTCCTCCAGTGTTTTGGCCAACATCTCCCTCTGCCACCATTCTACAGACCTTAGGTCTGTCTACTGACATAGCTCTTCTGATTCCCTCCATTTCTCCACGTCTAAGGTCACCAGATTAATCAAAAACAAAACAACACACACACACAAAACCAAAAAAGCAAGCAAAGAAGAACCACGAGACTCCAAGCTCCGTATGCCTAGTTACAATTGTGTTTTAGAAAACCAGCAAATAATTTTGTAGTATAAGTATGTCCCAGGGACATATTTATGTTTGGGTTATACTTGTGCTACACAGTTTTTTGTTGTCTCTTTCAAATTGAAATATAACTGGTGGTTCTGTATTTTACCTTTAACCCTCTCCCTGTTTTTTGAGCTTTGTGTTCGGGTCACATGTAGATGAAGAGTTGCTGTTGTGAACACCCTCTCTTCCAGATAGTTCACAAACTGTTCACTTCTTATCTGTCTTATAACGATTCCTGGGGGGGAGTCTGCCATTAGAAGTCTCCATTAAAACATGTACTTATTTAGTCCTATTTCTCTGTTTCTGGATCTGAAGCCACACCCTCACCAATCCCAGAGCAGATGAATGTTTATGAGCCTTTGCTTTCAAGCCACACCACGGATTTTTTGAAATTCTAAATATGTGCTGTCTACTGGTCTCCTCCCTCTCCTTCCCATCATGCCTCTCCACTTACTCCCCTTTGAAAGAGAATTTGGAAATCAGCTTTTTCTGAGTCTCCTTTAGGA
Organism: Prionailurus bengalensis; assembly: GCF_016509475.1. Classification (NCBI taxonomy): domain Eukaryota; kingdom Metazoa; phylum Chordata; class Mammalia; order Carnivora; family Felidae; genus Prionailurus; species Prionailurus bengalensis. Next base: position 38,818,317 of record NC_057349.1, on the reverse strand, counting down.
AGAGCCATGCCAGATTTCCACCAAGTTTATGATCTTCAGGTGTCCTGTGATCTCTCTTACAGATTCTCTCAACATGTTTGGAATAAAAGGCACATCCATTGCTCTTTGGTTCTTAAGCTCCTCTGCAGTTCCCCACCCCACCCCCCAACACCTTTTATAATAAGTCATACATATTGGCCAACGTTTCTGCAATTTCATCCCTCAGAGCTCTTGGGTGGATGCCATCTGGTCAGCAGGATTTATTTACATCTAATTTTTCAATAGGTCTAGAGCATCTCATTTGTTTACCACTATTTCATCTAATACCCGTGTCTTGCCTGCTTCAGTAGACACTTTGAGGGGTAGAAAATTCTCTCCTGAGCTTTCCCATCTGCTAGCAGATGGTTATCAAGGTTGGTTACAGGGTAGCCCTATATTAGATGCTAGAAGAAGCAAAGATGTAAAAGATACAGTCCCTGCCATCAAATTGCTCACAGTCTGGGAAAGGAAGATGATTAAGTTAGAAATTCTTTTAGCTGCAAGTAACAGAAAAATTAGCTAAAAGTGGGTTAAATAAATAAGTGTGTTTTATTTATTTATTTTTTATAACAAGCAGTCTGGAGGCAGATGGATGTTTGTCCTTAGGGACTAGGCCCCATAGGTCCATTTGTAGTAACTAGTTTCTCATCTTTGTGCTAATTGCCTCATGGTCACAAAATAGTTGCTGCAGCCCCAAGCATCATGCCCATGATGTTCTTTGCAGGAACAAAGAGGAAATGTAGGACACCAACTGTTTCTGTCTCTTTCATTGGGAAAAATTCTTTTTAGAAACATCACCCAACCCACCCTTGCCACTCCTCCCAACCAGCCACACAAGACTCGAGTTCATTTATCATTGGTTACAACTGTGTCACGTGGCCACCCAAGCAGTAAAACAGGCTGGTAACAGGAGTGTTTAGGCTTTCCAGACTCTGGTGGAGGTAGACAAGTTTGGGAATGGGTGTTGGTTTAGCTAGCCAACAGCATCTGCCTTAGAGGGGAAGCCCTAAACATGCAAATGTCACTGACAGCCTAGGACAGTTTCAATGCCAAAGCAGTAACACAGATTCAGACCCAGAAAATCAGTTTATTCTGTGGCTTCTTTTTTCACAGGGCATTCAGAAGGAAGACAATTACTTACGAACTGGAGTAGCCATAGAACTTGAGCTGTGCCAGGAAGGCTGGATGAGAATTAGATATCATTAGGTCAAGGACAATGTAGGCCAGGGAAATGATTGAAAGGACTAGAGAAGGGGACAGGTGGCTGTCTGGAAGGGTAGTGAGCATGGAATGTGGGCTCATGCAGAGGAGAAAGGCACCCAAGGACTGATTTTGGTTAATTTTCCATAAGCTGCACTCTTGCCCCTGTCGGAAGCTGTAGCTTGCCTTACATGCTTGGAGAAGAGTAAATTCTCTGTGGGCAGCAGGTTCCCAGCAAAGCTGTCTTCAGATACGCCGTGTTTACCGACATCAGCCTCATGGGCTCTGAGTAAGCATGCTTCTGACCTGCTCATGCTAAAAAGCTTCTTTGACCCTCACTCCAGCAGTAGCTGGAAGTCCAGCAGGTTCTTGTTTCTGGAGCCCACCCTTCTACTTCTTATCTTTGTACTCCTTTGCATCTCTGGATGATTCCATTGCCTTGATCCACCTTGGGATGTTGTCCTTTGTGCTCACGTGTTGGCAATTATATTCCCACACCACACTTGACCTTTTTTTGACAGTTAATAATCCTGCTCACACTCATTCAGCTCTTGACAGTTGGTAACCCTAGGCTTCATGCTTTAAATCTAATCTTGGCCACCATCTTTGATCTAACCCTACAATTGGACTTGATCAAGCCATTCATCCAGATCTTAGCTAGGGCTCAACAGCTCTGAATGCCAGGCAACTATTTGTTCCTTATCCAATAGGCACAATGCAGTCATTGAAAGCCTTAGTTGGGAGAATCCAAGTCAGGAAAAGATGTCTTAGGAAGCTTTCTAGACAGTGGCATTTAAAAGAGACTTGGGAGAGGAGATCCAGCGATGAGCAGACCCATCAGGAGGCTGCTTCAGTAGCCTATAAAGATCTGGACTGGGAAGGGGCAGGGGACTTCCCTGATATAAGAAAAATACCAAAGGATGTGTATGTGTCAATAGGATTTGGGACATGATGATTTTGGTTTGGGAAGAGAGGAAGAAGCACAAGAGGAAGCCAGTGTTTCTAATGGGAACTATTATAAGAAACAGCAGATGAGGATCCATTTGGCCAGTTCTGGCTTCTTTGGTTGGTTTTTAAAAAGATGCATTTGAGGGGTGCCTGGGTGGCTCAGTCACTTGAGCGTCTGACTCTTGATTTCCGCTCAGGTCATGATCTCTCAGTCAGTTTGTGGGATCAAGCCCCACGTCCAGCTCCTCTTGCCTGGCATTCTCACTCCCTCTCTCTTTCTGCCCCTCCCCTGCTCATACTCTCTCTCTCAAAATAAATAAATAAACATTAAAAAAAAAAAAGAAGATGCATTTGCCTTTAGGCAAGCTTAGTGTGGAGGCAGCAGGGCTTCTAAGGGCTGTGTCCAGAAGGCAGTTGGAAAGATGGTGTGGGAGTTGAGAAAAGAACCCTGGTGGGGTTCTACAAATGAAAATTTGTAGCGGTTAGCTGGGAACAAGAGAAAGTGGGATTAGGAAAGAGCAGGGAAACACAAAGGGCCCTGGGAGGTCAGGAAGGAGGAGGGAAGTTGGAGAAGTAGTTGCAGGCAAGCAGGACACGTGAGGCTCTGAGAAACTAGAACAGGAGAGAGTTTCAAATGGGAGGGAATGGGCAGCAGTAGGAGGCCACAAGCATCTCCCCTTGCAAGGTAAAGAATTCGAGTGCTTTTGCTGGGTCCTTGTCATTTCTAATTCTAGTCCTGGCCTCATGATAATTAAGAACCTTTTCCCACTCACCAGTCTTCTCCCTTGGGGTACTTATTTTTACTTTTGGAGCCAAGTCAGATCCTGCAAGACACTTTTCCAATACATTTTAACCTTAGTTAATTCTGATTTTCATCTGCCTGTCACAATGAGTGAATTTCCTCTTCCCTCTGATTTGAGTGAATATTTCTCAGTTTGCAGATTTTCTTAAGCAAAGGCAGAACATCTTATATGGCCAAGCAGCAGGGCTGTTAACATTTGGTTGCCTTGTAAGCTTTCTTGTTTGTTTGTTTTTGCTTCTTAAACATTTTCCCTGGATTTCCTGAGAGATGTTAGCGAACACTCTTCAGGATTCCTGTGACCTTTTCCTTCTTTCTATTCTCAGCTCAATCATGTATTTTCCTAGTTCCTGGTCAAAGTCTGAGGTATGTTATTATGATTTCTTTCCTTTTCTCTCCGATTGTTGGAGTTAATTTTGTGTTATAATGTTAACAGTGGCTAATATATGTAAAGTGCTTTACAATTTACAAAGCATGTCACATACATTTTCTTATTGTCACATATATTTTCAATTCTGTGAGACAGTTTGGGTACAATTGTCCTTCTTTTCTTTTCTTTTTTTTATAACATTTATTTATTTATTTATTTATTAAAAAAAAATTTTTTTTTTCAACGTTTATTTATTTTTGGGACAGAGAGAGACAGAGCATGAACGGGGGAGGGGCAGAGAGAGAAGGAGACACAGAATCGGAAACAGGCTCCAGGCTCTGAGCCATCAGCCCAGAGCCCGACGCGGGGCTCGAACTCACGGACCGCGACATCGTGACCTGGCTGAAGTCGGACGCTTAACCGACTGCGCCACCCAGGCGCCCCTACATTTATTTATTTTTGAGACAGAGAGAGACAGGGCATGAACAGGGGAGGGGCAGAGAGAGAGGGAGACACAGAATCCGAAACAGGCTCCAGGCTCTGAGCTGTCAGCACAGAGCCCGACATGGGGCTCGAACTCACGGACTGTGAGATAATGACCTGAGCCGAAGTCAGCTGCTTAACCGACTGAGCCACCCAGGCGCCCCCTTATTTTCTTAATAAGGCCGCTGAAGACTCGGTAGTAGAAGGGCTCTGAGTGACTAAGATCCTTGGCTTCCTTCCTTCCTTCCTTCCTTCCTTCCTTCCTCTCTCCCTCCCTCCTTCCCTCCCCTCTCTTTCTTTTCCTTCCTTCCTCCCTCCCTGCCTCCTTCTTCCTCCCCCCTCTCTTTCTTTCTTTTCCTTCCTTCCTAAATAATATCACTCCTGTCTTTCCTTTAAAAAAAAGAAAAAAAGGCAATACACGATCATTTGAAGAAATTTGAAAAACCAAGAAAAAATAAAGGTGGAAATACACATTATTGGCCACTCCACTTTCCAGGAACTGCTACTGTCAGCGCTTTGTGGTATTTCTTTCCGGTCCTATTTCTATGGATTGGTGAAGACCTCATATATTTAAAAACTAACTACATCTTGATGTTTGAGCCTGACTTTTGAGTGTAACATTATATTGTGTGCATTTCCCCATGCCATTCGACTATTTCAAAATCGATTCTAACATGGGGATATTACAGTAATCTATATAACTCTTCTCTTGCAGGACCTGGAGTTGTTTCCATTTTTTGGCTTGCACAAAAATATTTTTGGTGAACATCTTTTCTACCATACGTGCATATCTGAACTTCTGTGTTCGAAGCATAAGGGTGGCTGTGTGAAAGGGCCTATCATTCAATCACACTCCACAGATGTACCAGCTTTTTTTTTCCAACAAAAAGCATGTATTTGTGCCTGTCTTACCACACCATTGCCAGCATTGAATATTATAGTTTAAACTAACTGATAATTTTATGGATGAAAAACCAAGTTCTGTTGCTTTGTTTCACATTTCTTTGATAGCTTACGAGACAGCGCTCTCCCCCTTTGTTTCTTGTCCATTTGTATTTCTTCCAGTCCTGTTATTCTTGTGCTCTTTGTTAGGGAGTCTATGGCACTTCCAATTTCGTTATTGATATTTAAGACTTTATGTCAGTTAAATGCCCCCCTAATTCCTGATGCTCCCCAGACACCCCATGCGTTCATGCAGTCTTCCCCCACCATGCAAACCATGCTGAGAAGGGGGATTCCAGCCGACTAGTGGAGGAAGAACTATGAACTGGATCAATTCATACTGGAATGCATGCGATGTCTTGGCTCTCCTTTTCCCATCAGCCCTCCTATGGCCTCCTGCCTGACATATATCATATACAGATACAAATAGGTACAGATATGCTTTAGATACTTGTGGAGTGAGTCCATTCATGTGGTTCCCAGGGACGAAATCATATTAGGATTAGGATGGAAGGGAGAAACTCTGGTGATGTGGTTTTCAAGTCAAGATAGTCTTTCTAATTGACTCAGTTGCTCAAAGATGGGATGAGCTACAACGAGCAGTGGTGAGATGTCCAGGTAGGGACATCCTGGTCTTAGAGGGACTTTGTCATCTTAGGAACTGTCGTAGGTTATTACATTGCCCTAGAGGTTTCCTGTCTGCCCATGAATGTGGCTTCGGACATTACCCAAAATTTTCTCTTGGTATCATTGTCCTAAGTCAGAAAAGGCACACACATTTCTTTCCATGTGCCAGTCCCTATGGGCTTGTAGCGGCTCCCCAGAGGGCTAGTTGAATAGTATTATACTGCTGTCTCTGGGTTCGGCAGGGCAGGATACTGTGACAAGCAGTATCATGTCTTCCATAGGTGCTGGAACAGAGCAGGTCAGTGTCTGCATCATCCTTGTCTTAGGGAATCGATCCACCCCTGTCTCCTGCTCCCATTCATCTTGATGTTCCTGTAGATTTCCCATCATGAATCAGGTTCGTATTCTTCCCTCACCTGTTATATTTGGTAGTTGAAAATCACTCTTGTTTTCTCAGTTCCTGACCAGCTCTAGTTCCTGGGAGCCCCATCTGGGAAGAACTTGCACAGGATTGGGTTTTGGACATGGATTCCTTTTTTTTTTCCTTCTTTTAAAAAATTTATTTATCTAAATTCAAGTTAATTAACATACAGTATAGTATTGGTTTCAGGAGTAGGACCCAGTGATTCATCACTTCCATATAACACCCAGTGCTCATCCCAGCAAGTGTCCTCCTTAATGCCGATCACCCATTTGGGCCATCCCCCTACCCACCTTCCCTCCAGCAACACTCAGTTTGTTCTCAGTATTTAAGAATCTCTTGGGGTGCCTGGGTGGCTCATTTGGTTAAGTGTCTGACTTCGGCTCAGGTCATAATCTGGCAGTTCATGAGCTTGAGCCCCACATTGGACTCTGTGCTGACAGCTCAGAGCCTGGAGCCTGCTTCAAGATTCTGTGTGTCTCTCTCTTCCCTTCCCCTGCCTGTGCTCTGTCTCTCTGTCTCCCTCAAAAATAAATAAACTTTAAAAAATTTAAAAGAAAGAATCTCTTATGGTTTGCCTCCCTCTCTCTTTTTTTAATGTTTATTTATTTATTTTGAGAGAGAGAGAGAGAGAGAGAGAGCACAAGCAGGGGAGGGTCAGAGAGAGAGAGAGAGAGAGAGAGAGAGAGAAAGAGAATCCCAAGCAGGCTCCATGCTCAGCATGGAGCCCAATGTGGAGCTCAAACTCAAGACCGTGAGTTCATGACCTGAGCATGACAAGAGTTGGCCGCTTAACTGAATGAGCCACCCAGGTGCCCCAGCTCCCTCTCTATTTTTATCTTAGTTTTCCTTCTCTTTCCCTATGTCCATCTGTTTTATTTCTTAAATTTGTGGATTTCTTTTTAAAACAAAACAGCTTTATTGAGATATAACTGTCATATCATAAAACTCATTATTTAAATCATACAATTCAATGGTGTCAAAATATATTCACCATAATCAATTTTATAACATTTCTGTCACTCCAAAAAGAAGCCATTTACCCATCAGCAGTCACCCCTCCCTTCTCAAACCATCCCCCTCCCTAGCCCCAGGAACACAAATCTGTTTTCTGTTTCTATAGATTTATCTATTTGCGGTGTTTCATATAAATGGGATTATACAATATGTACTTGTGACTAGCTTCTTTCACCTGGCATAATGCTCAAGGTTTATCCATGCCGTGTTGTAGCATATATCCTTATTATGACTGAATAATATTCCACAGTATGGATATACCAAATTTTATTTATCTGTTCATCAGTGGGTGGTGGACATTTGGGTTGTTTATACTTTTTGGCTTTTAAGGATAATGCTGTTATGAACATTCCTTACAAGTTTTTGTACAGGAATATGTTTTCATTTCTCCTGGGAAGATAATCCTGTGTTTAACCTTGGGGAGAGCTACCAGCCTGTTATCCTAAGTTGCTGTATCATTTAACATTTCCATCAGCATTTTGTGAGCATTCCATTTTCTACATATCCTCTCCAACACTTCTTATTGTCTTTTTGATTATAGCTATCCTAGTAGGTATAAAGTAGTATCTCATTGTGGTTTTGATTTGCATTTCCATGATGACTAGTGACGTTGAGCATCCTTTCATGATCTTATTGGTCATTTGTATATCTATTTTTTAAGTTTGTTTATGTATTTTGAGAGAAAGAGAGAGAGAGAGAGCATGTACAAATGAGAGAGGGGCAAAGACAGAGTGAGAATCCTAAGCAGTCTCTGCACTGTCAGCACAGAACCTGACTTGGGGCTTGATCTCACGAATCATGAGATAATAACCTGAGTCAAGATTAAGAGTTGGACGCTTAACTGACTGAGCCACCCAGCTACCCCTATGTCTTTTTTTGAAGAAATGTCTACTAAGATTCTTTGCCCCATTTTTAATTGAGTCATTTGCTTTTTTATTGTTGCATTATAAGTGTTCTTCATATATATCTTGGATATAAATCTCATCAGATGTGTGATTTGCAAAAATTTACTCCCATTCTGTGAGCTATCTTTTAATTTTAATTTCTTTGAAATACAAAAAGGTTTATTTTTGATGATGTCCAATTTACATATTTTTTTCTTTGTTTCTTTTGGTGCCATCCCTAAGAAACCATTGCCTAGTTCAATGTCATGAAGATTCATGATTGTGTTTTTGTCTAAGAGTTTAGTAATTTTAGCTCTTACATTTGAGCTAATTTTTGCATATGGTGTGACGCAGGATTCCAGATTCATACTTTGCATGAGTATAAACAGTTATCCCAGCATCGTTTGGTAAAAAGACTATTATTTCCCCCATTGAATTGTCTCAGAACCCTTGTTGAAAATCAATTGACTGTATATATGAGGGTTTATTTCTGAACCCACAATTTGATTCCATTGGTCTAGATGTCAGACATGGGTGACATTTAAATTTCCTCCCACACTCTAGGATTTTTGAATTTTCTGCACAGACTCCTACCAGATAATGTTAGAAAATTTGCTCTTCAATCTGTCTACAACATTCAATCCACCTCATTTTGATGGAGTTCACAGTGGGGAGACTGATGCTTACCTGATAAAGCTTTGAAATGCCTTTGTCTACAAGTATCAGAACTTCTGACTCAAGGTGACTTAAGAAATATGAATGATTCCTTGTTTCTTATAATAAGGAATCCAGAGGCTGGTGGCTCTAGAGTTGGTTCACCTAGTAGCTCAGTGTTGATAGCTTGTGGTCAGTATTTCTGCAGTTCTCCTGTTCTTTTTGTCATACAAGTGGGTGGCTGCATGTCTAAGCATCAGGGCCTCATATAATTGTACCCAAGGCAGGAAGGAAGGGTATTCTTTTGAAGATTCCTCTGTTCTATTAAGGAGGAAAATCTTCCAAGAGGTCAGCCTTCCACCCTATGTGATCAAGATCGGTTCACACAGTTAGCCCTAACCACAGAAATGTTGGGCAAGTGAATATAAGCATTCCTAACTCTTAGAAATTAATCAAAGATGGCAAGGGGAAAATGGCAGGAGTTGAAGTCTTGGCAGGAGTTGAAGGGGTTGGGGTGTGTGTGTGTGTGTGTGTGTTGGAGGGCAGGATAGGAGAGATTCCCTGGGGTTGAGAACTGGAATCAGCGGATCTCCCTTGAGTCAGTGATACACATTTGGGATGGAAAGGCCTGGAAATATATGGGGAAGAGGTTGTACAAAGTGAGAAGGCATGCAAGAACACTCAGAAAGAACACCAAATCTGGGAAGTCCATGGGCAGGGATTGAAGTGGTAGAATAGAGTCAGGACTAAAATTTGAGCAAAAGCTGGTGAGACGCAGCTTGAGAAGTTCCTTAGAATCCCACCTGGTGGGGGGCGCCTGGATGGCTCAGTCAGTTGAGTGTCCGACTTCGGCTCAGGTCACGATCTCATGGCTCATGAGTTTGAGCTCTGAGTCAGGCTCTGTGCTGACAGCTCAGAGCCTGGAGCCTGCTTCAGATTCTGTGTCTCCCTCTCTCTGTACTCCTCCCCTGCTCATGCTCTGTCTCTCTCTGTCTCAAAAATAAACATTCAAAAAAATTTTTTTTTAAATAAATAAAGGGGCGCCTGGGTGGCTCAGTCGGTTAAGCGGCCGACTTCCGCTCAGGTCATGATCTCGAGGTCTGTGAGTTCGAGCCCCGCGTTGGGCTCTGTGCTGACAGCTCAGAGCCTGGAGCCTGTTTCGGATTCTGTGTCTCCCTCTCTCTGATCCTCCCCTGTTCATGCTCTGTCTCTCTCTGTCTCAAAAATAAATAAACGTTAAAAAATTAAAAAAATAAATAAATCAAAAGAATCCCACCTGGACAACTGCAGGATTTCATGAGTTGGCAGACACAGGGTGTAAGTGGTTGAGCCTGGCTGGAAGACCCAGGAACAAGGCCACCATTTGTGCTCAGCACTGTGTCAGGCAACACAAAGATGCCTAAGGCTGTCTCCTGCCTTCAGGAACTTTTAATCTTATCATCTGTCTAGGAAACACGGCTGCCAGCTGGGTGGAAAAAAAGAGGCCATTCCTGTCTGACACAGGCTGGTTCTCAGGGCAGTATGAGCTCATGTCCTGCATCAGAGTTGTAGGCCAGGGAAGCTCAGCTCCTCTAGTAGCAGCTCTTAGCCCCAGGGACACTGTTTTTTGAGATAATGCCCATCACTAACGTTTATTGAGCACTTACTGTTTGTATAATTTTAATAGTTTTTTTTCTTTTTTCTTAATATTCATTTATTTATTTAGAGAGATGAAGTGAGAGAGAGACAGATTGGGAGAGGCAGAGAGAGGGAGAAAATCTCAAGAAGCCTCCGTGCTGTCAGCACAGTCCCAACGAGGGGCTTGATCTCATGAACCATGAGATCATGATGTGAGCCAAAATCAAGAGTCAGACGCCCAATTGACTGAGCCACCCAGGTGCCTCTAGTTTTTTTTTCTGTGTTATTAAAGCTTCTGATAACTCAAAGGAGCAGATACTTTTATGATTATTCCCATTTTATACCTGGGAAAGCTGAGTCACTAAGAGGTTCGATCAACTTTCTCAAGGTCTTACACAGGGCCAGATATTCAATCTCAGGCAGTCTGATGCCAATGCTAAGGGCAGAGCAGCACTGCTTCTCAGGACTCAACACGTTTCTGTGGAAGAGATTCTTGTGTATCTAAGCGGGATGCACTGATGCTGGTCCTATGCTGCGTGGCCTCTGCCTCTCTGCACCTCAGTTTCCATATTTGTGAAATGAGATGGTCACCTGGTATTCACTAGCTCCCTTCGGGCCTGAAAGTCTGTGAACAGTCCTATAGAAGGCACAGCAGCCATGGCTGATGCTTGGAAGAAGTTAAACTACTTTGGGCTCTTAAATCTTAGCTGCACTGAATCCTCACAGTCACAGTGATAAAGAGCATCCAATAAAACCCCTGAACATCTCAAATGCTGTTGACAGGAGGAAGGAGGATTCCCCGTGGGAGGACCATGTGCAGGGGAAGGATGTGATGGAGCTGAAACCAATATGTGTCTCTCATGATTCCTTTTCCTTAGGAAGAGGCAGGGATTGTGAACAGGGTGGTTCATTATAACTGTATTCACCGCATTGATTTCCAATGCTTTGATGAGGAAAATTTCCGACAGGAAATGCAAGTTACCTTTAGCATTCTCGGACCAGAGCAGCCAGTGTGTTGGTTTCTTCTCATATAAAGAGGTGTCTTTGATTTTTGGAGTGGCAAAGAAGGGCTCCAATATAGTGGGAAGTTGCGGCCCTGGGGTCTTGGTCTTGGGCATCTCTGCTGGTGAGGATCTCAGCTTCCCAATCTATGGTCACAAAAGTCTCCTGCTAGCAACATGCTGCTGTGAGTCAGACAGCTGGCTCCACCACTAACTTTGAACAAGACACTTAACCACTGTAGACTAGGTTTCTTCGTCTGTGAAATAGAGATAATAGTGGTACTTATAGAATTGCTGTGAAGAGCAAATGAGTTACTCTATGTAAAGCAACTGGTTTGTGGTAAAGGACTATAGAATATTGGCTCCAAACATGTTTCCTTGCCAGCCTGGACGCTTCCTGAGGGCAGGGGTCTTGACTACCTGGTGTTGTATGGTACATGCCTATGGTGCTGGCCACAGTGTCTGGTTTGTAATAGAGCCTCACATATATTTGTTGACTAAATGTTGAATGCATGAGAGTGTTTTTATTTAAATGTTTATTTTTGAGAGAGAGAGAGAGAGAGCTAACAGGGGAGGGGCAGAGAAAGAAGGGGACAGAGGATCCGAAGCAGGGGTTCTGGGCTGATAGCAGAGAGTCTGATGTGGGGCTCAAACCCCCGAACTGCAAGATCATGGCATCAGGTGCTCCAAGAGTATTTTGCAAACTAGTAAGTGCGACTCAGGAGGGTGGCAGAATTATTATCTATTACTAGTTGTCGACCCTGGTTTCTCTCGGGATTATCAGGTAGCTCAGAAACTGAGGGATACAGGACATTTTGAGTCCGGTTCATTGGTCTGATGTCTCCTGTTAACCCCTTCCAGGGTCTTGGGAACCAGGCAGTGCCATTGGACAGGGTTTTGTAAACATAGGTCAGTTGAGAAGGAGGAGGCAGTGACTCTCAGTAGTGTAGACTCATGCCATACCTTTGGCCAGAAAACTCCTCTGTTAGCCCAAGCAGGCATCTCCCCATTTGTCAAGTGGGTGTCACGTGGTATAAAGGACTTTTGCATGCCGTGCCTCATACTTGCTCATGGAGGTAGAAAGGCAAGGGTGAGGGAACCAAAGCTTGGGGAAACCAAGAGGCTGGCTGAAGGCCCAAAGCTGAGACTCAAACCCAGGGCTCCGGACACCAATCCCTCCCGATCAGCACACTGGTGTTGCTTGCAGATGAGGGGCCGGCTACAGCTCTGCCCCCCTACAGGATGCGTGCATGTTCTCAGACAAGTGACTTTTCTCTTTCTAAAATGGGAACAGCAATAAAACCTACCTCTCAGGATTGTCGACAAGAAATATATGAGGTCATGTGAGAAAAGAGCTGAAGTCAGAACCTGCCATGAAGAAAAGTGCTCAAGCTTTCATCATCTTGTAGCCTATTGAGCAGCATGTTATGTGTTAATGGTATGCAGAGACAGATGTCGCACATGGGGAGGGGTAGGGGACCCATGCCTTCCCTTAGCAACTATTTGCTAAGGGCCTACTATGTACTAGGCATGATGCCAGGCATGGAATATCCACAGAGACAAAAGAATGCCTGCCCCTCCTTGATACATACATAAAAGGATCCCTCCTTTATACATATAAAAGATAGTATTTAGAATGCATATACGTGGGCGCCTGGGTGGCTCAGTCAGCTAAGCGTCCAACTCTTGATTTCAGCTCAGGTCATGATCTCATGGTTCATGGGTTTGAGCCCCACACTGGGCTCTGTGCTGACAGCTCAGAGCCTGCTTGGGATTCTCTCTCTCTTTCTCTGCCCCTTCCTGCTCACACAGTCTCTCTCAACATAAGCAAATAAACCTTTAAAAAAAAGAATGGATACACAATTCTGAGGAAGTGATGTCTTAGCTAACATCTGAAGCATGCAGCAGAGCACAGAGGGTTCAGAGCCTCATTTGGGCATTATTAGGCCTGAGATATCTTGAAAGGTGTGCGTGGTGAACCACACAGGTGGCTGGCTCTGTGATTACAAAACTCAGCAGAGAGGCACTAGTGAGGATGGAAACGTGGGGCCTGTCATCACACAAGCAGGATTTGACCCACGTGAAATGAGTTCACCCAAGGAGTAAGTTCTCATATTTGGAAAACAGCTGAAGGCAGGCTGTAAGGAACGTAAGCCAGAAAGTGAAGAGGCCGTTGGAATCCAGCGAGTTAAGGAAGGATGTGGAAAGGCATATTCTGCCAGCTGGGGTTCATCATTAGGAGACACTAGGTGAGGCTAGCAGTGCAGAATGCACCCAAGATTTCTGTGTTGCCCCAGCAACAGCATCCGAGGCTTTCCAGCACCAGGAAGGATTGTCGGTGGCCAAGGAGTCAGCAGCAGAGCAGATGACAGTGTGAAAGCCTAGTGCTCTTGTGTGTATATGTGTGTGTGCGTGTGTGTGTGTACACGTGTGCCTGCACAGCTCATCTATTTAAAACAAACAAGTTTTTAAAAGCTCACTTTGAACCTTCTGATGTCTAAGTGGTGTGTACTATGTGTGAATGCTGTGAAAGCGCGAAGTGCCCTTAATTTGAAAATGTTAATAACTCCTGCAGGTGCTGTTTCGGTTAAATACATTTTTCCTCCTCGGTGCAAAGTGTTTAAATTTTTGGAAGTCTCTTGTGCCTGTTTCAAATGTTTGTTTTTAGGTCACTGCCAGAGTTATTTGGCTTAACGACAAAATGTATTTGCAAAGCAGTTCCTGAGGGGCGATGGTTTTTATTGGCATTAGGCAAAATTTCTAGGTGGCCTTTCTTTGACTCTGTGATCTCTCACGATCTAAGCACCTATATGTGGGGAAGGAAAAGTTCTAGAAGAGCTAGAAGGAAAAGGCTCAGGTGGGACAGTCTGGGATACAGAGATAAAGGGGCTTCAGCATAGGAGAGAAAGAACAGAGAAGGACACAGATCAGTCACATATGCCTAGAAGAGAGTGCAGTGATGGGTATGTGCCACAGTGGGTAGGTAAGAAACAGGATGCTTTCAGCTACAAATAACTAAGAGTGGAATAAACCAGAAGCTTAATTTAACAAGAAGGCTGGAGGAAGGCCATCATAGCACATTATTCCTATCCAGTTCATCCAGGCTTGTGGTTTATTCCATTTTCCTGCTCTGCTAATCTGCTTGTGTTTGTGATGCCTCATGGCCTCAATATGGCTACTATATCACATGCCTGTAAGGTAGCATCTTGAGCATGTAGGAAGGGAGAAGGATTTTTCCTCAGAGAGCTTTCCTTCCCCCTTTCTCCTACTCTCAAAAGATTGCCCAGTCTTTGAGGTCCAGATCAAATGGCTCCCACTCAGTTATCCCATGAATATAGCCCACCTTTCTCTCAATTTTGGCAGTGTTTGGTTTGCTCTGCCTTGCCTCAGCATGGATATCGTGTTTTACATTATAATTACGTGTGCTTGCAAGGAGATCTTGTTAGTCCCCTTTGAAGACTCCTGACAAATGGTTGGGAACATAATGGTATTTTCCTCTGGTGAATAAGAATCTCAGTGTGACACTGAGCCATCGTTCTGGAAGCCCATTCCTATGGTCTGGGCTCAGGGATGTGGAGGATCACAGATGAGAAAACATTACTGCTGGAATCTTGAGACCGCTTGGATAAGAGCAACCTCTCCTTTCATCCACAAGGAGATTGATAATGAGGTTCAGAAGGCTTAGGAGGCTTTCCCAAAGATACCCAGCTGAACTGCGATCTAGGCCACAGCATATCTTGTATATTTTGATTTTAAAAAATGCCAAAGATTTTCTTACGATTGGCCTGGTTTTCCCAAATAAAACCTGGTGGGAAAAGTTACTAATGAAGTATTCTGATTAGTTGGAGAGTGACTGGTAATGTGTTATCATTCCTAGGTGTTTATGTGATTATGAGCTTTGTTTCATGGCGTAATTTCCTCAAGACCTTCACTACCACTTTCTCCTCTTGCCATCTTGCTGAGTACGTAGTATGTGCTCAATAAAGAACTATTGGATTAAATTATACCCACACCCATGTGCACTTCTCCTCCTCCATATTCCTTGCTGATGGACTGTGGTGACACGATTCAATTAAGAGATTGGGATTAAAAATGGAGCCCTGATGAGCAACCATGGTAATATATAATGGAGGGGATAATTTACTACCTTCCAGCCCCCAAAGTTTAATGGGTAATACCATAAATACCATTCCTGTAATACCATTTAGTGTCACTGGATACCCACCATGGGGGAAGGCCAGCTCCCTGCAGGAAATATAAAAAAAGATAACAACATTCAACCTTCCAGGATTCTCATTGGCTGAGGCCCAAAGAGGGCTATTTCTCCTTAAAGAGAAAGGAGGCCTAATGGCTTCCTCACTAAGTACTTTTGGTCCAGAATTTACTTTTTCTGCAAAGTCTGGCTTTAAATGCACAATTGGCACCAAATTATTCTTCCCATTGTACTTGTTCTATTTTCTTCTTTCTTTATCCATTGGTGTATAATCTTTATTTTATTTGAGAGAGAAAGAGAGAGAGCGACAGACAGACATACAGAGAGTTGGGGAGGGGGATAGAGGGAGAGGGGAGAGAGAGAGAATCTTAAGTAGCCTCCAGACTCAGTGTGGAGCTCAACAGGGAGCTTGATCCCATGACCCTGAGATCATGACCTGAGCCAAAATCAAGAATTGGATGATGCTTAACTGACCGAGCCACCCAGGCACCTCTTTTGGTGTATCATTATTATCCATATATTTGCCCATCCACCCATTCACCCATTCACCCATCCATCCACATTCACCCATCCATCCATCCATCCATCCATCCACCAACCCATCTATCCATCCAGCCAACTAGCTTTGAGTACTGTTTTTGTACCAGGCATTGTTTAAAGATAAGACTCTACACAATCTGGCTCTTCCTTGTCTCATCTCCTACCACCTTCTCCTTTACTCTGCTGAGTATTATAGCAGCTGTCTTGTTATTCCTTAAACAAGTCAAGCTTGGCCTGCTCCTCTCTGACTAAGTACTCTTCTACCAGATTCTTGCAAGGTTTATTATTTTATTTCATTCAGGCTTTTGTTCAAATGTCCCCAATAATACCCCTACCTCCCATTGTAGTTATTCCATTTTCCTGCTTTGTTTTTCTTTGGGCCACTCACTTATCACTTGAAATTGTAGGATTTACTTGCTTATCTTCTATCTCCACCCCTAAAATGCAAGATCCCCAAGGACAACAATTTTATCTGTCTTTGGTGCTATATTCCTAGTACCTTAAAGAGGGTCTGGCACACATTATGTGCTCAAGAAATATTTGTTGAATGACTGGATAACTATGGCCTTAATTTTGCCCTTGACCAATATACAGTATATCTGGGGAGACAGAAAAGATATCTAAGGACATTAAAATAAAAGGAATAAAAGGTGGCCTATGGTAAAAACCAGATAAATCATTTCTGATGATCAACAGACAGGATGATAGTGTTTGCTTGGAGGGGGGGCATCTTGGAAGGCTGGGGGCATTTAGACAAGGGTGGTGTAGCCCACACTATGGCTGCCCCACTCATATCTTCTTGACTTTCTTCCTGATTCACCTTCATCTATGATAGCAACCTTGCATACTCATGAGCTCAGGTCCGTAGTTCTCTGGGTTTTTTTTCTGGTAACAGGAGCTTTCTCAGCTTGGGTGCACGCTGACCCAGAGGCGCTAGACATGAAATCCCCTGGGAGTAAGTGAATAAATACTGCTTCTCTGTTCAGCATTGGGACAACATGGAGCCATATGTTCTACAGTCCCCTCTCCTGGTGAGAGTAAGCAGTAACCCCCTCATTAGCACCCCCCCCCCCATTTGCTTTCCCCCCTTCCTGTCTCACTTCCCATCCACCTAACTTGGTTGTCCTGGAATAAACCACCAGCACCAAAAATCTTGCCTCAGAGTCTGCTTTCAGGAAACTCAAACCAAGATGGGGGTTGGGTAGAGGCATTTCAGATATAATAGAAAAAGTCAGTAACCCAGATTTTTCTGTAGCTCTGACTTCCCAGCAATTGAGGGACTTCCATCAAACCTCCTGCAGGCACCACTGCCCACTTGCTCAAGAGAGAAGGGAGCTCTTGATTCCTGGTGGCAAGGAAGTAGCACAATGTAGGGAAAAGACAAGGGTCCAGGCAGCAAGAGTTTGTCACTAACATGCTGTGTGGCCTTGAGCAAGTCCCTTTCCCTCTCTGGACTTCAGTCTTGCCCCTTGCCCCATGATGTGGATAGACTGCCTAACCTCTAAGCTTTCTTCTTGATCTGGGGCTCCATGACAGCCTCCTGTTTTGCTTTTCTTTCTTTTCTTTCTTTCTTTCTTTCTTTCTTTCTTTCTTTCTTTCTTTCTTTCTTTCTTTCTTCCTCTCTCACGCTGGTTCCAATCATCTGCATTTTCCTATCTCTCTCTCAAGGTCCAGTTTTGGCGGGGGGGCTGGCTGGTAAAATACCCAGCTTTAGTTGTCCCTGGTAAAGATAGGTGAGGCTTAATCCATGCAGCATTCTTTGGGATCCTGGAGAAGACCGTTTTCTCTCTGCTTGAGGTGTCATTATTGTTAATAATGATGACATCAATCTACCTCATCAGGACCCGCAAGTGCTTAACTAAGAAAAATGCTTTTGTCGCTGTTAGTAAATAGAAAGCGTGCCTACTCAATCAGAATGCCACCCCCAGACGGGTGAGTCTGCTCCCTTCCCTGTGCCCTGACTGCTCGTTTGCAATCCTGCCCTTCTTCAAACGACAGCGTTTATTTTTTATTGATGTTTCAGCATTTTGACAAATACATTTTTCCATGAAGAGAAACATAATTAACTGAAGTCATTTATATTAATCACAAGGGGGGAAAATCATGCAAAACAGGGGTAATTTTGTATTGAACAAGGCACGTTATCTAATGAATATAGATGATGCTGATTTATGTGTTTATCCAAAAAGCATCAGTAGGGAAAAAATGCCAGCCCCAAGCCCCACCATATCCGTCCCCCCCAAAAAAGCTGAAAAACAAAATCCCTCAAGTTCTATTAAATGATGCTTCCTGGTTTGGTGGCATCCTGCCCACAGATTGAAAAATAAAATGACTTTTCAAATGTTTACAGAGCTTGAACAGCAAGAGAAATTCTCTCCCAGCGTGGGTGTCCTCTGCCTGAATCCCAGGGAAGCTGTAATTATTTATTCCAACCAACATTGGGTGATGTGGCTGGGTCTATGCAGGCGGGATGGTGTGGACCACTTCCTACTGAAGCTTTGGGACAGGTCCGAGGGCTACCATTGCAGGCTGGGGTCCATGGGGACCTGGCCACCAGAGCTCAGATTCCCCAGCTGCATGGATTAACCCAGGTGGATCCATTCATTGGGCAAGTTGCAGTTGTAATAATTTGTTCTTGTGAAAAAGAGTGGCAACGCCTCTTGTTTCCAGCCTCGCCTCCCCACACGTGTGAATACAGCAGCTGGCTGGGGCTCAAAGTACAAGGAAGAAAGGGGAGTGGGAGGAGATAAGGACACACCACAGGAGTGTCACCACATCACACAGGGTTCAAGCCAGAAGCCCAGACTATAACAGCATGGAACCCACTTCCTTTTCCCCATTGAGTAAACTGAAACCCAGAGAATAACAACAGTTGGCATCTACCAAGCTCTGCCCATGTGTCAGGCATTGTTTTAAGTGGTTTGTGTGTGTGTGTGTGTGTGTGTGTGTGTTTTAATCCTCACAATAATTTTGTGGCATAGGTGCTGTCATTGTCACCATTTTACAGATGAGGAAACTAAGGCTCAGAGAAAGGAAGCTGCTTCTGCAGGAGCCCACAGTGAGCGATTGACTGAACAAGACCCCAGATTTTCTGACCCCTACTCCCCATCCCAGAGGCAGGGAGCAGCTTATCCTGTAAGGGGTGTGTGTGTGTGTGTGTGTGTGTGTGTGTGAATTCCCCACAGGGAGCTTTTGAGCAAGACTTTGGAAACTTTTAGAGCTTGGTTCTGTCTCTTCTTCTTGTTTTATGCAGGCTGTTCCCTTTGCTGTCACTATCCATAAACATCCCTACACCATCTCTGAGGACTGCAAGCTTGCCTCAGGGACACAGAGGTGACAGATTAATGAGCTATGAGATGGTACTGGGGGGTGAGGATCTGGGCTGGGATCACTGGGTGGAGGCAGCGAATGCGCGAAGGCAGAGGCGCAAATGCTGAGGGCTCCTGGAAGAGCAGAGATGGACCAGCCCCGGAGCTCACTGGGACCCCACCGGGCCATGGACTGGCTGTGGCTGCTCCTTTCGCAGGTAGAGAAACAGACGGGGAGACCTGTTTCTGCTCAGGAAGCTGCATCCTTGGTTTCATCTTCCTGTTGTCTGTCCTGGACCTACAGTGGTATCCCCACTACTCAACACCCTCAAATAGTAGTCCCAAGGGGCGGTGGAAACAGACCATCTGGATTCAAATCCTTTCTCTACCGCTTGCTGTGTGACCTCAGAAAAGTCCCCTAACCTCTCTGGCCTCAGTTTCCTATACTTCCACCAGGGGATGGCTAAGGAGAAGTGCTCAGATTTAGGACAGCGCAGCATACATAAGTGTCAGCTATTATTATAATTATGAAAAGAACTCAAATCCCCAAAGCACCCACCTCCTTGTCTGTGATCACACAGAAGTCCTAAGTGGGCACCAGGTTTGGGCATGCTTGGCCCAGTGGGAAGGAGCAAGGAGTGCAGGAAGGGCTTTAGGGGTGGGTGCACGGAGGTGGGACCCACTGGAGCATGGTCTCCTGGTTTCCTCTGCACTCCGTGTGCTCTGAGCCACCATGCCCGCTGACCAGGCTGCAATTTGTCTCTTGCCTGGTCTGTGGCTCCTTGCGCGGGGCCGGGCCAAGCAGGAGCCAGGGACCCATCCATCCTCGGCTGCTTGGACAGCGGCGCTGGAGAGCGCATCTGTCACTGTCTCCGTGGCATGGATGACTGGCGTGTCATTTTTGACAAATGTCTATGCCAGTGAGCGCTGCACGGCTGTGGATAGTTACAGACATTGAAAACTCACAAACACAGACGGGCCGCTCCATATGCCAGCAAACACAAATGAGGACGAGCACTATAGATTGGAGGGGCCGGGGAAAGGGGGGGGGCGGTGACAGAGGGCGAGACCTCAACTGGGAAGACTTGGGATCTGCCTCCTGCTCTTCACGAAACTTTGTGCAGACCGTTTCTTCTCCCTGTGCCTGGGTTTCCCCACGCGTGAGTTGGGGATAAAAGTCCCTGCCCTGTCCTCTGTGGTGTTCCAGGAATCAGTCATCATGTTCATCACTCTGTTAGCAAAGATAGCAGCTACCTCCAATCAAGCACCTGCTTTGGGTCAGGCATTTTGCATATGCATGCACGAGCTCCCCAAATTCCCCCACACAAGCCCATTGTGCAGATGAGGAAACTGAGATTCCGAAAAGCAACTTATCTGGGGTCACACAGCAGGTGACAGAGCTGCCTTGGGACCCAGGCAGTGGACGCTCTAGGCTGGGAGCTGGCAACCTAGATCTGCAAAGGGCCCGACAGTTGATGCTTTATGCTTTGCAGGCCACATGATCTCTGCTGCATCTACTCAACTCCACCGGTGTTGTCTGAAAGACAATAAATAAATGTGTGTGGCTGTGTGCCAGTGCAACTTTATTTACAAAAACAGTTGGCTGGCTGGATTTGTCTTTGGGGCTCGCAGGCCATACCGTGCTGACACCTGCTCTAGGCTTCCAAATCCAAGGAGATGACGATGACCGAGGCTGTCTGCACTTCAAAGGGGCATATTGGAGACGGATGAGCCTGGGCTTGGGAACCAGACTGCCTGTGTTCCAGCCCCATCTGGGCCACTTACTGGTTGGGGCAAGTGACTTGATAGCTCCACCCCTCGTTTCCTCCATCTATAAAATGGGAATAATGGTATTGCCTACCCGATAGGCTTGTTGTGAGAATTACATGGTTAACCATGCAGAATCCTTGGAGCTGTGCCTAGCACATCATGGACACTGGGTAGACATCACCTATTATCACATGCCCAGGGAACATTATCATCAACACCCAAGAGCCTGATGTTAATTTCAATGGTGAGTTGGACAATATTTCCTGGTTCAGCTCTCTTGGTTCTGGCTTTCTGCCACCAGCCCAAATTCTCAATAGGGGAGGTGCCTGCTTTATCAAGTGTTCACCTCCTGTGCCCCCAGGATGCCAGACAAAGGGACCTTAGGGACTAGCCTGCTTCTTACCATTTCAAGGACACTGAGGTCCAGAGAGGAAGGAACTTGTTCAAGGTCACACAGCACTTAGGTGTCAGATTCACTTTTCCTGTTTCCCCAGTCGATGCTCCTTCCTAGGTCGTTCATACTGGTTCTCTTGGCTCAGCGAGATGCAAGGCATCTTCCTGCAGGTGAGGTCATCCAGCAGGGGACAGCCCTCCAGTGTCTGGGTCTGACAAGCACAGCCATGGAGGGCAGGGACCGAGGCCAACCTCCTCCTGTCCAGACACAAGCCTTGCAGAGCCCTCTGTCCATGCAGACACCTGAGTCCCAGCTCTTCCCGGCCCAAGGCCCTGTCTCCTCACCCATGATGAAGAGGCCTCCGTCTCTGGCCTGTTATGCTCCTTGGATAAGACTGGAGGTAAGATTCCCTGGAAAAAGCTGGGAGTAGACACTGTTAGGATATGCAAACAAATCACCCTTGAGTCAGGGGGCAGTGAGTTCTCTAGTAGTCAGTACTTCTGGTTGTATACTGAGAGAGAGAAAAAGAAAAACAGTCCAGACAGCCAGCATGGCAACTATTAGCTAGCTAGGCCCCGTGGCTCCTGTTGAACAGAAATAATTTGACACCATATCAGCATCAGACAAGGTCTCTCTGTGACCATAATGGAACATGATAAGCACAAGTCTATTAGGAAATCCCCCCAAAATGCAGGAACATCCTTTTTTCTACCAGCTGATGTAAGGGATTCTTCTTTCTTCATCAATGACAATTCCAGCCTCGCTTTATTCCTCTTGCCTCCTAGATAAAAATGATTAAGGTATCCAACACAAAACATGCTCCTGCTCCCAGACCACATGCCATCCAGGACAAACACTTGCTCCCTCGGCCCTCTCTAAAATCACACAAAGTGAGGCCCAAACCCTGGGATGACCTCTCACTGAGGCACCCCACGGTTCCCCACGGTGTGTGCTCTCCTGTGCTGACACAAGTTAATAAACCTATCTGTGTTTGATGATGAAGAGGTGGTCCTGGTGATCTTTGGACATCAGGCTTTATTGGCATATTTATCAGTATTGGCATATGGGTGCGTGAGGTGGGGAAGAAGTGTCCAACAATGAGGTAGAAGGTGGAGTCAATCCCCGAGTCCTAGAGAATCAGATGCTTTACGTGTGCTATGTAGCTTTCATGAGTGGATCCTGCCATGAATGTTACTTCATTATATTCTCCTAATAACCTTGGTGGAGTACTAACATTTCCATTTATAGACAGATAAACAAACAACTGCCCTCCCCCGCTTCTCAGGTTCAGCAAGTTTAAGGAACTTGCCTGCAGTCCTGCAGCTGGTAAGTGGTGGGTCCAGAAGCCAGGAGTCTTTTGATACCAAGCCCCATGCTGATGATGTGATATAAGGCTAATCTGTTGTCTACGTGGCAAGAAGGTCCTAGGCACCATCTGGTCCTCACTACTGACAGCATTGATGACCTTAAGATGGGCGGTCTTCTCTAGAACATGGCAACCACATGGTCAGAATCAATCAAGAGGTTTTGGGGGCCATACAGTCTTTCCATTTTCAGAGAAGACATCCAGGGCTAGTCATCCAACTACTTGGTCTGAAGGATGCAGCTTTGTTGCTGGCCGGGCACTGAGAGTTGAGGAGCAGGGAGGAGCCCCATGGACATCTTCCCTTTAACTCTGACCTTGGCATCCAGCACCCCACATTCACTTGCTTAAGCCATCATGTCTGTAGAGAGAATACACAGAAGGACAACCTAACCTCATCAAGGAATGTCTATAATAGAACCTTCATGGAGCTCCTCTCCCAGCTATTTGAAGAGCCACCTTCCCTATTAAGTTCCATGGGCCTGCACGTTCCATGTAGAAGAGGGGACATCGGTAGGGTTACACTGCAGAAAACTGAAGAGGCAGAGGGAAGGGCAGGAAGGGGAACTTTATGTGTCCCCACTCTATGCTGGACACTATGTTGGGGGTGCTTTTCATAGGTGTGGGAACCTATCAGAGTTGGCTTTTAGTGTACCAGGAGAATTGTCACTTGGAGGAGGTGGCAGCGTGAGAATTTTGGATGTTGAAAAGTGGGTTCATCTTTGACGTGGGCTTCAAAGGTTTTGGACCCCTGCTAGTCTCTAAATATAGACCAAGCACCCAGCCATTGTTCTTGGGGAACATGGTGTTGTCCCCCAACAGACAAGGTGTGTTTTGTCTAGCCATGGAAGTTTTACCAGTCTGTGCCCTTGAAGTAGAAAATGAAGTTTTCCTAACTTCATAGGCCGTTGGAGTCCCTGGAGACACAGGGTCGTTTTGGGCTGAATAACTCGGATTGGGAGATGTAACTATCAGCTATTGTGATGGCTTTGTCTGGGTTTGGGAGTCAACCTAGCCCTGTGGGTCTAGGTCTGGGGTCCCCTTGAAGAATGGTGTCTTCTTACCTTTCATTGGCTCTGAAGTTGCTCCTGGGAACTTGGGAGAGGAAAAGGTCTGGTGATTCTGAAGCAGGAGTGCTCAGTGGGCCTGCCACATGGTGCCCACCAAGGGTGGACAGAAGCCCCGAGCTGAGTGCTCAGCCTGTCACTTACTGTGCTGTCCTTGCTATGCCACAGGTGTTCAGCGGAGCTTTGCTGGGCATCCATAATCTGGTCACAGAAACTGGGTGATGACCCTCTTGTTTTCCACTACCCCGTGGAACACTGGTCTTCTGAAATTGTTTCTCCAGGGCACTTGTGCCTGCCCCAGGGTCTTCACACGGTGGCTCCCTGTGCCTGGACTGTTCTTCCTCACCCTTTCTTCAGACATCACTTCGTAGTAACACTTTCCCTGACTACCCTAACATGCTAATTTTCTGTCCCTTGCTACAATTTTTTTCTTCTTAGGTTTAACCCTAACATAATATATACTTTCCTTAGGCATGCTGTGTATTGTCTAGCTCTCTTACTGAGAAAAGAGGACCCTGAGGGCAGGGAATTTTTGTCTGATGTGGTCATAGTTACAATCCTCACGGTTTAGAACCCAGTTAGATGCAGAGTAAGCACTTGATATATATGTGTTGGAAGAATGAATGGGTTTCTGTTTTACTCAGTTTCATCAAGCACTTTCCTCATTTATTGATATGATCGTATTTTCCCCTTAAAGATGGCATAACGACTTATGTTAAGCAATTTCCTGTCATACATCTGTGTGTGACTAGGATAAATCCCACTTGGTCATAATGACATTTTGCCAGATTCTATTTACTAGTATTTTATTTTGTATTTTTACGTTTACATTCAGAAGAATGATTGGTCCACCGTTCCTTCTCCTAAGCGATCTGTACCAGGTTTTGGTACTAAGACTATGCTGGCTTCCCCAAATAAATTGCAGTGCTTTATCTTTTCCTATGATTTGGAAGAGTTTAATTAACGTTGGAATTATTTGTTCTTTAAAGGTTACATAGAGCTCAGCTGTGAAACCATCTGTTCCTGGTGCCTTTTGTGATGGTGGATCTTTAACTGCCTTTCCAGTCTCCCTGTGGTACGTAATTGGTCTTCCCGTTTTCTACTTCTCGTTGGGTCAATTTAGGTAATTTATATCTTTCTAGGTACATATCCACTCCTGGGTGTCCTGTTTTGTTTCTGCAGAGCTGACGCAGAAGTCTCTTGTTATGTTTTAGCCCTCAGTGCATAGGTGCCTGTCTCCTCTTTTGTTCCTAATTCTGCTTGAGTTCATTCTCTTTTCCCTGGAATCAGGCCTCTGAAGAGTTTAGGTGATCTCAGTGCTTTGGAGAACCAGAGAGGCCTGTGCCCAGACTCAGAACCCACAGGCTGGTGGACAGAGGTGCCTGTGGGGGTTCTGGCAGGAAGCAGCCCCAGAAGGAAGATGGCTGCAGGACCCCAGCTGGAGAGGGTAGGGGGATGGGGCTGGTGGGTGGGGTTTGACTCCTGGCCCTCCCACTTCCTGGTTGTGTGACCTCAGAGGGACACTCTGCTTCTCTGCCCTTGAGTTTCCCTCTCTGAGAGGAGGGAGGGCAGTAGCAGTGCCAAGCTCTCACATGGGTGGGGTGGAGAGCTGGATGCCCATACTCCAGCAAAGTGCTGGCCATAGTACCTGGCAGGGGCTGCATGTGCAGTTAGCATCAGCCTGCATTATGGAGAGAACACGGTGGAGGGAACAAGAGGCCATGAAGATTTCCAGAAATCACTGGGTGTCCTATGGAAGAATGGATTTTGAGCCTGCAGCCTGCAGATATTTGTGAGGAGTTATGGTCCAGGGGACTAAGGGGAGTGTAGCTTCCCTCTGTGGTACTGGGCTGGTTAGATATGGGGCCATCGCAGCGACACATACAATCATCACATCTTCCTTATGGCCCTATAAAGTAGGTATTGGGTGGAATCCATGATGGTGCCAATATTTGGCCATATTTAACATACAAAAAGGCAGTTTCATATGGTTCACTCTACTGTTATTATTATCTTCATTTCTCAGATGACAGGTTCAGAGAGGGTGAGCAGCTGTCCTACGGTCACACAGCCTGCTAGTACAGGGTATCTTGGTCAAACCAGAGCCATAAAATTCCAAAGCCTATAGGATACTTCCTAGCATAGTCAGAAAAACAAAAACCCACAAAAGCCATTACAAAGATATGTTCTGCAAACCCAGCTTGAACATTGGCTAATACCAGTGGCTGCAAAGCAGTAATTGAGCATCTAAGAGGCTGATCTAAACAGGTGGGGAGGTACACATCTTTGACAGAGAAAGCTCCTGGGGTCTAAAAACCCAATCCCTAGTGCTCTGGCTTATGAAGGTAACCACTGCCATCCTAACTTTCCATTTATGGAACTATTTCAGCCAGTATCCTACTAAAGAGCAGGTATTTATTTATAGGACCTGGGGGCTCTTGAAAGGCAGGGATCCCCTCTCATTTATCTTATAACCACCTTCCAAGTTACAAGTTTTCTGATCAATGGTCAACTGTACACATTTTAGCTTCTTACACAAGGGACTGCTCATTGAGACAAAGTTTGGGGAAAGAGGGATGGTACTATTTATGTAGTTTTGCTCAACACAGGCAAGAGAAAATGGGTTCTAATAGTTATATAGGGTCTGTCCCTCCAGGGGTCTATGGTTGATGATACCTAAGATAGTCTTAAACTTGGGACTTTATGAAGATGACAGAATGATTTGTTGATGGGAAGGTCTGGGTTTTCGTTAGGATGCACATGTATGCATGGTTCATGTGCACATACAACAGATTGATGTTGAGAATGTACTGTCAGTCTTCAGGTCCCCACTCTAAGGGACTAGGCTAATCCTTAACTAGAAGGGGGAGGATGCTGACTCTATGGGCTGGCCTGAAGCTCTGTGCTGGGACATCCACCTCTTGCTCCAGAACCTTACTTTCTGAGCCTCAGCCACTTCTCATGCACTGACTCAAACCCTCACTAAGGCCTAAAGAATTGGATCTCAGTCAATTTCCAAGGGGGTGTTGCCTCTCCCCAGCACACTGCACAATTCTGTCTCTAGTTGGGCATCATGCACCCTGGTCTTTAATCTGAGAGGATCGAGGGTGTCTTCGCTCTGTTGGGACCAGTGAGACTCTGCCCTGGCTTTTCTATCTCTGCAGAAATGATAAGAGTCATTCACCTCAGCCTGTTTTTTGGGGTGCAGATGGTTTGCAGAGTCCAAGCTAAGAACGGTGCACCCACCCATGGGGCCCAGGCTGTTTCTGTGAAACCTGCTGAGGTCGACTCCATGTCTTGTCAATCCCTCTTGGTACTCTGGTTTCAGCACATGCTTACAGCTTCCTACTACAAACACTTGCTGCTCTCTGCTCCCGAGCTTTCTCTGGTTGCAAGAAAGTGGAGGCTAGGATAAGGTACATTCTAGAAGGAAGTGTTGAGAAGTTAGAGTGTCTGGAAAGAACCCTCCCCAAATGACGGATAAGAGTTAGTGGATAAATACCCCAGTTCCTTGCCCCTCAGGCGGGGCGCCCTGTGACGTGTTCTATGCAGTCTCCCAGAGGGTGGCCAGAGGAACAGAGCTCATTAACACATTCATTCCTTCTCTTATTTCTCCATTCTCTTGCTGCTGGCTCACTTCCCAAATAAGCGCCTTGTAACCAAATCCTTGTCTCAGGGCCTGCTTCAGGGGAACCCCACTAAGACATCCTTTAGACACCCTTTCATCTCAACCCAGCCACCCACATGCACCTGCTGATTGATTGGGTGATGCTCTGCAAATACCAGCAGGCAGCTGCCTTTCTCTTAGCTGTTCTGTCCTCTTTGTAGCTCAGACCTTTGGGATTTGTGAGTCTAGAGAATATTTGTCAAATGTGCTCATTCTGCTGCCTGAGCAAGGTTTAAGCAAACCCACACCACTTACTTCTCTAGCATGCTTCCTGGTGTCTTCAAGGGTGGAAGCATTTGAGGGAAGAATTTGGCCTCACTTGTATATGGACACAGTGTGGGCCAGAGTTGAATGTCAGCACTCTGCTGTGACAGCATTCTGGTTACCGTGGCTCCTCTGTGTGGTGTTGCCCCAAAGACCACATGGAGATTCTCTATCGCCCATCCAGCCTTTCCCAAGGGGTAGAATTTTTGACACTCCAGAGGGCATGGGACTGCCCCAGCACTTCTGTCTGTCTTCATTTAGAGACGTGGAGTCTGTGAGTCTTCATTCAGGTGCAAGGCCTGGCCGTGCCTCAGTGAGCTGATCTCTGACCTGCCTCCTGTGCCCACCGGCATCTGGATGTCTAAGGCATCTCCCACAACATGCTCCAACCGAAACCCACTCTCCTGCAGTCTCCTCTGTCATGGTTAACAGCAACTCCTTCCTTCCAGTAGCTTGAAACAAGACCCTAAGGGTCATTTAGACTCCTCTCTTCCTTTCACACTTCACATCCCATCCTGCTGCCTTCATCCTCCAAGTTCTGTCTGATCACTTCTCCCCACCTCCCCGCTGCCTCTCTCATCCAAGTCATCATTTCTTGCCTAGACTTTTGCAGTAGCAACGCCTCCCACACTGATGTCCTGATCCCACCCCCACTATCCTTATGTCTATTCATGACACAGCAGCTGTTGAAACCAAGAGAAGGTCCCACTTCTGCTCAGAGGCCTCCTGCAGCTCCTACCCTGGTGGAGTAAAGCCAAGTCCTTACAATGGCCACAAGGTGCCATGAGAAACTGGCCTCCAAACTTCTCCATACCTCTCTGACTTCAGCTCCTACGACTCAGTTCCTGGCTCACTCCACTGCAGCTACACTGCACTCCTTGCTTTTTTCTCCAACATTCAGTCATGCCCCTGCCTTGTGGATGTTACACTCACTGTTCCCTCTGCCTGGAACATCCTGCCCCCAGAAGAGGCTCCCTTACCTCCTTTAGGCCTTCAGTCAAATATTTCCTTGCTTAAAACTGTCTTCACCTCCAGAGCACTCTCTATCCCCATCCTCTGCTTTATTTTTCTTTCCAGCACTTATTGCCATCTGCCACCCAGTTGCTTTACTTGGTTACCTTGTTATAGCTAACTAGGATGTAAACTCACTGAGAGTAGGGACCATTCCTGTTCACCAGTATACCTGCCATTAGAACAAGCCTTGGCAAGTGGTAGGTGTTCAATAAGTGTTTGTTGGAAAATAAATATATGTACAATAGGCTGTGATCTTGAGTAAGTCATTCTTCTTCTCTAGACCTCAAGTACTAGGGAAAGAGCCACCGTAGGTGATTTCCAAGGCTCTGTTCCCGCTCTTACTCTTTGGTTTCAAGAAGAGGCCCACTTTAGGGAGCCAGCTCTGAGACTAGAAACATCGCTAGCTTTTGTCAGCCACATCAGGACTGAGCTTCCTGCTTTGACTGAGGGATCATTTAGGGAAATGGAGAAAGTGACAGGTATATTACTTTGCACATGTGTAAGGTGGACAGTAAAGGCATGGATCTTGGCATCCACCACTGGGGCACCTGAGGTCTGTGCCCAGCTGGCTTCTTTATCTAACTTGCTGAAACCTTGAGGTTGAAATTTGAAGGGCGTGTAACATCTTTCTTTATGCCCTGGACTGCTGGTGTGTGTGTGTGTGTGTGTGTGTGCGCGCGCGCGTGCGCGGGCGCGCACATGTGCGTATAAGTACCCAACACCTAATGAATAAGAACTCAGGAATATGAGCCAATGTAACAATGGCAACAAGAATGCAGAAGCCAACTTCAATTACCCAGCCCACTCCCTGACCCTTGGTCCCCAGCCATTCCAGGCATTCTGACCGCGCTTCCCACAGCCAAGGGTCTGCACACCTTACCTGCCATCACAGGTGCGTGAGTGCTCCTCTCTGGGAGAGGTGCTTGCCCCTCTTTCCATGGCTCTGACAGCAAGGCAACAGCGGTACCTTGAGCCAAGCCCAAGCCTGGGGTCCTGCCCTCCTACGGGCATTGCGTTCTCTCTGCCACTGTCACAGCTGCTGCCTGGGGGTCTGAGTGGAGTCTGTACCCACCAGTGGAGGGACTGGGCAGGCGGTAAAGTGTTTTTTTTCAGTACAGGAAGGGTCTCCCCATATGGCAAGGCATGTTTGGGGACAGGGTGGGGCTGACCACCTCCGCCCTTGCTCTGGCTGGGTTGGCAATACTCCACCCTGCTGAGCTGGATGGAGAGACTAAGAGGAGAGGTGATGGTTGTGGAATACCATCCGGGCTGAGGGTTGGACATTTTGTGAGTCTGACACCTGGGAGACTCCAGAGCACTTGCCAGGTGGGAACTGAGGGAGGAGAAGAATTTTGCAGAGTTTGTGAAATTAAACTGGATTCCCATTACTATTCTTTAAGAGATGCAGAAAAAATGGACACAAATGTAAAATTACTTTTGGCTACTAGACTGTGTTCATTTATATGTGATGCTGTACAGAGAACGTGTCACATGGGACCCTGGCTTATGTTCAGCTTACGTATGCTTGTGTTTGGAAGAGGTGTTTGAATGTGAAGGATAAAGTGTAAAAAAAAGGTCCAGTGACAGAGATATGAAAACCAGGAAGGAAAGAAATAAAGATAGAGGGTTTAAAAAAAGAGGGAAAAACACAGAAGAACAAAAGGAGGGGGAAGGTATCAGAAAAATGGGTAAGTGAGGTAAGTATACACAGAAGTATTGGGGAAATAGAAATGAGGGAAAGTGGGTTTTTCTTCTCTCTGTATCGCAAGGCTCTCTAGTACTGCTTCTCAAACCTTTTCAACTGTAATTAACTGGTAAGAATATATTCTACATTGCTACTCACTATTTATATTCATACTCAATTGGGAAAAACTTTTTATTTATTTATTTTTTAAAGAACTAGGGTTGACCCTTGTGGTCCGCCATGAATCTCCATCATTCCTGTCCTGGGTAGTCCCCTCTCACGATGACTCCAGTCTTGGCCGGGTCACTGGCTTCAGTCACAAGACATTAGCAAGGGTGTTGTGAGTGGAGACATGATAAGCTCTTACACATGGCAGGGCTTGTCCTCTGGGAAAATATGTTTTGGTGTGTACCTCCTGAGAACCCAGGAGTCACACTGGGGGAGCAAACTAGGAATATGGATGGAGAGACCACTCCCTGGAGTATGAAGGCCCTAGCTGACCATCCCAGCAGAGCTCCTGGCCGTATGGATGAGGCATCTTGGACGTGGGCACTCCAGGTCCCGCTGAACCATCCTAACTGTAGCCTATGGAGCAGAGGTGATCTGTCTTCACTGAGCCCTGTCCAAATTTCAGAATTATGAGCAAATAAATGTTGTCGTTTTAAGTCCACTAAGTTTTGGGTTGGGTTAACCAAAACATCCTCACCACAGGAAAGGCACCACGCTATTTTCTATCATATTTAATTCTGTTTTAGTTTTCAAAATGCTAAATTGATTTCATGACCCACTAATGAGTCATGGTCCAGTTTGAAAAGTACTGCCCTAATCAATGGCAGATGTATTTAAGATCATGGGTGCTCCAACCTTTCCCTCCATCTGGTTGCTCTTAGAATCATGACGTATAAGAGGTGAAAGGCAATCTGAAGATGTCACCCAGCCCAGGACTGTGTCTCAGAAGGGGCTGCCCTAAGCCACTGTGTTCTCCAGGTAGACAATTCTACTCAATAGATAATTTTACTCAGGGGAAGTATTTAGCCCTTTTGTGTGCCTAGTTCTGAATCCTGTTAAGCATACTTTATAGCCAAGCAGAGTCTACTGATACCCAATTCTGCCAGAAACTGAATTTGTCCCCACAAATGGTGGAAGGCTATCACTCACCCTCCTGCCAATACCCACCCTTTGGTCCCGGTTTCTCAAGTCTCTGGCTTAAGATAAAGGAAGCATCTTGGTATGTCATTCAAGCTTCGTATCACACAATCTTACCAAATACATGGTTTCTTCCTCTGATACAGTGACTCCTGAATCATATTCCATAGACCAAATGGACCAGAACCACTGGGGGGAGCTAATAAAATGCATATTTCCAGGCCCCACTGGGAGATAGAGCCTCAAAAAATCCCTGGAGCATGGTGCCTGGAAATCTACACTTGAACAAGCTCCCCAACTAGATTTGCTGCACACTGGCCTTTAGAGTCCACTAGGCTAAGGGCTATGGTTTGGATTAGTGCATGTCAACTTTTCCTGCCTCAAGCCATGGGCAAGAAACATTCAGTCCGTATGCACACGTACACATATGTAAAGGAAACAGAAGCTTCATCAAACTCCACACTTGATGAAAGCTGTTTCCTATCTTGTTTTATTTTTTCAAATGCTGGTTGGAACTCATTAAACTTATTTTATGATTCACCAGTGGGTCACGCTCTACGGTTAATAACACAGCTGACCTAAGCAAACACAGGCTACGTGTCTTTTCAGTAGTCACGGCTCCTTCTCCTGAGTTTTGCTATAATAATGACCATTCAGAGTGGCATGCTTGGTCTCCATCTGTCCCCAGCAAGTCCTTGATTCTATTGTTAAGAGGGTTTACATTCAGGAAGTACTTACCTACCATCTTCTTATTCATCAGTGCTGGGTCTCCAGCTGAGCTCAGGCTGGAGCTCAGGGTGCAGCTGGACTGGACTGGGGGCCTGGGGCTCCCTCCAGGGCTCAGTTTGTAAGAGCCAGTTGCTTTAGGAACTTTTGGTTGCAGGGAGAAGGAAATAGTACGGGCAGGATGGTGCAGGGGAGTGATGGCTAACCTTTGCTTTTTCTCCACGATGACTGTTCCTGAGTCCTCAGGAAGCAGGAGCTGTGGTTCAAAGCCCAAGATGGGGTCCGTGCAGGCCACAGGACTCTTCCTTCAAGGGCGGACCTTCTTCAGTGTCCAGCTTCTCGAAGCACCTGTGAGGCACCTCTGGGAGCCCCAGAAATGAACTGGAGAATGCTGCTGAGGTAGAATGTTGGGTTCCTTCCTCTGTGTTATCCAGTAATTTCTGTCACCTTCTCCTGAATTTAGATTTTCATCTTATGTCCCTTCTGGGGCTGAGAGGTTCCCTGGCCTTCTGTGTCATCAGGGCCTGCTCACCGCTAACCTGTCTCTTTCAGATGCAGAGTGGGAGACTCCTGGGCTACTCCAGGCCTGGGGATGGGTCCTCACTCCCTGTTTGACTCTCTCTGGGCCTCTGGCCTGCTTCTCAATCTCCATCTTTCAGCCCAATGAGGCACCATCTCCCTTGTCTCTCCTTAGACTTCAGCCCTCTGGCCCCTCCATCATTTTTGACATTTGAGACACCCACATTTAAAAATGTGCCATTTATGGTGTCCAAGAAAGCCAAACAGATCCCCAAATGATTGATTTAGTGGTTGCAGCTGGGCCTGGTTGCAGACAGACAGCTAATGAGGTAATTTTTCTAAATGCACAGTGTAAACAGGATAACACCTCCCTCCTTCTCCGCCAAGTCTCTCTGGGCTTCCACACCTCTCCCTCAACTTTCTGCAGAGATGCACACACTCGTTTGCTCTAGTACACTGTTGTGGGTCGAGTTGTGGCCCCTCCAAATGATACGGTGGAGTCCTGACCCCCAGTTTTTCTGAATGTGGCCTGATTTGGAGACAGAGACTTTATGGAAGTTACTAAGTTACAATGGGGTTATTAGGGTGGGCCCTCACCCAGTATGATGGGTGCCCTTCTGGAAAGGGGAAAACGTGGACACAGAGGAGACAGACATGCAGAGAGAAAATGATATGAAGAGACACAGAGAAGACGGACGTCTATGAACCAAGGAGACAGGCCTGGGACAGATTCCCCCTCAAAGCCCTCAGAAGGACCCACCCTGTTGCCAGCTTGGTCCTGGACTTGGCCTCCAGAACTGTGATACCAAACGTTTTAGCCGTTGAGGCCACCACCGTCTGTGGTATGTTGTGACAGCAGCTGTAGCAAACTGGTACACACAGATTTAACATTTGTGGCTTCTGTGTTCTCTCTGGTGGCAATTCTCCTTCCTGAGGGAAGGTAGGGCAAAGTAGGTGATGGGTGAGGCAGCTGCCCTGGGGGAAAGTGAGGGAGACAGCTGCACCCACCCTTCCAGATCCAAAGGCCCTCTGGGATGACTTCATGTGTTCATAGGTTTCTGTAAACTTTGCAAATCATATTTATTTATTTTTTAATGTTTATTTTTGAAAGATGAGGGGAGAGAAAGAGAGAGAGAGAGAGAGAGGGGGAGAGAGGAAGGGGCAGAGACAGAGGGGGATAGAGGATCTGAAGAGGGCTCTGTGCTGTCATGTAGGGCTCAAACTCACGAACCATGAGATCATGACCTGAGCCAAAGTTGGATGCCCAACTGACTGAGGCACCCAGGCACCCCTGCAAATGATATTTAAACTGCAGTCAGGTCCAACTGCTGATATTTTCTGCAGCTTTCCGTCCAGCACACCTTCTGTCACAGCAGGTGGCCTTTGAATGGCCATACGGGTAATCTCAGATCCAGACAAAGGGAATCAGAGTTGAGAACGTATACATGGGGGTCGAGTGGGATATATTATGGTTTGCAGTTACTTCCGCATAGAATTAAATTCCTCTAGGCATCCCAATGTAGGCAAGGCCTCTAGGGATGCTCCTACTGCCTTCTGTGTCTATTTACCTTGTGATGTAACATAAAGGTGTGGACCAAGTCAAGTCACTATGTGGACAGAACCCAAGGCACCCAGCACCAGAAGTCTGTGGACAGTGGAGAAAAGTCAGGCTTGAAATATGGAAGCAGAAGCTAGTCAGTGGAAAGGCTTCCAGTCATTAAATGTGGAAAAATTGTAAGTCCTTATAAACAGAGTATCAGAAGGGTATGATAAGCCACCAGTTTATAAATATGTATTTTTCTGGATTGTGTGACTTTTGTGGTATTTGTGAGCTTTCTAGAATTTGTAATTTGTTATGACTTCTTTCTTTATTTGAAATGTTTGCTTTTGAACCTAATTTTGTGCTCTCATTGCCAGCTTTTCCTTAAAATGGCTCCTAACTGGGGGTGCCTGGGTGGCTCAGTTGCTTAAGCGTCTGATTTAGGCTCAGGTCATGATCTCATGGTTCGGGGGTTCGAGCCCTGCATTGGGCTCTGTGCTGACAGCTCAGAGCCTGGAGCCTGCTTTGGATTCTGTGTCTCCCTCACTCTCTGCTCCTCCCCCCACTCACATTCTGTGTGTGTATGCATGTGTCTCTTTCAAAAATAAATAAAACATTAACAATTTTTTTAAAGGACTCCTAAGATGGCAAAAGCTTCAGGACCCATCTGACTTCTATCCAGCCCTGAGTGTGGGAAATGAGCAGGGAGGGGGGCTCTGTAGTCGGCAGGCAGGGGACTGATGGAAAGTGAGGGGCACATCTGGACACACTGGAGAGGGAAGCAAAGGTGAAGGGACAAGTTGGGGACAGTGAGCAGGGCTTTGTTCTGGGAGGCAGAAGACCCACTAGCCAGGCCTAGCTCTGCCACTCAGTCTGCTCCATACCCCTGGGCAAGTCAATTTCCTTCCTGGAATTTCTTAACCTGCATAAGAGCTGTGTGCCTGTGTGGGGCCACCTCTAATATGCCTTGGGCTCTAATAGTCTTGGATTCTCTTATCTTAATCACTGAGTGGAGAAAATGGAGTCAAAATTGTTAGTGGTTGGTGAAGCCATTTTCTGAGGGATGAGAAAAGGCACCTGAGAAGCACCTGTCAGATGAGACTTTCCAGAGCCTCAGCTGGTGACAGGTAAGGCTGTGTGTGACAGGTGTGGTCGCTATGGTCATTCACTTGTGCGTTCACTCATTCCTTCCTCCAACAGCTGCACACCAGGCAGATCCCACATTCCGGCCCTACCACGGTACCAGGGAAAGCATGGTGAAGGAGACACGGCCCTGCCTTCTAGAAGCTGCCAGTCCAGGTGGGGAGAGAGCGCACCCAACAGGCAACCAAACCTATCACAGAGGTATCCATACTCTCGCACAGGCTCCCCATCTCCAGCAAAGTTGCTTAGTGACGCTGGAAAGTGTGGATGTGTGTGATCCAGTGGTCTGACCCTGACCACACATTTGAATAATCAGAGAAATTTTTAAAATAAATATATGTATGGGACCCATCTCCGGAAACTCTTAATCAGTCTGGGAAGGGCAGCAGCATTTTTGAAAGCCCCCCAGGAGGAGTGCCTGGGGGGCTCAGTCCGTTAAGCATCTGACTCTTGATTTTGGCTCAGGTCACGACCTCATGATTGTGGGTTTGAGCTCCGCACCAGGCTCTGCACTGACAACGTGGAGCCTGCTTGGGATTCTCTGTCTCCCCCACTCTCTGCCCCTCCCTCACTTTCTCTCTCTCTCTCTCTCTCCTTCTCTCTCTCTCAAAAATAAATTAATTAAAAAAAATAAAAGTGCCCCAAGTGATCATCATATACAGCTAGAGTTGAGACTCCCTCCCCCATGTTTCCCTGACCTTCTTCTCAACCTTAGTTGTGCACAGAAATCCCCTGGGGATCTTGATCAGGGCAGATTCTGACTTTGGGGCCTGGGGGAGGCCTGAGATTCTGGGTTTTAAGCAGCTCTCGGGAGATGCTGATGTTGTACTTGAAACAGCGAAGCTCTGAGATCTGGTTCCCACACCCTCTGATCCCATCTCCACCTATATTCCCCTCGTTCTCTCTGCTCCAGCCACATTGGCCTTCTTGAGGATCCTAAACCACTCCAGATCTGCTCCCTCCTTGGGGTCTTTGCACACACTCTATCCGGCACACGCATCCCCCAGATGTCCTCATGGCTTTCTCCCGCACATGATTCAGGGGTGGGTGACAAAGCACCCTGACTGAGAGTCATCCTTCAAGCCTTCTCAGTCTATTAAACAAGGGAAATGGATTTGAAATTGAGCACACATCAGTACAGTTTTGGGATACCACTTTTATTAATCAACATTGATTTTATTTTTCAAGGTTGCAAAACGATGCTTTTTAAGTTCTCCTACAAAGCGAGGGTTGTGGGGCCATTTGGAAGTAATGGCCCCGGCCTGTGGTTCTTCCAGCAGCAGCCTGGGGCAGGGATGATGCCTGGTTCCTTCAGAGTCTCAGGCAGTCTCTCTCCAGGGGCCATCTACATGGACTCTCCTTCTGCTGGGACCCATTTGGTACTGAGAGTCTCCATCATCCTCGAGGGCCAGAGGGAGGCAGATACCTCTGAACCTCGGGATCCCATGAGGGTCTTTTCAGGAGAATAAAGGAGCTAGGTCAGCAAAACCCAGCAAAACGCTTCCCCCTGCTCTGGTGGGTAGGGTTAGGGTCTGGTGGTGTGGAGCTGGAGCCCTGTGGTAACTCCTGGATGTGCAGTAATTCTGCTGGGAGGGGTCTCTGGTGGATAAACTGGATGTGACAATTTGAAGAGCTCCTGGTATGCACTTCACATGACAGTATGATGAACCAGAGCCAGTTCCTTTGTCCAGAATAAGGATGTTCAGTGACAGGCCACCCGTTGTATGCAAAGAGACCCAAGCTGGCTCCCTGCACCCAGCACACAGTAGGGACACAATGTAAGTGAATTTGAGTTAAAACTATTGAATGATGGCACTCTGGTGCTTCTTCATGGACCCACAGATGATCTGGGGCATGGGAAGAGGGACGCATGAGCATTCACACCCAGCTTGTCGGCCCAGCCAGACCCCAAGAAGCCTTAGGGGAGCTCAGGGCTGCAGGTGAAGGGCAAAGTAGTTTTCTTCCCCAAATACTGGATACATGCTACTCTAATTCTGGAGGTCATTTATTCACTCAACAGATATATTCACTAACTGCCTACTGTGCCCAAAGTCAATGTGAACCTGTGCCTATCTGAGTGATGGGGGCACCGACAGTTTTATCTTAGAGGGGCAAGGTAGCCTGAGGGGGACCTGTGGAAAAGGCCCTGGTCTGGGCACTGGGAGCCCTGGGGACTCCCTGAGCTGTCTCACCAGGGCAGAATTACTCCCTTCCTTGGGTTCGATTCCCTCACTTGAAGAACAAGGAGTTTGAATGAGGTGGCTTCCAAGGCCCTTTTAGCTCCGACATTTTTAGGATCCTGAGATTCTTGAACCACTGACGGCAGCCCTGGCCTCAGAGCTGCCCTGACATGGCTACTTTAAACAGAGAAGGGGTTGGCTCCTGTGCCCCACAGGGACAGGCGCCATATTGGTAGCTCTGTCCAGGGCCCAAGGGCAGAGCAGGAAATCCAACCTTTCCCAAAGAAATGTTTCCATCATGCAGTCAGCAAACGTCCATCTGCCACTGTCCGTGACCCTGCCCACACTGTCCAGGTTCTGTGGGTGACACAAAATCATGACACATGGCCCTCGCCCTTAAGGGGTCTCTCAAGTTGAGGACACGGCCAGGCATACCTGAGAGCACAACAGGAGATTCCAGTGGGTGCATGAACAGGTACAGGAGAAAGGTTGTGGCTTGTGAGAGCGATCTCTCCGGGAAAGCATCACAAATCCCCACATTTTAAAACACAAATGTTTGTGCAG
The DNA here is from genome assembly GCF_016509475.1 of Prionailurus bengalensis. Classification (NCBI taxonomy): domain Eukaryota; kingdom Metazoa; phylum Chordata; class Mammalia; order Carnivora; family Felidae; genus Prionailurus; species Prionailurus bengalensis. The sequence continues at coordinate 38,780,234 of NC_057349.1, read as the reverse complement.
CTTCCTGGCCTTTCCCTGAAACACATTTCTGTCCAGAACTGTGATTCTGGAGCACAGCTGCCCAGGACACATGTTCCCGCTTTGGCACATTGAGGGGAAATGAGTACTGAGCACGACCACGTGCCAGGTACCAAGGAGTCAAGAGTGAGCCACGCAGGCAGAGCCTACAGTCAAACTGGGGAGGAGGCCGACTCCACCAGCCCCACAAAAAGACTGCTGTTCGCATCATCGCTAAACTTGTTTTGTACCCCTTGGGGGAAAAATTGGTTATTTTCAGGAGGAAAGAACATATTCTTACATCACTTATGACAACCTCTGCATCTGTGATAGGCCAACAGAGTGAAATAAAACTCAGTTTAGGTTTGGGTGCTGGAGGGTCTGCTGGGTTCTCTCACTGGAGAAGTCACCCAACTCCCAAACACCAGCCATACTGCATTGTGTTATAATCTGCCTCAGCCAATTACCATGCGGAGGGGCTGTTGGGCAGAGACTATAAACCCTAAATGTTACACCTGATCTCCTCAAGGGCGGTTACCGGAAAAGGGAGGGGCTGGCCACAAAGGGTTTCTTTGTTCATTGATCATCAGGAATGTGGGTTTTGACTGGAAGGACGCACTGACCACTCACCACGCAGCAAGAACTTGGTCTTTGGGAAAGTTCAGCATTGCCACCTCTTCGGTTCAAGCCACAGAGATGGATCGGCCAGGGAGAGCACAGGTGTGAGGTGGGGAAAATGGGAAAGTGGGGATCTGTGGGTGGGCAGCACTGAGGCCCGCAGGGAAAGTAGGGTGGGGGGGGTGGCTACCACAGATAAGCCTTGCCAGGAAGTGAGGAGCTGAGATGATTCAAGGCAGAGGGCAGGAGATGGCTGGTGGAGGGCCTTCATTCCCATGCGGGTTCTATTCAGTGGGTCCTAAGGAGCTATCGAATGTTCCAGAGTCCTGGGGGACAAAATGAATACAGTCATGTTTGAGGACAGCCTGTTTTTCAGCCAAGGGGCAGGAAGATGAGTTTGGGAGTAGACACATAGGTTCCTGGTTCCTGTTAGTTCTGGGGAGAGGTCTAGGACTCTGAAGCAGACCTTAGCACCTGAGGGAGGTGCTGGATTTGGGAGAAGGAGGTGGCTTGAGACTGGAGGGGGTTAAACCTAGTAGCAAGACAGGGCCTGGCCTCTAGGCGAAGAGTGAACAGCAATCAGGCCCTGGGGCCATGCTGGCCTGACTCAGCGCCATCCAATCACTGTCCTCATTAGAACACTCAGACCCAGGTGGTATGTCTGTAAGTGTGTGTTTTTGCACTAATTAATGCATCCTCATCAGAGGGCGCAGTCCAAGTACTCAGTCCCTCTCTCCAGGGGTGGATGAACCACAGACCAAAGTTTTTAAACTTAGGTGGCGTTGCAGGAAGGAAGATGGCGGGGGTCGTTTGTTGTGGTGAATCATGGCTGTGTCTTCAGCAGGTGCCCTGTGCAGGAAGGCTGGAAATCAGAGATATATTTTTGAGACTGCTTTATAACCGCCTGCGAGAGCCTCCTTCTTTGTTTTACGCTTCCCTGAAGCAGAGCCTCTGAACCATGACTGCTTCCCAAACAGCAGCCTTGGCTGCAAATCAAGACAGTCTCTCACCTGTAGGATGCAGGAGGCCAGAGGTGGCTCTGGACGAGTATCAGTCTCTCTCTGCCACGCCTCGGGGTCCCCAAGTCAGTAGCAGCCATCTGTCTTTGTGTCAGCTTTGGCCACAAAGGCAGAAGAAACCTATCACAGTCAAGCGAGTCTTCACCCTTGCCCCCTGTTGCCTTTCTACTCACCTATTTGCCACGGAGTTGGGCACCCTCCTCTGGAAAGCATTGCATCTCAGCCCCGGAGACCTCTTCCTCCTCTAGCCCCTTGAAGACTAGTCTCACTTGGCAGTTCGTCTGTGCCTCCTGTTTTTTTTCCCTTCAGATTTGAGCCGATTCTTAACTTTCCCCCAATAAATCCATTCTTTGAAAGGAAGGACTGTATCTTGTACCTAGGGTGACATATAATCTTTCATCTAAACCAAGACACTTCCAAGAGTGGTATAGATGTTGCCGATGCCTGCTCATATTTTCTTGACACTCACCGTTCTTGTACATCCTGACATTTTCTTACTGCAAGCTGGAGGCCCTTCTCTATTCACAGGAACAGGCTGGAAAGGCCAGAACTATCCCACAATCCAGGAGCAGCTGCAGTCAGGGACAAACCAGAGTTGGTGCAGAGATACCCAGCTTCTTCCCTTGGGAGAACTCTGAAGGGTGCCCTCCACAGTCTCCCAGAATTCCCCAGTGAGGTTGAGCCCCAGGTGCTCACCGTGGTAACCTGCTCCTTCCTAGACCCCGGACTGGCTCCCTCCCTTCCTGTCATTTCCCACATCCACCTCCCAAATCGTTGCCTCAGAGATAATCCTGGGCCAGCAGGGATGTGTGGGAGCCTGATTCTAGGCTCCGTGGTCTGGCACTGTCTAGCATGATGCCGGCCCAGAGCACTCACTCACCTTTGGCCAAATGAATGTATGAATGGATTTAAAGAATGCTCCATTGTGCCCCCCCCCCCACCGTGGGGACACGTGAACCAGTTTCTTGTGGCCCAGAAAGAAATCATACATTTTCTGTGTCCGTTCTTGCTCCCATTCGGCTGTGTAACTATTTCAGAGCCTCTGGTGCTCCCCCCATCCCATCTGCCCACTCAGGTGGTGACCTCGCTTCTTCACTGTGATCACAGAAATCATGGGAAAGGACCTTTCACATGCTCGCTCACGCACACCTACACCCGCACCCACACCCGCACCCGCACCCGCACCCGCACTCTCACCCGCACCTGTACTGGCACCCGCACCTGTGCTCAGAAACTCTGTCCGGCCTCCAGTCGCTGCAGATGACCTGCCTGCACTTGGAAGAACACTGGGGTCCTTGCACTTCTGCCCTCTCTGTTTCCCTCTCCTTCCCCAGGTCTTTGCTCAGTTGCTGCCCCTCAGAGAGACCCTTCCCCAGTTAAAATTGCAGACCCTCTTACTCCTCATCCCTACTGCCTAATTTTTGTCCGCAGCTCTTCTAACTGCCTGGTGTCCTGTACGTTTTGCTTGTCTTTATTGTCTGCTCCTTCTCCACATGTACACTCAGTGTGGGCAGGGATCCTTGTTAAAAAACATTCACAGACAGAAGAAAAGCAGGCAGGAAGTCTTTTGAAGTGAGAGAATAAAAAAAATTCATTTTTAACTTATTTTTAAAAAATGCTTATTTTTTGTTTTGAGAAAGAGAGAGAGAGAGAGAGAGAGAGAGAGAGTCCAAGGTGGGGGAGGGGCAGAGAGAGGAGGGAGAGAGAGAATCCCAAGCAGGCTCTGTGCTACCAGCGCAGAGCCCGACTTGGGGCTAGAACTCATGAACTGCGAGACCATGACCTGAGCCAAAACGAAGAGCTGGACAGTTGAGCAACTGAGCCACCCAGGAGTCCTGAAAATTAAAACAAACAAACAAAGAAACAAACACACATTTATGAACATAAGGCCAGAGATGGACGTTGGAGGTTAATCTAGCCCAACTTTCTTGTTTTACACATGAGGGAATAGAGGCCCACAGGCTCCCAACAGTTAGCTATAGAGCTGGGATTGGAATCTCCCAACCTCAGAGCCCCAGTCTGGGGGTTCATCCCATGGTTAATCATCACATACTGGGGTCCTGATCTCTAGTTCTGTGATCCTCAGGGGTCAGCTTACTCTCTGCCACGGTGTGTTGGTATCTCTTCATGTTCTCTAACGTGGCATTAGCTCCCCCCTCTCCAGAACCAAAGCCCTTGAAATCACGAACTGGGGCTTCTTCCTTTGAAATTCTGGGCGCATAACCCGGTGCTTCCTGCAGTGTGAGCTGGAGGCCCTGGGAAAGCCTCCTGCCCTCCTCTAAACCCTCGATTGCAAAAATCGCCGCTGTTGCTGCACTTCCTTCATGTGCCGGGGCTTCAGGCATGTTGACACAGCAACCATGAGAAGTTCCCTGGGAAGGTAGGCACTGTTTACCCATTTTATGGGCTCGGAGAGTTGAGCAAGTTGCCCCGAGACTGATCCTGAGCTAGCAAGTGGCAGTGCCAGAACCCATTCCTGCTCCATGATGGGGTGGGGGTGGGGTAGAGGACAGATGGCACATTAGAGAACACGTGTATGCCACCGGCTTATTCCCTGATGCCCGAAAGTCCCGTGGGAATGCACAAAACTGTCCTTTGAGCAGCGTGAGTTCAAGGCCTCAGTGGCTGAGATAGATTCTCTCCTGAGACAGAGTTTGGATCAGGCAAAGGAGTGGGAAGGAGAGTACTAGGTCCTGGAACAAGAAGGGGCCCAGAAGGTGCAGAGGCTGTGGGAACAGGAGGGCAGGGCTACCAGACAGACTGCTTCGTTCACAAGTTAGCTGATGGCACAGGACAAGGAGTCAACAAATATTGATTGATTGCTTGGTTGATTACCTCTGACATCTCCCACATTAGCCCCAGAAACAGGGCCTAACGTGCCAACTGTCTGCTTGATGTGGGATTTTAACAGTTAGGATTTTCACGTTGGAACCAAATATAGCCCCACATTGAGCTGGAGCGCTTTGCCTGCAAGTAAAAGGCACAGACTTCGTAGCCATAAACAAGCTCAGATAAATAAAGGCTGGGTCGATTTCCTGGCTGTGAATCTCAGAATGCTCCCTCGGAGGTGTTGATTGATATGCTAAGATTCAAAAGTGAGCATCCCACCTGCCTCTTTAGGATGAGACAATTGTGTCACAACTTTACAGACAACTCTGCGGAGGGAGGGGCCAGCCTGATTTGGTGGTTGCCAGGCCCCAGTGGGGCCGGTGTTCCCACCGCCCTGGGCACCCGAAGAGAGAGATCCATGCCATTGAGTCCACACCACCGGCCTTCCTGAAGAGAAAGTTGAGCCTCAGGGGTCAGTGACTTGCCAGGGGGAAGGAGATCATTAGAGGCCACAGCAGGACTAGAAGTGCACCCGTGCCCATGCACGTCTGTCCCTGGGCCTTGCTCCGTGGCCATTTTGAGCAAAGTGAATGTGTCTGTGTCTAGATTTCCAAAAAGTCTGCACCAAGGGCACACTCTGGACATCCTTCCTAAAGGCAGGGCCACCAGGGCAAAGGCTTTTGCTAGAAATGCACCTAGAGAGAGTTTTTCTGAACTGGAAGAACTTAAAAGGAGAACATGAACCAAATCTCATGACAGTGCAGCTCCTGGGACTTGTAAAGGAAGAAAGCTGTGAGCACAGCCATTCTCAAACAAGAGAACTACACTATCGCTGGGAAGAAAAGGAATATATAACAGAAGAGAACAAACAATCCCTTGCAGTGTGATATGGGTGAGTTTCTCCTGAGCTGCTGCCCCAGTTCAAGACTTTATTACTTCTCTCCCAGGTGGGTACAGATGCCTTATAAAACACTTTTTTAAAAAATATATTAGAAGTTTTTTTTAAGTTTATTTATTTATTGAGAGAGAGACAGAGAGAGAGAGAGAGAGAGAGAGAGAATGAGTAGGGAAGGGGCAGAGAGAGAGAGAGAGAGAGAATCCCAAGTAGGCTCCTTGCTGTCAGCACAGAGCTGGATGCCAGATTCGAACTCACAAACCTTGAGATCATGACCTGAGTTGAAACCAAGAGTTGGATGTTTAACGGACTGAGCCATCCAGGTGCCCCAGAAAACATTATCAAAAGGTTTTAGGATACAGTACAATGCAGAGGAAAAACATGCCATGTGCCTAACACCACAATTTAAACAATATTTACATCTGTTCCTTCTGTCCCCATGTGCGTGAGATACATTCCATGTATGTATACATAATATGTATTATAACACATACATTCTATGTGTGGGCTTATAGATGGTCTTACAGTGGAAGCCCCTTCCCACCTCCCTGCTGGCTCATTCCTCCCTTCCCTCCCCAGTTACTGCTATCCTGAAATGGCTCTGTATTGTTTCCAGCCATGTTGCGGAAAGAATAGGGCCTCAGACTGATGGATGTTTTGCAACTTTGCCTTTGATTTACTATTATGTCTTTAAGCTGTAGCCATGTTGATGCATGTAGATACAATTTCTTCTTTTAATTGAATTAATATATTTAAAAAAAATTTTAAAGTGTATTTATTTTTGAGAGAGAGAGAGTGGGGGAGAGGGGCAGAGAGAAAGAGAGAGAGACAGAGACAGAGACAGAGAGAAAGAAACAGAGAAACCTAAGCAGGCTCCCTGCTGTCAGTGCAGAGCCCAGCTTGGGGCTCCATCTCAGGAACCCGTGAGATTATGATCAGAGCTGAAATAAGGAGCCTGATGCTTAACTGACTGAGCCACCCAGGCGTCTCTAAGTGAATTAATTTTAATTTTATGCCTTCATTGAAGTCTATTGTATTAGTTTGCCAAGGCTGCCATAACAAAGTGCCACTGACTAGGTGGCTAAACAGCAGAAATTTATTTCCTCTCCATTCTGGAGACTAGAGGACCACGATGAGTGTGTCAGCAGGGTTGCTGTCTTCTGAGGGCTCTCTCCTTTGCTCCTAGATGGCTGCTTCTCCTCCCTGTGTCCTCACAGGGTCTTCCCTCTTCACCTGTCTGTGTCCTCATTTCCTCTTCTTATAAGGTCGCAAGTCATATAGGATTAGGGCCCCACCCTAATGGCCTCACTGTAACTTAATTACCTCTTTAAAGACCCTATCTCCGAATAGAGTCACATTTGGAGGTATTGGAGGGCTAGGACTTCAACATATGAACTTTGGGGGAGCTCCGTTCAGCCCAAAGAGAAAGAGTGGCTTGTCTCTCTCTCTTTCTCTCCTTTTCCACTCTTATAAGCAATGCCATCTTCATATATGTCTCTTAGAACACATGAGCAAATTTCCCCAGGACCAGCACTGGCGAGGGCGAGGGCGAGGGAGAGTACTGGATGCAATGGTGTGCACATTGTAACTTGATTACGTATTGACAGATTGCTTTCCAAAGCAGTCCTATAATGGATACTCTATCAGCCTGCAAGGGTTTCATGAATGCTCAGTATGGCCAGACTTCAAAGTTTTGCCAATTGGATGGTTGTGAAATGGCGACACATTGTGGTCTTAATTTTAGTTTCCCTGATGGTTCATGAGTTTGACATTTTTAGGTATACTTAGTGGCTATTCATGTTTTCCATTCTATGAATTACCTGTCCGTATCTTGGCCTATTTTGCTATTCTGTTTTTATCCTTATTGATCTGCAAGAAATTTATATGTATTCTAGATACCACTCCTCAGTTAACTATAGTGATCTCTTCTCTGCTCTCCTTGCTTCCAGTGTCTCCACTTGGCAATTCCTCTTCAAGGATCTTTACCCCCCTCCCAGAGACCACGGGATAAAATGCAGACTCCAGGCCCTCACAATTGAGTTGGAACATAGTTTCCAGCCTACCTCCCTAACCTCTTTCTCTATAGATTCCAACCATCCAAGATGAGCCCCAGCTCCAGGAGCACATATCCCATTTGTGCCTGGAGTAGCTGGTTTCTCCATTGCTGACTGCAGAAATTAGACATGCCTTTCCAAATGCAGCTCTGATTTCAGTTCTTGGGTAAGGCCCCACAGTCCCTGAGCAGTGGGAGGACAGTTTGTGCATATCATGACCATGGTCCCTGCACCCACTGCTAGGGTTGGGTTGTTGAGCTGAATCTCCTTGGCCAGAAGGTGAGCCCCACCAAAAGCAAGCAATTTTTCCCCCTTATTCATCTTCATGTTCTCGATGCTGGTACATGGAAAGAACTTGATGTTTGTTGATTTTTATTTTTTAAGTCCTTATGTGTTATTTAAATGGTTACGATTGTAGGCAGTGGCGATAGAATTGTTCAGCTTATTCTTCCTGCCTGAAATTCACTTATTATCCCTAAGGTCATAAACTTGGGTTCACAAAAATCTCTGCAGGGTATGTAATGGAGAGATGTAGCTTGGCTGAGTAAGCCCAAGTTTGGGGTATTGGGAGAGAACCCACTGTGAGTAAACACAGAGGTTGTTGCTTTAATAATCACAGCAATGCTAAGATAAAGCAATGAACGTGTAATGTCTAGAATGAGACAATAGTCTGTTCTCTCATCAGACAGTGTCTGAGTGTTGGGTTCTAAGCATCGTACTTTAAGAGGAAGGAACAGACCAAATAGAGGACCAACAGGAGGGATGGTAGCCAGGAGAGTAAGGGGGTAAGATGTCATGTCACCTGAGGTAAGACTGGCAGAGCCTTGGCTGTTTATCCTGGAGGCTGGAGGAAACAAGTGTGTATAACTGCCATCACACACCATGTACAAAGCGCTCTCTTTTGGCACAAGGAATAGAAATGTCCTGTTTCTTTCCAAGAGATAAGCCAGAGCCCATGGAGGGAATTTACAAAGAGAGAGATTTTTGCCAAATAGATTAAGAAATTTTAAGCATATGGAATGTGAGAAGATGGTTTGGCTTCTTTGAGTATTGAGAACTGTTTCATCAGAGGAATATATGGTGGCTGGGTGACCAGTTGGCAAGGGATGAGATCTAGGGGACTTGGGGATCAAATGGTGATTGGATTTGGATTACATGGCCCTTAAAGTCTTTCCCAAAGCTTTTCACAAGTCGGTGGCTTTGAGTTAGATAGATCCAAGTGGGGGACCAAAGTCTCAAAGCATCTTTGAGTCTTGTTAAATGACAGTTACTCTTTGATAGGAAGGGCCACCTCTGCTGACAGTCTTCCATTGCCCTCCATCCTCAACCCTGTCACCGTCTTAACCAACTCCATATCTGTATAGATGTCTGAGCCAATATACTTTCTGTACTTCCCACCTCCAAAGATCTTCTCTACTCCTTGGGTACCCACTTATGTGGACAGACCCTGGGCCAACAGTTCCCAAACTGTAGAAAAACATGGGTAGCTTGTTAAAAGCATAGCTTCTTGAGCTGCAGGAATACAGCATACGGTCTAGGCTTAAGCCACTCAGCACACTGCATTTCCATGGCTCCTGTGATTGGTCTGGGGATTGGCATGTAAGCAAATCGAGCCCATGAGATCCCATAAGACAGGGTAGATGCTCTTTTCCATTGGCTGAGACATCATTAGGTCTGAAGCTGTCACCACTGCCATCGTTTTACGAGGAAGAGACTAGAAGCAAAGTCAAAATATGAGAAGATGAAGCTGAGAGATTTGGAAAATCTTGTTTAATGATACAATTTGAATTCTTAATCCAAATACACCTGAAGCCCAGCCTATCCCTGGGTTGTGTGGTTATCTGAATGAATTAATTCTGTCTTTTAAGCCATTTGAATTAAGTTTTCTGTCACCTGAAAGTTTTCCGAGTGGTACAGACCTAAACACCATTCCTTGTCCACAGATTTGGTTGGGTTGGGATGCCAGAAGAGGTGTGCTAACTTTGCAAAACTTGTGCCCTTGCTAAAGGGCACGGCTGCCACCCAAGCTCCAGTGGGTCAGCACCTATTTACCATGGATTGAGGCTCCATTAGGAAACAAGCATTCTGCCAGGTCCATAAATGACAGTCAGAAATAGAAGATTCGGGGCGCTTGGGTGGCTCAGTTGGTTAAGTGTCTGACTTTGACTTAGGTCATGATCTTACAGTTCGTCATTTCAAGCCCCATGTCAGATTCTGAGTTATGCAGAGCCTCCTTTGAATCCTCTGTCTCTCTCTCTCTCTCTCTCTCTCTCTCTCTGTGTCACTCTCTTTCTCAGAAAAAATATAGGGGTACCTGGGTGGCTCAGTCGGTTAAGCGTCTGACTTCAGCTCAGGTCATAACCTCACAGTTTGTGAGTTCGAGCCCCGTGTCGGGCTCTGTGCTGACAGCTCAGAGCCAGGAGCCTGCTTTGAATTCTGTGTCTCCCCCTCTCTCTCTGCCCCTCCCATGCTCGTGCTCTGTCTCTCTTTCTCAGGAATAAATAAACATTAAAAAGAAAAAAAGAAATAGGAGACTTGGTCCTTCCCCTCACCGAGTTTATAGTCTACTAGGCACAAAGCAATTTATGAGGCAAGTGTCAGGTTAGTGATGTGGGATAAGGACCTTTGGGGAGTCACTGTGTTTTGGGTTGGCCAAGTAAAAATTCATGAACAAGAAGGCTTTAACATATTCTTAAAAAGGGTATGAGTAAAAGAAAGGAAGGAGGCTTTATTAAAAGCTGGGACCTGGGACACCATTTCTAGGCACCTTACATAAAACCATGAGCAGTATATGGATCACGGATAGGAAATAGAGTTAAATAAAATTCTATATAATGATATCACATAGTGTCCTTTGGATGATATAAGTGCACAGGTAGATGTACCTGGGCAGAAAGATTAAAAATCCTAAGGGCCTAGGAGTTAGAGACCTTTGGGGTTACTAGTACACTAACCCTATGTGGCTAACAGTGGCATAAAATGTTTAATTGGATAAATTACATGCTTTGAAAGTTGCCAGGTTGTCTGTGTTCCTGTGGCTTTACAGGTTAATTGCTCTGTTAATTTGGAACAGGGCCTGCCTCCTCTAAAACTGACAGTGGACTTAATCTTCACAGTCTCTCTCTTACTTTCTTGGGAAAGCTGGGACGGAATGAACATTGGACCATACTCCATGCTGTTCCTGTTTTTAGAATGAGGTTGACAGAGGTCCCCTCTACCAGACCTGCTCTCCTGCTTCCAAGCCAGGAGACCACCACTTCCTATAAGTATTCAGAACCCTGGAGCAATACCTAAAGTCCCTCCCAGTCTTTTACCCTGGTGACTTGGAACCCTGGTGCTGGCTAGGTCCATATTCATTCCATATGTAACATCCTCATGCCAGATGCTTATTTTACCTGTTTCTGCTCTACCTATACAGCTAGTTCATAAGGGCCTTGTGGCAAAGGGCCACGTTTTGTGGGGGGAGCCACACTAATGTCCATTAGCCTCTCCTACCCCGAACCCTCACTCCATGCTTTGTTCATATGAGTCACTCAACACGAAGTTTGCTGAAGAAATGGATGTGTACCTTTCATTGTGCCACTAGATCTTGGAAATTCATCTTCAATTCTCATCAGCCAGGAGTCTGGATCATAGTGAAACAGGTCTTTACCCTTCCCCTGTGTCACCTTTCCATCTCCAGGTGGGCACCTGGACACCCTACTCCCCTGAAATCTCCCTCTTCAAGCACTATCCTCCAGGTCCAGATTTCATTTGTCACCTATCCTTGAATATATTCCAGCAAGTTCTTGTTCCCTGGGTTCCCAAGACTTGTTCATATGTCAATGTCACTAGGCCGGAAGACCCCATTCCCCCAGGGATGAGGCTTGGGAGGGGCACAGGGGTGATGGGGGTAGACATCAACATCCTGTCTCAGAAAATAAATACAAATCCACAAAAAGGTTTTATGGAGGCTTATGGAGGTTCCCACTGGCAAATGGCCATCCCTGTAACGGCTTATTTCTGATGCCAGAATTTTCATCTTCTGGGGATTAAAACATTGTTTCATGTTAAACTAAGAACTCTTTCCACCCATCACATTAAGCTGTTATATATTATTATCTCAGCATGAATGAGTTCATACGGGCTTTCAGGTGTGCAGATGACAAGAGGGAAAGGGGCGTAAAGGAGGGGAGAACTAATTAGGATACACTGATGGAGTGGAGCAATCCAAAGAGCCAGGGTCAGGTCAAGGGCACACAGGGCCCAGAGGTCACAGCAGGAAGAATGTGAAGCAGCCTTCTGACTGTCAGCCCTGAGTCTGGAGTGAGGGGAGTAACTGAGCCATGGGATCTGGATCAACAAGCCTCATTCATACCTTCCTTCACTCATTCGATACACATTTGCCAAGTGGGTAATAGAGTGGCTCACGTATTAGCTAACCTATGGCATTTTTCAGGGGGAAGGAAGTTACCATTAATATCTATGCTGGGATAACAGACAAACCTGGATGTGCAGTCACCTTAGTAACATTTGCAAGACTTCATGCAGGACAGACATAAACACCCTGCTGTGCTCGAGACACCTGCAAATGAGAGGCAGGGCAATGACACAGTGGTAACGAGATTAGCAAACACCCGGGAAATACTTTCTTTTAGTGTGCCAGGCACTGTGCTAAATGCTTTCTGTGACTCATTTAATCCTTGTAGTTGCTGATGTTATTCCTATCACACTGTGGAAAAGGAGGCAGCAGACCCACCATGGAGGCACTTGTGCTAAACCTGATGTCAGCAAACCAAGACTTAATGCCCAGGGTCCCCTTCCTTATGAATTTGTTAACAGCATTTGCTTTTCTTTAGCTTACTTTATTATTATAATACAGTATATAATACATATAACATACAAAATTGGTGTTAATTAACTGTTTATGCTATCGGTAAGTCTTTTTGGTCAATAGTAGGCTATTAGTAGATACATTTTGGGGGGAGTCTTAAGTTATATGGGGATTTGCAACTGCGCAGGGGGAGTCAGTGCCCATAAACCCTGTGTTGTTCAAAGGTCATCTATACCTTCTTTGCTAATAATTTCCTTTTGCCGCCTTTAAAAATCTCTCTTTTCTATAGCTCTGCGGAGCTCCTTTCTACTTGCTGGATGGATGCCGCCTGCCTGATTCGTGAATCATTTAATAAAGCCAACTTGCTCTTCCAATGTACTCGGTTGTTTTTTGTTATTTAATAACACAGATGTGAAAACTTGCCAGCACCGAATGGCTAGGCAGAGGTGGACAGGATTCCCATGCAAGCTGGCTGGCTCCCGAGCCAGGCTCTTCTGTGCCAAGACAAGAGTAGATGCAGCACCGAGAAGGTTCCAAGGAGGGGGGGAAACTTCCATCTGGGGAACCCAAGTTGGGTTTCCTGGCAAAGAAAGCATTTAGCCTTCTCTGTGAAGAAGATGAAAGGAGAAGAGTATTCTGGCAGGGGAAAAAAAGTGGTGGGATCAGAAGCATAGAAGCAGGAAAAACATGAGCGTGTTTGGAAACCAAGATGATTAGGTTTGGGCCAGAGGATTTTGGAATTCATGATTGCTAACGATTCCTGAGGGCTTACTGAGGGTTGTGCCTTTTAATCACCACAGCACTTTGTGAGGGTGCCACTATTTTTATTCCCATTTTACAGATGAGGAGACTGAGGCTGTGAGAAATAAAATAACTGGCTGCAGTCAACCACTGGTAAGAGGTGGTTCTGGGAAGCCCATCCTAGCAGTCTGACTCCAGAGGGCACACTCTTAATCTTTATATCATAACCCCTTCCAGTAGACTAGGTGACACAGGGCACCTGTGATGCTGACTAGGCTGAGGAGGGCTTAATTTATCATGGGTGCGAGGTAAGGGCAGAGGGGAGGAAGGGATGAAGGGCCATACTGTTGGTGCTCTGTTTGGGGTGAGAAGAATCTGGAAAGCTCATTTTTATGGGGCTGTGGTGGTTTTTAATTTGTTGGAGGAGGGAGTATTTGTTGTGGATGTCCTGCTTCAACTCTAACTCATCGACTCCAGCAATTTCTCATGAAGCCTACTGCCTGGCTTTAATTTTTCCCTTTGTATAAACAAATGGGATTCTCTAAGCAAGGGAGTCATGATATTAGAATATTAAGTAGATGACTTTGTGGGCCTGTCAAGAGGGTTGGGAAGTGAGATGAATGTGTATCATCAAGGTCTTTAAAGTAGCCGGGAATCCTCTGTCACCTACTTCTGCAAAATTCTGGTTCCCTCCAGGTCCTTTGAAGAAAAGGACTTTTGCTAGAAAAGGGAAAGGGGAAAATGTCCTCGATGTCCTTTGAGTGAGATGGAAAGGACTTCCTTCTCGATGCTTTGATTCTTCAGCAGCGTCCCCCAGCCAGGCTGAGGCTGTGGGTCAGTTCTGGCATGAGTCAGCAGTGAGAGGGTTTGCTGGCAGGTCCCACCCGTGAGAATGCATTCTTATTTCAGCAAATGCCGGCTCTCCCTGACGTTGGCACCTGCTACTGAAAACCTGGAAGGGCCTTCCCATTCCTGGAGGGCTAGACGGCGTTGGCCTGGCATTTGCTGCCCCTTCCTTGGGGCACACCTGTGGAACTGTCATGCTCATCTGGCCCAATGATTAGTGTTCTCAGAAGGGTTCCCAGCATCTCAGATCTAATCGCGCATGATGATAAGTGGTTGCACCTTTCTACGGAAATCAGCTCTCGGATTAAAAAATTCTTCATGTCCTTAGGGTGCTTGGGTGGCTTAGTTGGTTGAGTGTGCAACTCTTGATTTTGGATCAGGTCATGATCTCATGGGTTAGGCTTTGTGCTGACAGCGCGGAGCCTGCTTGGGATTTTCTCTCTCTCCCTTTCTCTCTGCCTCTTCCTTGCTCATGCTCAATCTCTCTCTCAAAATAAATAAACATTTACAAATCTTCTACGTGTTCTCTAACACTTGTGAGATAGCTTTGTGCAAGAGCTAGAGGGATACAAAAGTCTAAGCACAATGGGTAGTTTCCCACCATTTTAAGTGCTATCAGTCACAACTCTGGCCTGCTATCCTGCTTTAAAGAGAAACTTTATGCATTCATTAATTTACTTGACAATTAGTTCACAAACACCTCCTGTGTCAGGAATGAAGCTCGTACTGGGGCCCCTGTTGAAAGGGTAGAAACCATTCCTGTCCTGTGGGGCTTGCAGCCAGAGGCGATGAGCGCGAAGATGAAGACAGTCGCCTAGACAAGAGAGTGAAGTTGCGGGCAAGTCTGCGAGAGGAAGCCTGGTGTTTAAGGCATCCAGACCTCCCAGCGCGCATACGTGGTCTGAGTAAACATGCCGACCTAAGTTTTTTCTCTATATAACTTCAGGTTTTATACCATTGTATCGGAAAGGCCAATTCTAGTGCTATTGGATCCTCAGTGGTTGCAGCAAATCTTTTTACGGGCTTGACTTATTTGCCCCAAATGAATGATAAATTCCAGCTTGATTCTTGGAGCATTTCCCGAGATGCTTGGTGATGAACCCAGAGAGACGGAACTAGAGAACCCCTTTTCCCAAACTGCTGCTTAAGCAGCTGTGAATGGCAGCAAGGAGCCTACCAGCAGCTGCCAAGTCCCCCTCTGCCCAGAGGCTACAGCTGCAGTGAACTCAGTTAAGGTGGGATGGTTTGCCTGACTCTTCCCTATAAATTGAGCTACTTAGGGAGGAATTAGGGTTTTCTTCCCCTTAACATCAAAAGGATGGTACGTGGGGGTTCCTGGGTGGCTCCGTTGGTTAAGTGTCTGACTGTGGCTCTGGTAATGATCTCTTGGTTCATGGGCTCAAACCCTGGGTCGGGCTCTGTGCTGACAGCTAAGAGTCTGGAGCCTGTTTCAGATTCTGTGTCTCCCTCTCTCTCTCTAACTATCCCCGTCTCGTGCTCTGTCTCTCTCTCAAAAATAAATAAACATTAAAAAAAAAAAGAGGATGGCACACGAGGTAATGCATGACATCTCTCTCCTTGCCCAGGAGCATCAGCTTCCTGAGCCCACGCCACACTCCATCACCATCCCCCTCCTACCCCAGTTCTGAGCCAACCCAAGAGAACTTAGTGCAGGGATTAGAGAGTCCTGCTCCCTCCAACTTTTATCATTTCCACATTCCTCTGCCAGGACTCTCACTGATTTCCATGATATGGGCTGTAAATAGAGACTCGGCAAAAGAGAGGGAAGCAAGTCACAGATTCACCACTGCTTTGTGCTGGGACAGGAAATATGAGAATACTGGCTTTCCCTTCCCCTTAGCAGCCACCACTGCTCTCCTTAGACATGGAGGGATAGAAGGGGTGGCCGTGGGTATCACTGAATCATCCAACTACCAGGTTATGGCTGCCTGGTCCTGCATATCAGAGGCAGCTTCTAGGCACCACTGTTTCCCTTCCAGCATCCTGCAGGTGAGCAGTTCATGTACTCGGTCAGAACCTCCGCATGTCTGTCCTATACCAGGCGCTGCTCCCGGGGGCATGGCATGGCCCCATCTCTGCCCTCAGGGTGCTCACAGAGTAGCAGAGACCACACCAGATGTGTTCTAGAGTCTCCTGTGGTTACTGAAGCTTGGAGTTTGGGATGGGAAGCGTGGAGCTGGTGGCACCTTCCAACCCTGTGGAAGAAATATCTCCTGGTAGCTCATCGGAGTTTAGGTAGGTGAAGACAAAAGATGAACCATGGCACTAGGTCAGCGCAGGACACAGCGGGAGGCTGGTGACCTGGCCACACGGCACCGCTGCTAACTGAGCACAGGCACCCTCCTGTAGGTGAGGGCCACTCGAGGTGGGCTATCTGGGTCTGTGTGGTCGGGCCCCCAGCCAGGGTGCAGGTATCACAAGGAGGCCCCGCCCCTAGGAAATGGTGAGCAGCTGTGGTTCTGGCCAGAGATCTGGCCTACAGGAGCCTGGGGTAACTCTGGAGGGTGCCCTTGGGTGGAATCTTGGTGTCTGGTGATCTGAGTGGCACAGGTGGCCACAGCACATGGGGACTTGGTGACCTCAGCCCCCCCCCCCCAACCCCCACCCCTAGACTTCCCCTGGGCACATGGACTCGGAAGAGCTGGAAGTGTAGGCTGAAGCTGCCGCTGATATTCCAGCCTGGCCAGATGGGGCTTGGGGTGTGGGATGGGCCTGGATCTCATATGTGTTTTGAGGGGCATCTATGTCTCCAGGGAGACAGAGGCAGGGAAAACAAGGCCTCATCACAGGTTCTCCCTCTTTGCAAGTTCTTCCTGGGGAGCACCAGTAAGTCCACAGCTCCCAGGGCTCCGTGGCTGCCAGGAGCCCCCAGCCATACACACCAGCCCGGCTGCCTTTCTCCCTTACTCTTTCCCATATCACCGCTGCCTGCAAACTATCACCCATCCACTTAGGTGGTGTGGCAGGAAGAATTCTACGATGGCCCTATGATCCCTCCCTCCGAGTGCTACTCCTATGATCACATTACATTACATGGGGAAGGGATTTTGCAGATGTCATCAAGGCTTCTAGTCAGTTGATGCTCAGAGTGGAGATCCTCTGGGTGGGCTTAATCTAATCACTGGAGCCCTTTCAAACCACAGTGCTTTCTCTGGCTGGCTGCAGGAGGGGAAGTAGATCTGAAGTCTTTCAAAGCTCTGAGCACCACTGCTGGCTTTGAGGGTAGAGGGACCACATGGGAAGAACCTGAGAGGGCCCTCTAGCTGCTGAAACAACCCCGGACCAGCAAGGAAATGCCCTCCTCAGTCCTACAACTGCAAGGAACTAAGTCCTGCCTATGTCCTTAACTGGCCCTGGAAGTGGATTCTTCCCCAAAGCTAAGAGCCCAGCCTAGCTTGCACCTTGATTTTGACCTTGTGAGACCCTGAGCACCCATGGCCCCTGACTGACAAGTAAATGGACGTTGTTTGAAGCCACCATTTCTGGTCATTTGTTATACGGCACAGAACATGAAGGCATTGGGAAGTGCAGACAAACAGGAAACCTGGCTGGAGTGCCTCCCAGCACCCCATCCCCAGCCCTTAGGGTCTCGGGGACCTTGCAGAGTCCACGGAGTCCTCTTGGAAGAGGATTTCTGACCTTGTCTTGTTCTAGCCCCTTCAGTTCTCCCTTTAAGATTCATTTGCCCCAAATGTCATCCAGCTCCAGTTGCTTCTGGGGCTCTAGGTTGGCAGGCTGGGTTTCCTCTTCATCTTTTCTGTTTCCTCTTTCTCTCTCATCTGGGACCGATTCCAGAGCCTTTCTTAGCCAGAGTTCCTCCAGAGCTGTTGCTCCTTCTCCAGCAGCTCAGGCCTGGCCAGCATGTTTTCCCACATTCCCTCATCTGGAGGGAGTGAGGGCCGATGCCAGCCTCTCTTTCGCTGCTGCTGCCCCGGCCCATCCCTCAGCCTCTATCTGGACATGATGTCTGGACCACGATGTCTCAGCCCTGGTGTCCCATGGCTGGCATCCTGATCCCTGCCCAGGGGTCTGCATCCCCTCTAGCTCTGGATCTACCAACCCCTTCCTGGCCAGCACAATCTCTGCCCCGGATTAACATCTCTGCCCCTCGGCTGGCCTGTCTTCTTCCTGCTCACCCGTCTGGCATGGTGAGCTTCTGGCACAGGGTAACACACCCTCTGGATTTCTCCCTTGCCTCCATGGTGAGGTCAGAGGCCACCATGAAACCAGAAGCCAACATGGAGTGGCTCATCCTCACCTGTGTAGTGATCAGAGCTGTGCTCCATGTGCATGGGGCAGAGGGCCCTGAATGGTTTCTGACTGAGGGTGTGACAGAGAGAAGGCCAGGATACCCACATAGGGTTTGTGTGGGCCCCACGGTCTCTCCCTTGCCAGATTTATCCTCCTATCCTGAACTCTGACCTGCATCCACAGGTAGCCTGTCCCCTACTATGAGGTCTTCAGGTGTTAAGAACAAGTTCAAGGCCATCTATCATCCCAAGTTATCTCCACTCCAACATGGAGTATATGCCAGGGATATGCCAACTTAAAGATGTATCACTCTGGATTAAGCTCAGGCATTATCAGTCTTTAAGAGCTCACTGTTAAACACACGAAGCTAATTTTCTATTATTATCTCCTCCAAAGGAAGGGGCTTATCAGCTTCTCAGTTCCTTTCTAGCTCGGGAATGAGAAATGAAGAAGAAAGCTTTAAGGACAGACTGGTGGAGACACGAGTCCCAGAACCCCAGACCTGGGAGGGACCCTGAAGGTCTTGTGGTTCAGCCTGCTGTGTGTGGCCAGCCTCCTGGACAGGTGGCTGTTCCAGTCTCCCCTGGAGTAATTCTAATGATCGCAGATTCATTAGCAATCAACTGAGGCAACCCATCTTTGGACCCTCAAATCGACATGTCCTCCTTATAGAAGTTGCTATCTCTGTCTTGACAGCGTCCACGCATTGTAAAAGCCTGACCCATGGGACCTCACAGACTCCCCCTTCCTTCCCTCAGCAAGCTTTTACTTAATGCCTATTATATGCTGGGCATGGTGTGGGGTTTTAGAGAATAATATGACTCCGGCATGGCACCAGCAGCAAGAAGGGAGCCCCAGTGCTTGAAGACAGCAGCCAGCCCCTCCCCATGCAACCCCTTCTCTGGTGGGATAGAGCCTCTCAGAGTCTTTTTAACTGAACACTTTTTCAGAGTCCCCTCAAAGAGGGACTCATTGCCATTATTCATTTCCAGACCTGCCCCAGTCAGAGCTCCCACTTTCCTCTCTGATCTCCCAGGGTCCCCAGACTGAAAGTGAGCTTATAAGAAGGAGGACTGCCCAGCACAGGGCAGAGTAGGATCATGCTATATGCTCTGATCTTGTCCACCAGCAAGACTGTAGGCAGGTCACAGACCACCACAAAACCCTTGCTATACCTCAGTTTGCTCATCTATGAAATGGGAATAATAATCGTACCCACCCCATAGGGATGCTTGAAGCTGAAGTGAGTTAATATGTAGCACAGTGCCTGGCACACAGTAAATGCTATCATCATCAGCAGCAGTAGTATCATCATTACCACCATCATCATCATCATCACCACCACCATCATCACCATCACCATCATCACCATCACCATCACCACTACCATCATCATCACCACCATCACCACATCGCCATCATCATCACCATCATCATCGCCACCATTACCATCACCATCATCATCACCATCACCACCATCATCACATCACCACCATCACCACCATCATCATCACCACCACCACCATTACTATCACCATCACCATCACCATCATCACCACCATCATCACCACCACCACCATTGTCATCACCATCATCATCATCACCACCATCATCCTATTAGCCTTGCCTTTGGAGTAGATGGAAAATGAAACCCTTACAATTTCCCTCAGCATTCACATTTTTCTTCCCTGTCTTATACTCAATAGAAGCGGAGGGTTTGCTTCTAACCCTAAGGAAGTGATCTTTCTTGAGATGGCTCCTTTCTGGTCTGTTGAGATAATAGAAATGGCTACCCATAATTGAGTAGCATGTGTCACACAGCATCGTCTTGCATCCTTACCACACCCTGGGAGGTAGGTATTATTATCTCCATTTTACAGACAAGGCAGTTGGGTCCTTGGGAGCGAAAAGTGCCCCAAGGCTGTGTAGCTGGTAAATACCAGAGCCTAGGATACAAACCCAGATGTAGATGTTTCTTCTTTATTTACTGAATCTTAGATGCCAGAGTCTGTTCCTACCACCAGTATAGGTCTCTGTCCCCCAGCTGCAAGGCACCCACAAGCAGCGGGTTCAGTAAGCCTCCTAAACCCTTGTCTGGGTTGCTGCTAGAAGTTTTGAAGTTTCCAGGCTTCCAGATACAACCAGAAAGGACAGGCATGAAAGGACTGTGTAGAAGGGGACTTAGGGAATGGGAATCGCTGAGTGACAGAACCCGCAGAAGAGGGGACTAGAGGAAGTCAGGAATAACAGGGACCCTGGAGCCTGACTGCTGTGGGTCAGGACCACCATCTACTAGCTGTGTGACCTCTGGGTCTCAGCGTCTTTAACTGCAAAATGGGGAACAAAATAATGATACCTACATTACTGGCTGGTTGTGAGGATTAGATGAGATCAATTTTATGAAGTTTCCAGTGCAGAGCTCAGTCTATGTTAGGTATTATTATTATGTTGATAGCTTCCCAAACATGGTTGGTGATGGCTTCTCCTTCATCAAAGGCAGAGCTGAGGAACGACCTGGCAGCTCAAGAGAGGGTGGGAGCTGGGGGCAAACCCCCTTCCACCTTCTCCTTCTCGGCCTTCCGTGTCCACTTGGACCCAGGCCCCAGCTTCCATCCCCCACTTCTCCAAGCTCTGGTCAGGTTAGGGCACCTCATTTCCTGAGCATGCACACCTCAGAAATGCTACACATGTTGCCAAGAAACCACCATCCTCATCTATTTTAAAACGTTGTCAAGCTCCCTGCTTAATGTTTTAAAAGGTTATGTTCTAAAGACAGACATGGTTAAGTAAATTATGGTACATCAACCTGATGGGATATTAAGCAGCCATTAAAGCGATAATTATGGGCATTGTATAGCAACACGGAAAGTGCTTATAGATTAATCTGAAATGAAAAACAGGATAAAAAAGCGGATTGCACAATGGTGGTAACTAATCAAAACTATATACCTGTGAACAAGTGCGGGAAAATAGTGGCATTGCTTTCCCTTTCTTTATTGCCTTCTTCCTTCTTCACGCCTTTCTCCATTCTTCCTTGTTTGCTCTTCCTTTCACTTAACAGAAGTTACCGAGCTCCTACTCTGCACAGACATCATGCTTATTACCCGACTTAGAGGGGTGAAGAGACAGTTTCTGCCCTCAAGACATCTAACCAGAGAGACACATCTGAAAACAATCTCGACGGGTCAGGATATAAATAATTCAGTGTGACAAGGAAAGTAATTAACTCTGATCAGGGAAACCAGCAAAGCTTCCCTGATCAGTATCCTGCTAGCTGAATCAGAAGGCATTCAGTTGGAAGAGGGTTCCAAGCAGAGGGAACAGCATGTGCAAATGCATGGAGATGTGGGAGAAGGAGACTCACACCTCTTTGGACTTTTGATTGATCTCTGGGTTCTGTGTCCAATAGGTACGTGGAGGGACTACACGTCCACCTGGCATTACTTCATGGGTCAGGAGTGTCTCAACCCCATAACTATATCTAGGATCCTATCATAGCTCTGGAATTCAGGAATTTATCAAAATAATTGTGAATCCACCTGATAGTTTCATAGAATCTGTGGATGTTGGTTGGGAGAAGTTCATGGAGCATCTAGCTCCTGATCATCCTAATCACCCAGGAAGCTAGTTGGAAATAGGAGTTCATCTCCATTAGGGCATTTGGGCACAACTGGTCAGGCCCATAACCTTTGTTTCAGGAGTATGGAGATTATAGTCCAAAGAGGGGAAGTCAGTGATTTATTCAGTCACTGAGCGAATTACTCAGCTCAGTCTCCAAAGCCAGTGCTCTGTGCAGCACTATGTTCCCTTTCCATCAAGACCAGTGTAACCTTCTCCCTCCCATGAAACAGCACTTTCCTATTTGCCCTATTCTTACATCTCTCTGTTGGGAGCTGTCAGCCTTTCCTAAGATTATAAGAGGTCATGGACAAGCCCTTCTCATGACCCACTCATGACCTTCAAGGTTCTGCCCCCCATGACTTCCATCTTCCTAGGCAATGCTGTTTAGCATAGTGCCTGATCCCTTCTGTCTGCCAGGAGCAGCTGTGGGGGGGTGGGGTCTCAAGGTCACATGACCCATCCC
Organism: Prionailurus bengalensis; assembly: GCF_016509475.1. Lineage (NCBI taxonomy): Eukaryota > Metazoa > Chordata > Mammalia > Carnivora > Felidae > Prionailurus > Prionailurus bengalensis. Next base: position 38,758,066 of record NC_057349.1, on the reverse strand, counting down.
TCCTCCACGTGCAGCTCCTTCTTGCTCCCTTGAGAAACCAGATCTAGGTAAGGCATTCTGGCTAGAATAAGGAAAAGTGGCAGACTGGGTAAAATAGTCCAGAGTTCTCATCCTCCTTCCAGCTCAGAAGTTAGCAAGAGAAAATCCTTCCTGACTGCAGCTCAGCCTTCTTATCTGGCAATGGTGAGGCGCTAGGAATGTTTGAACCAGTGACCTCAGGCTGGCAACCTGAGTGACCTCAGACCTCCAGGCCTGACAACCATGTGCCTAAGTTTCCGAGAATCTTCAAGTGGAATGATAATGACTTAGCTATTGTAGATAACCTTGCTTTCTTCAGTTTGACCTACATGCTTGTGGGGTACAAAACAGTGAGGGCCAGCACTGAAATGACACAGTGGAAGGACCAATGTGGACCACAAAGAGTCTTTGGGCCATTTGCTGCTTGTTTTTCTACCTATAAATGTGTTCCTTTGCTTTGGCATTTATATGGTTTCAGAACGCTATTATCTTGTCAGCATTGTTCTACAGCATTGACATTATCTCTTAATTACACAATTACTTTGTTATGTACTGTGGACCTAGTAATAAAATATTTGATGTAGTCAAGCACAGACCAGGTTTTTGAAAACATAATTTGAGTCAACCCATCTTATAAAAATCACTAATGAGTGTCACAAGTCTGAAGAGACCTTTGCTGTGTTCTATTTATTCCCCCATTGAAAGGAGGGAGAGACTGAGGTCCAGAGAGGATAAAGGGGCTGTTGTTGCTCATGCAGGTAGTTATTAGAATGAGTTTTGTGGACAAGAAACCCCACCTTAGGTCACACAGCAACTAGGCAGAGCTGGAGGCTAGAGCCCAGGCCTGCTGATCCCAGAGCCACCACATCTTCCCTTTTTTATGAGGAGGTTACTTTCCTTCTGTCCTCTGTCACTCACAAGATCTGTCCAGGTCAGCCAGTCACCATGAGTTTAGAAGGCAATCCCCAAGGAACTGGCTTACTCCAAGGACCAGGTCCCATTTCTCACAGATGGCTCAGTGATTGAAGGAAGGAACGTGACAAAGTCCCACTGGGCTCAGTCTCTTCTCTGTGTCAAAGGATTGCGTCTCCAGAAAGCTACTAGTAAGAAGCAAACTGCCAGTTGGCAGAGGCAGGGTCTGAAACCATTCGTGCTGTTGGCAACCGTTAGTTAGCCAAGGAATTAAGCCTAAGGGAACAGCACTTGAGAAAAGGAGGGTGGTTGAGGGGAAGGGGGGAGAAAGAGAAAAGAGTGGGGTGCCCTGGGGAGCATGGGTGACGAGCTGGCAGCAGCATAAGAATCATCATCAAAGGGGCAGGATTTACCCGTTGATGACATTCACATTTCACCTTATCACTTTGCATTGCTTGTGACCCTGGTCTGACCCAGGCATGGCAGACACCTGCAATCATTCCTCTGCAGTGACCTCAGAGGGCCTTGCAGATCACTTTATCTTTCTGAGCTTGGAGGCAGCCCCTGGATTCTTCCAGAACAAAATCTTCGCTGTCTTCATCGTATTTGCCCTCTGTTGTCAGTTGAATTGTGTCCCCTGAGAGATATGTTGGAGTCCTAACCCCCAGTACCTGTGCAATTGACCTTATTTGGCAATAGGATTTTTGCAAATGTAGTCAAGTTCAGATGAGGCCAAACTGGAGTAGGATGGGCCCTAAATCCGATGGCTGGTGTCCTTATAAGAAGAGGGGACATTTTAAAAAGGGATTTTTTAAATGTTTGTTTATTTTGAGAGAGACAGAGCATGAGCCAGGGAGGGGCAGAGAGAGAGAGGGAGACACAGAATCTGAAGCAGACTCCAGGCTCAGAGCTGTCAGCACAGAGTTCGATGTGGAGCTTGAACTCACGAATTGTGAGATCATGACTTGAGCCGAAGTTGGATGCTCAACTGACTGAGCCATCCAGGTGCCCCAGAAGAGAGAACTTTTGACATGAGCGAGGAGCCTGCCATGTGATGATAAAGGCAGAGGCAGACACTTTAGTGTCTACAAGCTAAGGAACACTGAGGACTGCAGCAGCCACGAGGAACAACCAGCGGGAGTTGGGAAGAGGCAGCAAAGGACCCCACCCTAGAGCCTCCAGAGAGAGCACAGCCCTGCTGACACCTTGATTTCAGACCTCTGGCCTCCAGAACTATGAGGGAATTAATTTTATTGTCTTAAGCCACCTACTTCGTGGCACTCTGTGACAGCAGCCCTAAGGAACTCATGTGCCGTCTCTGGGCATCACCTCATCCTGGCTCAGAGTTCTATCTATTTGGCCTTTCTTTCCCACTAAATGCCTCCATGTTTTCCACCTGCCTGCCATTTCTTTTCCCTTCTCCTTTCCCGACACTCATGTCATGCCATTTTCCTGTCTCCAGATGTCCCCTTCCTATTCCCACCTGGGGCCTTCTTGCCCATCCAGGCCCAGCGCAGATGGCCCCTCCTCAATTACATCATCTACAAACACTTCCAAAGGCATTTGTTTTTCATCTGGGCCACTTCCATATCACTGCTTGAATCTTTATTCGGTCCCTCCAGGAGAGGGGGACCCCGAGGAGGAGAAGGAGAGGGAATGTAAAAAGAGGCTTCTCTGGTTGAGTTCTGCCCTCCTTCAGCCCTGCAGTGACTCGGAGGTGCCAGCTGGTGACCCCATCCTTCCTTCAAAGCATGAGGCCGTTTCTCTAGACAAAGGCCCAAATATCACAATCATATTTTAGGAGTAGGGGTTGTCTATCCTCTTTTTTTCCTCAGTTCAAGGTGATTCTAGGTGAACTAGTATCAACCACAGCTGGGTCTCCCTCTGGGCCCAGTCGCTCTGTCTAGCTATGTATAGCTGGATCTGGTCAGAAGGACAGAACTGCTCCACAGATGGGAACCTCAGATGTAATGCTTGCCAACCTCAAGGTCCATCCTGCAGAGGTACTCTCTGTGCATTGTCACACACACTGAGGGGGAGGTAGTTGTGACACACGCGTGCGCATGTGCGCACACACACACACACACACTATCTTGTTTGTGCATCCCTCATTAGATCAGACTGTACTGTGTGTGATCGTCAAGTGTACTGTGTACTGTGCTCTTCCTCGGGTGTTCTCCCAGCCTGGAGTGTTCTTCACCAGACACAATCTGATGCCTCCCTCAAGTCTCAGGTCAAATAATGTCTTCTGGATCAAACTTTCCTGTGGCCCATCAGACTGAACCAATCACCCCTCTTCAGTGCCTCTGGGCACCACATACCCACCCCTACAGTTGTACCTGTCACACTGCAGTGCTGGGGCTTCACAGCCCAAGGGACCATGGCCTTTCCCCAGAACTGGCACAAGGACTAGGGTGGAGCTTAGATAGTCTTTGTGGAGCCCATGAATGAACACATGCATGCCTGTGTGACACCTTGCAGGGTGTTTTTATAAAGTGGATGAATTTTTATTTTTACAAAACAGATTGTACTTATTTATATAATAGGTACAAAATCAAAAAGTTCAAACAGGGTATGTGGTATAAAATCTCCCTCCCTCTCTGTCCTCTAACCACCCGATTTCTCTCTACAGAATTGTTAGCTGACTCCTGTTTTATGTGTGTCCTTTCAGAGAATCTCTGCTAATATAAACATGCATGAATTCCTTTTTCCCCTTTTAGCACAGATTATAGCATCTTGCTTTTTTAGATTTTACTTTTTAATGTATCTTGTAGATCCTTGAGTATCAGTCCTTTGAGGGCTACCTTTTCTCGTCAGCTGTGTGGCGTTCCTCTACAAGAGTGCCCTGTGATTATTCAGCCATCTTTGAAGGTTGTTTCTGGTCCTTTGCTGGTATAAGCCATGCTGCCATGGATAAACTTGTACATTCACTGACAATACTTAATACTGAGAAGTTACTTTCAAGTGGTGGGATTTGGGGCTCCAATAGGGTAGACAGAATAATTTTTCTGGCACTGTAGTGGTTCCTGCTAAGGGGCTCGTTCAACACTTGTTTCAATCCCTCTCTCATGTGCTGAGTCTGAGAAGCTAAAAACCACATTTCCCAGGCTTCCATGCAGGTGGATTTAGGGTGTGATTCAGGATCGACCAAACAGCTGTCCTTGGGTGAGATTCTGATTTGGAACTGAGTTGCTGAGCAGAGAGGTGGGCAGTGTTTTGCTAGGGAATCGTGGCAGAGAAACCGGGTTCTGCAGCTGACAGTTGCAGGGGCAACAGCAGCTCCTCAGCTGGCCCAGTCCTGTGCTGTAGTCTTGGGAGATGATCCTGGGAGCTCAGTTTAGTGGCTTTCCCCCAGATTGTGGTCCTCAGATCAGGAGCAAATGCCAAGCCCCAGCTCAGTCCTGTATTTTATTTTATTTTATTTTATTTTATTTTATTTTTTTAAATTTTTTTTTCAACGTTTATTTTTGGGACAGAGAGAGACAGAGCATGAATGGGGGAGGGGCAGAGAGAGAGGGAGACACAGAATCGGAAACAGGCTCCAGGCTCTGAGCCATCAGCCCAGAGCCCGACGCGGGGCTCGAACTCGCCGACCGCGAGATCGTGACCTGGCTGAAGCCGGACGCTTAACCGACTGTGCCACCCAGGCGCCCCAGCACTTCAGTCCTGTATTTTAGAAGTCCAGCTATATTTTATAAGTCCCCCAGGTGATCTACATGCACATTCAAGGTTAAAAAGTACTAGCCTGGGCTATAGAGGATCTCAGCTAATGTAGTAATTATAATCACCCAGAGAGAAATGACTGCTCCAGAATCCGAGGGCATACCTTCAAATGATTAAATCATAATCTCTGGAAATAGGGCCTGGGCATCAGCATTGCCCCCCCCCCCTCAGGTGATTCTAGTACACAACCAAAGTTGTGACCCATTGGCCTAGAGTAACAGTTCTGAATCTTGATTGTACATTAGAATTATAAGGACCAATATGGATGATAAAGGAATAATGATATCTCAGTTAGAAAACTGCCAGCTGCAGCTAACAACATAATCTTAAAACTCAGAGGGGGCATGTATTAGTCACATAATGAACAGTAGTTGGGATTCTGCCTTCACATGTTTGTAGCAGTTCCAGGCCTCACATCTGGACACAGTGAAATCCAGGGGCAGAAATGGGTCTATCTTTCATGGGGTCTTTGTCTTAAGAGCAAGGAAACTTTCTCAGAAGGATGCCCAGAGATCTTCTCTCAGATCTCACTTGCCAGACCTGTACTCTATGCTCACTCAGAAACCAGTCACTGGCAAAAGGAATGGGACAGTCAGCTCTAACTTGAAGAATCCACCACAATGAGAAAGATAGGAGGTGAGCCTGCAAAGGGAATCTGGAGCTTTTAATTTAACTTCATCTTACTCTTTGAGAGAGTTTGTTCTGTTCACTGATGTCTAATTTCCATTGCTAAAGATTTTCCTTTTAAGATTATCCTTTTAAGACTGAAACTTTTAAAATTTTAGGATTTTAAGCAACCATAAAGCCATTAACAATTATTATGGCACCATTAATACATCAAAAGGCTTTTTGTTTTGGGTAACAAAGAATAAATCGTTTTATGAATTATATGTTGAAAAGGTAATATATACATTTAAGTAAAAAAAAAAAGATACAAAGATATTTATAGTAAGATAAATTGATGTCTCCCCTATGTGTGCCCTCCCCAAGGCAGTTACTATTAAGGATTTCTTGTGTATCCTTCCAGAAATACTATAAGCATGTTCAAACATATACTCATCTATATTTACCACATAAACATTAAGCAAACAATATGTACTGTCCTTCATCTTGTCTTTTACACTTGTGTACAACTTTAAAATTGACATTCCTGTTTTTACATTTTACTTGAAGTGGTACGTTATTAACTCTAAGTAGACTGTGAAAGATTAGATATACATATTATCCTTCCTAGAGCAACCATTAAAAAATAATATAAAGAGATGTAGTTTAAAAAGTCAGTAGGATGGGGCGCCTGGGTGGTGCAGTCGGTTAAGCGTCCAACTTCAGCCAGGTCACGATCTCGCGGTCCGTGAGTTCGAGCCCCGCATCAGGCTCTGGGCTGATGGCTCGGAGCCTGGAGCCTGTTTCCGATTCTGTGTCTCCCTCTCTCTCTGCCCCTCCCCCGTTCATGCTCTGTCTCTCTCTGTCCCAAAAATAAATAAACGTTGAAAAAAAAATTAAAAAGTCAATAGGTTAATTAAAATATATTACAAAAAATCAAACACTGCAAACCAAGGCAGAAAAGAGGAAACAGAGGAACAAAAAATAGAGAAGAACAAAAAACTAATAAAATGGAAGGCCTAAATTCAATCATGTTGGTTGAATTACATTAAATGCAAATTATGCTAAATTACATTAAATGTAAATGGTCTAAACTTACCAATTGTCAGATTGGACAACAGAACAACATCCCAATATATACTGTTCCAAGAGACACACTTTAATATGAAAACACAGTTGGTAAAAAGTAAATGTTGGAAAAGATAAACCATTTAAACATTAATCACAAAGTGACTGAAGCAATGTAAAATGGTGCAGCCACTATGGAAAACAGCACAGCAGTTCAGCAAAAAATTAAAAATAGAATTACTATATGATCAAGCAATTCCACTTCTGGGTATCCAAAAGAATTTAAAGCAGGGTCAAAAAAAGATTTGTACACTCATGCTCATAGCAGCATTATTCATAATAATCAAGAGGTGTAACTAACCCAAATGTCCATTGACAGATGAATGGGTAAACAAAATGTGGTCTATACATACAATGGAATATTACTCAGTCTTAAAAAGGAAGGATATTCTAACATATGCTACGACATGGATGAACTTTGAGGACATAAAGCTGACTGTAATAAGCTAATCACACAGAAACAAATACTGTATGATTCTACTTACAGAAAGCATCTAGAGTAGTCAAAATCATGAAGAGTGGTTGTCAGGGGATGAGGGGAGGAGGGAATGGGAGAGATATTATTAAATGGGTATAAAGTTTCAGTTTTACAAGATGAAAATATTCTGGAGATTGGTTACAACAACAGTGTGAATATACTTAATACCACTGAATATTTAAAAATGGTTAGATAATAAATTTTATGTGTATTTTAACACAATTAAAGAAAAGATAAGTGAAGTGGCTACATTAAAGTAGACTTCAGACTAAGGAAAATCACCAGGGAGAAGAGAAATATTACAGAATGATAAAAAAGGGTCAATTCACAGGAAGCCATAACAATTCTAAATTCTAAATGCACCTAATGATGGAGCTTCAAAATATATTAAACAACCATTGGTAAAACTGGAAGGAGACAGAAAACATGCAACTATAGTTGGAGATGTCAGTAGTCCTTTCTCAGTGACTGATCCAAGTGGACATCAGTAAAAGTACAGACGACCTAAGCAACTCTTGCCAACTTGATCTCATAGACATTTATAGAGCCTCTCACAGCAGAATGCATATTCTTTTCAAAAGTGACATTCTTAGTGTGCAGCAAGTCCTTCCAACCTTCCCTTCTCCTCTGGCTCTACCTTCATATAATTATTTCTCTCTTCCTACTTTTCTCTCTTTCTTTTCTTTACTCTCTTCTTCCTCCACTCTCATTCCAATTTCTCTTTCTCCCACTCTTTAATGGGCATATATTCTGTCTAGAACTAATTTCACAAAACTAGATGTTCTTAATTTAAAAACAAGTGAGTTGACTGTTTTCTTCCTAAATAAAAAAAAATAAACATTTGTAAATCAACTTGCTTTTTGCATGAGGTGGTCAGTTGATTTCTCCTCCTAAATTCTGGTCTTGGATATCTGCTGTAAGTTACATTGGGAGTTCACAGCAAGATCACTGGGACTGCAGTTATTGGAGGAAGGAAAACTTCATGGAGGAGGTAAAATTTGGAATTGGATACAGTTTGTATTACAGTTCAAGGGAGCTTCCTTTTAGCTTATCTCTCTGTCTTCAAATCATTGTAAATGGTCTGGCTGTCCACATGGCATCAAATGATGAGAACACACAAATGTGGGCATCCAACCTCTCTCCACTGTGTCTCTCTCTCCCACCTCCTCCAGTTTGAGGATAATCTTTTCTTTCCTCATAAATGCCTTTTCCCCCTTTGCTTTACAGAGCCAGGACTATGGTTCTGGCTCTCTGTGATAACTGTAGGTTTTCTCCTCCTGGGACTCTCCATTTTGCCCTAATTGCCTCACATTGTATGGCTGGGGTTTGCAATTAGTTTTGCCACTTCTCTCAGGGCCTGCCAGCTCATTATTGGTTTGTCTCTGGATTTCCTGCAGCCTCTGCTACACTGTCTTGCTAGCTTTGGACCAGAGCCCTGTGCGTGACCTGGCTGCATGCTGCCTGCTTCCTGAGGACCCCTGGGAATCTCTTGCTGTTTCTGTGTCTCACTAGATGAGTGCTGCTTTCCTTTTGGAGTGGAGACGGCTACCCATGATACCTGAGAAAAATGGAAGAAAGCGTGAATTCTGCATAGGTGGTCACACCGTGTGTGCATGTGGATGCTTGCACTTATGGAAGTGTATGTGTGTGCCAGAAGACAGCGTGCTCATGAAATGGCCTGTGTGAGCAGCCTAGACCAGCAGCATGTGCGTGGTGGTACAAATGAAGGGAACAGAAGACCTGCCTGGAGTCCTGGAGCCAGCCTACCACCTCCTGTGATTTCCCATATGTTCATGGGGTTCACATGGATTCTGAATTATGATTTGAAGGTACCCAGTTTCTCCTCCACTGGGGCCTAAAGTTTTGCCATTTGGCATTTTTTAATTTGTGTTAAACATTGTCCTCTGGAGACTTCCCTTAAAAATGCAAAATCTTCTGGAAAGAAGCTCCCAGAGCCAGAAAGATGAGAGACTAAAAATTAATCCCCTTTACAGTTTTATAGATGAGGAAAGTGGCATGCCATTTGGCATGTGGATGGCAGAACTGGGATTTGAACCCAGATGTTCTGACCCCTGTTCCAGCATGCATCACATACCTGGATCACAGGGCACCACCTATGGGTCCTTCACAATGTGCCAAAAAGGCTTCCTTACCTATGAAGGCCATTCTTCTTCTTTTTTTTTTTTTTACATTTATTTATTTTTGAGAAACCGAGAGAGACAGAGCACAAGCAGGGGAAGGGCAGAGAGAGAGGGAGACACAGAACCCAAAGCAGCCTCCAGGCTCTGAGCTGTCAGCACAGAGCCTGATGCGGGGCTTGAACCCACAAACTGTGAGATCATGACCTGAGCCGAAGTTGGACATTTAACCGACTGAGTCACTCAGGCGTCCCCTATCAAGGCCATTCTTAAGAACATGGTGGACAAGACCAATTGGAACCAAATATGGTGGTGATGTTCATAAGTTTGGATGTTTCCATAACTTGGGGTATTGGTTTTTCCTCTAGAACAGTGGTATTTAATAGAAGTCAAACATGAGCCACATATTTGAGTCACATATGCAATTTAAAATTTTCTAGTAGCCACATTAAACAAAAGCAAAAAAAAGTAGAATTAATTTTAATACTATACTCAGCTAAATATTTATAAAACCAATATTGTAAAAAAATACTATCATTTCAAACTCTGAACTCTGTATAAAATTATTAATAAGATCTACTTACATGTTTTTTTAAACTGAGTCTTTGAAATCTAGTGAGTACTTTACACTTTCAGCTCATCTCAGTTTGGACTAGCCACATCAAGGGTTCAATAACCACATGTGGCTAGTGGCCCCCTAACTGGACAGCACTGCCCTAGACCCTCCCTATTCAAAGCCCAGAATTCTGCACCCCTTGTTCTGTCCAGGGCACTATCTCTACACACTGTTTTTCCTCAGACCCAATGTCCATAGGCCCGTAGACACCTTAGGAGCTGGGGTATTTCTAAGGGATTTCATGTTTTATTTATTCCATAGAGTCCTCAGAGACAGATGGGGTGCTGGGGAGGACGTGGCGGGTGTTTGAGGTGTTTGCGTTCAACTACCTGCATTGTTGTAATGTGGGTGTCATGATGAACATTTGCAGATTACTTTATCAAATGTTAGACTAAACCAACCCCCCTGAAAGGGCAAACAGCTTAAAGATATCCCTACAAAGAAATCACAGATTGCAGATATACCTGTAATGCAAATGCACGTGGGCACTGAGAAACAGTGAGTTGATATTTTTTTCCTCCCAGGACAGTTATGTGATGGGATTAAAACACTGGTGATGGGGCCAGGCTTCAAATTTCAGAATTACCAAGAAGACCACGTGAAATGTGAATTTATGTTCAATGTTATTAACAAAGAACTTCATCCTAAGTGTATTTTATGTCTTGGGATATTAGCATGTGACAGTTCTAGTTTTTGGCATATGTTTTGTCATGTATGCAATTCATTTGTTCTAGAGTATGTGAACAAAATTCAGAAATACAGACTTTATTGAAAAATGTATTATTTATTTTTGAGAGAGCTCAAGCAGGGGAGGGCCAGAGGGAGAGGGACAGAGGATCTGAAGTGGGTTCTGCGCTGACAGCAGTGAGCCCAACGTGGGGTTGGAACTCACGAACTGTGTGATCATGACCTGAGACAAAGTCAGATGCTCAACTGACTAAGCCACCCAGATGCCCCCAGAAATACAAACTTTAAAAAAATAAGTCAGATCAGGTCATTCTTCTGCTCAAAACCATGCAGTGATTTTCCATCAGACTCTGGAAAACCCCAGGGCCTTATGATGACCATGGGTCCTCACCCTTCATGCCTGCTCCATCAGTCCCTGATGCCACCCACGTTTCTTGACTCTCATTCCCATTTTCTCTGCTCCAGCCACACTGACCTCCTCACTGTTTACCATTTTTGTTGAATCTACAATAAAAGACATTCAGCTTTACACATTTGTTTAGTGTTTTATAAGTGGAGTCATACTGTGCAAATTCTTCTGCTAGTCTCTTGGTCAACTTTATTCCTAACATTCGCCCATGACATGATTTGTAGCTATAATTTATTCATTTTTACTACTGTGTAGTATCTCATTGTATAATTATGCCATATTTTTAAGAACACCCTCCTGCTGTTGTTTCAAGGTTTGTTTTGTTCCTATTCAAATGGGGCCATCATGAACATTTTTTCAGGAGTCCTGGGGCATATGGGCCTGCCCAGGGTTCATAGGTATGACATCATCTACATGTCTTTCCACATTCAGCATCACTATAGGTGCTTCCCCTTAAGCTCCAAATGTCCCCCTCATTGTCCTTCTTTTGTCTGCCAAACTTAAGACCAACTTACTGGATGTCTCCTTTGAGAAATATTCTCCCGAAGTCTTGACAACTTTGCTGTGTTTGTGCCTCTGCTTGAATACCACTCACTGTGTCTGTTAAAGGTAGTGGTGCCTCTCTTAACTAACATTTGCCCGTCTGGGATGCACACTTGCCAGTACCTGAGGCCCCTGAACCCTGAGGCTGGGAAGCTGCCTTTGGGTTCCCACTTCTGTTTTTCCCTGTTGAGTTGTACACTAACCAGGAACTGGTGATGTTTGTTCCCAGACCCACGTAGGTGAATGCTTCTTGTTACCCTAGTGATGTGACTTAATCATGTGTGATGTGGACCAATAAAATATAAGTGCAAAAGAGTGAAATTTGTTCCTATACAACCTAAATGGAATGCGCCAGAAAGACATATAAGAATGTTGATACATGAAGAGGTTTGAATGAGCTGACATCCAGCTGACACAAAATGCTCTTCACTGGTCACAGATGTGTGTCTCCTCAAGACTAATATGGTAGAGACAACTGTGGGCCCATCTTTGTGTCTGTGTTCTAGCCCAAGGCCTAAAACAGAGTAAGAGTTGATGAGTGTATATTGATCAAGAGATGACTGAATAGGGGCACCTAGGTGGCTCGGTTGATCGTCTGACTTTGGCTCAGGTCATGATCTCACAATACGTGAGTTCGAGCCCCTGGTCATATTCTGTGCTGACAGCTCAGAGCCTGGAGCCTGTTTCAGATTCTGTGTCTCCCTCTCTCTGCCTCTCCCTGCTCACACTCTCTCTCTCTCTCTCTCTCTTAAAAATAAATAAACAGTAAAAAAAAGATGACTGAGGGGAAAATGGATGATGGGCATTGAGGAGGGCACTTGTTGGGATGAGCACTGGGTGTTATAAGGAAGCCAATTTGACAATAAATTATATTAAAAAAAACTAATAAAAAAAGATGACCAAATAAATAAATGTTGTCTTTAAAAAAAGAAAAAAGGTCTCTCTATAGGTTAATCATGCAAGCAAATCACAGGAAAAGTAGGTGTGGGGGAAACAACTGTAAAAGATTGGGAATGACCTGCAGATATCTTGAAAGATTCTGCACTTGGAGTGCTGTAGCAAGTGTCCTTAAATCCTAACTCCAATTTAAAGATAAAGAAACTGGCAAATTGTAGTCATACATGATGGATGTGGTTTATGCATGGCAGATGATGTGGACCTTCAGCCAGCAGACCCACACTCAAAGAAAAGGGCCTGGCTGCACATTAAAGAAGAGGAGAATTAGTATGTTTGTATGTTTTAAGATAAAATATTTAGTAAAAGATGTGTGTCAGTTGGTCTCAGCAGGAAAAAATTGGCATTCTCAAATGAGGTACTTTAAAGAGAGTGTAAGAAAAGGACTTTGTAGAACTGTGAGCAGAAGGAAGGGGCGCCACAAGAGAGAGAGAACCACAGGTGAGGGGAGCCAGGGCTCCTTCTGACAGAAGCTGGGCTTGGGGTTGAGAGAGAGAGCTGGGGGATTAATACTCTGGGCTCTCACTTTTCTCTCTCTTGATCTCCTACCGGTGTCTCCTCTTGGTCAAACCCAACATGGGGGCAGAAAACAAAGGAGCCTGTTGACATAGTCTATGCAGTTGAAACCCCCAGGGTAAAGAGCAGACAGAGAGGGGATCAGGGAGCAAATGGAAGATGCCCAGGAAGGTATCCTTTGTTAATGATTCTCTACTTGGATATTTTCAATTTTCTGACAAACCGTGAGTCCCAGTCCAGCCAGATTGGAGGGCTTCTCTTTTGTGTGTTTCCAGGTTTATCTCTTCCACTAGATGGTGAATATCTAGAGTCAGGGGCTCTGTCGTGGACATCATTGGGTCTCCAAGCCTGGCTTTGGGGTTGGCACGTGGAAAAGGCTCAATAATTCAATGAATGAATGTTGGTGACACTGTAAGAAAACTTATTTGTCAAAAAATCAGTAATCTCTGTGCTTATTCATTTATTTAACAAATATTTATTGAATGACTACTATGTGCCAGGTGCTGCCCTAACCAAAGACACAATGGACACCAGAGCTACAGTCTAGGATGGAAAGCAGTCACCAAATTATTTCACACATTTGACAAACATTTATTGAACAAGTATGTGCTAGGCACTGTCCTCGGTTCTGGGAGTTAAACAATCAACAAGATGAGATTCTACTTTCATTGACTTTACACTTGAATGGGCATGTTGCACACTATGGTAGCCATCTTTAAAGCTGAAGGTAGGCAATGGGACACCACTTTTTCAGAAGCAAATTATGTCTGTGGCTCCTGATAGGTGAGAGGCAAGCAGGATGCCACTTTAGGTCATGGAAAGACAATCTGCTGGGCTGGATGGAAGCCAGAGCTTCGGGTGAATGTCCTTACAGGGCAAGAGTGTCCTTGTTAACCACATCTGATCCTCTGGCATTGGATGACTGGGATGGGTCCCAAGTAAGAATATCTGAGCTCTTCATACTTCTCCAATAACAGAGCTTTACATGGTAGGTCTTCAATTAATTTCTGTAGAATTAAGTTGACTCTTACCAGCCTTTTGGTGGATGTTGACTCTCCAGAAGCTGGACTTGGGTGATGAAGGACTAGCTGGCACCCCAGTGGAGCCTTGGCAGGGGAATGGGGATAACATTGCCTTGTTTAGATGCTTGGGATTGTTTTACAGCATGTGTCACTTGGCTCTGTATGTTAGAGGCAGCGTTTTCTGGGAAGCTAAAGAGTGGATTAAACCTAGCTTCTTATCATATTAATACTCCCCTAAACTCCTACACTACCAAGCTTTGGGAGTCTGTATTCCTCTTGTGAGCAAGTACCAAACTGCTGGGAAAGTGGTATGAAAGGCTGCATTCTGTTCGCACATTCCTCCCATCTTGATGTGAGGCTGTGAGGATTCAGCTGGATGGAATGATCTCTCAGGGTCCCTTTCAGCTGGGTCATTCCCTCTTTGAGAACTTTTTCATCCTCCCAGGATTTGGCTGTGGTGGTTGGGCTGCTCCCTCTGACTGGTCCATCTCTGACCACCAAATGAGCTGCTGTGAATCAGCAGGATTCACATTCAGCATTGGCCTTTGGAGACAGCTGCCTGCCCAGTGTGATTTTGTATGCTCCCTGGAAGGGACTTTTCTCCCTACGCATGTCCCCAAATACCTTCTCTAATCAGCCTTTTGATGTCTGGGATTGCTTTCCTGTGGACAAAGCCTTCCATTCCACAATGAAGGACTGAAAATAGAAATGAATGCACATGTGTTTGGCATTGCACACAACAGACTGTTCTTGGCCTCCTTGCTGCTTGCTGCTCGTGCTGTCCCCTCTGCCAGGAATATCCTTCCTGTGCCCTTATTTCCCTTACACTGATTCTTTAAGAGTCAGTTCAAACATTTCTTGCTTGAGGGGATGTTGTAATTGTCTTGATTACAAGGAACAGACTTACTCTGACTACCTGAAATAGAGGCTAGTTGGGAGGGCAGGGGTGGCAAAGATAAAAGTCAGCTCATAAGGGGGTGAACTTGTGGATATACAAGAATAAAGGACCTAAGTCTCTGCTTCTACAACTTGTCTCCCCCACCCTGGACTATAAGATCTTACAGATCTTATAGTAAGAACTAGAAAGTAGAGACTATGCATTATTCATTTTTGAAAGCTCAGACCTAGCACAGAGCCTAGTACATAGTATAAACCCAATAGATGTTTGTTGAATAGGTGAACGAATAAACAACTGGATCCCAAGTATGAGTAGAGGATGTTGGTGTTATCTTTGGGGGACTTATAGTCTATCTGGGGAACTAGAAAACAAGTAAAGAATAAGTAAGAGCTAAACAGTGCAAAACAGTGGTTAGGAACCAACACATATCTTGCAAGGTGAATCAAAGGTGCCTTAGGGGAGAGGAGATTTAGTTAGCAAATCTCCCTGAGAAAGACTTCAATTCACAGTAACACGTGGCTGCCCCATGTTAGACCTTTCAGAGTGTAGACTTTTGATGGGGAAACTGGAAAGAACGTTGAGTGGTATCCAGTTTCATATAGGGCCCCACAAAGGGTGCCTAGGGATGGCCAGGGGGCAGGCACAGGGAGCTGAGATGCTTGGCCAAGGGCTAGCTTGCAACATTGCCTTAGACACTTTCCCAACTCCTTTGGGACCCATGAGTGGCACTGGCTGGTAATCCTCGTTGGTCTAATCTGACTGGTTGGTCTAACAAAGAAAGTGAGGCTTGTGCACTGTGTCTGTTGAGTTACTGCCAGCTGCTGGTTATGGATGACTGCAAGGCCCTGGGTGGCCCTCAGGGATCCACAGTGAACCACACAAGTTATCCCGATGCTTCTGATTTTATAGACTTAGATCAAAGGTCAAGAAAGAAGGGATCTTAGCAGCTCTCTTTGTTTTGGAGACTGGCCCCGGGGTGAATCCCATACCATTCCCTCTTCTGTGAAGTGCTTCACTGAACTTTCCCACAGAATTTGTTGCCCTTGCACAGGCTGTCAGTGAACAATTATGAGGGAACGTCCTGCACCCGGAACTTCATCTTTTCTTATACTCGAAATGGAGTAAGTGGCTACACAACTGAACTCATTGAGCCCAGCCCCTCGATGAGAAAACAGGCCCCGAGAAATTAATCTCTGCATCTTCATGCAGCGCTCTGAGTTTAACCTGTTTCCTCACATATACCCACACTTTTGTTTTTCATTTCACTCATTGAGGAGGGCTCCCCATGCTCTGGGCACTGTTCTCGGTATTTGAATGGTATGGTCGGGTGGCAGGGAACAGAATGCTCATCTAACTGTGGCTTCAACGATACAGACACCCATTGTCTCATAAAACGAGAAAGAAGTCTGGGACTGGGGTGTGCAGGGGCTGCTGTATCACCAGCTCAGCAATGTTACCAAGCACCGAGGCGTTGCCAACCGCCTGCTCTGCTGTGCTTGTGCGTCAGATGGGGGGATGGCTGTTCCCGCCTCCCCGGCAGCATCCTGATGTCTGAAGATGGAAGGGAGCCAGGTCAGGAACCTCCACCTCTCTCTCTTTACCAGGGAAGACTATCCTTGGAAGTTTTCCGCTGACTTCTTTTTATATCCCATTGGCCACCCCATCACGTGCCTGTTCCTGCACCAATCACAGGCAGATGGGAACGGTATGCTAAAGCTGGCTGCCACGGGCCGGTTGTGACGCACTGTTCATGAGAAAGACAGTGTAGCATCCCCATTCAGAGTACAACCTCTGGGGCCAGATGGCCAAGTTCAAATCCTGACTCCACCAATTCTCAGTTACATAACCTTGGGCAAGGGGCTTGACCTCTCTTCTTCTCAGTTTTCCTATGTGTAAAATGGTGATAATGAGGCCTTAAAGGTTGATGTGAGGAAGCGCTTAGCACCATATTTGGCTCATGGTAAGTGTTAACTTCTAATATAGCTATCCTTCCCTGGGCTGAGCATTTCTCTGCTTGAATAACACCAAGAAAAGGGGTAAGATGTTGGGTAGACAACTCTAGTGTAAAGAGGCAATGTTAAAAATCCTGTGAGTGGTGCCTTGGTGCAGGATAGTGGTGACAAAGGTACCTGATTCAGAGCTGGGGGTTATCAGGGAGGGCTTCTCAGAGGAGGTGGCACTAATGTATGATTTCAGCAAAGGTAGCAGTTACTCAGGCAAAAGTAGGTTTGGGAGGGTGGGAAAAGCAGGTCTGTCTTCCAGGCAGAGGGAATAACAGGCATAGAGACTCCCCAGTGTGATAGTCTGTGGTATATGCAAGACAAGTACAAACAGTTTATGGAATGAAGTGGTGGCTGGGGTGGCTCTGGAGGAGTGTGTTGCCAGGCTGGGGAGGGCCCTGAATGCTGAGCTAAGGAGCTTGGGTCTTCCTAGTCTATGGCTTGTAAACTGGAAGTGATGCTGGGTTTATAGTTTTGGTCAATGACTCAGGTGGTGAAGGGGGTGGGGGTTCGGATGGATGGGAGGGGAGAGGACCAAGGTAGGAGGCTATGGTAATATTCCAGGGGAGGGAGTAACAGCCTCAACTAGGCTGGAGAGTAGGGAAGGACGGTCAATCAGCAGGATGTGGTTATTAGATGTTGGGGGGAGACAAGACAGCCCAGTATGACCCAGTATTGTAGGTTTGGTGACTGGGGAATGAGAGGGATTGGAGAATACAGGCAGGGGGATATCGAGAAAAGGGGTGGTGTATTCAAGTTTAGCCATGCGGTGTCAGGGGCATCTGGCGATGTCAGCAGATCTTCCCACGCACAAAGCCTGAAGGTTAGGAGACAGACCGGGGCTGAAGACGACAGATTCAGGAGTTACCAACACAGAGGAAGTTGAGAGATAGTTGAGATAAATGCAGTCATCCTGGGAAATCAGAAACACAAACAAGGGACAAAACCGCAGCTCCCGGCTTCGCAGGGATTGCCTGTGTTGTGCTTTGTTTAGGCCCTTTGTTGGGCGGGTGATGGTTCAAGACCTGTAGCAAGGCAGGGGTCTTACCTGACTGTCTTGCTGTTTGATACTCAGCCTGCTGTGTGCATTGCGGCATGCCTGCCCCCTGGGTTCCTTAAATTTGCAAGCCTTGATGCAAGGTGAGGAAAGAAGGGGCTTGAGATGGAGCCCTGCAGAGCACTGGCATTTATGGACAGGTGCAAAATAGAGTGCTGCTCGAGGGAGATGCAAAGGGGCACAGGGGGTAAGAGGGGACATGCTGGAAGGATGTCACAGGACCAAAGGGCGGTCGTGTTCATGCTGAAGGCACATTGCATGGTTTTCTTCTATCCTGGCACAGTGCCAGGGACAGGTGTCTGGTATAAACTTACTTCTCTATATTACATTAACAGCAAGAGTCAGGCATCCCGAGTGGAGGGGATGGGGAAGCAGGTTGTCTTCCTGATGGTACCCTGTGGGTGGGGTTAACATCCCAGCCTCTGGAACCACACAAAGCTGAGGCTGAGGACTGACTATCTGTGTGACATTGGGCAGCTTACTTGGTGATTCCAGGCCTTAGTTACCCTGTCTAAGAATCAGAGACACTAATACCTTCCCTAAGGATGGGAGAGGGTTAAAGGAAATACCGTGTGCTTACATTCAGCATATATGGATCCTTATATGCTCGAACATCACTTTTTTTTTTTTAGTTTATGTTTGAGAGAGAGAGAGAAACAGAGCACAAGCAGGGGAGGGTCAGAGAGAGAGGGAAACACAGAATCTGAAGCAGGTTCCAGCCTCTGCGCTGTCAGCACTGAGCCCTATGTGGGGCTCGAACTCACAAGCCGTGAGATCATGACCTGAGCTGAAGTCAGACACTCAACTGACTGAGCCACCCAGGTGCCCCTCAAACATCATGTTTTGAATGAAGGTGGGAGAATGATGTTGCTAGTGGGAAAAAAAAAAGCCTGGAGCAGCATAGGCTTGCCAAGAACTAAGGGAGTGAATTAGGACAAGGATATAAGAGAGAAACATAGCCGCGTCGGGGAGCCAGCACAAGGACTTTCAGTAAAGAACAGTCTGGTGCCAGGAGGCTTGTTATTCTAGAGAGATCCAGACTGGATGAAGAAACCAAGTCTAGGTTCTAGAAGCATTCTGTGTCTTCGCAACTTCCGGTCTTTCTGGAGCTTGCTTCCTCGAGCATCCTCATGCTTTTAGGTGGCTGGCATGGTGGAAAGGATATGGGTACTGGAGTCAGAGAATTCAGGGTTCCCAAATCCCTGCTCTATCACTTTACCACCTGTGTGATCTCGTAAAAGATACCCAACCTCTCTGGGCTTCAGTTTCCTCATCTTAAAAATGAGGTGAACGCCCTTCAACTGCTTATTATGTGGAGTAAATGAGATTAGTGTATATAAACTGGCTCACAATGTCTGGCTCTTAACAGGGGCCCAATTATTTTTGTCTTGTTTTTCTTGTGCCTTAAGTAGTTTCTAGTGCCCTCAAGAAGAGGGGCTTAAAAGTGTCTCTTGGCCAGTCAAGAGACCTCACTGTGAGGAGGGGAAGAGGACCTGGAAGGATCTTGTTTTCTGGTCTAGGGGCCTCATCCTGAAAGAAGGAATCCCAGGCTCTGTGGGAAGGGAAAGGCAATGGGACCCCTTGAAGGTGGTGGAAACCACTGGCAAGCAGGGTCCCAGCGGGTCCTGTGAAACTCCAGCACCTTACCTTTCTATCTCTAACACCATGACATAACTCAGCCACATCCCTGGTCTTCCTCTGCCCTTACACCCCAGGGATCCTGGGGCAGGGAGGAGCCAGGATATCAGGGCTCCATAGCTCCTCCTCTGCTGCCTCCCAGAGGCCACTTCCGGGATGGCCGCCCTGGCCCAGCCTTCCTTCCAAGTACAGATGGCATTGGCCCCTGTTGTCCTACCTGGATCTGCAGTCAATCCTCGAGTCTGTGGGATCTGGAGGAAAAATCTCTCAGGGGGCTTCTCTTCTCCTACTTCCCCTCCCCCCAATATATTTGCAGCACACAATCGTACAGCATTTGGCTGTTCTCAAAAAGCTTTCACATCCCATAATTTACAGAGAAGGGAAATGGAGTCAGAGAAATGACCCGCCTAAGATCACATGGCTAATACATGGTGGAACAGGACTAGAACCCAAGTACTCCCAGCCCAGGGCCATTCTGTGCTATAAAATATTAAGCACCTATATTTTATCTCTTTGACTTATTTTTAGTGGGTGGTTTGCTGGCAGCTTGTTTGGGTATTGGGTATGAGCCTTACCTATGTTCTGGCACCAGGAGGAAATCTATATTCCTTCTCCACCCCCCACCGTTCATCCCCTACATTCACTGTCTCCTTGAGTCCTTAAAAAAGTGTCCTGAAGGACAGAACCCCATCCCCCATCTCCCTGAGAGTCTCTGCCAACCCCCCATGGGTACCTCTAATACTCCATCTCTGGAAAATGAAGCTGTTTCCTGGCTTGCTTAATGGCATTGCCTGGAGCTCAAGAGATCTGCACCTTCAGGTGACTTATTGCAATACCCATCTACGCGGACATCCCTTTCCCTTCTGCATGCATCTGCCACAGCGGCAGCCCAGCTCCAGAGGCAGGCAAAATCGTGTCTGTTGCTTTCCATTAAGGGGCAGGAGGAAGTTACCAGCATTGATTGAAATTCTCAGGTAGCATGAGTCCGGGCGGCATTTGAAGAGGGGAATTTAATTCAATAGTTTATATTCCACTTAGGTTCCTTCTCTATCTGCCTGCTAGTAACAGCTGTAAACTGCCACAGCTGTCTCGCGGTGTAGAGGAAACAGTCTGGAGAGTAAAATGGAGAATGTTGGGATAAATGTCAAGAGGATAAAGAGCACGGGCAGAATGGGAGTAAGTGGCCAGGTGTGTGTGCAGGGACCCCATTCACACCTTCCTTCCTGGACCTCAGCTAAATGAGGGGCTCAGTACATGATCATTCAAGTCCCCTCCTGCCCTGAGCTTCACACTGTCAGAGAGAGCAGTGTGGGGGAGGTGGTGTAGGGGAGGGGACCTGAGTCTGGAATCAGATAATAGGGGCTCAAACCCAGTCTTGGTTCTCACTTCTGACAGCACAATGGGTGTCATACGGGCCTCCCCTCATCTCTGAGGGTGAAATGGCAAGCCACACAAGCCTTCTCCCTCCTGGGTGCAGTGAGGTCAATGAGAAGTGTGAGACAGCGTCTTATGCCCTGGAAAGCCCCATCAGACCTTACTAACTACTGTCACCGTTGTTACTGGGCCACAGAAAACCCCACAGCCTGCTTCTCACTGGTCCCTTGCCCATGGGCTGCGGCTCTGACTGGGTAGGATCCTTTTCCTGTAGGGGTCTAGGCCTGTGCTAAGCCAAGGAGGCAGTTGTGAAAGTGTTCAAACAATTCCTAGCCACCTCTTCCAGCAAAGCTCATCTCCAGAAGGCACCTGTCAGAGGATGTTAGTATATTTCCCTGAAGAGGTAATCAATATTCTCGGCCCCCAATGGTGGGGCTTCCTTCCCGTAGCCATTGGTCAGTTAGTTCTCACCTTAGGAAACTGTCAGTAGACACTTGAGGAGGTGGGACCTAGGATGGGCAAGTGTAATCATCTTGGCAATCTTCAACTTACTTTCTTCTGTGCCCCAGGCACCATGCTGGGCATGGGGGTACAGGGCAGCTAGCTTCCCTTATCTTCATTTTGTGGTCTGTGCATTTAGCAGGCACCCAAAGATCATTAGCTATGACAGGGGCTGGGGACACGGTGGGAGCTTGGGTGCTTTATGTCTGATTAAGGGGACAGACACACACACAAAGGATCTGACTTTTCATGCTGGGCTTCATAGCTCCCGTGGACACCTCAGGAAACTTGCTATGATCCGTCTCCTGCTCTCTCCTTTAAAATCTATTTATACATGGGGCACCTGGGTGGCTCAGTCAGTTGAGTGTCCAACTTTGTCTCAGGTCATGATCTCGCAGTTCATGATCTCCGCGTCAGGCTCTGTGCTGACATCTCAGAGCCTGGAGCCTGCTTCGGATTCTGTGTCTCCCCCGTTCGCACTCTGTCTCTCTCTCCCTTTCTCAAAAATAAATAAAATTTAAAAATAAAAATATTTATACATATATAATTGTAAATAAAACCCTGTGATCTGTTTAATACAACTATCTAGTTCATCACCATATCATTTAGCTCCTACTCTGCACTGACATGAGTAAATTATGATATATTTCCTCCAAAATGGCAGCCCATATGTTGACAAAAATCTTGTTATTTTCTAAAAGTGCCACTTTGGCTAAATATGCAAGAGAAGGAGAAGACAGGAGCAGGCAGACAGCCTCACTACAAGCCCAGTCTCCTGTCCTGAGAATGATCTAGCAGGCTGGACCCTGGTGTGTGGTCATGTGTGCGAGCAAGGTGTTTGTCCTGAAAGAGTCTGGCATCACCCCACTGGGGACACAGAGGTCCTGATCGTAAAATTCCAAGCCTCTGCCACAATGAAGGGGCCATGCCAGCTCTAGCACCTGATGGGGGTTAACCCACCCTTATCCACCACTTCCGGCAACCCTGGCTGTGGTCCCTCTGTGTCCTGAGCATCCTATGTCATTCACGGGGCCACTGCTTACCCACCCATGCTCCTGGACACTGACCTGATCCCTCCCTGCCCATGCCCACCCTGCTCCCAGCTGCTGGAAGCCCACTCTGGGTGAGATCTCTCGGCCTCCCACCGGCCTGAGAGGATCCTCTTGGGAGAAGCAAAGGGAGACCGAGGAGAGATAGTCCCATGTGGGGAAAGCCCTGAGAGACACTCTAAGCCACTTCGTTACACTGTGATCTGGGACAGGCAAAAGCTTGAGGAGGAACAATCCCCGAGGGAGATGATGTGAAATCAGAAGGTAGAAAACATAAGCTCTGTGAACCAAAGACGCTGCCCACTTCTCACCACCCCACTGGACCGCCCCAACCTGGCTACCACATTACCCACCTGGATTGTTGGAGCAGCCTCGTCCTGGCCCCTGCACTTCACACCTGGCCCCAAAGTATGCTTCTCACCTTGTAGTGTACCACCCTCCCTTCCTCGTCTGCTATGCCACTGGGTCTCCCTCCACACACTGGGTACCTTGCAGCCCTGTCCCAGGCCTTTTGCACTGCGATCCCCCTCCCTCCACTTCATTCAGCTCCTTGCTCCAATGTCACCTCCCCAGACTTTCTCTGACCACTCCACCAAAAGTCAGACCCCATCACAATTATATCCCCAGCACATAGTAGGGATTTAATACATGTTTGTTGGATAAGGGAACATGTGAATGAGTGGCTGGCGATAGCAGGAAGGGAGTGGGGAAGCAGACCGCAGGCCCCAGGGCACAGGGTTGGCGCAAGACGGAGGACTGGGGTCCTGGGTGTTTGCCAGGACACTGAGGGTCCCCAGGCTGGGGAGGGGGGCGGGGCAATGAAGGGCGAGGGGTGCCCAGGTCAGCGTGGTCAACATGCCTGCTCTCCCCCCGGGGCGCCCTCGCTGAGTCCCCTCTCGCGTTCCCCTTTTCCCCTTGTGCCTCTTGCGTTTCCACTCTGCTGGTCCATGTGCAGGAATAATGGATAATGACAGGCTGGTAATTAGACTGGCAGTGGGGTCTCTGTTGTCCCAGACAGTCTGGCCTCTGAGTCAAAGTTCTGCCCTCCCCTCCCGCCCCAGCACCATGGCCTCGCACTCGCCATACCCTTGCTCGAGGCCTCTGTCTTCTATAAAGCAACTTGCCTTCCTGGATCCTGAACAGTCCGAAAGGAGCTGGATGGCATGTTGTGCTCTGGACAAAATTGGAGAGGTGTGGAGCACCTTTCAGCTGGTGGTCACATGTTGTGAGAAAAGGTTGAATGAAGAGTGTAGGCTGGGGTGCTGGGGGTGTCCCTTCACCCCCCAGGTTTCAATTTTCTCCTCCATAAACCTCTCAGAATTGGACAGGATCAGCAGTCTCAATACTGTGTTTGGAATAATCTGGGGAATGCAAATGACATTATTTGGATTCTACGAACAAAACCATGACCATTACCTGGCCAGAGGTCTTCTGTGGGGTCTGTGGGCACCCGTGGGGCTTCGGAAGGGGGCAAAGGGCAGAGAGGGCATGGCACCTCTTCCACTTCAACCAAGGCAGCCCCCCTCTGCTTCTGACTCGGTAGTGAATCATGATTATGATTTCACTTGAAAAAAGGCTTTTCCCACTAACACTTGAGAAATACCAGCAGATGGTCCCCAAATTCTCTTCCAGTTCTGACACTTATGGTCTTAATTTCCTTAGGAGCAGGAAGGCTCACAGGATTATTTTGTTCCTTCCACTAAGTGGTGGCCCTAGTAGGTGCTGTTTGGTGAAGGCAGGTTGATGTGAGGTAGTCAGGTGCACCCCTCAGGAACAAGCCTGGAACGTAGTAGGTGCTCATTCATACCTGACTGTCCCAACTGGAGAGCCAGAGTGGAGAGAAGCCTTATCCTGAAACAGCATGTCAACGGAAAGAAGTGTGACAAGGACGCTAGGAGCCTGGGGCATGTCTACAGACAAGCAAGTGGTTGGCTCAACTCCCTGACTCCCGAAGGCACCTCTTATACCTCCTGGGAGAAGCTGACAGCAGCAATTAAGCAAGAAGTCCTTGAGTGTTCCCTTCCCCACAACACCCCTTCCCCAGCTTAGGAGTAGCCAGTGCTTTGTCTGAGTGACAGCTCATTTAAATGGGCATGAGTTTTTGGTCTCATCCAGAGACAGAGAAGCATTCATTATCTCCTGATCCCACTAGCAAACCATTTTCAGCTCTCTGACCAGCCTACCCTGGGCTTGGCCTTGATGGAGGTGGAGTGCCATTGGGAAGCCCAAAGACTGATGGGAAGCAAGTGGCACTGAAAACTGAGAAGGAGGGACAGAGATGGAGGGGCCAGAGTAAACCCCACGAGAAAGAGAATCAGGAGTCCCATGTGGTAGAACATGCTCTGAGAAATATGGTGCCTCGCTGAGGTGACGAGCCCTCCTGTAAGTGGTGGGTCTGTTTGGCTGCAGGCTACAGAGGCTCTGATTGAAATGAGGACACGTATTTGTCTCATAAGGGGGAGACCAGAGGAAAGATGGCTGTGAAGCCACATGGCTGTGAAGTAGCAGAGACAAGATTTGAAGTTCACCAACAGGTTTATGACTGTGGGCATGAGGTGGGAAAGCCTGGGGAACGTTCCTCAGCTCACTCTTCCCAGCCAGCTCCTTCCTCTGGGTCTTCGTGGGGAAAGTGCCACATCTTAGCCTCTGGGGGTACGGGCCGGCCCAGGAGGGCAGGATGGGGCTGGTGGCCCGGGTCACCAGGCTGTAAGGCTGACCCACAACAGGGGTGTGGTGGGAAGTAGGGAGGAGGCAGCCTTCACAGAGGGCTGGGTGGGTGCAGAGTCTTAAAAGGAAGCCCCATTGGGAACAGAATAAGTGGACAAGGGGTGGAGAACTCAGGCTTCAGGGTGGGGCCGGAGTCTTATGAATCCGACTATCAAGAAAGAAGAAAATGGGTTCATCTTCCAGACACACAGGCCTTTCAGTCCTTAAATGACCCTGTGAATTAACAGACGAGGAAACAGAGAGAGAATCGTTAAGTCATTTGTCTGAGATTATTCAACTACAAAATGGCGGAGCTAGGATTGGAACCCAGGTCTGCATGGAGGTCATTCAGTGTTTTCCATTTGTCAGCTCGGTGAGGGCTCAGGGGAGGCAGCTGCCTGGTGGATGTAGGTGTGCCTGAGACTCACCCCTGGTGCTCTGGGTGTCATGGCTATGAAACTGGCTCTGTTGCACGGCCAGGGTAGATCCCAGTGCTGTGCAGGCTGCCTGAGTCAGAACTGGCCAAGGGTCTGTCTGGCTGGGCCCACTCTCCCTGAAGGTCTCCCGGCTGCTGGGCAGGGCCAGTGAAGGTGGCGGGAGCTATCAGCACCATTATCTTTGTTTCATTAAGAGAATTTGTGCATTTTGTGGGCTCCTCAGCCTCACAGACACCTGGGTCCAAGGTGGATTCCTCTCTTCTCACCCACTATGATCTGGTTTTTATTTCATTTACATCCTGATGGCGTCCTTTCTTTTTCCCAGGCTGCTTACACAAGCGACGCCCAGCCTTTTGGGAGTCTGTGGCCTGCTGTCATTGTTTGCTTGATTTTTCAACACCTTTCTCTTGCCCAAAGGGTTGTTTGGCAAGGAGTTTTAAAAATTTCATTACTGCGGTTTTCCCTGGTCTTTCATTCTTCTCTCTTCTAACATGAAAGGGAATATAATTACTTTGTGTCACCCCCACCCCACCTCTCACCCTGGTTGCTGCTCTTTGTCAGGGAACCCTTGTCTCACATCCCCAAGGTCTTAACCAGAATAGCCAGAGACCGAGCCCCTGGGCAGGGCAAGATATCAAGGGTCCTCTGGTTTGACGTGGCACCCCAGAGAACATTCAGTATAAACAGAAGCCACCTCGCTGCTCGAACATGAATTTCTCTAACTCAAACACACTCTCCAACACAGACTGATCCACGTGCAGAAAACCCGTACTTCTCAAGGGTAAACTACGTTTTTAGAAGGAAGCTGTTTCTGGTTTACTGCATACATTTTAAAGTTTTGCAGAGAAATGATGCTCTTTCAGCAGTTAGAATGTAAAAGAGCCAAAAACTGAGCAAGTTGCTGTGTGAGGACTCTTTGGTATGCTTCCCAGAGCACACAGAACCCAAGCAGTTGTGAGTTTGGGGGCGAGGGAGGAGGAGAGTATTTTAATTTGTATTAAAGATATACAAAGAATTTAGGACTCTAATAATTTTACTGTAGTAAAGAATGTATTAAGTAGGGATAGGCTAAGACACTGTGACAAAGAGACTATCGAAATTCAGTGGGTTTACTTTTCTCTTCTGCAACCATCCAGAAGTGGGCAGATGGTCCACAGTGGGTAGATGGCTAGGCTCTACGAGGTCATCAAACATCTAGAACAACGCTCTCACCCACATGGTCACCACCAATTCGTGGGCACTATGTCCAGCTGCTAAAACATCCGAACATCTAAATATTTCAAAGGCAGGATTCCAAAGTTGTGGCAGCATTTCTCTTTAAATCCCTTGACAAGAGCATGGCCCCACAGCCTGCGGCAGGAGGGACTGAGGTGGGGTATGCTACTGGGAAGCCAGAGCCGAAGCATGAGGTGTTTGTTAAGAAGAGGAAGGGAGAATACATACTGGCAAGTAATTAGCAGATTCTACTATCAAAAAACTGTTTTCCCAGATGATCCAATCAATCCCTTACTTTAATCTGACCTTTAAGAACATCAACGATTAAGCGTCTGACTTTGGCTCAGGTCACGATCTCATGGTTTGTGAGTTCGAGCCCCACGTCCAGCTCTGTGCTGACAGCTCGGAGCCTGGAGCCTGCTTCAGATTCTGTGTCTCCCTGTCTCTCTGCCCCTCCCCCACTCTTTCTCTCTGTCTGTCTGTCTCTCTCACTCACTCTCTCTCTCTCAAAAATAACATAAACATTTAAAAAAATAAAAAAAGAAAACAACAACCAGGGTGCCTTACGCCACGCTTGATCTCAGGGTCATGGGTTTGAGACCCACTTTGGGTGTAAAGGCTACTTTAAAAAAAAAGAAATAAAAATAAACTAAAAATGGGTGAGTACTATCTAAAGAAATAAGTAAATAAATAAATAAAAACAGCAATAACCTTCTCCTCTCTCCCCTAAAAGACCACTCCAAATGAACCACTGCAGTGAATTAAGGTGGCTTCAGGGGAAAAAAAAGAAAAAAAAAAAGGTAACTTGTGCCCTTTCAAGCTAATCTACTAAAATAATGCAGCCCCCTTGTTTGCCAATGCCCCATGAGGCTGAGATCTTATTTTTTCCCTCCAAGGAAGCCACAGGAACAATAAATAGCAGCACACTGAGCTATACACATTTTATTCTGTAAAGGCATAGAAATCCTACCTGGAGGCTTCACTGACAAGGCTTCCCAATCTTTCCCGAGATTTAATACAGGAAATAAATTAAATTTTAGCACTTAGTGCCTGCCTCATGGTGGGCTCCTGGTAAATGGCTGTTGAATAAATGCTTTAGAAAGTGCCTGTCTCCATAATGTCTAGGGAGATCTCAGAGGAGGGAGTCAGCTTTCGCCAGCACAGATGGGTTTTCTTATCTTGTTTGTGCAAAGAGAATGGGAAGGGCGGTTTTGCTTGCTCCGGTCAGGCCCTGCCAAGCAGCCCTGTGCCCGGGAGTCACCCCAACCCCCAGTTGGAATCGTTGCTGCGTTCAGGTGGGGTTGGGGGCAATCTCTCTGCCAGCCTCCCCTTATTCGTCCGTCACGCTAGTGGTTGAAAGTTGGGAAAATCAGTATCACAAACATCTGTATTCTGTTAACATTCTGACAAGTATATGAAGTGCCTTGAGTTCGCTGGAGACTCTTCAGGTCCTGCTGGGTTGTAGCTCTCAGAAGGTTGATGGTTCAGGGCGAGGAGCTAGAGAGGCCAAAATTATGCATTGGGCAGGGAAGCCAGGCCAGTCAGGAGCCAGGAGATTGCCAAGAGCAAGGGGGGCATCAGCATCAGAGGGGAGGGCCATATAGGGGCTCAGCATCCCGGAGAACAGGAATCAGGCGCTGTCTGCAGATGCTACTGGGGCAGAAAGGGGGATGCTCCTGTGTCCAGGAGACAGGTGTGAGAGCAAGGGAGTGACAACAACATCAATGGCATTTGGGAGGTATATAGGTAAGCGTTATTCACGTAGTGTGGTATTACAAGGGCAGGGCGATTGTCATCATTTTACAGATGAGGAAATGGGCTTAGAGAGGTTAAATAAATGTCTAACTTTACACAAATGCTTGATGACTGAGCCAGGACCACACCCCAGAGAAGGTGGAAGGAGCGAGCAGAGAAACAGTACACAGGAGAGGATGGCTGAGCTGATGGCTCAGTGGGCTTTGGTGATGGAGGCATCCATCAGCTTCCTGAGCACCTCCAGACAGGTGCAAGAATTCTTGCACAAACAAGTGCAAGAATCACCTGGCAAGAACAGTGAGTGTGGGAACTTGGAGAAAGCTGCTGTCAATAGTCAGCATTGACCTGGCAGACCTCCAAACTTGAGAGGACAATTACAAGGGGGAATAGGCAGAGAACAGTCAGAAGAGAGGTATTGCATGTAGGATATTTCTGTCCTCAGCTCCCTAGGATATTAGTGTTTTTCCAGTGACTTGGGCTTCCTTCCTTTCCTATGCTCTCCTCCGCTCTCCCCTGCCCTCCTCTCCTCTCTTCCCCGTCTCCTCAAGACCATGTCCATCCCTCGGTTTAAACTTCTCCTCTGAGCTACAGTCTTATACAACCAACCACTTGTGAAATATCCCCCATGGCTGTCCCACAAATGAAATGTCTAGAAGAACCTCTCATCTCTTACCCCACCTGGCCCTCTGCCTGTGTGCCCCATTATGGCTGAGAGATGGTATCACCATCCCCTCAGGCATCCAACAACAAACCCACCCCAAATACCTCCCCTGAGCTGGACACAAAGCCCTGTAGATTCTACATCCTGAGTATCTCTGGAGTCCCCTTCCCACTGCTGTGCTTTGGCCCTGATGCTTTTCACCTTTCACCTAGACCCTTGAAATGGCCATAACTTGTTTTCCCTCATGAGGTTTTCCCATCCCAGTCCAATCTCCATAGAAAAGCCCAAGTAAACTGAGCAAAACGTGTGTCTCTCCATGCATCCTTCATCTGAAATCCTTTACTACCCGCACCTACCAGCATACCCAAGAGCCTGAGAGCAGCGTAGTCAGCTCTGGATAGTGGCCCCTGCTCTTCTCCAGTGGTCCACACAGGGAGTATGCTCTTTCCACACAGGTGCCCACCTTCCTTCCTCTTTCTTCCTGGCCTGGCTAGTGCCCAGTCCTCTCTGAGTTGAACCTTGCCACCATAGCAGGAGATGCTCTCTGACTCATCCTGCCTGGGCATCAGTCTAGGATTTCATTCACCACCTACTTGTCACCTACATTTCCTTCCTTCCTTCCTTCCTTCCTTCCTTCCTTCCTTCCTTCCTTCCCTCTTTCTCCTCCCTCCCTCCCTCCCTCCCTTCCTTTCTGCCTTCCTGCCTTCTCTTTCTCTCCCTCTCTCTTCCTTTCCTTCCTTCCTTCCTTCCTTCCTTCCACTTCTATTATGAAAATTTGAAACATATACAGAGTTTGGAGAATAATATAATGAACTCTCATATACCCATCATCAGCTACAGTGATCAAATCTTGGGCAACCTTGTTTGATATAGACACTAGACACCCCTTCAACTCTACGCATACACACACACTCACACACACACATACATAAACACAGTTATACACACACATGTATGCTGAGTTAGTTTGAAGCCAATTCTACATATCATATCATTTCACCTATAAATATTTTAGAATTTGGGGCACCTGGGTGGCTCAGTAGGTTGAGCATCTGACTTTGGCTCAGGTCATGATCTTGAGGTTTGTGAGTTCGAGCCCCGTGTTGGGCTCTGTGCTGACAGCTCAGAGCCTGAAGCCTACTTCAGATTCTGTGTCCCCCTCTCTCTCCGCCCCACCCCTGCTTGTGCTCTCTCTCTCTCTGTCTTTCAAAAGTGAATAAACATTAAAAAAATAATAAATATTTTAGAATTTATGCCTAAAGGTAAGGACTCTAAAAAATAACCACAATTCCATCAACATACCTTTTAATTGCTTAAAATCATCAAATATCCACAAATGTTCAGATTTTTCAACTTCATTTCATGAATGCTGTTTTTAACAGCCAGTTTGTTCAAACCAGGATGCAGGAAAGGTCTCACATTGCAATTGACTGATTTGTTCCTTCAGTCCCCTTTAATCTAGAAATTGTCTCTTATTCTTGCCCTTTGAAGAAAACCAAGTCTTTGTTCTATAGTTTCCAACTGTCTGGATCTTGTGGACAATGTTTGCATGGTGTCTCTTAATATGATCTCTGTCCCCTATGCTTCTTGTAAACTCTCCCACTGGGTATTCTGACTGTCTGCTTCTCAAAGACCATAGTCACCTTTTACCTCTGCATCCCTAGAATCTGGACAATGCCTTCCTTAAGGTAACATAGAGATGTTTTGGTAGGCAAGAGGGAAGGATGGAAGGAGGAAGGGAAGAAAGGAAGGAAGAAAGGAGGGAGGGAGGGAAGGAGGGAAGGAAGGAAGGGAGAAAGGAATGGACAGGACAGGAAGAGAATGGAAAAGAAAGACCAGGTAGTGTGGACCTGTGTTTCTCAGTATAATCCAGAGACCAGAATCACTTCTGACAAACCTGTAAAAAATGGTATTTCCTGGGCCTTATTTCAACTTTATTAACATCAGAACTGAGTCTTGAGCCCTCAAATCTCTATTCTTATCTCTGTCTGGGTCTGAGTTTCCCCACCTATGCAGAGAAGGACCCCTTCACTATGGCCCTTGCCAGCTCCAACACTCTGAGCCTGAGCCAGGTTTCTGTGGTTCTGAAAAAGGGGGTGATTCATTTCAAATGTCCTGCATTTGGAAAAGCAAAAACCAAGATAAAAACTTAGTCTTTTCTTTTAGTGAATTCACCCCATCCAGGCTATGGGTTTCTTCAGGGTACAGCCCGCAGTTTCCCAATCTCTTCAGGTGGGCCATGTGTCCATTGAATGGTTGGTGAAGCCCACCATCTGGTGGGGCTTCTGGTCAACCCTGCCTCTCCCCCACCTCCCCAGATACCGAGTCCCCTTCCACACCTTCTCATATTTCTGAATCTGATGGAAAAGCCAGGCTTCCCCTCTCACAACACTCTCCCTCCTTTCCCTACCTCAGGGCTGTGGGCTTTGGTTTTCTTTAATCATTATTTGTTTGTTTATCTTTCCACTGGTTTTCAACCCCAGGGACAGTTCTCCCCACCAAGCCAATTTGAATTAATTTTGCAGGGACAATTCCACAAGACAATGTATCAATGGCTGTATTAAAATCAAGATGTATTGCCTCTCTCCCATCATTCCCATCCCTTAATTTCTTAGTTCCCTCAAAGGCACAATCAAGTGTGTCTGGTATAATTTGTTCTTTATAAACCCAGACTGCTCATTGCATGCACTTACAATTTTAGAAAGATTTTTGGCAGTGTTTTATTTCCATAATACTTTTCTTTATTGTATTTGGTGATTGAATCTTGGTGATTAAGGTGACATCAAGGTGGACTTTAGGCCAAACCCCGCCTCACAATGGCCTTTCCCTAGACTTCTTCCATCCCATGCAGAGCTGTGCTGTCTGGCTGTGACCAAGTCACACCTACTGCCTGAAGGTAAGGGCCACCCAAAGCAGCTGGGGACATAAGCTGAAGGGTACTTTGTCTAGGATGTAGTGGACAAGCCCAAAGGATAAAAAAGGGCTTGCAGAACAAGGGTCCCTGGAGTGTGGAGGGGCAACAGCAAGCATGGTGGTTGTTATGGGTTGAATGTGTCCCCTCAAATCCAGTACCTGTGAATATAACCTTATTTGGAAATAAGGTTACAATGTTAAGATGAGGTCATCAAGGTGGGCCACAATCTGATATGACTGAAGTCTTATTAAAAGGGGAAATTTGGGGCTCCTGGGTGTCCCAGTCAGTTGAACATGGACTCTGATGTTGGCTCAGGTCATGATCCTAGGGTCGTGGGATCAAGTCCTGTGTCGGGCTC
The DNA here is from genome assembly GCF_016509475.1 of Prionailurus bengalensis. Taxonomy (NCBI): domain Eukaryota; kingdom Metazoa; phylum Chordata; class Mammalia; order Carnivora; family Felidae; genus Prionailurus; species Prionailurus bengalensis. The sequence goes on along the minus strand of NC_057349.1, from coordinate 38,725,756 downwards.
TGCACTGAGCATGGGGCCTGCTTGGGATTCGCTCTCTCCTTCTCTTTCTAACCCTTCCCCACTCATGTTCTCTCTCACTCTCCCTCTCAAAATAAATAAACCTTTTAAAAAAATAAAAGTGGAAATTTGGACACAGAAACTTGCACACAAAAGAGAATGGAATGTGAAGATAAAAACAGAGATGGGGGCAATGTATTCACAAGCTAACAAATGCCAGAGATAGCCAGCAAACCACCAGAAGCTAAGAGAGCAGCATGGAGCAGACTCACTTTCAGAGACTTCCAGAAGGAATCATCTCTGCTGGCCCCTTCATCCCAGACTTCCAGCTTCCAGAACTGTGAGACAGTAGATTTTTGTTGTTGAAGCCACCTCATCTGCCGTACTTTGTTATGGCAGCCCCAGGAAGCTAATCTAATGGGCAAGAATTGGGCTCTGTAGGCAGACAGACCTGAGTTTGAATTCTGGTTCCACACCTCATGAATTGTGGGGACTTGGTCAAGTTAATGTAATCCATTCCAGCCTCTATTGTCCCATCTGAAATGGAGTCATCTGATTACCTTTCTTAGTGGGTTGGGATATGGAACAGATGCTGTCAGTGCCTGCCCACATTCCCTCAGCTTACCTGGAGGTTTCTTGCGTGTGGTTCCCCTACCTGCTCCCTGCCTTTGGAGCCTGCCACAGTGCTCCCTTGGGGCTAAAAGTGTCTGGGATACAGGAAGGCAGGAAACGCCAAGGAGTTGATGTCCCCTGAACATCAACAGAAAGTACAGAAGTCGATGCCTAAATACCCCAGCTTCCCTTTCTCTGGGCGGGGGATGACCCGGAGCTGTGTTACACATGGTCTCCAGAAGCTCCCAGTGGGCACCGGCCCCAGTTGCCCAGAGCAGTAACTCCTTTATTAATAGCCATAAATGGACTTCTGTCCCTTTGCTGTCTCACTTCCCCATTCCATCATACGAATTCCTGGATCACTTCCCAATGCAACTACTTGCTCCTAAATTTTTGCTTCGAGGTTTGCTTTGGAAGGAAACCAAATAAAAAGATGCCATATAAGAGCACTTAACACAGTGGGTGGCACAGGGAAAACATTCAATCCACTTTAGTGGGTGCAAGGTGCCATTTGATGTGCAGCCCATCTGTGGCATTGGTAAGTGGAAGGTGCATGCATGTGAACCAAGGGTCTCCATGAATGGGGAGTCTGGTGGTCTGCTCCTGTGGGAACAGTGAAATAGTCAGGCATTGGAAAGTGTGCAGCAGGGGTGTTGTGTTCAGATGTCACCAGAGGGTACTGACTATGGAAACGGACACAGTAGGTGTAAATGTAGCTGCAGCATGGTCACCCTCCAAAGCTTGCAGCCCCGTCACCCAGGCGTGAGTGCTGAGAAGCCTAGGGAGAGGCCATCTTGCTGGGTCAGGGCCAGGCCCATCTTCATCCACAGCCTGTACCAGGAATTGCTTGGCGTTTTGTCCCCTGCCTGGCCGCTTGGGAATTGGCCTGCTGCCTACTTTGAAAGCTGTCTCCTAAGAAAAAGGCACATACTGAGAGAATTGGAAGGAGTCTCGGGTTTCATTTCAGCTGACCCATCATTGCACATGTGAGAAAACGACTATGCCCTTCACTGTGGAGCAGGATTGACATTTGGACTGGATAATTCTTTATCGTAGGGGCAGTATTGTGCATTGTGTGGTGTTTACCAGCATCCCTGGCCTCTACCCACTGGATGCCAGTGGCACCTGCCCTGGCCCCTGCAAGCTGTAACAACCAAAAGTATCTCCAGGCATTGCCAAATATCCCTGGGGGGTAAAATCACCACTGGGTGAGAACCAGTGCTGTAGAATTGACACGTACATGTGCAGACACACAGAATGAACATGTGTGAGCATGAATAGACAAGGGTACTTGCTTCTCAATCTTGGATGGAGTCTGCTTGCATGACAGTTGAAAGCAGGGCTCTGTAGTGATAGACATCTGGTCTCAAATTCCATATCTCACTCACCAGCTTTGTGACCTCAGATACAAAATGAAAATCAAATTATACCACACCTCTGATTAAAACCCTCCACCAGCCTCCCATTGATCTTAGAATAAAACCCATTCTTACCGTAGTCAACCAGACCCAAATCTCATTTTACATTGCTCCCCGCTCTTGTGCTCTGCTGCAGCCGCGTTGAGCTCCTTTCTGTCCCTCGCGTGGGCAAAGATCTGTTCCCATCTTGAGGCTTTGGCACTAGCTCTTCCCTCTGGCCAGAGCATCCTGTCCCCAGGTGGTTGTGTCTTACCCTTCTCATCACTCATGTCTGAGCTCAAATGTCATCTCCCCAGAAATACCTTTCCCATGCACCCTAGCTACCATAGCCACCCCTGCCTGTCCCTTTCCGTGGTCTTGCCCAGTTCTCTTCTTCCTTACTCTTCAACACACACCCATTTATTTACTTTTCTTTGTTGATTATCCATCTCCTCCAAAACAGTGTAAGATCCATGAAAGCAGGATCAACGACAACATTGGACAAAGAGTACACTTTGGTAGGTTTGTGGGAAAGATTAAGTGAGATAATAATAACCAAATCATAACAGTAGTAATAATAAAGCCCTTAGCAAGCATGTGACTATAGTAAATAATCAATAAATAGCATTTGTAACTTGTTATTTTTCTTATTCAGTTTACAGATTATCTGTCAATGTGGCTGCTCCAAATCAACTAACCTCCTCTTTGATTTTCACAGTTCCCTACCTTCCCAACGTAGGGTCCCAAAACATCACGTTTCCCAGCTCAGGGGGCCAATTCACTCCAGCTTGCCTGAGACTTTTCTGCAAATCCTGCATTTTGGGAAAGCCCCAGTCCTGGCAGACTGGGATGGTTGGTTATCCTACCCCCAGCTTCCAGTATCTGTTCTAATTAGGTGCCATTGAGGCATTGATTGATTGGGAACTGAGGTAAATGAGAGACTGGGGTGGGGGACACCCATTTTGCTGGTGTGGTTCTGTGGTGGGTGACAGCCACTTGCTGACTGTCACAGAGACAGGCCAGTTCTGTAATTTGTCAATGCATTTGTCTCTAGCAGCTGAGCATAAGACTATCTCTTGAACAGTTCTGATGATTCTGTGAGCTTTCTATATCCTTACTAAACTGCTCTCTGTTTAAATTACCTAGAGAGGATTCTGTTGTCTGCAACAAAGAGGCTCAACCGATACATACAGTAATTGTACAATTATCTTCAGTGAGACACTGCAGCATAGAGCCTCTTAAGGGATACTCAAGAAAAATCAATATCTGACAATTGAGAGGATTGCTCATTATCAGTCCATCCACTTGATAGAAAAAGTGCCCGTGTCTGTCATTTCAAATGCTCCAGACAGTCTACCACATGTGTGGCAAGGGGTACACCATGTCAGTAGGGTAAAGCTATGAATGCAGACCCTCCTGACCATGGGCATCTGTGCCTGGGCACCAGCGGACTGGGGTATCAATCATGCTGGATCTTGGGTATCTCTCAGCCAACCAGGAGGGTGGAAACACATTTATCAGGCTTGGAGTAGGCTTGAAGAACTGACCCAGTACAGAAGTTTGCCGTGGAGAAGACCAGGTAGTCCTGGTCAATATACCCACAGGGCATGTAGTTTTCCTGGAAGGTTAGGACAATCACAGGTAAAACCATTATACTTAGATTTGGTGAAGGGCATTCCAAGAGAGGGTTCAATTCAGAAGGCAAGCGTGGCTGTGTTCATAGTGGATAGGACCTCAGGGATCTGGATTCAGCCCTGGGGAATAAATTCAAGTAGGGTCTGGTTGGAAATTGGAGCCAGTAGCCCATGCCTAGGGCTTAGGGAAGAACTCAAATTAGAAACAGAAATTAGGATTTCTTGTGGGACCAATCTAGTGCATTTCCTTGACTTAGCATGAATCCTTACAGAAATGCAATGTTACTTTGTATGCCTGTGATTTTGAGTTTACACACATAGTACACTTGTAGACTTGTTCTGTGCTTCACTTTTTTTTTTAACTCTTAGCACTGAGTTTTCAACTTTTGCTTTCAGGTAAAAATTTTTTTAACTTATTTACTTATGTATAACTTATATAAAATGACATGCAAAACCTTAAGTGTACAGCTCAATGAATTTTTTATGGCAGATTTATTGAGATAGTTCACATTCCACAAAATGCACAGTTTTAAATTTTCAGTAGTTTTTAGTATATTCACCAGTTGTGCAGTTATTACTACTACTTAATTCAGAACATTTTCATCCAAAGTCACTCTCCATTTGTTTTTCCCTGCCCTTCACTCCCGACAACCACTAATCTACTTTCCATCTTTAAAGATTTGCCTATTCTGGCAATTTCATAGAAATAGAATCATACAATATATGACCTTTTATGTCTGACTTCCTTTGCTTAGCATAATGTTTTCAAGGTTCAGTCCTATTGTGGCTTGCACTGGTACTTTATTTCTTTTTATGGTTGAAGAATGCAACAATTGTATGGGCATACCACATTTTGTTTATCCACTCCTCTGTTTATGGACATTGGGTTGTTTCTACATTTTGGCTATTGTGAATAATGTTGCTATGAGTATTTGTGTGAAAGTTTTTGTGTGGACATATATTTTCAGTTCTCTTGGGTATATACCTAGGAGTGGAGTTGCTGAGTCTTATGATTACTCTACCTTTAACATTTTAGGGGAATACTAAGCTGTTTACCAAAGTGGCCGCATCATTTTACATTCCCACCAGAGATCTATGAGGGTTCTAATTTCTCCACATCTTGGCCAGCATTTGTAATTGTCTTTTTGATTAGAGCTATCCTAGTGGGAGTGAGGTGGTATCTCATGGTGGTTTTGATTTACATTTCCCTACTGACTAAAGATGTTGAGTATCATTTCATCTGTTTATTTTATTGGCCAGTTGTAGGTCTTCTTTGGAAAAATGTCTATTCAAATGTTTGTTGAATATCGAAATATATCAAGTTATCCCTGTGTGGCTATTACCCATGTAGCATTTCTAGCACCCTAGAAGACTCCCTTGTGCCCTCTCTCCATCAAATCTTTCCCTCAAAGGTAATTACTCTTCTGACTTCTATCACCACAGACTTATCTGTGAGTCTGTGTTTAATAATTGTATCAGTCTATACCTGATAAATGTTTATGGATGAAATGATGTGATATCTAGAATTGCCCCCAAAATAATCCTGTGTGTGTATGTGTATAGATTTATATAAATCAAACAAAATTGTCCATGAGTTAATCATTGTTAACCAATTTTGCCTAATTTTAAACATCATAAAAATGGAATTAATTCTTTTATATTTGGTTTCTTTTACTTAATACAATACATGTGAAATTCATCAGTGATGTTCTTTCTCTTTGTTCCTTTTCATTACTATGCAGCATTCCATCATATGAATATATGGCCATGTGTTTACTCACTGTACTATTGATGTTGATCTAGATTGTTCCTAGTTTTTGGCTATTACAAATGGGAGTTTCAGCACTTTAAAGGTCTACCCATTCAACTTGTCCCTTCAGGACGGCTGGTTAGTAACCTGGGTCCCAGATCCGGCTGGTCACTGAAACACAGTGTGGACACACACCTGAGGCCCCAGGAGCAGTCAGGCTAGGACCCTGGTTCTTGGGCTGAGGAAGGTGATCCAATCGTAGGGCAGAACCAATGGTGGTGTGGTGGCCTTATAGGGCTTAGCTATGACCTGGAAGGAAAGGCAAAAGCTGAGCAGACAAGGCGGGAGAAAGATGCTGGGGGAGCAGGTAAGGGAGAGGGATCTCAAGAGGGGCTACTGAGAAGTCTTTCTCCCCAGCCAAGTGCTCAGGCGTCCTCTGATGTCTTCTAGTCCAAGTTCTTCCTTCTTAGCCTCACCCCAATGAGCAGCCATGGTGGAGATAAAGCCACTGTAAATCAAAGAAGAAAGCAAAAATGTGCTCTTTTCCCAAGAACTTTAATCATTCAGTGAGTGTAGATGGCATGGGACATCCTGGCCCCACACTCTTGGACACTCTGGGAATTTGCTCCTTCACTAACTTTAAGGGGACAGGGACAGCACAATGCACAGCTCCAGGACACTGTTCACCCTGTGTTCCATGTGAAGGAGTCTGCTGGGACACAACATGGAAGAATACATTGTGAATGGTGTCCCTGGCACTGAGCCACTGACCCTGAGTGGGGTGGGCTTTGTCACTAATGGGCAGGGCACAACCAATAGGTTTCTGGCATTTGCTTAGGCTTAGCTGTGCCTTTGTAAAACCACTAAACAAAACAAGTATTTTCCTAATGCCACGAAATGGGCCAGGGCCACAAAACAGGACCTACCAACCCACAGTACTTGGGCCAATTAAGATTGCATATCTCTTCCAACCCAGACACTCCACTCTGCATATGAACCACAGGCTGATCTCATGAAGATCACCAGGGAGACGGATGTGGACGTTCTGTGCAGTGATGTTGTGGCAGCTGATATCGGAGGCAACACGGGGGTCCGTCAGAGGAATGGAGAGATGGCGTGTGGTGGCGGGCCCTGTAAATTCTGAGCAGCAATCAGAAACAATGAACTAGATGCACATACAACTTCTCAGCTAGATCCTTGGAAATGGTGCTGAGGGCGAAAGAATAAGACAACAGGGTTTACAGTGCACACCACACGTGCAGATGAAAAGGACATAAACAAGGACATGCAACTCCAGGGCACACCCCGAAGGACAGAGTGGTCACCTGTGGGGGTGAGGGTGGGCAATGTGGCTGAGAGAGGGTCTCTGTGGCGCTGAAGGTGAGGGTGCTGTGGCTGATGTGGGAAGGATGAAAACCCTGCCTGAGAAAGGAGGGAGGGAGGGAGGGAGAGAGAGAGAAGACCATTCATTCTCTGACTTGCTCGAGGATGTACACTGAGTTGCAGACAGCCAGTCTAGAGGTTTTCAAGCCATTGCCATTTCCCAGGGTCTGCTATAGGGGAAGGGAGGGCTGAGCTGCCCAATGGGAAAGGAGTGAGTAGTGCTCTGCTCCTCCTACTAATGAGCCCTCACTGGGCTGGCTGGGCTTTATTATGTTTCTGATTCATCAAGGTTATGAATGAAGTTTCTCCTCTGTCCCTTGGAGTCTATTGAGATTTGTACTAGGTCCTGGGCAAAAGACACTCTGGGCTTTATTTTCCTTTCTGGGGCTCATTTCTTTAAGTAGGTGGGCTGGGTTCCCTTCTCCAGAGAAATGCCAAAGCTGGGAGTATTATACCTCCAGTCTGCAAGCAGAAGCCTGTCTTGTGAGGGAAATAGCTTGTACCTCCTGCCATGTCATGTCCCTCCCTCCAGGTGCCACTCTGTCAATCCTTCCCACTCTCACCTCCCTCACCATCCCTCACCAAGGCCTCCTCTCAGGCCCCTTATTATCCTGGGGCAGAGGACAAGACCAAGGGGGATCCTCACTTACATGAACACATGCATGGCTGAGGCATTCGTCTTGCAGGCCTATGTGTGAAGGTCCAGCTGGAGAAAGCAGTTAAGGCAGCACAAAAATGGGGCGTCAAATGTGAGACACTAAAGAGCCTCCTCCAGGCTGCAAGGCTTGGAGCTCTTGGAGCCCCTGCCAGGATCCCTAGTGATGGAAGGACTGAAAAGGAGTTTGTGGACTTGAGTCCTTTGTGCTGCCACTTAAGCCCATTCCTGTAGAATTACAGAGTGTGAGTGCAGGGACACAATGTAAGACCATCTGTCCAGCCAACTCCCCCGACATCCAGATGGGAAGCAGGAAGGGAAGACACTCCTCCAGACATGCACCAGTGGGCATTGATGGCCAGGAAGAAAGGAAGCTGGGTCCCCCTGCCCCTCCCCACTCACCACTGCCTGACTGTGTGTGTGTGTGTGTGTGTGTGTGTGTGTGTGTGCAGGCATGCTTGCATGTGCATGTGCACACGCAAGTCTGGGCTCCCACTAGAACCTGACTCTGTCCTCATCCTGTGTGGGGGTGAGGGTGACCCAGTCTCAGAGCCCAAAGGTGCTAAGTTTTGTTTTGGAGGAAAGCAATTTTGGGAGATAGATGGAGAAAGACCAGGGAAAGACAGGGACAAAGACCTCTGGGCCCAGACAGACCTTATAAAACAGACCAGGCAAGGTGAAGAGAGAAAAGCAGACACGGGATGGAGAAAGTGAGGAGGAAGATAAGGAAGAGCGATGCACGGAGTGGCAAGTGCCTGGCAGACAAGGAGGAGCAGCACCCACCCTCAAAACCCTCCCAGGCCAGCTCTCTCCCCACACCCCATCCCTGCCACCCATCCATGGAGCCCAGCTCCATGGTGTGCACCAAGCCCACGATGGTGCTCCTTCTAGGCCATGCTGGGCCTTCCTTGCTGCACCCAAAACTCTGTCTGGTAACTGGCTTGGCCAGAGTGAGTGGGCAGAACTCCCATTCTCACTGTCTCCCCAAGCTCGAGACCAGCCTGGGCAAACCCGAATTTGCTCTGGTGCCGGAGTACTGGAGTCCCAGTCCCTGGGCAGCGAAGGAGACACTGAGAGGCAGTTAAGTGAAAGCATGGTGTTAGTCCTGAACTTTGCAGCCCTGAGTGTGAGTAAACCAGGACTGGACTGGGACAGTGGGCAATAGCTGCTTCCTGCCAGCCTGCTGAACAGTGAATAGAGGCTAAACCATTTCACCCCACATGGTAGAAGCAGAGAAGCTTTGATCTTGAATGCTGCCCGCCCAGACCTTCATCAACTCTCAGTCTGGAGCACACAAAGCACATCTGAGGCTGGAGGAAATAAGGCTGCCAGAGCGGGCCCCGACTTGGCACCTGTGAGCCCTGTCGTGGTAGGAAGGCACTTTAACGGCCTGGCCTCAGTTTCCGCATCTGTAAAGTGAAGTTAACCTCACAGACCTGTTGCTGTTTAGCAACACCTTCCAGCCCTGCTCCTGCACTCCAGTCAGCATTCCGTCCAGGCTTCCCCATTCCCCATGAGAAGGTACTGAGGCTTCTAGACCCCGCAGAACCCTAGACATGGCAGCAGACCATCAGACAGACAGGCTGAGCCCTTAAAGCTCTGTGCAGCAGCTAGAGCTCCTGGGGGTGTAGAAGGACCACGCAGACACATGGGGGACCCCTAGGATCCTAACACAGATGCACACAGCTTCTCACTTTTACATCCATGTGTTCAGTTTCCTAACCGGGTGGGAGGATAAACTGAGGCAGTCAGTGGAGAAGTGACAGATGACACAGGGTGGGCAAATATAACTTTGGAAAATACAGTTTCCCTGCTTGGAGAGGATCCCCAAATTGGCAAGAGTTAGGACGCGAGGGGGCAGGAACCTCGAGGGGACCAGGCAGCATGGAACACCTTAGTGAGTCCAATTAGCAGCTATCACAGCCGCACCCCTGGCCCACACTCACCCAGCCCCGAGGTACCTTCACTCACTCCTTTCTTGTCGCTCACTCTCTCTGTCTTCATCTCTAGCTGCCAGTCCGTGTATCTCAAAATGACGTGAGTTAAATGTCTTAAAGAACCGGGGATTCATCATGTGGCAACATCAACTCGAAAAGCAGTGCTTCTTGGAGCCTGTCACAAACCCAGGGATTTTTATCTCAGTAATGGATGACTACAGGGTCCTCGGTGCTAGTAAGGACCTATGCGCTCGTGTGTTCTGGTCTGATGTGTAGGCAGTACACATGGGGGCAGTACACCCCACCCCCCAAATCATATTGGAGTCCTAACCCCCTGGGACCTGTGAATGTGATCTTGTGGGAAATAGGGTTTCTGGGTGTAATCAAGCTCTGATGAGGTTGTTAGGAGGGTTCCTAGTCCAGGGTGACTGGCATCCCTATAGGAAGAGGAGCAGCTGGAGAGACAGAGAGGAGACAGCCACGTGAGGACGGAGGCAGGGATTGGATGCAGCCACAAGCCAGGGAGCAGATGGACTCGCCAGGCTGTAAGACACAAGGAAGAAGAATCCTTCCCTAGACATTTCAGAGGAAGCATGACCCTGCCAACACCTTAATTTCAGACTTCTGGCCTCCAGAACTGCAAGAGAATAAATCCATGGTGTTTTCGCCCATCCTGTTTGTGGTACTTGGTTACAGCAGCCCCAAGGAAAACATGTAATATTTAAGTGGAGACAGCTGGGCTTGGAAGGAAGGTGGGTGCCCTATTTTAGGGACCCTAGAGTCTCTTCTCTCTACCTAGGATGCCCTCCTCTCTTCTCTGTCCCTTCAGCTCTATAACCTGTGGATCCATTCATCATTAATCCATAAATGTTGGTGCACCTAGCTTTGTGCTGGAGGCTGAGAAGGACACAGCAGCATCAGATGGAAGTCCTCCTCAGTACCCGGGCTCTGGCAGGCACGTGGGGGAGTGGCAAAATGTGGGAGTCCAGGGTTAGAGCACTCAGCACAGAGCCCAGGGCAACACATCTGGCTGTGTGACCTTGGACATATGACTAAACCAGCCAGAGCCTACTTCCTTCTCTGTAAAATAGGGACAAACCTCACCTACTTCACAGGGACCTTTTGAGAATTAAATTAGATAGTATATGTCAAGTGATTAGCCCAGGCAATCAATCAGTGCTAATTATTATCATGACTGTTGTTAGTAGTGCTAGGGAAACAGCATGGCAGAACGACGTATAATCCAGGAGAAAGTGTGATAAGTACCGGCACGGAGCTGAAAATGAAGCATCTTGAGAAGACAGAGAGAGAGGTGGACTATCTACCCAGGGACCGGGAAGGCTCTTTCAGAGTGGTAGCGTGTGAGCAGAGTCTGGAAGCCTGAGCAGACTTCACCAGTGGAGAAAGGGTGATGGTAAGTGCACGTGTGTCCACAGCGTGTGTTGGAGGGGGAGGGATAAAGGGCTTTGTCCTGGAGGAAACAGCATGGGTGGACGCAAGGGATCCGACAGGTGCAGCAAACAGAGTAGTGCCAGGTGTAGGCAGCCTTCTGTGTGTGGTGAGAAGTGACTTTCAGGACTGGAGTCGCTCTCACTTCAGGGGAAGGAGTCAGGTCTTGATTTGGAAGACGGTGGCCCCTGTGGAAGTTAGAATAATACCAGTGGCCTCCAAAAGCTAGAGGAAGTCAGCTTAGAGCCAGGAAGACCAGCCAGGGCTCAGCAATCCACTCCAGTGACAAAGAGGGTCTGAACCAGGATGTGGAGGTGAAGCAGGAGGGGCAGATTCAACAATCATGGAACTAACTGGATGGGCTCAGAGGGAGGGACGTTTAATATGTATTCCTTGGTTTCTCGATAGAATTACCTGGAAGGACCGTAATGGGAGCACCCGCAAGCCTGCATGAGGTGGTGGTCAATGAAAGTTTGTTGAATGCATTTGGTGTTGGTGGTGGGGAGGGGACCAAAGGAGGAGCAGCAGGTTTAGAGGGATGTTAATTAAGCTTAGGACACCATGAGGCAAACACGTGGAACTGTCCAGAAGGCTGCTGGAAATAAATGCAAAGGGGACAGGAGCAGTGTGAAGATGTAAACTTGGCAGCCAATAGCAGCAAAGTGAAAACAAAGCCACATACAAGTTTAAAGCCCAGAAACACCCAAGACTTTAAGCAGACTTCGGGCTCTGGGAGATTTGTCACAACAATAACTTTAGAGATAATAGCAGACGCCTGGTGGGGAGGGAGCACAGAGATGGCTTCAGATAAGCCAGAGATCCTCAGCGGCCTTGGAAACAGGACCAGCAGGTGCATTTTCCCACTACGGGACTGAGAGAGAAAGGCCTTCTGTGATCTATTGGGCTCAGACCCCTGCTTGGCTGGGCAGAGCACCTGGGATCTCCTTCCTCCTTTATCTGTCCTTTGAAATGTCAGCATGAATACTTTTCTCATCGAGAGATGATTTTAAGAATTTGTTTTTAAAATAAAAAGGAGTTTCAGAGTTGGGAAGCCCTGCTGGCCACAACAAGACGTGTTTTATGGGACCATTAACAGGCACTTAAGAGAGCAGCAATGACCTATAAATGTAGTCATGGATTCAGACCCAGGGCGCGTTTTACAGGCCGGCTGCAAATGCCTTGGGGACGGTATCAGCAGTAAGACCACCGCTCAGTAACCACACTTCCTTGTCCTGCCTTCTCAAGTCCCCCTCTCCCTGCTGCTGTGGGGTGAATCCCAAAGTCTCAGTATCTATTCAAAGCTCTAAGATGCCTCTCAGGGAGACCCCAGGTCCTCACCCGGGTTGTCTGTGTCCCCTCAACCCCAGACACCCGGCCCATTCAGCCTCATGTGCACGATGCCCCCAATGAGCCCAGCACCCTCAGCTTGTCCCTCCCCCTCCACCATAATGTTTTGTGCTGACAGACCTGGTCTCCCGGCTACCTTTTGCACAGCTGGCCTCTCAGAGCCTCACTTTCTCCCCTGTACGAGGTTTCTGTCCTTGTATGTCCTCCCCTAGGCCAGGCATAGTGCCTGGCTCCTATTCGTGCTCTGGAGGCGCTGAGTAGATGCATGGATGTGTGCTTCCTCCGGCCACCACCCGCACGTAGATTCACATCGCTGGCTGGATGAGTGTGTGAAGTGGAAGTTGGCATGCCGATGTTGGTTATATCAAACCACCTCCTCCTGGCATCCTGCTGGGCTCCTCGTTTGCAAAGCCCTTGTCCACACTCAAGAGCACACATCTGCCTCACTCCCGGGCCCTGGCAGAGTCCCACCTTCCTTGCACAGCTTTCTCCGGCTGCCCTTGGCCCGTGTGGCTTCCTCACTTGGAGGATGTCTGCCTTCCAGTCAGTTCCTCAGGGTCTGGGATGTGTGTGGGCTTGGCATCGCCCAACCAAGTTCTAAGCCCTTCACGGTGCTATTTGTTATTTCTGTGCTTGCTTGTGTCCCAAAGACAGGCAGACTGGCCAGTGGGTCCCGGAATCAGTCACCAGAAAGAAATCCTAGATTAATCACATTGTAGCAGGATCCTGAGATGCTGATTTGGGACTTGGGATGCAGTCCAGGCATTGGCAGGGCACGCGGGTGCACACGCACATATATATGCACATTTGCACGTGCCAGTGCACATCGGGGAAGGGACAGTCTTCGCTTTCCTTTAAAACTTCCCTGAGCTGCTTCCCAGTTCGGAGGCGTTCAGGCCTAGGTTTGGAGGTGGCCCACATGATGTGAAGAAGATTCTTGTATGTTCTGGGGCTGATTGAGTGTGATGTGACTGCCGTGCCACTGCTGAGGTGGATACACAGGGGAGAGAGGGAGGGGACAAAGTTGTGCCATGTCCTAGCTGGGGACACTGCTGAGCCTATGAGGTGCAGGGACAAGAGGGGGCAGGTGTACAGGGATCCCAGCCTGAGGCTGCGGGCTGACGTCTGGTGGTAGGTTTTGACTTCGGGTGAAAATACACTGACACACTCATGGACACCCATTCATATCACACACCACACCCCAGAGGCAGTGAGTGTGTAATCTGCTAACACACCCTGCTCACACACTGCTACAGTAGGGGCTCCAGTTGGTTTCTCGGGATAGGAAAATAGACACAGGCAAGGGGTGCGCCAGTGGAGTGCGGGGCCCGTACACGGAGGTGCAGCCTCTCTGAGTATTGAGCGGTTGGTTACATTTGTTCAGCACATAGTAGACCCACAATGTGCCAAACACTGAGGATACAGATAGGAATAAGACACACATACACGTACACAGCACACATCCCCATAATCGTCTTTTCTGCAGCAAACTGCCCCCCCGCCCCCCGCAAAAGGCATGTTTAAATGTGTACTCGTACCACAAATGCATGCACATGCGTGGATACACTCACGTACACACACACTTGCTCGTCCATCCACAGATACCCACACAGACACTTCCTGACCTAACCCTCGGAGAAAAGCAAACTGGGAAGCTTATAGTTTTAATGGCCAGCTCCAGGCCCAACACTGTTTTCCTAGTTACCTCCCCTGGGGCCAGGGGCCAAGCATCAGCCGAAATGACTTTAAATGTCCATTTGGGACTCAAGAAGGAAAAGGAGTCAGGAATAACCCTCCCTTTGTAACCTGTCTGTCTCTGCAGCACTTGAGAAAATTGGATGCTATTAAAATCAATTTAACTCTAAAGGGCATGAATAGTAGAGACGGGAAAGCCTGCAGTAGCAGCCCCGAGGGCTCTCTGGAGCACGGCAAGATGCCATTTGGGATAGGTCCCTGCACAGGAGGATCTTTCCGGCTGTCCCTGCGAGATTTCTCAGCAACTGGAGTATGACTCTAATCCAAACCTCCTGCAGCTAGTTACATCCATCCTCTGCTCAGCCGACCCTCTTGGGGCTCTCAGGTAAACCCAGGTGACGGGGGGATCACCCCATCCCTGGTGAGTTCCTCCGCCGATGGGAGAAACAGCTCCTGCCTTCAGGAACCTCCTGGCCTCATTAAGGGGAGAGCCACACAAATGTGCTAACAAGCAAGGGAGGAAAAGGAATCAGAAGGGAAAGAAATATTCGTGCAGTAGGATTAGCATTGAAATTTAAGTTTAAAAACATGAAAAACAATTCCATACATTGCTTTGGGAGACATAGACTTATGGTGTTAAGTACAAGCAGCCCCTGCTTTTGCACAATCCCCGTTATACAAGGATTTCCATCACTACCGTTTATTTAAGCCAGTCCCCTGACAATACGGCTCAAACTTGCAACCACGCTGTGTTGACCAGGAGTGGATGCCCAATGTATGAGCTCTGATGCGAAGCCTTCATTCCACAAATCACTCCATAAATAGCAGGTGTATTATGAACAGCGACCTGTCATGTCACGACTTTCACAGGCCACAGGGACCGGTCAGCAGGCATCTGGGATTCGGTTCCTGCACAGACAGCAAAGCATGCACTTGTGTTGCTTCGGTGTCTCCCAGAGGTGCACCTACGTGACATGTCACCAAAATGGATAATCGAAAGAGGAAATCGGCCAACAGAAACAGAAGTGGCACAACAAAGAAACAAAAAGTTGCTAATGCAGCAGTACTATTCAAATCCACCATAAATGGAGCCATGGAGGGAATAGTCTGGGGGCACCTCGGTGGCTCAGTTGGTTGAGCGTCCAACTTTGGCTCAGATCATGATCTCACAGTTCATAGGTTCAAGCCCTGTGATGGGCTCTGTGCTCAGAGCCTGGTGCCTGCTTCAGGTTCTCCCTCTTTCTCTGTCTCCCTCTCTCTCTGCCACTCCCCCCCCTCTCTCTCTCAAAAATAAAATAAAAACATTAAAAAATTATGGAGGGAATAGTCTACTGTGGATGAGCAGCACTGCTGTGTCTGGGGACACTGTAGAGAAGGACAGTTAATTCACATTAATGAGGACACGGTTGTGACGAAAAGGATGAAGCCAGCTCAGGGTGCTGTGAAAACTTCCCATTAAAGAAATTCTTGGAGATGTGTCACAACATTGAAAGTGCAAAGGATAAAAATGTGGAAAGTTGATCCAAACTTATGGAAAAGATGGAAAAGCAGCTTGCTCTTTATTGTGAGATGAGAAAAATGCTAGACCTAGAAGATGTGCACTATTGATAAGATGGAAAGAAAACACCCAGCACTGCTCAAACTACTCTTGAGAGCCTTTTTTACAAAGAAATGAAACCCTTCAATTCTCAAGGCTTCTCATGTTTTAAATTGAATACTTGGGATAAAATTAATATTTTAAACATTGGTTTTACTATTGTGAAAAGAATTCCCCTATATACATATAGTCTACAGTAAGAGTTTTCAATATTCTAATACGTTTTAAAGCTCACGAAGCAACTGTCATTTTTCCCATTGAGTTTTAAGATCATTTTGCATGGTTTCAGTGTATGTGGTCATTTTTACGGCCCTGAATCACTATGCACAGTGAGGGCCGCCTATATATTATTCACATGAGAAATACTGTCTCAAGTATAAAGAAATGCATGGAAATGATGAATATGTAAGTCAGTGTCTAGGGTTGGATCTACAGGGGGAGAGACAGAGTGTGACTGGGGAGGTGAATGTGGGGGGCTTTGACTATATTTAGAATATATTATTTCTTTTTTTTTTAAGTGTTTATTTTTGAGAGATAGTGGGAGAGGGGCAAAGAGAGAGAGGGAGACACAGAATCCGAAGCAGGCTCCAGGCTCCAGGCTCCAGGCTCCAAGCTGTCAGCACAGAACCCGATGTGGGGCTCAAACTCATGAACCGCAAGATCATGACCTGAGCCGAAGTTGGATGCTCAACCGACTGAGCCACCCACGCGCCCCAGTATTTTGTTTCTTAAGTTGGAGTTGTCATTTCAATGATATTTGTTGCCTTTTCTTTATAATCTTTTACACGGTGAAAATTTCCTAATAAAAACTTAAAGTCACGAGCTGTGCAAATAAACATATGCAACAGGCCCATTTCTTTACTACAAATGATAAATACTGGCGCTGATCAGTAGTGTAAACATTGTACAGACAGAGCTGGTTCTGCAGGGGAGACTTTCTGAAAGAGCTGGTGGCCCACGAGAAAGAGGCAGGAACAGGAGAATGGTTGAAAAGGCACGGCACTCAGGACTCCACAGTCACAAAATACCCTAGAGAAGAGTCCCCAGGATGCAGGCAGGGGATGCATGTGGAGGAAGAGGGGCTGCTGGAGGCCGGGATTCTGGTCTTCTTCCCACACTTAACAAACCCTCCATGCTCCAGGTCAGTCCGTCATCTTCCTGGGCCTCAAGTGTATCATCTACAAAATGGGGGTGCCTATAACTTATCCAGTAGAGACGCTATCTCGTTGCTTCCTCCAGGACTAACTACATTTCTTTCTCACACTGTAGGGTTAAGGACAAGCGTTTCCAGTTTCCCCAACACAGGAGTGTTCCCATCTGCCCCTCTGGGCAACCTGTGAGCTCTCTGACAGTGCTCTGCAGTCCAGAAGCACACAGGGCCACCAGTCACCTCTGCATGCGCTGACTGGGAAACATCTCCGAGAGGGTGTTCGTAATCACAGTGGTGGCACAGTTAAGTCTGAGTGACCGGAAGGTGCAGGTGTGAGACTGACCTTCAGGGGGCAGTGCTGACCTCTTGGAAGGATCTGGGGCAGAGAAAACCGGGTTAGAGACCATTTCCTCTACCTGCTATGCTTGGAGACTAAAGAGAAAACTTAAATCCCCATGTGCATTGCTCTGTTCCCACTCTCCCACCTTCTTGTCCCCACAAAGGCCCTCAGCTTTGCCTGGATCCTTCAGAGCAGAGTTGGCTCCCGGAGAACACGGGGACAGCTGCGGCCTGCCCTTTCTGACAGCCTGTCATTCATTCTGGCTCACCTTCCTTCCGGTTCTAACTTAGTCCCTGGTGCCCCTCTCTTCCCGAGTGACAGACCCAGATGAAAATCGGAAAGAAAGAGACTTTCTGCAGAGGTGAGAGAGGAGCCAGGCACTTTGGAGACATCTCTCCTCCAGGGACGAGGTCGATTTTCCTAAATCCATTATTCAGGAGATGAAAAAAATAACCTCTGAATTCATAACTCTCTGAAAATATTACTTTTGGGAAACACTGGTCTGGACCCTGTGGGGAGAAAGTTCTTTGTTGGTGAAGGCACAGGTGCATGGACAGCATTTGCAGAAAACAGCAGATAATGTAAACCCACAGGAGGAATGGAAACTTTCCAGCCGGCGGAAGGAGACTTTGCAACATGGTGGGAAAAAGCAGTTGTTGGTGGGATATAATGATAACATAACTACCATTTACTGTAATAGCAGGTGCTGTGCTAAGAGTTTCACATTTAATCCACACATTTAATCCCCATGATGTGGGTCCTGTTATTAGCCCCATTTTGCAGGTGAATATATGGAAGCATGCAACGCAATTTGCCAAAGCCGGTATAGCCAGATAGAGTCACCCAAGTAACAAATGCTGACATCTAAAAGAATGTATGAATGCCTTGCTGAAGTCAGTTGCATCTAGTTGATATAGTCTTTTCTACTTCTATCTCTTTACTAGTTGCTAGTACTTTCCTAGACCCAGCAAAAGAGGAGCCCCAGAGCCAAGTGCTGGACTGGAATGAGGATGCTCCATTCTGCAGCCAGCTCAGCCCTTCATTCTGTGTGTGATGCTGGTCAAGCCCCTTCCTGACCCCAGGACTCCTACATTTGTCAGGGGGACAGCAGGCAGGGGGACCAGCTGGCTTCAGAAGTCCATCCCAGCCCAATTGTTCCATGAAAAACAGTCCTTGGCTGGAGCAGGGGGAGGGAGGGCAGATACTCATGTCACAGCTGCTGCTGGTGATTTTCCTAAGGCTCCTCTTTTCTGGGTGTCGCTCCCCCTGCTGGCTCTGTTTTGCAGCCCAGCGAGCTGTGTAGGAGTGCCTAGCTGCCTGTCCCTTTTGGGTTCTCCCGTTCAGGATGTTTCTTCACACCTCTGAGTGCTGGGTGGGAGTGGACTTCCCACATGTTTGGCTCTGAGGAGACACCTTCCTTCCCTTCTGTGGGATGCTTGCAGCACAGGACCTGGGGAACGATGCCTCTATTCTGACCCCTTGTGAGCTGCTAGTGCAGACATCCATCGCCACTGCTATGTGGGCCATTCTTCCCTGGCCCCCAAAGGCCAGAGGAAACACACCCTTTGCCAGAGCCAGTCCCCACACAACAGAGGAAGCCAGTTGATTACGCAGACTTGACCATGTCGCGTCTCCTCCCTGGACCTCAGTTTTCACATTTGTAAAATGGGACGATTGGACCAGACTGTCCCATAAAATACTCCCAACTCAAACGTTGTAGGGTTTTCAAATCCCTCCGGGTGCCCTCACATCTCCCATGTGTACCTCGTATCTGCTGGTTGGGATGTTAAGCTGCTTTGAACACCCTGCCAGAAGGACATATATCTCAGCATACTGGGCTGGATGAAATTTTGGTGGAATAACCTGATATTAAAATACGGTTAATACTGACATTTTATTTGGGAAGTAGTATGGCATGAGAAAGGCAGGGAGGATGTATGCAACGGTTGGGGCGTGGGGGATGCGTGTCTAACAGCGTTCGAGAAGGAAATCAGATATTAGCTGCTTGTTTCATACTCAATCGATTCTTTTTTGGCTGTAATGTTGGTTAAGTTAATAATTTCTAAAAATTGTGGCTGATGAGACTAAGGGCCTTTCAAATTTCATCAAGGAGCCTGTGGGGCTTCCCTAAAATTTCATTACGAAGAGACCAATTTAAAGATTAACTAATGAAAGAGATGCGGTTTATCTAATTAATTGCGGTGGGCTCATGAGGTAACGTTGAGAGAGAGGTTCCTGGCAGCTGATAGAGACCCAAAAGAGGGGAGCCAGAGAGGGAAGAATCATCAGTGCTTCTGCAGCCTCTGTTCAAGGTAGAAGGTTCTCTTTCCACATGAGTCCCAGTAGTCCAAAAAGGGATGCCCTTGGACTCGAGACTTCTCCATACTGGTGGAATGAGAATATCCTTGAGATGACATTCAACTTCCTTTCACTTATTCCAAATTCCTCAATAGCTTTTTAATAGGATTTAGCTTCTGTGCAAACCTGCCTGAAAGGAAGAAGCGCTCTGTGTAAATATTGCTGCTAAACTGCCAGATATATGTCCCAACATAAGTAATGGGTCACAGTGCTTCCTATTTAAGGGCATTTCACACGCATTTAACTATAATTTTTATAGTAACCCTGCAAGGTGGGTAGTAACGTTTCAGGGCTACCATGTCCAGTCCTGCAGATTGTGCATTGCACAACTCTGGGAACACCATTCACAGGTAAATGGTATCTTCTGGAGTTGTGCAGTACACATCCTGTACTACTGTACTGGCTTAATCACAATAAGACAAGACTTCTCCAGTGTCCTATACTGTTCTAAGTATTTACATATATGTCAACTCATTTCATCCTCATACTTACCATTCAAGGTGTCTGGGTTCAAAATATACCTTTCTGTTATCCCATTTTGTGGCTTGGAAAATTATTTTAATTCATTGTCTAATGGTGTCCAGGTCAGTCTCTGCCTGTGACTACCATGCATGCGTCACAGTGTGACTGCACTGAGTTCCTGAACCTGAAGAGCTGAGAATCTGGGGCTCCAATACCCACTGAGGCAGACATTGTGGGAGGTTGTCCCTGGTCAGCCAGGAAGACACTTTTGGTATGCAGCAATCACTGTGTTCACCATTCGCCACTGCCCCTTATTGAGGAAGAAGGATGGGTTCTGCATTTTTATAGAGTAAGAGCATAAACCATTGCAAAAAATTATTTGACTCCACAGTAAAACATAAGTGGGGGAATAATCTGATAACTGTCTACCCAAACCCTTACATCTGAGGTGACCAAGGAGGTTAACAAGACAATTTTCAGATCATTCAATTTCTAAGACTGACCTCTGGCTGGGTTCAGCACACTGTGTCCCAGAAGAAGGTCAGACAGCTCCATGGCAGTCCTTCAAGAGCCCTGGTCCTAGCTCCTCTTTTTGCACCCATGCTGGTGTGATGTGTCTGGCCTGCCAATGGCTGGAGGAATTCTTTGAGGTTAAATGGGATGAAACACCAAACAATCCCTCCGAGAAAAAGGCACACCTCCGAGAAAAAAAGTACACCTGTTCACAGAATGAATAGTGAGGGTCACCACTGGGGCTGCCCCTGGTCTGTCTCCTCTGCTGCCCCTGCTGGCCAGCTGTCAGTATAACAGACACCATTTGTCCCTCAGCCAGGGAGGGCTTTTACCCTCCATGCAGCCCCCACTGATTCCAACAAGTCTTGCTGTTGCTATAGTAACTCTACCCAGCCTGCTTCCTTCACATCTCTGAGTGCAGATTGCATCCTGTCATCTTGTCCAAATGCCTGGGGCCAGCTTGATTTGGGAGAGGGTGGGGGGGTTAGTTAGATCGGACTTCATGTCCCTCAGCCACTTGGCCTTGGTGGGAGAAAGCAGAATGGCTCAGTGTGGTTTCTTATGTGCGTTAGCCCTTCTCCTCCCATCCACACCATGAGACGTTCCCTGTTTGACTTCCCCAGATGTTCTTCCTTTTCTGGTGTTCCTCAGGCCCTTTCCACATGGTAACTGTCCTCCTTAACTCAGTTAGTCCTCCAGAGGTCTCCAGACCCCACCCCCACTGAGTCAGATCTAGAGGTAGGTGTGGGGCTTGTGTCAAAAGAAATGATGGAAATAGTAACCTAAGAACAGAAAACTTGGTTCTCTCTGCCAACCTCCAGACTCCCCCTGCCCGGCAAAAAAAATATGGGGTGTACAAAGATAGAGGAATCATTGACCTTATTTATCCCCGCATGTTAAGGATAGTCTTCCAGGACCCCTAATTTTCCCTAGGTCATTTCCAGGATTTCCCTGGGCTATTGACCTTAACCCCTCTTCCCCCCACCCTTCAAATTAAGTATTTTGTCATAGTTAACTTGCTGAATATTGAATGTAATTTTTAAAAGCTCTCCCACCAAGATCTTAAATTGTTGTGACCCCTAATATATTAGTGTTCCCAATTCCTAACCATTCCTCAGAAGCAAAGCAAACACATGTCCCTTCCTTGCCCATCAAGTGACTTATCCTGGCAGTTCCCGCATCTCGAGAGCCTGTGGAGATGGTGCCGGCCATCTTTTGAGAGGACCCGGCCTGGTGGCTTCAGAGCTAGTGTTGGACGCTCTAAGTTATAGCACACAAATATATACTTCAAAACCATTTTAAATTGACTGCTTTTAGGCAGAACACGCACATTTTTTTTTTTGCTATAGTCTCACTGTGCCACCTTGTCTTTTCACACTGTGTGATGTCACTAAGTGACCTCCTTGACCTGCAGAGGCATTCTTGTTTGCACCCTCTGGAACAAGGACTGGTTACTCTTTGGCCAGTGGCAGTATGTCTCAGCCCTGCTGTGAACCCATTCCTTTACCAAGCTTGGTAGACTCCCTCTTGGTGAATAAAGATCCATCATTTGGAGCCAAGGTCTGAGACACAAGCTATTATTCATATGCAGGGTCGATGCTAAAAAAGTTTCTGCTTTAAATAGGAACAGGTTCTCAGTCACGTTATTAATACACTGAGATAATTACAGGTCTCCTGACACAAATCCAGGAGAAGAATAATTGATTTAGGGACTGCTTGGAGTCCAAGTAAAGCTTCCTTTTGATATAATGTCCCCAGGAACTTGGGGAACATTGTGTCTGAGGCTGTCCTCCAGACTTTGACGGGCATGGGCCCTTGCTGGATTCCTCCAACTGGCCTGACCACAAGGTCGGGTGAGAGCGATGGGTGGAGGGGTGCAGCAAGGTTTGGGAGGTGGGATGTACAAAATCCACAGAACGGGGCTCAGTAAACCAAGCCTCAGAATCTGGAAGGATGAGACAGGAGAGGAAATGCTAAATGTAGTAGACAGCTCTCTAGACCAGCTCTCTAGACCTAAATGCGGCCCACTGAACTTGGGTGGGGGAAAAAAAATCACATCTTTCATTTGGCTAACTTCTAACTGTAGTCAAGCATTTGCTTCAATTATGAATGTAGAGAAACCACAGTAGTGTTAGTGGGAATGGAAGCATTGCCACCAATGGAAATCAGCTATTTTCATCACAATACCATTTTTACAGATACTTCAAAATAGTATTTCTACTTAGCCCTAAATTCTAAATTACTTATTAAAACTGCCTTTAGATTTTATTCAGTGGGTTAAGCAGAGATATTCCTATATTCTAAACTAAAACTTTTGATGTTGTATGTAATATATATTAATATATATTTGATATATTTTTTGATTTTATATCTATACACATACTAGTTTCTTTCATAATCCTATCCATTTCACCTGTACATTTGAAAATATTCTTCTAAGGAGAGGACCCACGGGTATCACCACAGTGTAAAGGGGTCCATGTCTCCAGGAAGGGTCTAGAATTTCCTTTAAAAGGAGAATCAACTTCTGGAACTTATAGTTAAGGCCAGACTGAAAGGAAAGGCCTTGGAAATCCAGCTTAGGTTTCTAGATCCTTTCTTTTTTTTAATTTTTTTTTTCAACGTTTATTTTTATTTTTGGGACAGAGAGAGACAGAGCATGAACGGGGGAGGGGCAGAGCGAGAGGGAGACACAGAATCGGAAACAGGCTCCAGGCTCTGAGCCATCAGCCCAGAGGCCGACGCGGGGCTCGAACTCACGGACTGCGAGATCGTGACCTCTAGATCCTTTCTAAGAAGACTCTTCTCTTCCTAAGAAGAATCTTGGGAAGGCGATGCTTAAACCAAAGTAGTAAAATTTGAATGGTGGCATCTCAGGCACTGGGGAGAGACTTTTTGGTGGAGGGCTTTAACATGCCCCTGTAAAAATACAGCACAAGCAAATACCCAGTCTGTAGGGCACCCAAAGTTCTGTCTCAGTTCAGATGGGGTCAGAAGGGTGAACGAAGAAGGATGCAAATGGAAGGAATCAACCAAGACAGACCTTCAAATCACCCCACTGCGCAATGAGGGGAAAGCATCTGTGAAGTTCCCCAGTGTGTGTGCCTCACACTTCTCTTTCACGGACTGGTGTGGTGGGGACCCTGGATTTCACCTTGAGTCCAGCAACCTTGGGACTTGGACACCCTCATTGTCCAGGAAGCCCTCTCCTCCTCTGGGTGGCTGTAGCCCACTGAGCCCTGAGCTGCCTGGGAGCTCCCCTCCAGCTGACCCCATCGTCTCCCCTCACTGGAAATGCAAACAAAACAGAAAGGCCAGGCTTCCAAAATTTTCTGGAACATTCTGTACAGGATTATTTTCCCTGTTGCAGGTAGCAACTTATTACTGAATCATATAATCGCTTTAGTGGATCACAACAAGCTTTGAAATATAGAATAGGAAATCACATGCGTCACCTCCCAAGTGAAGTATTCTCTACCAAGACTGGGTTTTGGTTTATACACGTGTATGCGTACGAGTGCTGGGAGCAATGTGATTTGTTCCTCACTGCAGATCACAGCCAGGAGTTTGAAAAACAGTGCTGTCAAGATGCTTCTGCAGCCCACAGAGAAATTATAGCAATGGTAAGAGAGTGTATGCTAGAGTAATAATTGAATTCAAGGACTTAAACATTATTTTAATGACCATTACGAAGAAAATGAGCATACCAAAGTCATGGGAATCCTGTATGAGGCTCAAAACTATGCCCCATTCAGGCCCTCACCTGACACAGAGCTCAACAGTGAGCGGGTGGCACTTGGGTGAAGATAACCCCAAACACAATGAGGGAATGACCTCCTTGTGGGGAACCCTGTGAGGGGAGAAGGCATGAAGTAAATAGACAGAATGGAGAGGGCAGGACTGAGAGTGGACAGAACACAACCTATGCCCTTGCCTCACTTATTTAAACTAGTGTACTGATCTCTCCAATGGGGACAATGACACCAGGCTGTCTGACCCCGTGCTGGCTGGCTTCCTGACCAAATTGGATCATGTCGAGGAAAGCCATGGAGAGTGTGAAAAGCATCAGGAATTATTATTTTTTTAATATGAAATTTATTGTCAAATTGGTTTCCATACAATACCCAGTGCTCATCCCAACAGGTGCCCTCCTCAATGCCCATCACCCACTTTCCCCTTCCTTCCACACCCCATCAACCCTCAGTTTATTCTCAGTTTTTAAGAGTCTCTTATGGTTCGCCTCCTTCCCTCTCTGTAACTTTTTTTTCCCCTTCCCCTCCCCCATGGTCTTCTGTTAAGTTTCTCAGGATCCACATAAAGGGCATCAGGAATTAATGCTGTTAACTGGGAGAGGTGAGTTTCTCCTGCACAGACCAGAGCATATGTTTGGAGCTGTTTGCATGACAATAAGAGAGAGAATGCAGCCTCCAGGCAAGCAGGCCATTAGCCACTTCCTGCTCGATTCTTCCAGAACCATTTCCAGGGGCGGATGTGGAGCTTGAGCAGCAGGTGCCACAGAGCACAGTGTGGCCTGATGTCTTAGATGTGGACGTTACAAGAATGATGACCGGGGCTGAGCTGGCTGCTCCTCTACCAGTAATTTGTCACCCTTCTCCCGTGTGACTGGGCCCTGCTTATCGCTGGTGGTGGCTGCAGGGCCCTCACAGAGATAAGTGCTGGTGGACAGACTCCCAAACCCATGCCATGGTGGTCCCTGCTGCATAAGCAGCCTCCGGGTCATCACCTGTGGGGCTGTCTGTTGCTGAGGAAGCCAGGCACAGAGAAAACAGAACAGAACGGGGAATGGGCAGAGTGGAAAGGGGGAGGTGTACAAGTGGCCTGTTCCTCACAGGAGGCTGAGAAGATGCTATCCGCTGAACCGAGTCCTCCCAAATTCTCGTGTGGAAGCCCTCACCCCAAGTATCTCAGAATGTGCCTGTATTTGGAGATGGGTTTTTTTTAAGTTACTTTTAAAGTTTATTTATTAATTTTGAGATAGAGACAGAAAGAGAGAGAAGCAGGGGAGGGGCAGACAGAGGGAGAGAAAGAGAACCCTAAGCAGGCTCTGTGCAGGCCACCAGCATAGAGCCTGATTCGGGCTCGAACTCACAAACTGTGAGTTCATGACCTGAGCCGAAACCAAGAGTGGGACGCTTAACTGACTGAGCCACCCGGGCGCCCCTGGAGATGGGATCTTTAAAGAGGCAATTAAGTTAAAACTGGGGGCTCCTGGGTGGCTCAGTCGGTTAAGTGTCTGACTTCAGCTCAGGTCATGATCTCACAGTTCATGGGTTTGAGCTCTGCTTCAGGCTCTGTGCTGACAGCTCGGAGCTGGTATCCTGCTTTGGATTCTGTGTCTCCCTCTCTCTTTGCCCCTCCCCTACTTGTGCTCTGTCTCTCAAAAATAAATAAATGTTAAAAAAATTGAGAAAGAAGACTCAATTAAAAAAAAGAAAAGTTAAAATGGGTCATTAGGATGGGCCCTAATCCAATATGACTGGTGTCCTTCCAAGAAGAGGAAATTTGGACCCAGACACAGAGGGAAGACTGCACAAAGGCTCAGGGAGAAGAAGCCATCTACAAGCCAAGGAGAGGGCTCTGAAGAAACACATCCCACAGACACCTTGATCTCAGACTTCTGGCCTCCAGAGCTGTGAGAAAGAAATTTCTGTTGGTTAAGTCACCCAGCCTGTGGTATTGTGCTATGGCGGCCTGAGCAAATTCATAAAAGGTGGCAAGCCCTGTGGTCAAGGAAGGATGGGTGCTACAAGATGGGTTTTGGGCTGCAAACCAAGATGGGGCATACCCAGGGAGCCCAGGGCCAGTGTGCACTGAGCAGCTCTGCACCAGGCTTAAGAGGGAAAATGAACCAGTGTTAAGAGCCTGTGATTAGCAATCGTGCAATCTTGAGCTATGCTATATACATAGTCTATACTGCATACATACTTGAGTCTAGGTGGTTCTCAGTAGAGTCTCAGACCAAGAGCATCAAGAGCACCTGGGAAACTGTTAGAAATGCACACTTTCTGGCTTCACCCCAAATCCACTAAATCAGTAACCCTGGGGGTGGGGCCCCCATCAGTGCTTTATTTATCAAGACCCACGGGTGATTCAGATGTGTGCTCGAGTTTGGGAACCACTGCTTCACACCAACCTGTTGATAATTAACCAGAAGGATTTGTGAAGTTGTGCTGTACAGAGAATCAGGGGAAGTTATTGTCCTATGAATTTGACCCACAGCCTTCTGGAGGGGCCCCTGTGACGTGCAGATAGAAATATCAAGGGTGGTGGGGCGCCTGGGTGGCGCAGTCGGTTAAGCATCCGACTTCAGCCAGGTCACGATCTCGTGGTCCGTGAGTTCGAGCCCCGCATCAGGCTCTGGGCTGATGGCTCGGAGCCTGGAGCCTGTTTCCGATTCTGTGTCTCCCTCTCTCTCTGCCCCTCCCCCGTTCATGCTCTGTCTCTCTCTGTCCCCAAAATAAATAAACGTTGAAAAAAAAATTAAAAAAAAAAAAAAGAAATATCAAGGGTGAAAGGGACACTTCAGTCCCGCAGCTCAAGATGCTCTTGTCTCAGTCAGAAGTAAGAGTGCTGGGGTGACCACAAGATCTTAGCACCTGACTCATTCAAAATGCCTTCTGTTCTTTTTCCTTCCAATTCTTTTTCTGGCCAAATCTTCTCCCACTATAGATATAGTCTTAAATAATGACATTGATCCCTTTAAGATTTATACACTGGGAGGAAGTAGGGGTGGAGGAAGAGGAGAGCAAGGATATTCTTATTTAAAGGAATGCCTACATTATGCCAGATGTCATAAGGTAGCTTTCAAAGGTGCTCTAAGGAAGCATCTCAATAAATGTTATTTTCTTTCTCCTTCTCTCTTATTATCTAATAGTTAGAAGCACACCAGCGTATCAGGAGAGAGGGCAATTCCTCTAAAGCCACTTGTGGCTCTCTTTACATGGGACAATAATGACTAATGTCAAGACATATGTAAATATGGTTCTTCTACCTAATTTCCATTTCAAAGGTATTAGGACATAACGATAAACTAGTTTTGAAAAGGCATCTTCATGTGAGGCTAAAATAATACCATTCTAGAATGTAGCTTTCTGTCATTCTAGCTAGATTCAGGGATTCTGTAGGAATGAATGTTTAGAATGTCTTTTTCATCCTCCCAGGTACCCACAATCTGTGCAGGTGCTGCCTGGAGCGCCCCTTTCCGCTCTTTCAGTGATGGCCACCGAGTTTGCTGCAGCTCTAGAGAGAACATTTGAGTCTGAGGACTCTGGCAAAGGTCTGAAGTGCAAGCAGTGGATACAGACAAGGGGTCCATCTGGCAAGCATAAAGGTGGCTAACTTGGTAGCTTGGTAATGACGATTGGGACTCCAGTTCACTGTCAGTTTCTCCTGACTCTGCTGGAGTTGGACTCTGACAAAAGGCACATTTGTCATAAGGGCAGCTAACACTGGCTGGGCACTTACTATGAGTGTCACATACTCCATGACACACTTTTTGTTTTTTTGGTTTTTTATTCTTTTTTTCTTTTTTTTCTTTTTCTTTTTTCTTGTTTTTCTTTTTTTTCTTTTTTTTCTTTTTCTTTTTTTCTTGTTTTTCTTTTTTTTCTTTTTCTTTTTTCTTTTTTTTTCTTTTTGTTTTTTTAAACTGCCTTCCAGATGTATTTATTTATTCTTGTTTTCCTCTTTTTGTTTTCTAAGTGTGGAAGTTCAAGTAGAAGATAGATGTAGATTTTTTAAGGCTTACAAAAATAACCAAATAAAAGCAAAAAAAGACTTCTCTTGCATCCATAAAAATTGACAGAAAAGCATTTGGCGGGAAGAGTAGAATGAAAATGGTCTCCATGGGATAGTGGCCAGTGTGTGCAGGACAGTGCTGAGGCCCCTCTGTCCTTTCTCCCAGATGATCAGTGAGTTAAGTAACTTACCTAGATCACGCAGCTGCTAAGTAGCCAAATCCGACTTAGAAGCCATGTTTTGGAGACAACATAAGTGCAAGCTGTCATCCAGCATATGGTGACTTGGGGAGCATGGAGTGGCATCCTTCTGGGAAGGCTGGAAAGGAAAAAGAGAAGGTTTACTAAGTGGCCGTGGTGACCACAGGGGCAAATCAGGTTAGGAGATGGTAAGATTATCTACCAAGTCCAGGTCATATGGGCGTGATCACTACAGGAAGGGAGCCATTAGCAAGGGGACCCTTTGAGAACCTCACAGACCACATTGGAGGCATGTAGGCAGAAACCAGCAAGCCCGGAGCTGAGCAGGGAGTAGAAATAGCTGACCATGAGGAAGCACAGGAGATGTGGGACTTATGAATGATGAGGCCCCCTGGACTACAACACCCTGTCTCCTACAATTACCCTCGACAGAGGACAGGATGTTCTCGTGCGCCTCCCCAGCCTCCACACTTAGGTCTGAAAGCTGCCCTCCAAAGCTACTGTATCTCTTTGCCATGCAGTCTCCCCTTGGGTCCTCCTCCTCCGAACTTCCCTGACCTCCCCCTCACCTTTCCAGGACCTACTTTAATATCTAGTGCTTCTGTTTACTGCCGGGACTAGACCAGGGCCTTCAGCATTTCACACATCTCAAGATGTCTCTCCACTGAGGGATCAGACCTGTCTCTGTTGCTTCATGTACCCAAGATATCTGTGTTTAATTCTGTGAGATAAACTATCACCTTATCATGTCCATGGTAATCACTACCTTAGAGGTTCTGTCACCAGAGGGACTCCTACCACAGTTGACTTTGTAGGTCGGTGACTTCTGATTTTATTTTTATAAACATCAGTTTCCACACAAAAATGTAGCAGTTCATCCCTTTATTACATTCTTTTTTTCCCTCATAGATAACTTCTTTTTTAAAAACAATTTTTTAAGTTTGTTTATTAATTAATTTATTTAGAGAGAGTATGAGCAGGGGGGAGGGGCGGGGAGAGAGGGAGAGAAAGAGAATCCCAAGCAGGCTCCATGCTGTCAAGCACAGAGCCTGACACAGGGCTCAAATTCACAAACTGTGAGATCATGATCTGAGCTGAAACCAAGAGTTGGATGCTTAACCGACTGAGCCATCCAAGTGCCCCATCTCACAGGTGCTTCTTACCTCGTTTCCTCTTATAATGGACCCATCCATCCCCCACCTACTTTCCCAAACCCTCATTCTGTTGTCAGTCTCCTCCTTTCTATACTTTCACGGAAGCGCTGCCCCAAACCCCCCAGTGCCCTCCAAGCCTCGTGTGTGGACTGTGCTCTCATAGAGGTGCCAGGGGAACAGGGCGGTCAGCTCTCTTTTCATGCCCCCATGATGCTCAGTACACTTCCTCCTCATTCCTTTTGTACCTGAGACCAGGCCCTTACCTGTGCCCTTTCTTGCTTCTCCTCTAGAAACTTGCTCCATTAATCATGTTTCCTTGATGGCTTCAATACCATCGTATTGTATTGTATTGTATTGTATTGTATTGTATTGTGTTTTACCTTATCTTATTTTATTTTATTTTATTTTATTTTATTTTATTTTATTTTATTTTTGAGAGTGTGGAAGGGGCAGAGAGAGAGAGAATCCCAAGCAGGCTCCACACTCAGAACAGAGCTCTAGATGGGGCTCGATTTCACTGCTGTGAAATCACAACCTGAGCTGAAGTCAAGAGTCAAATGCTCAACTGACTGAGCCACCCAGGTGTCCCCCCACTTTTTTTAGAGAGAACAGGGGGAAGAACACCCTATTAAATGTTCCCCTCCTCAGCATGTGAACTTGGCAAATTTTTCTCATGAATCTCACCAAAACCTCCCTTGGGCCTCTCCTTAAGGCTACAGACATTTTTGTTCTCAAACTTGGCCTTCACATCTCAGCCTTTGCTCATGTCTTCAGTCTGTCATATCTCAGTCTAATCAAGCTCTGGATCCCTCATAACTTCATGGAAACTCTTCTTGCTATGGTTACCAATAATCTCCTAATGGTAAAGTCCAACAAATTCATCCTGCTTCATTTGGTCTGTTAGTCACTCCTTTTTTCTGAAAAATGACACCATACAGTCACATGTTATCATCCACTATTTCTTTGTGGTCTCTTCTTTTATGATCTTAGGACTTATGGACTCCAAGGACTTTATGCACTTAGAGCTGTGTATATGTAGCCATTAAATGTTGCTTTATACACATAGAACTGTGTATATGTGGCAATTAAATGTTGTGTGTGTGTGTGTGTATGTTGTGTGTGTATATATATTATATATATATATATATATATATATATATATATGGTGCAGGTCTCCCTTCCCATTTCCCATGGGGCTTGTCGGCTTACTCTTGTCCTATATTCCTGACCAAGTCTGACAGTGTGGGCCTTCAGTTGGGAAAAGAAGGAAAGCTGAAAGGAAATGAGAAGGGACAAGAGAATGATCCATGTAAATGACCCTCCTGGTCAGACTTCAGTTCTCTCTCAAGATGCTGCAGGAGAATAGAACATGTTCATTTGCACTTGCAAAGATGTTACTAAAATACTCAAAATACTGCCCATTCCATAGATAGTATAATCCCTTGAGCCACAAAGCCTCCTGTGTGACCCAGGACAACATCAAAATGTTTCCTGGAAAGAATTTTGTGAAGGAGTGGTAGAAACAAAAGATCTGGGACTAGCCAGTCCTTTCCCATATCTCTCTGTGAGCTCCATTCCGTCTTTCTTTTCCAGCCAGAAGAGCCCTCCAGAGGTAGTGTTCCAATATTTCAATTACCTAAACATCTCTCATGGATCTTGTATTTCATGTGGCCCATCCCGTAATGACTCTTCTCTTCTGCCTCCATCCGGCTTGTATATATAAAAAGCACATCAAACATAATTCTCATCACATGCAGGGATTCTCAATGACTGCTTGGGTTGGGGGGAGAAAAAAACCCATCTATTGGCTGTTATTATTTTTTTTATAAGTGGGTGGGAAGCATAAATAATTTGAAAAAGCTAACTCCTCCTAGCAGATCTGAACAATTTGTCCAGTCACTGTACATAGAGAGATTTATGTTTGAACAAGCATTTCCTGGAAATATTTTAACCAATGGTATCATCTCTGATAGCTTAAGTGATAAAGGACAAAGATGAAAAATATGGGAAAAGCTTTCATGGAGTGCAGTTGTACCTTGAGGGTAGATATCTCTTTGACATTTCATAAATCAAGGTTGTCTCTGTTTACTTTCAGATCCTGTTCTTGTGCCTAGTCCTTCTGAGCTTGCCTCTCTTAGCTATGATTTTCTCTCTCCCTCAGATTCATGTCCCTCTTATCCCGGTAGGACAGGAGACCCTAAGGGGACAGGAGAAAAACCAGGGCCTCAAGAGTTCTGACATTTGTCTGTGGCTTTCCCTCTCCTACCCTTCTGGGATCCTTGTCTGTGGTCTCTCTACCACTCTTCTGCAAAGTAGAAAGTTTTAATATCCTTCATCTCTTTACAAATTAACACACAAATTCTGCTGACAAGCCTTACCCTTTCCGAGGTTTAAATCCCAGGGCTCGTGAGCTGTGACAATGTAAATGAGCAAGATTTCCAAAAACTGATGAGTGAGGTTTTAAATGTCTCAAAGAAGCAACTTGCCAAGTTCTCCTTAAAGACTTCTGTAGGACAAAGTAGATGGTGAGTAGTTGCTTGCGATAGCATTCATCTGCATGTACGGAGGTGGTGGGGAAGCTGTCTTTGAAGAGTAATTACCAAGCAAAAGAACTTAGGAACTAATGCACCAATAAGAACATTTTAAGGATGAATAAAACAGCTGAAGAAGGTTAGATCACTTGTTCAAGGTCATATGTGAAACGTAACTTATGTCTCCTGACTCCGGACCTAGTACTCTTTCTTATTTCATAAGGCAGCGGGATACAGAATATGGAAGAATGATCAGGCACTGATCAAAAAGATTAACTTTTCTCACTGTGTAAAGAAATGGCAGGTGTCAACACAAGTCTACACATCCATTTGGTCCACTTGCTGCCGTTTGCTGTTCTCCTTGATAGCTTTCTGATGGCTTCATCTCTGTTTCCTCCCCTTCCCAAAAGTTAAGCCTCCTATAAGAGGTTCATATTATTTAAGGAAAAATTGAACCTTTATTCTAAGCAAGAGAGTGGAGGTAAAACTCTTAAGCTAATTACTGTAAAGTGCAAAGAGCAATTAAAATTCACTTAAGTCATTTCCACTTCTGGACAAGTTGGAGTAGACATATTCTTCTCTCTTCCTCCCAGTAAGTACAACCAAAAGCCTGGCTTTACCTATAAAACATACATAAGAAGTTTCTGAAAGGAAGAGAGCCTACAGCCAGCCCAGTAGGGAACACAGGGCCAGAGAAACAACATGGCGGTGAGTTCCCAGGGTTTTCTTTTTGCCCTCTAAATCCCACACTTGGACTGGGACAAGCCATCAATGTGGAAGTGCCAATGAGCATAGACAACAAAAAGCCCCAAGAAAAGCCTGCTCTCGCTAGCCAAAGAACCAGGAAAGAGGAAGATCAGCAAGACAGTAAACTTCTAAATATTAAGTACCCAACTTTAGCCAAACACAACAGAAAAGCTGCAGCCCTACTCCATGGCAGAGGCTGGGTGAGCAGGTTAGATTTCTCTTCTCCCCCACAGTAATAATGGGCTTCAATATCTCTACTGGATGGTGTCAGAGGAGGCCAAGTGGGGAACTAGGATTTGCTTTCCCACCCAGCAGTAAGGAGTACGTCCATCCCATGGTGATGGTGTAGGCCACATGGAGAGTAGTGATGAGGCTTCCCTTCCTCTCGCAGCCAGGATGGATGGCATCTACTGGGAGGCCTAAGAGGGAGGCTGAACTCCCAGCTCTACTTAACACTAACAAGGAAGGAGCCCTCTTCTGTCTTCCCTCCCCATGTCAATGAAAGTTGAGTAGTAATAATGAGACAGTGCCCTCCTTTACCCACTAGCATGATGTCAAAGAGGTTTGCTAAAACAGGAGATTTAAATCAGATCCAGAGTTTCATAGTAGCCTAAATTCCAAAGTTTAATAAAGAAAATCACTCATCATGTCAAGAACAAGGAAAATTTCAATTTGAGTGAGGAAAGACACTCAGCACACAATCACGCTGAGATGACACAGTCACCACAGAAATAATTCAATGAGCAATTAGAGATGTGTTTGAAACCAATGAAAAACAGAGAAATGGAAGATATAAAGAAGGACCAAGTGGAAAACTCAATACAACTGTAATTAAGAACTCATTGGATGAACTCAATAAATAACAGGATGGAGGAGACAGAGAAAATGATCAATGAATTTGCAGGCAGAAAAATAGAAATGGCCCAATCTGAGCAAAAGAGAAGAAAATAAACTGAAAAAGAATGAATAGAACCTCAGAGACCTCTGGGTGTATAACAAACATCTAACATCCCAGAAGGAGAGGAGAAAGAGGGTGCAATGGAAAAGTTTTTGAAGAAATAACGGCTGAAAAAATCCCTCAATTTGGTAAATAAATAAATAAATAATAAACATACAGATTTAGGAAACTGAGTAGCCCCAAACAGGATAAGCCTAGAGAATCCTTACCAAGACACATCATAATCAAACTTCCGAAAACCTGCAAAGAAGAAATCTTGAGAGCATCAAGAGATACATGGTATCTTACCTACAGAATAAAAACAATTTGAATGACAACAGATTTCTCACAAGAGGCCATAAGGAAGGCACAAGTGCTGAGAAAGTGCTGTCAACCCAGAAGTCCACATCCAGTAAACATATCCAGGAGTGAAGGGGGAATCAAGGCCCTTTTAAATGGAGAAAGATGAAGGAAACTTACTTTCAGCAGACCTACCCTAAAAGAGCAGTGAGAAGAAATGTTGGAACCTCAGGAAGGCGGGGGGAAAGAATAAAGGAAAGAGTAAAACTAGGGTAAATACACTTGTCTTCTTCTCTGGGTTTTCTATGTTACACTTAATGGTTGAAACAAAAAATATAACACTGTTTGATGAGAGTCTCAATATATGTACAGGAAACATTTAGGAAAATTATATACAGGAGAAGATAAGGAGAAGTAGAATTTCTAAACTTTGCTCAAATGGGTAAGATGATGACATCAGGAGATTGTGATGTTATGTTTATATTATGTAATACCTAGGGCAATCAATAAAAAATATACAAAGATACATTAAAAGACACTATAGATAAAATGAATTCTTAAAAATGTTAAAGTACCTCTCAAGAAGGCAGGAAAAAGAAAACAGAGAAACAGAAAACAAAAAATAAAATGGTAGACTTAAACCTGAAGATATCAATAATTTCATTAAATGTAGATATTCTAAATGTATCAATTAAGAAAGAGATTGGTCAAGTAGATAAAAATATGTGACCTAACTATATGCTATCTATAAGAAACTCAATTCAAAAATAATAATACAGGTAGGCTGAAAGTAAAAGGATGAAAAAAGATATACCGTGCAAACATTAATCAAATAAAAGCAAGGTAGATCTTTTAATATCAGAATAAGTAGACTTCAGGCAAAGCAACTTACCAAGGACGTTGCATGATGATAAAAGGGTCAACCTATCAAGAAGACATTGCAATCCTGTGTGCAAGTCCAAAGAACAGAGCTGAAAAATGTGTGAAAAACAGATAGAACTGAAAGGAGAAATCGACAAAGGCACAATTACAGTTGATGATTTCTGCTCCCCCCAGCTGACTGAACAACCAGACAAGAAACCATACCAGCAGACCAGCAAGGATATGGAAAAACTCAACAACGCTGTCAATCAACAGGGGTAGACATTGATAGAACACTTTACTCAACAAGAGCAGCATATACATTTTTTTAATGTTTGTTTTTATTTTTGAGAGAGAGAGAGAGAGAGAGAGAGAGAGAGACAGAGTGAGTGGGGGAGGGGCAGAGAGAGAGAGGGAGACACAGAATGCAAAGCAGGCTCCAGGCTCTGAGCTGTCAGCACAGAGCCCGATGTAAGGCTTGAACTCAAGAACTGCAAGATCATGACCTGAACTGAAGTTAGACACTTAACTAACTGAGCCGCCCAGGCACCCCAGCAGAATACACATTTTTAAGTGCCCATGGAACACACACCAAGATACACTACATGCTGGGGCACAAAAGTGACCTCCACACATTTTTAAAAATTGATATCATCCAGATTGTGTTCTCCAACCACAACGGGATTAAACTAACAATCAAAACAAGAAGATAAACTGAAAGTCTCTTAACACTTGTAAACTAAACAAACATGCCTAAAAAATAATCCACGGTTCAAAAGAAGAAGTCTCAAGGCAAAAAGAAAAAAAGAACATACAGTATACACACTCACACACAGTCACACACACACACACTCTCTCACACACACAAGCAGTGCTGAAAAGGAAATTTATAGAACTTAAACTTTACCTTATAAAAGAGGAAAAGTCTTAAATCAATCATCTAAGCTCCCACTTTAAAAAACGTAGGGAAACAAAGAGCAAAATCATCACAGGCAGGAGGAAGGAAATAATAAAGAAAAGAACAGAAAAAATCTTTGAAATTGGAAACAGAAAATCAACAGAGGAAACCAATAAAAAAGCTGGGGGTTTTTTTTGTAAAGATTAATGCAATTGACAAACCTCTAGCAACACTAACAAAGGGAAAGAGAAGACTCAAGTTACCTGCACCAAGAATGGAACAGCAGATATCACTTCAGACCCTGCAGACATCAGGGATTAATATGAGAATACTTTGAACAGCTCACACGTGCAAACTTAACAACTCAGGTGAAATGGATCAATTCCTTACAGAGCACAAACTACCACAACTTACTCAGTTTAAAAGAGATAATTTGAATAGCCCTGTCGCCATAAAGGAAATAGATTTTGTAAGTTAAAAACTCCTGAGAAAGAACTCTCCAGGTCCAGATAGTTTTACTGGACATTTAAAGATATCTGTATCTATATCTATATCTATATGTATATCTATATCATCTATATCTAGATATATATATCTAGATCTCTAGATATATATATCTAGATCTCTAGATATATATATCTAGAGATCTAGATATATATATCTAGATCTCTAGATATATCTAGATATATATCTAGATATATCTAGATATATAGAGAGAGAGAGATATATATTACATGGTTGAGTTCACATGGTTGGGTCTGGCATCTCAGCTGGGTGTTTGGAAGGTGAAGAAAATATAAATTATGTATAAATTATGTATAAATTATGTATAAATATGTATATATATACATATATACATGTATATATATAAATATATATGTATATAATTTATATATATATTTATATATATATATAATTTATTTTTAGAGAGAGGGAGAAAGAGAATGTTAGAAGGGCAGAGAGGGTGGGGGAGGGGGAGAGAGAATCCCAAGCAGGCTCCACAATTAGTGCAGAGCCTGACAAGGGCTCAATCTCACTACCCTGAAATCATGACCTGAACCAAAGTCAAAAGCCAGATGCTGAAGTGCCCCCAAACATTTAAAGATTTAATATCAACTCTACAGAATCTCTTCCAGGAAACAGAGAAGGAGGGAACACTTCTCAATTAATTTAAGAAGTCTATATTACCGTGATAATAATATCAGACAAAGACAGTACAAAAAAAGAAAACTAGAGATCAGAATCCTTCATGAATACAGATGCAAATTCTTAATTTATCGGCAAGTAGAATTCACCAATATATAAAAAGCTAAGCTTAAAAGGTCATATACTATATGACTTCATTTGCATAACATTTTCAGAATGACAAAATTACAGAGATGGAGAACAAGTTTGTGATTGCCAAGGGTTAGGGATGCAGTAATGGTGAGGGAGGTGTGACTATCAGTGGGCAGCATGGGGGACATCTTTGTGGCAATGGGATAGTTTTGTATCTTGACTAAGGCGATGGTGACACAAATCTACACACATGAGAAAATGGCATAAAATTACACCCACATTGTACTGATATGCTTCCTGTTTTTGACACCATGTTTTATAAGATGTAACCATTAGGGGAAACCAGGGGAAGGGTACATGTTACTCTGTACCCTCTTTGCAACTTCCTATCTATGATTATTTCAAAATAAAGAGCTTAAAAATCACCTTGTCCATATCTCAGCCAACAGATGCATCATGCCAGGCCTTGCTCTACCTCTGGTCAGGTTCCCGTCTCCACCCCATTGCTGCTTCAATGTCCTAGAGAGTGTCAGGTCCCACAAAACATTTTCTCAAGTCTTAATATCCACAGCTGTTCCTTCCCCTTAATAAATTAGAACTCTGCACCAAGGTACCAGTGAAGCCATCATTTTGTCCTTAGCTCACAAAGTTAATGTCTTTCCTTTCTCTCTTTGGTCTGGGAAGTTGAGGCTAGAAAGGTGGTGGTGAAGAAGGATGTCTTGGTAGCATCAGGCCTGGATGAGGTGGCATCCATAAGCCCTTCTCCTAGAGACATTCCAGATCTCCAGCCAGAGTTCACATGGTCAGGTCTGGCATCTCAGCTGAGTGTTTGGAAGGTGAAGAAAAGCCGATGTTGCTGGCTGGAGAGCAGATACCGGGAGCCCAAAGTGAGTGTCAACGCTACAGACCGGAGATGGGGCTGAGGCAGACAAGAGACCAGGAACACCAGGTGCAGATCAAAACCCAATTACTTCTGTAATTAATCTTCTTATCAGGTCCCTAATTGCTCTAAGGATGGAACACTGAAAGTGGCAGGCTCCTGCAAGGTAATCTCATTTATTTTTAACAGCCACCCTTGAACCATTTACATGTATGCAGGGTAACGCAGTGTTTGCACAGGTATGAGTGCACGTGAGTCCTCCAACCTACGTGTACTAAGTCACTGGGGTAGAGTTAATAGTTAACTGGTAGTTAAGAGTTAGTAGTTAATGGGTAAGTGACCAAGGCCAAGGCCGATCACATGAGGAAACTGTTATGAGCTTTGGGGACAGTATAAACAAAGATTCCCCCCCCTCCCACCTCGACTACTGCAAGCATTCTGACCATGCTTGAGTGGTTTGGGGGGAGGGGGACGGGGGAAAAAGGAATTCGTAGTGGACTCACAAAGGTTGACCTTTGGAATCATTATTCCCCCGAAGCTGATTCTCTCCTTGTGCTGCATTTGACCAAGAGGAAGGGCCATTTGTTGTATATTTCTACTAAAATAGCTTCTTAAAGTCAAGCTAATTATATGCCAAGATAAGTCTTTCATATCCTAATTCAGTCTAGGGCTTTCTTTTCTGCTATACCTCAAAGCTTGTCTCCACACTGGAGTCCTGTGGTCGGCCCTCCTCTAACCCTCGGAGCCTAGCACCGGGCTCCCTCGCAGGCGAAAGAGGGGCACATGTATGATCGGCTTTATTGGCTGCTAAAACTGGGCTGTTCCATCACCATCCACGCCTAAGCATCCCTGGACAACTTGGTCCTTTTTGTCCAGCACATTGACTCCCGTCAGCAACCTCATTACAAGTTAGACTCATCTCAGTGACCAGTATTCAAGTTCTCCACCTCCTCACCTCATGAGAAGCTTAAGACTTGATTTGCAGCTCAGGGAATGGGCTTGCACAGAGCCTGGAGAACCAAACTTAAAACCTGCAAAGTACTGATGCCCCGAAGCAGCTGAAGCCAGTCTGAAGCAAGGCGTTTGCAAGGCTCAGTAAGGAAACTCCAACTCCCAAGAATAGGGCTAAAAGACCAGCATCTTAAGAGTTTTTCCAGAAACATCTAGTATGTGACTTGCAAATATCACAACTATGAGGCATCAACTCTCTTACAGCATTTTCAGCTTATCTGCACATGTTTGGCCTCAAAATCCTGTGCCTGGGCAAATTCAGCAGTGTAAGGACCAGCACTTCGACATAAAACACACTCTAGAGGGGCGCCTGGGTGGCGCAGTCGGTTAAGCGTCCGACTTCAGCCAGGTCACGATCTCGCGGTCCGTGAGTTCGAGCCCTGCATCAGGCTCCCGGCTGATGGCTCGGAGCCTGGAGCCTGTTTCCGATTCTGTGTCTCCCTCTCTCTCTGCCCCTCCCCCGTTCATGCTCTGTCTCTCTCTGTCCCAAAAATAAATAAAAAACGTTGAAAAAAGAATTAAAAAAAAAAAACACACTCTAGAGTTTATGAGGAACGCTCACACATGCCACGCTCATTTGGTCTCAACCATGCATGTGAAGGAGGCAGGACAGGGCCCTAAGCATAAGAACCATGTCCATTAGCATATGCAGGCTTCACTGGCTTAGAGCAAGCATGGACCTTTTCAGCCCCCTCTTCCGTCCCTGCCAGAGAGCAAACACTCTGTATTTATTTCTTAAATATTTTTTTAATGTTTATGTATTTTCGAGAGAGAGACAGACAGACAGTGAAGGGGGAGGGGCAGAGAGGGAGGGAGACACAGAATCTGAAGCAGGCTCCAGGCTCTGAGCTGTCAGCACAGAGCCCGAAGCGGGGCTTGAACTCATGAACTGCGAGAGCATGACCTGAGCCAAAGTCAGACCCTTAACTGAGCCACCCAGGTGCCCCTGTATTTATTTCTTAAGGAAATATCGCACAATGCTAAACCAAGAGCTATCCATTTTTAAAGAGTTTTGTTTATATATAGCTTTCATTTGATAAATCATGAAAATCACTTATTCCCAAATTTACTTCCTATCATTTCACTCAATAGCACCAAATAACTCATCAGTAAGACTTTCTAACTGATAAAATTGTGCCCAGTGATTTTTGCCTCAAAAATATGTAGCTTTCCTTTTTTTCCTTTCTTTCTTTCCTTTCTTTCTTTCTTTCTTTCTTTCTTTTTTCTTTTCTTTTTCATTTTCTTTCTTTCTTTTTTTTTTTTTTTGTAGTGTTAGAGTCAATGGAGAGCAGAGAAAATTGAGAGGAAAAATGCTTTTAGTACAAAGCCTGGAGCTGGGTGGGCAGAAGTAAAATAGCCCCAGGCGATTGCTTAGTGCTCCTGGCACCCCCATTTAATCCTAGGGAGCCCAAGGACACAGCGTTTCTCCTACACCCAACATTTACTGCTCAGCAGTCTTCTGAATAATCACAAAAGTCAGAGGGGCAGAGGGGGTGGTTAGTTAAAAACCAAAGTTCTACAATTCCTTTGTTAACTTTCGAGTAGGAAAAAAAAAAAGGCTATAATAGCCACAATGCTATCAGCAGAAATTCCAAGTTCCTGTTCAATTGCATATCCGGGAAGTTATCATTCCATAAAAAAGTATGCTGACTATATATTGGGCACTAGTCTGCAGTCATTCCAAAGGCCCCCTAAAATATTGCCTTTGGAATGAAATGTTCATAGTTAAAAATTAAAAATTTTGAATGGATAACCCATGACTGAAAAATTTAAAGCGTCCAGGGAAATATCTTCCTGACATTGAGTTTCTTGCCCCAGAGGACTCTAGCATTAACAGTATGTTTTGGGGGCACCTGCTGGCTCAGTTGGTTGAGCATCTGGCCCTTGATCTCAGCTCCAGTCTTGATCTTGGGGTTGTAGTTTCAGGCCCTGCATAGGGCTGTGCTGCCAGTGCAGAGCCTGCTTGGCATTCTCTCTCTCCCTCTGTCTTTCTCTCTTTCTCTCAAAATAAACAAATAAACTTTAAAAAATTACAAACAAATGAACACCAGTATGTTTTGCATCGTGTGGAAAAGTGAAAGAAAATATACAACCTATTTTTTTTAATGTTCACTTATTTTTGAGAGAGAGAGGGATAGAGAGAGCAGAGGAGAGGCAGAGAGAGAGAGAGGGAGACACAGAATCTGAATCAGGTTCCAGGTTCTGAGTTGTCAGCACAGAGCCCAACACGGGGCTCGAACTCATGAGCCATGAGATCATAACCTGAGCCAAAGTCAGATGCTTAACTGACTATGCCTCCCAGGTCCCCCTAACAGAGTATTAACCTTTTTTTTTTTTTTTTTTTTTTTTTACTTAACGTAGCTTCAACATTTCAAAGATCCTAAAGGAATTCCTCCACTCGTGACTATATAGTATTCCATTGTATGGATGTACCCAATTTAACCAGTACCCTACACAAGGCATTGTTTTAAAATTTTTGCTATGATAAACAATACCGTGATTAATTGCCTCTTACATACATCACCTTGGAACATATATATCTTTAGGGGAAATTCTCGGAAGTAGGACTCCATTTGTATGTTTGTCATTGTGATAGATACTGCCAAGTTTCTCCCTTTGTCAAGTGTGTGTTGATGTCAGGCTTTCAGTCTTTGCTGATTCTCAGCAGCCCAGAACACTTTGGTTTAGAGATCATCCACGACAAACTTCATCATACAATTTAATGCATCATGGCACATTTTGTTACACATCTGAGAATCCTCACGTCCTCAAGAATAGTCCACAGAGAAGTGAGCACAATCGAAAACTGACCAAATTGAACGAGGGAATACAGGATATAGCTCCAGTCTTTGGACAGTGACCTGGAAGGACTGAAGTTGATATTCTAACTAGAACTTAACTCTACTTCTCTGATTCAATCTGACAGCCTAAATACTTTTAGTAATGCTTCAGCAGAGACATAAGCATGAATCTTAAGCATGTCTGGAAATTTGCATTACATTTTCTTCAATTATGGCGCCTTTCAAAGTTCATTCACAAAAGGCAGTGGATACCAGCTCCCTCCTCTCAAAAGGTAAATGTGTCTCACGGTTATTTCATTTTGGAAAAGATAATGGGTTTGTTTAACCCAAACGCTCAGTCGGTATACAGTTGATCCAACCTCAGCTGCAGTTCTAAAGGTTCTATCCACATATCAGTATTTAAAATACTCCCAAATCTGGGATGATGAACTTCAACATGCATGTCTCAAGGCCAAAAATCTTAAGCAGACACTCCTGCCTTTCAGTTCATCTGTTTTCATCTGAAACAAGGATGTTGTGGTAACGGCTAGCAATAACTGTGCTTGCTTGTCCTCTTAGAGAAACATTGTTTTTGTGTGGTAACATCATGAGCTCTCTAACAGATGCCATACATGTCCAGCTACTACAGAAGAATTCACATTTTTGAGGTGTAACAATAGCTTACTAGTGAATCCGCAAACAAGTGCAATAGCCATCCTCATTTCAGGAGCGACATCATCTAAGCTGTAGCCTTGTATCTGCCTTTACTGCAGGGATACCTTTGTTCTGAGCCCATTTGGTACAGCTTGTATATCTTCTACATCACCCATAAGTCATTGTTCTAAGAAGCCTGATGGCGGGTTATAAGCTTTGATAAGCTTGTACTTTCTAACGTGCTGTGGACATATTCCTGCTGCATTTTGAGGATGTAAGCAAAACCATAGTGCCCTTGATGGTCCTAAGGCTGGGGATAAGCTGTTTAGATTGTGTTATCTTAGCTCTGACCCCATGTACTAATTCATCCAGTGGAGTCTGTCATGGTTTATCACTCAGCTGTTAAACAATGGGGCTAGGTGCACAATCTGGGATGAATTTGCTGACTGATCAGGTCCCTTTCACATGGGGAAGTGTCAGAGGTAGTGACAAATCTAATCCTCCAGTGATAACATAGTTTTCTTTATTTGTTTGGTTACTTA
This sequence comes from Prionailurus bengalensis, assembly GCF_016509475.1. Taxonomy (NCBI): domain Eukaryota; kingdom Metazoa; phylum Chordata; class Mammalia; order Carnivora; family Felidae; genus Prionailurus; species Prionailurus bengalensis. The sequence goes on along the minus strand of NC_057349.1, from coordinate 38,682,952 downwards.
AGTCTTATTCATTTATTTACTAATGAAACTTCTCCATCTCTTTCTTCAAGATGCCTGGCTCCCCTGTCTGGAAGCAAATATCACCAAATTTTTAGTGAAATCCTTCCAGAAACACCCCATGCATATACAAGCAAGTATATACCTAACCCAAAGCACATGCAACAGTATCGTAGTATTCTTATATCAATTTTCCCAATGTCTGTCATTAGTATACTCCTCTGGAGCATACGGGTGATAGCCAAGAAGATTATAACATGTCGTTCAAAATCTACATGTTAAATCAATATTTTTCTCTGAGAAGAAGTCCTACTCTCCTTCCTGGGATGTTGGCTGTCCCTGTATTATCTGAAACCCACTTACAAAACTCCTTCCAGGTGATATCTCCTGGGGAGATTTAAAACATTTTTATTATGAAACTCTTAATCATACATAAAAGTAGAAAGTTTCTGCTATCCCTTACTGGATCTTTTTAAAGAAAATCCCAGATGATAATTCATCCTGGGATGCTTTTCCCTTCTTTTTTTTTAATGTTTATTTATTTTTGAGAGTGAGAGAGCGAGAGAGCATGCGCACAAGTGAGGGAAGGGCAGAGAGAGAGAAAGAGAAAGAGAGAGAGAGAGAGAGAGAGAGAGAGAGAGAGAGAGAGGAGCGAGAGAGATACAGAATCCAAAACAGGCTCTAAGCTGTCAGCACAAACTGAAGTGGGGCTTAAACTGCGAGATCATGACCTGAGCTGAAGTTGGACATTTAACTGACTGAGCCACCCAGGCGCCCCCAGCCCTGGGATACTTTTTCAAAAATGATTAGGAATACCCATTTCAAAGGGTATAATTTATCTTCCCCAAGGCTCAAGCTTTACTTGTGGTCAATCCCATGATAACTATCTTTCCTTCTTAATGTGGTCATTATCATAACCCTGTGCTGTTCAGCAGCTCTGTGGATAATGTTTTTAGATGGAAAACCAGAAGGAACCCTGCAAAAGGATTAGAAATGAGGAATGTGGTACAGAGGACCAAGAACTAGGTTCATAGGAGACACCCATTACCCCTTACAGATTTGGGGGAAGGGGCTCCTTCTTCCCCATTTGCCCCAAATAAACAAAGTGGCCATATCAGGCCTTCTAATCAATTATGCTTCTGTTTCTTTCCAACTAATATAGCCATGTAGGAGATCTTCGGTATTTCCTTTTTTTTTTTTTTTAATGGACTACTGAAAGCAGACACTGGCTCATACAAGTCCCTGGGAATCTTTCTACAGAAATACTAGGAATAGAAGAGGTAGGTAATAGTGAATAGAAACAGAAGAGAGCTTAGATATTTATACATACATATGGAAACACACACGCAGAAACTTGAACTATCTAGACTCTTATAGGCAGACTGGACAAGGTAGGAGAAAGTGATGCTTGAAGCTCTGGCTAGAATATAGAAATAGTATGTTAAGCTAAATGCCAACATGGGCAGTATGGGTCAGGGGCCAACCTTCCAACCTGAGCCAAAATGCTAACAACAATAGCACTAGAATCCAGAACACACACACAAAATGTGTAAGCACTCAGGTGGATATTTAACAGAAGAAAATTGTGCTGGCTTAGCGAGACTTCACAAATAAGATATTTTTGCAGGGGAGTCTGTCCCTTTTAGGACTCCAGGGCAGGTATGCACCAGAATGGAAATGGGTTCTAGCTGAGGCTCAAGTTTTTCAAGAAATTTACTGGGCTAGGGTAACTCGTACCCAAAGCATAAGAAGTCACCTTGGGGGAAAGAAGATTTCTAGACTCTCCGTCATAGCTAAAAGAAAGGAAATAAAGGACTACTCACCAGAAATAAGAATCATTTAAGACACTGGCTGGCATTAAAGAGAGCATTTCTGAAAGTAAATCTTGAAGCCAGAAATGGTCTGGGACTTGGAACAGGAACCCAGCCAAGGGATCTGGGCCCAGCAAGAGAAATGTCCTGGTGGAGAGAAGTGGAGTACCTGACTTGCAGAGGGTCAGAGAAAAGCAGTCTGGGGAAAATGCTCTCTTTTTCTTAAAAATAGCATATTCACTAATTAGTCTACATTGAACTTCATAGATCTTAAACCAAGGGAGTTTTCTTCCAGGTGTGGAAAGTGTGTAGTTGAATCCAACCCTCATTAATCTGCCATTTCTTGGACTATGTCAATTTCTGCATTAGTGCTCACTGGAGTCTTGTTAAACCATATCATATGGGTGGGGGGTGGTTCCAGGGCAGGCTTAAAAGAGAAATTATAGAGCTTGCTGCTGATTCAGAGAGTAATGGCATGTTTCCAACAGGGCTATTTACTGGTGGTACCAAGCACTGCCTAACTCTGGACTAAAGTGAAAAGGGCAGACAAATATTTATTCATGGAAGAGATACTAATTATGAAGCTGTATTATGATCTTATTAGCACAGTACAGACTATTGCAGCCAAAGTTATTCCATGACCTTGGCTTCAATATTGCATGAGCTAATTCTTCATCCTTGAAGTTCTTGAGAACTAAGTGAGGGGACTTTTGTATAATTTACCCATTCTTCTTTGCATCTACTTAGGTACCCTGTTTTGTTTTTTTTTTCAGTTGTGAATTTTGATAGCAGGGACTTCCCCACCAGCATCATAGCTGAACCGACCTGGAGTTTTTAACCTGCTTTTTTTTTTTTTTAACTATAAGAAAAAACATCCTCCAACAGTCCCACATACTGTTCCCTTCTCAGGTGGTCTGGGGTTTTCAGAAGGTAGTTTTATGTGGGTTCCATGACTGCTAGTTGATGTCCATCATCTTCCAAATGATAAGCATGTTTCTTCCAACCTCACTAGTGTCAAGGTTAGAACTGCATCAAGCTGTTCTCCATTGATAGACACCTTAAAATTCCTCCAATTCCCTCCCAGAAGTGTCCTTAGCTGCTTCATAGTCATCTCGGTGGAGGCTGGTGACACTGAATGTTGATCCTGTCAGGTTCCAGTGGGGAGGGAGAGAATACGAAGTTCTTTTTGCATACGTTTGGCTGCCTGGGCTGGGGCAGTTTCTGTGGCAAATTTAACCTTCTTAGTTGGAAAGGTGCACTTTGCATCAGCCTCATGAATACATCATGTTCCCTCATCAACCTCACTAATGAGATTGAGGGGAAGTGAGCATAGCTGCCATATTTAGTTAACCAGGCAGGCAATGTTCCAAATATTCAAATGTTCCAATTTTATCAACAGTATATAAAGGTGATGACAGACACTAGGTCATTTCCCTTCCCTTGAGTCATTGTATTTGTAAGCACACAAAATGCAGGATTTGGGGGGCGCCTGGGTGGCTCAGTTGGGTGGGCGTCCAACTTCTGCTCAGGTCATGATCTCACAGTTCATGGGTTCAAGCGTCATGTCAGGCTTTGCGCTGACAGCTCAGAGCCTGAAGCCTGCTTCAGATTCTGTGTCTTCCTCTCTTTCTACCCCTCCCCCACTCATGCTCTGTCTCTGTCTGTCAAAATTGAGTAAACATTAAAAAAAATTTTTTTTTAAATGCAGGATTTTTCACCAGTCAACTTGGCTCTTTAGTTGAATGCACTGACGTTTTCTGAAGGTTGGCTTCTTGGGAAAGTTTTGTCAGATAATGTGCTTATCTGCTTCTTTAATGACAAATGCTGAAGTCATCCCAGTGGCCTTTGGTATCGGCATGGATTTAGAAACAACCACTGATTTGTGGGATCCAGAAGTAAAACCTGATCTCTCTCCATCAGGCTTTGGGTACACCAGGGGTCCAAACAAGACATGACATCCTGCCAATTGACACAGACATTGTGATTTTCAGAAATTTCAGTTTATAGTCACTCAGCCAAAGTTAACTATTAAAATCTGTAATGAAGATTTTGTTGCATACAATAAAACATTTCAGCATGGCAGTATACCTTTCCTTTCACTGCCCTGTGTGTGAACTGGCTTTTAAAAATGTTTGAACCTTTGAAAAAATACTCTGTGGATCAACCTACATGTCCTGGAGTGGTATTGAAAACTTGTAATCAAATTTTCCACATTTCAGTTATTTGAAAAAATCAGTTAGGAAACTTCAATCAACATATTCAACAAAGTGCCAGAACACTTCAAGTGTTTTTTTTTTTTTTGTTTTTTTATTAAAAGAAATTTTTTTTAACGTTTATTTATTTTTGAGACAGAGAGAGACAAAGCATGAACGGGGGAGGGTCAGAGAGAGGGAGACACAGAATCTGAAACAGGCTCCAGGCTCTGAGCTGTCAGCACAGAGCCCGACGCGGGGCTCGAACTCACGGACCGCGAGATCATGACCTGAGCCGAAGTCAGCCGCTTAACTGACTGAGCCACCCAGGCGCCCCAGAACACTTCAAGTTTTAGCAAAAAAAAAAAAAAAGAAAAGAAAAAAGAAAAAAGAAAAAACCCACAATGATTTAAAATAAAGCTTGTACACAGGATGAAATTGAAATTCATCCTTACAAAAGTAAGAGAAGAAATGAACCTATCAGCAGCATGGCTACAATAAAAAAAAATAGTGACAACACCAAATACTGATGAAGATGTGGAGAAATTGAATTGCTCATATATTGCTAGAGGGAATGAGAGTTCAGTGCACAAGATTCCATTTCTTCATCCCTTTTATTTGAAAATAACTATAGATTCAGAGAAAGTTGCAATAAACACGCACAGTGATGTTCTGTGCATCTGCCAGCCATTGTCCCTCAATGGCAACATGTTAAATACCTATAGCACAATATCAAAACCAGGAAATCATCCTTGGTATGAAGAACAGTACTCAGATTTCTGCAGTTTTACATCTGTTCCTTTGCGTATCTGTCTAGTTTTATGCAACTGTATCACATAGTTCAGTGAACCATAGTTCATGGAACCACCACCATAATCAAGATACAAACCTATTGCCTCAGCAGGAGGCTGGCTAGTGCCACTCCTTTATAGTCACACCTGTTCTGTCACCCCCATTCCTAATCCCCGGCAAGCACTATAATTTTGTGATTTCAAGAATATTCTAGAATGTTATGTAACCATTTTACAATGTGCAATCTTTTGAAATTGGCTTTTCTCACTCAGTATAATTTCCCTCTTGGGTGTATCAGTAATTAGCTCCTTTTTATTACTGGGTAGTAGTCCTATATGTATTGCAATTTGTTTAACTTTTTACCCATTGAAGGACACCTGGGTTGTTTCCAGGGTTTGGTGAATTTAAATAAAGCTGCTATGAACATTTGTGAACAGGTTTTTGTATGGACATAATTTTTATTTTCCTAAAAGATAAATTCCCTAGCATACAATGACTGGGTCATATGGTAACTGCATATTTCATTTCAAAAGAAATTGCCAGACTCAGTTCCAGAGTAGTTGTACCATTTTGCATTCCTGGCAGCAATGTATGAAAACCTAGTTTCTCTTCATCCCAACCAGCACATGGTGGTGTCACTGTTTTTAATTTTAATCATTCTGACAGGTGTGTAGTAATAACCTATTGTGGTTTTAACTGGCATACATCCAATGGCTAATGAGGGTGCGTATCTTTTCATGTGTTTACCATCCATGTATCACCTTCAATGAAATATCTGTCCATGTATTTTGTCCACTTACTAATTGGAGTGATATTTTTCTTCTACTGTTGGGTACTGAGAGTTATTTATATATTCTTCTACAAAAACTTTGTTGAAGATGTGGTTTGCAAGTATTTTCCCCCACCCCATTTCTTACCTTTTTCATTTTCTATAAAGGCAGAAAAAATGTTTTCAATACTGTTGAGGTCCAATTAATAAATTTTTCCCTTGGGGTGCCTGGGTGGTGCAGTCGGTTAAGCGTCCGACTTCAGCCAGGTCACGATCTCGCGGTCCGGGAGTTCGAGCCCCGCGTCAGGCTCTGGGCTGATGGCTCAGAGCCTGGAGCCTGTTTCCGATTCTGTGTCTCCCTCTCTGACCCTCCCCCATTCATGCTCTGTCTCTCTCTGTCCCAAAAATAAATAAACGTTGAAAAAAAAAAAAAAAAAAAGATTATGCTTTTAGTGTCAAGTCTGAGGACTCTTTGTCTCCCTCAGGTCTCAAAGCCATTCTGTCTTTTTTATTTTCTAAAAGTTTTATGGTTTCATGTTTTACGTTGAAAGTCATGGTACATTTTGAGTTAGTTTTGTAAAAGGTGTAAAATTTAGGCCAAAGTTAATTTTATTTTTGTCTATGTATACCACGTGCTCCAACATCATGTGTTGAAAAGACCATTTTTCCTCTACTGGATTATCTTCACACTTTGGTCAAAAATCAATCAGGCACATTTGTGTAGATCCAGTTCTGGGCTCTCTATTTTGTATCACTGGTCTGTGTCTTGCTATCCACTAATACTACACAATCTTGATTACTGTATCTGTGCAGCCAGACTTCACAGGTGGAGTGATTCTTCCCACTTTATTATTTTGTTTGTTTGTTTCATTTTTTTTTTCAAAATTGTTTTAGCTATCCTAGGTCCTTTCATTTCCATATAAATTTTAGGATAAGCTTGTGTGTATCTACAAAACATCTTGCTGAGAATTTGATAAGAATTGTATTAAACCTAGAGATAGATCACTTCGGAGAGAATTGACATCTTTACCATGTTGAGTCTTCCAGTGCACAAATATGGGATCTCTCTCCATTTACTTGGGTCTTCTGTGATTTCCATCATCAGCATTTTGTAATTTTCAGCACATAGATCCTTTACCTGTTTTGTTGGATTTATACTGAGGTATCTCATTTTCTTTGGAGCAATTATAAATGGTACTGTGTTTTCAAGTTTGGTTTTTACATGCTTATTGTTTATAAATAAAAAATGCTATTGATTTTTGTGTGTTCCCCCTTATACTCTGCAACCTTACTGAACCCACTTATTCAAGGTATAAAAAATGTCTTTGGATTGTCTATGTGGACTCATGTCACTTGCAGATAAGGATGGTCTTATCATTTCTATTCCAATGTACATGTCTTTTATTTCTCTGTCAAGATTTAATTTGAAAGTTCTATAATTGTGTTTGCAAATATGTTGACTTGTTTGAAGAATCACTGGATGCAACTCCTGTTTTTATTTTATCTTCAAAAAATATTTATTTATTTATTTTGAGAGAGAGAGAGAGAGAGAGAGAGAGAGAGAGAGAGAGAGAGAATGATCAGGGGAAGGGCAGAGAGAAGAGAGAGAGAGAGAATCCCAAACAGGCTCTGCACTGTCAGCCCAGAGCCTGATGTGGGGCTTGATCTCATGAACCGTGAGCCGAAATCAAGATTTGGACATTCAGCCAACTGAGCCACCTAGCGCCCTGCAACTCCTGTTTTTATATGGACACGTTTACTGTCTATGTTAGAAACATAGGCCTATGTGAAGGCCTACAGTTTTGAAGCATTTAAATTTAGTGAAATATTCAAAAGCTTCAGAGATAATTTATTTAATCAATTTTGTCTCAGAAAAATATTTGTTGAAGACAGGTAAGCATTAGAGATAAAACAAAACATATTTGAAAATATTTGTGGGTGATATTATGCATTTTAATTTCAAAAAATAAAATTCCAGCATTTAGCAGATGCACTCTAATCTTCCCCAATATTTCAGCACCTCTAGAGAGTTTATTTTCACAATTAAAACTATGATGACCAGCAGAGGAGTCAATTGAGCTATCCATTCCAAGTTCGTTATCATAATATACGACTTTGATTGCAGGCTAAATATTGGAAATAATATCATATTGAAATAAATACATTTTTTTTCCTGAAAAATAGAGCGACAGATAACAGTTAAGAAACTGGTTAACAGCTGTGAATATATAACAAACAATTATTCTCTTTGTTATTTTTCAACGTTTAATTGTCAATATAAAGTTTTTATTCTGCTTTCATGTAAATGGGTTTGATTTTTTTTTTTTAGAAAAGACGTCATTTTAACAAGTTTCAGTAGAACAATTTTAGGCCCACCAATTTAATAGAAGTCAACATTGGTAAATATATACTTCAAAAAGTTACAGAAATTTAACTATTTTTGACATCTCCTCTTACTCTAAAAAAGAGTGCTGAAGTGGACATTACATTGCAGTGACTACCTTTAGTATGACTCAACTTTGAAATTACAGATACTTTCATTCTAACATAGCACCGCTAATACAGGTACAAGGGTAAAGGATTATCTGGTGAGAAAGTGGGATGGATGGCCAGGGTAGTCCCAGTGAGGAGAAATTAAGGGCCACACACATCAGAGGGATCAGGCCTGGGGGTTGTGCTCTGAAGAGCTGAAACCTTCTGCACTTGTAACAGAGAGGTATGCTATGGCAACACAATGGCGCTGTTGGTTAGGGAGAAGCAGCCTTGTGCAGAACTGTGATCCAAGATTACAAATCTAAAGGCAATGGGAAACAAGTTCATTGGATTGGGTGAAGATGCTGGGGGTGGGGAGAGTGTCCCCAAATCGGTTTCTGGGCTTTTCTCTTTAGTAACAGTGGTGACGGACTAAGTGGTTATGTATGCTTCCCCAGTGCACCTCCAGGGAAGAAAAATCTGACGCTGACCAGCTCCCTTGATGCCCCATGATTGTTAGCCATTGTATACAAAGATGGGGCCACCAGCTATCAGCCCGGGAGTGTTCTTCCAAGAATGTATTTAAGAATCCTCTGTCCCTGTGTCTAACCAAAGCGAGGATAGGGCAGATGCCATTTGCACTGAAGGCACTAGCTTAGAGGAAAATAGACACAGGGATGTTGAAACAAAAAAACCCTATTACTCGAATTCTATTTAGTAGACTGGGAAGGTGCATTGGTTTCCTGGGGCTGCTGTATGAAAGGACCACAAACTGGGTGGTTTAACACAACAGAAATGTACTCTCTCACAGTTCTGGAGGCCCAAAGTCCAAAGACAGAGCATTGACAGGGCTGTGTCTTCTACGAAGCCTCTTCAGGAGGAGGGGCCTTCCTTGCCTTTTCTGGTGCCCAGAAGTTCCTAACATTCCTTTGCTTATGGCGAACCACTGCTTCTGATTTCACACAGCCTTCTTCCCTCTGTCTCCTTTCCTTCTTATAGGGACACCAGTCATATTGAATTAAGGGCCCACCCTACTCCAGGATGCTTCATCTTAAGATACATCTTAATTAAATCTACAAAGACCAATATTTGAATAAGGTCACATCACAGGTACCAGGGGTTGATACTCCAGCATACCTTTTTGGGGGACAGAATTCAATTCAGAACAGGGGTGTTAACAACTCTAGTCAAGGGTTTTGAAGAGACATAGTCAGTGAAGGGAAAAATAAAGTGTTACACTCAGATTATGGGAAACTTTAGAAACTGTAGAGAAGCAGGCATGTAAACTCAATACAAAGAGAAATTTGAAATATCAGAAAAAAAAGTTTGGTGAATTTGTGTCGGCCAGAAGCATTTCAATAGAATAATCTCTTCAGAGCTCTTAGTGGAACCAATCATAAGACAAAGTTTCTCATTTCCGGAAAAGATTTTGAATACGTACACTCTACTATTAGCAAGGAATATGACCAAAGCCCAGTTAAGACAAAAATGACACTATGTGCTCACGTGTGCCATTTGAAATACTTAATACTATTACTGACCCCAGAGAAAATTAAATGCAAGCCCAGTCATATCTCCACAGAATCAGGAACCTGGTGGTCTTTGCTTCAGGAAATTTCCCTAGGAGCCATGAAGCAGTTCATATAAATATGCTGACATCTTTCAACAGCTGGAAGTACTCATTCTGGGTGTTAACACAGCGGGGAACAATCAGAACTGGAAGAAGAATAAGTGATTGGCATGCTGGCACACTGCTGTAAGAATTGCAGTGGGGAACAATTACATCGCTCAAAGAACCCTTCACAATCGGATAGGAAGGGAATTATGTCAGTGCTGAAAGATTTCACAGCTGTACTCCCAAACAAACCTGGAAATGCACATTATAGGTACTGGAAACAAAGGAACCTATTATTTTGCCTTCTTTTAGGTAAGTGGTAAAGTACTGGGAGGTGGCAGAAAAGATAATTCTAAAGGGCAATTTAGCCTCCTGTCAGCACCTGGTTCTTGCTAGTTGTCATTTCCAAATGTATAACTACCTATCCACAACAGCCGGGTGAGGCTTTGTGTAGAAGGTTCGAATGAACTCAGTCTGATAATTCTGTCTCTGTGCCCAGAATGGTTATTTTACTATATTGATTTAGGGCTCAGAAAATTTCTGGCATCAGTTTGTAGTAAGACTTTTTGGTATACGGTTGGAGGAATAATTAAAAAAAAAATCTGACTTGGGAACAGTAGGTGGGCAGAACAAATTCGATCCCTCTATTTAAGAAAGCTCCTACGATCATTGTGAATTAAAGTAACCTGATTTCCCGCTTCACTTCCCTCCTCCGCATGCAGATGGTGCACAGATGCGTGCATCTTGCTGGGGTTGCTAAGCCCTTGTCTCTCACCTCTTGACCACATTTCCTGTTTGGCTGTGTGATGCGAGTTTGGGACCCTGCAAATCACCTTTCTCCTTTGCCGCTGGCTCTTTCCTAGGTTCTGCCACTAGGGGGCACTCGAGGGAGACTGGAAAGCTAGAGCTTGTCTCCTAATTAGAGTCTGGTTCTTTGGACTGTGATCCCAGTAACTGTGTTCACCCCAGCCAGTGGTAGTTGGTTCTAGGTCTTTCTGTATTGTCAGAACTAGCCTCACCACACTCTCTCAGATCCACCAGCCCAGACAGCCGGTGCCCTTTCTTTAGATGTCCAAGTCCTCATCCAAGTGATCAAGTACCAGCAGACAACGGGAAACAGTCCCTGCTCAGAGCTGCAGAGGGACCGGCACCCCGTCGGAGCTTCTAGTAACCCCAATAACCTTCCCCAGCCCAAAGGGTGCCATTGTGGCACACCCCCTTTGCCTTTCCTGCTCTCTGGTATCTGTCGGCCAATTCCTTAAGCTCAGTTCTTTCTGCTAATAAGCTGGTGCTGTCTTTTCCTGACCAGACCTTGACTAAAAGGCACCTATATGTTAATGCAATTTCTCTCTATACTGTTTACTTAACCATTATACAGTAAAACCTTGGTTTGTGATCATAATTCGTTCTGGAAACATGCTTGTAATCCAAAGCACACGTATATCAAAGCAAATTCCAATAACTATTGGCTCAGTTGTGATCATGTGACATTCGGTGTCACACACTACTCGTGTTGCAAGACGTTGCTTGTTTACCAAGTTAAAATTTATTAGAAATGTTTGCTTGTCTTGCAGAACACTCGCAGAACAAGTTACTCACAATCCAAGGTTTTACTGTATTTGATGTGTCTGTAGGTCATTTACTGGTGTGTATAGTTATAAGAAATAGATGTATGAAGGAGCTCCCAGGTGGCTCAGGTGGTTAAATGTCTGACTTTGGCTCAGGTCATGATCATGCAATTCATGAGTTCGAGCCCTGCATCGGGCTCTGTGCTGACAGCTTGGAGCCTGGAACCTGTTTAGGATTCTGTGTCTCCCTCTCTCTGTCCCTCCCCACCCCCACACTCACACTTTGTCTCTGTCTCTCTCTCTCAAAAACAAACGTTAAATTTTTTTTTAAAAAGAAATAGATGTATACATCAGGGTTTGTTTGGAGCTTAAGTGCATCATCAGCCAGGCTGCTTAGTCTGTGTGTCAGATCTCTCACCTGAGATAATACTTTAGACTGTTCAGATACCGCCTGACCTGAGACCTTCTCCTAGCACGTTGTCTGTCAGTCATTAGCCCAGTCATTACATGATCACATTGCCTGCCTCAATGGCACAGCCACTTTTTAGATTATGGCTTTGAAGCACATAGACTATCTTTGATAACTTGGCTGCCCATTCCAAAACTCAATGAATTGTTATCTTGACATAGCTGCAGCTAAATATTTGAGACACAAAGGAAGTGGACATATTAATCTAGATTGGGGAAAAACTTCCACGATCAAAGAAAAGGCACTTTACTAACTGATAACCAGGGTAGATCAGTCCTTGAATAAACATGACGCTGTGGGAGATTTACTCCTCATTTAGCAATAGCCAGACTATTCTGTGATTTAACCCAGAAAGGAAAACCAGATAGAGTATAGGAAGCTTTGAAGCAAGAACACCTTAGGAGCCTCTTCTAGTGACTTGTAAGATGCAAATTCAGCACCCGCACGCCCTCACACAGATGCATGTGAGACAGCCAGTGAGCTATTTGAGTAGGAAGTTTTTACTCACAGAAAGAACTCATGTCAGCTCTGGGAGCTTGAATCAAAACAAATCTTTATATATATATATATATATATATATATATATATATATGTATATTTAATTCTGTCTTTTTTGGGGGGTGTTAATGTTTGTTTATTTATTTATTTATTTATTTATTTATTTTTGAGACAGAGAGTGGGGGAAAGGCAGAGAGAGAGGGAGACAGAAGATCCAAAGCAGGCTCTGTGCTGACAGCAGAGAGCCTAACTGAACTCATGAACCATGAGATCATGACCTAAACTGAAGTTGGATGCTTAACCAATTGAGCCACCTGGTCACCCCAAAACAAACCCTATAAACGTGAACAATAAATCACACATAAACTTGGATTGAGCCTATATGACAACCACTGGCAGATTCTTAGAGACTGCAAGTTTCTGTATTGAAGAGAGAACAAACCAGAATAGAACAGGGGGAACTCCAATGTTAAATAGGTCTTACACAGACAGCAGATGCTGTACTCAAAAAAGTTCATGGTTAAAAAAAGGGAAGGGGTACATGTGGTCATCAGATGTGAGAATTTCACAGTTGTTTGAAGCATGAGGTATGGTGCCTCTAGAGTTCCAAAAAAGCTCAAGCGCACAGAGGCAAATTTATCTGCAGCCACTTGAAACACAGGACATTTTACTTGTAGACAGACCAGATTTGCAATAATTCAAGAATTATATCCAAATGGTGCAATTCATTCCTCCTCTTGGACTTCTGACTCAGTCATGTTTACTCAGCAACAATAGATGCGTCCATAACCTTTCTACTCTGTTTTCCATCACGGGAACCAGGCTTCCTCTCTGATCAAGGTCAAAGGTAAGAGAGTGAATTTGAATAGTGAACACTAATCCAAAGGACTCCTGCACTCCCATGAACTCTTTTGACTTTGGAATGGCGCACTCCCCTGCCCACTGAGACTTTTCTGGATCACACCTTTCATTGCCTCAGATAACTGAAAGCTCCCCGGTCTTTCTATTCCCACCTCTGTCTTCACCACAGGGAGAACAGAAAATTACTCCATCTGATCCTGTGAGTCCAAACCCCACTCCAGAGCCCTCATTGCCAAGCTTGTCATGCACAATTTGTCCCCAACCATGTATGCCCCTTGAAAGATGCTCTCACTTTGCAAAAGGTCTATAGAACCTGTCCTGTGGCCTCTCCATCCTGTGAGGGGATGTGCACAGTCGTTTCAATATCCTGTTGATGATCTGTTCAGTATCTTCTGCAGCTGTCTTCCCTGCTGCCACAGGCGAAGCCATGACTCTGACCTTGACAGATGCCTTCCACACCTCCGAGATGGCAAACCCTAAGCTCCTCCTCTGACCCACTGCCCTCTCCTTCCACACAATCTTAGTTTGACACTGAGCCACTCTTGAGCTCTGAGCTACCCTCATCACAACTTGGCCCTTCCCAGAATCCTCTTCCAGCTTCAGGAAGCCCTTATTCTTCTTGCACCCATAACCCATCTCCATTGGGCCACTTCACTTTTGACAGCATAGTAATTCTCTCACATTTTTAGGGGGTTGGCCCCGGATTTGCCAAACTTGACCCCTGGTCAAAGAGAGCCATCAATCTTCTGGATGCCTTCCTAGCTAGAAATCCCAATACCTGACATTTTCTGAGCATTCCCCTTTCAGCCTGAAGACCCCCATCTTGCTGCTGGTGTCTGATTCCTTTAAACCCTCTGCATGAGGCTGCAGTCATTATACTGAGCTACAAATTTGCTTTGGGCACTTAGAGCCGGTTTACTAACCTATTCCTCACTCTTCTTTGCCCATCCCTGCTTCAATTGTCTTCAAGCCCAGAATCTCCCCTAGTCAGCCTGCCCTCCATCCAGAGTTGCAAAGCCAACTCTGCCATCAGAGCTAATATCAAATCACCTCCAACCTCTCCACGGTTGGCAACTTAATGCCTTTTTAAATTTCCCAGTTAATAATCTTGACTTCCCAGTTCTCCAACTTGAAGGACTCTGTACTCCCCTCCACCCTCCCTCTGTCTCCAAGAAAAAGAGCCCCTTCCTTCCAGCCAACTTGGGTTCAAAACATATATCCGCAACTTCCTTCCATCTTGGAACTATGTCACAAAAGTAGGGGCCACTTTGTCATCTGTCACTCACTGACTTTGCAGACTAACATGGTATCGGTCCCACACCTGTGGAACTACGGTTGGCATAGGTCTGTTACAGATCCATATTTTACAACAGACCTTTGACCTAAGGATGCCCCAAGTAGGAGCTGAAATAGTTCTGCCTGCCCTACCCCACTCAATGTTTTGGCAACAGACAAGGGAGGGAGGCTGCTCCTGTGAAAAATCCTCAGTTGCCCTTCAGTGGCAGATCATCAGGAACTACACTGTCACCTGGGGCTGAGGCCACGCCCCGTCCCCCATCTCTGGTGCCTCAAACCTTGGCAGGAAACACAGCTTCCAGTTCCAGCTCTGGGAAGCATTTACAGGGCAGGTGCATGCTGCCTTGGCTTTCCTTAACATGTTGGCTGCCTGGTCCCTTTCCCCCATATCACAGGAGCCACTCTGGGACCTCAGATCCCTGGCAGGGACCTTGACCTTTGGACAACCCCTGCAAGTCAGTACCTAGATCAGGGATTGGCAAATGTTTTAGGCTTCCAGAAGCAAAATTGAGGAAATTATACAGGAACTTACAAAGCAGGGGAAATTGCTACCTCACCCTGCCTTGTCTGCCTGGGGCAGGCCATCTGGGAGTGGCACACCTCGTGCCCAGCTGCCACCAGCTGGAGTCAGCTGGAGACATTCTCAAGAAGGGAAGCACAGGTCCAAGCAGGAGTGGCTGACGGTTCTGGTGGGCAGGGTTCTGGGCGTCACTGGACAAAGAGGGAAAGGGAGACCTGCCAGCTCACATCACCT
Organism: Prionailurus bengalensis; assembly: GCF_016509475.1. NCBI lineage: Eukaryota > Metazoa > Chordata > Mammalia > Carnivora > Felidae > Prionailurus > Prionailurus bengalensis. Next base: position 38,667,858 of record NC_057349.1, on the reverse strand, counting down.
TGGATTTACTTATTCAAGGGGACTGTCATCTGCTCCCTTTCCTCACATCACATGGACACTATCGGTGCCTGAGACCCTTGGCTGGGGAGCTCATACCTCTGGCGCCCACTCCAGAGCTCACCACGGTGGCCTGGTTTTTTCTCACACTGCTCCCTGCATCACTGTGACACAGCAGGGCCTCAGCTCCAGGACCCTGGGATCTTATTTATGGAGTCATCAGAGAAGAGGCATCAGAAAAGTTGCCAGAGAAGAGTTATGGCATCACTCGGCTTTTGTCACATGGTATCACTGGGCTGCCCAGCCCCCTTTCCCCACTCCCCTGTTTCAGACCTTGGCAGGTAGCCTGGGCCCATCATGCCAACCTCCAAACCACTAAGATGCAAATCACAGTCTTGCTTTGGCTCTTTTTAGAGTAGACTGACTACTTTATCCACTATATCCCCAGGGTTACCCCAAAGCCTCCACCTTAGCACTGGGCTGCCCAGCCCCCTTTCCCCACTCCCCTGTTTCAGACCTTGGCAGGTAGCCTGGGCCCATCATGCCAACCTCCAAACCACTAAGATGCAAATCACAGTCTTGCTTTGGCTCTTTTTAGAGTAGACTGACTACTTTATCCACTATATCCCCAGGGTTACCCCAAAGCCTCCACCTTAGCAGTGGACTAGCCTCCAGTAAAAGCCCAGTAGTCCTAAGAAAGTGGTCCCCACATTGCCTTGGTTCTTCTTAGAGGTGCTTGGTTGCCTGACCCCCCACTCACCCCACCTCCCTGACATCACTGGAACCACACCAATGCCTTGGACTCTTGGCAAGGGACCCGGATGGCTGCAGCCAGCACCCCCGCGACAAGCCATTAGAGCTTCACTGCAGTATAAATGGCTATTGAGCACCCTTGAAGGGTTAAAGTTGAAAAGGGCTGTTAATTTACACACCAGATTTCAAAGTCTTAGTCCTAAAAGAGATATAAAATATCTCACTGATATTGTTATCTTGATCACATGTTGAAAGGACATTATTTGGGATATATTGGGCTAAATAAAATATGTTATGATTAATTACACCTGATTCCTTTTACTTTTTAAAGATGCAGTTACTAGACAATGTAAAATTATATGTACCTCACACAGGCAGGCCTGCGTCATTCTTATCATTGTGAAACTTCTTGCACATCACTGTGGCCACATTAGGAAGTCCACCCTGGCCAGGGATCTGGCCCTTTGGTGCCAGCCCCACAGTGATGAAAGACATCTCTATATTGCTCTGGTTCTTAGAGTGTGTTGACTGCTGGACCTCAGCTTGCCAGATTAGGAAATAAAAATGCAAGATTCCCAGTTACATTTGAATTTCAAATACAGAACAAATAGTATCTTATTATAAGCACGTTCTAGGTCCTTATTTGTTGTTTATCTGGAATTCGAATGTGGCATTCTGTGTTTTATCTGTCAACCCAATGAGTCAGTTATCTGCCAACCCCACATTTTCCCTGTGTCTTCCTCATCTCTGGGGTCACACTGGTGACTCAGCCCTCAGAAAGGGGCTTGGATTGTGGGTTCCAGTCACAAAAGCCCTTACAGAGTAGTCACCACATTGCCTTGGAAAATCTTAAGAGTATCCTGGATGCCCGGGCCCTGGCCTCTGGGGCCATGCCAGTACCTCAGACGTTTCACAGAAGTTCTGGGACTCTGGGTACTACCCTAGAGTTTTTGTTCTTCCTTTGTGTGCATTGGCTGTTCTGATGGACCCCATTTCACTGTGTCAACACTAAAACCTTTACACTGACTTGATTCTTCTTAACGTACATGACCTCCATTTTGCCACACATTACTAGCTCATGTGAATCCTTAGCCCTTTGATGAGGAGCCTGGGCCACTGGTGTGAGCTACAAAAACCATTGGCCTAGTCTTGGCATTGCCTTTGAAGCCTTCAGTGTGTATTGTAGGCTGGTCTTCACATTCCCCACTACACAGCAGTTTATGCCCCATAATCCATTAGACAGTGGGCACTGTATTATCCTGGTTCCCCTTATGGTGAACTGGCTGTCTAAACCATCTCCCCCCACACTGCTAGGTTCATGGTGCATTATACCCTTGACAGGTGGCCAGGTCACTCTGGATCCCCAGGTATGTGGCTCATGCAGCACACAACCTTCTTTATGCGTGAGGAGGCAGGGCAGGGCCTGCCTTCAGAAGGGGTTACACACGGGTCCCGGCCATCCCAGGGGTCTCCTACTTGTTTCTGGTTGAGCCCTTCTTTCCTTCCCACTCCTGACTTCTCTGCTAGTGAACAGTGGGCTCCACCACAGGCTCCAGAGATAAACCCCTAGCCCAGCTGACCAAGCTGGTTGGTCTCATAAGCCTTTGCATGGCCTACTTCTTGGTTTTTCTGCCCTACTCTTGGTAATTGTTTTTATTGCTTGGGGTTTTCCAGTCTCACTTCTAGTTTCTCCTTTGAATCTGTGATTTATTGATGTTAAATGAGAGAGGGCACCAGGAGAGTGGGTACTGCACTGAACCTCTCACGGAAAATGGTCATAGCTCAGCCACTAAAGCATCATGCAGATGTGGAAAAGTTACCTCAACCTTCAGCCTCAGTTTCCTTCCCAAAAATGACATGGCGTGTCTGTTTGTGCTTTTTGAGGAAGAGGATGTTGTCTAAGTTCTCTGGAGATTTTAGAATGCTCTCTAACATACTTATGGTTCCATGTCCACTTTTTGCCTTCTGGTTCTGTTGTAGAAACAAGGACAGCCCCAAAGAAATGGTTGTGTGCTAGGAGGGAGAGAAGACCACCTACAAATTCAAGACACATTTCTAAAATGTATTATTTTATTTCTGAGAGAGAGAGAGAGAGAGAGAGGCAGAGAGAGAGAGGGAGACACAGAATCTGAAGCAGGCTCTAGGCTCTGAGCTGTCAGTACATACTGAGAGGGACACAGCTTAAACCCGTGAACTGTGAGATCATTACCTGAGCTGAAATCGGATGCAGAACCGATTGAGCCCCCCAGGTGCCTCTCAAGACATATTTTTAAACTCCATCTGTAATTGCTTTGGGAATAGAAGTTAGAGTGGCGCCCTCTGCCTGACTTTCTCATGCCTGGCACAGACCCCTACCTAACCAGATGACTTTTCTTCTATTGCTGCCCTGAATCTCCTTGTCCCAAATCTCAGCTGTAATCTAAAGAGTTTTCTATTTGCCACCAGCATCGAAGCCAACATTTTAAAGTGGCAAGAGTCCTTCAGCTTCGCCTGCAGCCTTTAGAAGACCCTGGATGTTTTATTTTTGCCCAAGGAGTTTGCCCAGTCAACTGGGCTCCTTTAAAAGATTTAATGGTATTTTGTGTGTTATCACTGTGACTTGGTGGTGTGAGCTCAAAAGAGCAGGTTAAGATCACCTTTCAGCCAAGAACTTTTGGTGGGCCTGCACTGGAAGGACAGACACAAGATATCGGGGCAGATGCGGAAGGAGGGTGCTGTCATTCATGTGCTGGCTCCCTGGCCTCTGCTCTCTGTGTGAGGGACTGATGGCCGTCTGCCTTTCTGAGCAGAGCCTTGTTCTGTCACCAGTGACTTGGTATCTGTGGCCTAGTGGGAAAACCTCCCTATAAGTTATTGTAGTTCTAATAAGGGGGTATTTTTATCCCTGAAAGGAATAAACCCAGGTATCAGAACACTGGTGCTGGGGGAGATCTGGGGCCATGGATGGATTTAGAGGGCTCTTACACCAGTCGTGGGAAAACAGAGTTAGGTAAGGGATACTGAAACTGTCCATGATGGTTGCAGATGCTAGTTGCTGACTTCTTATAGCCAGCCTGGGGTCTGTAGCAGAGAGATCTGGAACTTTCTAAAACTTTCTGAGATCCTCTGTTGGTGCAATCTAGAACAAAGTATTCTCTGGGGCCACAGAGGATGCCAGCTATCCCCTGTACCTCCCCACTTCCTTTTCTTCTCAGAGCCATGAAGAACAATACCAGCTTGACAGGAGGATAGTGAACATCCTGGAAACTTCAACAGGGACCCCAGTTCAGGGTATGGCAACTCTGGTCTGTCTTGGGTCTCTAGAGCTCTGTGTTCTCCAAGAAGGTCGGAGTGATGGACAGTCACTTCCCACCATGGATCCTCTGGGCCTGGGGCTTGAGCCAGTGAACGCTGGGCTGGGTGGTGTACAGGCATGAGAATTCCTTCTTGAGTAGCTCCCTTCACTAGGAGAATTCTGAAATTAAATGCGCTTGTCATTTGTAATGCAATTAATACCACTTGGCACAGATAGGGACCAGGGGATGCCAGCAAGCAGATAAGGAAGGCTGCACGGAAGAACCTTGCTTGCTCTGGGATTCCATGAGCCTAATCCTGTTATTATTGTTAATATGTGTAATTTAAAATATCAATGATGCATATCAATAATGAGAATTTCATTTGTCTTTTCTAAATATACGGGTCACACATCTAAAGCATTCTGGAGTTTACAAAACAGGACTGTTGGAACCCCAGCAAAAACGCACTGACTTTTACAGTTTTATGGTTGAGACAACCAGCTCTCAATGCCAGTTTCCAGGCCTGGCCTCCAGAGCCAGCAGGTGGTGGGGCAGGTAGCGTCCAAGGGATTGCCTGAGCTCTGGGATGGGGACCCTTTCTGGGCCCTGCTCTGACAAGTTAACTGTGTGATCCTGTGTGAAGAGTCATGTCCCATACCTGTCTACCTTCCCAGATCCCGCCCCCACCTATCCCATAAATACCAGGTGACAGCTACCTCCCCATGGATGCACCTGGGGCTCTGTGACCCTCTGATCATGCCTCCCCAATTTTTCCTGGAGTGTAGGTCCCCAGAGCCACAGGGACTCTTCACTCTGAGTGGATAAGCCACCAGAAAGTTGAAAAAAACTGGGCCCTGGGAACCAAGCCATTTTTCAATCTTTTGGGGTAAATTGTAAGAACCCTAAGGACACTATTATGGACTGAATGGCTCTTCCAAAATCCATACGCTGAAACCCTAATCCTCAGTGTGATGGCATTAGGTGGTGGGTCTCATGGAGAGAATTAGGTTCAGATGTGATCAAGTGTGGGGTCCCATGGTAGGGTTAGTTAGTGTCCTTACAAGAAGAGGAAGAGGGGCACCTGGGTGGCTCAGTCGGTTAAGCGTCCGACCTCAACTCAGGTCATGATCTCATAGTCTGTGAGTTTAAGCCCTGTGTCAGGCTCTGTGCTGCCAGCTCAGAGCCTGGAGCCTGCTTCAGATTCTGAGTCTCCCTCTTTCTCTCTCTGCCCCTCCCCTGCTCACACTCTGTCTTTGTCTCTCTCTCAAAAATAAATAAACATTAAAAAATTGTTTTTAAATAAACGAAGAGGAAGAGACTAGAGCTCTCTCTCCACACTCTTAGGACACAGCAAGAAGGCGGCCATCGGTAAACCAAGAAGAGGGTCTTCACCAGAACCCACCCATGCTGGCATCCTGATCTCAGACTCACAGCCTTCCAGAACTGTGAGAAACATGCTTGCTGGTTAGGCCACCTACTCTATGGTATCTTGTCATTACAGCCCAGACTGACTAAGGCAAGGACAATGCCTGCACATTGAAAATCTTACTTCCCAGCAACTTGGGGGCAGGGTGTTAGGCACCTAACAAGCTCTGGGTAAATAAACCTTCTTTTGTCCCAAGGGATGTAGCCTTCTAAATCTCACTGCTCACATGTCAGGCCTTTGACACAACACCCAGAAAACTTCTTGCATTTCTAATCTCCTGTGTTCCCTGCAGGTAATTGCACAGAAAATTCATGCTGCAAGGGGAATTACAAGGAATTCTACATCTCCTTTCACCTCACTAGGCTTTCATTTTGACAGAGAAGTGGCCTTGATTTTAGGATGGTGGACGGGGGGCAGGGGGTAGACAGACTACACAGCTGGGCTCTACACTTTCCTCAACTCACTCAAAAATCAAGATGGTACCTACCTAAGCTTCTCCCCAACAGATGCTCAGAGCCTAGGGCTGCAGTGGCTGTCAGAGTTCTGTCCATGCAGCCTCTGTGAGGAGGCTGTGATCTAGAGGTGAGCCATGTTCAGCTCAATGACATAAAGCTGGGTCAAGCTGACCTGGAATGTTAACCACCTAGGGCTCTCAATGCTGCCTCGTGGCTGAGAAACACCCACTCTTTCTTAGAATAATGGTCAGTATAGATTGGAAGGTGGAAGGATAGGGCAGGACATCCATGGAGTTTCTTTGCAACAGCAGGGGTAGAAACTGAGGTTATTTATACATACTAAGAACATTTTATGAGCTCTCAAATGGGGAAACGAGGCCTGATTGTTGGACCAACATGTGAAACCAGGCCTCTGAGAAGTTGTATCTGCAAGGTCATCTTATCCGGTTTGGCATCTCCAGGAGGCCAGGTGTGATAGAAGGGAATCATGAGTTACAGATGTCCTGCCCTACCCATCCTGTCCGCATCCTTACCCAAAGGGTCCCCAGACTGTTGGTCTGTATAGGGAGGATAAAGGTGAACAAGGGGGTTGAGAGACGTCGGTGATGTCGGAAAAGTAACAGTTCTGGGAACTTTCAGGAAGGCATATGGGAGAAATGTGGGTATACAATAAAAATAGCAGTCAATAATAATAATAATAACAATAGCATCTCCCTTCTATGGTGACCACTGACCATGTGCTGTCTTATTGGATCCTCATTAAAACCTTGTGAGTTTGATGTCATCACCCCCATTTTATAGATGAAGATACTAATGTTCAGAGAGGCTGTCACTGACTTGAGGCCTCTCAGCAAGTGGATGGCAAGACCAGGGTTCCAACACAGACCTCCATGTCCCCTCCAAGTTATAGCTTTTCCACTGTGGTAGAGTAAAAACAAAGCATAGATTTTTATATCAGACAGGTCCTAATTACTGTATGCCAGCCATGTGACCTTGTGCAGGTGACTTTCTGTGCTTCCGTTCTGTCTTCTGTAAAATTAAAATTATAAGAAGATTAGGTGAGACAAGGCTTAAAAAGCACTGAGTATAGTTCCTGGTTGATTTTATTACACACATAGGTGTGCAATGAATCCATGCTGCTGTCACTCTTGTTTCTATTTTTTTTTTAAGTTTATTTATTTATTCTGAGAGAAAGAGAGAGATCATGTGTGTGAGTTGGGGAGGGACAGAGAAAGAGGGAACGAGAGAATCCCAAGCAGGCTCCACACTGAGAGCTCATAGTCCAATGTGGGGCTTGAACTCAGGAACCCATGTGATCATGACCTGAGCCAAGATCAAGAGTCGGATGCTTAACTGACTAAGCCACCCAGGCACCCCTACTCTTATTTCTAAACCTTCATTATACTAGGCATCTGTGGCTTTGGTCAACCATGTGTTATCTGAAAATCTGTATGTCCTCACCGGTGGCAAGGATAGATCTCTCTTTCCCCGGTGGACTTCCCCAGTCCTCCCCTCTCATCAAACAGTACTACTGCTATGGACTGAATTGTGTCCCCTCTACATTTTTAACTTGAAGCCTGAACCCCCAATGTGGCTGTAGTTGGAGATAGAGTTTGTAGGAGGTAATTAAGAGTAAATGATGTTCTAAGAGTGGGGGTCCTAATCCAATGGGATTGGTGGCCTTAAAAGAAGGGAAAGAGACACCAGAGCTCTGTCTGCCACATGAGGACATTGTGAGTAGGTAGCTGTCTCCAAACCAGGAAGAGAACTCTCATCAGAAACCTATCATTCTGAATGGGACTGCTCTTGCACTGTTGGTGGGAATGCAAACTGGTGCAGCCACTTTGGAAAACAGTGTGGAGGTTCCTCAAAAAAAAAAAAAAAAAATAGAAGTACCCTACGAACCAGGAATAGCACTACTAGGAATTTATCCAAAGGATACAGGAGTGCTGATTCATAGGGACACATGTACCCCAATGTTTACAGCAGCACTTTCAACAATAGCCAAATGGGAAGAGCCTAAATGTCCATCAACTGATGAATGGATAAAGAAGATATGGTTTATATATACAATGGAATACTACTTGGCAATGAGAAAGAATCAAATCCTGCCATTTGTAGCAATGTGGATGAAACTGGAGGGTATTATGCTAAGTGAAATAAGTTAGACAGATATCATATGTTTCACTCATATGTATGATTTGAGAAACTTAACAGAACACCATAGGGGAAGGGGAAGGGGAAAAAAGTTACAGAGAGGGAGGGAGGCAAACCATAAGAGACACTTAAATACAGAGAACAAACTGAGGGTGGATGGGGGGGTGGGGGAGAGGAGAAAATGGGTGATGGGCATTGAGGAAGGCACTTGTTGGGATGAGCACTGGGTGTTGCATGTAAGCGATGCATCACAGGAATCTACCTCCAAAACGAAGAGCATACTGTATACACTGTATGTTAGCCAACTTGACAATAAATTATATTAAAAAAAAAAAAAGAAAGAAAGAAATCTATCCTGCTGGATCTTGATTTGAGACTTCCCAGCCTCCAGGACTGTGAGAAACAAATCCCTGCTGTTTAAACAATGTATGGTATTTTGTTTTCACATTCCAAGCTGACCAATGTGGAGAATTGCTACACAAGCCAGAGCCCTGGGTGTTTTTCTAGATACTTCTAGATACTCCTGGTCCCACATCATCCAATACCATATTTTATCAATTCTACCTCTAAGACATTTCTCAAATCTCACTTCCCTTGTTTCCATGAGGCACCGTTATTATGGAATTTTTAAAGATCTAGAACAAGAGAGGAAAAAAAAGAGAAACCAATATACCCACTAGCAGCCTCAACAATTGTCAGCACATGATGACTGTTAATTCATCTATGGTTTACCCACTCCCCCATTCCAGATTGTTTTGAAACAAAGCCCAGATATCATATAGTTTTACCTGGATATCAGTATATTTCTATAAAAGATAAGGACTCCTTTTAAAAACTATGACCATCTTACCAGTATCACATCTAATTTTTTCAATAATCCATTAAAATATCCAGTCAGCATGTATATTTCCATAACTGGCCAGGGGCAAAAAAAAAAAAAATTCTTATACATGGTTTGAATTGGGATTCAAGTAAGATCCATAGGTTGTGATTGGCTGACATGCCTTTTAAGTCTCTCTCTTTTTCAAATGTTTATTTTTGAGAGAGACAGAGAGACAGAGAGACAGAGTGAGCAGGGGAGGGAAAAAGGGAGGGGAACAGAGGATCTGAATCGGGCTCCATGCTGACAGCCCAATGCAGGGCTCGAACTCACAAACCTCAAGATCATGACCTGAGTTGAAGTCTGATGCTTAATGGATTGAGCCACCCAGGCGCCCCTAAATCTTTTACTTTATATGGTCTCCTGCATCTTTTTATCTTCCCCCTTTCTGGTGTGCTGCTTCCTTCTGAATGCATCTCTTCTGGCTCATCACTCTGGCTTCTTGGTCCCTCTGGAAAACCGATCTCCCTCACTGGGGCCTCCGTGCCAGCTGTGGGCCTCTGTCTGGAACATTCCCTCTCAGTGCTTGCGTGGCTGGCTGCTCTTTTTCCAGGTCCCCTCCTGAGCAGCTCTTCCTTGGTGAAAACTGCCCGGGACCTCTCTCTGCTAATAGAGCTCCCCAGCTCCCACATTTCTGGGCCCTTCATGTTTCTTCACACTTATTTAGGATCTGCCTTTACCACCAGCTTGGAAATTCTACAAGGTCAGTAGTAAATCTCACTCACAATTTAGCTTCTAGCACAGGGGTTGGGACACAGTAAATGCTCAATAAAAATGCTCAATAAAAATGAAAAGTGCCCGGGTTGGGGGAAGTAAGCTTGTATGCAAAGAAGAGAGAGGTGGAAAGGCATGAATTCCAGTTCTTTGCAGTTTTGGGGGAAGAATTTTCTCTGCCCTTGTCCCTCTGGTGGTAGCAAGGAGGAGCTGGTGAAGAACAAGACCAGTGGCAGCCAGGCCACAGTGCTGGCTTCTGATGTTTGGCGTTATCTTAGGGTCTTGGTTTGAGGTCCCCTAAAAGCTAATGCCGAGATGTAGATTTGAGTGAATGTAGTTTATTTCGAGGTGAAGGACTCTCCAGGAGAATAGGGGGTGAGAAATACTAATAGAGGTGGGAAATACTAATAAGGGGGCTGGCGTCAAGTCAGCTCCCCCAGGGGTGAGAGAGGCTTAGTTCCATGGTTGTGTTCCGGGAACCCTGCCTTGGAGTCTCCCAGCCTGCGGGGCAGGGGGAAGGGGTGCGGGGGAGGAGCCAGCGTATTTATCCACCCATGCCCCTTAGTCATGGGCTGACAGCTGCTTTCAGGTGACATTCCCAGGAACTTCTGGCCTAACAGCAGCTGGCAAAGTGGGCTCCAGCAGGCAGAAAAGGCCCTCAGGTGAAGGATACGCTCTGGGGGGTAAAGTCAGGGAACACGAGCAGAGCACAGACAGCACCCGGCACACCAGAGACACCTGTTACCCCCACAGAATCTGGCCCTGGGCACTGCAAGAATTACCCAGACACTGTGCCTTCCCCATACCACAGACAGACATCCTGACAGAGGCCAGACCGACGGCCATGGTAAAGACTGAAGGATGAATTCCACCTCCAGCGGCAAAGAGGGTCTGGTACCTGTGCTGGGAATCAGGTCAGGAGAGTCCACCTGTCACTCCCACTTGTTCCGGGTGACACCCCGGGTGGGTTAAGGTCTCTGCTAAATGACAGAGGGGGACGTTGGGCAGATGATGAAGGCCATTTGCACAGGCTGCACCTCTCAGAGCACTCTCTGAGCATCTCTGTTCCCACCTGGTAACTGTTCAGGGAGGTGGGTGGGAGGAACCGATTGCCCTCATTTTAGAGATGAGGAAAGCATGTGGAAGGAGAGGGGACTGTGCCAGGGCCCATCCCCCGCCACGGAGAGGCGGGCCTGACCCTGACCCCCAGGCGTGTTTCTCAGGGATGAGCATTTGCATGAGTGAAGCTTGAAGCTCTGCTGTCAGAAGGTAAATGGCTACAGGGAGGGGCACAAAGATCCCAGTGAGAATTCTGTGGCAGCTTTTCCAAAGCAGTGGGACAGACGACGTTCTTAGGAGCAGCCACAAGATGGCAGAGGGACTGCACACAGCTCCTCTCTGGTTTCCTTGGGGGCTGGGGGAAGGGGACCAAGGTTGAAAGTTTGCTTAACATACCTTGAGACCGAGGGTGGCTCCTGAAAGGTTGGCAGGGAGTAAAGGAGAAAACGCAGGAAGAAACAAGAATATGGAAATTCTGCCAATTACTGTGTGACCATAGGCCAGTTTCTTGTCCTCTCTGGGCCTCAGGCTCCTCCGCTGTAAGATGGGGGTTTGGCCTAAAGCACAATATTGCAGTCTTCCAGTTCTCTCATTGAAGGAGGCACTTTGGGAGCTGAAGCCATCTGTGGCTCAGACTCTGGTTCCTGCAAAGGTGGAGGCTGGGGAGAGGGTCACAGGTGGTCTAGGAGGACTGGACAGCAGTGGTCTAACTGATGGTTTCAGAGCTGGGTGAGGAGGGGACAAGAGGATGTTGGAAGATACAGAACAGAATGTGGGGGGCAAAGAATCAGACATTTAGAGGTGTCTCCCTGGGCATAATTCTCAGTTGAAAGCTCCAGCTGAGCCATCTTTTCTTTGTGTCCCCCTCCAGACTCTTCCCAATTACACAGTTCATACCTCGTCACTGTTTATTATCTTAAAATTTTTTTAAATATTTATTTATTTTTGAGAGGGAGAGAGACAGAGACAGAGACAGAGTGTGAGCAAGGAGGGGCAGAGAGAGAGGGAGACACAGAATCCCAAGCAGGCTCCAGGCTCTGAGCTGTTAGCACAGAGCCCGACACGGGGCTTGAACTCGTGAACCATGAGATTATGACCTGAGCCGAAGTTGGTTGCTTAACCTGCTGAGTCCCCCAGGCACCCCCTGTTTATTTTCTTCACAGCTGCTATTGCTCATTTCTGCCTCTACCTCCTGGAATGTATGCTCACGAGGGCACAGACTCTGTTTTCTTGCTAATTCTGAGTCCTTGGTTTAGAACACTCCCTGGAATATAGTGGTTGCTCAATAAATATATATGTATTGAATGAATGTATACATGAATGGTAATGTAGACAAAGCCCTGGACCGGAAATCAGAGACCTAAGGTCTCTCCATCTCTGCCCCAAACATGCTGTGTGATTTTGGGGAAACCTCTTCCCCTCTCTGGGCTGTGCTTCCCTCACCCTTAAAATGAGATGTTTGGGTTCCATGATCAAGTGTCTTAGAGACTCCAGACAGTAAACCCTCCCCTCCCAGATCTCAAGTCCCAGGATTCGATCAATTCAATCGCTCCCCTATCATGGTTTATTTGCCCCTCAAGGACCAGCTGCAAACTGATGGAGGAAGACCTTGGAAGGCAAGCATGGATTCATTGAACGAACATTCCTGGAAGGAACAACTTTGTATGAGGCTCAACTCTCAGTGCTGAGAGTATGGTGCAGGCCGAGCCCAGAGCATATGCTGGCCTTGCTTGGCCTTCACAGTTTAGTGGGCAAAGGTAAGACATCCTGGGTCTTCTCTCTTCAGTCCTAAAGGTGGGAACGGCCATGTTCTAGAGGAAGAAAATTATCTAGGCTCAAAGTCATCAAACAAGAAGACTTCTAATAATAGGAAGAAGGGCCTATCTATGGGAATAGCGCCCCCAGAGAAGGTACCAGCTCTAGTAAAAATAATGGGCTGTGTGAACCAGAGTTTCAGCACCGCTGTTGTGGCTGTTTGGGCCTGGTCCCTGGGAAATCCAGCCTGGTCTGTCCGTGTTCTCTCCAGTTCTGCCCCAGCCTGGAAGCCTGTCTTACCCCATCTGCCCATCTCATGAGAACATACTGACCCTGTATTCCTTCCCTTCAGTGCCTTGCTTTGTGTTGTGAGATTAATATGAGTAGAGAAAGCAGAACCAAGAAGGTTAAGGAACTTATGACTTACCTTCCCCAAATAAGAAGTTGAATTTACTTGCCACAAAAGTCCCACAGAAGTAACCCTAATGGTAGAATTTTGGGCCACTGACAAGTTAGGTTTGGGGAGAAAAGGTAGGAAGTCTTGCCTCCTAGAGTCAGTTGCCGGTGATGACTCCAGCCTCTCCTGTCCTGGGGTCTAAGCACACGGGTGTCAAAGCCTCTCGAGAACCCTGCCATTCAAGGTGCAGTCAGAAGCCACTGCATCAGCACCATCTAGAAACTTGTTAGAAATGCAAGGTCTCAGCCCCTCCCAGAGCTGCAGAACCAGATTCTTCAGCTGGACAGGATCCCCAGTGATTGCATGCACCCAGGGTCTGAGGACCACTGGGCTGCAATCCCCCCTTGGTCCCCAAGAAGGACGCCACTGGCAGCCCAGCTCTATGTCTGCCCATCTCTGCATCATCTGCAGGGACCATCTATTTACTCATTAGGAGGCAGGAGAAGGAAAGGGCTGGGGATTCTGGAAAAGTAAGAAGGTTGTTAGCATAATGAGCCACAACAGCTCCCTGAAAGAGCCTCCCTTGTGAGACAGGGTGGGCTGGCTAATGGGGAGCCCTCCTTAGAGTTAGAAGCTCCCTTTTCATCCAGTCTGGTGTTTATTCACAAAGGAAACCAGGCCATGAAACAGCATTTACAATGTTCCTCTATAAAAGCTCTATAATCTGTGTGCAGACCCCTTCCCTTTACCGCTTCAGACCCACACTGCACCCTTCTCTACCTGCCCAGGGGGCTGCCCTGTCTGGATGGGATCACCCAGCTCCCTGCCTCTGGTTTCTGGGGGATCCAGCCAAAGGGAAGCCCCAGTAAGGGATAGGAGAGCAGTGGGACAATGACATGGGCTCATGCTCTCCCAGGATGGCCCCCCAACAGACCTTTTCTTTCCAGGTTCTGGTAGCTGCCCCTGCCCAGCCCCCTCCTTCCTGTCTGGGGGTGTAAGCAGCGCCTGCTGTGGCCAGCCCAGGGGGTTGGTTGCCTTGCCTGGGTTCTGTCCTTAAGCCCTGCCTGCACCTTTTTAAACAGGGCCTTACTCTTCAAATCACCCAGTTTGAATGAGCCATCTGATCCCAAGCTTATTTAGCGTGCCTGAGAAAAGACTGGAAGGAAACAAACTGAGGCAGGTCACTGCCTCCCCCTTTCCCTTCCTGCAATCACCTGTTGGATTCTGAATTTTCAGTGATTCCATTTTCGTTTTCTTCACTCCCCACGTGCACTTGAGGACTTGAGAAGCTGTGGGAGCTAATTTCATTTCTAAACATTTGTCTCCTCCCACTCTGCAAGCAGAGAAGGGGCCACAGCTCGGCAGGAAGGCCCACACTGGGAGGGTGTTTCAGTCGACAACGCGCTCTCTTCCCCTCACTGTGACCTGTGTGTCCTGTCCCGGCTGAGGGGGCACTGGCAGCGGATGCTAGAGTTATCCACCCTCTGTGCCTTACTCTTTCTGAAAGTGAGACCCTCTGGAAGGTCTTGGAGTAGGGACACCCCCGGGACTGTTGAACAGTCCATCACACCTCTCTGTCCCTGGCTCCAGCCATGCTGGCTCCTCCCTGCTATTTCTTCAATACCAGGTACATGTCTTCCCTTCCCTCTGGTTGACTCTGGATACCCAGAGGGCTTGTCTACCCCTCTCTGCCTTCAGATCTCTGGTCACATATCACCTTCATCCCATTGTCCTGACCATCCTAGATAACATAGCCCTCTCTCCCCCTGCCGTGTTTATGTTAACAGACCTCAACACCAACAGACGCCTTAACTGTTTATAAACTCCACAGGGCAGGCTTTGCGTCTGTTTTGCTCGTCACTGTATCCCCAGCACCGAGAAGGCACTCACTGAAGTTTTGTTTAGTGAATGAACGAATGCTCTCTTACGGTCACCTTGGGAAGTCAGCATTGCACAAGACAGCTGTCCCAAACATCCACCAGCATTCAGGACACAACTGTCCCCTTCCAGGGTCAGCACGGCATGACAGGTGACCTGTATGTGTCAGCCACTTCAGGTGGCTTCAGTCAGAGCTGTGCTTACAGCCAGACACAGGCTTTTCTTCCTGCCCACCCCACCCCTGCACCCCTGTCCCTGTCCCTGTATGTCTCAGGAAGCCTTGGGAACTGAGGGGCTTTGTGGGATGTTTAATCTCTGTAAGTGCCTTATTTAGCCCTACTTTGTGCTTCTGCTCTAGGAGCTACAGTGTGTCCCCAAGCCAGGCACAAATGTCTAATACCTGTTAAGAAAGATCTCCCCCCCTGTGAGGAACCCTAGGAACCACTGCGGGAAGCTCCCACTTTCTCTGATGGTCAGGGACCCAGGCTAGTCTTTTCCTTCTATAGCCACAGAAGCTTCACAGACATTGAGAATGCCAACCCTCTTTGGGTGCGGAGGTCACCTGCAGAAAGTATACCATCTATAGGAAGGTTAAATCCTGATACAGGCTTCTCTGCATGGTTTCAGCTCAGGCCACTCATATCCTAATGAGTTAGAGTCCTGTGTTCTAATGGCCTGTCCATGAACCATCTATGTGGCTTTGGACAAATCATTTCCTTCTCTGGGTCTTGGTTTCTGCATTTCTTAGGGACCTTCAGGCCCTAATAGTTTATGATTCTATTGGTCTACAACTTGACTACAGAACCCAGATTTGAACAGATCAGGAAATAAACCAGACTTGGGGATTTCCTATAAATCTGGGTCTCTGCCATCATCTCTTCTAATTTAGGTGACATCTCCCTCTGGGTCCTTTTCCAGGATGTTCTCTCTCCTGGTTTTCTGTCCCTGTCCCCTGTCAGATCTCCCTTTTTTTTTGTACCTGCTGGTCCCTTTGTCCTCAACACCCACCCTTCCTTGCTCTGCTGGATTCGGTAGCAGAGGCTGCCGGTGTCTGCCCGCCTGCCTCCAATCCTAGCCTTTCTGTGCACACAGTACAAAGCACTGTGACACTTGTGTCTCTGTGCCTGAGGGCTGTTGCTTAATCTCCTCTGTCATTGTTGGTGTCTGCATTGCCACGATGGGGAAGGAATTGCTCTCTTTGGTGATTGATAGGAGTTGATTAATGAGTAGCCCCAATATCTGCCCTTTGGGGGGTAATTCTGGGGCCAGTGTTCTTCCACAGGACTGAGCATGATTCACCTACGCTTTTTGAGAACACACGTTTTATTGACTGCCTTCCCTTCCCTGTCTCACTTCCCCATTCCCTACTCATTTTGGGGACCACTTCCCAAATAAACCATTTTCACTCCAATCCATCCATCCTTGAGGACTGAGATCAGTGGTCACTTTCCATTTGAAACTCCCCTGACTTCCTCAAGTTAGCTGTTCACGTTTTGGTCTTTTGTCTCTGTATCCACCCTCTTGGTGGGATTAAAAGGACCCATTGTAGGGTCTGGTGGTGTCCCACTAGTGTGAAGTCTCTCCAAGGCCAGGGACCCATGTCTGATTTCCTTTTGCACTTGTAGCCAGATTGGAGGATGTCCCACACAGGAATGTAGGTGCTTCCTAGATTCTTCTAGTCCTCCTGGCTCTCTTGCCTTTCCAGTAAGCTTCCTGCTGCCTTTGCAAAGAATTCAACCAGTTTCAGGTTTTTATTCCTCTACTTTCACCCCTACATAACTGTGGGTTTAGCTTGTCTTCGTCCACAGCTGTACTTCTTTATAAATGCCCTGCAAGCCCATCAATAATTGACCCTGTAAAACACCCCTGTGGGTTCCTAACACTTATGACAGTGGTTTCTGTCCCTGACCTGTCTCTGCACAGGGCACCAAGGGTCAGGGAGTGTGTTCCTCTCCCTCTTCCCCAGGCCCTGGGCTCGCCTCTCTGGACTCTGCTGCCTCCACACCCCCTTGCTCTTGTCTTTCTTCTCCAGGAACATCTTCAGAGAAACAGCACAATCCTGACCTTTCTATCCTTCACATTGAAGATTTTTTGCTTTTCCCCCTCTTCAAATTCTCCAAAGGGAAGTGGGAGGGAGGCAGGAAGGAAGGGACACTGGTTTGAATTACATATTGATCTCTTGAGCAGATGTGTTCTGCCTGGACAGCCTGCTGTCAGAGCCCCGCTTCTCATTCCCAAGCCTGGTCATCGACCTGCGACCCATCCAGACGCCCCTCCCCACCCCCCACCCTCGCCACTCAACCCCAGGTCCCCAGAAGTCTGTCTTTCAGGGATCCAAAGCTTCACAAGCCTCCTTTCCCTGCCTCATAAAGCCCTGGACTCTATACACATCAATCTTGCTCCGCATGTTGCCACCTCTGTGTCTCACCCGGAGGGTAGGAACCTTCTGCCTGGTTTGATGCCAAGTGCATGGAGTGCTGCTGTTCCCTGCCACCTCCACCGGGGGCTCCTGAATGTCTGTGGCTCCATTGTACCCCGTGCCTAGAGTACAAGCCCACATGTAGCAGCACATTCATTGACGACATTGTTAAACCATCAGTCAGAGCCTTCATTGCCTCCGAAAATGCAAATACATTGCCTTAGTGCCACAGACACACCCGGGGGTTTCCTTTGCTAGACAAACAGCTTGTCTTCTTGCAGAGAGTCGGAAAGGTGGAGAGTGAAGGGGGGGGGCAGGTGGCAGAAGCATGAAGCAAGGAGTGTGGCCCCAGGGGTGGGGACATTTGTTCTGATGGCATCATGGATGAGGGGATGTAGCCTCGAGGTGGTGGAGGCTGGTGGGGATGGGGAGCCCAAGACAAGCTTCTGCACTGTTTCTCCTGGGTGGGCACTGTGGCCCTCGGCCAACATTTTCACCCATCACCAGCATCCACCTTCCCACTGCCCCTGACACGGAAAACCTTAAAGTCTGCTACAGCACCGAGCCATGCTGTGACCCCCACCTTGGAGCAACTCACTTGCCCCTGGGTCTCACCTGCCTCTTTTAGACAGGGCTATGGTATGTATTGAACACTTTTAGAGTCCTTACCACATGCCGGGCACTGTTGTAAGCACTTTACAAATATTCCTCATTTCATCTCACCACCACCTACATGGGTAGTACTCTCCTCCCCATGGTGCAGATGAGGAAGCTGAGGCACAGAGAGGTTCAGTGACTTGCCCATGGACACAGAGCCAGTAGGTGGCAGAGTGGGGACTGGCAGCCAGGCCATCTGGATTCTGCATTCTGGCTTTATTTACGCTATACTATGCTGATCTCCAAGAGCCTGTCTGGCTCAGAGAACCAGCTCTAGGCTAGATGGTCCCTAAACAGCTTTCCCTGTCATGTGGCTCAGTCTCCCTGGGCTCACTCACACATCTGTTCACACTTTCATTTACTCATGCACCTGTCAGTGCTCTGGGTGTTGAGGGAGTGGACGCATTCATGCCCTAGGGGATTATATTTTGGTAAGGTAGACAGACAACAATAAACACGTTACACATACTATGTGTTATATGTGGTATGTGTTCAATGAAAGCTGAATTATGTCAAGATGTTAGAAGTGAAATTAGAGATAAGGCAGCTGGAGGAGATGGCGAGTGTCCGTGATGGCCAGGGAAGGCCCATCTGAGTAGGTGATAAGTGAGTGGGAATCTGCGTGAAGCGAGGCAGGGAGGCCCTGAGATTTGGGAGGGAGCCTGGCAGGTAGAGGGGACACTAAGTGCCAAGGCCCAGGAGCTGGCACGCATGGGGTGTGAGGAAACCCCAGAACACCCCAAGGCTGGTGCGTATGGGCACTAGTCTGTGGTTTGCAGTGGGGGAGAGCCCAGGGAAAGGGCCATTCCCTTAGGGGATAGACAGAGCTAAAGGCCTGGCTGGAGAGGAGTGGTGGAGAGGCGTCTGCATGAGTCAGACAAGAGCTGAGCCCAGGAAGGATGAAAAGCCAGCCTTAGTCTACTTCTGGGAGGTCATCTGCCTTAGGAAACAGGGTACAGTTTTGAAAACTGCCTCACTCTTCTTCAACACTTGTGGATGGAGGAGGAGGCTGGGACAGAGAGCTGAGACACCCCCGCCTCCTCGTAAGGAGGCCAGCAGTGGGGCGAGAAGCAGGGAGATAGGCTGCAGCCCCGGATAACTTGATATAGAAAAGACCAACTAGGGCATGGAGCGGGTCCCCCGGGGCCCATGGGGAAGATGTGGCTGCAGGAGAAAGCCCGCCTTCTCATTTCATGCTCTGGCTGAGGGCTGAAGCTGGAGACGGGAGCGAGTTGAAATTAGATGGGAATTTATTTAAGGCCTTTAAACATTTCTGCACTCAGGGGGCCTCAAGAGAACCACAGATCGTCTCCTCCACAGCCTGCATGGGGGCCACGCAGTGACACATCAGGCCCCTGGGCCACCCCAGCGCATGCAACCTGCTCCTCCCCCCACCACCGCCCCTAAAGTCTCTGCTGGTGTGTCCTGGGGCTCAAGGCAGACAGCACCTCCCCATCTGCTGTGCTTGCTGCCTCAGGTGGAAGGTTTAACTGTAAATACAGAAAACCCAACTAATAGTGACATACAGGAGTAAGGGGGCCGGTTATTTGTACTCTGGGACTGGAAACCTCTCAGCTTCCGGTGACCCCACTCCTGATTCACGCCACGACGTCATTCTGGGGTTAAGCTAGGAAAGGGCTATGACTTCCCTCCTGGGTGCTCTCCGGCCCACCTTCAAATCACCAGCTGCCACCAGCTGTGAGGACACCCAGGCAGCCTGAGAGAGGCCCACATCATGAGGAACAGGTTTCCAGAAAGAACCCACACGAGTGAGTTGGGAAGCTGCTTCTTCAGCTTGGCGGAGCCTTAAGGTGGCTGCAGCCCTGACAGATTGACTACAGCCTCGTGAGAGACCCTGACCCAAAGCACCCAGATAAACTGTGCTCTGATTTATAAACCACAGAAACCATGAGTGTTTGTTTTTGTAAAGCTGGGGGTGCCGGGGCACCTGGGTGGCTCAGTGGGTTGAGCATCCAACTTTGGCTCAGGTCATGATCTCACGGTCCGTGGGTTCAAGCCCCACATCGGGCTCTGTGCTGACAGCTCAGAGCCTGGAGCCTGCTTCGGATTCTGTGTCTCCCTCTGTCTCTGTCCCTCCCCCACTCATGCTCTGTCTGTCTGTCTCTTTCTCAAAAATAAATAGACATTAAAAAATGTAAAGTTGGGGTACTTTATTATGCAGCCATAGATAACTCATTAGAAAGGTCATCTGGGGTTTGTGTGGTGTCTCAGTGTTGCCATCAGGGACCCAGGCCCCTCTGTCTGTCTATTCTCCCTCCATAGCATGAGGCCTTCATCCTCATGGTTACAAGATAGCTGTTGTGTATCCAGATGTCACATCTGCATGCTAAGCAGAAAGAGGGCCTAAAGCTAGACGGGGGCATGCCTGCTGGGCCCGAGCCTTTCACACAAGCTTTCCCAGGGAGGTACCCACCAGCTTCCAATTTTACTTCATTGGCCAGAAGATGCCCATGGCCACCTCCAGCCCCACAATGAATGGAAGAGTAGACCAGATGACCTCTAGGGTTCCAGGATACCAAAGTCCCACTTCAGAACCCAGCAAGGGCTATTCAAGCTGCATAGGAGAATATGAGTCCCTTGAAGGTAGTGACTTGGTCTAACTCAGCTGTAATTCCCAGGACCTAACCCAGCACCTCGCATAGTAGGTACCCAAATAACAGTTTTTGAATGAATGATCTAGGTTATAAGCTCTCAAAGGCAGGGATCATATATTCTTTGTTTTTTTTTTAATTTTTTAAACGTTTATTCATTTTTTGAGTCAGAGAGAGACAGAGCACGAGTGGGGGAGGGGCAGAGAGAGAGAGGGAGACACAGAATCTGAAGCAGGTTCCAGGCTCTGAACTGACAGCACAGAGCCCGACGGGGGGCTCGAACCCACAGACCGTGGGATCATGACCTGAGCCAGAGTCGGAAGCTTAACCAACTGAGCCGCCCAGGTGCCCCGTTCCTTGTTTTTATACCCTGGCTGGTTGGCGGGGCTCTTAGATCAGTATATGATTCTTTTCACCAGCTAGTGTACCGATGGTAGGCATCGTGCCTTGCTAATCCATGCAGCCCAGTGCCTGGCACACAGAGAAGCATAACAGGTTTGCTGAATGGTTTAATCCTCTGGCTGACCAAGAGCTCTGGTCTCTTGTGCCCTTCCTCAGGAGAATTGGTTGACCTTGTGGTGCCATCCTTCCTCCATGTGAAATGGGAGTTGGGTGCCTCACCATCCTGTTAAGTAGCAGTACTTGCCTCTGCAATGGGCCTGCCCTCTCCTGGTTGGGATTGTCCCTGAAAGGTGATTAGGGAAGCCTGTAGACCCTGGGGGAATTGTCCCCCTCAGCTGGAGAGGCAGACAGCTGGGTCCTGCTTGGACACCTTGCCCAGGCAGCCTTCACTGTGCTCTCTGTGGACTCCAGAGCCCAGTGCAAGAAGGTGTGGGAACAGAGGCCACTGTTCAAATTTCAAAGGAAGGTCCTTTCTGGGAGGCAATCCAAAGAGCTGCTCTGACCATGACACCTCGGTCAGATACACTCAAAGGTGTCCTACCAGCAAAGCCCCTGATGCCCTTTATTGCTGCAAACCCACATCATTCCTCATTCTGGAACTGCCCACTACCCCTTCCCTCATAGACTTTCTAATCTTCCCCCATCCAAGAAAAGAGGGGGAGGTTGGCTTCTGAATATAATTGGCCCAGTAAAAGGGTTTCCATGTCAAGAGATGTTGGTCAGCCCCAAGGAACGTCCCAGGGGTCCACCCTTAGAAAGTCATTCATGGAGCCACCATGGGTCCTTTTCCCTAGAGGTATGCAGAACGTGAAGAATTGTTCAGCTCCTTAGGGTGAAAGGAGACACACAAAGTGAGGTCCAGATGTTTTTATGTTTTTATTCTCTTGTGGAATATTCACTGCTCAGGTACATCCTGAATCCAGTGTGCCCTGTCACATCACAAACTCCAAGGCACTGTAGACACTTTTGCCTACATCCCCCCAACTGGACAGTAAGCTCCTTCAAGGTGAGAGCTATTCAGTGTTCATTCTTCAGCCTCAAAGCTTAGTGAGCTCTCAGTAAGTGTTAAATACATGGACAGATGAACAAATGGATGATGGAGCCCTCAGGAGCCATTCAGACCCATCCCCTTGCTTTATAAACGAATTAGTTGGGCTCCGGGTTGTCAAATGTAGGTCCAGTGTCCCCATAAGCCAACTTGGAGAAGAAGTGTATTTTTATACTTGTGCTGAGTCAGGCCCACCATCAAGTGATTGCAAAAAGCAAAGACTCACTGGGAGACACATCTGATCACATAGGCACCTCCTGAAATGAAAAGGAAAATGAATGATAATAACATACATTTTGGGGACTCCTCTTCACATTACTAATTACTGTTCATAACTTGTGTGTTAGGTATCACTAGTCCCCATTTATTGATAAAGAAACTGGGGCTCCAATAATACTGTGATAGGTCTGACAACAGTGAGACCTGCTTCCTACAATCTAGTAGCCATGCTACGAAGGGAGGAAACCAAATAACGCGCACTATATTTATTTCCTGCTGGTGCTGGAACAGATTATCACAAACCTGGTGACTGAAAATGACACAAGTTTCTCATCATCCACAGTTCTGGAGAAGTCTGCAACCGAGATACCAGCAGGGCTGGGTTCCTCTTGGAAGCTCTGGGGAGAATGCACTTCCTTGTCGTTTGAACTTGTAGGGGTCCTGCCCCTTCTTCGTATCACCCACCTCTGCTTCTGACTTCACATCTCCTTCTCAGACTTGAACCTCTCTCATCCCTCTCTTTCTTTTTTAATTGAGAGAGAGACAGAAAGAGAGAGAGAGAGAGAGAGAGATGGTGGGAGGAGGGGTGGGGGGGGAGAGAATCCCAAGCAAGCTCCACACTGTCAGATGTGGGGCTTGAACTCAGGAACCATGAGATCATGGCCAGAGCAGTAATTAAGAGTCAGAAGTTTAACCAACTGAGCCACGCAGGCACCACTCCCCACCTCCACCTCCACCTCCCTCTTTTTTTTTTTTAATTTTTTTTCAACGTTTTTTATTTATTTTTGGGACAGAGAGAGACAGAGCATGAACGGGGGAGGGGCAGAGAGAGAGGGAGACACAGAATCGGAAACAGGCTCCAGGCTCCGAGTCATCAGCCCATAGCCCGACGCGGGGCTCGAACCCACGGACCGCGAGATCGTGACCTGGCTGAAGTCGGACGCTTAACTGACTGCGCCACCCAGGCGCCCCCCACCTCCCTCTTTTAAGAAGCTCTGTGATCATATTGGGCCCACCTCGATGATCTTTCCTCCCTGCACTCCCTTCTTTCCTCCCTCCCTCCTTCTTCCCTCCCTCTCCTTCTTTCCTTCCTTCTTCCCTTCATTTCTTCCTTCTCTCCTTCTGGCCTTCCTTCCCTCCTCTCTCCCTTCCTCCCTCCCTCAGTTCAATGTTCCTTTTTTAGGGATAATTGAAGTCAGCTGGTCAGTAACTTTTCCCTCCGGATCCCCAAGGAGCTTGAAGATCACTACCCAGAACTCATCTTCTACATATTAGTGGATGTGAACCCCACCCACCCATCCAGTGAACTGGATTCATCCATGTTCTTCCCAGTCTTCCAGAGGTGTGAAGTCCAGAACTGGACACAGAATGTCAAAGGAACCAAGGGCACAGATGTCTTTCAACCCTATAGGCATCATCCAGCATGGTTCCAGAGGTTTGATCCTGGCGAAAAGGGGAAGGAAAGAAAGAAGGAAGGAAGGAAGGAAGGGAGGAAGGAAGGAAAGAAGTAAGGAAGGAAGGAAAGGGAAGGAAGGGAGGGAGAGAGGGAAGGAAGAAAGAAAGGATGGAAGGATGGATGGAAGGAAGGAGGGAGGAATGAAGGGAGGGAGGAAGGAAACAAGGAAGGAAGGAAGGGAGGGAAGGAGTGAGGAGGAAAAAAGCACAGTGTGCTGCTGGAGTGTGTGGAGACCCTGCATTTCGGTGCACTGGGACACATGATGGATACCATCATGCAGCTCATTTATTTAACAAACATTTATTGAGCAGCTGGTCCTGTGCTGGGCACTATGGGTGAAACAAAGATAAATAATAGATGGGGCATGCCCTCAGGGTGCCTTCAGTCTAGCAGCGAAGTGCAGATCTGAACACAACTAATTTTAACTCTGAGAAAAAGGAAGACAGTAGCTCCCCCAGGAGAGAAGCATGGATCTGAGCCCCAGGGCTCCAGGCTAGCCACTTGCACTTCGTCATTATCGATTGGTTTTGCAAGGATGGCAGTAAAGTGAGAAGTGGGGAGGAGGGCTGAGTCTGCATTCACTGGCCCACCTGTGGCCCAGCCCCTTGGGAAGGGGCCCGGTGGCAGCACTCAGGGGTCCTTCAGCAAGTACTGATTGAGTGCCTCCGGGGAAGCAGACCCTGGCTCTGTGGGGACAATAAAGTCCCTCAACAGCCCCCTGCATTTCTCCTAGGCCATCTGCTTTCTGTCCTGGTGCCTGTGCTCTGTTCCTGTGCCTCAAACCATTCACATTCAGGGGCATGCCCTCACTGCTATCACTAGGATGTTAAAATTGTGGCCTGAGTCCCCTCAGGGCTGCCTCTATCACCCCCACCCCCCTTTGGCTGCCCCCACCCCCCCCTTTCTGGGGATGGTGGCGCACCTCCACAGGGGCCTGCCTGTCTGCCTGTCCTGTTCTGCCCCCGCGCTGCAGAGAGCCTGTGTGCCTCTTGGCTCCGATTCCTTTCATCTCCATTTGTTCTCTCTGTCTATTCAGTCTGCTGATGCCTCTCTCTCCACTTCTCCCTGGGAGTGATGTGTGTGTGTGTGTGTGTGTGCGCGTGCGCGCATGCATGTGTGTGCATGTGTATGTATAAGAGAGAGGACAGAGGGAGACCATTCCTTTTAGGAGTTTTCCTCCTTGATTGAGCTATAGTTTCCTGCGGAAGAATCACAGATGCAGCAGAGCCCACATCAATCGCCTTGGGAAGCGTGATGCATAAATCCCAGCAGGATGGGGCCAGGATAGCAGAATGAGACAATGAAACCCAGCCCCAGTGCGTGGGACTTACAATACACCTGCTGCCCCTGCTCACCACGTTTGACTGGCTCTTGCTTACCCTAGGGCCACATCTTAGCATCACAGGGACAAAGGACAGGCCAGCTCTGGGTAATGGAAATGGCTCTTGGGCCAGGACAGGGCTGGAATTCCCCTGCTCTTGAAGGGTTCACAAATCAACATGAAGGAGGAAGGTTGGCCAAGGGGCTGGTGGTTCTCTGGGTCCTGAAGGGGTGGGTCTGAGGACTGGGGAAGGAAAACAGGCATTCTTCAGTTCTCCAGGCCCTGTGTCTGTACATATACTTAAATAACTTTAAATAACTTGCCTAAATCAGTCCTTGCCTTACCTCTGAGAAGTCTGTGTGGATTACTGTGGGACTAGAATGAGGACACCAAGGCCCAGAGAGGTTAAGCAGAACTCCTGAGGCCACACAGCTACTGGGTTATCTGGTAGACTCCATTCCAAATCTGCCTTACTGTTTCACCACTCAAAGCTCCTGTGCTTACAAGGGCACGGACTTTGCATGTTAGCCCTGGTGAAGTGAAATTCCCTCAATAAATTCATACTCTTTGCTGGAGGCTGGGGCTTTGAGGAGGCCCAAAGTTGCCCAGGCTTTAGGTTGTCTGCTAAAGGCTATGGGTTTTGGAAGCCAGATCCTGAAGCCTGTTCCCTCATAAGGACACCCTCTGCTTTAAAGCTTCAGACATTCCAATCAGAATATGCATGATCATTTATGTGCTTTCTTTAATTTATGCAGAGATATCAGGATTTTAAAATATGCAAAGGTGTATCATGCCTTTCCCTTACACAATGATGGCTTTCTATGCAAGCTTATAAGAAAGCCTGCATGACCAGGGTGCAGGTAATGCCCCTGGGAGCAGCCCTCAGCCAATAAAGGATGGGGATTGGTGGGTAAATGTCCCAGCTTTCTCACCTCTCTGGAGGACAGCCCTGAGACAGCCTGCAGAGTTACTGGTAAGCCCCAGTATCCCCAGTATAACCTGCTCTCTGGAGTGCCTTGTGCTGGCTTCCTCCATTCCTGATCTACTCTGCATTCTCCTGGGATCACCTCCATATAATCCTCAGGTCCTTGAATCAGGTTCTACTTCTGGGGGAACTCAACCCAAGACAGTCACATTGAGGAGCAAGGGAGCCAGAACTCAAACCCATGTCTGTCTGACTCCAAAGTCTTATCTGTGTGACCAGGAAAGCCATACCCACACAGACACATACCTTCCGTAAGCAGACATGCATTACACCAAATCTGCTCTTTCTCTGAGGGTTCTGAGGGCACTTAGTAAAGTTGTAAGAAACTCTCATTTCCCTTTTGTATTGCAGGTGCTTCCAGGTATTGGTTTATAGTATGCTCACCAGCTAACCAAGTTGAACTGAGTCTCTCTGCTTAAGTAACCAAGTCTCACCCTCCAGGCAAGGGAAAGAAGCTTCTTTCTATCCAGCCCCACTCAACTGTAGATAGCCCCCAAAGGACACACCTACTTGCTTCCAGGCACGTTAAGCAGCTCTATTCAGCTTGTAGGAAATGGAAGTAAAACAATATGGAGAAAAGAACTAGATGGTGTTTGCTTGCTCCTCTTACAGAGGAGACAAGTTAGGGGAAGGTCTTAGCCTAAAAACAATTTCCTAAAAGTACATGACTCTTGACATTGACTCACATTTTCATCAGTGTTGGCTCCTTTGAGGTTGGGGAAAGTATCTTCCTGCCTCTCTGAGACTCTTCCCTTTTACCCAGAATTTCCAACAGATTCTGGGTGAATGTGCACCTCCCAAGTCAGATTTTGCCTGGCAATCCCTCAGGGCCCATGGATGGTCAGCCCAGGTGGCTGGTGGATCTCTGGCTCAATGGCTAAAGGCTCGATGAACATTTAGAAATTTGACTTACGAAAGTAGTTGCCCAGGGAGGTCAAGGCCAAAGGTGGACCCAGGAAAGGAGCTGATACCTGGAGTAGAATTCCTATTAACTCCTTGTTATTCTTATGGTCATGACCTGTCCTTTGCTGGGATACTTGAAAAGACATGCACAAATGCACATACCAATGAATACAGGTGGGTTTCTCTGTCTTAGGTCTCACTTACAGGATGAGGCCTTCTCTTCCCCCTTGCTACTTTATTCCACATTTTCAGCCATTTTCCCTAATGAAACTATCAGGCAGAACTAATCCAAACATCGGCTTAATTAATCAACATTTGGCAGTCTATAACTACATGCTCCGATCCAAATTACTTGTGACAACTTTCTTAATACAATACCAAAACATCCACCGGGAGGCAGTGGCTCCGTCAGCTGGCCGGAGAGCACCGCTCTTCAATTTATCTAATATATTTTAATAAAGTTGCAATAAACCTTCCATCCCCCAGGAATGATAGGGAGCATTTTGCTACCAGTAAAATGTCATTATTTTATTTTTAACTTAGTCAAGAAAACATAAAGTGCCCTCATGGAAGAGATAGATGTGCTCTTACCAAGAACTACCTCTAGGTAGAGGATGAGTTCATGCCCCAAGGGTGTCTTTGGGTCAAGTGCTCAGACCAATAAAGTCCCTGGGGGCTGGTGCTCTGGCCAGCCAAGAAAGTAAGTGCAGCCAGAATCCTTCTAGAAGGTGTGATTCTCTTTAAAAGACTGATCTCCCAGTAGGAAGAAGAATCAGAATAAGAATGATCATTTTTCCTATTTATTTACTACTTCATGGTCCATAGAATACTTTCATGCATCTGGTCTTGTTTGGTCTTATACTATCCCTGGGACATGGGTAAGAGAGGAGTGGCTTCCTTCCTGTCTCATTCCTTCTTTCAACACCAACTTAAGTACCTACTGGGTGATAGTAGCTGAGCTATCCGTTAGAGACTCAGGGGTAAGCAAGGTAGACTCAGGTGAGCAAAGTAGATGTGCTGCTGCACTGGACATCTGAATTTACCCCTCCAGGTCTCCTACTACAGGCTAACCTGCACCAATCATATTGCCTGGGCTACCTGTCCTCCTCCTTCTGGTTGGGCTTGGCCAATGGGAGACAGGAGACCAGAGGTAAGAGATCCCCAGCTCTCTCCCTGCTGGACTGTTGGTTGGCAAGGTTTGCATTCCTCTGCCCAAGACCAGCTCTTATTTCCCCTAAGTATAACCACAGCTCTCTCAGATGCTAGTCACCACTGTCTTCTTTTGCCCCTTCAGGCCTGGGAGAAGTAAGGGCTTTATGCTCTTGCTATCCCAAACTTTCAAAATCAATTACCAGGCTGGCAGACACTATCCATTTCCTACAGGACTCTGACTGTTACATGTAACTTCATATAGCATATAGGCTGGTGGCCTTTAACCAAATCATTGCACAAATAATTAATGGCAAACGTGATATGTGCTACAAATGATGGGTGCAATGTTGTGTGAGTGTATGTAAGCGGGCATCTGACTTCCTCTAGGGAATTAGAAAGGATTTCCCTGCAGGGGTGATATTCCAGGCAGAAAAAAAAGACATGTTTGAAGCCCTGAAGGCTGGAAAAAACTTTGTTTTGGAAGAAAGCTGGGAGGCCACTGATGTGAGTGGCCTTTAAAAAGGCCAGATGTGATCATGGCTGAAAGCCTCTCTGGGTCAAGGGGAAGGCAAAGAAGTGGGGAGGAGACAGACTCCAGTTGGGGTTCAGGGCTGGGAGGAGGGCATGTAAGTGAGACACTAGGGCACAAAGTAGAGGGAAGTGTTCACTCTCAGGGCCACGCAAGTGCAGGAGCAGCCCTGACCGTGACGCCTCCTTCAATCTTGTCCCCTAGGCACCTGACTTGCTTCACCCCAGTCCTGGCCTTACATACAGAATTCTGACAATGATGTTAGGAAAGGGAGAGTCCTGGAGTGGAAATGAGTGCAAGAACCAAGAAAGGTGGCCTGGGCAGAGGGGCAAATTTAAATGGAGATGAACACAAGGGGAAAAACTAGGTTTGAAGTAAGGGAACCAATGCAGAAGTTCAGAAGGCACAGGGGAGACAGAACCTGGGAAGATTCTCCATGCAGCTGGTAGGGTAGATCTGGGCTCACTTTCCTAGGATGTCTATACCCTTGAATGTGTGGGGAGGGAGCCTCGAGTGGCCCCAAGCTTGAGTAGGCCTGTGCACCTGGGCCGGAGCCAGGAGAATCTGTAGGCAATTTCTATTTCCTGCTTATAGGTTGGAAGTAACAAAGCTGGTCCTAGAATCCAGAGCTCTTGACACATGGCTGCCCAGTGTTCTGGCTTGAAATATTAGCAGCAACAGCCTGAGACCCCAAACAATTACCTTTTCTGTGCATCTCAGATGGGTGTCCTGCCAGCCTGGCCCTTCCTAACCAGCTGCAGAGAGTTTACTGTGAAGGCAAAGGGAACAGACCACACACAGAACCACCTCATCTGACATCAACTTCAAGTTGGGGCGGGGGGCGGATCCCAAAACCACTCTCTTTTTTGATGATTTACTTGGAGCACACAGAGAACTTACTCTCAGCTGTTATACTTATGATTTGTTAAAGGAAAGGATATAGATTTAAACTAGCCAAGGGACAGAGGTCAAGAGCTCAGGAAAGCTCCCACTGTCTTCTCCCTGGGAGCTTGTAGACAGGGTCACTTTCCTGCCATTGGCGTGTGACAGTACATTTGGAGTATTGCTAACCAGGGAGGCGCCCTTGAGCCTTGGGGTCCAGAGTTTTTACTGGGAAGGCAGCTACGCTGCCTACGAAGCTCACCTTATTTCCAGCCCTCTGGAAGTATAACTGAGACCACATAGCCCAGAGCCTCCATTCAAATCTCACACTGTTAGACTGTCCAGGGGCCAAAGCCCTCAGCAAACAAATTCACTGAACAGAGACATGATGACATTCCAAGGGCCTGGTGGCAGAGAGCAAAGGCCAGAACTTTCCTTGGACAAAGTTAATTCTTTGCTGCACATTAGCCCTTATGGAAGACCTCGGGGTACCTGCCAACAGTTCTCCAGGCCTACGAGCATCCTTGTTTCCACCATAAGCCTATAGCCTGGAGGCATTGTGTCAGTTTTCAGATGGTAGAAAAAGGACCTAAGGATATTTAATCCAATTTTTAAAAACATATTTATCGCTTTGTTTTATTACAAAATTAACAAATGCACATAGTAAATTTTTCTAATACAGAAATGTATAATATAGAAAGTTCCACATCATACCACATAATCCAGAAGTGTACATAAAAACAGAAAGTTCCCCATAATTCAAGAAATAACTGTTCCCAAAAATTTGGTTTATATTTTTTCATTTTTTTCATGCATATTTTAACATATAAATATGTAATTACTTTTAACAAAAATGATATACTATATATAGTGTTCTGCAACTTGCTTTTTCTCCTTAACAGTATATCACAGATACGACATGAAAATGTCACCACATATAAATGAACCTCATTTTTTCATCGGCTGAATAGTATTCCAGTGTGAATGTTCCACAATTTATTTAATGGCTGAATAGTATTCCAGGATGAATGTACAATTTATTTAACCAATTGCTTATTGATAGGTATGTAGGTTATTGCCAATTTTTTTCTATGGCAAACAATGCTGCAATGAACATCCTTGAACACACGTAATTGGGCCCTGTGCTAAAATTTCTGGAGGGCAAACTGTTTAAGGAGGAGTTTCTGGATTAAAGGATATGTGCATTTTGCAATTTAATAGATCTTGCCAAATTGTACTCTGAAAAGCTCATCCAATTTATACTCATATTAACGATGTATGGGAGTGCTGGCTTTCTGCCCCCTTTGCCAACTGGCTGTTATTAATCCTTTACATGAATCCAAATATTTAAAGTAAAAACCAACATTACGCTCTTCTCATTCTTAGACCTGGATGGCTGCCCACTTCCCCCTCAGTGTCCCCACTGGGGGACAGTTCTCCTTGCCCCAGCCACAACCTGTGAGGATTGGGTGGTAGGGAATGTGGGTGGTGCAGGAAATCTGACCTCTGGAGGAAAGCAGTCAAATGGGGATGGATTTAATGTTTTGTTCATGTAAACTCTTGGTGTGAGATTGAATGTCTGAAATCTACTCCCCTGGGTATGTCTAATGCCCTATGGTTTTTTCCTAAGTTAGATGTATCAGCTTTCTATTGCTGCAGAACAAATTACCACAAATTTAGTAATTCAAAACACCATGAATTTATTATCTCACAGTTTCTACAGGTAAGAAGCCCAGGTATGGTGCCATAGCTGGGTTCTCCATTTTGGGTCTCACCAGGCTGAAAGCAAGGTGTGGTGAGGGCTGCAATCCTATCTGAAGCTGGGGCTGGTTGCTTGTGGTCTTATGACTGATGTGTCTGTTTTCTTGCTGGCTGTTGGATCAGGATTGTTCTCAGCTCCTAGAGACTGTCCTCGGGTCCTAGCTGTGTGGGCCTCTCACAACATGGTAGCTTTCTTCTTGAGAGGGCAGGAGGGCCTCTCCCCAGTCTGCTATCACAGTCTTATATAAAGTAACAGTAAGCACAGGAGTGAGTATCTCATCATATTCCCATATCCCACCCACACTCAAGGGGAGGGGATTATTCAGGGGTGCAGAGCAGGGAGGTGGGAGTCTTGGAGGCCATCTTGGATTTTTGCCTACCACCTTAGCTTATGTGTGAATGGGTTCCTTGTGCACTGGGATTCCAGCAAGGGCCTGGGGAGATCTGTAATCCCAGGTGGACTGTCCTTTGGCAGGATAATTGTAGTCCTCTTCTATTTTTGTCTTTTATGTGGTTACAATGGAAAGTTCCTGATGGGCCATGCAATAGTACCACTGGGGTATCTGCTGGATCTCACCTCCCTTTTTTTGCCTTGTCCACTCACTTAAAGGGATGGTTTCAGGTAGCCATTCTATCCAAATGGAGTAGGTGACAGACCAAAATAGAGCAATCAGGTTCTCCCTCCTGAAAGTCTGGAAGCAGGATTGAAGACATGCATTAGTCGTTGGGGATACTAAATCTGGGAGGATCTGGAGTGCAGGCAGGGGCAGTAACTTTATGCCACCTGCCTAGAGAAGAAGGAAGTAAATCAGGAAAGAAAAACTAAAAACTGAAGGTAACACGTGAAGACAAGTAATGACACGGTGACCAATTCACGTGGTTTTCCTGGGACTGAGGGGGTGCCCATGTCATAGGACTGTCATTGCTAATAGCAGAAAGTTTACAGCAAACCAGTATGAGTCGGTCACCCTCAATAAAGAAGAGGGACGTGTGGCCCCAGACAGGGACAGTGTAGTTTCCTTGAATCCTGATGGCCCCAGCTCTGGGAGAAGCCTGGCTGGGTTTCTTGCCCTGAGTCCCACAGACTACCCCATAACCTCTCAGTCCCCTTTTGTTTAGACTGGCCTGGAAATTCAACTTCCAGGAAGACGACACTTCTCAGCCTCCTTTGTCATCAGAGCAGCCCCATGTGACTGGATCCTTGCCAGCAAGGAGGTAAGCAGATGGGATGTGTCATTTCTAGTCCCAGGCAGTTAACCTTGAATGTGTGAGCTCCACTCACCCTCTCCCCGACCCTGCAGCTGTAAGTGAACAATGTTGGGATGGCTGCGTTGAGGAGGGGACTGCCCAACCTGATCATGGTCAGAGAGCTGCTGGACCTCAGAGGGCTTTGTGTGAATGAGAAATCAAACTTTTTGTGTTAGGCCACTGAGACATCAGGGCTCATTTGTCTCCCTAGCACACTTCTCTGACTAATACAGTGGGTTTCTTTTACTCTCAACCAGAAAAGCTTCTTACTAAGACAGCTCAGGTCGCCAGTATCCTCAGCTTTGGAATGCCTAAGAAGGTACTTATTTGCTCACTTGTAGAATAAGTGTCTACATCCAGGGGCAGGATTTAGGTGCCAGTGTGTAGAACAGGAGCTGAAGGATGTCAGCTGACTTTGCTAAGGTTTCCACTTCCTGAGGTGACTTTAGCCCATCATCAGGTAACAGAGGTGAGGATCTAAGCAAACAACCCCTGTGGCTGGAGCAGGGCAGTTGGCAAGGCACCTCCACTGTTTTTGGGCCAACTGAAGAGGCAAGGGACAGGGCTGAGGACAGGGCTAGACAAGGTGGACACTTGAGAACAGACCCACCTGGCAGCAGGAATCCTGCCTAGTACCACCTGCTGAGGGAAGGTGGAACTTGGTTTCCAGATCATAATGCTTACATCAGATAAAATTCTAGAAACACATATGTTACCAAAACTGACTCAAGAGGAAATAGAAAATATTGGGGTGCCTGGGTGGCTCAGGCAGTTAAGCATCTGACTCTTGATTTCAGCTCAAGTCTTGATTTCAGGGTTCATGAGTTCGAGCTTCTCATAGGGCTCTGAGCTCCAAGCAGAGCCCGCCTGGAATTCTCTCTCTCTCCCTCTCTGCCCCTCCCCTGCTTGTGTGCTCTCTCTTCCTCAATATAAATAAACTTATAAAAAAAAAAGAAATAGAAAATCTGAACGGACCTATAACGAGCAAAGAGATTGAGTCAGTAATTTAAAAAAATACCAACAAAACTTACAATAAAGAAAAGTCCAGGACTAGATACTTCACTGGTGAATCCTACAAACATTTAAAGAAGAATTAACACCAATCCTTCTCAAACTCTTCCAAAAAAATAAAATCAAAGAAGAAGAGAAAGAGGAAGTAACACTTCGTAACTCACCCTATGAGGCTGGTACTACCCTGACACCAAAGGCAGACAATGTCAGCTGGTGTCCCAGTTTGGGGGACAACACACCCACAATCTGCTGGGGCTCAACACAAATGAAATGGAGACGTTGGCTAGATGGGTACCTAGGACAATTAGCTCTGGGCTCCTCTAAGTCCCCTGCCAAGGGCCCCTTGTTTACTGCAGTATGTCCTCTACAACCTTCCTGTGCTCCTCATGGTCCCCCAACCTATTATCTCACCCACTCAGCCAATGGGCATTGTCCCCAGGTTGGGTCGACATTCTTCTTGTTGCTGTTCTGTCTTCCCCTTATCCTATCCAGTCCTTCCCACACTGTGCACATGAATCACCTGGGGTCTCGTTCAAATGGAGACTCTGGCTTAATTACCATGGGATGGGGTCTGAGACTGAATTTTTCACAAACCCCCAAGGAACGTCCAGGCTTCCATCCTAGGGCAAGATTTTGAGTATAGAGGGTCTGGAATGCCCATCCTAGAAACGCTTTTTGGCTCCAATCTACATGGCTGTCTCAGGGAATTTTGGGTAAGTCATCTCTAGCTAGGGAATCCGGGCAGCAAGACTATTCAGCCCGTGTCAAGGGAGAATCAGAATGCTGTCTTCTTCAGGGCAGAGGCCGCTGCATACTGCACACCGTACACACATGCACACACATGCTACAACATGCCCCAACATCCCACATACCACACACACACACACACACACACACATGAACACTCCTAATATCCCCACATACCATACACACACATGCATGGACACACTATAATACTCCCCAATACCTCAATATACTCCACTTGCTCTCTCTCTCAAAATAAAAATAAACATTAAAAATTAAAAAAAAAAAAGAATGATTCCTTCCTGGCATCGCAGGCTGACCACTTGACATGGAGGAGTGTGTAATCCTTGCTCCTCTGTGCCTCTCCTCACTGCAGGCTCCCTCCCTGGAGGCAGGCACTGGGCAGGTGTTGTCTCACTCCTCTCAGGGATTACGCTAATTACACGTTTATCTCCTCGGCCAGGATGCGTGGCGTCTTCAGCCAGCGTGGCTCCCACTCTCAGCTTCCCAGACTGGCTGCCCCTGATGGGCCCCAGCCTGTTGGTAAGTTGTTACAAGCCCCAGAGGTACTGTTCTGAGAACAGGGACAAAGAGAGCTAACATAAATCCCCCTGTAGGACTCACCCGGCAAACGCGCACTGAGCATTTTCTTTCTTTTTTTTTTAATATGAAATTTATTGTCAAATTGGTTTCCATACAACACCCAGTGCTCATCCCAACAGGTGCCCTCCTCAATACCCATCACCCACCCTCCCCTACCTCCCCCCCCCATCAACCCTCAGATCGTTCTCAGTTTAAGAGTCTTTTATGGCTTGCCTCCCTCCCTCTCTTTTTTTTCCTTCCGCTCCCCCATGGTCTTCTGTTAAGTTTCTTAGGATCCACATAAGAGTGAAAACATATGGTATCTGTCTTTCTCTGTATGACTTACTTTACTTAGCATAACACTCCCAGTTCCATCCATGTTGCTACAAAAGGCCATATTTCATTCTTTCTCATTGCTATGTAGTATTCCATTGGGTATATAAACCAGTTTCTGCTCTCCAAGCTCTGCAAGGGGATGCGGTAGGCGCAGTGGGAAGACACAGTCCCAGAGCTTGAGGAACATGCAGGCTGGGGAAGGAGGGTCATGTAATGCATGTGCTAAGGGCCATCATAGCAAAGTGTCAGAGTGAGTGGCAGTGTCACCAGGAGGGACTTGACAGGAGAGGCGATGCTAGAGATTTGAAGGGCGAACAGGGCTTCCTCAGGTGCAAAAGGATTCTAGGGGTGAGGAGAGGACTTCCAGGCAGCAGGAAGAGCATGTGCAAAGGGGAGGGGCATAAGGAACCATTACATGTTGAGGGAATGGCATGAAGCTTGGTG
This sequence comes from Prionailurus bengalensis, assembly GCF_016509475.1. Classification (NCBI taxonomy): domain Eukaryota; kingdom Metazoa; phylum Chordata; class Mammalia; order Carnivora; family Felidae; genus Prionailurus; species Prionailurus bengalensis. Next base: position 38,632,401 of record NC_057349.1, on the reverse strand, counting down.
TGGTTGGCACATCAGGTCTGTGAAGCATTGATGTTCTAATGCTTCCATGGTCAGTGTCTTCATTAGTGTCTATCCTGTTCCTCACCTAGACTGGACACTCCTTGAGGGTAGTTCTCTTCAGTTCCAGGTGATTCCATAAGCATTTATTGAGAGTATGTTCTATGCAGGGCACCCTGCTTTTTCTTAAGGAGAAGCCAAGACTAGGTCAAGAGTAGGTTCCTGCCGTACAAGGGCTCCCAGTCTAGTGGGGGACACCAGGTCACCTGCTGGGGACCACAGAGCAAGGCGGGATGCACAGGAGCCTGAGTGGAAACACTGAAGATTTGGGGAGTCTGAGGTTGGGTGGGAAAGAGATTAATGCCAACCAGGAGGGATCAGGGAAAGTTTATGGAGGACGTAGTGTTGAGCTGGCTCTTAAACGTCAACAGGAAAGATGGTGGGGAGTTTATCTTCATAAGTGGAAGGACTGGCATATGTGAAGTCCTAAGGTTTGAAAAATGCAGCTCAGTTCTGGAATGATGATGAGATTCCCACGGCAGTGATGGTAGGGATATAGGTGGTACACGTGTGTGTGTGTGTGTGTGTGTGCGCACGCGTGCGTGCGTGTGCATGTGTAAGGTGGGGAGAAGGTTGGGAAGAAACTAAAACCTATGCTACATAACATTTACTGTGGCCAGTCTGATACCTATTATATACATTTGAAAATTTTACAGATATTAACTTAGTAGTCTTTATGGTAGCACCATGAGGTAGAATGGTAGATTTTATTATATTTCCCCAAGGAATTTGAGGCTCAGAGAGGCCAACTAACTTGCCTGAGGTCACACAGCTAGTAAGCAGCAGAGTGGGGATTTGAACTCAACCATTCCAGTTCCATGCTCTGAACACTACACTCCTCTGATGGTAACGATAAAACATGGCGGATACCGTTTGTTGTCTGCCCACTGCCATTCACTTCCTGTTTGTGCCAAGAACCTTGAGTTTGTTTGATTGTCTCCTCCTTCCCACAAGATTCTAGGGTAAACCTCAATTAGTTTAAAGCAATTATGGTCATCCCATTGCCCTTGCCCATTCAGAAAGGGGCCTATAACCTAATCCTAACCAATGAGAGAAGAGAATCTTGCTGGGGGACTTTGGGAGAAGGTTCTTCACTAAGGAGCAAAGACACCCAAGAGGAAATGGCCTATCTTCCATAATTTGTTATCATGTCTTGAGCTGTGGGGGTCATCTTACAACCAGGAGGGGAGCTAAACCCACACTCTGGTGATGGTGAATTGGAAAGACACAGAGAACCTGTATCAAACCAGGAAATCAATCAACCCCGGGGAAGACCCTCTGCTCTGGGGCATTCGGTGGCATGAGATCATTAATCTTCCTGGTTAGAGCCAGTTGAGGCGAAGGATTCTGTTACCTGTTGCCCAAAGAAAACATCTTCTGATGCTTACGGAGATGGGCCATCAAAGGGTTTCCTGGCAGAGTCTTGCACCCAGGCAGTGGCAGCTGGGGACACAGGAGCCTCCAGGATCCTTGCAAATCACAAATCACAGCTAGACACTGCAACCCAGCCATGGACAGCGCTCACACCCTACCATAAGGCCTCAGTGATTGAAGAGGTAGGGGGGAGGTGCATGGAGTCAGCAGTTCTGGGGGCCAGGTGTGGCTCCACACCAAATCCACTGTGTGGCGGTGGGGAAGCTGCCGCCCTGCTCTGAGTCCTAGCTTCATTATCTGTGAAACGAACTGGTTGGATGAGATGTTCTTTTAAGGCCCTTCCAGCTTTCTGATTCACTAATGAGTTGTCATCTGTCCAAACACATTAAGCTGCTTTACTAAAAAAAAAAAAAAAAAAATTAAGTGGGGGATGGGGGTGGCTAAAGTTGGGCGTGGAGGATGGCTAGTTTATTCCAGGGACTGCCTTTGTGTCATGGAGACTGGTGGGGAAAAAATGTTTTCTCCACAGACAAGGTGCAGAAGGATTTGGAATTGTCCATTTTCACGGGGATCAGGGAGAGAGGCAATGGGGAGATAATGGAGTGTGAGGTGACTGCTTACCAGGCTTTGGTGCTAAGTCGGCTCTGAGGGCCACAAAGAGAACACTGTTCCCTTCATTACAGGGCAGGAGTAGTGGTGGCAGGTGGGGGTGGGGGTGGCGGACACTCGAGAGCCAGCTGCTGTGGCTCTTTGATCCCTCCAGCTATCGTATCCTGAACATAGAACAGCATCACCAACCCTATGCAGCTAGAAATACGGGATTGCTTCAGGCTGTAACATCTGCTTTACATTCATAATCCCAGGCAACCACTAGGCTAAATTTTAAGATGTAAAATATTTATGCAGAGTTTCTTCTTCTTTGTCTTTTGTTCCCCTGCCCTTAACTATCTCTTGGACTCAGTTTCTTGATAATTGCTTTGTGAATGCTGGGGCCACCCCTCACCCATTCCCACCCCCCACCACTCAACTCTGGATATTCCCTGCCTCCCCGCCAGTCGTTTCTGAATAGCTCTGATATTGTCTTTTCCTATTTTAAAACCCAGCTCACCCACAGCTCTGTTTTCCCAGTAGACTGGCCTCAGATGCGTGTCATAAAGGCAATCTGGTTTAACAAATTCATACTGAACTGTGAATGACTTCTGGCTTTTTGCTAGAACTCTCTCTCTCTCTCTATCTCTCTCTCTTTTCCTTCCTTCCTCCCTCCCTCTCTCTTTCTCTTTCTCCCTCCCACCCTCCCTCCCTTTGTTCCTTCCTTCCTTCCTTCCTTCCTTCCTTCCTTTCTTCCTTCCTTCCTTCCTTTTCATAAAAAGTTTGCTAAATTGAAGTAATTTCTGATTGTCAAAAATGTTGGATACCATAACAAAAGTGAAGAGACTATTTTCTGGCAGGGAAAAGCAATTTGGGAGGAGGTAGGCGTTGGGTCATAGATTCAACTTTCTCTTTTCTGTGCCTACTTTTTGTTAACCTCAAAAATATCCTACACAGTCAGCAGATACACTTGGCCTCTGGAAGCTATAAGTCCAGCATGCTTAACCTGAGAATGTTAAAAATATCCTACCATTGAAACACACTGCTCTGGAGGTGGAAGGAAATGGGACTGGGTGATTGTGATACATATCATGAAGGGAAAAAGAATGAAACTGTGGGAGACCCAGCTGGTCTATGCTGTGCTAGGATTTGGACAGACCTCAGGGCACATAATAGCCAGCATACACTAAGTGACCACGAGCCCCCACTCAGATGCTTTACATGTCTTACTTCATTAGTCCCCTCAGACAAATCGGTGAGGTAGGCACTACTGTTATTCCCATTTTACAGATGAGAAAACTGAACCACAGAGAGTTAAGAACTTTCTCAAGGTCATACTGTAGCAGAGCCAGGTTTTGACACCAGGCATTGTGGCTCTAGAGCCGTGCTTAACGCGGTGTTGTTTCTTCAAACCCATGACATGGGTAAGGTCCCCCTCATGTCCTTAGACTCATGCTGCCTCACTGTGGTTTAGGGGCCCCCCTTCATCTAAAACTTTTCCTATCCATTCATCAAAAATGGTCTGTCCCATGCGCTATCCATCCTGTCTTATGACATGAAAATGTAATTAACCCATGTCAAAGTGTACCAGGTGAGTGTTGTACTTTAGTTATTAAACAAACATTTTCTGTTTGCTTGTTCCTTGTCTAATAAAGTGCTAAATACTGTGAGGAGTAAAAAGATCAATGCTATAGGGTCCCTCCCTCAAGGAGCGCATAGTCAAGTTCAAAAGAGAAATGTAAATAAGTCTAATGCTGGATGGAAAGGGATGTGAGCCACAGGATAGGTAAAATAATAATAATAATAATAATAATAATAATTAAGAGGAAGAGATTACAGCCTGGGGGCTTGCTCTGGAGGTGAATGATGTAGCTGTGAGCTTGACTTTGAAGACTGAGCTGAAGAAAAGAGCAGTCCCACTGGCAGAAGCAGCATGAGCAAAGGCCTGGAGATAGAGAGGCATGAGCAGATTGGAGGAGCAGAAAATGACCCCATTAGGTGGAGCAGTGGGAACAGCTGGCAGGGAGTAGGGGCTGAGTTTTGCCAAAAACAGTTTCGGTACAGACTGGAGTCTGAAGGGATGGGTTTTACCTTCTAGGTGCCATATGTGCAACTGTGCAGTGATGTTCTGACAGCAGCACTTTAGATCCTTGATTCTCAAGTTGGGTGCCCTGGCTTCCTAGGGCTTAGCCAGCAATGGGTTGGAAAGGCCAAAGCCACAGGTTGATCAAGGTTCATCTTCTTTTTTTTTTTTTTTTTTTTTTTTTTTAAATTTTTTTTTCAACGTTTATTTATTTTTGGGACAGAGAGAGACAGAGCATGAACGGGCGAGGGGCAGAGAGAGAGGGAGACACAGAATTGGAAACAGGCTCCAGGCTCTGAGCCATCAGCCCAGAGCCCGACGCGGGGCTCGAACTCACGGACCGCGAGATCGTGACCTGGCTGAAGTCGGACGCTTAACCGACTGCGCCACCCAGGCGCCCCAAGGTTCATCTTCTTGAAGCAACGTGTTTATTTGACGGATGGTATTTCAAAACTTCACTTTCATAAGGAAACAGGGGTAATAGCACTTGCTATCATCCTTCAGCTAAGACAGGAGACTTCAGATGGGCCATTTTGGGCTACAGTTGGAAGTGACAGCCAAACTTTAACAACCAGTAGGAGCAGAAACCAATCAAAACTGGAGGGGTTCTTGAAGGACGCCAGCAACATCGGGGTTAACCCTTTAGTTGCTGGACCATGGAGAGGACTGGAGCCCTAAGGGAGGGGCTGGGGCGGGGAGGCACTCAGAGGCTCAGGACAGCACTCATTTACCATCTAGTAGGGAACGATGTCAGTTCTTTACCAGTCAGCTGGATGTCCATCCTAGCTACCCTCCCAGCAGCCCCAGGGAACCCACAGGATTTCATCGTCCATTGCGTCAATGTTGGGAGAAACTTGGAAGAGCAGTGCTTTGACCTAAGGGGTGCCTCCATGTGGGAGTCTGAGGGATCTGAGGGTGGGGAACAGGTTTTCCAGGGTGCAGCGTGGTTCTGGGGTTCCCCAAATCACAACATCCAAGTGACCATATCACTAGGCCTTGCTGTTGGCCTGGCCTGCCTACGTATCCAGTGCGAACACAGCCAAGGGAATCCCCATCTCTGAGCAGTGTCCCCCACAACAAGTCTTCCTGTAAGAGAGCAAAGCCCACTACGCCCTAGGCTTGCCCAATTTCACCTATAAGTATTTTTCTCACAAGTGCTTTGGAGGAAAAAAAAAATCATCCAGACTCTTAGCAATACATCAAGGATACTTGAATGCATTTGAAATATAATGAGTATGCAGCCATAAAAGACATGCCTCATAAGAATCTTTTGAAAGAAGAAATAAAACAAATGATCCTGCCTTTGTATCTTGCCTCTCAGAGGCGGCAATGAGTCCCCTGGTGCTCTCCCCAAATCACAAACTCAGGTATAAATTACAATTAGTAATTAGGTTCTCGCGCAGGAAGCGCCATCGTTAATGTTAAGCAGGCAAACCCTTCCACCTTTGGCTTGGCTACTTCGAACAGTTCCTGTCTCCTCAGGCTCAGTGGGGAGGCAGAGACTCCCAGCCCTTCCCAGCTGGCACAGCCCACTCCCCCAGGAGAAAACAGAGAAGTGCTCCATTCTTTCCTGTCAGCCCTTCCTGTGGCCACAGTTGGCCCGGTGACCCAAGTCTGGCCAGTGAAATATAAGGAAGAGTCTGCAGGGGCTTTTGGGAAAATCTTTGCTCTCTCCTGAAAAGGGAAAGATGATGAGAGGGCGCTTTTGCCTCCCCACTTTGTTACTGTTTTTGACACTCATGTGACATGAGGATGTGATGCTGATACCTGGAAACCATCTTGTGAGCATGAGCGGAGATGCGGTTGACACACTGAAGATGGCAGAACCAATGGATGGAAGGGCCTGGGTCCTTCCTAACGTGGGTGAGCTCCACGAGCTCCACCCCAGAAACCATCTACCTCTGCAGGCTTGATTATGAAAGACATAGCTGCTATTCTTACCCTGCTCTTAGTCATGCACTGTAACTTGTGGCCAAAAGTATCCTCCATTAGTCAGGATAAACTAGACTCAGTTGCTGTCACATGTTGATTCACAAATCTCTGTAGTATAAGCACAAAAGGTTTGTTTCTCTTTCCCTTTAAGGCCATAGAGAGTCGGGCAGCCCTCCTCTATGTTGTGGCTGTCAGAGGAGACCCCAAACATCACAGGGCTGACGGAGAGGGGACTGCAGGATTGTGTGACTCGTGTAAAAGGCCAGGCCCAGAAGTGGAAATGGCTGACCTCACTTCTGCCTGAGGTAACTGCACTGGCGGCTGGGAGAGGAAGTCTCCCCGAGGGCACCTGCATCACGGTTCCTGCCACACCCCTAACTAGGAATCTAAAAGGAAGCCTTGGTAGTCTTATTTGCCATCCATCCCCAGTGCTCAGAGCATTCAGCACAAGGGAGATGCTAAATCAAGTAGTAAATAAATATATAGACTACATTAAAGTCTATTATTAAAAAAAATTTTAATGTTTATTCTTTGAGAGAGACAGAGCACCAGTGGGGGAGGGGTAGAGAGAGGGAGACACAGAATCCGAAGCAGACTCCAGGCTCTGAGCTGTCAGCACAGAGCCGGACGTGGGACTCGAACTCACAAACCGCTTGATCATGACCTGAGCTGAAGTCAGACACTCAACTGACTGAGCCACTCAGGCAGTTCTTTCATTATTTTTAATGTTTATTTATTTTTGACGGAGAGAAAGAGAGCATGAGTGTGGGAGGGGCAGAGAGAGAGGGAGACAAGAGAATCTAAAGCAGGCTCCAGGCTCTGAGCTGTCAGCACAGAGCCTGACGCGGGGCTCGAACCCACAATCCCAAAGATCGTGACCTGAGCCAAAGTCAGACACATAATCGACTGTGCCATCCAGGTGCTCCTAGACTATATTAACGTATGCACACACATTAATATGAAGTCATATTAAAATATGTACATATGTTAGTATATATTAGTATTTTTTAAATTCATGAATCATCCGTGTCCTCAAGAAGCTTGTTGTCTTGCTGGGAGTCAGAGTGGATAAGCAGAAGTACCATGCTGAGGACACCCTCACAGAGGCAGCAGCTCAGTGAGCATCGGGGTGAGGGGGTGAAGGCACACAGGCCAGCTTGGCGGGCAGAAATCAGGGAAGGCTTCAGAGAAGAGACGGCATGTGGCCAGAGTCTGGAAGCCTGGGACCACCGAAGAAGCAAATTGTGAGAAGGCCTGGTGGGTGGGGGCACAGCCAACCATGTGTCTCGGTGCATCTGCAGGATAGGGAGAGGTTATGGAGGGGTGGGTTTTTGGAGTGGGGGCAGAGGATCTAAGGCTCTAAGACAGAAGAATTTCTCAATCCTGGTTGCATATTAGACTTGCTTGGGTAACTTCATTTTTTTTAAGTTTAAAAAAAATTGTTTAAATGTTTTTATTTATTTCCGAGAAAGAGAGAGAGAGAGAGAGAATGAGCAGGGGAGGGGCAGAAAGAGGGAAACACAGAATCAGAAGCAGGCTCCAGGCTCTGAGCTGTCAGCACAGAGCTGGATGCAGGGCTCAAACGCATGAATTGTGAGACCATGACCTGAGCTGAAGTCAGATGCTCAACCGACTGAGCCACCCAGGCGCTACTCTCTTGGGTAACTTTTAAAAAATGCTACTGCTCAGACTCCCCTCACAAACCAATTAAATAAGCTTCTTCCTAGGCCGGATCACAGGCATGAGTATTCTTTAAAGCACCCATGTGATTCCAATGGGCAGTCAGGGTTGAGCGTCGATGTTCCAGAGGTAGGTGGGGGGCAGGTTTGTTCTTAGTGCTCAGAAACTGAACTGCAGCCCTGTTGGACATGCCTTTCTTTCCTCCCTCACTGATCTCAAGACTCCTAAAAAGGAAGTCTTTTAAGATCAGGTTGGGGGGGAGAAGAGAGTTGCCAAAATATTCCTTAGTCATTATTTTTTCCTTCACTCATTGTTCTTCTCTGCCTGGGTGGTCCCCCTTCTCCCTTTACCTGCGGCACCCTGGGGCCCAGGAACAGCTGTGTTGGCAGCTGGCAGGAAATTTCTCAGCCTCTGGAGGCTCCTGAGACAGAGACAGGGCAGATGCCAACCTCCAATCCTGATTAATCACCAGGTATAAGGGGGCTTAGCCCCACCCGGGGGGTGGCTCCCGGGCCTCACTCTGTATACAAACAGCCTCCTCTCTCATGTGACACTTCTCACCTGTGTCCCAGGGCCCTCAGAGCAGCCCACGGCAGAGGGCATCCCTGGAAGACTGACCAGTTCTGCACAGTCTGAATTTGGTTATTTACTGAACAGATATTTTATTACTGCTTCTTCCATTTGCTATACTCTGGCATCCTGGGACAACATCCTTTTTTTCTCCTTCTGCAGCAGCCTCTCTGGGCGATTTGCCTCTTCTTATCCCTCTGAACATGTTCCCAGAATGCAGACTCATTTTACCACCAGCCCACAGCGAGTTTGCTGTGGGAACAGTCGTAGAGCGCCTTCTAAAGCCAAGGAGGGGTGTGGTTGGCATTGGCAGTCAGGTGCGGCAAAAGGCAGCATCTCAGCCCCACCGTCTCCCCTCGAATGCAGTCGTGGGCCCTGCTTGCTGTGGGGCGGACATGAGGCACTAGTTCTGGTGCTGCTGCAGACTCTGCTGTCTTGGGGTGCACCTTTTTCTCAGTTTGGATTGCCAGGGTTTGAATGGTCTGTGCCCTGGAGTTAATTCATTCATTCATTCATTCACTCACTCATTCATTCAGCATATATACAGAGTGTCTCCCTCCTATGTGTTTTCCCACTGCTGTGGGCTGGGCAAGCAGAGGCAAGTGGGCCCTACATGCGAGTAGTTTGCGGTCCAGCAGGAGCTAGGACGTTGTGAAAGCAGCATCAGCCAGCTGGGTGTCCAGCATACGGTTGCCTTGCCTCTTGGATAAAGGTCACCTCCAATGGAAACTAAACCAGAGGTTTTTCAAACTTGGTTCCTTGGAGCCTCTGTGGAAGATAAGGGGCTTTATGGATATGGTCCCTTCTCTCCTCTTCCAGTATGGCAGGTGTTCTTGTATCTATTTTAAGTACTAGAGATCTGCATAAGGTCCTGGTTAATTTTATGTGTCAACTTGGCTGGGCCATGGTAGCCAAATGTTATTTTGGATGTTTCTGCAAGGGTGTGTGTATATATATATATATATATATATATATATCATACAAGATATATAAGATTGATAAGATTAACTTTGAAATTGGTAGACTTTCAATAAAACAGATTGCACTATATAACATGGGTGGGCCACATCCAATCAGTTGAAGGCCTTAATAGAACAAAGACTGACCTCCCCCAGCAAGAAGGAATTCAGCTGCACACAACCCTCAGACTTGAACTTCAGCAGCAGCTTTTCCCTGGGTCTTCAGCCTGACAGCCTACCCTGCAGATTTTGGGCTTGTCAGCCTCCATGATCACATGAGCCAATTTCTTAAATATCCCTCTCTCTGTATTCATTCATTCATTCATCATTCATTCATTCATTCATTGGTTCATCCATTCATTCACCTTACTGGTTCTGTTTTTTGGGAGAACCCTGACCAATATATATTTCATCTGGAAAAGGTTCACCTGCTAAATAGAATTTTAAAAACTACAAGGCTAGGGGCACCTGGGTGGCTCAGTCAGTTAAGATTCCAACACTCGATTTTGATCTTGCAGTTCATGAGATCAAGCCCTGCATTGGGCTCTGCACTAACAGGACAGTGCCTGCCTGGGATTCTCTCTCCCCCTCTATCTCTGCCTCTCCCCTGCTCATACACACTCTCTCTCTCTCAAAATAAATAAATAGACATTAAAAATAAAGAACACTACAAGGCAAGAAGAGCTTAAGTTTCTTTCCATTTCTAGTTGTTTGTGTTGCTACATGTTCTGTCCTGGCTTTACCCCACGGCTTGACCTCAGGTCTGGCTTCATCTCACTGCTCAACCTCAAGTCTGGCTCCTCTGTCCTTCTGCTGATCTTTTGTGACCCTCTGACCCTTGGATGCAGCTTCCTCCCTGGTTCTAGGTGTCTGCCTGACTGGGGCTTGGTTGCTGGGTCCTAATGTAATAGCAATTACAATTTAAATGTGTCTAGTGATTTGCTGTTTTCAAGTATGTTACAACATCTCTCACTGAAGCTCCACAACACCCATTTTACAGATGAGAATTTTGAGGTTAGGATGGCTTAAATGAGTTGCCCAAGGTCACACAATTAGCAAATAGCAAATGCAGAGTTAAATATCCTTGGACTCAAAACCCCAGGTATCTCCCTCTGTACCATGCTGCCAGCCCATTCAGTATGTTACATGAGAGAGCTCCAGGCATTTATTTTTCCTCCAGCAGAGGGGAGCTAGAGACTCCACCCCCAGCAAGTGACTTGTTCCCTGATTTCCAGAACGAGCAGGTGGGAGACCCTTGCAATAGTGAAAAGTGACCTCAGATGAACCACAGCAGCTGCTTGTCAAGCCAGCATCTTCTGGAGTTGGCCAGGTTTCCCTGCATTCGCTGGCAGAGTGTCCGTGATTCATAGCAGTGTGGGGACTTTACGAGCCTGTGATAAAACAGTAATCATCAGCTGTGAGGTTGACATGAGATTATGGAGCTGCACAGTTGAATTGAGTTACTGTGCTTTGCCGGGGCTGTTCATGCGACGGCAGTGTTGACCTAGTGAGGTATCAGTGGCTCTGGGGCTCTAGGTGGAATCTTGCCAGGATGCCTTCCTTGGGTTGGGGGCCTGGGTGGGGGCATGCACAGGGTCAAAATGTCCCTGCCTCCGTTGTTGCGTGTGTGTGTGTGTGCATGGAGGACCTCAGAGGCACAGGGCTGAGTTAGGCATTCACCTAGGTTCATGCCACCTCCTTCTTAGAGGCCACATCCAATCTGTGGGCAAATCCTTTGAACAACATTCAGTGGGTCCCTTCTCACCAGCCCCCATGCCATCACTGTGCTCAGAGCCACCTTCATCCCTTGTCTGCTTCACTCTAGGAGCCTTGTCTTGGGCTCTCCCCCTCCCTGCTGCACCTACCTCACTGCCCATGATCCACACAATGGCAAGAATGATCCAGTTAAAAGTTCAGTCTCTTTTGTGCTCAACACCATTCCATTGCTTCCCATTTCCATCCGTGTGAACGCTGAAGGTCCTCCCAGTGGCCTACAGGGCTCTGTGTGTTTGGATCCCCAGCATGTTCCTGCCCAGCTTCTTCCAGGGCTTGTCCCCTCCCTCCCTGCACCAGCGACCGTGACCTTCGTGCTGTTCGAACACATCAAATCAAGCTCACCTCACCTCTTCCAAGGCTTTACACAGGCTATTCCCCCTGCTGGAAAGCTCTTCCCCCAGACTTTCACATGGCTTGTTTCCCCCTGTCCTATACTCAGGGAGGCTGGCCTGCCACCTTATTTAAAGTCAACACACCCTCCCCCACTGCCCCCCAACCTCCCTTACGTTGCTCTACTTTTCTCTGGCCCCGTAGAACCTTTCAGTTTATTACACACCAGAAACACATTTATATTAATTATTATCTATCTCCCTAATAGAAGGTCATCTAGAAAGCAAGGATTGTGTTTGTTTTGTCATTGATGTATATCAAGTGTGAAGTAGGTGCTCAATTAATGTTTATGGAATGAATAAACAAAGGGCTGTATTTTTCCAACAGACCAGGGACTCTTTGAGAAAACTATGTTTTCTCTCTAAGATTGGAAGTTCCCCTAAGGCGGAGACAGTGCCTTCCCCACTAAAGATCCCCTTCTTTTATCATACTATGCCCCTTGGCCCTGCCCTCCACCTAAGGCTTTGCAAACCAAAAAGAGTGGAATAGGCAGACAAGGCTCCCCACAGGCATGGGATGTGTGCAGCGGTGGCTGCTGTGGGCCTCCCCTTGTTGACTTGATGCTTTCCACCAGCCTATGGACCTAATGCATTACGGGTGTGGCTTGGGGGTCCTCATCCCTATGACCTCTGGGTGGGCCAGTTCGAAAGCCTGGATCTCTGGTGTTAGGTAGCCCTGTGGAGCATCCCCACTGATTTTCAGGGAAGCCTGCCCTCCATGCCAGTGACTGGGTATCACTGCCCCCAACAACCCTGTCCACCATACCCTGCCTCCTCCCCAGCCTGGTTGGGTCCTACTTCTTTCCACTCCATTCACCCCAAAGGTATTTGCCTCTTGGGGCAAACACTGCCCTAAGTCCCAAACACTGCCTGAAAATCCCTTGATTCTGGAATTGATGTCCCTAATCTCCCCTGTCCTGGCCAGTCCCTGGTATCAAATCCATCTAAACCCACGGAGAAGTGCACAGATGAAGCAGTTGTGACAAAGCACCTTGCAAACCTCTGACTGACGTCATTGTACTCCCAGCCGTGTCCGAGTGTGGCAGAGCTGCTAAGACTGGTCCTCTCTGGACATGTGGAAACCCTGTGATGAGTCACTTTGACTTGAGGACTCCACTGGCCTGGCTGAGCCTTCTCTGGATGGGACTATAGCCCAAGACGCTCTCACACGACCTTCCTTCCTTGCTTCTGTGCTTCCTGCCAGGGTCAGGCCTGCACCCCCTGGGCGGGCAGCCCTCCTGGCCTCCCCCAGCTTCCCTGTATGCTTTCCCTCACAGACACTGCCCCTGATCGACCTCTTGCACACCTCGTCCTATGTCGGAGTCCACTTCTGGGACGACCCAGACTAACACTCCTGTCTTGGAGCCCGGCAGATATGGTTTCACGTGGTGACTTCCCAGGGCTGTGGCTTCTGCATCTGTTAAATTAAAGCAAGTAATCCCCACTCCATCCCACGAGCTGACTGATGGTAGGATAATTAAATGAGTGGGTGTAAACAGCCCGGTTCATGAGGCTTTTCACCCCTAAGCTTGCCTTGTGCACCTTGCCTTATTCGAGTTGATTCCAGCCCTTTACCTGGGCGGCTTCCCCTTGACTCTAGTGACTTATCTGATCCCAGCTCCTTCCACCTCTCTGGTTCCTGCTTTGAGTCTCAGCAGCCTGGGCCAGAGCCTATGGGATCCCAGCCAAGCAGGTCCTCAGGACTGAGTGTCCTCCAGGGCTGAGCTCTTGGGGGGGTGCAGGGTCCTGCTCAGGATGGCAGCTTGTCAGCTCACTGCTGCTGAAGCAGAACCAGCACATTTGCCCACATTGTGGTCCCACCCCATCCCAATAATGGGTGTTTTAGAGGGAGCTTTTCCACTTGAAGGCTTTTTTTTTATCCTTAAAAGGGAAATTACTTGCTTAATTTAATTTGTTTAATATTCCTGTTAAAAAATGAGGTTCAATTAAGATACCCAGAAAAACCATAATGTTCATTTAACAGAAGAATGAAATTTGAGTTCCACAAATGCATTTTTTTATCCTTTCTGTTTTTTTTTAATGCAAATCCAGCTAAGTGAATTACTGATCTTTATTAGATGCTTTAATTACAGGTTGTTAATGGAAATATTACTGAAATTAAACTCAAATGTGTTAACCAAGGAAAAAGCTTTATGTGTCACTAAAATAACCAAATATCAAGACTTTGTCGATATGGCCAATTGAAAAAGCACCTGAGAAATTATCCTCTTAATTGGGATATAGTGACAGACTTTCTTTGTAGTACTGGTCTTTCTGAGGCCGGTGGCAAAAGGACTCTACCCTCATGAGACAAAAACTTAACATGTGGGTCAGCTCTGCACGTACACACAGGCAGGCCCTGCGCAGAGGTCCAAACCTCCGGGGAGAGTCAACACTGCACACGTAGCAACAAGCTCTTTATGCAGAAGGGGCTCAAATACAATGGGAATGCATACACTACACAAACTCTGTTGGGTCTGGAGATGCTCTCTGGGAAAATCCAGAATCTTTCCATATATTCGTTTATCAAAACCTTCCTACATTTCCTCCCCTTGAACACGCAGACATGCCGCGTAAATAAGGTCCGGCCATGATGAAGCAGACCAGCCACTCTCAGGAGTTTCCACAGTGTTCTGGAAGCCCACTTCCCAAGGGATTGGTGGACTGTGCTCTGTAGCCCCTTTCCTTTCTCCTTCCCTCTGCTGGATTTCACTTGGGGTGGCACTTCATACAGCCCAGTCAGCTACGTGGGGAACAGCAATTTTCCTCCAGGATCGGGAGGAGAGGCTAAGCACCATAGGCCATTGGGCCTCATATCTTTTTTAAAAAAATATATTTTTTAATGTTTACTTTTGAGAGAGACAGAAAGAGAGTAGGGGAGGGGCAGAGAGAGAGAGAGAGAGAGAGAGAGACAGAGGATCTGAAGCCAACTCTGAGCTGGCAACAGAGAGCCCTACAGAGCTCGAACATGCGAACCCTGAGACCATAACCTGAGCTGAAGTTGACGCTTAACAGGCTGAGCCACCCAGGCGCCCCAGTCCTCATGTCTTAAGGCAGCTTGACTCACTTGACAAGAACTTGGGTCTCTTTTTCACTCTGACTAGCCAGCCAGCTCATTCTTCAACTTCCTTAGGGGTAATTCTGTCCTTTCAAACTGGGCTCCAGGTATGACTTCAAAATTTCCGATGAAAACTACCCTCGACAGGCCTGCCTGGTGTGGCTGCTACAGTGATGCTTGTGGCCGGAGGTTTTGAAGCCAGCCGACCCGAGCTGGAGTTCCTGCACCCCTGCTCACTGTCAGCGCGGCCTTGGGAAGATTTTATACCTCCCCGAACCCGTTTCCTTAGCTCTGAGATGGGGAAATTACTACTCTCCCTCACCTCTCAACTCTCGGTGCTCTCTCCCTCAGCTCATGAGCCCGCCAGTGTTCTTTTCCTATCAGTACCCTTCGAACCCAACACTCTTTCTTTCCTCTTTCTCCTGAAAGCTTAGTCCGCCTTCCTATGTCCCTGTCCGCACAGCCGATTCACTCCCCCTCAGTGTCCTGGTGACAAGTAGCAGAGCCTACTCTGGCCAGTTTAAGCAGAAGAGAAACAGATGAAGGGATCCCAGGGATCTTCCGCAGAAACTCCAGGAAGGCCAGAGAAGACACGGAGTGTGAGTGTAAGGAGCAGGGCCCACAGCCCAACACTGGTCTACACTGGCAGCTCCATTGACCTTGGCTGCAGGGACCTGAACTGTGGCTGGCCCCACTGATCATTGGCTCTGGATGCCAAAACAGTCCGGAACGGCTGACCCCAGAGTGCACACCTCCCTACCACTCCAGAAACCAGATTCCACACAGTGGTGCCTGTTTCCTCACCTTGTGGTCTTCCTCACCTAGCATCCCATTGGCTTGGCTGATTGGTGGAGCCCAGGTCATGTGGCTGGGCTGCAGCTGCAAGGGCCGCTGGGAGAAGGGCATCTTTCTCCAGGAAGAGAGGCTCACAGGGTGGGAAATTTACCATGCATAGGAAGGGTGTTCGGGAGTGCTGGCAGGCATGATAAGCATGTGCTCATGCTCACCCACTGCCCTTGGGTCTCCAGGTCTTCCATTGCTCCACCAGTGCTCTGGGAAGACCACCATTCTGGGAAGCTTCTCTTTGTCCGTCCACGTCTGTCCACCCTCCTCCACCTTTCTGTCTGCCCCCACAGGCTGAGCTGGAGGACCTGCATCTATCTACCTGTTGCTTCACCTGTCTTCTGGCTTCCAGTTGAGTGTGGTCAATACAGAGCCTTGGGGCGCCTGGGTGGCTCAGTCGGTTAAGCGTCCGACTTTGGCTCAGGTCACGATCTTGAGGTTTGTGAGTTCAAGCCCTGCGCCGGGCTCTGTGCTGACTGCTCAGAGCCTGAAGCCTGTTTCAGATTCTGTGTCTCCCTCTGTCTCTGACCCTCCCCCGTTCATGCTCTGTCTCTGTCTCAAAAATAAATGTTAAAAAAAAATTAGAAAAAAATACAGAGCCTTGGCTGGAAGCTGGAAGGAGGAGGGGGAGTGAGGTTGGGGAATTTATCTTGCCAACTTCCTACCTGTGGGGTCTCTCTTGGCTGGCTGTGTACCTTCACCAACTTCATGAGCCTGTCAGACAAAGCTCCCTGCCTCCAGGTTTGTGAACTCCTCCCTCTTCTTGGTCCTTTGGCCCAGGGGGCTGACTGCTCAAGCTCTTCCCTGCTATCCTCCCCATCAGCCATTGCACTCTCCTGAGGCTTTCCCTGGACCAGTCCCCAATGTTACCAAGAACCTTTGTTAAAATCTCCTGAAACTTCCCAACCCAAGAGTGCTCTTTCTATTCTGCTAAGACCCTGATAAGACAGCCAGAGTGACCTCCATTTTGCCAAGGATGGTGGATGCTTCTCAGTCATGATCTTCCTCAACCTCTTGGCTGCATTTAACATGGGGGTTCCTTCTTCCTTGATACCCCCTGTTCCTTTGGCTTCCAACTCTGGGTGTGTCTGCTTAGTCTCTTTTGGGGGTGTCTCTTCTTCTGTATGCTCCTGAGCATGGCTATTTCCCAGGGTTCTGTTATGGATCCTCTCCTTTCTCTTGACATGATCTCTACATTTGAGCTCATCTACCTTCTTAGTTTTAACCCCAGTTCTTTGCCGATACCTCCCCATTCTATGTCTCCAGCCTATTTCCTGACTTAAGTCCAGGTACCTACTGGGAGCACCTGGATGTCACTTGAGTATCATCAATTCAACAAAACCCAAACTGATTTATCATCCCCTCTCCCCAGTCTGCTTCTCTTGGTGTCCCAAATTTTCATGAGAGATACCTATTCAGTCCCACAAGATGCAGTCTGGAGACCGTCAGGCTCTTCCTTCTTCCTCCCAGGGACTTCCCGTCTTGTTCTTTTCTTAAGTGTTCCTTGACCCGGTAGTCCCTTCTCCAGTTCTACTGCCAGCACCTTGATTGGGGACCTCATCATATCTTGGGTGAAATGTAACAGTTCTCCTTCACAGCCTCCTAAGATGCAGTCTATCCTAGGGAAAGCTACTTCCTTCTTCATAACCAGAGTTAGGATTCTAGAATGTGACGTGACTATATTAGATTCTGCTGAAAGCCCTTCAGGCCTCTGGAGGATTGAGTCCATGTTCCTTAGCCAGACCTGCAAAGCCTTTTGAGCCCTCACTCCTGCCAACCTCTGCAGCCTTGTCTCATGTTACTACCTGTCTCCAAGCTCATGCTCTCATCAACTGGTCAGCTTACAATTTCAAACACAAACCATGCTTCCACACCTCCATAACCTTACTTAGGTGTTTTCCTCTAACCCAGGGTGCATGGGTTAACCCCTTTCCTTCCCCTATCACCTGCTCTGCCTTCAAGGTTCAGCTCCTGTGTCCTTTCCACCTGGGCTGATGTCCCAGGTGAGGGGACCACACATTCAATCCTCACATTTCTCATTTATAGTGAATTTTCTCTTTGTGTCCATCACCCCTGTTAGACTATAATTTTCCTGGTGGCAAGAATTGTCCCTTAATCATTTCCAGCACTTAGTGTCTGGCACAGAAATGTTTATTGATCTGGATTGAAGGTATTAGATGAGCTGGGTTGCAGAGTGTCTAAAAGCCCCAATACCCTGAAGTTGTTGGGGACAGGATTAACAAGAAGACCCCTCTGCCCCCTGCTCTCACTCAAAAGCAGTTTGGATTTCTCAGCCAGGAAATTAAATAACCCCAAATCCTCTTCCCTCCAATGAACAGCTCTTAGAGCTGGGGATATTAGCATGTACCTGCTAGTTCTTTCCCCTGGCCTGGGAATTCACTCTGGCCAGAGTTTGACCCCCCGACACTCTCCCATCTTCTTAGCGCTCTGCCTCTGTGGCCATGCTCTTGCCTTGGGTCTCCTCACTGGAAATTTTACATGTTTTCAAGGTTAGAGGAGGCCATAAAGCATTAAGATTCAGAGCAAGGGCTTAAAAGTCATAGAGGCCCAGCTTAAAATCTTCTTACCAGCTTTGTGACCTTGGCAGTTCCCTAAACCCCCGCCCCCCCCCCCCAGCTTGTTTCCTCATCTATAAGATGGGAGTGATAATTATAACACCCAGATCATGGAGGTTTTGTAAGGATTAAATGAGATAATGGGCGTCAGGCACTTAGCTCACAGCCTGGCTCGGAGGCTTAATTCAAATCCTACCTCCCCTGAGAAATCTCTGGTGACTCAGAGCCAGCCCACAATAGTTTCCCTCCTCGGAAGGGTGTGACTGGAGGCCCAAACTCTCTTTCCGGCATTGACTCATTCTCCATTTCTGAGCCTCCCTCATCCCCTACGTGCTAGCCACGTCTTTGTTGCCTGTCTTGGCTCTCCCATTAGATTTTAAGCCACTAGAGAACAAAGATCATGAAGCAAATAATTCGAGACATTGCGGGCACCTTGGTGGGCATCCTCCCTTCTCTCTGTTAACCAAACACCTTAAAGTATCCCGCACAAGGCTGGGGGCGTGCACAGCTGCTTCTTGAGCTGACCTGAATATCTTGAACAAGGTGGAGGAGGCAGGTGAAGAGGAGGAGGAAGGAACACCTTGGAGGTGTTGTGAGGATAAGTGGCCCTCTTCTGTCATAACACTGAGGGGCTAAGTAGTTCCCAGAAAACCTTTCACTCAGATGAGGCACAGGGAGGTTTCTCAAGAGATAAGCAGGACACCTGCAAAAAGATGCCCTGACATGGTCCTGTTCCCAGTTCCGGTTCCCGTTCCGGGACGAGCACCGGAAGTCCACTGTTACTCCCAAATGATGCCAAGAAAAGGCTGGCAGTTTAATGAGCTCTGGGTCCACAGAACTAAAGCTAGGTGGGTCCCCTTTAGAGAAAGCCACCACCCAGGGAGGCTTGCACCGATATCTGCCTGTGCACAGGCACTCTCCCCTGTGTGGGGTCCGCTCTTGTGCTGGGTCCTAAAGCAGCTGGAGGAAGACACTAAACACACCCAGCACACATCGCTGCCTGGCCTGAACAGGTGCAGCCCCGCCCCCATCCCTGCCGAACAAACCAGAGGCCTTCCGTTTCAGCAGGAGAAGCCTGCCCTGTGGCCCAGCGATCCCAGGGCTGGGAGGCAGCTCCCCCTGTCCTTTCTAACGCCCCTCTCTGGCCCGAGCGAAGGAGGGCGGGGCGGAGCTTGGAAACTCTACCCTCCCCCACATCCACCCCAAGCTTGGGGCGCCTCCAGCTTCTGGGTGGCAGGTCCTCTCAGCCCCACTTCCACCAACAGTCACAGCACGCGCCTGTCACGCCTGCAGCGGCCAGAGCCTCCCACGCGCCTTAACTGGATGTGAAAAGTTAATTCAGGTATAAACGTGAAGGCTTAATGAAAGGAGAGCGCGGCGGATTAATTATGCCCCTTTTTGCCAAGGTAACGGCACTCACCCCCGCAGCCCTGCGCGCCAAAGGCTGGTGCCCCCGCCCGCCGCCCCTCGGCCTTGGCCTCTTTCCTGCGGCCTCCTTGGCAGGAGGCCGGGAGGCGCCCTCCCTGCCTAAGCGGGGCCTGGGGACTGGGCGGAAGAGGTAAAGCATTAGTATTAATTACGGCGTTTGGGAGCAGAAATCTGCACGGGCAGTTGTAAATAGATGTGTGGCATGTAAGGGCCTCTTGCCAGCCAGTGAGTCAGGCGCCTCCACCACAGCTCTGAAAACCCTCCAGTCTTCTTTGACCCTCAGCTAGGTGTGGAGGGGATTTACAGAGCCACAAGACATGCCCCTACCCTCAAGGTGCTGGAGCACAATTAGGACTTATTATTTATTATTATTATTATTATTATTACCACTTGCTGAGTATGTCCTATGGACAAGGCACTGTAGTGGGCACATTATAGTGTCTTCAATTTCATCTTGTGTGGAATCCTATGGGGTTGGGTATTTTTGTCCCCACTTTACAGATGAGGAAATTGAGGCTCAAAAAGGAAAACGTAAATTGTCCAGGGTTGCGCAGCTAGAAATGAGCAAAACTGGGCTTTGGTCCCTGTTCAGATTCTGTGCTTTTATGCTGCCTGCTGTATTATCTCCTCTTTAAGAAAGACACAACCCCAGGGTTGTAAATAAACAGCCCCAAGTCATATAAAGGAGTGTGTAATTCTGCATAGCAGACAGCGTGTGATGCTTGGGAGTTCTAAGTAGGAAGATGCATAAGGCTTGGGTGGGCAAGACAGCTTCCTGCTTTGAGGTAGGTTATTAAAAAGCCTGAGAGCTTGCTTCCTTGTTTCCCCCACCTCCAGACTCCCCCTCACCCCTCTCCACCATGAGCTCATCCTACGAATTCCCATTTCTTCTGTAAGGACGGAAGACAACCCAGCCGGTTCCTAGGACCTAAGGGAGGAGGCTCCAACTGATACACATTTTCCCATCCAGATGGGGCACCCCTTCAGAGAGGGCTGTTCTATCATGCCTTGACTGAGCATACATGGCCTCCATGCCTTGTTTCTCTGTCTCAGAAGTGATGGAACAGAGAGAGAGCCGACGAGTCTGCCTGGCGCTGTAGGCTGTCTGGGGGACAGAGCTTCTGTGTCTGTTAGAAAAGGAATTCTCCAGGGGCTGTTGAATCAAGGGACTTTTTTCTCCACAGCTGCATGTGTGTGCCTCACTTTCATCCAAGGAGCATTCAGGGCTGGCTGCGGCTGCTTAGACACTGCATGGAAGTCTCAAAGGCAGCTGCCACGTTCAGCAGAGTGATCTCCTAACCTGAAAAGCCACGGAATGCCTGGGGGAGGGGGGTGGCGGGGTGGTGGAGGGAGGGCAGCTGGTGGAGTTCAGAGGCTTGGAGAGTTCAGGAGACAAGCTCAAGGTCACAGAGTGGGTCAGAGGAAGGAGAAACCCAAATCCGCGTTCCTAGGCTCTCAGCGCAGGCCGTTGGTCCTGCTTGAACACGTTTCCTCTTTCCATTGGTTTCCTTCAGTCCAGAGAGCCTGCCAGCAGGACAGAGAAGCCAAGGAACTCACCTGTGACAGGTGAATGTGTCACAGTGCTGATCACTGAGGCTTGCTGACCACTTAGGTGCCAAGCATGGGGAAAAGTGAATTCTCTGTGTGGGTAGATTACTGACATTATCCCCATTTTAAAGATGTAGAAATTGAAGTTTAGAAAGATAGCTTGACTTGCTTAAGGCCCCCCAACTGCCAAGTGGTAGAACCTACATTGGAAATGTGAAGAGTTCAGGGTGTCTGTGGGAAGGGGTGGCTTAGGTTTTATCCAGTAAATATTTACAGGGCACCTCATGCATGCCACACAGCACACTCCTACTGCAGATACAGCAGTGAACAAGACAGATGGGGTCCCAGTCCTCGCCAAGCCCGCAGTTCATTGGGGTCAGTGAATGTGCCCCCACCCCCACAACATGGGAGGGAAACCGGCATGGGTTTTGCTCAACAATGAGTTCCCTACAGTGCTGATTCTCCACCCTGGCTGCAGGATAGTGTCACCTGCAGTCATGCAGGATCACTAGCAATGCCATGGTCCCACTGCAGACCGATAGGACCCAAACCTCAGTGTGGAGGAGTCTGGGCATCAGTATGTTTCATAAACAATTCAGGTAATTACAACTGACCACAGGTTGGGGACCAACACTGGACAGCAGCTGCCATAGCACTTGAACGAAGCAAACCTGGGACATGTGTCTTAAACTAAAGTATTTGGGGAGTGTTATGACCATCAAGACTGCACCTTTGGAAATAGTCATGCCTCTCAGGTGGTAGGAATAAGGAATAAAGGGTTACTGGGGAGACCCCAGACACACGCCCTCAAGGCTGCACCAGATGACAGAATGGTGGTGGCAGAGTGACAGGTTGATATGAATTATCTCAAGGTTCCTGGCTGTCATCTGCCTGGGAAGATTTTATTTATTTATTCCAGTTTCTAAAGAGGGTCCTTTTACTAGAGTGCCTTGAGATTTAGGTGTAAAATTTAAAGCCCTAATTAAAATACATAAAACATGGCATGCAGCAATTAGAGTGGCAGGAAATGGCATTGAAAAACCTCATCAGCCGTGAGTATTTGAAATTGGGAATAGTCCAATTTACTGGACAGTAAATGCCTTGCCCTTGATGTTGAAGGTCAGGAATGAAGGAGTAGTGGGTGTCTAGAGGCCCCTACCTGTCCAAGTTGCATGTGGAGAGATGATCTGTAACCATTGGAAGCCCCCGTCTAAGGGGAGACACAGAGATGCCTTTAGGGAGTTCCTCATCAGATGTCCGTGTGTGCAGTGAGTGTCTTCAAATGCATCCGTGTCAATTCACTTTGTGTTGAGAGAAGCTATCAGTGTGGGTATCTGTGGTTATTTGCACCCAGTTCCACTGGAAACTTTGTGCGTAGAGGTTGGGCCTCAGGGTTTTAATCAGATACATGTGCTATCCCCTATATATTTGTGATTTATAAACACCTTGTCCAAGTGTATCTCTCTTTTTCTTTTTTTTTTTTAGGATCTATCCCTACCAGCTAATGGCCAAAAAGAGACCCAGAAGGTCTATGTTTGCCAATAATAAAAGCTGATGGTTATAGCGTTATGTCAAGCACCGTTCTAAAAACTTCACATACCATAAGTCATTTTGTCCTTACAGCAATCCAATGACATGAGTACTAGCAGCCTATTTTTGAATTGAGGAAGCTGAGGTACAAAACCTAACTCCCTGGAAGTTACGAAGCTGGTGAGAGGCTGACCCGGGTGCCGGCCTAGATGGGCTAATCCCAGAGCCCTTGCACTGGAGCATGGCACTGCCTGAGGGTGGCACGTTGGGCCAAGTCCTTCTGGGCACTCCCCGAGGACCTGGAAATGGGAGTGTGTGCAGACCCCACCCATGGGAACCGTGTCTTCAGTTTGTGCACAAGGACTCGGGGTCTCAGGTCCAGACACCAGCTCGTGGTATGACCTGAGAAAGCCCTTCTGCCTGTCTGAGCCTCAGTTTTCCATCTGTAAGAGAGGGAGCTGGGTTAGACTCACCATTGGTGAATACAGGTTCACTCACCGCAGGTGACTCTTTCAAAACATGGATTCCTGGGGCACCTGGGTAGCTCAGTCGGTTGAGCTTCTGACTTCAGCTCAGGTCGTAATCTCTGGGTTCAGTTCATGAGTTCAAGCACCACATCGGGCCTACTGCTGTCAGTGCAGAGCCTGCTTTGGATCCTCTGTCCCCCTCTCTCTGCCTGCCCCCACTTGCACTCTCTCAAAAATAAACACACGTCATAAAAACAACAGCAACAACATGGATTCCTGAGGCCCAGCCCTGCAGGGTTCTGATTCAACTGAGGATCTTAGGGCACTTTCAGCAATACACCAAGAATAATGATGCCTACTGTAGCAGAAGCTAGTCTTTACTGAGCACTTACCATGTGCCAGGCCCTGGGCTATGTGTTACAGTGGCTCTCTCACTGAATCATCACAATGATCCTGTACTGATGATGCTCTTGGAAGATGAGGAATTGGACAGAGATGAAGTGGCTTGGCAAGGTCATGAGCCAGTGATGACCGTAGCTGGGACTTATACACAGCTGGCCTAACTTCCGTGCTCACCTTCATATCCATGATATTATGCTGGTACTTGGCTTATTCAGCCCATGGCCCTGCCCTCCTCCTGGTCTTGCTGAATGGGCAATGGGCGGTATGACCTGTCCTACAGCTGTTTGCACCAGGGCTGGGCAGGTGACTCAAAACCAGCCACTGAACTAGCTGGCCAACACCCATTCAGAGAATTCATCTTGAGAATTTGAACTGAGATATGGAAGGTGACCAATTGGATGGTGTTGGGACCTGGGGGGGGAGGGGTAAGGTTAGAATTGGGGCTAGAACTGGCACATAGCAACTCAAAGTATGTTGGCATCGAGTTTATGGGGACCTTTTCCAAGGAGGCTGGTTTGTAGAGAGGAGGGGAGAACAGATGGGCAGAGAAGAGAGACTAAGACATGAGAAAGAGAAAGAAGGTCTCTGGATGCCTTTCCAGTCCCCTTGAGACCCTCCTGCACTGCCTAAAATGAGGATCCACTACTCTTTACCAGCGTCTTTGCAATAAATCCCCTCTACTTAAGCTAACTCAGTGGGTTTCTGATGCTTACGGTTGAATTATTCCCTAAAATACTTGCCCCAGCTTTCCCACAAAGTTTTTAGGATCAAATCAGATAATGTATGTGAAAGGGCTAGTGACCTGGAAAGAACTACACCAATTATGAAATATCTGGAAAGCAGTTCTTTTTTTTTTTAACATTTATTTATTTTTGAGACAGAGACAGAGCATGAATGGGGGGAGGGTCAGAGATAGAGGGAGACACAGAATCAGAAGCAGGCTCCAGGCTCTGAGCTGTCAGCACAGAGCCCGATGCAGGGCTTGAACTCACCGACCGCGAGATCACGACCTGAGCTGAAGTCGGACGCTTGACCAACTGAGCCACCCAGGCGCCCCTGGAAAGCAGTTCTAAGCTTAAATATAATCAATGGATCGCTGCAAGAACTGAGACAGAAGGACTTATTGTGGGGGCAGTTTAATTATGGGAGCTCTACAGAGGCAGCAGTTGTGCAGAGATTTGCAGGTGTGGGATATGGACAACAAGAGAGAGAAGGAAGGCCCTCCAGGCAGAGGAAACAGAACAACCATGTGATGAATGTGGGGAGTGGGAGGTGGGGTGGCAGGGGGCTACCTTGGCTGCTGACTAGCAGGGATCGATTTGGAGAACTCCAGCGAGTGGATTTTTTGGTATGTGCTGGGCACCAGGGAGCCACTGGAGGTGATTGGGCAGGTGGTTTTAGAAAGAAAAAAGTGATCTAATAGATTAGTCGAAGGAAGGAAGGGAGAGACTAATTAAGAAGCCAATGTAATTTCAGGGCTCTGGAAAAGCATCCAGAAAGAGAGATTTCCCACATGAAGAGTAACCAGGACTAGGTCATAGGTTGGACTCATCGAATGGGTCACTCCACTGATTCATTGATTCATTCATTCATTCAACAAACATTTATGAGCATCTATTATGCAGGGCACTGGTCCAAGCAGGGGTGATGTGGAGTCAATGAAACAGGTGTGGTCTCTGCCCTCTTAAATCTTGCAGTCTGGAAAAGGAGATAGGCATTAATGCAACAACAATAGATAGATCAACACAAGATTACAAATGGTAAGGAGAATCTGCTCCAGGTGCTTGAGCAAATTGGGAAGAGGACAGAAGTGCATTCCCTAAGGAAGTAAGGCTCTCCCTGTGATGTGAAGTCTGAGTAGTTTTCTCAGTGAAGAGCAAGTGGGAAGACATTCCATCTTGTGAACACAAAGACCTGGAAACAGCTGGAACCCAGAGAGAGCACAGAGTCAGGGGACAATTTGGTGAGGGAGGGCCTTGCAGGCCATGGTAGACATGTTGGTCTTTATCCTGAAAGTGGTAGAAAGCCATGGGAGCATTTGATTTTTTTTAATGTATTTTGAGAAAGAGGGAGAGAGACAGAGGCAGAGAAAGAGAACCCTAAGCAGGCTCTGCCCTCTTAGCATAGAGCCCAACGTGGGGCTTGAACTCATGAACTGTGAGATCATGACCGGAGCCAAAGTCGGATGCTTAACCAACTGAGCCACCCAGGTGCTCACCATGGGAACATTTTAAGAAGGAAGACGCATGATTGGATGTGCTTTTAGAAGTCTACTTTGTACGGAGTATGGAGAACGGGTAGGAGTAGATCAAAAGAGAATTCCAGGAGGCCAGTTAAGAGGAAGCATTGGAAAACAACCTTGATTATCTCAGGCACAAAAGAATTGACTGGAACTCATCAGGAGACTCACAGAAAGAGAAAGCTTTGGTGAGCCCAGTGACTGCTTTGGGTTTAAGCCCCTCAAGACTCTCTTTGCCTCTTCTCATCATGTTCTTGAGGTCCTCTCCATGCTAGGGAGATGGCTCACAGCTGCTCTGGGGTAATATCTTCATATTCTACTCAGAGAAAAGGGGAAATTGGGAGGAAATTCTCTGATTGGGTGACATACCTGCACCAGGGTCCAATGGCTGTGACTTAGAAATGTGCTGGGGCAGGAGTCCTGGGGGTAACGGTCCTGTAAGAAGTGGATGGAATCTGAGAAGAGCCTCTTCCTAAAGGAAGGAGTGAAAGACCAGTGGATCCTGCTGCCAGAAAATGCCAGAACAGATCTGGCACATACCAAAAGGGATAATAGGTGTTGAATGTAGAAGCAATCTCAATAATCTAGATGGGGAAAAACCTGGCCCCAAGAATGGCTTTTTATCTTTGAAGGAGGATGGGGAGCAAAAGTCACTAGCATTTAATTAAGTTACTGTGTGCCAGGTAGTTTATTGGGTCACTTTCCTTATCTTCACTATATAGCCCCCATGGTGTAAGACTCCTTTCACAGATGAGAAAACTGAGGTTCCAGAGAGATGGGGCTGCTTGCCTGAGATCACACAGGCATTCAGCGGCAGTGCTGAGAGTCGATCCTAGGAATTTGGGGCTGACCCCAAATCCCATACTTTCTTGTATCCTATGTGTAGTCCTCCTGGGAAGTGAGTTTGGAAGGAGAATATAATACTGACCTTTGACCCTGACTTTCTAATCATGGGGAAGCCAACCAAAGAGATCAGCTTTGGTGGCAGCTTGAAATCCAGGCTGCGAGAGAGGGTGAGGAATTCAAGACAGATTTAGAGGTTGAGAGGTCATCCTGGGAGACTGACTCCGAGGCATGTGGGTTCCCTATTAACATGGCTCTCCATGAGCTGTCTACCTCCATTCTCTTCCCCTCCCCGCCTAGATGTGGTTGCCCGA
This sequence comes from Prionailurus bengalensis, assembly GCF_016509475.1. Taxonomy (NCBI): domain Eukaryota; kingdom Metazoa; phylum Chordata; class Mammalia; order Carnivora; family Felidae; genus Prionailurus; species Prionailurus bengalensis. The sequence continues at coordinate 38,605,745 of NC_057349.1, read as the reverse complement.
CTCTTCACTTTTTACTGATCTTCTAATGAACAAAAGATCCAATTGCATGATTTTTTTAAAACTCATTTTAGGAAAGGAAGCAAGATGATTTTGCACACATTTGTCTGATTGCTGGATTAGCAGGCGCCTTCCGACTTCTTAATCCTTATTTAATTCTTCGATCAACCTGGTTCCGCTCCACGCAGCCTGCACCTAGGCAATTCAGGAGAAAAGCTGTGTTTTCAGGAGTTAAGCACTGGCATTGTGTTTATTCTTTAATGTGATCAAATTGTGCCAGTGTCTGTGATGAGAGGGACAGGCTCACAAAGAAGTGATCTGCCAGGTACAGAACTCAAAAGAGCAGAGTCTGGATCTTGGAAATAATGCCGAGGAGAGGGACAGCAGTGCCTGCGCTTGGAAACGGAGAGGGGAGGGGAAGAGGACTGATAAATTGTCCTGTGGCCTGGAAGCCCCAGGCTGAAGTGGAGATTGCTCACATCACAACCAGGGTGCCAGCAGGAGAAGGACATCACATTCAGCCTGCATCCATTAAAGGTAAGGACTGAGTGCAGACAAGCCACTGGGGATGATGCAGTGTCCAGGACCAGGACCCACTCATTCATCTGAAGAGCCAACAAAAAGTCACAGTCACGGGGATCCAGAGGCAGAGCAAGCTGTGTGGAGGGGACCTCGTGCCAGGAGCTGTGACCCTCCCTGTGGGACCTGGGGAACAAGCCCCCCAATCTCATCTTCTCCCTCCCCCTGATCACTTACTGGTGTTCTTCATTGGCCAAACCCAACTGGCAGCCAGGGGCCAGGAAGCCTATTGAGGGGTCCCACATAGAGCAGCCTCCTGTGGTATAGACAGGGGGAGGAAAAAGTGGTGCAGATACAGAGAGACAAGCAGAAGCTGTTCAGCACAGTTCTCTCCAGTCATTCTCTTGACCTCTACATTTGGCTGTGGGCTGTGGAGAAAGAGCAATGGGTGGGTGGGGCGAGGGTCAAGTTCCAGCCTGTGTTTGCTGTTTGAGCCTGGCCTCCCTTTTCCCTGTACACCCAGCCTGGCTAGCCCTGTCTCCGTGTCCTTCTTTTCTGCATACCTTCTTCAAGGCTTATTGGCCTCTCAGGGCTGATTAGGTAAGGGGAACTAGTCTGACAGATTGAACCTGGTTTAAATGTGTGTCTCCTTCATGTTCATACAGACAAGAAGCAGCGCTCAGCTTCTTAGAGCTGCTTTGAACCTCAGAGGAGTTTGGACACAGACCCTCCTGAGGAGGAGAGAATCCACCTGTGTCAGGTGTTACAGGCCGGCCTTGTCTTGACTCTCATCATTTTCAGGATCTGAGAATCTGCTGGAGTGGGGCATCCTTGAGACATGTTACCCCCTCACTCGGGACTCTTCTGTCATTTAGTGGATACCTGTCCTTCTCTGCCCCTTCCTCCCAGGAAGCTTTCATGGCTTATCCCTTCCTAGTCATTTGCCTCTACTCCACAGCCCCTCATCATTCACAGGTTCAGATTGTTCTGGATATGGCTCTTGCAGGGTGAGCTCTGGTCCCCTGGACTGTGATCACCCCGAAGGAGAGTCTCTTTGGAATATACCCTAACTCTCCCTCCACATCTGCACCAACTTGGTCAATGTCTCTGGGAAACGTGTGTGGTTGGGGTAACGCAGGATGCTCTGTAGAAGCAGCTGGCCAGACCCCAGAGAAACATTGCTGAGAAGTAAAACATAATATATTCAGGATCCTGTGGCTCTGGGATTGGAGAGACCACTGAACCAGGGTCCTGTTGTTAGGATTTTGGAAGCTAAATTTGTTCGATTTGGAAAGAAGCAAAGAAATCACCCAGGGTAATGGTTTGCACCAGGTTTTGGCTACAGATTCTTTCATTTCCCACAAATGTAATCTTTCATGGATTCCCACAGATAACATAAACAGCAGCTGCTTTGATTGAAGCGGTGAGGGATTGGAGTTCCACTAGCTCAGCCTCTGATGGTCCTCAGGCCTTGGAACCAAAGGCTCCGTGTGGCATGAGGCCAAAGCCCTGAGCTCATCCAACCCTAGTGTGAACACTGAGGCTGCAGAGGGGGCCACCTACCTGAGCCATTTACTGGCCGAGGAGGGACTGGCCCTCCCAAGCTGGTGCCCTTTCCTCTTCCCTGGCCTCCCATGCAAGTCCTCACAAGCCACAAACCCCAGGGGCAGGTTGGTGTCCATTGGTCATTTTTGGCTGGCTCTCTCCATTGCCCACCAGACATACCCCGAGGAGCCAGTCTGTGGGCTGCAGGGCACAGCCCATGAAGCTTGGCCTGGCCCGTGGGCAGTGCGGGATATCTGGGATCCAAAACAAGCCTCAGTCCATCTCCTGACTCACCCCAACTTATTAAACCCCAGTTACTGAGCAATGCAGTTGCCAGATGACCTAGGCCTTTGGGTCCCAAAGGACCCAGACCAGCTCCTCTCCTGTCCTTAAGACAGGTGCCTTCCTTTCTGACCTCCCCCACCCAAGAGTTCTGAGGTGACTTGGCCGCTTAGTTCTGTCTGAGCTCCTGTGTGAAGTTCAATTAGCATGCCGGACCAGTGCTGGCTGGCTCCACATATTATTTGCACAGGTTAAGTATTCCTGATAAGGCTTCTCAAATCAGAGGGCTGAAATGAACTTAATTAGAACTCAGAATACTCAAGGTAGAGATAAAAGTCAGCACGTCTAGGTCTCTGAAGCAACAAACTGGGGGTGGGAAGAGGAAAAAGGAGAAGGTGAGGGAACCTGGTCCCAGGCCATGATGAAACCCTTTCTTGTCTGGAACAGAAAGGAGACTGGACCTGATTCTGCACTTCACCCCAGAGCTCTCCTGCTCTCACCAGACTCAAACTTAGACCATCCCCTAGAGAGCAGTATACAGTCCATACTCGGGGCCCCGGTGGCTCTAGGGTGAGCAGAGGGGCTGGACTGGATGTCCAAGGGAGCAAAGGGAATTTGATTTTTATTAAAATTTAAAAATTTTTTTTAACATTTATTTATTTTTGAGACAGAGAGAGACACAGCATGAACGGGGGAGGGGCAGAGAGAGAGGGAGACACAGAATTGGAAACAGGCTCCAGGCTCTGAGCCATCAGCCCAGAGCCCGACGCAGGGCTCGAACTCACGGACCACGAGATCGTGACCTGGCTGAAGTCGGACGCTTAACCGACTGCGCCACCCAGGCGCCCCAGATTTTTATTAAAATTTAGAGTGACCAGGGGCACCTGGGTGGCTCAGTCAGTTGAGCGTTCAACTTCGGCTCAGGTCATGATCTCACTGTTCGTGGGTTTGAGCCCCGCATCGGGCTCTGTGCTGACAGCTGACAGCAGGAGCCTGGAGCCTGCTTCAGATTCTCTGTCTCCCTCTCTCTCTGCCCCTCCCCTGCTCACACTCTGTCTCTCTCTGTCTCAAAAATAAATAAACGTTAAAAAAATTTAGCATGACCAGCAGCCTGCCTCTCCTTCCAGCGCCCCTGACTTCCTCCAGGAAGTGCATCATCACAAAAGACAATCATTCCTCACTTTTGTTCAGGGCTTTACAGTTTACAACACCTACCTAACTTGTGAGGGGGATACTCTTTTACAAATATGAGATCAATGTGCTGTAATTTCCCCCACTAAACTGCATTCCCACGCAGCCTTCCTCCTCCAAGGCTGAGCCATGCATTCGTCATCCCAGAGAAGGAGAGGGCGGGCCTGCTTTGAACGGAGACTCGGTGGTCTAGAGTGTTCCGGCAGACTGAGGGGGGTTTGCACTGTATCTCTGTGACCCTGGGCCCCGAACTTCTCTGTGATGCCTAGCCTTTCACCTGCACCCTGGGCTATACTAGCGGCTTCTTGGTAGAGTAGAGGTGAGGTAGGCACTGCTACAGAATAAGTGCCTCAGAAACGGTAGGAGACCTGGGGGACTTGCTCATTGGGCTTTACATAAAGGATGTCCCTCAGACAGAGTGGGAGCCCATTTGTTCCTGTCCTGATGGCTTAGGGGAAAGAGGGAGCTGGAGATGGGCAGGTAGGCAATAAGACTCATATCTGATATTTCTCCAGGCTGAACACCCAAGGAGAAGGGCATGATGGATTCATGGAGGAAACACCAAGGGCAGAGGAGATTCTGATTCCCTTCTCATTTAGAACTCAAGAAGGCCGTCACCTCTCAGGCTGCTCCTGTTCCAAAGTAGGGTGGCTGCACTGAGGTTATCCAGGAGCTGTGTGGTATGGATAGAGGAGGGAGGGCATGAGATTGGGTCTCCAAGCACCTGAAATTATGTGAGTTGGGTCGGGGAGTTTTTCAGAAGGTTTAGAGAAGGCTGCAGGGCAGGAGCTCAGAGGGTTCCCAGCATCATTAAGAGGCAACCTGGGACCACTTCTATATAGAGTGCTAAGACAGCTCAGCCTTGTTGGAGTGGAGGAAGAACATACCAGAAGGTTATCAACCTTTCCCATCAGCACTGGAAGTTCTGCTGAATACTTAGGGTAGACCACACCACCCCATCTTGATGGGCACCAACACACAAACACCCAACAACTGGCTTGAGGCCAAAGGTGCCCTTCCCTCCCAGTGCCATACAAGCCACTGCCCATCCATGTAGGTGCCTTCCTGGAGAGCAGGAGGGGAAGAGAGGCAGAAAACTGAGAGATCAACACTCTGTCCACAAGAAAATGAATCGTTCCTTTAAAGACTGTTTAAATCATTTAGTCAGATCTATATCACTGCATTGGGCTAACACTTAGCTGCCCCTTTCCCCCATTACCCACAAAATAGGAGAGCAGAAGACAGCTCCAATCAGCTAATGGAAAATCAAGAAAAGTGGTTTTCTTGCACATCAGAGCACACTGTATGTCCATGACTTTGCCACGCATATATTATCTTGTCTGATTCCCACATGTGCTGGAAAATGGCCATCACTGGGGGTCAGCTTAGAACGGCCATGTAGTCTGGAGTGATGGAGACTGTGGTGGTGTGCCCAAAGTCATCTTTATTGTCATCAGAGGCCTTCCTCTGTGCTGGGTTCTTAGTTGGGCTGAGTTTCATAAATGAGTAATTTAAGGTTGATGCAGCATGACTGGGGGAAAACAGCTCAGCCTCTGGAGCCACCCAGACCAGACCTGTTTTGAGATCCCAGCCCTACACTTACCAGCTGTGTGACCCTGGGGAAGCAACCCCTCAACTTTGCAACTGACAGTGAGAGTTAGAGGTGTGCATGGAGCACAACACCACACCCTGGGTGTAGTAGCTACTAATGAAAGAAGCCTATTTCTGAGTGAATGAATGAATGAATGAATGAATAGATGAACTGACCATTTGCAGAGATCAGCACACACGCATGCACCCCATGCTGAAAGGCAATATAATGTAGGATCTAAGAATGAGGGCTGTAAAGCCAAATGGCCCAGGTTCAAATCCTGGTTCAGTCACTTCCGTGCTATATCTATGGCAAAGTTACTTAACCTCTCTAAACCTCAGCTCCCACTTGTGTACATGAGGAGGAGGATAATGATACCCATTGAATGGGGTTGCTATGAGGATTAAATAAATTAATGTCTATAAACAACTGGCAGCAGTACCTGGAACAAAATAAGCATTCCACAATGCCAGCCATTATTTAAAAAAAATTTTTTTAATGTTTATTCATTTTTTAAAGACAGAGAGAGAGAGAGAGAGCATGAGCAGGGGAGGGACAGAGAGAGAGGGAGACACAGAATCTGAAACAGGCTCCAGACTCTGAGCTGTCAGCATAGAACCCAATGCGGGGCTCAAACCCATGACATGAGATCATGACCTAAGCCAAAGTCCGACGCTCAACCGACTGAGCCGCCCTGGCGCCCCATCAGCCATTATTTTTATGACCATGTACAAATAGATGCCATTCCGTCCCATCCCTGTGCCCAGGGCTGCTCTAGGTCCCATGTGGGATATGTGAGCAGCATAAGACATGACATCTGGCCTCAAGGAGCCCGTTGAGGAGGCCACATGTGCATCCCCAGGCACCGGTGCTCAGGTCTGCATTATGGGCAAGCGTGACACTAAGGTAACCAAGGACCCAGGGAAGTGCAGGCAGCAAAGGCTGGAGCAGCCCAAGGTGACTGGAGGGACCGGGTGAGGATAGGGGAGGGAACGCGGTGCCTGCACGTGCCTGGATGGGCCTGGCGTGCTTTTCGAATTTGATACACCTAGTGTCTCATCACCATTTGTCACCCTGGAGGCACCTCGCAGTTAAGACAGTGATGGCACAAGGGACAAGGGCTGCCTGGAAGTCCAAACACCTGGTCACTTTTGCTGTGCTTCCTCTTGGGGCAATTCACTGGCCTCTCTGAGCTTCAGTTTCTTTAAACATAAATGGGAATAATAGCATCCATCCTCCGGCCTCACAGGACCATAGCCAGAGTAAAATAAGCCAGAGAGGAAGGGCCAGACAGGTTGCTGTGATCTTTGTATGAATTAGCCAGTGTGGGAACCCCCAGTCCTCAGAGTCACTAGAGAAGAAGTCAAAGCTCTCACCCCCTCAAGGAAGAGCTGGGGAACTTTTATCCCTGCTCTGGGGAGAGGGACAGTCATATAATCACCCAGGCTTAGAGACTTCCTTTACTTTTCAGTTTTAATTTCCCCAAAGCCTTGACATTAACCATGGGGCAAATAGCTGACATTTGTATTTTCCTTCACCTCCTTCACTATCTGCCCCTGGATGTCCCAGGGGTGAGGACAGAAACACCAAGCCGGAAGCTCCTCAGGGGAAGAAGATATTGTAATCCATTCTAGGCCTATTTGTTGAGGGGTGACCTTTCTTCTTTGCCCTCACAAGATGCTGGCCAAGGGGGCCTCATCTGCTCACCCCTGCCCACACCATCCACCCCTGCTCTCTGCCCCCACTCCGTCTTCCTCTGCTCATCCCCCAACCCAGAAATCAAACTTAATTGCCTTCTATCCGGCTTCTGCTTTGCAATAAATAGTTGTGGTATTCTTCTGAAGAGGAGAAAAAAAAATCAGCATTTAAAATATTGAGCCACTCAGAAATAATTATTCATGAGGTTTTTTTGCATGCATTACACTTTTCCCTCCAGGCTGAGGGCCGCCTGCCGGAATGAACTTAGCCACAACTTGGCCTTTCTTTCTCTGTTTTCCTTTTCCTTTCTTTTTTTTCTCTCCCTGTGTTTATGATTCCTCAACACATTCAGATTGAAACATTAAAAATGCTCATCAACAGGACATGGACAGGGCCATTCAGAGCTCATCAACAGGAGCATACTGATGGGGAAGAAGGACCTTTCAGATGGGCTGCCCTGCAGTGTGCCAGTGGCCGGATGTGGGTGTCCAGTCTGTTGTGGGGAAGACACAACCCTGCCCTCAGGGAGCCCCAGTCTGAAGGGGAGACACAGCCCTGCCCTTAGGGAGCCCAGTCTGAGGGGGAGACACAGCCCTGCCCTCAGGGAGTCCAGTCTGAGGGGGAGACACAGCCCTGCCCTCAGGGAGCCCCAGTCTGAGAGGGGAGACACAGCCCTGCCCTCAGGGAGCCATAGTCTGAAGGAGGAGACATGAGGGGGGAGACACAGCCCTGTCCTCAGGGAGCCCCAGTCTGAGGGGGAGACATAGCCCTGCCCTCAGGGAGCCCCAGTTAGAGGGGAGACACAGCCCTGCTCTCAGGGAGTACCAGTCTGAGGAGAGACACAGCCTTGTCCTCAGGGAGCCCCAGTCTGAGAGGAGACACAGACCTGCCCTTAGGGACCCACAGTCTGAAGGGGAAATAGTCTTGTCCTCAGGGAGTCCCAGTCTGAGAGGGAGACACAGGCCTGCTCTCAGGGAGTTCCAGTTTGAGAAAGGGAGACACAGCCTTGTCTTCAGAGAGCCCAATCTGAGGGGCATTAGATAGGCCTGCCCTCAGGGAACTCTAAACAAAGGCTTTTACTCAAAGAATCCTCAGTCTGAGGGAAGAGAGACAGCTTTTGCCCTCACAATATCCTAGTCTGAGGGAAGAGACAACCTTGCTCTCAGAGGACTTCCTGTCTGAACAAAGTTTCCACTCTGATCTGGGAGACAGTGCTCTCAATCTCAGTGACTTTCTAATAGAGAAATGTGTTCGAGGGTTCCATTTTCAATGGGGAACTGTACTCATTCATTTGTTCATCCATTCATCCATTCATTCAACAATATTTATCCAGCACATGTTGAACGTTCACAGCAAGCACCAATAAGCACTGGGGAATTCACTTAAAAGACTCAGTCCTTGTCCCTCAAAAACACCATCTTATTTAGGAGGCAGATACATAAACGTTTTTATAATAAGCTCTGATAAGTGATTGTAAGCAAGGTGAATTCACGGTTCTGGGGAGGATATGATCTAACCTTTCCTTGGAGAAGCTGGTATGCCCCTCCTCTACTCTCAGGTTTCCCATGTCTCCATTTCACTGTGGAGTCCTGAAAATGATAGGAACAGGTAGAAAACAGTGTTGGATAATGATGTTTTTTACTTATCTATGAATTTGTTCAATAAATATCTTTGGAGACTAGAGTACAGTATTATTTAATATTGGGGGGCTCAAGAGGGGCCTTGGCATAATCCCTGCTCTCAAGCAGCTCATGGCCTGTAGACTTCTCAGCAATTCTCATTTGATTTATTCCAGAGCTTTAGAACAAAACTCACCTGCGGGTCATGTGGCCTTGTCCCCAACTCCTGGTATATAGGTGCCTGGGCTGAGACCCTGACCTTCTGGGAAGAGCCATCTGAAACCCATCACATTTACCTGACCCCTGCTCTTAAGAGATCTTGGTTTTGGGGCGCCTGGGTGGCGCAGTCGGTTAAGCGTCTGACTTCAGCCAGGTCACGATCTCGCGGTCCGTGAGTTCGAGCCCCGCGTCGGGCTCTGGGCTGATGGCTCAGAGCCTGGAGCCTGTTTCCAATTCTGTGTCTCCCTCTCTCTCTGCCCCTCCCCCGCTCATGCTCTGTCTCTCTCTGTCCCAAAAATAAAATAATAAACATTGAAAAAAAAAATTAAAAAAAAGAGATCTTGGTTTTAAATGATCAGCTTTCCTCCAAACCTCCTGTATCCCCTTCTCATTTTGGAGTGCTGTGGAGGAGCGGTGCCCCCAACCTACTTACTCTGCCTTTTTACTTTTGCTGTGCTACACAAGGGCCAGGCATCTCTGTGGTTTCTGCACACTAAAAAGCCCTGAAAACAATGACCAGAAGACAGGTTTCCAGGCATCCAGAGTCAAGATCTGTGAGATATCTATTTCACTGGTAAAGCTGTGTCATACATCGGGGAGATAGGGGGTGCAGGGGGACGGTGAACCAACTGCACGCTTTGGGGATCAGAGCAATGGTTTAAGGCCTGACCTAAGGGAGTCAGGGTGAAGTGGTCACTTTCCTGAGACCTGGAAAGTGAGAATATTGCTCATGGAAATAGCTATCATTAGAGGTGGCAAGGACCTTAGGCATAGCTGAGTTAGCCAAAGGCCATGCTGCTATATGGAGCCTCAAGACAGTGGCTGATGGGAGTTTATGAAATATCCCACAGACTGGTGGATGATCTGACATCCAGAGTCCCAGGCTGTGGGTACATGTCTGTCCCCCTCAACATGGTCCTTCCATCACTGAGTTCAAGAGAGATGCTCCAGGGGAGGCCAACTGCCAGCGTGTGGAAAGGATTAGGAAGAAGTGGAGAGTGGGCCTGTTTTTTTTTTTTTAAAGGATACACCCTGGACAATGCTTAGGTGCATGCTTTCACTCATATCCCAAGGCCTGAACTTCATCACCTGGCCACTGGTAGCTGCAAGGGAGGCTGGGAAATGCAGTCTGTAGTTGGGCAGCTATAGGCTCCTCTAAAACTTGAGGAGCACCTGGGTGGCTCAGTTGGTTAAGCATCCAACTCTTGATTTTGGCTCAAGTCATGATCTCATGGTTTGAGAGACTGAGCCCCACATAGGGCTCTGAGCTGACAGCACAGAGCCTGCTTGGGATTCTTTCTCTCCTTCTCTCTCTGACCCTCCCTTACTCTTTCTCTCTCTCAAAATAAATAAATAAATAAATAAATGTTAAAAAAACAACAACAAAACAAAACTTGGGTGATACCAAAACCAAGAAGAGGAAACTGGACAATGGGTCATGGTTTGCAGTTCTTGTCACAGATAAAGGAAACATGGCAGGACGGTTTATTTCCCCAAACTTGCCTTTCTGTTCCCACAGAATAGCAAGAATCAAGGGAAAAGCCCCCAGAGCCAGCAGCTCAGAGGCAGAGAGATTTTGAATTGCTTTGATGCCACCTAGGAATGGGATGGGTCCCTTCAGAAGGCAGGGCTGAGGCCCTCACTCTGCAGGGCTGGTGCCCGCAGCCTGACTACAGTGGCAGGAGGTGAGCACTAGGCTGCAGGATGGCTCACGGCAGCCACAGAGCCCCCGGCCGGTCCTCCAGGATTCTGGCTGATTGGCATAGATGCCCCACCTCTTAGCCTACACCTTTCTACATCATTTCCGTACACAGTAATGGCTCCTTCCTACAAGAATGTGTGGGTGCTGCCCGAGGGCTTGCTCCACCAGAGCGCACTTGGGCCCTCCCACAAGGCAGAGGTGCCAGACAGTTACCCTGGGGACTAACCCTTGACCGATCATGAGTGGCAGTTCGTGCATCAATACCAACTCTGAGGCTGTGTATCCTACACAGCATTCCAGATTTCCCCGGGGCAGGGGGGCAGGGATCAGTCCCCAGTCGCCCACACCTGTCTTAGCTTCCTCTCCTTTCTTATTTCCTGTCTTCTCTGTGGGTACTTCCTGTTGTCATCCCTGCACTAAACTACTTGTCCTGACATCATTGTCTTAGAATCTGCTTCGGGGAACTCAGTCCGGGCACCTCAGATGATCGGCCCTCCCTGCTCTGTCCAAGTGGAGAGAAAATCCTACAACCAAAAGGGGTAGGGGTGCAAACCAGGAAAGACAGGAAGTTACATCTTATTGTCACCACACTCCCAGCCCCTGGCATAATACCACATACAGGATGGGGGTGGGTGCTCAGAAAGTATTCTGTCCATTGAATGAATGAACCCAAGGGTACTCTGTCATCAACTTGCTGTGTGACCTTGGGTAAATCCCTTTCCCTCTCTGAGCTACACTTTCTCCATCTACAAAGAGGGGATAATAACATCACCTACTTAGAAGAAGGGATGAGAAAATAGCTATGAATGAGCTTTGTGATTCTAATGCCCTGCAAATCATAAGAGGTGCAAGATTGGAAAGCTGCCTCTGATCCTCACGGTGGCTTTTCAAAATGCCCAAGTAGGAACATTTTACTGGCTAAAAAATAGCATCAATTTTCTCATTGAAATTCTTTTATTCAACAAAGTGAATAATCTTAGTGGAAGGAATATGCATTATATTTTCTATAGGATTCATTAAAGTTGTTTCCATTTTGAATTAAAAACATGTGATTTAGGAATATTTATGCTGAAATGGTACTGTGCAAACAAAAAGACTGCTCCTCACTAATCTTCCCATTTGATGGCATGAAATGGGCCAAGGGTGGCTGGGCCTTTCCCAGGGCCACAGGGCTGCTCAGAAAAATTCATTCATTCTGTAGATACTCCATGGGCATGGGCTCTGGCCAGACACTGTGCTGGGTATGGCTGTGCCTTGGTGAGCCCACATGGACATGGCTCTGCTGTCATGGAGCTGTTAGTCTCATGGGGCAAAGAACGAACAGAGTAGCAGCACTGAGAGCTGAGCCATAAGGACTAGTACAGAAAAAAGTCTTTCTCCAACAACTAAGGCAGTGAAGCTAGTGAAGAGAGAGGGAAAGCACTCAGGGGAAGGTTGCTTGAGCTGAAGTCTGTGACATTATCTGGGAGAGAAAAGGCAGGAGATCCTCTTAGAGAAGATAGAATATGCAAAGGCCCTGTGGCCTGAGGTGGTACCTGGTGGGTTTGAGGAAGTGAAAGAAGATCCTTGTGACGACAATGTGGAGAGCAAAGTATGAAGTAGAGAGAAATGAGGTTGCAAAGTGGGCAGGGAAGATCCCAAGCAGCCTTGGAGACTATGCACATTTAATCTGAGAGTGGAATCCAAGTCTTACTCATTTTTTTTCATAATTGTAATATGAACCATTTTTTAATGTTTATTTTTTATATTTGAGAGAGACAGACAGAGCGTGAGTGGGAGAAGGACAGAGAGAGAGGGAGACACAGAATCTGAAGCAGGCTCCAGGCTCTGAGCTGTCAGCACAGAACCCAATGCGGGGCTGGAACCTATGAACTGTGAGATCGTCACCAGAGCCGAAGTCGGATGCTCAACCGACTGAGCCACCCAGACCTCCTGAACGATTTTAAACATACGGAAAAGATACACAACGGACACCCATATACCTGCCACCTTGATTCTACAACTAACATCTTGCTCTGTTTGTTTGTTCACATATCTTCCCAACTATCCGTCCCTTACTCATGTTTTAATCCATCTGATTTTCTATTCACTTCAGCCCTAAACACTTCAGCATGCACATCGTATCACTGACAATCGTGTAGCTGAAATTCTTATCAAGATACAGAACGTGCCATCATGCCAGAAAGTTCCTTTGTTCCCCTTCTCAGTTAATCTCTGCTCAAACTCCCAGGCAACCACTATTCCGATATTTTGCATCATATATTACTTTTGCCTGTTCTAGAGCTACATATAGATGGAATCATTCAGTGTATACCCCTTTTTGAGCAATGCTTCTTGCACTCAGCCTGTTTTTGTGATTCACCCATGTTGTTGTACATATCAAGAGTTAATTTCTTTTTATTATTGAATGGCATCCACAGGAGATGTATCTATCTATCCATCCATCTATCTAGATAGATAGATGGATGGATAGATAGATAGATAGATAGATGATAGATCATGCTGGTTGTTTCTCCTGTTGTTAATGAACATTTGGGTTGTTTCCAGTTTTGAGTCATCGTGACTAACACTGTTATGAGCATCTTTGTATATCTTTTTGAAGATATGTGTTTTCACTTGTCTTGGGTAAAGACCTGAGAGTAGAATTGTTGGGGCAGCAGGTTGATGTGTATTTTGCTTTGTAGGAAACTTGCAGACCTTTTCCAAAGCGGCTGTACCATTTGACTTTCCCACCAGCGGTGTAAGAGAATTCCAGTTGCTCTCCATGCTTATCTGCACTTTGTGTTGGTAACCTTTAGAAATTTTTAATGGGTAAGTGTGTAATAATAGTTCATTATGGCTTTAATTTGGATTTCTCAGATGGGTAGTGATGCTATTCACCTTTTCCATGTGCTTACAGGCTTTTTGGTGAATTGTCTGTTAAAATCTTTGCTTTTTTTTTTAAGTGGATCGTTTATCTTCTAATTATTGACTTATTAGGAATTCTTTATGTATATCCTGCATCTAAGTCTTTCATCAGCTACAGTAGTAATTATTTATTCAACAAGTGTTTATTGAGCCTCTACGACATACCCAGCAATGTGCTGACACCAGACAGCGTGAGGTCTGCGTTGTGGAAAGCTACAGTCTCCAGGTCTTTTGACTCCCAAGTCCAGCACTCTTTCTAGTACACTCACATTTTCCTTCAAATGGATGGCTCTGGATTCCACCTGTCCCCAGGATCCTTGAATGAGCAGGAAGGGCTTCACGCCAGGCATCAGATAACCTGTTTTTGAAACCCAGCTCAGCCACTTACTTGCTGTGTAATAGGGGGCTAGGCACCCAACTTCTCTGAGTCTCAGTTTACTCATCTATAAACACAGAACAAAAAAAACCTCTACCTCTTGCATTTCCTGTGAAGAGCAAAGGGGCAAAAACTTTCTGGCATGATGACACATTGGGTAGCTTGATAAGGATTTGGGCTACACTATTGTCAGTGATACGATGTGCATGCTGAAGTGTTTAGGGCTGAAGTGCATGAAAAATTAGATGGATTAAAAAGTGAACAAGGGATGGACAGTTGGGAAGATATGTGAACAAACAAACAGATCAAGATGCAAGTTATAGAATCAACTAGGCCTACGTAGGGTAGGCCCTCAGCCCATGTCAGTTTCCTTCTTTCTTTTTCTCATGGACAAGACCCTACCCTACCCCTAAGGTGACTTCAGCAAGGCTTGTTCTACTCTTGCAGGGCTCTAGTGGGTAAAATTATTTAGTTTAAAAATGAGATGTTTATGATGGTGCTAAGTGGGGCATCCTTACTCTCTCCAACGCTGTGCTCATGGCCTCTGCTTTCCAGAACTGATGAGGTTTCCTGGGTTTGTTAATGGAGCGTGTTGTGTGTTTTTAGTGTTTATTTATTTTTGAGAGAGAGAGAGAGAGAGAGAGAGAGAGAGAGAGAGAGCTGGGGAGAAGTAAAGAGAGAGGGGGGCAGAGGATCCAAAGCGGCCTCTGTACTGACAGCAGTGAGCCCAATGTAGGGCTTGAACTCACCAACTGTGAGATCATGACCCAAGCCGAAGTCAGACGCTCAACCAAATGAGCCACCCAGGCACCCTTAATGGAATGTGTTTTTAATGGGCTTCCTGATTTTACTCCATCAGCAAAGGGCTGAGGACTTACTGGCCTGGGAGTGAGAGGACCCCATTCCCATGTGTCCCCATCTCCAACCTGCTGTGTGCTCTGGGCACTTTCTCATCCCCTCTCCTGTACTCTCTCTGCTGTGAAATGGGATAAAGAGGTCTCTAATGTCTCCTCCAGGCCCAAATATTCTGGGCCTGTGGGTTTCTTATGTCCTTGACAGATACTGGACCAGAGCCAGAAACACATTTTCAAACAGAATGGCCCATTCGGTCAGCAAGCATGTATTAAGCATTGTTGTATGTCCTTATGCTTTGAGGGTGCTGTGGGGAGGGAGGGGGCAACTATCAGATGCTTCATCACAAGGCAAAGAGTCCCAGTCAGACTAACATTTTAAAAAAGAGAGAGCATAAAGGTTAAAGAAAACTATCAATGTCCTTAAAAAAAAAAAAAGAAAGAAAAAGGAAAAAATTAAATAAATTAAAAAAAAAAAAAAAACAACCATATGCCCAGCTACTCAGGTGCCTCTGTTCGCAGTTTTCCTTCAAACCAACCTCCTAACCATTAAGAATTGATGATTCTCTTGATTCACCCAACTGCTAAAATTGGGGCAGTCTCACCTCCCCCTTTATTCCTGCCTAATTAGAAAACATTTCTCTCTTGATAGACACCTCTTCCCTGTAAGGGTTTTGCAAGTTTGTTTGTTTGTGTGTGTGTGTGTGTGTGTGTGTGTGTGTTTTGAATTTCTATATTGGTGAGATGAAAGCTATATCTCTTCTCTAATTTATTAATTCGGTAAATCCAAAGCTTCATGAGAGGGATTTGTGCAAACTGGTCAAATAGGCAGCAGACCCAGGGGGGCAACAGGAGTCAGGTTGGCAGTGCTGGGCAGGGCGGGGGTGGGGGGGCGCAGGGGCGAGGGCTTTGGTCCCCTGCTGCATGGATCAGTCCCAGGAGGCAGCATTGCTCAGCGTATCAGAGGTATCTTTGTCACCTCCTTGCCGGGGGACCTCAGTACATTGCTTAGCTTCTCTGGACCTCAGTTTTCTCATCTGTAGAATGGTGATGGTGATAATGCTAACCCATCAGACTGTTTGAGAACTAAACATGGCAGTGAATGGAAAAGCTCTCAGAACCTTGCGTCCTGCAAATCTTAGTCTCTGTGTCCGTCTTAACTGTTAGGATTACCTTTCGCACCTAGACGCTTGGGGAACTCTCTTGGAAACCACTGACACAGGAAGGCTCCTGATGGAACTTCTTGGAAGCAAGGGTCCTCTTGAGCAGGTAGACACATAAGAATGAACCTCAGGCTCCTTCTCTCAGGCCCTTCTCCCTTAGGATGCTTCTTCTTCTGGATTTTCCCTGAAGCCTTATCCTCAAGGGATAATTTCCCCAACATCCTTTTCCTTCTGAAGCTCCTGGTCTCCATTTATATGTAAATTGGATGTCTGAGTTCATGAGGCCACAGAGTTTGTTGAAACTGGCTTTTTACATTTCAAGGGAGGCAAAAGAAATACCAGGAGGGAAAGAGATGCAGTTTTTCACCCAGAATAAATCTTGTTCTTGCCAGCCCCTGACAACCACCGTCCCCCCCCCCCCATTAGCAGGTGCTAGACCCAGGGGCACTGATTTCCTATTCCAGAGGGTCTCCCCAACACTGTTCCCCAGGGGGATCATTTAATGGGGCCCTTGCCATCTTCAATCAACCCCTCATAAGACTGGCACCTTCTACCTCTTTAAGCTTTTTTTACACCTGCGGCAAATGCTTCCAGACAACAGGGACAGGGCTAAAGGCCAGCCTGGGGAAGAGAAGGGCCACTGCACTGCCCTTTTCTCCCTCCCACAGACCCTGCCTCCTCCCAGCCCAGCCTGTTCTGAGCTGGAGGGAGCCCTGGAAGAGGAGTCGTGGGTACACTGAGAACCACACGTCGCTGTTAGCGGGCTGGGTAACCACAAGCTTCCCTTTTATCACCTCCTTTTATTCTCAAGAACCCTTGGAGGGGATGCCATTAGCAGCCCAGCTTCCCAGATCAGGAAGCTGAAGCTCAGAAAACGTAAGGAATCAAGTTGAAGCTGACTCCTGAGAGCAGAGTGCCGTCCTCTGCTGTGGGTGTGACACTGTGGGGGGAGGGTGATGAGACCAGGATTTGGCCCTGGTCCCTGTGGGACTCCTAATCACCACTCCCGCTTGGAATAGACTCCCTGTAAGCATCACACAATGAGTTTTCAAATAAGGAAGATGCTGCAAAACCTGGAGAACATCAAAAAACTCTTCCGGATGCAATTTAGTGTGCCTGAGAGATTCAAGGAAGGATGCTGGGTGCATTCGTCAATTTAAGACCATCACTGCTGTGCTGAACACACGGAAGGCAGGCAAGCTAGTGCTCAGCCTTGGCTTCTGGGAGGAGAAGCAGATAATGGAAGGTTTCCTGCATGGTCCTGGCTTATCTTCCTGTGAAAATGGTGATTGGATTTCAGAGTCAAAGATGGCTGAGCTCACAGAACGTTTTGGACATGAGGACTATTTCATGCCAGTCACCAGGCAGTCAAATAACAGAGAGTAATACTAGCTACCACTGAACTCCTGTGCTAAGCAGTTCTTAGATACACACGTAAGGGTATTTAACGTAGTATTTCATTCAATGCTCATGAGCCCAGGAGTTAGGTATTTCCCCTGTATTACGGACAGGCACATGGCTACCCAGAGAAGTTAAGTGGCCTGAGGTCACACAATCAGGAACTGAGGGGTTGGAACCCAGGCAATCTGGCTGCAGAATATGCATTTTAATCTCATTTTGTATTCTGTAACTAGTTCCTGAGCCCTGATGGGAGCCGCATGATGCTGGGTACCTCAGAAGCCAGAACTCCATTGATGTTTATGGCCCTGTGATGTGAGGCTTGTCTGGATTTGCTGAAGTTGCCGCTACGCGACAGCTGGCTCCTGCCTTCAGGACCACAATGGTGGCTCATGGTGACAATTCAACCAGTTCACACCTGGGTATTACATCAGAAGGGAAGAAGGCAAATGCCATAGGAAAGAAAAAAGTAAAACACTAGGGGTTCAAAGGAGGTAGGGGTGTTTCTCAGAAATGGCTTCAGGAACAGGTACCGAGGAGAGAAAAGGGTCATCTCACTACGCTGGGCCTCCGCACCTGCTCTCACTGTTAACATTCTCTTCCCTTTCCACTCCACTTCTTCTGGCCAACACCAACTCATCTCTTGCAGTCTCCACAGAAGGGTTCTCTTCCTTGAAGAGGCCTGGATTGTACAGCTGGGTCACGATAACTATCGCTTCAATAAGCCCCCAGGCCCCACATGTCTTCCATACTTAGCATCCCTCAGGATTGACCATGGCTTCTTACCTGAGGGCCTGTGCACTCCCCTGGGGAGGGGGATACCTGGCCAGTCCTGCTCCATTGTCAGCCTCAGGAGAGGGCTGGGCACTCAGCACCAACGGCGAGATTGCTGTGCTCCAATTCATGCTGTCCTCCACCAGACAGATGAGCTCCAAACCCAATGGCTGCAGCTGTAAGAGAGCCCGGGGTTGGATAACGAGTCACTGGGAAGTGGAACTTCCAGGAAAAGAAAGGACCTCTCTGCTCCAAGTGAGGTCCTGGCCCATTCCTAACAGCTCTTTTAGAAGTGTAGGCTCCCAGGCCCACCCAGTCTTGCTAACCCGAATCTACATTTTAACAACATCCGCAAGTAATTTTTGGTGTGTGTGTGAGCATGTGAGAAGCAATGGCATCAGGAGCCATAAACAGAGTGTTTGGGGCTGCTCGAAAACTCTTCATGGCGCCGGCTGACTCCACAGGTCTAGCACACAAGGGTCACGTTCAGGAACGTCAGCTCTGAGACGTTTGTGGGCTAAATCCCAAGGTCAGTGTGCAGGGGTGGAAAAGTTGGAGACACAGCAGCATCGCAGGTGGTCCCGTGGCAAAGGTGGTTTGCATCCTTCTTTCCCTCTCACCTGTCCCCGGGGCCTTCCCTGGTTGTCAGTAGATGGGCATGCAAGGGTTAATCCTCAGGGCCTGAAATCATGTTGGGGTGGGAGCGGGGTTGGGGGGGTAGTCCAAGCTAGGCCTCACCTCTGCCTGTTGTGTCTTGGACTGCCCTGATTCTTGTGCGTCTGTGCAAATGTGTGTGTCACATGTGACCTTGGAGTCCCAACCCAGTCTTCTTTCCTCACATGCAAAGCACTTTTGCAGAACGCAGGACTCCCGTGCAGTCCCTCTCCACTTATGCTAGACTTAATTATTTAAATTTAGTCCATTAGTGGTTCTATATTTAACTTTTTAATCGAATGAATTATTAGTCTATTAATAAATGATAAAGTTTAACAGCTGTTAATGAGCATTCAAAATAGATAAATTATTTCATTCTGTAACACAATACCAATATTTGCCCATGAAACAGAAGAGTTTTCTGTAGAAGAAACTCTCCTCTTTTGACCTGGTTCTCTTTCCTGTTAGCAAATATGAAGCAATTAATTATTATGTCACAGAAATAAGAAAGAGAGGGGGGAAAACAAAGATGGCTTATGCGCTGTGAACATATCTAAATTTTTTTAATGTTTATTTTATTTTTGAGAAAGAGAGAGAGAGAGAGAGAGAGAGAACGAGCCGGGGAGGGACAGAGAGAGAGAGAGAGAAAGAGAGAGACAGAATCTGAAGCAGGCTCCAGGCTCTGAGCTGTCAGCACAGAGCCTAACGCAGGGCTCAGACTCACAAACTGTGAGATCATGACCTGAGCTGAAGTCAGCGCTTAACCAACTGAGCCACCCAGGCCCCCTCCCATTCCTTACAACTAGGGGGAGATAAGGAATAGACCAGGAGGTTTGCCACTGGCTACATGGCTCCATACACTGGTCAAGAGTAAATTGCCCATCCCTTGCTCTCCAGGTGTTCCCCCTGCTCCCAAATGTTGCTGGTGGAGACCCACACAAAACCAGGAAAAGTGGTAGATGGTGGGGATGGAGGGGAGCTACACAATGAATAAGTAAAGCATTCAGGAAAATACTGTTCCTTTTATTACATAGGGAGTGTAAAAGGCATGTAAATAAAAATATTTTATTCTGCATTTTGAACATTAAATTTCATTGCATACCCCATGTGCTTTGTTACACAGACTGACATCTGCTAAGAATGAGATTCTGGAATTGCTTTTTTAGCGTGTGTGATTCTAAAAGATTCTAGAACAGTGTTTTGGAGATTCCCCTTATGCAAAAACCTAATACGGGCATACCCTGGAGATATTGTGGGTTAGGTTCCAGACCACCACAATTAAAGCAAATACAATAAAAACAGTCAAATGAATTTTTGGTTTCCCAGTGTATATAAGTTATGTTTACACTATACTATAGTCCCTTAAGTGTGCAATAGCATTATGTGTAAAAAATGTACTTAATTTAAAAATATTTTACCACTAAAAAGTGCTATCATCTGTGCTTTCAGCGAGTCATAATCTTTTTGGCCGAGGGAGGGTCCTGACTCCATGTTGATGGCTGCTGATTGACTGATCAGTGGCAGCTGAGGGTTGGGGTGGCTGTAGCAGTTTCTTAAAATGAGACAAAAATGAGGTTTACTGTATTGACTCACTCTTCCTTTCACGAATGATTTCTCTGCGACACGTGCTGCTGTGTGATAACATTTTACCTGCGGTAGAGCTTCTCTCAAAACTGGAGTCCATCCTGTTCAACCCTGTTGCTGCTTTGTCAACTACATTTATGGAATATTCTAGATCCTTTGTTGTCATTTCAACAGCCTTCGCAGCATGTTCACCAGGAATAGATTCCATCTCAAGCCACTTTCTTTGTTCATCCATAAGGAGCGCCTCCTCATCCACTCAAGTCCGATCATGAGCTTGCAGCCACTCAGTCCCATCTTCAGGCTCCATTCTGATCCTAGTTCTCTTGCTGTTTCTACCCCATCCACACTCATTTTCTCCACTGAAGTCATCCATGAGGGTTGTAATCCACTTCTTCCAAACTCCCGTCAATGTTGATATTTTGATCTCTTCCCATGAACCACAGATGTTCTTAATGGCATCTAGAATGGTGAGTCCTTTTCCGAATGTTTTCAATTTACTTTGTCCAGGTCCAGCAGAAGAATCACTATCTGTGGCAGCTATAGCCTCATGAAATGTATTTCTTGAATATATTTTGAGTGTTGAAATGATTCCTGGATCCATGAAATGGATGCAAAATGGATGCTGTGTGAGCAGGCATGAAAACAACATTAATGCCATTGCCTATCTCCATCAGAGCTTTTGGGCGATCAGGTGCATTGTCAATGAGTAGTAATATTTTGAATCTTTTTTTCTGAGCAAAAGTCTCAACAGTGGGCTTAAAATATTCAGTAAACCATGTTGTAAATAGATATGCTGCCATCCAAACTCTGTTGTTCCATTTACAGGGCACAGACTTAGCATATCTCTTAAGGGCCTCAGAATTTTCAGAACGGTAAATGAGCACTGGCTTCAACTTAAAATCACCAGCTGCATTAGGCCCTAACAAGAGAGTTAGTCTGTCCTTGGAAGCTTTGAAGCCAGGCACTGACTTCCCATCTCTAGCTATGAAAGTCCTAGATGGCATCCTCTTCCAATACAATGTTGTTTGGTCTACACTGAAAATCTGCTGTTTAGTGTAGCCACCTTCATGAGTGATCTCAGCTGGGTCTTCTGGATAACTCGGTGCAGCTTCTACACCAGCACCTGCTGCTTCCTTTGCACTTTTATGATATGGAGACGGCTTCTTTCCTTAAACCCTATGACCAAGTCTCTGCTACCTTCAGGCTTTTCTTCTGCAGCTTCCTCACCTCTCTCAGCCTTCACAGAATAGAAGAGAGTTAGGGCCTTGCTCTGGATTAGGCTTTGGCTTAAGGAATGTTGTGGCTGGTTTGATCTTCTATCCAGACCATTCAAACTTTCTCCATATCTGCAATAAGGCTGTTTCACTTTCTTATCATTCATGTATTCACTGGAGTAGAACTTAATTCCCTTCAAAAGCTTTCCCTTTGCCTTCACTGCTTGGCTAACTGGCCTGCCTTTTGGCCTGTCTTGGGTTCATATCATTTCTAGCTTTAGATTTAGAGCGAGAGACGTGGGACTCTTCCTTTCACGTGAACACTTAGAGGCCACTGCAAGGTTTTTCATTAGCCTAATTTCAATATTGCTGTGTCTCAGGGAATAGTGAGGCCCAAGGAGAGGGAGAGAGATGGGAGAACACTGGTTGGTGGAACAACTCAGAACACACACATTTATTGATTAAGTTCACCATCTTATATGGGTGTAGTTTGTGGCTCCCCCAAAACAATTACAATAGTAACACCAAAGATCACTGGTCTCAGGTCACCCTAACAAGTACAATAATAATGAAAATATTTGAAAATTTGTGGGAATCACCAAAAGGCACTCAGAGGCATGGAATGAGCAAATGCTGATGGGAAATGGCGCTGACAGACTTGCTTGACACAGCGTTGCCGTGGACCTTCAGTTTGTAGAAAAAAATGCAATGTCTGTGAAGCACAATAAAGCAAAGTGCAGTACAATGAGGTGTGCCTGTATGTGTGTATCCACATTGTGTTTGTGTTATGTTGGCCTACATAAATTAGGATTTGTTTTTCTGTCATGTGAAAAAAATGTGGGGGTCAACGACCCATGCCTGTCAAGAGGGCTCTTTGGTGCCATTAATGTCCTAGCTTCTGTTCGTCTTTTTGTCCCTCAAGGTCATCTGATGGGCTAAGAAGGCCACTAGAATTCCAGCCATCACATAGAATTCAAGGCAGGAAGTGGGAGGAATTGGGGAGGGCAAAAGAGTACCTGTCCCCCATTTAAAATGTTTTTATTTTATTTTTTCAGCTTTGTTGAGGTATAATTGACAATATTTAAAGTGTACAATATGATGATGTGATATGTATGCATACACAGTAAAATGATTCCCACAATCAAGTTAATTAACATAATCATCACCTCATGTAGTTACTTGTTATTTGTTCTGGTGGGTGTTTTTTGTTTTTGGGTGAGAATGTTTAAGATCCACTCTCTTGTCAAATTTCAAGTATACAACCCAGTATTATTCACTGTAGCCACCATGCTGTGCATTAGACCCCCGGAACTTGTTTATCTTAGAACTGAGAGTTCATATATACCCTTTTACCAACCTCTCCCTATTTCTCTATCCTCCTAGCCCCTGGCAGCCACCATTCTACTCTGTTGCTGTGAGTTTGACTTTTTCCTCTTTCAGATTCCACACGTAAGTGATGCCATGCAGTATTTGTCTTTCTCTGTCTGGCCTCTTTCACTTGGCATAATGCCCTCCAATTTGATCCGTGTTGTTGTAAATATCATGATTTCCTTCTTTTCTAAGGTTGAATCATATTCCATCGTGTGTGTATACACATACATATATATGTACATATGTGTATATATGCATGTATACACATATATATGTGCATATATATATTCCATTTCCCATGTATATTCTATATATATCTACAATAGCATACACACACAAACGGGATATATGGAATATATATTCTTAATCCATTCATCCACTGACAGACACTTAGGTATCTGCAAAGAACATGAAATTACAGATATCTGTTAGAGATGGTCATTTTATTTCCTTTGGATAAACACCTAGAAGTGGGATTGCTTGATCACATGGTTGGGTTTTTTTTTTCTTTTTAATTTTTTGAGGAAACTCTATGCCATTTTCCATAATGACTGTGCCAGTTTACATTCCCACCACAGTGAATAAGGACTTCCTTTTCTCCACAGGGGGGAACTCCTCTTTTAAAAAGCTTTTCTAAAAGCCCCACCCAGTGACTTTCCCTTATGGTTCATTGGACATTCCTATCTGCAAAGAAGGCTGAGAAATGTCAGTTTGTTTTTTGTTTGTTGGTTTAAATGGCATATTTCTACTCTAAATACGTTGTGATTCTCATAGAAGGACACTGAGTATTTGGTATTAAATCTCTGTCACTTAAGCAAAGGCACAGAACAACTCAGGCACCTGTCCCAGGTCTAACTGACTCAGGTGGATGATGGCAGATGATAGGGCATCCTTGAGGTACTGGCTGTTGGCTCTCTTACTTCCCAGATGGAGTTATCCTTGAAGGGCTTGTGAGGGAGTAGAGGTGAAGGATGAGGATAGAGGCCACCTTGGTGTCACTTTAGGGTGGCCCCCCTTCACTCCTGGACTTCTGAGACATCTCCATATGAGTGCTCTGGTCCCTGTACAAGTTTCCCTGTTTCCTTCTTCTGTAAAATGTGGATGGCAATATGACTCATCAGGCCACAGGGAAGAATAACAAGAAGTTAATACAAAACTTATAGCAAGATTTTTGGCATGTGGTAGATGCTCAAATATGGTAGTGGCTTCTTCTGATGATGATGTAAGTGTGAGCCACATACAAGTGCATTTTTGTGTGTGTGCACACATGCTGTAAAAACCCGTATGTGTGCATAGGCATGTGCACATGACTGTGGTGGAGGAGATGGCAGGAAAGATGGAATGGGAGACTCTGGCAGGCGGTGTGTATACTGCGGCTTTGATTCCTTGTGCCTGTGCTCTGCTCTGCTGCCACACGGGGTACAGCAGGGCAGGGTGGGACAGTGACGGGCTGGCCTCTCACAGAACTGGGTTTCCATGGGAGGCGCTTTAACATTAAAAATTCCACAGTCCGATTTTGAGGGCAATAGGCAGAAAGAAGCCAGGTTGCCAAGCAACCAGCCATTAACAGGAAATTAGTCACTCATCTCCAAATGTCCTGTCCCATTTCTATTCCACTTCTCCCCATTCTGCCAAACAGAAACACACACACACACACACACACACACACACACGGGCAGGCACCCGGACATACAGACACACACACACACACACACACACACGCACAGCAATATATCTACATGCCACAGGAACTCCTAGAGAGAGACTGCTCATTGCCAGGCTCACCACCAGCTTGAGCAGGCAGACCTGTTCTCTCTACCTGTCTCTGCCTCTCCTCCAGAGGCTTCCCGCCCTTGCCCATCCTCTCCATCCATGTCTCAGCGCTATTTATTCAATGGGCCCTGATGTCCGTGTTTGCATATGTTCCTTTTGTCTCCTGGTCAGACCGCAAACTTCCCAAGGACAGGAACTATTTCTCCTTCATGAGGCTGGGAGCTCTCCATGAATGGTGACAGCCAGTCTCTCAAATCTATCCCTAACCTGATCTCTCAAACCCCATGCAACTCTGTCGGAGACCCTGCCCTCAAACCTAACTTTTGACTCACATTTCTTGCTTCATTACTGTGGGCTGTACCTGCTGTCAAAGGGGAGGGGCCATCTCAATACTCACTCAGGGTGGGTAAGTCATTGATAACCCTCATGGGGAAAGGAGAGGGAACAGAACAACCCTGTTCATCTCCCAGAACCAGCAAAGCAAGATCAGTGTTTGGGGGCTCAGGTCAAGGACTCCTTTTGCCTCAACCCCCTCCCAACAGAGAAGGATGAAGCAGGGGCCTCGTAGGTCACCTGGTGTCTCCCTCCACTGGAGCATTCCCCTTCCTTGGACCCATTTTGCCCTGGTTGTAGTGGGTGATGCTGGGGTCCTCACAGATACAAATATATGTGGAGAGAAAGCCCAATCCACAGGATCACCATTCCCACCCTGAGCCCCATTTCTAGAAATTTGACCTTGAATCCTGAAGACCGTTCTCACACTGTCCCTCCCTCCACACATCCAGTGACACAGACAACTGATGTTTAATTAGTAATGTCAATTGGGCCAGACACTGTGCTAGACTCTGCTGTGATTCTCCCCCAGAAGGAGCACATGGCCCAGGAAGAGTAGCACACATGCCAGTAATCAACTCTAGTTGTTAAGTTCCCAGTGGAGTCACATGAAAGGCTATGGAGACCCAAGAAGTGATTCAATTTTTAGAGGTTGAGTGGGGGATGGGGGGAGAGAGAAACCAAGGAGCAGGTGATCTTTCAGCTGGGCTTTGGTGTACAAATAGGAGTTTTAGAGAGAAATGTTTGGGAGAGTGTGGGAGAGAGGGCATCCCAAGAAGAGCTAATAGCCTTTCAGGATTCTGGGGAGAGTATTGTGTTTGGTAAGTTCTTTACAGATTTTGGACACTAACCCTTTATCTGATATGTCATTTGCTAATATCTTCTCCCATTCTGTCGGTTGCCTTTTAGTTTTGTTGATTGTTTCCTTTGCAGTGCAGAAGCTTTTTATCTTGCTGAGGTCTCAATAGTTCATTTTTCCTTTCATTTCCCTTGCCTTCAGAGAGTCTTGCTGTGTTTTGGAAGTTAACATTTAAAGATCAGGGGATGGTTGGGCGCCTGGGTGGCTCAGGCGGTTGAGAGTCTGACTTCGGCTCATGTCATGATCTCACGGCTCGTGAGTTCGAGCCCTGCGTTGGACTCTGTGCTGACAGCTCAGAGCCTGGAGCCTGCTTCCAATTCTGTGTCTCCCTCTCTCTCTGCCCCTCACCCACTTGCATTCTGTCTCTGTCTCTCAAAAATAAATGAACATTAAAAAAATTTAAAGATCATGGGATGGGAACAAGGAGGTTCAGTCCCCAGCTCTGACCCTGACTGGCTGTGCATCCTTGCACAATTTATGCCACCTCTCTGGGCTTTGTTTTCTCATTTGTAAAACAATGGGACTGGGGTGATCTCTGAGGTTCTCCTCAACTCTGACGACCCAACTGTGTTTTTTTTTTAATATGAAATGTATTGTCAAATTGGTTTCCATACAACACCCAGTGCTCATCCCAACAGGTGCCCTCCTCAATGCTTATCACCCACCCTCCCCTCCCTCCCACCCCCATCAACCGAACCGTGGTTTTGTATGTGTGGTATTCATGTGACAAAGAGGAAAGGAAAGTCAGGTGGGTGTGGGCAGGGGCTGCACATGTGGGTCTGCAAACTACATGGTCTTCCTTCTCACATCTTGACCCTTCCCTCCAATGCCTTCCGGGGGTCACCAGACAGCACAGACCATTCATAGAGTTGCAGTGACCTTTGTAGAAAATCGCCCATTTCAAAAGCTTTAACTAAATTTCCAATCAATGTGGGAGGCTTTTCAGCAGGCACTGAGAGGTGTCCTGGAGTGGCAAAGTAGGCTGGCAGGTGTCCTGGACACCAACAACAGGTAGTGCTGAGGTCACTTCTGCCTGACAGTGCTCTGAGCTGGGAGAGTGGTAAGTTTTATTTCCCCGAAGCACTAGCTTGTAAGGAGCATTCTTTTTTTTTTTTTTTTTTAGTGCTTATTTATTTATTCATTTTGAGAGAGAGAGGGAGAGAGAGAGCAGGGGAGAGGCAGAGGGAGAAGGAGAGAAAGAATCCCAAGCAGGCTCTGCATTGTCAACACAGCACCTGATGCAGGGCTCGAATGAACCGTGAGATCCTAACCTGCCCCAAAAAGTCAAGAGTCAGAGGAGATGCCCAGAAGGGAGAAGGCCCCCAAGACAGGCTGATGGCATGCTGTTGTTCAGAGTAAGCTCCTTCCCCAGGGCTACGGGAGCTCTTAGAGCTTGCACAGTGACTTCCGGGCGGGGCGGGGGTGCCCTCCCGCTGCCAGGCAGAGGGACCCCTGGAACCCACTGACCCCATCTCAGCCTCCCATAATCATGATTTTAAATGTCCTTCAAGGCCTCCGGAAAGGGGACACTCTTGCAGTGACAGGAGCAGGGCCAGGAGAGCTTGACTGTTGCCCCTGTCCCCCAGGGTGGTCACCACTTCCTGGCCTGAGGCTTTGAATCTTCTTCAAAGCCTTTTCTGTAATGTGAAAGAAATGTAATTTATTTGTCAAATCAAAGGCTCCTTAGCTGTGCAGAGACTGCTCAGCCCAAACATCCTTGCCTTGGGCAGAGCAGGGGCCCAATGACTTGCCACGGGTGTGCTTGTGCATATTTAATTTAATTTATATTTATGGAGCTCTGGGCTGCCTACCTATGAGGGGCCCATGTGCTTGAACGTCCCCTTCTGCGGGCACTTCTGTCTATAGGGAGGCATGCATACCTGTGTATGTGGCATACGTCCACGCACAAGTGCCCTCCAGCATCTGTGGTCACACATCTTGTGCAGGCCTGGCTGGGTGGTTCCGGCTGCTGGGTGCCTGTGTGAAGATGCCAATGGGATGCAGGAGGAGGGCAGACAGAAAGCTTGTGCTGGGTGCCCAGACCACACAAGAATCTCTGAGAAGCTGTTGGAGGCTGGGGGACCAGGGTGTGGAGGGTGGGAAAGGCCCAGGTCTTTTGAAATCCAACATTACCACTAGTGAGGGGCTTACGGGTCAGTGCCTCTGTCCGCCCTCCATCTGGTCAAAGGCTTCCCCACTGTAGCCCCTTATACCTTATCGTGAACCCTGTAAGCACCGGTCCAGCCTTCTTTCCCCATTGGAGCAGGGGCTGGCAGCTGGCTGGGGAGGGAGGAAGAGGGTAAGCATAGAAGGAGCTTCTTGGGCAGCTGGATGGAGGAGAGACTGAGTGAAATGGGGGCATGTGCATTACCTTTCCCAAGAGAGGGGCAGACAGTAACAGGTGGATCCCCTGGATTGCATCCCCAAGGCTGGGCACCCTCCTCCCTCCTTGGAGGCCAACAGACCTTGTCTGAAGGGTCTGGGGAGGCAGCAATGATGTGGACTGAAGGGCCAGCCATAAAAGGACGGTTTCATCACCCAGATGGGAGTTACATTCTCAGTTTTTACAGGGCCCTTGAGAATAAGAGGCAGGTTTTTCTACTTGGAGCTGGCTGGGTTTGGGGAAGGTGCTGATGAACTTGAAAGGAGGCATTGGGTGTAGTTGGGGAGGGGCCGCCCCATCTCAGCATGGAAAGGGCTGAAGGGGATTATTTTCTGCAAAAGGTAGGGTGGGGGAGGGGGTCTCAGTCTCCCCATACCCTGCTCCTCTCTCACCTTCCTGAGCTTCCTCTTCCTGGGGTTCTTTCTCTCCCTGGTTTCTCCATCCAGACTCTCCTAAGCGCAGCTGGCCAGCCTCTCCCCGGTTCCTGAGGGACCACTGCATGCCTGGCTCCTCTCTGTGATGTCACCAGAAGGTTCCCCTGCTCCCTTGCCTGGGCAGGGCAGGGAGGCACTACACACTGCCTAAGATTCCCTCCATGCCTCCCAGCTCTCCCTCTCTAGGAACCCGAAAGCTCTCAGGATTGTTAAAGAACGGTGTGGTGTGTAATTAACATTCCAGGCGGCTGGTGGGTGTGCAGGTACCGCAGGACTCTAGGAACCAGGGTGTCTGGGGGGGGGTGAGGGGGATCACCTTGCTCGCATGTTCCCCTTGTTTCTCCCTCCCTTCCCCCCTCCACCCCGGTGTGCGTGGATTCACACGTGTGCTCCTTTTCTGCATCTGTCTGTTCTCCTCCCTGTTCCCTCCCTCCTTCCCAGGTCCTGCTCTCCTGGACTCCCGCTGCCTCTCAGGCTTTCATTGTTAGTGTTTTTTCCACTTCCTGCTTCTCGCCCTAGTGTCTGCCTGCCTCTTTCTCTCCAAGTGTTCTGATCTTGCTTTCGGTTCCTCTCCCTGTCTCCCTTCAGGTCTCCCTCTGTCAACCTGTCTCCATCTCTCCCCATACCCCACCCCTCCCTTTCTGACTGTAAATGTTCAAATACATGAAAAAGGCCAAACCCCATGTGCCTGGCAGTAGAAAGTACCTTTGCAACCCCAGGAGCGTGGCAGAGACTGTGTGGTACAAAGGGTTCCCAATTACTGCCTCTCAGTGCTGGGTTGACTGCTCTAAAAAAAGAGGAATTACGGGTAAAGAGGCCGTGGCGAGGCCGTGGGGCTGGAGGTTAGGCCGGCAGAAGTGAGTGTGAAGGGAAGTGAGCATTTTCTCAGTCCCAGGATGCTCTGGGGGTCATTTTCACGCCTTTCCTCACCTGACTCCAGATCCAGAGCACAAGCCTTCTCTTCATCTGGGTCCCCCTGAAGGTTGGTGCTCACACCCACCGGGAACCCCACATGCAGGTAGACCATCAGACTCCCTCCTCACCCCCTGTGAGGTATGGTAGCCCCAGTGTTCCCGGGCTCCAACTCTGTCACAGGCTCCAAATTCCCTTCTTATCTCTGTGACCATCTGTCTCCCAGGAGCTACCCTAACCCATACTTCACTCATTTCTATTCCTTCTGACTTTTTTGTCTAATGGGGGCAGAGGAGGTGGGGAGGGGCTTTCCAAAAAGAAAACTTGACCTTTTCGCGTTTAGGGGGACCACCTCTGAGAGGCATAGGAGAAGCTGGTATGGATTCTAGAATGAAAGATCCATCCGGCTCTCCCTTGTGTCCTTGGGCAAGTTATTTCATCTCTTGGAACCTCGGTTTCTTCATGTGTGAAGTGTGGGTTTCACTGCATCCCCCTTACAAAATAATAATAATAGTATCTGAGAGGTAACACCCACCTTGAGGGGCCATTTATTAGGAACCAGTGTGGTTGGTGGTCTGCCAGGCCATAAACACAGTGGTCATTCAGAGCCACAAGTAATGTCACTTGGACAATAGTTTTGCTGTTCCATACTCGAGTTTACCCAGGAGGTCCAAGTGGATTTCAGCAGGTGTTGGTGACCTGTTTACATCCATTTCTTTTTTTTTTTTTTTTAGTTTATTTATTTATTTTGACAGAGATAGAGTGGGGGGTGTGCAGAAAGACACAGAGAGAGAGAATCCCAAGCAGGCTCTGCGCTATCAGCACAGAGCCCCATGTGGGGCTCAAACTCACGAACCTTGAGATCATGACATGAGCCAAAATCAAGAATCAGACGCCTAATTGACTGAGCCCTCCCAGGCATCCCTACATCCATTTCTGAATGAAAGGCAGTCTTTGGGCAGCATGCATCGCAGGTGCTGTCGGTACCCACCTACTTCAGCCCTTAACCTTCCCTTGCACTGGCCCAAATGCCAGGCGATGGCACCTGTGACTTGGCATGAGGCCCTCTCTGCAGTCTTCTGGGGCAGGACAGAGGTACTGGGAATTGCAGCCCCTGGGAACAGCCTTCCATGGCTGTAGGAAGCTGGTGGATACATACCTCAGCTCCCTCACCCCAGGAAGGAAACCTCTGAGGCTCAGTGCCAGTGTCACCTGAGGTCCCCTGCAGGACTGAAGTCCAACTTCCACTATGTTAACCCACTTGATGGCACATCCCATGTTGGTTCCTCACCTTCTCTGTCCCTCCTCTGTCCCTCTGTCCCTTTATCTCCCCATTAGCTACTCGTGCCATATCTTTGCTTCTACAAGAAACCAAGATGGATGGTATTGTGCTAAGATTTTGAAACCAAGATGGATGGTATTGTGCTAAGATTTTGGGTCTCAGGGTCAGGAACCCTGGGCTCTCTTTCTACCGTTGATGCCACTTAATTGAGGGTTCTTGCCTCTCAACCAATTTTGATCTTAGTGTTCTGATATAAGAAATGGGGCTACTAAGGGGGTCGTGGGTGGCTTTGTTGGTTAAGCGTCCAACTTTGGCTTAGGTCACTGATCTCACAGTTTATGGGTTCGAGCCCAACGTCCGGCTCTGTGCTGACAGCTCAGAGCCTGGAGCCTGTTTCAGATTCTGTGTCTCCCTGTCTCTCTCTGCCTCTCCCCTGCTCATGCTCTGTCTGTCTCTCAAAAATAAATACACATTAAAATTTTTTTTTAAAAAAGAGTTGATGTAAAGGGGGAAAAAATAAAAGTAAACCATAAAGCAACGTAAGGATTTCCCGTTGTCATTTAGTAGTTCATCTCTCTGTTCAGCCTCAGCATCAAAAGTCTGTTTGGGAGTGGAGGACTCTGGGCGGCTGTCCCTGGCACAGTTTGCTGATCGTGTCGGCTGGACCCTTTTCATGCCATATATACCTTCTGCACTCTGATTCCACATGCTCTTCACCTGCTTCCCTGACTTTGAAGTATTTAAAGCAGCTTTGGAATTCCTTACCAGGAGCCTTCTCACGTTCTTTTCTTGGACATTCGACTTCAAGTTTGCCTCTGGCCTTTACCCGTGAGAAATAATTAATGACAAAATGTAAACACATGAATAGATGATCTATGTGTCACCCGTGCCTTCTCCTGGGCTCGGCCTCTTTTTCTCTGCTAGTTAGCCATGCTGAGGGTTTTTTTTTTTTTTTTATTCCTTTCCAGAAACTAGTCTTTTTGATCCTCAGCGCACATTTTTTCCTGGCTTTCAATGAGGATTTTCTTTATTTTTTTTTCAATAGTCTATGGTTTTCTTATGCTTTAAAAAAAAATTTTTTTTTAACTTTCTTTTAACCATTCCTTTCGATGTTTCCCCTTTAACACATGCTCTCATTTTCCGGATTTTTTTCTACACGAAACAAGCAGTGGCATAATGGGTATTTTTGGCTCTCCTATCCGGGGGGGTTGAACTTCAAGGTGCTGGGGTCTGAAGGAGGCAGAGCGTCACCCACAGATACTTTCTGCCTGGTCCCTGCCCTTCTGTCCAAAAGAGCCCTGCCCTCTCCCGACATTGAATCCAACAAGCCCAGTGCATGCACGTGATGGGCGCCTCTAATCTCTGTCACCACTGGGGACTTGCTTGGTGATGCCACTTTATCACTAGCACCAGCTGCCTGAACTAGCCTCCCCTTGCCCTTAATTAATTACACCCTGCACCACAGGAAGCCATCTCCCTCCCAATGACGGCCTTCAAGCCCTGTCAGATGAAGAAGCAAAACCCTTTAATCTTCCCCAACGGCTCGTCTCTTTTTGTATCGTTTATCCCCCTTCCTGCCGACCCTGGCTCCTCAGCAGGTCTGCTTGTGCTTCTGGTCCAAAGCCGTCTCATGGGGCCTGCATTCTGCAGTGGAGTCGAATCCCAGGAAGCAGGTCATAGGGCCCATTGGGTAGGCCAGAGAGCAGAGGCGGGGTGTTCTGGTTAAGAGGTCCCAGAAACCAATGATCAAGACTGGTCGGGAGGCCTGGGGGGTGGGGGGACATGAGGCAAGGTGCATGTCTGGGTTGGGGGGGGTGGTTGCCGGAGCTCAGAAACAGGCTTTCAGTGTAGTGTGGTGACCTACACCACAGGTGTAGAACACACCAGGTTCTGCTATTGTGGTACAGACACATGAGAGGCTCTGCAAACAGCGGCACAGATAGCAATGGGTTCCATAAACCATGACACTAACAGGGACACCAACAGTGATACGGCTCAGCTCAGAGTCATCGGCTCTGCCTTCATGGTACCCAGGGTGCAGACACTACAACCTTAACTGTGACGGACTCTACAAATGGCCTCAGGCAGCGAGGGGCACTGCTCACAATACCTATGATAGTGACAGATTCTGGACATCCTCAAAGACTCTGGCATCAACACTCATGGGCTCAACAAACAGGAACCAGGAGGAATGGGCCCTGTGTACACCATGCCACCAACAGAGACAGTGACAGGGACTGCAGACATTGACTCAAACAGTGCTAGCCTCTCCCAACAACACTGAGCCCTGCAAACAAAACCAACTCCACAAATGACAAACAGTGCCACGCTCTGCAAATGGTGGCACCAGCAGTGACAAGCTTTGCAAACAGCTCCAAGCTCTGTAAATAATGATGCACAGTGCCAAGCTCTGCAAACAGCCAGTGTAGCTGCGACCAGGGTATGGACAGCAAGCTGGGGGTCACGGCTGGTTATTTCAGACACAGGTTCTGAGGGCGCCCATCCCTTATGACCTTCTCTAAGGTTCCCTATCTGCCCGCACTGTCTCAGCAGGTTCAAGGCTCCTTCAGTTTGTTTGTTTGTTTGTTTATCAAAGTTTGTTTATTTTGAGAGAGACAGAGACAGCACAAGTGGAGGAGGGGCAGAGGGAGAGAGAGAGAGGGTGGGGGCGAGAATGGGAGTCCCAAACTCCCGAAGAGCCTTCTGTTGTTAGCACAGAGCCCCAACATGGGGCTCGAACCCACAAAGCTGTGAGATCGTGATCTGAGCTGAAACCAGGAGTCGGGCGCTTAACCGATTGAGGCACCTGGGTGCCCTGAGTCTCCTTTAGCTTAAAACTCCTTCACAGGAGCTGGCTCTCACTTCCTCTCTGGTGGGTTTCCTTCCAGAGCTAAGCCTCTCACAGGAAGCACTCGGCCCAGAGCTCTCTGGAACCTTAGTCTCAGCGGTGACCTCCTGACAGGAAATTAGCGCCCTCCACTTGAGCCCTGCTTCTCTCCCCTCCTGGGTTTTTGTAGCTGAGCTGCCCACTGCTCCTTGGACTGTCCTTGTTTATGACGCCCGGCTTGGGGATCTGTGTCATCTGCCTGGAAGCAGGACAGGGAAGGGAACGATGACCCACAGAGTACAGTGAGCATATTCACTGTAACCTGTGAGGAGTGGGACACAGAAGCGCATAGAGGGCACCTCACTTGCCAGGGTCAAAGCCCCTGCACTGTAGCCCAGCGCTGGAATTCGTGTCTGTTCAGCTCTAAAGCTGCTGAGTCACTATTATAGGCCACATAGCAAAGCAGGTAGGTGTGCAGACTCCAGGAAAAACCTGCTTGGATCCTGGCTGTGTGACCCGTGCAAAATTATTTAACCTGTCTGTTCTTCAGTTTCCTCATCTGGAAAATGGGAATAATAATCATCCTCACCTCAGATGTTTTAGTGGGAGAGAATTACATGAGTTAATACATCCAACATGTCCAGGAGAGTTTTTCCAGAAGCACATCACCCTTCTGCCCTGATCTGCTCCCGTCTCCTCGATCTCCCCCTGGTCCCCTGACTTAAGTCCACACTGCATCATTGCTCTTGGTCAAATGTGCCAGCACACCTCCCTCTCTTTGGGGCCCTGAGACACACTGTCCCCTATGTCTGGAGTGGGCCTTCCCAGGGTCCACCTGGCTCACCCCCTCAGGTCTCTGCTCAGACATCAACCTTTCCCTGATCACCCCAGTTAAAATAAGAAAATAAGACCTTTCACAACTCCCATATCCTGCCTTATTCTTTTGTGACACTCATCATTGCCCACTCCCCACCATATGTAAGCTCCAGGGGGCCTGGGGCTCAGGGGTGGGCTGCAAATTTAAATAGGGTGGTAGGGTGCCTGGGTGGCTCAGGCTGTTGAGCGTCTGACTTCAGCTCAGATCATGATCTCACGGTTCATGAATTTGAGCCACACGTTGGGCTGGCTGCTGTCAGCACAGAGCCCACTTTGGATCCTCTGTTCCCCCTGCTCTCTCCGCCCCTCCCCTGCCCATGCTCTCTCTCTCAAAATTGAATAAACATTTAATAAATAAATAAATGAAATAAATAAATAAATAAATAAATAAAATAAATCAGACAGTGCATGGAGACCTCACCGAGCCAGGGTGTGTGGGAGGTAAGGGGATAGTGCTGTGGCTTCCAGAACCAGTTGAGCAGGCTGTCACATCAGTCCTGTGAAAGGGGGAAGGTGAGGTGTCTTTTCCCCATGAGAGCCTTTGGGTGTGAGTGGGACACCCAGTACCAGTGGCAAGTGAGATGACCTATGCCCTGCCTCGCCACTAACGACTTGCTCCTTCCCCAGACCCCCCTGCAGGTGAACAGACATGGGGGCTGAAAGATGGAAGACCAGAAGTGTCCAGGAGAAAGCCACAGCCCCATTGCTGTGAGCACCAATAGAGTGTGGTCAGACTGTCACTTTTCCACTTGCCTGTCTTCCTGCGACCCAATCCTCCCTGCCAGAGAGGGCTTGGGCTGGCCCAGAAGAGAGAGAGTAACAAAAGCAGGAACGGGTGGAAGGGAGGTGGAACCGGCTTGCATGGTACCCCCTGCTCTGAGGCTAGAAACTGGCTGCCTCCCTTCTGGCAAGGTTCCTCCAGCACAGGGGACTGCAGGCTCCTCCCCGAAATCCCCGTGCTTCAGGTGTGCAAAAACCAGTCTCAGAGAATGGAGACGTCTGGGCAATAGAGAGCAAGGATGCTGCTGCTCCTCTGGGTGCTGTAAACAGCACATCTGGCATTGAAAGAGTGGGCTCTCCTCCAAGCCTGGAGTTGAGATCCTGGGGATCTTGGGTCTGCAGTGGGTCACCTGTGTGTCAAACACGTTAGTTTTTTAGGCATCTTGACTGCTGTGTAGAAATCACAGCGTGATCTACCACCCAACTCCATTATTGTGCAGGCTTCAGGGTCCCTCGAGTCCAGATTGGTGGGGGGATTGCCCCATCCCATTTGCAGGTCCAGCCCCTTCCTGTCTTCTGTCGCTCGTCCCTAGCCTGCAAACCCTGGGCAGCCCCTCCAGGCAGGAGAGCTGCTGTGTCCACCTGCTTGGAATTTCCAGAGGTTGTTGGAAGGAATCAAAGCCTTCCCGCAGAATCTAATAGGGACAGATTTCAGACTCTGAACGAGTATTTTAAGCAAACGAATAAGCAAAGACCAAGACATGGGAACAAGTAAGAAGAAGCAAGAGATGAACATCAAAGCTTCAGTCGGACCACGTAGGGATCAGAAGAATGAGGGGCTAAGCAGACGAGAACTGCACGGAGAAACCCACTGGGTCTCTGCTTGTTAAGGGCATTATGACATCATCCATGAGGAGGCTGATTCATTCATTCACTCACTCACCCATTCATTGGACAAATAGCTACTGAGGACCCCCTCTATGCTGGGAATGGGCAGCAGGGTTTGTGGGACAAGAAAAACAGATGTGAGGCTCTGGTTCAGTGGGACTGATTTCAGAAGACCCCACGTTTCCATCTGAGTCCGTGTGCTTTCCAGATACCCGCTCCAAAGTGCACGCTGTCAGGGTTGCTGTTAGGGAATGGGCATCAGTTCAGCACGTGGGGCAGTGTGCAAGTGGCCAGTGCTGCTTACACACCCTGCATGCTGTTCCCTTTACAGAGCCTTTGATCAGCTTCACTAAGTCTTGAGTTAGAGAGCCTTGAGGTCCTGCTATACACGTATACGTGAAGTGGGCAGACGGGCCTGACTACTGGGCTGTTATGGCCGGGTCTGTGATACCGCAAATGATGAAGTCAGGGAGAGATCTTCAACCCACCCTTGCCCCTCAACATCAACATTCACACGCACAGACACACAGTTACCCACAGAGACACACATTCACACACACAGACGCACACATTCATCCACAGAGATACAGACTTTCACCCACATGGACACATACATTCACACACAGAAACACACACATTCACACATACAGACCCACATTCATCCACACGGACACACATTCACACACAGAAACACACACATTCACACAGAGACATACACATTCACACACACGGACACACATATTCCCAGAGACACACACATTCACACACATGACACATTCACACACATGGACACACACATTCACACACAGAGACATACATTCACCCACATGGAGACACATACACATGCAAAAACACATGCATTCACACACATGGACACACACCCACATGGACATACTTGTTCACACACACAGACACACACATTCCACCCACGCGGACACACGCATTCACCCACAGGGACACACACATTCACGTAGACACACACAGACGCATGCACTGACACACACATTCCCACACAGAGACACATGCATTCCCACACACACATGCTCTCTTTCTATCTCTCGTTCTTGTTCTCACTCTCTCTCCTGTGGACGGCTATCTTAAACAGGCTCCTTTCTGGACAGCAGGCTTAGGGACAATATGGTTAGGAGATGGGGGCTCCTGTGCCTCCTGGTGCCAAACAGCTCTGCATCCTTGGCTAATGTTTCTTTTTATAAAATTTTTTTAATGTTCATATTTTTGAGAGACAGAGAGACATAGAGACTGAGGACAAAGTGGGGAGGGGCAGAGAGAGAGAGGGAGACACAGAATCCAAAGCAGGCTCCAGGCTCTGAGCTGTCAGCACAGAGCCCGACGTGGGGCCCAAACCCACAAACGGGGAGATCATGACCTGAGCTGAAGTTGGTCGTTCAACCGACTGAGCCACCCAGGCGCCCCTTGGCTAATATTTCCGATGCTCAGCTACCTGTTCTGATAAATGAGGGTGACACATCCACTTACTTTGCAGTGTTCTTGCAAGATTTCAAAGAGATAAACGAGGCCATGCCTGTGCACTGGACACTTGTCTTTCTTTGGGGCCAGCTCCTCACTCTCCCCGTGTGTCTTAGGGCCTCAGTAGGTGGCAGAGCTCATCTTCTGTGGCTTTGCCGGTCGGATGCACCAGCCCAGACCCTGGAGCTTTATCTCGGGCTGCTGCAATGGCTTGAAGAGATGGTGGTGACCAAGCTGCTGCTTTGGTGGCCAGTGGCCAGTTGGCACCCGTGGTGTAGGCTCCAAGTGTGGGGCCAGCCCAGCAGCAGTCGTGTCCAAATTTGGATCACTTTAGCAGCCCACTTTTGGTGTTATTCTTGAATGTGTAGCCCCAAACCTGGTTTCTAGGCCCTTTAGAGATTCTGTGAGGAACCAAAGATGGTTTTAGTGAATTCTTTTCCTGTTTAAATCAGCCAGAGTTGCTTTCCGTTGCTTGCATCTCAGAGCCCAGCCTGATAGTGTGTGAAGTGTTTGGCTATGTGCCTGGAACACACATAGCAGGTGCTCAATAAATGTCAACCATTGGAGATGACAGGCACACCATTGGAGGGGGGCAGGTGCTGAGGGAGGGGCGGTGAAGGCCACTGCAGTCCTCAGGGAAGAGCGCCCAGTCTCCCACTCCATCTCTCCACCAATGGGGCACCCGGCTACCTGTCTCTCCTCCTTGATTCCCTGCCACTTGCCCGCTTCCAGCCCAGACGGGGTTGGTTTATTTGTGCAGCCCCGATGCCAAGGAGCGAGGGAGGAGTGTGCCGCGGGAGAGGTGGGGATGAGCTCTGTTAAGTGGCTCTAAGTGGGAGCCAGTTTCCTGCAGGACCCCAGTCACCAGTCTATTCCCTTTACCCACCAGGAAAATAAGCCTATCCATGTCTGTGGCTTGACTTCACCATCCTGATCTCTACACAGACAAATCCCAGATCACCAGGCTTCAGAAAGGAATGTGGGTGCATGAGGAGGCCCAAGAAGACAGAGGACTCAGGAGAAGACCGTTTCCTACAGCCTGTGGAATCAGGGCCCTCTTCCTTGCTCCTCGTCCCCCTGGGTGCCCGGGCCCTTTCTCCAACCCAGTGCTCCTGTCTGTGGGAGATACGCAGTGCTTTTACCAGGAGGGCCACATATGGCCGTGCCATTCTGGGGTGGCACAGAGGCACCAGCTGAGGTACAAGTGAGGCTTGCCTGGATCTGGGCTCGTCCAGCTGGAGGGAGGAACACCTTTTCTTTCCTCACCAGCCCATGGCCAAGCCCAGAGGTGCCACCCTTTTCTGGTCACACAAAAGCCCTGTAAATGGGCTAGCGGGGCTTTGAGAATTTTACTAGCTTGACCAAAGCCGGGAAGAACACTCTCACTGTCTGTGTCTCAGAAGTGTTCCTTAACAAACTTTGGGGAGAGAATCATGGACTCGTTTTCCTATCTCTCAAGCCTGGGCATGCTCTCTCTCTCACAGATCGTTCTGTGGCTGTTAGCCAGTTGGTGATTCCATTTGATCAGCCACAGGAAACTCTGTGCCCCTGTGGTCCTGTCTCTGCTTGGCCACACGTGGGGAGGGGTCTACATCCCTGTCCTGAGAGCTTCAGTTCTTCAGGTCCCTTGCTACCATGCTCTGCAGCATTGTGGATGTGAAGGCAGGGCTTGGCAGGGGCGCTGGAGCACCTTCTCCCAAGTGGGGCCTGGGCAGACCCAGGGCCCATGGGACCCGATGGCAAATCCTGGCTGTGTTCCCACTGACACAAGCCTTTCCCTGAGGGGTCAGAGCCATGCAGGTGGGAAGAAAAGAGACTGTTCCTTCTTTCAACACAGTAGCTGTTCTTTCTCTCCACAGGACAAAAGCTCTTTGTGAATTACATCTTCAGAAGGTGACTCCACATGGTTGACACCTCTCTCTCTCTCTCTCTCTCTCTCTCTCTCTCTCTCTCGCCTCCGGTCCTCCTCCTGAGGCGACCTCCTCCTTCAAGCCCTGAGGCCATTTCCTCACCTCTCCCTGGTGAACTGTCTCCCTTCTCCCAGAAGGAAGAGGCTCCTGCATCCCCAGCCTCAGCCCCCTCCCCTCTGTCTGACTAACTCAGCCCTACCCTTCTCTCCCCTGACCAGGCCAGGTTCAGGTTCAGTGTCTGGTTCAGTGAGAGAAGGCAGTATGTCTTTCACAAGCTGTAAATTCCCACATCCTTTTTGATTTTTCTCACAACGTACTGATGAACTGAGTTTCTGTTGTTGTTGTTTTTTTCAAGTTTATTTATTTTTGAGAGAGAGACAGTGTGGACATACAAGGGGCAAAGAGGGAGAGAGAGAATCCTAAGCAGGCTCAGTGCTGACAGCACAGAGCTTGACACGGGGCTCAAACCCATGAACTGTGAGATCATGACCTAAGCTGAAACCAAGAGTCAGAAGCTTAATTAATTGAGCCACCCAGGCGCCCCTGAGTTTCTGTTTTATAGAGATTGCTTGCATCCCTGTGGTGCCCTTTGATATGTTCCTTTGTCCTCTGTAATTCCTGCCAGGTGAAACCTGCATCCACAGGCTTGAAGCAGGTCTCCCTCTTTCTCTCTCTCCCTCCTTCCCTCCCTCCTGCTTTCCTCCCTCCTGTCTTCTTCTTTCTCTCCTTTCTCTCTCTTTCTTCCTTCCTTCCTTCCAAATCTACATCATAAGTAATATGTATTCATCCATCAGAAGGCACAAAATTCTAATTGTCTTTGTTTTTGTGATATTAGTGGCCTAATGAGCAAAACCTGGATCCATTAATTCATAGTATTGCAAAGTGGTGCAATTTTAATTTTATTATTTAAAAAATTTTTTTTAATGTTTATTTATTTTTGAAAGGGGGGAGGGGCAGAGAGAAAGGGAGACACAGAATCCAAAGCAGGCTCCAGGCTCCGGGCTGTCAACACAGAGCCCGTTACAGGGTTCGAAACCACCAATCACGAGATCATGACCTGAACCAAAGTTGGACACTTAACTGGCTGAGCCACCCAGGTGCCCCTAATTTTCTTCTTCTTCATTTATTAGCTGGGTTTTTTATTTCTTAGCTGGACTACATCGACAGAGAGAAACTTTCCCGGATCTGCCTTCTGGCCTCAGTGGACCAATGCATTTAAGAAGCCCCCCAGGCCTGCCCTCAGCCAGCACACTCAGCTTTC
Organism: Prionailurus bengalensis; assembly: GCF_016509475.1. NCBI lineage: Eukaryota > Metazoa > Chordata > Mammalia > Carnivora > Felidae > Prionailurus > Prionailurus bengalensis. The sequence goes on along the minus strand of NC_057349.1, from coordinate 38,565,144 downwards.
CAGCCCAGGTTCTGGGTTAAGAAAGGACCCAGGGCAGGAAAAGGCTGGAGATCACCTAGCCTGTCTGCCACCTCCTCCACACCAATCTAGCTGATTGGACCTGAACAAGAAGGGTTCTTTGGCTTGGATCTTACTGCAGTCTAGACACTAATGCCAATTTTTTTTTTTTAATTTTTTTTTTTCAACGTTTATTTATTTTTGGGACAGAGAGAGACAGAGCATGAACGGGGGAGGGGCAGAGAGAGAGGGAGACACAGAATCGGAAACAGGCTCCAGGCTCTGAGCCATCAGCCCAGAGCCCGACGCGGGGCTCGAACTCACGGACCGCGAGATCGTGACCTGGCTGAAGTCGGACGCTTAACCGACTGCGCCACCCAGGCGCCCCCACTAATGCCAATTTTAAAAACAGATTTTAAAATCAGTAGTGCGCTTTCCCATAATGGTTGTTGATCACCTGTATGCCATGTGGGAATCTGTCTGACTTCCTGGGATGGGAGAATTGTCTTTACACTGAATTCCATTCCTCAGTCACTCTGTTTAACACCAGGAACACAAAACCACCTAAGGAGTAGAATTTGGAGAGGACAGGAAGGAAGGGGTGGTGACACTGTGCCATGGAAAAGCAAATTACTTACAATTAAATATTAGACATTGATTTTCTTAACATCCCTCTGCTGGGTCTCACTGTCTGCCATCCCCATGGAAAGCCCCAAACTCTCAACAATTTTTGAAATGGTTTGTCTTTGCCTCTCCCAGACCCCCTGCCCCTGGCCCTTGCCCCCTGTTCTGGGCCGTGCCTCTCCCCTTCCCCAAGAAGCTTAGACTTGAGAGTGGATGCCTCCCCTTCAAGGGCTCTCCTTTGGGTCCCAATCAGGACAGTCTTCTCAACAAAGGAGCCATTTGCCTGCAGGGGAATAATGCTCTTCCAGCTGCTATAGGACAAAGCAGCTCTAGTTAGCTGGGGTTTTGAATAATTTTGTGTTTCTTTTTATATTTTAAAAATAATGAAGACACTAAAACTCAGATACTTTACGGAGTCACCCAAGGTTTCCAGGATCGTGAGGCCTGGGATTAGGATTCAAGTGTAGACCTTTAAGCTGCAAAACCAAAATATGTGTCTCCATCCTCCATGCTTATCCATCTCTCTGCAAGATGAGAGCAGATGCGCAGCCCATCCAAGAACCCGCCAGGAAGGACAGATTTATTTAATGGGAATCTGAGGCTGCATGCTACACCTGGCTCTTATCTTGGCAGTTACACTGGACTTTTTACGGAGCCTTTAAAAGCAAGCTACTTGGGGCATAGTGGGGTGTAGTTAATCGTTAAGAGTGCAGACTCTGGAGTCACAGGGTTTCAGTTCCAATATCACGTCTGCCAATTATTAGCTGTGTGGCCACAGGCACGGATACTGCTTAGCCTGTCCATGCCTCAGTGTCCTCACTAAGCAACAGAGATAATAACAGTGCTCACCCCATAGGCTTGCTCCAAGGTGATAGCTTAAGAGGCTGCAGCATTAGCATCACCTGGGAGTTTACTAGAAATGAAAATTCTCATGTCCCTCCCAGACCAAATCCCCTGAGTCAGAAACCATCAGGACTCAGCAGCAGTCTGTGCTGAACATGCCCTCTAGACAATGCCTGTGAACTCTGAAGCTTGAGAACCACTGGCTTAACACGTGTGATGTACTTGGAATGACACCTGGGACATAGTAAGTGCTCAATAAATGTGAGTGGCTTGTTATTATCATTATTATAAGCCAGGGGTGTTATTCATTACCCCCAGGGTCTTGGGTGGCAAAGGTTAGCCCAGATCTGGAAGAGAAAGGCTGAGTACCCTTCTCATGCTCAATTAAGTGCCCTGGGTCCCTGTGGACTAGACGGTCTGTCCTGTTCTGTCCATTGCAGCATTTCCAGTCCCAAGAGTAGTGCTCTGGACATAGCATGGACCTGGCAGTTATTCCCTGCATGTATGTGATGCATTTCTTCTCACTCTGTCTCAACTCCTAGTCTGGCCTTGGGAAGAAGAGGGGACATTCCAGCTTCCATTGGAAACATCTTTACTAAAGGGAGCATTCTCTGCCTACATCAAGCTTGGTTTTCATACTCTCTTGTTTTTGTTAGCCAGTTAAAGTGTGATGAATATGGGGGTGGGGGCTGTTACCAGGCTCCGTGTTAACATCACAATCTATCAATAAGAAAAGGACAATTCAAGAGAAAAATGGATAAAAACTTGCACACTTCTTGCACAGTTCTCAGAAAAGGATAACAGAATGGCTAGTAACATTGGTCTATAGGGAAATGCATATTGAAACCACAATGTGGTGTCACTGCACACCTACCAGAATGACCAAAGTGAAAAAGATGGAAAATCCTGGGTGCTGAGGAAGGTGAGGAGCCACTGAACTCTCAAGCATGGCTAGTTTGAGAATAAATTGATAAAGCCATTTCAGACAACTCTTTGGAAATATCTAACCAATGCATGCCCTATGATTTGGTATTTCCACTCCTGGGTATAGTGTATCCAACAGAAAGGCATCCATAGGCTCTTCTGAAACACATCTTCTAGAAGGTTCTAAGGCACGATTTTTCATAGAGCCAAACTGGAAATTACACAAACAAAAGATGTCTGCCAAGAGTAGAATGGATAAGTCAAGTGTAGTATAGTCACACAGTAAGTAGAATAGTACACAACAGTGAGAATTAAGGGACCTACAATTATGCCCAACAATGTGGTAGAACCTGATGATCATACTCTAAAGTGAAAGAAACCAGATATGAAAGAGTATGTGTATACTCTTTGAGTCCATGTATGTGAAGTTTAGTAACAGACAAAATGAATGTAGTTGTTACCCTTGAGAATATAGTAACTGGAAGGCAGCACAAGGTGCCCTCTGAGGTATTGGTAAGGGTATGTTGATCTGAATCCTAGTTACACTGATGTGTTCAATTTGTGAAAATTCACTGAGATGTCCACTACTGATGCATGCATGAATGTTTCAACAAGAAGTTAAACAAGCTAAGTGATCATGGAATATCAGGTGGTCTGTGTCTCTTACTGTTCCCTTGTGGAGGGAAGAGAGTCCAGAATTCAAGACCTGGACCCTGAGTTCAGGCTGCTTTAGCACTCCACACCTCAGTGTCCTTATCAGTAGATAGCAAGAAAACCCAGACCAAAGGAGAAGGAAATTACCCAAGGCTGACATGCGGTGGCTGGCAGAGCCAGTGATCCTACCTTGGCCACATATAAGGAGGTAGCCAAGGTCATCTGATTACAGAATCGACTGGATGACATCAGCAGAGGTGCCCTGAACCTGGTGGTGTGGTAGAGTTGTGTGGACCACTATTGCAGTCTCTGAGCCAGAGATACATCTGTGGGTTTCTCCATTACCTCCCAGGTTCTCATTCTTTCCGATGACATGCTCTCGTTCTTTCTTGAAAGTGATTACAATTCCTAAATAAGCACACAAAAATAAACCTCTTCATTAACCAGGGGAAAAAAATGTACCACCTGAGTGGAACGTGTGCCAGAATGCAGCGAGCAGAGCGGCATATGCCGGACTAATTAGCCTTGTCTCCACAGATGGATGTGTTCAGCACAGTGGTTGTGTTATGGGGTAAGGTAACTGGGAGGTGTCCTGTTTAAGGCAGCATTTCCAAAGGCCGTTCTTCAGAATGCCAGTCCCTTGAGGTGTTAATCAGAGCCACAAGGCGACAATTCCATGCTCAAATGTATTTTTGGGAACTACTAGGTTAAATATTATGTGTTCTTTGCTGAAAGACTTCTTGGAGACTTTAATATGATAATGGATATAACGAATCACCAAGATAGGATTGAGTAGGTAACATTTGTCTAATGTATTTGATATTGGACCCTTTTTTTTTTTGGACCCTTTTTGATTTGGCAAGCACCTCAAGAAAAGTATTTCCTGGAACCCACAGTGAAAAATTCTGACATAGACCCAGTCTTGGTCCAAGAGTCAGGAAACCTGGCTTGCAGACCCAGCCTGGTTATCAACCAGCAGGACACTTTGGACAAGGCCTTCTTTTCTCTGAGCCTCAGGGTGGTCTGACCATTATCGTACCCCATTTTTATTGTATTTTGTTTTATTGCATTTAATGCTGTGGTGTTAGCCTATGCAACTTTATTATCTATACATGAAGCAGAGGCTGTTGTTCCCTAACCCAATAGCTGTTACCCTCCTTTCTTGCTAAAAGAATTCTGATTTTTTTCATGTGACATTGAACCCAATGAGAAGGTGAACCCCCCCCCCTTTTTTTTTTTGTCTAGGAGTAGCTTATGAATCAGCTCTGGCCAATGAGATACAAAAGAGAGTTTTCTGGGAGCTTCTGGGAAAGACTTTCTTCTCTGATGAAAACTTTATTTTTTTTTATCCCCTGCCTTCTTGATTAAAAAGTCATTAGGTGAGGATGTGATGGTTGGAGCTGTGGCAGCCATCTTTTGACCATAAAACAAGAATGAAAACCAGTAAGCTGAGAAGCCATAGAAGTGGGAGGGAAAGAACCTGGCTCTTTGATGATATCACTGAATTGCTGAACTAATATTTGGACTACCTACCTCTGACCTCTTGCCAAATAAACAATAGGTGCCCTCATAGTTTTACTTACCATTAGTGTGATTTGCTCTTACTTGCACTCACATAGAAACTTACTGAAAATATCTGTGTCTGTTTTTCTCTTTCATTATACTACTTTTTGTTACAAGGTGCCTTCGTGATTGATTTATTCTTGAGTGAGGAGGCTCTGAGGCAATAATAGACAAAACCCTGAGATCTCAGTGACTTAGCCCAATGGTAGCTTATTCCTCACACTATCATAGTCCAATGTGGGTTAAGTAACTCCACCCCAACTAGTAGATCTGGAATACATGGTGTATTAGTCAGGTTGAGCAAGGCTAGGCTGCAATAACAAACAGTCTCTGAAATCTCAGTGGTTTAGTACAGAAACGTTTATTTTTGGTTCATGCAAAGTCCACTGTGGGTCAATTGGCTTTCCAAAGAAGTTCTGTTCCATGCAGTGACTCCGTGATCCAGACTTCATGTTGGAGATACAGTCTCTGGAATAGGTGAGTTCCAGGTGGCTGAAGCTAGAAGAGAGAGAGCTGAGAGTCAGGCATGAACCCTCAAATATTTCAGCCTAGAAGTGACATCACTTCTCTTTATAGTCCAGTGTCTAAAACTAGTTACACATCCCAACTTAACTTCAAGGGAAGTTGGGAGATATAGGAGAGCATATGGATGTTTGGTGAGTACTAACTGTCCCTGACACAATTTAATGACAACTTTTAAAATAACCTTGTCTCTGACTGAGAGCCTGAAATGTGTTAAATGGAGGCTGGTTGCAGGGAGAGGTGGTGAGTGAAACTCCTCTGGCTCTGCTGAATCCAGTTTCCAGAAACCAGGCAAGGTCAGGCTCTAGACCCAAAGTAGCACACAGAAAGGGCCAGCTCAGGACCCAGAAATCTGGGTTCTAGTTTCTGTGTTTTTATCAACCTTGGGCAAGCCATTTTTCATGGGCATGCCTAATCTATAAAATAAGAGTTTTGATGCTGTGCAACAAGTCACCGCAAAACTTAAAGCAATAAGTTTTAAGTTATTTCTCATGGTTTCCATGGGTCAGGAATACAGGAGTGGCTTAGCTGGGTGGTTCTGCCTCAGAGTCCCTTATGTACAACCATTGGAAGGTTTGGTTGGGGTTGAGCAACCACTTCCATAGTGGCTCACTGACATGGCTGGCAAGCTAGTGCTGGCCCTTGGCAGAATGATCTCAGTCCCTCTCCACGGGAGCATCTCCACAGGCTTGCTCAAGCAACCCCATGGTTGTGTGGTTGGCTTCCCCCAGGACAAATGACCCCAGCCACCAAGATGAAAGCTATGGGCCTTCACCGCCTGGCATTAGAAGTCAGACATCAAAAATTCATGGCATCTTCTAGGTCACACAGGCTCACCCTGATTCACTGTAGGAGGGGACCACACAAGGAGGTGAGCACCAGAAGGTGAAATCATTGAGGACCAGCTTGGAAGCTGGCTTCCGAGACCACCCTCTCCTCTAAATTCTGACATTTTTTGCCTATGATCCAGGACAGTCATTCCAGAGACACCTCTCCCTTCAAGGAAACTGTAGGTGAGACCAAATCCTCCTAAGGTTTCCCCAAATGCTCCTGCCACTGGGTGAGATATTTTCTAGAAAAAGAATCCTAAGAGTAAACCCATTTTCTATTGAATTCTTTCACATGTGACAGGCACTATTTTCAACATCCCCATTTTATATATTGGATCCCTGAGGCCCTGAGAGATTGACTTGCCTCAGAGTATGCTGAGTCAGATTTCAAACCAGATCCTATGTTTCTGATACCTCCTGGAGCCAAGTTCAGCTCCAGAGGAGTGGATAACCTTGTCCCTTACACCTGTCCAGCCTTGAGCTCAGGTGTCCTCCAGACAGCCTGGAAGGGGGGCAGCTAATGTCCTCCCTACAGAGAAGTGCTTAGTAGGACCCCTGTAGCTGCTGTTCCTGACCATTTTTTTTTCTGCACAGCTCCCATCCCATCCGGAGGGGCATGCACCCCAGGAACTTGCTAGAGACTGGAAGTCCCTTCATCCTTTAAATATTTCTAGCGCACACTGAGCTAATGGCATTAGTGCCCGAACAAAACAGTGCATCCCTGCTTAAGGAAGTGATAATGGAATATAAGTCTGAACAAGGAGTGATTTCTTTGTGAGCTGGCATATTAGCGCTTCGCTGTGAAACTGCCCTTGTCTTTAACTGCCAGCAGCTAGAGAAAAATCTCTTGACCACAAATTTATTAAATGTTGTGGACTTAGATGATTTAAAGTTCATGTGTCTGTTCTTGATCTGCCTATCTATAGCGGAAGCCCCAACAAAGACTTAACCCACCTCAGCAATTTGCCTGCATTTGAATGAGACAAATGGGCAATTGCTGGGGCTCCAGGGTCTGAGGACGGGAGGGAGACCCATGAACCCTGAGTGGCATCCACAGGCGCTGCTGTTCCCCTGCCAGAGAGGGACCTGAAGAAACACTGGATACCCTGACTTGGGGCTGCATGTCCCCCCAGAGCCAGTGCATTTAGTCACCCACGTGTCTGTGTGCATGGTTACCTAGAGCAGGAGTGGCGATCTGTGGCGGGAGGTGGGGGGGCATGTGCCAGGGGCAGTGTGTGTAACGGTGGGCAGCCAGAGGGTTGTGGTTGAGAGTATGGGGCCCAGAGAGTGCTAGAATGTTGGCTCTACCATTTACAGCTGGGAACGCCACGCTTCTTATGTGTGAAATCAACCTGACAATCACAACAGCACCTATCCTAAAAGGTTCTCACCAGGATTAAATGAGGTAACCGTTTGAACACTGCCCCATGATGGGGCACCTGGATGGCTCAGTGGGTTAAGTGTCCAGCTCTTGATTTCAGCTCAGGTCATGACCTCACGATTTGTGAGTTCCAGCCCTGTATCATGCTCTGCACTAACAGTGCCGAGCCTTCTTGGGATTCTCTCTCTCTCTGCCCCTAACCCTGCTTGCGTTCTCTCCCAAAATACATAAATAAAAACTTTTTTAAAAATAAAAAAACATTGCCACACATATTGTAAGCACTTACAGTGAACGCTACTTTTATTTCATGTGTTTTGTGTGTATATCTCTGTGGACGCCTGTTTGGGTTATGTGTGTGTGTGTGTGTGTGTGTGTGTATGCATCTGTGTATAGTGTGCGTGCATGAGGGCATCCACGTGCAGGGGTGTAGGTAACCTGAGTGTAATTAGAGACAAGGAACTGCCTGACAGTGGGGGACTCACCCCTTCCCAGGTACAATGGGGCACTCACGCCTTACAGCTAAAGAGCTCACCTTCCCCGAGGTGCTACAAACGTTCTCCCATGGCTGCAGGGGACTCCTTGCCAGGCTGGGGAGGGGAGGATAGGTGGGCATCTGGATGACCCCAGGGTCAGAGGCAGAGAATCAAAGTTTCACCTATTAGTATAATTAAACTTATATGGCTTAATGGAGAGCCACAGAGCCAGGGATAACTCTGGCTGATTTGAATCACTTGAATTCTTGCACATCAGCACACTGGGTGGGTTGGTTAGTTCATTGCACCACTGGGCCCCCACTGGGGCTTCCTGCCATCCCTGCTCCTTGGAGGCTGGGGGCTTTAGGGACAGGGAGTCAGCCAACTATAAAGCTGCTGGGACTGCCATGTGCTGCCTGCCTCCTGTGCCATGTTTGACTTAAGGTTTTCTGAGCAAACCAGCCAGCCGTCCCCACAAAAGGATTCAGGCTACATTTTGTAGATCAGGAAGCAGCCCTCGATCAATGAGATGGTGCAGTCAGAGCCCTGGTCCCAGCCTTTCTCCCTCGGGGTTGACGCTGAGTGTGCTGCAGGTGGCTTCATGGAAGGAAACGGTGACAACACTGTCTTCCAGTCCTTGCAACGTGCTCAGTAGGGATGGCGTCAGGAGTGTGGGGACCCTGTCCCCATGCACTTCTCCACCTGGCTTAGCACCCACCCCCTCAAAGTGAGTCTGCCATGCTCCTCCATCAGTTTCCCTGTCCTGTTCTCTACACCTGGGAAGACACTGTATGGTCCCGTCCTCCCGGCAGTGAGGACGGAACCCCACATGTCCTCTCTGCGCCTCCTGTGACCCATGTCCTATTTTTCTTTTTTTTTTAATTTTTTTTAATGTTTTATTTATTTTTGAGACAGAGAGAGACAAAGCATGAACAGGGGAGGGTCAGAGAGAGGGAGACACAGAATCTGAAACAGGCTCCAGGCTCTGAGCTGTCAGCACAGAGCCCGACGCGGGGCTCGAACTCACAGACCACAAGATCATGACCTGAGCCGAAGTCAGCCGCTTAACCGACTGAGCCACCCAGGCGCCCCGTCATGTCCTATTTTTGAGGGGAGGCAGAGCACTGGAGAAGCCATGAAGAGTGATGTCCACTGGGCCACTGTGGACTCTGGCCATGACGCTGGTAGCTTGGCAGTGTGGGAAGGGACCTGGCCTCGGGTGGGGGCTTGGAATGAGGACCTATCTCCTCACCTGCAGACTGAAGGGCTTCAGTTAGAGTGCTGGTGGCTCAGAGACTTGGCAGACTGTGGGGTTCCCCCCAGAGAACTTGTTCCAGAGGGGGACGGTTCTAGCCCCCAAAAACATTTTTTTTAAGTTTACTTATCCATTGATGTGGGGCGGGGGAGGAAGGAAGGAAGGGAGAAAGGGAGAGAGAGCCTGAAAATGGAGGGGGGGGGGAAGGGCAGAGAGAAAGAAAGAGAGAGAAAATCTCAAGCAGGCTTCACGCTGACAGCGCAGAGCCCGAAGTGGGGCTCAATCCCACAAACCGTAAGATCATGACCTGAGCCGATAAAGAGTCAGACACTCAACCGACTGAGCCCCCCAGGAGTCCCCAGACACTGATGTTCTGATTCAGGAGAAATAGGAGGGGCTTGGGCCCTCCATCTGTACCAGGTGATTCTGGGGTGTGTGTTCTATATTCATGCCTGAGATCCTCACAGCTTGCAATCCGGAACCCCTCCAGCCCCCCATTCAGCAGAGCATAAGGGCTCTCTCTCTGGGGGCCTTGTGGAGGGCAGTGGCTTTTGCTCAGCACCCGGAAATGGAGAACATCCCGTGTCCCACCCCATCCCAGACTGTGGCCCAGAGAGGAAGCCCTGTGGGTTATGCGCGGTTCTTGGAAGACTGAATGGCTACAAATCTGCCCCTTCCTGCAGAGAGCATGTCAGAGTGGTGGGTGCCCTCCCATTCTCCCAGCGCTCAGGCAAAAATGTTAGCATAATCTTAACTCCCCTTTTCTCACATGTCACATCCAGGCCATCAGCAAATCTCGCCAGCTCTGCTTTCAGAGTCTGCCTCAATGTGTCCCCATCCCACTGTCCACTGCTACCATCCCAGTTTGATCAACCATTGTCTCTTTTTTGGACAAGAGCCTCCTACCTGGCCTCCTGCTTCTACTCCTGCCCTTTCTGGTCTATTACGCACACAGCACAGCCAGAGGGATCCTTTTAAAGCATGCCATTCATCTGTGCAAAATCTTCCAGGGGCTTTACACCACACTCCAAACAGAATTTTGAGTCTGTGTCATGCTTATATGAGCTGGCCTTCCCTGACTACCTCCCTGGCCTCATCTCCTACCACTCTCCTCTACCTCTGTTCCAGGCACATGGTCTACTCACTGTTCCTTGAGCACCCCAAGCCCACTCCCACCACAGGGCCTTTGCACTTGCTGTTCTCCCCTCTTGGAATGCTCTTCCGCCACAAATCTACATGGTTTTCTCACTTGCACCATTCAAGTCTATCTCAAATGGCAAGTAGAGAGTTCTTCTGTTCTTCTCTGATGAGTCTTTATAAAATAACATGCCCTGCCCATGACATTCCCTTATCCAGTTTTATTTTTCGTGTGTTGTGTACTGGTTTATTTGCTCAACGCCTTTTGCCTGCCAGGAGAATGTAAGTTGCATAAAGTCAGGGAAGTTGATTGTCTCCAGATGTGGTCCCAGAGCCTAAAACAGTATCTGGCACACCATAGGCTTGCAAAATAATACAAGTGGAAGGAGTGAATGAGTGAATAAATGGATGAGTGGAATGACAGTACCTCAGGCCTAGCTCTGAAGCTTGTCTGATTTTTTTAAATAATAAAATTAGCCATAAGCTTTGTCATTTCCAATGTATTATTTTTTAAAGTTTGTTTATTTATTTATTTATAGAGCACAAGCAGGGGAGGGACAGAGAAAGGGAAAGACAGAATCCCAAGCAGGCTCCACACTGTCAGCATAGAGCCCGACACAGGGCTTGATCCCATAAACCGTGAGATCATGACCTGAGCTGAAATCAAGAGTCAGCGGACACTTAAGTGACTGAGCCACCCAGGTGACTCAATAATCAATGTGTTATTGATTATTATGAACGACACACTCATCCTCACCTCGGTGATTGGGATGAGCTGGTTGCTGTTGAGAGCTCATGTGGCATCAGCGTGGCTCACCTGGGCCATGCACATGCTCATGGTGGGGAGAACTTGAAAGGGCACCATTCCCCTTCCATGTGGATTCTTACCACATAGCCTGCATGACCCTGCTCAGGGCATGGCAGGGCGGGATCCTCCACCAAGTTTCCCTGTGTTGGGCTGGTGGGTAAGGGACATTTTGCCTTCCCAAGGTACCTCCGGATTTTAAAAATATATCATATTCACCTCATTCATTTGTAAAGTACCACAGACTGAATGGCTTCATCAATAGAAATGTATTTTCTCTCAATTCTGGAGGCTAGACGTCTGAGATTAAGAGGTAGGTAGGGCTCGTTCCTTCTCAGGCCTCTCTCCTTGGCTGGCTGTCTTCTTGCTAGGTCTTCACACAGTCTTCTATCCATGCATGTCTGTGTCCTAATCCCCTCTTCCCATCAGGCCACCAGTCAGACTGAATTAGGGTCCATCCCCATGACCTCATTTTAGCTTAATTACCTTGTACAACACCCTGTCTCCAAATACACAGTCGTTGAAATACTGGGGGTTAAGATTTCAACAAAAGATTTTTGAGGATGGGTGACACGATTCAGCCCACAGCATTTATATCAATCTCTACAGAAATTTCTTGGACAAATTTTTTTGAGAGAGAGATGGGTGGGGAGGGGCAGAGGGAAAGGGAGAGACAGTATCCTAAGCAGGCTCTGTGCTGTCAGTGCAGAGCCCCGAGCAGGGGCTCCATCCCACGAACTGTGAGACCATGACCTGAGCTCAAATCAAGAGTCAGACGCTCAACTGACTGAGCCACTCGGGCACCCCTTGAGTAAACAATTTTAAAGTAAGTTCCTAACGTGGGATTTAGGTGGTTTAATATTCCTCATGATGCACATGATTATCATTTCCATTTCACAGAAGAGCAGACTGACTGGGGCCTTGCCCAAGGCCACACGGTGAGTTCAGTGATAGGACCAGGACTGGGCTCCCAGCACAGTGCTTATTTCAGCACCTCCTGTGCTTGTGATAAAAGGCAGTAAAATCAATATGAAGCATTAGTTAATGAAGCTGGCACTGCCATTTTAAACCTGTGCACTAGAACCCTCGTGGAGGAGACAGCTGACAGGGAGGGGGTCTTTTTGCTCTTCCATCACTAATAAAGTTAATTGCTGTGCCTTGCACACTGTGTACCTCCCGTCGGTTTGCTGTGGAGGGAGCAGTGGGAGGAAGGTAAGGTAAATAATCAGCACAGTCACCAAGCTGGCAACTTCCAACTTGTCCAATATTTGCCCAAAGAAAGATCTTTTCCAGCACAGTTCTGTCCCCAGAGATGCCATGTCCAGAGTTTGAGAGGAGTCTGAATGCCACCCAGGAGGTGGAGGACGCTTCAGCAACAGAGTCCTTCCTGCTGTCCCCTGCCCTTTCCATCTGGGGAGGGATAAAGTTTCTACACTTGATAAACACATGTCTGCACGGGTGACCCTTTGGAAACATGAGCGGGGTGAGCAGCAAGAGGTGAGGCTGCTGGTCTAGAAAGCTGAGGCACTTCTGCAGTCCTGCCTGCTCCTGCTGGTGGATGGGCCCAACCTGCTGGATGTGTCAAGTCCCTACAGCCTTATCCCTGACACCAGCCCGTTCCCTCCTCTCCAGCTCCTTCCTTCCTTTCTTGAATGAGACTGTAATGCCTGGAGCCACAGATGCCATCTTGTTCTTGTGACCGTTACACTGAGCATAGGGATGAGAGCCAGCATGTTGGGGCTGGTGGCGTGAGAGGAGTCTCTAATGGAAAGACTGAGTAGCTAAATCAATACCAGCAACACCTGTCCCTGGTTACTTGCTATTTAGGGAAGAAAACCTCCTTTTAATTTAAGCTGTGTGGTTGGGTTGCCTGTTAATTGCAGCTGAATGCATTTCTAATGATGCACTTGGTGAGTCAAAAACAGACCGTAAAGATCTGGCTGGAAAAGCCACTGGATCGTCAGGGATCCCCTATCTGGTTGTTAACTGGAGGGAGTGGAAGTGGCTTCACAGATGTGGTATTTGACCAGGTTCTCTTTGCCTACAGGATTCCTCTCCTTGTCCCTTCTTCTCTGTAGGGTGAGAGGTGCCTTGACTCTCAGCAAGCTGAGTATTCTCAGATTCTTGCCATCTTAACCCCATCTTGGCCAATACTTGCCCAAAGAAAGATCTTTTCTCTAGGTGCCAAAGAAATGGGATGTCTTCCATGTCTTCCATGCAATGTCTGCAATGGACTTCCATGTCTCCTCAGCAGCCCCTCTTTCCAGGTCATCCTCGGAGATACCAAACACATACTCAGCTTACCATATAGGGTACAAGGAAAAACCCAGAATAAAATCACCAAAAACCTTGGGAGAGAGGTATATTGGAGCATGACCTGTAACAACAATTTCTCTCATTTTCCAGCAGCCCACTTACATCTTCCCAATCTCCAAAGGAGGGCGTTTGTTGTTGTTGTTGTTGTTGTTATTGTTATTCACTTGGCTTTGATCATTTCTTCTTTTTTAATTTATTTAATCATTTTTAATTTACATCTAAGTTACTTAGCATATAGTGCAATAATGATTTCAGGAGTAGATTCCAGCGATTCATCCCCTATGTATAACACCCAGTGCTCATCCCAACAAGTGTCTTCTTTAATGCCCCTTACCCATTTAGCCCATCCCCCCACCTGCAACCCCTCCAGCAACCCTCAGTTTGTTCTCTATAGTTAAGAATCTCTTATGTTTTGTCCCCTTCCTTGCTTTTATATTATTTTTGCTTCCCTTCCTCCTGTTTTGTGGATAAAGACCTTACTGGGGTCCAAGCTGGCAAATCACAAGTACTGTACAGAGCTTCGGAGCTGGGTTATGTTGTTTGGTGATGTTCTAACCTGTAGCCAAGCTCGTTGGTGACTCTGGGGTCTTCAGTGGGGAGGGAAGTTGGCTGTGAAGAAGGGTCTTCCAGGAACCGTTTGTAAACTGATTAGCTTTACTTTTATCTGTTTTTATACACTAGGAATGAGGTTTCTGCATGTTGGCTGCACCCATGTAATACTCAACTAACCAATAATTGTAGCTAACATTTGCAGGGCTCTTAGTTGTGTTAAAAGCAATTCCACCACCATTTGAATCAGGTGTGTGTGTGTGTGTGTGTGTGTGTGTGTGTGTATTCTTATTCTGTCCATTTTCCAGGGAACTGAGGCTGGAAGAAGTGTCTTAGCAAAAGTAACAGCTTTTGTGAGACAATGATAGGGTTCAAATAACAGGGTTTCTGTTCCAAGTCCCCTAGAGGTGATGACTCCCACTTGTGAAAACCCCAGGCTACAGTGGAGATAGAAATCCTGGAATTGAGGAGCACCTGGCCAGATGGGAGAGGAACAATCTGAAAGAGGGACACCCAACCCATGCTTTGAGGGAACCCAAGGGGTTTCTGAAAGGGCCAAAAGGACAGAAGGTCTCCACAAGAGGAAGGGATGTCACATGGGGAAATGTTGTGTCTGTGGCAGCCCTATGCAGCTGCCTGCACTAAGCATAGTGAGAGGAAGAAGTGAGACAATCATCCTGACAACTTCCTAAGCAAGGTGAGCCAGGCCAGCTTTTGAAAGAAGAGAGGAAATAGAGAGCAGTATTGGGGGCGGGGGCTAAGAATAAAGATTTCTGCCCAGGAAGAATTCTGGAGAAGTTTGCCCCTGGCGGGCCACCTGCTCAAGCTGCAAAGTTCTGCTACATTTGGGTCGGTCTGCTTCCTCATAGCTCATCTCCCTGGCATGAGAGCTGCCCATTCATCTCCGGAGCCAGCCCAACCTCAGGCCCAGTGGAGCGAGGACAAGGACAAGTGCCAAGCCACCTGTGTCCATCACAGCTGCATGGCCAGCTCCAGCTGGCTATGGAAGGACACCTTGGAGGAAGTGCAGAGAGCTGGACAGAGGCAGGAATTGGGGCTGGACTCTGAGTTCCCCCATCACTTGGGAGCACTGTGTCCCCCATCAGACTGGAGGCTCCCTGGGGGCAGAGAGTGTGTCTCCTCCCATCAGACTGGAAGTTCCCGGGGGCAGAGAATGTGTCTCCCCAATCAGCCTGGGAGTTCTTTAGGGGCAGGGCTTCACAGACCTTCACAACCCTTTAAGGGTTCTCTGAGCACAGAGATCTTTTTTCTCCCTGCCTTTGATGTGAAGAAGAACAAATAGTGCCCTCTGTGGTGGGGGCAGGGGTGAGGGGGTTGGTCTTGTCAGTCTGGGCTCTACACTTCCTCCACCATGCTATGATTTAGGGACTTGTTGCCAGTAGACTGTTTGGTCAAGTTTTCTTTTCTAAAATCAATGTCTCAGAAAAAAACCAACATTTTTATCTACCCTTCCTCACTCCCACCCTGAATTTCTCTGTGGGGCAGAGGAGAACACCAGTCTCAGTCTCAGGCTCTGATTGGCTTATTAGTTCAGGCTACTGGCAGTCAGAATAGAAGCCAGGGTCGGCCTGGGTTCAGCCACAGGGATTCTGGGTAATGTAGTTCCATGCCTCCTCCCTGCCCTCACTGAAGAAAATGGCTTCAAACCTCAAAGTAGCTTCTGTGAGGAGGAATCCTTCTCCTTTCTTCAGAATGGGAGTAATGGTATCATTGGAGCAATAGGAACAATTTTCTTCATAACCTAGCACAGTTTAGTGATTTCCTGAAAGAGCGGGTTTCTTTGCTACAGATATGCAATAGCTGTTTCTGATAAGATTCTGTCCCCTCTCTGCTGGTAGATGTTGTAGTTTCCCACTGCATGGGGCTGGGGCTGGGTGGTTGAGTGGGATGTGATAATCAGGAGACTGCTTGCTCTTTCCCTGGAAACACCACGATAGCGATGTGCCACAGGGCCTGGTTCCTGCACAGTGGTCCAGTCTGGTACTTACTTGTTCACAGTGAAGTTTACCAGTCCACAAAGAAATAAGAAAATAAAAAATATGTAGCTTGTTTGTCATAAATTTAAAGGCATTTAAATGATTGTTTTTTTGTGGGACACCTGGGTGGCTCAGTAAGTTAAGTGTCCAACTTTGGCTCAAGTCATGATCTCACAGTTTGTGGGTTCTAGCCCCGCATTGGGCTTTGTGCTGACAGCTCAGAGACTGGAACCTGCTTCAGATTCTGTGTCTCTCTCTCTCTCTGACCCTCCCCCATTCATGCTCTGTCTCTCTCTGTCTCAAAAATAAATAAACATTTTTTAAAAATTAAAAATATGGGGCGCCTGGGTGGTGCAGTCGGTTAAGCGTCCGACTTCAGCCAGGTCACGATCTCGCGGTCCGGGAGTTCGAGCCCCGCGTCAGGCTCTGGGCTGATGGCTCGGAGCCTGGAGCCTGTTTCCGATTCTGTGTCTCCCTCTCTCTCTGCCCCCCCCCGTTCATGCTCTGTCTCTCTCTGTCCCAAAGGTTAATAAACGTTGAAAAAAAAAATTAAAAAAAAAATTAAAAATAAATAAATAAATAAATAAATATAAATTTAAAGGCATTTAAATGATTGGCTTTTGTGGGGTGCCTGGGTGGCTCAGTTGGTTAAGCGTCCAACTTCAGCTCAGGTCATGATTTTGCAGTTCATGAGTTTGAGCCCTGTAGTGGGCTCTGTGCTGACAGCTCAGAGGCTGGAGCCTGCTTTGGGTTCTGTGACTCCCTCTCTCTCTGCCCCTCCCCTGCTCATGCTCTGTCTCTCTCTGTCTTTCTCTCAAAAAATAAATAAACATTAAAAAAATTGTTGAATGATTGTCCTTTGGTTTTATTTTTTTTCCTGCTTTTTGATGTAAAAATGTATGGGATATGTGGGGCTATGGGTGGGGGTTCAGGGGGTGGGGATGTAGGGAAGAGGTCTGTGGTGGGTCTCGAAGTTATTGCTTACGTATTTGGGATATTCATAAATACAGTGCTCAAAAGTCAAGATATGCTACTAATTATCTGTAAATTCTTAATTATCTGTACTGAAGAAAGGGAGAGGTGGGGATAATATAGGGAATCATTCAATAATGGAAGTGAAGCAAGGAAGGAAAATAATATTTATTAAGGACTCATTCAGAAAGGATAATTGACTTGCCCAAGGTCACCCTGATAGTTAATGTCAGGTCTGGGACTAGAATGTACGTCTCCTAATGCCTGGTCTGGCACTTCTTCAAGCACACTACCTCGATTATGGTAATAGTGATCACGAGAGCAGTGAGCAACCATGAACACACACTAAGCACTTCACAAGTGTTTTCTCCCTTTGTTCTCATGGCAGGCAGCCCCGAGAGGTAGGCTTAGGAGCTCGCCTACTTACGGGTAGATGATTCAAAGCTATTTTCAGTTCAAATCAAGACACATTCACTGAGTGCCTGCTAGGTTCCATCCCAGGTGCTGAACTAGGGACAGGAAATGGAAGATTAATAAGACAGAGTTCCTGCCCTTGGAACAGCTCAATGGGGGCAACATAAGCAAGGGAGTGCTTTCAGTAAAACTTGATGAGTCCCACACGAGATTTATACAAAAGGGGTAGGTGGGAGTTCATTGAGAATGAGGCCAGATTTCAGGGGTGCAAATTGGGGGTAGCGGGCTCTGGGCAGAAGGAATGCATGGCAAAGCCCATGTGGAGTGGTAGCCACACAATGTGCAGGGGCAGGGGAGAGGGGAGAAGGTGGTTATAGGCTTGAGTGTCATCCTTTAGGCAGTGGGGAGCCATGGAGGGTCTTTAAACAGGGGCATGGCATGATCCCATTCATAAGTGATAAGGTGCTTTGAGGCATCAGAAGAGGGATTAGAAGAAAAGTGTGATGGGGGTGAGTGGGGGCCGGGAGACCAGCCAGGGGCTTTCCTATTCTAGACCAGGTGTGATGTGCCCTGAGCTGGGGTCCTGGGGATGGACCTGGGGCAAGTTTGGAGATATTTAGGGAATGGGATCACAGGATATGGGGACTGGCTGGGTGTAGGGATAAGAGGAAGGAAGGTGTTAGTGGGGGGCTAGGTTTCCCCTCTGGATAACTAGGTGGTTGGTAGGGATGGGGACTCTGTAGGAGAGCAGGTGGGAGGGTGTGGATGGTGGGCTCAGGGTGGAAGACGAGGAATCCAAGACTTATAGCACCTATCACCTTCCCCCACCATCTTCTGCAAGTCCTAGTTCTGCTATCCCCTTCACAGCTGAGCATGTGGGTCAGAGAAGGGAAATTTAGGGCTGCTTTTGGAATTTGGTGAGCCTACAAAGAGTAGACCCCAAGCAGTATTACCAAGGACCTGGGTATCTGGGAAAAAAGCAGAAGGTGTGCCCGATCCCTGCCCTGAGCCCTGGCCTAAGGGACAGTGAAGGGTACTGAGACACACCCCCACACCCACACACACCCCACCATGTGGACAGAGCCTCATTAAGGACCCTTACAGAGAAGACTTTTCCTGGCCTTATTTCTCACCTGCCTGGGAGACAGTAGAGAATTGGGTCATCTCACAACTGGGTCATCATTTTGGGGGCTTATCTCTCTCCTGCAGTGACTGAGATAGAATAGTGCTCTAAATAATTATCATTACATATCATTCATTTGTTCTTGCCAATGAATGCCTTGTTATCCTTGTCCTCAGTGCTGTGCTGGACACAAGACACACAGACTCATAATACAGGCCATGCCCTCAAGGAGCTCACAGACCATCAGGGGATATGGGTGACTAAGGACCTGTGAGATAAGGTGAGCGCTGCTCCTGTACAGGTACCTTCAGGGATGCTCTTGGTGGAGCGACCTCCAGGGATACTTAAGAGCATAGGCTCTGGAACCACACAGCTGTGATTGGATGCCAGCTCCTCTTCTCTCACAACTGTGTGACCTTGGACAAGTTACTTAACTTCTCTGAGCCTTCGTTCTCCCATCTACAAAATGGGGATAACCCCACACCCATCTCCTGGGGTCTCTGTGAGGATTCAATGATTTATTGCATGAAAAGAGCTTTGCATGGTGCCTGGTGCAGAGCGAGACCTCCATGGTGTTAGCTGGCATTTCTTACCATGATCACTATGATCTTCATCACAAACTCAGAGGGAGTCTTCAGGGAAGAGTTTGCATGTAGAAAAAGCTGCTGGGGGGAGCTTCATAGAGCATATGACATTTCGGTTGGGCAGAAAAGTTGACATTTTGCGGAGCGAAAAAGTCAGGCCCAGGGAAGCTGACCCAGGCAGAGAGAGCAGGAACAAAGGCAAGGAAGCGTGCAAATGTAAAATGGCCAGGCCTCTAGGCTCCCTGGAATATGGAGGGTGTAGAGAGGGAGGCCCCTGAGAGGGTAGGTCGGGGACACCTTGGGAAAGACTCAAATGCCATATTAAAGAATTTGGGCTTTATCCCACAGGTAAAAGTGGTCCTGGAGGAATTTAAGAGAAGTGACATGATAAGATTTGCCTTGAGGATTGTAATGGCAGCTGGGTGGAAGGTGGGTCAGAGGCAGGGGGCTACCCACCTCGGCCAAGAGAGAGATGGCAAGACTTTGAGCAAAGGCAGTGCAGGGGATGGTGGGGAAGATGTTTAGGGGGCTGTGCCAAGCACTTGGTTCTGTGAGGCTACAGGATCAGAGGGGAAGCTGGACCCCCAGTTCCCCTTAGCAACCAGGAAAGATGCTAGAGGCACAAAGTGAGATGATGAGGCCTCCAAGCAGGTGGACTGGGGCCCTTGGGGTCCCTCCACCCAGCATCCCCAGCTTTAGAGTCACCCCTGTGCCAGCCACCTGCAGCTGTGGCCTAGGCCTGGCCCTGGTAATGGATTTCGAAGGCCAGCAGACCTGGTTTCCAGGTCTGGCTGGGCCACTCACACACAACTAGCTATGTGACCCTAGCAAGTCTCTTTACCTCTCTGAGTCTTAGTTTCCCTCTTCTGTAAAATGAGGACAATAGTAGCTACCTCTGAGGGTTATTTCCAGGATGAAATGCATAATGAATAAAAGCACCTAGCACTGTACCTGGCACTAGCACGTGCTCCATAAATGGTAGGTGTTCATTGTTATCATATCCCTGGCAGCATTGACCTTGCAATCTCCTCACTCTGCTCCACCCCCACCCTCGCCTCCACTGTTCAGAACTCCTCCTGCCTGACCCTTCCTTACTACACCATGTGGTGATCCAGGATTCCAAGGTGGATTTCTGGCTGGCAGGAGAGCTTTCTGCCCTCCCCTGCACCGGTTCAAATTCCTCTTATGTTTAATCCTGGCCTCTGCCTGAGACATGTCGAGACCTACACCTTACTCCTTGGGGTGTCTCATGACCTGGGTGGAGTCAAGAGTCTCTGTCTGGGTGGGAATCTTTGAAGTTCTTCTTGGAGGCAGAAGGATGGACAAATTGACCCCAAGACCCCCCACCCCGAGTCCTTCTCTAAGTGTCTAACTGCTCACCCCTCCTGCCCACTGGCTTTGGGCCTGGTTCTAGGAAGGGTTTTCTGCCGCCTGCAGTGAGAAGTAGTCTGCTGTGTATCGGCCTCGTGTTTATTTCCAATCAGTGTATGGGGCCGGGGAAGGCGTGGCCGGATGTTCTGCATCTCTGCAGCCTGGCTCTGTCACTGCTGAACAGATCCTCAGAACTGATTGAAATATGCTGCGTGGGTTTGGAAAGAGGTAGGGAACACAGGAGCTCAACCACAGCCGTCCAGGGTCGATGCCTATGCTGCCCTCCCCCCACCTGGCACTCGTCCCTCTCCCACACTGGGCTGCCACACCAGGCGTGGCCCTTTCAACTGGCCACATCTGGAAGCAAAGCCAGGCGTGTTCCTCTCTCTGTGCCCACAGCTCACTCCAGCAGAGCTGCAGGACAGTATCTAGGGGCTCAGCCCACTGGGAAGGGGAAAGCGCTCAAGGACCCCCTTTACAAAGCTCTCTAGTTCCACACCCTGCGACGCCGGGGGAAGCTCCCTGTAGGAGCCGCAGCCACGACCCCGGCTAGAATCCCATTACCTGGCTTTGTGTGGGTCCATGCCTTGTAACTCTTGTTTTCACATGGCCATCTCTTTCTTCCCTGTCTTCCTTCTGTTCTTGTAAGGACACTAGTCATAACAGATTAGAGGCCACCCTACTCCAGCATGACCTCATCCTACCTTTATTATATATGGGTGACCATATTTCCAAATAAGGTCATGTTCAGAGGTACTTCTGTCTTTTGGGGGTACACAATTTCACCCATAAAAAGACTGAGGGGGTCTTTGGGAAGATTTTCATCCCAGATAAGGCAGCAGTGTCAAAGAGAGCCACCTCCCTGCCTCCATCCTGTGCTTGATCCCATCCTGGGAAACTTGAAGAGACCTGTGGTCATCTTGGGCCCTGGAGGGGGATTATCTCTCGCTAAAGTTGGCAGCAAAGGAAATGGGAAAGTGAGATTGGTGAACTGCTGCCCCAACTCTGAAACCTCCTATCCCTCTACCTCTGATTAAATGGGACAAATGTGCAGAAGCCACATTTTATTGGGGGTCCTGTTACTTGTACCCAGACACATCCTAGCTCATCTAGTGATCCCCAATTTCCCTGCTCAGTTCAGGGCAATGTAAGAGCCCTGGGATTTCAGAGCTGGAAGAGACTCTGGAGGTCACCTACCCCAACCTCTTCATTGAATGGATGATGAAACTAAGGCTCCATGGGGAAAGTGACTCACTCAGGGCCACCCCCGGTTAGGGGCCTAGCCAGGACTCATTTCAGGTTCTCCAAATTCCCAATCTCCCACCATGTTTCTCTGGCTCCCCATACTCATCACTCTTTCTGTAGGGAAGCAGGGTGTTGTTTGAAAGGGGGGGGGGACCTGCTGCGTGGGCAGCTGAGCTATCAGAGGGAGGAACTGCATGATGGGACAAGAGATAAGAAGGATTCCAAGGGGGGCATGCAGGAGCTTGCCATGCTGCAGAGCCTGTTCAGCCTCAGGGACACACATTTATTCTAATCACATGCTCTGTGAAGGGCTTGCTGCTCTGAATTATGCACCTCGAAAGGGCCTTTCATCTCGCCAAGGGTTTGATGCCAGCCTGCCTGACCGCTTGTGCTGGGCTACAGTTTAGCCTCCAGAGCAATTCAGGGCAAGGAGGTGGAGAAGGCAAGTGGAAATGCCTGGGACCTTTCCTTTCCTGAGGACTCAGCCTGCCCGTTTGCTTCCTTACTTCCACTGAGGCTGGTGGGATGAGGCAGCACGGTTGGTAGGAGGGAGGTAGTGATCCGTCATCACCTGGTCAGCCTAGGAGCCTTGGAGGGACTCCCATGATCGTGTACCTGGCTGCTTGCCAAGAGTGCAGAGAAATCTAACTTTGTCAGCTCAGTTAAATCAAGATCTGTTAAATTCAAAGAACCTAGAATTCTAGTGTGCTGGATGGAAGGCACCTGAAGCATCTTCCAGTCTATGCTGCTCATTTTATAGGAGTGGACACCAAGGGCTTAAAGAGGCTTGCCCTAGAGGCAGAGCCAGTCAGAATCTTAAACGTCAGCCTCTCTGTTTTGCCCATTTTTGTCTGAGGCAGAGCTTGCTGGCCCTTGAGTTCAGTCAACAAATACATTTGAGCCGTGGGGTTGGCAGCTTCTGACATGGGTCCTCTGATCTTTGCCTCTTGTTGTTCACGCCTTTGTGTAATCCCTTTTCCTGAGTGTGGGCTAGACCTAGTAATTGCTTCTAATCAACAGAATATGGCAAAAGTGACCAACGTCACTTCTGTGGTAAAGTTATAAAGGACTGTGATTTCCATCTTACTAGCTCTCTTCTCTCTCTCTCTCTCTCTCTCTCTCTCTCTCTCTCTTTTCCTGGTGTCTCTTCTCATGAATTTGCTCTGATAAAGCAAGGTGAGGAGGCTTATACTGCCAGAAGCTGAGGACCACCATCGGCCAATGGCCAGCAGGGAACCCAGGCCCCCAGTCCAACAGCCATGGAAGAACTGAATCCTGCTAATAACCACAGAGTGAACTTGGAAACAAGCCCTTTCCCAGTTGAGACTTCAGATGAAACTGCAGCTTTGACTGACATCAAGATTATAAACTTGTGAGAGATCGTGAAACAGAAGACCTAGTTATGCTATGCCTGGATTCCTGACCCACAAACTGTGGGGAAATAAATGTGCATGGTTTTAAGTTGCTAAGTTTTGTTATGCAGCAATAGATAAAGACAATCCTTATGCTAGGGTAATATTTAGAAATATATGCCTATCACGTTCTAGGCAGTGTCAGGAATGAAAAGCAATGGTTAATGTGGATTTATAGGAACTTATAGTTTGATGAGTTGAAGTATGAATAACAGTACCCAACATTTAATTAAGGTTTCCTCCGTGCCAGGTATTGTGCTACCCTTTACATGCATTAATTTCTTTAATTTTCTTAATCCTCACAACAACCCTGTGAAGCCTATTATTAGCCCCATTTTACAGATGAGAAAACAGAAGTGCAGAGAGGTGACTAACTCTCCCAGGGTCACACAGCTAGTGAGTGACAAAACTGTGATGTGAGCCCAGACAGTCAGGCCTCAGAGGGAAACAAGACAGCGCTTGTTCATCTAGAAGGTTCTCAAATGCCTCCTGTGTGCTTGCTGTTGTTCGTTGCTGGGCATATAAAGATATGCCCATGCCGTAAAGGAGCCAGTGGTTCTGCCCCTCACTAGTGATGGCCTTGAGCAAGTTGGCTAACTTTGGCATCCTCCTCTGTTAAGGGGATAAGGGGAATAACAGTCCACATGGGGTTTAAATAAGATCAGATGAGCCAGAAAGTGTAAAGCACATGTAATATTTCCTGCCAGATAGTAAGTGTTATGTTTGTTCTATATAAATAAGTAAATAAATAGCCGTGTCAGCAGAAAGTGACAAGAGCGCGTGGAAATTGCAGGGTGCAGGGTGCAGTGAGAGTTCAGAGGGAGCACTGTCTTTTACCTGCCATCTTTTGTACATGTACTTTCAGGCCCGGGCTCATTGGTGGGCTTCCCATGCAGCCTGTGGTCTTTTTTGATATTCATTAAGTATCTCATTAAAATACTTAGTGGCTCTAAGGTCAGTCTTCTCCTGCCAAGAGGCCCAACTCTTGACTGGTGTTCACTTTTCAGCCTAAGCTTCTCAGGATGAGGGATTTTGAAAACAATCTTTCCAAGTCCCAGGGTTCACTTGTGTCTCTGACTCCCCTCCCTGCAATGCACAAAGGCTCAGAAGTCATGGGGTAACCCCCACACTCTCATCCTTCCTCCTTTTCTCTATTGGTCAGAACAGCAATCCTTCTTGATACTTTGCCCAAAGTCCAGAAAATTAAATCATTCCCAACAGGGGAAATATAAAGACCCTGAAAATTCTTCATAAACTATAAATGCCAAAATGCATTCACAGATATAACTGTTGTTGGCCAGGTCTAGGGGATGTGTGCAGAAAGCATTGGCCAAAGAGTGCTTCAAGGTGGAGGTGGGAGTCCAGCCAGGACTTAAAGAGTGGTAAGAGAAGGAAGAATGGAGGAGATAGGGGATAGCCATGTAAGAGGCAGCCAGCACCACCAGGGTGCCATGAAATGCGTGGCAGATGTTACTATTACTTACCCACATTGGTTTTTCTCTCTTTAGGGCACATGAAAGGTTGGTACCCCCCACCCCCACATTTGCTGTTATGTTAGGTGGGTGTCATTGGATTCAATTTGGTCAACAGGTTGCAAGTGGAAGTGATGCATGTCACTTACATGCTCAAGCATTTAACGGGAGCTACAAGTCTTCAGTGCTTTTTGCTCCTGCCACGGCAACCTCAGGAGCCTATGTGTAGATGGCAGAGCTGCCAGACTGAAGGGACCTAGCACACTGAGCCATCATAGGGAGGACAGCTACCCTAGAGAGTTGCCTGGACCCACTGTGAATTTTGTGTGAGTCATAAATTTAGAACTGTCATATTGAGCCACTGAAATTTTGCTGGTCCTTGTTCTTGTGATGACCTAGCCTTCCCTGATGTCCACAGAAAGGTATATATAAGTAGTGGTACATGGGGTTCATGAGTTAAGGGGGACCAGAGGCAGCCTGGTATAGGGCATCAGAATCACCTCGGGGATACTTCAAACCATCACAAAAATTCTAATTCAGCTGGGTGGAGTCTGGGCATGGGTTAATTTTCTAAAGCTTTCCAGGTGGACGCCTGGGTGGCTCAGTTGGTTGAGTGTCCAACTCTTGATTTGGGCTCATGTCATGATCCTAGGGTCATGGGATTGAGCCCCGTGTTGGGATCCATGCTGAGCTTGGAGCTTGCTTGAGTGAGATTCTCTCTCTCAATCTCCCTCTGCCCCTCCCCCCCACTTGCACACTCTCTCTCTCTCTCTTTCTTAAAAAAGAAAAGAAAAGAAAGAAAGAAAGAAAGAAAGAAAGAAAGAAAGAAAGAAAGAAAAAAGAGCTGTGTAGGTGCCTCAAGGTGCCAGCAGGTAGGAACCATGGATACTGCCTATCTTCACCTCTTATTATGACATAATCATAAGTAAACTGCTTTATCCTCCAAGCCCTGTGTTTTGGATATAAAAGGACTTCAGACTTGACCCATTGTTCACTTTGAGAACGTCTGTGGCTGGTATTTTTAGTCTGGAGCTGGCTTCTCTGGCCGCTGCCCTGTCCCCCTGCCCAGAGTGCACTTGGGCAGGATGTTTGCTGTGATTCTCAGTACCTCTGACCTGGCCTGTGCCCACAACTCCACGCTATGTGATTTTGACATTTTATCCACTGATTGGATCAACAACCAGGCACCTATTGTCCTCCAGATAGCCAATTTTGGACAGCATCCTCCTTCCATTGCAAAAACATTAATTTTTATTTTTATCAGGGTTTTATATATTTCAATTAAATAGGTTTTTAATGTGAAGCGACAGTGCCCAGCTACAAGCTGTCCACCCAGAATCCCCCATCTCAGCAGTAACTTTTCAACTCTCTAGCTTTTTCCATTGGTATTTATTTCCTTGTTATTGACTCTTCCTTGATTTTTCCCTTCTGAGACGTTAGCTATTGACTTCCTACCATGGAGTTTAAGCATTGAGCATGTTCTGATATTCCGCCTTCTAACCCTCCACCCCCAGCAGCTTAATCACGTTCCCCACCAGTCTCCCAGGGGAGTTTTATCCCAATTTTTGGTTAAAAATAAGTATTAGATGTTTACATTAACATTTATGATTATATAAATACTGTTTAGAAAAGAGCTGTGTATGATAACAGTGTCTTTATTAAACTATTTTTAATTTTCTTAGAGCTAATAATTGTCTCTCTCTTGTTTATTCCTTTACTCACATTTTAGACTTTTGGGGGGGATCAGAGCTAAGTGACTGTCTTCCATCTGCTATGTTCAGCCAAAAACTATGACAGATTTTCCATTTGTGAAAATTTACAAATGAGTCCTTAAAATCCTCCCCTCACCCCCCCCCCCCACCAAACTTAAAGAGGAACAGTCTAGATGTCTGTTACACCTGTTTACCCTTGTCTTCTAGTTTCTGTCTCAGAGTAATAGCTATCTCCTCTCAGTTGCCCACAGCAAAATGTGTATCAGAGTCTGGGGAAGCAGGATCTATGTTTGTTTGTTTTTTCTTTAGCCAGGAGCTCTTTGAGGGCAGTAGGTTTATCTTTTCACTGAGCCCCCGAAGGCAGGGATGTGTATCTTCACAAGACTGGGGCTCCCTGAGGACAGGGCTGTGTCTCTTCCCTTAGACTGGGTTCCCAGAAGGCAGGGCAGTGTCTCGCCCTCAGACTGGGGCTTCCTGTGGCCAGGACTCTGTCTTTCTCTCAGACTGGGGCTCCCTAAGGGCAGGGCTATGTCTCCCCCCCTCAGACTGGGGCTCGTTGAGGACAAGACTGTGTCTGTTCCCTCAGATTGTGGGTCCTTGAGGGCAGGGTTATGTCTCCTCCCTTCATCTTTTCCTCTTTGCCCCACCTCAGTGTCTAAGAAAGGACTCTACATTTAGGGGTTGGAGACTCTGCCTAGTATTGTGAACCCCCAGGACATGTTTCCTTCCTGCCCTTTCTTCTGCTCTTGGCCTTGGCCTTTCAGGAAATAAAGAAAACAAGCACCTGAGAGACACCCTGAAGGGCTCTGTCAAGTCAGCAGCCCCCTGCTGAGGCTCTGTCCTGCTTCAAGCCTTTCAAAGACCTCAGTCCTCAAGCTCTCCTTGCTCTCAGGGATCCCCTCCCTTCCCTCTCTTTTCCTTTGCATATAGCTTTTCTTTCTTACTGATGTTGTCTGTGAAGAGACACTGTGGACGGCATAAATAATAGATTATTAATTTGGAATGTCTCCAGTGAATGAGACTCGCCACCCAGTGAGGACACACGTTATGTAACCAGCAAATTACAGCGGCATCAGAGGCAGCATGTCTGCTGAGGAGTGGAAGATCAGAGGAGTGAGACGAGCAGGGAGGAAGGCCACTTTGCAGGAGGGCCTGTGGGAAGCCAGGCTCTGGGCTGGTTGTTTTCAGCTGCCTTCTCTAACGGAAGCCTCACAGTGACCAGAGGGAAGCCGCGGGAACCCCCTGTGGAGGGAGGATGGGCTGGTGGAGGCTGGAGCTGACCCAGCACTGAGGCCTGCTGAGTTCCTGGCGTCTGGCCTGTACCTAGCTGGTGGCAACCCCTGATGGTTCCCCATCAGGTAAGTAGGTTGGGACTGTGCCACTGAAGGTATCCCCAAGGAGACATAAAAATAGGAACATCAGACTTAGAAGCTGTCACCTCTGGAGGAGGAAGCCCCTGGCCATTCCCTCGGGCAAAACTGATTTCTCCAACAAAGCTCTGGCAAGGTGAGCTGTGGCCCAAAGTAGATCACCCATTGTGTCCACACCATCTCTAGCATTGATGACAGGGAATCCCAGGCCACCCCAGTCTGAGTAGGGAAGACACAGCCCTGGCGTCAGGGAGCCTCAGTCTGAGGGGGGAGACATAGCCCTGTCCTCAGGAAGCCATAGTCTGAAGGAGGAGACATGGCCCTGCCCTCAGGGAGCCCCAGTCTGAGGGGGAGACACAGCCCTGCCCTCAGAGAGCCCCCGGCTGAGGAGGGAGACACAGCCCTGCGCTCAGGAAGCCATAGTCTGAAGGAGGAGACATGGCCCTGCCCTCAGGGACCCCAGTCTGAGGAGAGAAACAGCCCGGTCCTCAGCAAACCCCAGTCTGAAGGGGGAGACACAGCCCTGGCGTCAGGGAGCCCCAGTCTGAGGGGGGAGACACAGCCCTGGCGTCAGGGACCCCAGTCTGAGGGGGGAGACACAGCCCTGGCGTCAGGGAGCCCCAGTCTGAGGGGGGAGACACAGCCCTGCCCTCAGGGAGACCCAGTCTGAGGGGGAGACACAGCCCTGCCCTCAGGGAGTCCAGTCTGAGGGGGGGAGACACAGCCCTGCCCTCAGGGAGCCATAGTCTGAAGGAGGAGACACAGCCCTGCCCTCAGGGAGTCCCAGTCTGAGGGGGGAGACACAACCCTGCCCTCAGGGAGCCCCAGTCTGAGGGGAGACACAGCCCTGCCCTCAGGGACCCCAGTCTGAGGGGAGACACAGCCCTGTCTTCAGCAAACCCCAGTCTGAGGGGGGAGACACAGCCCTGCCCTCAGAGAGCCCCCGGCTGAGGAGGGAGACACAGCCCTGCCCTCAGGAAGCCATAGTCTGAAGGAGGAGACATGGCCCTGCCCTCAGGGACCCCAGTCTGAGGAGAGAAACAGCCCGGTCCTCAGGAAACCCCAGTCTGAAGGGGGAGACACAGCCCTGGCGTCAGGGACCCCAGTCTGAGGGGGGAGACACAGCCCTGCCCACAGGGAGCCCCAGTCTGAGGGGGGAGACACAGCCCTGCCTTCAAGGAGCCCCAGTCTGAGGAGGGAGACACAGCCCTGCCCTCAGGGAGCCCTAGTCTGAGGGGGGAGACACAGCCCTGCCTTCAAGGAGCCCCAGTCTGAGGGGGGAGACACAGCCCTGTCCTCAGCAAACCCCAGTCTGAGGGGGGAGACACAGCCCTGCCCTCAGGAAGCCCCAGTCTGAGGGGAGACACAGCCCTGTCCTCAAAGAGCCCCAGTCTGAGGGGTACACATAGCCCTGCCCTCAGGGAGCCCCAGTCTGAGGGGGGAGGCACAGCCCTGCCTCAGGGAGCCACAGTCTGAGGGGAGAAACAGCCCTGCCCTTAGGGAGCCCCAGGATGAGGGGGAGACACAGCCCTGCCCTCAGGGAGCCCCAGTCTGAGGGGGGAGACACAGCCCTGCCCTCAGGGAGCCCCAGTCTGAGGGGGGAGGCACAGCTCTGCCCTCAGCAAACCCCAGTCTGAGGGGAGACACAGTCCTGCCCTCTGGGAGCCCCAGTCTGATGGGGAGACACAGCCCTGTCCTCAAGGACCCTAGTCTGAGGGGAGACACAGCCCTGCCCTGAGGAAGCCCCAGTCTGAGGGGGGAGGCACAGCCCTGTTCTCAGGGACCCCATTCCAAGGGGAGAGACAGAACCCTGCCTCAGGGAGCCCCAGTCTGAGGGGGGAGACCCAGCCCTGCCCTCAGGGAGCCCCAGTCTGAGGGGAAACAGCGCCCTGCCCTCAGGGAGCCCCAGTCTGAGGGGGGAGACCCAGCCCTGTCCTCAGGGACCCCAGTCTGAGGGGAGACACAGCCCTGGCCTCAGGGAGCCCCAGTCTGAGGGGGGGGACACAGCCCTGCCTCAGGGAGCTCCAGTCTGAGGGGGGAGACACAGCCCTGGCCTCAGGGAGCCCCAGTCAGAGGGGGAGACACAGCCCTGACCTCAGGGAGCCCCAGTCTGAGGGGGGAGACACAGCCCTGCCCTCAGGGAGCCCCAGGATGAGAGGGAGACACAGCCCTGCCCTCAGGGAGCCCCAGTCTGAGGGGGGGGGATTCAGCCCCAGTCTGAGGGGGGAGACACAGCCCTGCCCTCAGGTAGCCCCAGTCTGAGGGGAGACACAGACCTGTCCTCAGGGAGCCCCAGTCTGAGGGGGGGGGATCAGCCCTGCCCTCAGGGAGCCCCAGTCTGAGGGGAGACACAGCCATGTCCTCAGGGACCCCAGTCTGAGGGGGAGACCCAGCTCTGTCCTCAGGGACCCCAGTCTGGGGGGGGGGGACACAGCCCTGCCCTCAGGGACCCCAGTCTGAGGGGGGAGACACAGCCCTGCCCTCAGGGAGCCCCAGTCTGGGGGGGGAGACACAGCCCTGCCCTCAGGGAGCCCCAGTCTGAGGGAGAGACCCAGCTCTGTCCTCAGGGACCCCAGTCTGAGGGGGGAGAAACAGTCCTGCCCTCAGGGAGCCCCAGTCTGAAAGGGGGAGACACAGCCCTGCCCTCAGGGACCCCAGTCTGAGGGGGGAGACCCAGCCCTGTCCTCAGGAACCCCAGTCTGAGGGGGGAGACACAGCCCTGTCTTCAGGGAGCCCCAGTCAGAGGGGAAGACACAGCCCTGCCCTCAGGGAGCCCCAGTCTGAGGGGGGGAGACACAGCCCTGCCCTCTGGGAGCCCCAGTCTGAGGGGGGAGACACAGCCCTGTCCTCAGGGACCCCAGTCTGAGGGGAGAAGAGACACAGCCCTGCCCTCAGGGAGCCCCAGTCTGAGGGGGGAGACAGAGCCCTGTCCTCAGGGACCCCAGTCTGAGGGGGGAGAAACAGTCCTGCCCTCAGGGAGCCCCAGTCTGAAAGGGGGAGACACAGCCCTGTCCTCAGGGACCCCAGTCTGAGGGGGGAGACCCAGCCCTGTCCTCAGGAACCCCAGTCTGAGGGGGAAGACACAGCCCTGCCCTCAGGGAGCCCCAGTCTGAGGGGGGGAGACACAGCCCTGCCCTCTGGGAGCCCCAGTCTGAGGGGGGAGACACAGCCCTGTCCTCAGGGACCCCAGTCTGAGGGGAGAAGAGACACAGCCCTGCCCTCAGGGAGCCCCAGTCTGAAGGGGGAGACAGAGCCCTGTCCTCAGGGACCCCAGTCTGAGGGGGGAGAAACAGTCCTGCCCTCAGGGAGCCCCAGTCTGAGAGGGAGACACAGCCCTGCCCTCAGGGATTCCCAGTCTGAAGGGGGAGACACAGCCCTGCCCTCAGGGAGTCCAGTCTGAGGGGGGGAGACACAGCCCTGCCCTCAGGGAGCCCCAGTCTGAGGGAGGAGACAGAGCCCTGTCCTCAGGGACCCCAGTCTGAGGGGAGAAGAGACACAGCCCTTCCCTCAGGGAGCCCCAGTCTGAGAGGGGAGACACACCTGCCCTCAGGGAGCCCCAGTCTGAGGGGGAGACACAGCCCTGCCCTCAGGGAGCCCCAGTCTGAGGGGAAGACACAGCCCTGCCCTCAGGGAGCCCCAGTCTGAGGGGGGAGACATAGCCCTGTCCTCAGGGAGCCCCAGTCTGAGGGGGGAGACACAGCCCTGCCCTCTGGGAGCCATAGTCTAAAGGAGGCGACACAGCCTTGCCCTTAGCAAACCCCAGTCTGAGGGGGGAGACACAGACCTGCCCTCAGGAAGCCACAGTCTGAGGGGGAAGACACAGCCCAGCCCTCAGGGAGCCCCAGTCTGAGAAGGGAGACACAGCCCTGCCCTCAGGGAGCCCCAGTCTGAGAGGGGAGACAGAGCCCTGTCCTCAGGGACCCCAGTCTGAGGGAGGAAGAGACACAGCCCTGCCCTCAGGGAGTCCAGTCTGAGGGGGGGAGACACAGCCCTGCCCTCTGGGAGCCCTAGTCTGAGGGGGGAGGAGACACAGCCCTGCCCTCAGGGAGCCCCAGTCTGAGGGAGGAGACAGAGCCCTGTCCTCAGGGACCCCAGTCTGAGGGGAGAAGAGACACAGCCCTTCCCTCAGGGAGCCCCAGTCTGAGGGGGGAGACACACCTGCCCTCAGGGAGCCCCAGTCTGAGGGGGAGACACAGCCCTGCCCTCAGGGAGCCCCAGTCTGAGGGGAAGACACAGCCCTGCCCTCAGGGAGCCCCAGTCTGAGGGGGGAGACATAGCCCTGTCCTCAGGGAGCCCCAGTCTGAGGGGGGAGACACAGCCCTGCCCTCTGGGAGCCATAGTCTAAAGGAGGAGACACAGCCTTGCCCTTAGCAAACCCCAGTCTGAGGGGGGAGACACAGACCTGCCCTCAGGAAGCCACAGTCTGAGGGGGAAGACACAGCCCAGCCCTCAGGGAGCCCCAGTCTGAGAAGGGAGACACAGCCCTGCCCTCAGGGAGCCCCAGTCTGAGAGGGGAGACAGAGCCCTGTCCTCAGGGACCCCAGTCTGAGGGAGGAAGAGACACAGCCCTGCCCTCAGGGAGTCCAGTCTGAGGGGGGGAGACACAAACCTGCCCTCTGGGAGCCCTAGTCTGAGGGGGGAGGAGACACAGCCCTGCCCTCAGGGAGCCCCAGTCTGAGGGGGGAGACAGAGCCCTGTCCTCAGGGACCCCAGTCTGAGGGGGGAGGAGACACAGCCCTGCCCTCAGGGAGCCCCAGTCTGAGGGGGGGAGACACAGCCCTGCCCTAAGTGAGTCCAGTCTCGTGAAGACACATGACCCTGCCTTAGGGAGCTCAGTGAAAAGATAAACCCCCCTGCCCTCAGGGAGCTGAACTCTGATGGAGGGGATACAGCTGGTGGTCCTAGGCACACCTCAGTCTGAGGGAAACTGAAAATCTAGAAAACAATTGAAAAGCTCTCACACAGGCCAAGCAGTGTTTTACTGTCTGAGCCCTGGGCCCTGGAGAGAGAGACACAGCAGAGGCAGGGTCCAGGGGCAGGGCTGCAGCACCGCCCCCACCCCCAACACACCCCTCCTCTGCAACCCCTCCCAACTTTAAGGCTCAGGCTAAATTCAGGCAGCACATGGTTACAGACCCTTCAGCGAGCAATTAGTATTCTAAACATGAAATTAATTTGTCCTACACATATGAGAACTTAGTAATTTGTTTCACTTTTATTTTATTGTCAGATAGGATTCATTTTCTACATGATTTTATGGTTGGATAGGATTCATTAGAAATTTTCCCCCAACTACTTCTCTCTTTAAAAAAAAAAAAAAATCCCTTTCCATCTGCAAAGCCGGTGGTTGAGCAGGCCTTAGCTTTTTCTTTGACTACTCCTCATAAGTACCCATTCCCACACCATAGCCCCAGGTTCTGCTCCTCTGTCTCACTGTAATTTCCAGTTCAGAAGAGCCAGGTACTGAAATGGAGATAAATCTCTCCGGAAGCTCCTGCAATGGGACCTTTGATAATAGAGTGGTGGGGACAGTTAATGGCTCCAAGGCTCCTCCGTGTTATTTACTGACATTGCGATCCTCACTCTCTCAGAATAACAACTCCAATTTATTTGGCACCCGCCCCAGTCACTTCACTTTGTTCCCCGCTCTTGCTTCCACCTTTGCCCTGGCCCTCCTCATCACGAGGCCACTGGAAACTGACCTCCCAAGGACGTGCTCGGCCTGTCTGGACAGGACTCCTACATGCCAACCCTAGCATATCGAGCGAGACTTGTCCAGCCCTGATCCACAGGCTCTCCCTTACCTTGTGTCCTGCTCACTGAATTTCATTTGTACCCTCAGAATTGGGTCCCTGCATATTTCCTCTTTTGTCATATAAGCAGGCATTTGGGCTCCATTTCCCCCCTCAGACTGGGGCTGCTTGAGAGCAGGGCTGTGTCTCCCAACAGACTGGGTTCCCTGAAACAGGGCTATGTCTCCACCATAAGACTGGGGCTCCCTGAGGCAGGACTGTGTCTCCCCCCATCAGACTGGGTTTCCCTGAGGGGAGGGCTATGTCTCCTCCTCAGACTGGGGCTTCCCAAGGACAGTATTGTGTCGCCCCTCTCAGACTGAGGGCAGTATATGAATGTCCCCCATCAGGGTGAGGATTTCCTGAGGGAAGGAGTCTTGAGGAAAAGCACCAACTCTTTTCTCTATAAAATGAACAGATACACAACATGTCCATCAGGGATTCATAGACCCTATGCTGGTCTCCTGGCTCTCTCCAGATAGAGAAGGCTGGAGTACAGACATGGTGTAACTGAGGCAAGTCTTGTGTATGGTAATATGAAGAACATCGTGTTTCCGTTTTGCTTTTTTTTTTTTTGTCCCCAATGCCTTGCGGTGCGAAATGCAAGTTAATTATCTACATTGAATGATATTAGTGGATCATCTGTTGAATGTTTTTTTAAAAAATCCAAATATTTTCTGTCCTGTTCTCAGAAACTCCTGAGTCACTTACACCGGCTTGAGTAGTGCCTGTTCAGAAGACGCTTGCCTCTTGTCCTGGTGGCTGAAGCTAGTAGCTGAAGTGATACCTTTACTGATCTCCTTCTGGGGCTCGCTGAACCATCACAGCAGCTTTACATATAGGCTAAACTTTATATCTCCTGGGGAAGATAGGCTTTATTGTGCTCGTTTTATAAATAATGCAAGCAAGAGTCCAGAAACTTCACTAACTTACATAAGGCCACACGGCAACAAAGCTTTTAGATGAGATTTGGATCCAGATTTTGTCTCTCATACTTTACTTCCAAACACCATTAGGAAAGTCAGCCCGTCCCCACTTTTCCTTCCAAAATGTGATCACATTCTTTTACACACATGCACGCTCATGCACACACACACACACACACACACACACACACACAACTTGATCTCCTTTGTTAGGACAGAGGATTGAGAACTAGATGCATACTGCTTCCTGTAAAGTCTCTGAGCCACAGTTTCAAGCCCCAGGTCTGGCTTCCAGGCATGTAGCCAGGCTAGTGGGAAGGTGGCATGGCTGGGATAATCTCCTTTTTCTCATAATTCTGAGTCAACACCTGTTAGACGGACAGCATCATGCCAGCTTCTGAGCAAACAGAAACCTGGTCTGACATGGGTGCATTCTTGTGGACAATCCCCCCTGTCTGATGTCACCACTTAAGAAGTATCTGTGGAGCTTATCCTGGCTTTAGTAGCCCTTCAGTTAAGACTAGCTGTGTAGTTTTCAAGGAGTGTCACACCCTGTCTGGGTTCAGTCTCCCCACTATCCAAGGAGACATTTATACTAATCCAACGGCACTGAAGGTCCCAGTCTGTGTGCCTCCCTGTCTTAGGGTGAATAGTGGGTATTGTAGGGATGGGGCATCTCTCCCTGCCCACCTCTAGGCCTTTCATGCTTTTCATCCTTCTGATGACCCTTGCACCCTAAAAATGCCGAGAACATGAGTGTCTGTCTCAGGGAGACAGACTAATGACCAGGATGTCAGGCTGGTCCTTGCGGCCAAGGCTGGTGAATTTGTAGCGCTGGCGCCCCATGCCTGATACAGTGCCTGGTATGTTGCTCATGTCCAATAGCAGTTGATGAATGAATAAATTGATGGATGAGTGAATAAACACACACTCCTCCCACCCTGCCCCTGTCCCCCACTCCAACCCCTTGATCCCTCTGCCATGTCCTTTTGCATCAGCGGCTGAAACCATTTCACGGACAATTACAGTGTGGCCCCCTTCCCACACCACTGGCTGTTTCCACTGCTCCCCACTTTTCCTCATCACTACACTTTGCTGCCTCCCCTCTCCTCCTCCTCTAGCTCTTGCATTGCCCTATCAGGAGGGAGAGTTCTTCCACAGAGAAAGAGTCTCTAGAGGGGAGACCAGGCTTCAGGCTTCTGCTCAGGGGTCTGGAGGTAGAAAGCATAGCTGAGCAGGTGTGGGGGACTGGCCATTGATGCTAGGACTCCAGGACTTCCCAACCCAGAGCCTGGGCTAGAGCATAATTACCTCCCATTAATATCATAATCTCTCCTTTATGGAAGGAAGGCCACTCTTTTCCTTAAATAATGAAGAGCTAGGAGGACACACAGTGCCCGGAAGTAGCTGGGCTGAAACGTGAGTTTTCATGTTTTAATTCAAGTCCCTCTGATAAGTGTTTAGCATTACTTCTGATGGTGCCTGGGGAAGACAGACAGAAAGGAGAAAGGAAGTGGGATAAGAGCAAGGAGAAGGAGGAAGTGGGGAGAGAAAAGGAGGAAGAGGAGGAGGAAGGGAGGAGGAGGGAGGGAGGGGGAAGGGCACACAATGAGAAAAGGACCAATAGCAGGAGAACAAGAAATAAACCAGCCTGAAACCCCCACAGGAAAAAAGTGGGGCCCTGATGATCTTTGCACAGTCCCCCAGGCCTGTTCCTCACTCTGGTCGGTGGGGCTGTATTTCTAATGTTTCTAATTCTTGTCCCTCCTGACCCACCCACATCAGCATCTCCACATTCGCAGGCAGCTGGGGTCATGTAGTCAGCCCACTTTTGTGTGTGTGGCGGGGAGAGCTTCCTGAGTGGGGTGCTGTGGCTCTCCCCCTGTAGTAGACATCTCCTTGCCCCCTGGTTCTCAGAGTCCCCGTGTGTTGGGTCAATTGAGCCACAAGTGACAAGCAGATGTGGTCACGGGGGTGGCCATTTGACCACTATGAGCAACTGTTTACAACTCATTTTGGGAATTCAACCATCCCTTCTGTTCAGGGCAGCTGTGTGTGTGTGTGTGTGTGTGTGTGTGTGTGTTCTCAGTCCAGCATCTCTGGTCTCCCCTCTCTGCTGCCTCCCCTCTTTGCTAGCCTTAATTACAGCAATTGAGAAGGCTTGCTTAAGATTGCAGAGTAAACCTATCAATATTTCACTTAAGAATGGATTTCTGTCGGATGGTATCAGAGGCTATAAATGAGAAATATGAGACTTGTTCTCAGGTAGCCTTACACACACACGCGCGCACACACACACACACCTCCGATGAATTATTAACACGTGATTTCCTTTCTGTCTCAGACACTGGGAACAGCTGAAGGCTTTATTCAGCTATAGTCAGAGATGAATGTTTCTACTGAAGCTATTTGCCTAAAACACATTCAGATAAACCCAAGAGAACCATGGCTCCGTGTGCTGGGGTTTCCTGTTGGTGAGGAGGTAGAAGACCCTGCTGCTCTGTGCACCTCCATCTCCAGGTCTGTTGGGAGAGGAAGGGTCGTTTCCCCCAACCAAGAGGGCAGGGTCACCAATAGGCTGACAAGGCAGTGTCTCTGCTGGGGTGGAGGAGGGACCTGGGCACAGGATTCCTCTTGCTCCCTTTCCTTGTCTTCCTCTCCTTCTAGAGGGATCCAGAGATACAGGCTCTCACAATCCTCTGTACTTCTTCAGCCTTGGAGTTTGTAAGTACCCTGATGTTTTTAGCATTGGGAATAACTTGTTGTGGTGGAATGAACATGGGCTTGGTGATCAGACACACCCAAGCCACTTGCAATCTATATAAACTGGGTAAGTCACAACTTCTCTGAACCTCAGTTTCCCCAGCTCCAAATGAGGAAACAGTTGGATCCATCTCACTGGATTGGTGATGGAAAATATAAAGCCCTACAATGAAGGGCTCCAGGGTGGCCACTTGGCTGGTGGAGATGACAGTGTGATTTCTCAGCATTGTTTGTTCTGGGTGCCCCCGTTAAAAAGGGCATTGACCAACTCAGTTTGTCCAGAGAGAGGTGACTAGGGTACTGAATGGTTGGAAAACCATGGGCGTGTAAGAGCAAATAGAAGACATTGGAAGTATTTAGCCTGGAGAAGTTATGTCTCGGGGTGATATACTTGTCATCTTTAAGTACATCTTCAACATCTTCTTGTTGAAGAAGGATCAGAGGTGTTATGTGAAGTCCCCAAGGGAGAAATAGAAATTACAGGAAAATTTAGGTTAATATAAAGACTATTTTAACCATCAGAAGTGTGTGACAATGGAATGGATAATTCAGATGGTACTGAATCCCCACCACTGACCATTTTCAAGAGTGGCAAACAACCAGTGGCGGGGAGGTAGTAGAGGTGATTTGGCACTCCCAGCTGGAGACCTTATGATTTCCTGACAGCTAGTCTACAGTTCCCTGGGGAGGGTCCTTTATTGGAGAAGGAATCCTCTCCTTCCTCCATCGAGTTGTCCTTGGGAGAAGGTAATTTCTTTGTCGGCAAATTTGGGGAGAATCTGATTGTTCTCCACTTTGAAGATCTTTCTGCTGACAGAAGACATATATTTTCTGCTTCTCTCCATCACAGGATTGGGGTAGGACTGCAGGTGACAGCTCTGCCTGAGGCTCACTGAGTCTTGTCAAAATTATGAGGTGTTAGCAAGCCCACCCATAATGTAATGGTACAGTCACCACTGTTGTAGTGGCATTAAAGATAATATTTTGGTCTCCAGCTACTTGGCTCCATTATCTATTTCTTAGAACGCTCTGAACTGGGTATGGAAGAAAGGATAGTAGACCTCCCCAAGACCCTAATGTAGTTCAACTTCCTAAGGTTGGAACAAGAGTGGTCAATGACCATTTGCTTTCAGATCTACTCCCTGCCCTTCTGCATGCTACATTTCCTAGACTCTTGCCAGGGTTAGTAAATGGGAGCAACAGAGGGAGACTGCAGGAACAAAAAAGTGAGAAGCCAAGGTATTTCTCCCTCTCTCATCCTGATTCAATGGATGTCTTCAGGGTGGCTGAACTTCCAGCATGGCTCCAGCCTTTGCCAAATAGCCTTGCCATGTGGTTTCTGATACAAGCACCTCCTGTCCTCGCTCCAGCCCTAAGGTCATAGTGGCTTCCTACTGTTTGCTTCCCCTCCCTTTTTTGGTTTCTCAGCTCTTCTAGCACTCATGCAACCAATTTCTTGTATTCCTGACCTCTGTTGTGAATATATAAAGTCATTTATATTTTCATGAGTGGATCCTGAATGATACAGAACATAGTCTCCACTTAGGGAATTTATGTGGCTGATTCCCTTGAGGGCAAGCTTCTTGAAGGTCCCCATGTGATTCACAATTCCCTGAGGATCCATCCAAACCTCAGGTGCCTGATCTCTATGCCCCGGAGTGCTAGTATCCCTGCATGGTCTCTATCTATAGTCAAGGTGAGGGTGGAGTGTTAGCAGTCTGTGGCATGGGCTTTACCTTGCCCCAAGAAGTCAGTCACTGGGTGCTCCTATAGCAGGGGAGCTGAGGGTATAACAGTCCATTGTTGGAAGCGATCTTTGACCTGATTTGACTTTCCCATAATGGGGAGGGGCAAAAATATGTGCTCTCTGTCAGCATGAAGATCCGCAAAGTGAAGAACACTCAGATCTTCTCCCAAACTCACCCAGCCTGTTCCATTTGATTGTCAGCTCCCCCTTCTCCACTCCTGACAGTTCACTTAGATTCAGCTCATCAAACTTCCTGTATCTTGGCTTGTGAGTGGTCTTGTCCAGACCATCTGTTCCATGTGCCCCTGCCCAATGGGGCAGCTCTGGCTCTGGGGCTCCAGGATCTTTAGTCTGTTTCCATCCTTGACCACACCTGCATATGACAAGCCTTGTTAGAGACAGGTCTCTTGAGTCTCCACAGGTGCCTTGCAGCTGCCAGTGCCCATCAGCGAGCTCCCCTTCTGTCCGAGGACACTGCCAGAAATGCAGCAGGCATCTGCACCTCTTTTCCACAGGCCTGGAAATGGGGCAAGCCTGGGGCTGCAGACGTGGAAGCAGGCGCCATGGGAAATCTGTCGTACCAGCTTCATTCTGCATCATTGTCTGCCCATGAGCAACCTTAAGAAGTTGATTTAGAGTTTCTTGCCTGAAGAAAGAAGTGGATGACTTAATACACTCTGAGATTATTCCATGAGCACCGTGAAAGGACCTAAGGGTATCAGTCTACAAATGAATCTCTGTCATAATCATCACTATTGCCATCCCTATCTCTGTGATGGTCATAAACTCTATCATTGCCACCATCACCTCCATCGCTACTCCCACCTCCATCCTTAACACCCCCTCCTGTCGCTATTACTGCCACTGCTCTGTGATCACTATCACTATGAGCACCATTACGCAAATCTACACTAGAATAGCACCAACTAGCACATGTCACACACCATCCACTCCCCTCATTACTCTTCTATGAGGATTTGGCTGGGCCAAGTACCATAGGGCCAAGTACCCAGGTACATGGAGGCTTTCACCAGAGACAATCCTACCTACATAGGAACCCTGCACAGAGCAGCAACACAAAGCCAAGACACAAAGGAACAAAGGGGTTATTTCTGCATGGGACATTTTGGTAGTGAGAGGAGAACTAAGTAAAGGGATGGGAGGGGAAATCAGCCACTGGAAAGGGAGCAGCCAGAAGAGGTAGCAGACCCCATGCCTGGAGTTGGTGAAGGGACCCTGGGAACTACATGGGGAATCAGTCAGTGTGGCTGGAGTGTGGGAGATAACAGTGGGTTGTACTGGCTGATGCGCTCCTGCCTTTGGATAGTCTGCTAACGACCCAATTTCCCTAGATGGGGGCAGCATGGGGTGGTGAGAAAGAAGAAGGCAACCCCTGGAGTCTGGGAGCTGCTCTTGGTGCCCTCCTGTTGAACATAAACAATTTCACAGGACATCAACATCAGTCAAGGCCACCCATGACCATGACAGATCAAGACAAAACCAACTCTATTCTGCAATCATGTCTGAATGCAGAAAGAGCATGAGCATTGTCCAGACCATAAAATGCCAAACACCCCTCCCCCAGCCAGTTACAGCTTTAGCCTTGTTCCAGGCTGCCCAGCCTATAGATCAAGTTTATTGATACCCAATCGTAGAATTGTCCCTGCTTTCCAACAACACTCAATCCTGGGCAAACCACTGCCTCCTTGGATCCTCCCCCAAATCATCTAACTCAAGCCCAAGTCCTAGAACTGCTTCTCTCCAGCTCTGTCCTCTTCCTGAGATGCCCCACAGTCCCCCAGTGCATGTTCTTCCTGACTGCAGTGAGTGATAAACCCACTGCTCCCCTACTGCCATGTTGCTGGGGCCCTTTGGCTGAAGGGCACTGACAGAGATGTGGGAGAACATTACTTCTAGTGCCTCTGAAAAAGTTACTATTGCTCCCCTCCATAGGGGTCTTCCTTTCTCCTGGAAGGACATATGGAGTGATCAGAGTGTGGTGCAGTCAGCCTGAGAACCTCTTTCTGGGACCCAGCTTTTCCAGTCAATCACCCTAATAAGAGAACATGAAAATACTGGTCAACAGGCCATCACATTCCCCTGAGCTTCTTGGTGAAATGCAGGATAATGTACCTTACTCCCAGGGACCTCCACACAAAAGACATGAAGTCCATTATTTTAACAAGTTCCTCAGATGGAACTTGGATAGCAAAGTTTGGGAACCTGTCACTCTGAGGGCCTTCAAGGTCACCGAAGACTCAAGATTGGGGCTAACTAAAAAGCCTCTCACACCCTGGAAGCCATATATTTCCTAGGTTCAAGCCCCTGTGGTGTTTCTATCCCACTCTGGAAAGGCCACACAATATCAGGTCCCCCCTGCCTCCCTAGGTGTGACCCACATCTTCTGTTAGAGGTTAAGGCACAAAACTGC
Source organism: Prionailurus bengalensis (assembly GCF_016509475.1). Lineage (NCBI taxonomy): Eukaryota > Metazoa > Chordata > Mammalia > Carnivora > Felidae > Prionailurus > Prionailurus bengalensis. The sequence goes on along the minus strand of NC_057349.1, from coordinate 38,523,940 downwards.
TCAATAACGTTCAAGGTAAAGGCATCTGCCTCCAGCAAAATGTGTCTCAAAGGGACTCACATTTCATATCTTGAAATGAATGAAAATGTTAATCAATAGATCCATCATCTTGGCCCCTGTGTCTCTGAGCTGAAGATGCAGAGAACACAAACCAATAATGGTATTTAAATACACACACATGCACATGCACATACACACATGTGCTTGAGCATGCACATACCCACACGTGTGCGTGCACGCACACACACACACACACACACACACACACAGTTGTTCCCACACGGGTTGAATAGGCAAACAAATCTCTTATAGTCAAAGTCTTGCATAGCCTCTGTACTCTCCCATCCTGTCCTCACTGGCCCACTCTCTTCCATGAGGACAGCCCTGGCCTGGTGAAGTCTCAGGGTCAGACCATTTGCTTTGGATACATCCTTGGCTGCCCCACCCAAAGCTTAGACTCTGCTTTATGAAGCCACAGGCCTAGGAACACCTCCTTTCTCATTTCATCTTTTTTCCACCCTGAGTCATCTCCAGCAATTTGGGCCCCAGGTCACAGCCTTGCAGCTCAGAGCTGATGCTGGAGTGGTTAGGACTATGGGGCTTGGGACTGGGGGATGTATTTTGCATGGAGAAGGACATGACTTGGAGGGATCCAGAGGGTAGAATGTTATGGCCCTCCAAAGTCATACATTGAAGCCCTAACCCTCATGACCTTGGAATGTGGCTGTCTCTGCAGAGAAGGCCTCTAATGAGGTAAATGTATTAGGATGGGGCCGTTAGGGCAGGTCCTACCTAATCTGAGTGGTGTCCTTATAGGAAGAGGAGGTTAGACCATACAGAGAGATACCAGAGAGGGCGAACTGTGTCCCCCCCACCCTTTGACCTCTCTCCACTTTTATTCATCTTCAGCAATTTGGGCCCGGGCCACAGCTCTGCAGCTCATACTTGGGTGGAGGAAAGCTACTTCACCACAGACGTGAAGTCTTGGTGGGGCAACGTCACAGTCAAGCGTTGTCCAAGTAGCCAGAGTGTCCGTCAGTGTAGTTGCATCCAACCAGTCACCCCTTATGCAGTCACTGGCCTCCCACTCCTCCCTCTGCCAGCTGGCCCAGTGGTGAATCGGACCCGCAGAGCAGCAGGGCAGAGATGGGCAGAGTTGGAGGTCCTGCATGAACCCTGGCCCTGTCCATTCTAATTCTGCGAGGCTGGGCTAATTAGGAGACTCTCTGAGCCTCAGTTTCCACACTGCCGAAAAGGGAATACTACCATCTCTATCTCCACAGTGTTGCCACGATAATAAACGTTAAGTTCTCAGTGACACGGGCTCCTCTCTTGCATCATGCCAGGCTTGCCTAACACCTCCCATGGTGGCACTGGGCTCTATGCCATGCCCTCTGCTCCTTCTCAGCCACCTTTCTCCTATTCTTATTGTCCTCACTGCAGACACCGCAGTGAGAGCTTTATCTCCATTCCTTGTTCCCTGGCTTCTGAAAGGTCCTCTGCCTCCCTCCCCACCCACAGCCTTAGATGCTGGGTGCTGCTGTCTGGCCTAATACCTAGCACACATCAAGTCAGTACCATTCACAGAGCAGTAGTAGCCACACACTTCCTTCTCTTCCATCAGGGTGCACTCCTTGAAGACAGAGGCAAACTCTTTCCTCATTACATCTGCTCCAGACCCAGCTGCACTCAATGAGCATGCTCGGGGTTGGCTGGTAACCTCTGAAGTACACCTAGACCTGGAAGGGACTGGTGGTTCTACGGGTGGCAATGCTCCATTCGGCGTGGGCATTCATGGCCTTTGTTTTCAGCCTGACTCTTAACTCCTGATCCTAACATTCCTGAGCACCTCAGTTTATTAAGAGAAAATGGAGAGTTGGAGTAGTCTAGAAGTGAAGATGACCTTAGTCTGTTATTCAAGTATTTCCAACCTGTACTTGGAGAGGAGGCACGCGGACACTTGCAGGTGACTGTTTCCATTTGCCTGTGCTTGGGTGAAGGTGCCACTGCTGCCTTTCCCACTTATTCCACCCCCACCTCCCACCTGGACTGGAAGAACACGTGCATCTTGGATGCAGGAAAGTAAGGAGGAGTGTGATTATGTGGGGACTCCTGAATGATTTCCCTAAAAGAGCGGGATTAAAGGGAGGGACCTGGTCACCAGATTGGAAACTATGAGAACCCCTCCTCTTTCTCAGTCTTGATAAAGCAGCTTGGAGGGGCTTAGTACTGTGAGCAGGAAAGATCCCTGCTCTGCCTTCTCATTTATGCTGCATGACTGCAAGCAGCTGCTTTACTCCTCTGAGCCTCAGTTTCTTCATCTGGAAAATGGGGTTGCTATGGGGATGATGCATGGTAACTCATGAAAGTAGCTGAGGTCTTCAATAAATGGTAGTCAAAGCTGGCGAAGTCCTTCAGTTTTTCAAGGCAAGGAAGAAAAGACCTCCTAAAGCCACCACCTCTGTGCCAGGGCACAGATCTTCAGTATATCAGAGACTCTTCCTTGCCTCCCCACCCACCCCCCTCTGCCCAGCAGGTCCCAATGGTGGTTCTGGGTTGGTGCCCTGCAGTTTGCTGAACCCTGCAGTTTTGACAGGCAGCCCCAGGAACCCAGAGGATCTGAATGGAAAGCGCCTAATTAATTACTGCCGTAATAGTTCCAACAACAGCAGCCCTGCCATGCTGGGCTACGGGTGTCGTTTTCAGCTTCCTGTGCACATTCACCCCACAACTTCTACCCCAGGCTGCCTGACTGGGGTAAAATAAGACCTGGAGAGGGACAGCTGGAGTCCTCTGGCTTCCAGAGATATGGATACATCCCATTTGGCCTTCTTCCTATGGCTCTGTGTTTCTGAGCTCTTCCCCTGCTAAGAACCCCAATGCAAACAGGAATCTTATGCACACTGCAGTGAGGACTGAGGAAAAGCACTGCATTCAGAGCGAGGAAACCAGGAATCTGTGCTACTCTTATGTGCTGTGTGCCCAGGGTAAGCCTCTTTACCTTTCTAAGCCTCGGTTTCTTTATCTGTGAAATGGGGACGGTAGGCCCATCTTGGCTAGCACATAGGACTGAAGTGTATTACTTAATAAATGTGAATTGCTTTAGATGCTATACCAAACAATGAATGCCTGGAGGTCCCATTCCACTTCTTGGAAGGCCCCTCCCTGCACAATGGATGGAGACAAAGTGCCCTCTGGCTCCTCCCTGTGGACCTTTCTGAGCAATACATCACCCCAGCTGTGCCCACATTATCTTGATGGATGAGTCTAGGGTGGAGGTTCCTATGGATGGGGCAATGGAGGCTTGGGAGGCAGGGCTGCCTGGTTCCATCATGGGAACCCAAACTGCATAAGCCCCATATCAAGGAGAACAGGATGCTCCAGCCTCAGAGAAGTTTCCATGATTCACTGCACCTGACTCTCACCCCCACCCCCACAATCAGACCTGAGCCTTATGGGCAGAGACCATTTTGAGGACTGAGAGAATATCCCCATGTACCTGGAGATCCTACTGTAGCTGAGGGCCCTTCTACTTTGGGAAACATGGTCCACTTTCTGAGCCTCCTGGTCCAGGTGGAAAGTCTCCAAGTTCAGGAGATCTTCATCTGAGTCCAGAGCAGAAGTAGCTAGAGACACCTGCCAAGTGGTTGTAGACAAATGGTCCTTTGAAGTGGGGCAGCTGCCAGGGGATGGGTATCTGGGAGGGTCTGTGCCCTCACCCTGTGAGCCCCTCCAGGGAAAATCAGCTCCACACCCACTTCCTGAGCGATGAATATAAGCAGAAGCATGCTCTCCAGATATGAGTAGCTGGGGATCAGGCGACACCTTTGTGGAATCTGCAAAAGGCACGCCTTAACTCCATGACTCAGTTGATTTCCTTGGGGCACATTTTCCCCCTGAATGGTCTTCCCAACATCTTCAGGCCTTGGCATTCCCTTTTGAGAAGAGTCTCCGGGTCTCCCTTTGCCCTGAGAACAGAAAGCTTGAAGGCAAAATGATGATCAATACAATAAGACCCCTTTCAAGCAAAGGTACTAGGAAAATGAATCCATCCCTCCTTTTTGCAGGGAGAGCTAACATTTTTACAATGTTTACCATCTGCCTGGCTCTGTCCTACTGGCTCTTCATATATTACCCATATCAGTCCTATGAGGTAGGCACTGTTAATGTCTCCATCTTACAGATGGGGAAATTAAGGCCCAGAAAAGTTAAGAGACTTTCCCAAGGTCCCACATCTACTAAGTAGTAGCTGGCATTCGAACCCAAATAGCCTGACTCTTGAATCTGGGCTCTTAAACTCCAGCTCTTCTATCTCTTGCTGTCCTGGCCGTGTTCTTGCTACTTCTATGTCCATCTTTCATCCTGGACTGTGAGCTCATGGGCCAGGAATCTGGTTTATTCTTCTTTGTCCCCTCCAACTCCAGGCATAACCCCTGGAGCATACCAGGTGTCCAGGAACCATTTGTTCATAAGTAAATTAATAAAGGGCATGGTGACAGGTGCCAATGAAAAGATATTTGGAGTCTAGATCAAGGGGGATCCCAAATGCCTGGCATTTGTGAAGACAGTAGAGATCTCAAGCAGGACAGTCCCTGCTGGGTTGTGCTTACTCTGTTAACACTGTTTGGACACATGCTTATTGGAGTCACGAGACATAGCGGCATTAACCTGGGATCCAACTACAATTTTGGCATTTTTAGAACCTTTACCACCAACGTACCATGGGAAAGGACATTGTATTTAGGGCCAAATGAGGCTCATGCACCACCTATCCTCCCCACCTCATCCCCCACCATCATCAGAATATTGTGAGACCCATTCTGCTCTGTATTGTTCTCATGAACACTAATATTATTACTAACACCTAACCATAATTTTCCCCTGGAGGAAAAGTTACTTCACACACTGTGGCTGGAGCACTACATGTTCTAGAAGGGATTGGAACAAGCAGGGGGTGTTGTACGAGGTTCACAGTTGGTGAGGAAGGAGGAGACCCCTTTTCCTCAAGAAATCCTCCTCTTCACCAAGTCCTAGGCTGGGTGTGAGGCTTCCAGAAGGGGAGGTCTTCAGCCTGGGAAGCAGTAAGGGAGGGAGCTGGGGGAGGTGGAGATGCCCTCCTGGTTGTAGGAGAAAGGGGATAAATATCCAAGGTGGCATGTCATGGTGGGGAGACAGGCAGGCTTACATTGTAAGAAATAATGAGTTAAAAGAATCATTCAGTGAGTAAAGAGAAATATCAAGAATCAAATTGCAGGGAAGATTTCAAGTAATCATAAAGGGTTTTTCAAATATATTCACTGCTAAGAGCTACAGATGTCAGGGGAGAAAATTGGTTCACTTACCAATAATAGTCGCAGAGGCTGGGGGAGCAGGATGCAGACAGGGAAAGTACTTAACCAGGCTTCTTCACCTCCTTCTCTCCTGGGATGCTTGGGGATGGGGGAGGGAGTGGCCTGTCCCTTCACTGAGAAGGGTGGCTGCGGGGGTGTTAGGCAGGTGAGCAGAGCAGGCTGGGCAGGAGGAGTGGCTTGGACATGGTGGCCCCAGCAGCCCTGCTCCAATGTGACTTCTTCTTCCCCTCCCCAACCCATGCGCAGATTATGTGAGGTGAGGACATGTGTCATGTTTGGCATTGAGTAGGAGGCTTGTTGTTATTGTCACCAAGAATTTATTGATGGTTTATGATGAGCAGAGCAGTCTGCCAGGTGTATGAAAGATTGGAGCCATAGGCACATGGTACCTGCCCTGCCTTTACAACCTAGTTAGGGAGACAAGAGCCACATCCAAGGGAAAACGAGAAAGATCGTCAGCACCGCGCAGGGAGATATGGACTGATCGTGCTGAAGGGGGTGTTTAAGTGGTCATCACAGGCAGACCAATCAGGGGGAGCTTCAGGGGCACTCGATGATGACGCTGTCCACCTATGTTCTGCCATGATGCTGCCTCCCTCCTTCATACAGCAGGATATGGTATCAGTCACACACCTCAACCTGCCAAGAGAAAGGCCAGGGCAATGCTGCCATCAGGAACAACCCAGGGCAGTGGGTTGAAGCTGACTCAAATGTCTCTGAGTGCAGAGGTGGTGTTATTGGTCATTCTCACAAACATCAGAGACAAATGTCATCTCACTTTGTCTAATGTAATTCTCATACCAGTTTCCTGAACCCCAGTTCCCACAGGGCGATGTGAAGAGGACCAGGTGATCCCTGTATACCCGGTGGGTTATGTTACAGGAGAGAAACCTGTGTTGGGGAACCCGAATCTTTTATCATGGACAGTAACCATGCCTGTCCTTTGCTCCAGAAGAGATAATAATTGTACTAAACTGGATAGTAAGTATGTCTGCCTCTGTTGCATCAGGAGATACTGTCTCTAGCTCCCAAGAATGTTTGTTACACAAACAGCCTTGAAAAGATAATCAAGAACAAGAAGCAGTTTCTCACTTGCAAGATATACAGAAATGCAAGACCCATGGATAACTATCTTTGGACATTAACAAACTATGGAATGCATTTATTTATTATAATTAGTATTATGTTTGTCTTTTCCTGCTAGAATGGCTATCTCTTTTATTTACTGATGTATCAATAATTAGAAAAGTGTTCCATACATAATAGGTGCTCAAAATGTGTTGGTTAAATGAATAAATGATTACATGAGGAAGGAGAAAGTCCCTGCTTGGTATCTCCCGTCCAGGAAATTTCTTTGCCAAATTGCCAGCATTCTGTGAGGAGAAGGAAACTCAGTTCTGAAAAAGTAGCCTTGTCCTGTGTGCATTGAATTGGCATGGGTCACATGTCTCCCCTATGTGTTCCCCGTGTCTCTCTGTTGCTGGCACCCAGGAGGCAGGGAAGGCGCTCAGGGAAGAGCCAGCTGGTTGTGACTTTATTTCTGCAGCAGGGAATGTCCGTGCATCACCAGGCCCCAGGCATCTCTCCTGGGCCTCCCTTCCTCTTCCCTGCCTTTCTCAGACTGGTAATTAAAAGTATCAAAGCAAAGTAGGGCTGTCTCATTACATGTCCTGTTTATGTGACTCTAATGTGCTTAGAGATGATTTGAAGCCTGCAGAAATCAGCCTCAGAGCTTCCTACTCGTCCAGCCTGGAGCTGGCAACCTAGAGATAAGGGTATCAAGACGGGGCTGTGAATTAGTTCTAAAGTAAACCAATAACGCATTAATGTGGTGAGGAATTAAAAATAAGAGAGATGCTGCACATTTCTCTGATTAATTAGCCGTTCTAGTTAATTTTGCTGGTTGTAGAGACAAATCACAGGACCCTAATAGGGGAGCAATTTCCTATTGGTCACTGGGGCACCAGCATGGGGCTACAAACCTCACTTCTCTCAGGCCCGCAGGGACCACAAGCAGTGAGGCTCCATCGAGGAGGCCGCTATGGCCACTTGGGAATTTTTCTTCACTTCCTGATTCTCTCCTCAACCCAGCAGGAGTACGCAGAGTAGAGGGAAGGATAGGGATTGGGACCAACAGGCCTACAGTGCCCCATTCAGGAGTGTTTGGTGACTCCTAAGGACAGGAGGCTGAGAGGGGGGATGGTGAGCTGTTGCGACTGTGCCATTCATCTGGGGTTTATCACACAACGCCCTGGAGTCTTGCCATTTCATCCACTCATTCATTCACTCACTCATTCATTCATGCATGCACTCAACTGTGGAGGTTTTATTGTTGTCGTTTTTGGTTTGTGTTTGTTTGTTTTATAACCTCTTCCACATACGAGACTTTTGTTAGCCCCAAGGATGCCAAAATGAAAGAATTACAACAGACAATCTCTGTGAGGAGGAATTCCTAGCCTGGGACTAGCACAGAGCTGTTCTTGCTGTGAGATGGCCTCTGCCCCTGTCACAGGCATTTTGGAGGTTAGGACACAAGCGGGGAGGGAGGTGGGCAGTCTTCACCCAGACGCCACACCTACAGGTTCTTGTCTGCATGCTCTCATCACTGCCTGGATCTGGACATGGTGGAAATGGTTTGTGATCTTTTTTGTTTCTTTCTTTTTGTTTGTGTGTAGAACAGGAAGACTGTTTCTTTCCATGCAGGAAACTTCCATAGGCTCCAGAGCTTGGCTCACTGGGCTGGGGCTTTGGATACCATTTTTGTAGTCTACTCAGCCACAGACTTGCCAATGGTCCAGGATAAGTTCTTGCCCTAGTCCCAGACACCTGTTTCCCACCTTGCTTTTGCCTCCACATATAATCCCTTCCCCAAGAAAGCTTCCTCCCTATGGCCATGACAGTGAATGAGACTCCAACTGGTTGCAGAAGATGTATAAGGGTCCCAGGCTCCCTGTGGCTCATATGGAGAAGGCAGGGAAGGGAGGGTTCTCAGGGAAGTGAGTGTGGACAATAGGAACACCTGCCCAGGATCTAACTCAGAGCCATTAGGGGCCAGAATGTGGAATGGAGAGGGCTTATTCAGCCTCTTCCAACTTTTCCAGGCTGGATTACAGGTCTAGGGGTGTCAGATCTTGCATATTTTCCGAAGTCAACTCAAATTTTTATGTGAAAAAAAAAATCTCTTGATTTTAAAATGCTGGACTTGAATTTAAAATATTTGAACACTGCTATGTAGGCAAACAAAATATGCCTGGGGACTAGATTCAGTCCTTGGATGTGTCAGTTAGAATTAAGTTTATCCAGTAACAGAAAACAAACAAATAAACAAGTAACAGTGGCTTAAATAACATAGATATTTCTCTGTCACTTCTAAGAAATGCAGAAGGAGTCAGTCAATTCTAGACTGCTAAAGTGTTATGTGGTATCCAGGCTCCTCCTATCCTGTTCCTCTATTTCATGGTCTCTATCCCAGCATGACCTCATGGTCCAAGATGGCTGCTGGATCCCCATCCATTAGTTCTGGCTTCCAGACAGCAGGTCAAAGGAAGGGCAGATGATCATGTTTCCTTCCTTTTGACGACATCTTCCAGAAGTCGCACACTTTATTTCTTCTCCTATCCCATTCATCAAAACTCAGTTATATAGTTCAACCTAGTTGCAGTAAAGGTCAGGAAAAATTGTCATTCTAAATTTAAGATAGTTATGTGCTTGATTTTAAAAGTACTAATGGAATGAGGAAATGGGAGAGTGGATTTTAAGTGACAGCTAGCAGTCTTGCCCCAGTTTGCCTTCATTTTGAGAGCTGGTTGACCCAGGCTGCTCTTTGTGGTGGGTTTGGGGAGGAGGTCATGGGATCTGGTCACTTGGAGACTGCCCAGTGAAAGGACATGGTTGCTTTGGAGAAGGGTTTGCTCTCACGTAGGGGACTCTGGTAGGGCAATCTCTGCCAGAGTGATTTGGCCACACTGGAAGTGGGGCTCCAGTGACTTTTTGGGGTTATTTCTTTCTTGATGTCTTGCAGGAGCAGGACTTCTCTTTTCCCCACGAGTGTCTCTCAGTCACCAAGAGTCAATATTCAGGCAACATCCCCAGGACTGTCAGCCATAGCTTGGCAGGGCAGGAGTGATGCCTTAAGTCAGCTCCTGGGTCTCCAGAAAAAGGTAGGATGTCACCAATTGAAGGTGGAAGGACCTTCAATTGCACTGAGAGTAAATTCAGGTTAGAAAACCAGGATCTCTTAACTGAGTCACAGAAGATATAGGGAGCACCTGATACTTCCTCAAGTCAGTGAGTCAGTTTACTCCAGTTCCTCCTGGACCAGTCCCTGGGCACTTCCTTCAGGACACCTCAATTTCCTCTTTTGCATATTAAGCATATGAATGCTTACCTTGAAGGATTGTTACCATGGTTGTGACTTGAAAGCATATCTGTAAAATCTGTGGCATGCCTCTGTTCAAGAGGTAGTCTCACTTTCTCCCCTTGGCTATGCACTGACCTCAGTGACCTGCTTCTAGTGAAATAAATGTGGCAGAAGTGGGGCTGCCTGACTTCCAGGGCTAGGTCATAAAAAGCACTATACCTTTCTCTCTCTCTCTCTCTCTCTCTCTCTCTCATTTCTCAGTCATGTGCTCTTGGAACCCAGACACCATGCATGCTGTGGGGAAGCCAAGGACATGAAGAGGCCACATGTGAGCGTGCCCTCTGTCAGCCTCAGTTGAGGCCTGATGATGACCAACAATGACCACCAGATGTGTGGCTGAGAAGCCTTTGAGATGACTCCATCTGATTTTATCACTCGCTGTGGACAAAACCCTGAGTAAGAGCTACCCAACTAAACCCCGTCAACCCTGAGATTCATGAGAAAGGTAAATAACTGGAATTGTTCAAGGCCATTGTTTGGAGGTGGCTTGTAGATAATGGGAACAGTGTTAAATGAAACAGCTTTATACCCAGTGCCTCACATGAGGCCTGGAACATAGTCGATCTGCCATAATACATAGCTCTTCTGGTGCTTTATCTGGTGCCCTGGGTTCGGGGCTGTGCCCAGAGAGCTGGTGTGCACACACTCATGGGAATCCCTGACTGACACCTGGTGTCCTGAAGATGCTGTGGTATAGGAAGGAGCAGGATAGAGAAGGTGGGGGAGAGAATCAAAGAAAACACACACAGGAGCTAGCTCTGGCTGGCAATCCACAGGCATGGTGCTAGGCACTCTACAGCACCGACCTCATAGTCAGCCCCTAAGATGGGCCTCGCCCCATTCTGCAGCTGAGAAAACTGAGGCTGGGATATGTGCTTTGGGGTCCATTCCACGACCCTGGAGCCCAACAGCATGGGCGCCGGACAGTGCGCAGTCTGCTTGTGCCCTCCCCCCACCGCCCCTCCCTTTCTACCCACTCCCCCACCATGCGCTCCTCTTACTCTCAGCCAATCAATAAACAAGTCATTACCATGGCCCCCAAGGTGCTTATCAGCACTGCAGTGCCAGGAAGTGCTTCCCAGTGTCTCGCATCTGTCTCTGCTGCTGAAATTTCCTTAGTTTGTTGGAGACCAGGAATGTGGGCTTGCTTTCCTCCTTTATTTAATAAAGCTCCAGGGACCTAATAATTCTTGCTAAGTTCCTCCCTGCTCCCTGCCTGCTCTCAGCAACCCATGCCCCAACTCCTCTGATGGAAGAGCAGGCCCCCCACCGCCGGCCTCCCTTGGACTTTCTCTTCTGGGACCCACCGATCAGATCATGAGTGCTTCGACCAGGGCAATATTATCCTTATGGGGACACAAATGGGCTCTTCAGGGGGAGAGGGGGGAGTCATCTCAGCTGTTACAATGTTGTGTGGCCCCCACAGATGCAGAGTAAAACCGTGGTGTTAATTACGGGGTGTCTGCCATACTGCTCCAGGACAATAATGAAGAAAAAGATTGCAAAACAGTGATCTAGAGCCCTCACCCCACAAGGTTCGGGTGCCGTTGGCTCTTTCTGAGGTAAGGGTGGCATGGGCTGGGGCCTCCTGGAACCAGGGGAGAAAGTCCTGTGGCTCCGATTCCCTTGTCCCACAATGGTCTCTGGGGAGGGGTGAGGTGACCACACAGGTGCCAGCTGAGAGGCAGGGACTGGTGCGTCTCCTTCTCCAGGACTCCAGCTCCTAGCACTTGCTTCTCATGTCAGAGTGCACAAAGCAGTGTTTTCTTTAGAAAATCAATAATGATTGATTATTTATTCTGCTGGAAATAAATAGATCTGGTCACCAGGGTCAGAGATTAACTTGAAGCTCTGGGCTGCAGCTGGGAAGTTGGGCGTCTGTGTTTGAGAGATTCCTCCCTCTCACGTTTCCACCCCACCTCTGGCACCAGGGCCAGCACGGGTCAGGGGATGACAGAGCCTTCTCCACCAGAGGGACAGCCGCCGCCCCCACTGCAGTCCGCATCCTTCATCCAATAGGAAGAGATGACAGACGGGCCCCTCTCCTGGTCTCTGCATGTGGAGTTGGCAGGTGGGGAGGGGCCAAGTGTGGGCAGTGAGCCCAACCACTGTGTGCTGTGTGCTGTGTCCGCTGGCACATGTGTGGCTAGGTGTGCATTTTCTTACAGGTGTCTCGTGGCCGTGTGTCTGTCTGCTGAGCTCCTTCTCTGGGTTGTTACACGGTCTGACGGTGGTGAAATGCCAGGCAGGGTGATCTGCATGCCAAGCATGGGCTGCCCTATTACCTTAGGAGAGAGGGTTGGTTTTTATGGGAGCAAATTAACTCTTTTTTAAAGGTGTTTAAAACATCTCAACTCTTTTAGATTCTCTAAACATTTCGGGCAGTGAGGAGCACAGGGCCTGGGGGCTGGGGATGGCTGCTTTTGAGGGATGTGGACTTGTCCCAGCACAGTAGGGGCGGGCAGTGGGACAGGGGCGGGGTTGTGGCAGACAGGGCTTGAGGTTGAGGAAGCAGCAAGGGCAGGCATCTAGGATGGCAGGAGGTAGTGGGACCAGGGAGAGAGACCGAGGGTTGAGAGGAAGGTGTGGTTGGGACTGGAATCCCAGCTCTGCCACTGAGCCATCTGGTTTTGTCTTCCTGGAAAAGCACAGAAGATACACATCTAGTGCTCAGGACAGTGGCTGGCTGGCCCACAGGAGGGCCTCAGGGAAATGGTGCTGGAGCACTAAATGGGTGAGCTCCAGGTCCCCAAAGCAGGCTCTGCCTTGGGTCTGAGACAGCTACTGGTCCTCTCGAGTCCTGAATGTGAGAGATGCCCGGGCCCATACCTGTGCTAAGGCCCTGTCTGGCCAACACACCTGGTACCTCAGCCCCGCTGTGGTAGCCACAATCCAAGCACACCCAGCCAGACGTGTGAGGCATTTTACACATGTTATGCTTTTGAGGTCCTCACAGAAGCTCCAGGAGCATCTCTCTGAACCCCACTTTTCTCATCTGTAAAGTAGGTTGAGCTAGGGACCCTGGCTGCATGATGTGTAGACAGCTCTTAGGGCAACACCTGGCCCATTGTGGGCACTAAGTCAGTGCTACCGAAAACCATTGTTCCCATTTTACAGGTGACCAAATCAAGGCATGGAGAGAACAAGCAAGTTGCCCAATGGCACATGGGCAGTGCATAGCAGCCCCAGGATTTGGCCCTGGATCTCCGACTCCAGGGCCTGTGTCCTTCCTTCTATTAGCACTTGTCTTGCTTTTGCCAGAAACCGGCCAGCGACCAGAAGCCTACTCTTTTCGCCTGCTGGTGGGCTGAGCCTTATCCCTGCCGAGCTGGCTGTCAGACCCCCTGATACCGACTTCCAGCCCACCTGCTCACTCAGATTCCCAGGTCCTCTGTCCCCTTATCACCACTCCCTTCCTGCTACCCATCTTGTCATCCTTCCTGGAGGAGTCCCTGCCTGCCTGCCTTACTCCTGCCATGGCAACAGAAACCCAGAAAAAGCTGAGATTATCGCCTCCACTTACGCTGTCCCCCAAACTGCTGTGGTCTGGGGAGGCAACGACTATGGCCTAAGGTCAAGGGCAACAAACTGCCAGGTACTGAGAGCCCCTCCAGTCAGGCAGTGGTGACTCAGGGCTTGCCTACTGGGTATCATTTGTCAGGAGGGTTTTTCTCTGTCTTGTCTCTTTCACTGTTTAATTTCTTTTTGCTTCCATTTGTTAATTCTTTGGCTTTAAGTTTGCTGGTTCTTTAAACTTGCTGAGAAGGAGGTTTGCTCTGTGGGAAAGACGAACAAATGCCATCCTCTGAGTTTGCTTTTGGCTGTGTCCTGTTGCCTAATTACAACAATCATCTTAGATCTTTTCCCAGAAATGCAGGTGGTGTGCACCCTTTGTTTCGTGTTTCCGACGATTGGCTTTTCTGCATGACTCAGTGGTCTGCTGTTCCATTTGCATGGAGGGGCTGGGGGTGCGGGCCAGGTCCCTTCTGCCAGCCACAAATCCCAGCTCTCGTGCCCTCCCTGACCAGGGATGCACACTGTGCTCAGCACACACACGTGGCTGCATGCATATGTATGTTCATGGGTGGTATATCTTCACCAATAAATATTGACTGAATGAACACTGAGGTCACGCACTATTCTAGGTGCCAGTGTGCATTGGCAAGAAAGACAGACAAGGACATTGCTCCCATGAATATTACATATGCACATACACACACATCACATCACATCACATCACACAGACACGGACACACACAGTCATGCATGCTCCTACCTCCCACCATCCTTTTCTGTCTACTCTTTCTCTGGGATAAAGCTTTGGATACCTTGAACACAGTCCGACTTTGTTAGCATTGATGCCACTGCCCCATGTAGACCTTGGAGGTTCTCAGCTAATGGGTCTCTGGCACCCACTTACTTGCACCACTTCCTCACCTTACAGAAGTGACTGCCCAACCAGGCCCCTTTTAGCTATGTCCCTGAGCTCTCCTTCATGTACACATAAGGAGACGAGCTTGGATGTCTTGCAAACACAATTTTTGGAGAAAACCAAAATGTCCAATTAAGTAGCAGGAAAAAAAAAATATTGAATCAGAGCTGCATGGATCAGCATGGATAAATCACAAACACGTAACATGCTATAAAGAAAAGCAAGTTTTAGAAGGATTCCATTAATATACCGTTTGTATAAATCATGAGAGTAGACAAGCCAGTGATCCATATTATTTACGGATACGTGTATCATGCAAGAGCACACAAACCCACACAGGCCTGGGCATGACAGACACCAGACTCAGAAGGGCGGCAGCCTTCGACCAGGGGCAGGGACTGGGACTGGGCCAAGTTTATCAGGGCTTCACCTGAAACTATAATGTTTAATTTCATAACCTGATTGCTGGGTACCTGACGTTCATTGTGTTATTAGTCACATGGGTTATGTCCAAAATATTTTATTTTACAAGATCTGATATCCAAAGAGAACCTAAGAGCTGTGTTTATCCAGGATTCCTCTGCAGTCAGAGAATCATATTGGAGGCTCTATTTCTTCACTTGATTTGTCTTCAAGTTGCAGGTAAATTGTTGTTGTTTTGATAAGAATCTTCCAGTTAGAGCCAATGACTGGAGTTCCTTGGGCAAGAGGGCCATGACTGACAGTGAGGCATCTGGATCCTTTTATTCCTGTTTGGTTTTCAGTTTGCCTTATTGCTAACGCTACAACAGCCCATATTTCCCTGCCCGGTTGAAGAGTGTGGGATGCGAGTAAGGGCTGAGTGGTGTGGGAGAAACCTTTCTCTGGGGCCTCGTGGCTGGCAAGGGAGGTGGGGCCGACCCTCTTCGAAACTGAGCCTGTGAAGTCTTCCATGTCTGAGAGCCTCGCCCCATCTTTGCGCAGTGCAGAAGACTGCAACTTGACCCTTGCCTCAACTGGCACTATTCTGCACTCTTTCCTTATCAAAGCTCACCGGTTCAGGGTCCCAGCCCATTGGTGTCCTGCTCTCTACCAGGTTACCTGGTGAACCGACCCTATCTAAGGATCCTTGTGAGGACACTTTCTGAAGGTGTGGCCCCATAGGAAGTGGGGCAGACAGACATGTGACGTGGGCATCGTCTCGCCTCCTCCACCAGGGTGGCCCTGAGGTTGAGGTTTACATTGAGCCTGTCAGCTGGAGTGCCAGGCAGGTTGGGTGCGAGCAGGGGACAGTGGGGAGAGGTGCATTGAGAGGGGCCCTTCTGCTTACAAGGGCTGCCCCCAGGCCCACTGGTCATCCACCCCTTCTCACCCCGCTGCCAATAGCAGTAATCTGTCCTCTGCCACCCCTCGCATTTTTGTTATCAGTGAGCATCAAATCTGGCAAAATGGCAGGAAAAGTGCTTGCATGGGGCTTTTCAGCAAAACTCAATTAAAGTGGGAATTGGACTTGAAAATGAGCTGCTTTGCTCACTCCTGTACTCAGAACATTCCCTTCTTTCCTGCACATGTTGGACACTTCCAGAGGGTCTCCCCATCCTGGGATGCAAATGGAAGTTAGTGAGAGAAGCCATGGGACTGGTCAACAGGTGCT
This sequence comes from Prionailurus bengalensis, assembly GCF_016509475.1. Taxonomy (NCBI): domain Eukaryota; kingdom Metazoa; phylum Chordata; class Mammalia; order Carnivora; family Felidae; genus Prionailurus; species Prionailurus bengalensis. The sequence continues at coordinate 38,508,104 of NC_057349.1, read as the reverse complement.
GACACCTATACCCTGTCACAGAAACTCCCATGACAGGTGGGGGGGTGCTGTGAGTTTTATCTTTTTTAAAAAAATTTTTAATGTTTACTTATTTTTGAGAGAGAGAGAGAGAGAGAGAAAGACAGACAGAGCATGAGTGTGGGAGGGGCAGAGAGAGAGGGAGACACAGAATCCAAAGCAGGTTCCAGGCTCCGAGCTGTCAGCACAGAGCCCGATGTGGGGCTCAAACCGTGAGATCATGACCTGAGCCAAAGTCAGACGCTTAACTGACTGGGCCACCCAGGTACCCCAGTTTCATCTTTTTTTAATTATTATTTTATTTTATGTGAGTTCCATCTTTCAGTGGGAAAACTGTGGCAAGTACCCGTTAAGCACATTTCCCCAGGCAGCACAGCAGGTCAAGGGCAGAGCTGAAATAAAAATCCTAATATCTTTGGTTCCCCAGCACAAACTCCATGCTGCCTTGAGAAATTTCAGTCTTGATCCCCTAGGATTCCGACCCTACCGAAAGCTCAGCTTCCTCTTGTCCTCTGAACAAGGCAGGTGTAGACTCAGCTCTACTCCAGAGTCTGCCCCCCAAAAGCACAGAGTGGTTCTCCCAGTGGTGAGTGCCATCTAGCACCGCTAGTGCTCAGCCCAGACGCTTCTGTGGACAGAGCCACCCCCTTCCCTCTAAGCTGTCCCAGGTGGCCACTGTCTCCCCACCGGGGACTTTGCAGAGCTCTACTGGAGATCACCTGCTCTGAAGCTGGACAGAGCCAGAGACCCAGCGGCAGCTGTGGCTTCCCTAACTCCTCCTCCAGGCTTCCACTGTCACAGCAACCCCAGGTGGTATCATTGCTCCTGTTTTACTCTTAAGTATGCTGAAGCTCAGGGAAGTGGCGGGGTGGGGGGGGTCACACAGCCACACAGCATGGGGATTCCAGATTCCAAAACCCATGCCTGTCAGTCCTAGAGGCCCTGAACAGCGCTGCCACTCTGTTCCAGCTGGCAGGGCTTCAGGGACTGCCCCCTTCCCCGGGGACTTGGCTCATATTCTATGCAGCTTCTCTCATCCCTGTCAAGGCAGCCTTCTGGATACCAAAGTTCTGTCCCTTCCACACATCCCAACACCTCCCAGGGCCCTGCAGACAAGGTTTCTTAAAGTTCCTTCTGTTATAATCTCCACTTGGAATGAAGGAAAAGAAAGCAGGTGTCCACATGTGTATGGGAGAGTTTTATTTATTATTAGAATTTTGTCTCCCTGGAAAAAGGGAAGTCATGTGATTGTGTTTAGGGTTAGCTAATGAATACACTTTGATTTGAAATGTGCAATGAGGGTGGCTGGGTGGCTCAGTCATTAAGCTTCTGACTTTGGCTCAGGTCATGATCTCACAGTTGGTGAGTTTGAGTCCCACATCAGGTGAGCACAAGCCCCGCACTGGGTGAGCTCATGCCATGCATTGGGTGAGCCTCGCTTTGGGTGAGCTCAAGCCCTGCATCCGGTAAAAACATAAGCCCTGGGTGAGCCCCACTTTTCTCTCTGTTTCTTTCTCTGTCTCTGTCTCTGTCTCTGTCTCTGTCTCTCTCTCTTTCTACCCCTTGTGGGATTCTCTCCCTCTCTGCCCCTCACTTACTTGTGCCCTCTCTCTCTCTAAAAAAAAACAAAAAATGAAATGTGCAGTGAATCACAGTTAATTGTGTGTTGGTCATTGAGATCTGGCCCAAAGAACACTTTTCATTCCTTGGGTATTACCAAGGAGGCCTTCCTAAGTATGGGAACATAGCTACTTTGGTGCTGATTGGGTTTCCTGCCTCTCTGGGTCTTAGGAAGAAATAAGACAGTGAGAACTGATTTAGGTGAATTGTTTTAGGCAGCAAGTAACCAAATATCTGACCAAAATGGTTTTAGTTATAGGGGTTTTTATCAGGTCACACAACCAGAGGTCCGTATGAGACATAGGGCAGGTCCATATGAGACCGAGGCTTTTCCTGTCTGTCCAACTGCCTGGCGGCCATGCTGGCCTTAATATTACAAGATGGCTGCCCAGCTCCCAGGTGGCCAGGCAGGGAGGGGCATTCAGGAGGAATATATTCTCCAGTGCCCCACCCCTGGCAGGTTTCCTTGTGGTCTCATTGGCCAGAGCAGCGTTACATGCCCAGCCCTAGACCAATCACTGGCAAGACAGAGTGGGATTACCACAATAGATCTCATCCCCTGGGGATTGGCACAGTCCCACCCAAAATAGAAGGGAGAAGAAGGCAATAGCTGCTGGGGAGCCGTGAACAGCAGGGTGACCTCAAGAAGGTAGCCAGCAGAACTGGTCTTGAAATTATAGCCTGGGAACTGCCATGTGGGGCTGGAGACCAGGGGGTGGGGGTGGAAACAGGTCTGGTTTCAGCAGGGTCTGACACCTTCAATGTGTTATAGCCTCCCTGTTCAGATGATGCTCTGAGGTCCAACCTTAGTCCTGACTCTCCACAAGACAGGAGAGGTGGGGACCCTTACAGAGGAGCCAGATTTCATGCAGGTGAAATGTCACATCGCTGGAGTGCTGTTGTGGTGAAGAGTGTGGGCTGTGGAGCCATGTGGATTGAGTTTGAGTGGGCTGTGCAATCCTGGGCAGGTTACTTCATTTCTCAGTGCTTGAGTTTCCTCATCTGGAAATGGGAGCGATAGGATTTACCTTTTGCAGACCCAGGAGGACAGCACCCTGGTTTAAAATCTCTGCTTCTTGTTGCAGAGCCTGTGGTATGTGGTGTCCCTTTGCAGAACCCCTTGGCAAACATTTTCCCAGAGTGCGTCACCTCTTCTCAGAGCACTGCGAGACAGGTTCATGCAGCCCTCCTCTTGCATGAAGCCTTCTTGGATTGCCTCTGGTGGTGGACCTGATACCTCTCTGATGATCTAGATGTGGTCCCTGTGGCTCTCTTCCCTTTCTTCCTCATCTCTTAGTCCTGCCTCTCACTTGGTGATCTCTGAGAAAAGCTCACATTTGCACTCATGTACAGTTGTAGTAAACATGTGCATGTGCATTATTACTTTCAATCCCCGCAACAACCCTATGACCCAGGAATAAGTTTATACAAGAAAGCAAAGCCTGAAGAAATTAAGCACCTAGCTCATGGGGTGGGCTTAGAGCCAGGTGGAAATCGAATTCAAGCCCTCTGAGTCCCGTAATAGCTGTAAAAACAATAAGTTACACTTAGGTACAATTCACTGTAGGTGAAGCACTGTCCCATTATCTCATTAAATCCTCACAGCTAATGTAGGAGGTAGGTTGCTATTATTGGTTCCATTTTATGGTTAAGAAAACTGAGGCACAGAGAGGTTAAGTGAGCGTCCCAGGTTGTCACAGCTTTTTGGCTCTGGAGCCAGGATCCAAACCCAGGCCATCTGATGCCAGGCATCATGGGCATACCCACCATGCTACACTCCAAACCTGGTGAACCCACCATTCCAACTTATGGGGGACTCTGTTTCTCCATCACCAACCATTTAATCCGTAAAGCCGGGAACAAAAGTCTCCCTGCCCTAGGCTGTGTGTTGTGAGTTATTCACTACCAGTTGGCTCACATTCCAGGCCTCCCAGGACTTATCTCTTAACCCCTCAGTCCACTTCCATTCAGATCTTTGATGCATTCAGTGATGTATTCTTGTACAAAAGACATGGGCAAGAATATAATCAATGTGACCCAGATGTTAGTATGCCATGCGGCCAAGAAACCCATTCCTGAAGTCCCAATGTTACCCCAACTCAGATCGGGGGGCCTCGGAGGGACACCATCATCATCGTCAGAAACACTCAAGAGCTCCTTACCACCCTTACCTTGGCCTAAGGGGACCCTCATGGCTTCCACCTTGACCTCAGTCCAGAGAGCTTCAGCCCTGCCCCAATGACTTGACCAGTGGTCTCTGCTTACCCAAACCCAGGAATAGGGTGTGTTGAGGCTGTGCCCAGTCTACCTGGCAGGGCAGGGAGACCCCTGCCACCCCACATGGGGGACAAGGGGGTGACAGAGACCTTGAAGAAGGTCTGGTCATAGCAGGGTCTGATACCTTTGACATGGAATTGCCACCCTGTTCGGAAGACTCTCTGAAGTCCAACTGCGCTCCCAAAATAGGAAAGGTGGGGACACTTGCAAAGGAACTCCAGGGAGGGGAGGCAGTGTTGGCGAGGCCACCTGACACTTCCCTCTGTCTTTGCCTAGCCTCTGGACCTGCTCCAGATCACCTCTCCTGGCGTGTGCTTTCCCTCACTCCTCGCTCTCAGAGCTGGACACGCACAGGAAGTCCAAGCCAGTGTCCACTCTTCAAGGTCAGCCTGAAGGGCAAGTTGAGCCCTGGGAGGCTGGCGGGGTCTCTCCCGGCATCCCTCCCCCTCCAACTTCTTCCAGAGCGGCCCGGTTTTGGCTGGCGCCTTCCCTCACCAGCCTTTCAGCTTGTTGAGAAGAATGAGCCGCTTGAAGGACACTTTACAACTCCATAAATAATCAGGATGTGGAGCACACAGGATGGGAGTCCACACTCTCCAAGTGGGTGGAGGCGGCTGGGCGCTGGCTCTGATTCTCATCCCAGGGCCCATTGTCCCAGCACCTTTTCCTCCACGGAGCTGCTTGTAGCTCACCGGGGGAGGGGGGGTGGTTGTCAGCACCTCCTCCCACCCCTGGCTGATTTTCCTCCTGGAGGAGTGGAGGCCAGTGAACAGCAGAGCGCTTGCTGCCCAATGAGAGCCAGAGGTCCAGGCCGAGTGGGGAAACAGCCACTTTAGAGAGTTTTTCTGCAGACGCAGAGAAGGATGCCCAGGAATCGATCCCTTCTGAAGATGAATCACAGTGAGATGCACAAAGAAAACCCCTTTGGTCTGAAAAGGCAGATAATGTTCCTGACAGGGCCTCTACTCTGTGTCAATTTGTTGTGATTGGTGGGAGGAAGCCGGGGGTGTCAGGAAGGAGAGGGTGCTACAGAGAGCTGGACAGCACCAGAGATGCATGTGGAAAGAGAGACACCGAGGCTGTGATAGGGAGACAGAGAGCCGGAGAAGCAGAAAACAGAGAAAACGGGACAGCTGTTAGGAGATTCAGAATGGAGGGCAGAGGTGTTTTCTTAGATTTTTGGTGAGGAGGGTGGGGGTTACTGGGCGCTGGGAGACTCTCAAATGTTAAGCTGGCATTCAGGTCACATTAGGCTCGTGTTCATTGCTAACATTTAACTCAAACCATTGGTCAGCTCCCAGTTACCAGTGATAGCATGTAGCTTCTCCATGGGTCCAAGGGGGTCGCCCTGCTATTACAGATATTTGTGTGGGTCAGGGAGAGGCAGGGGCAGGCAGAGAAAGAGATTCATGTTGCATCTGAGGGCCAGCCAGACTAAGTTTGATTTATCTTTTCCTTTAGAATTAGCAATGCTTGCCTATCTTGTTCAGGTAATTAAGAGGTAACTGTGGGGGAAATCATGGAATGTCTGCCTATCCTCGATGTAAGACAAAATCAGGCTTTTTCTAATTATAATCTTAGAGCTGGAGAATCTCAGAATGTGGTTCAGCAGAGTTGGACAGAAACCCCACGTCTTCCAGCTCAGCCCTTCCATTGCATGGATGGAAGGACGGAGGCACAGAGAGCCACGGGTGCCCTCTGCTTCCACCTGCTCGGGTGAGCAGACAAAAGTACCCATGGCCCTCCAGGGACAGAGGCAGAGCATCCCCATGGCAGGGCTTTGTCAGTTCCAAATCCTCCTCTCTTCTGCCTCCCGCTGACTGGTGCTAATGCTTTTTATTTCTAGCCCCTCCCAGACCCTGCAGGGTGTCTGAGGAGCAGACCCCAGAGACTGATGAAAAAAAAGCATCCATCTTTAACATTTATACAAACTGTCTTCTCCTTGGTGCTTTTGGAAGTGTCCCATCAGACATGGGGAAAGGGTGGAAGAAATACATTGAGAGGCCAGCTTGTGAGGCAGGTCCTCTGGAGACCCGGGAAGGTAGAGTGGCTATTTCTGTGACCATGTCAGGAAGCCCATGGCCCCTGCAGTGCTGGTTCTTAACCATGGGCAATTTTGGTGATGCCTGGAGACGTTCCTGGATGTCACACTGGGAGGTGCTATAGGCATCTAGTGGGTAGGGAAGAGTGATGTTGTTAAATGCCCCACAATGTAGGATCAGCCTCTGCAACAAAGAATGCTTCTACCCTAAACGTCCCCTCTGTCTCTCTCTGCTCATTTGACAGCATGACCTTTCCAAAAAGAGGAGACTCATTTTTTAGTGGTGCACCAGGAGCTGACTTGCCTGCCAGAACCCCAGACTAGTTCTCCAAGGTCATTTGTAGGAGACATGTTCACTAACCAGGGTGGCTTTCTGTGAGGATCTTCCTTTTGTCCTGAGCACAGGAGGGAGGAGGGAGAGAGGTCAACCCAGTGTCCTGTCCTCTTCTTTCCTTGTCATCCTTACCTTTTATGGTCTTATCCTCATCCTCCTCCTTATCCATGTTCCTCTGTTCCAGCTCCTTCTGGTCTAGGTCCTGGCCAGGTGTCCTCTGATTTTCCTGATGCCTCTCTCCTGCCCAAAGCTAAATATTGTGCAGAACAAAGCAAAAAGTGTCATCCTATCTCCTTGGAACTTGTAGACAATTGCCACCAGCCTCACACCTACAGATTGGTGTATTGTGTCCAGGTGTTGAGATCCTGCAGAAATTGGCCCATGGCCCAGGGTCCCCAGCACATCCCCCCAGCTCCAGAGCATAACCCCAGGGTGGCCTCATTGCACTGACCCTTCCCCTGACCACTACACCTGTTGACAGGTAAGGGACTCAAGCAACTGCTTAAGGATGCTGCTAGAACAGAGGCCATAAACATGAGGCATGTGGATCTATGGCTGTACTATTTACTGGCGTGTGTGACTCAGGCAGCAAAAGTGTGACCGTTTGTCATGTGGAGTGGCAATGGGATGGCCAGACAGGAACATTTTTTTCCTCCATCTTTGTGAATACAAAGCCTTTTCCACCCCAGGTGAGCTTGGGTAGAGAAGCTGGAAGGATTGGGATTCACACAGCTTAGACCCAAACACGCATTTTTGCTCATTTTTTATTCTGATCGGGGTTATTTGATTCTAGAAAGGTGGCATGTGGGAGTAAAAAGAGTACCAAGAGTAGGGAAGTGGGGAGGAGGCACTTCCCAGGAGTGCCAGTCAATAAAGAGTATCTTTATTGATACTCTTTATTGTACCACTCTCTCTTCTGCCCGCTCTTCCTTCCTCCCTGTGGGGTATCCTTCCTTCCTCCGTTTGGGGTATACAACCCTTTCCCCACCACCTGTCTTGCTCCAAGTCCCACTTTTGGAGCCTCAACTCTGTGTGTGTGTGTGTGTGTGTGTGTGTGTGTGTGTGTGTGTGTAGAAGCAAAGAGCTTCCTGGAAGATAAATGGACTTTCTCCCTGAGACATGCCTGTGTGTGCAAAACTCACCATTTCCACAAGGGCTTTGAGGGGGGTAATGGGGAAAATGAAATGAAATTAAATGGAACTCAATGCAGCTACATTACAGCATGAAAATGCCATATCAGCTTCCACAATGCTTTCATGTTTAACCACCAGAACATCCTGTGAGGTATCTGAATTACAAATGAAGAAACTGAGGCTCAGAGGAGATAAGCTATTTTCCTGGAGATCCACCACTAATGAGTGACAGAGTGGGTCTGGAGGCCACTTCTTGTGACTGCAAAGCAGAAGCTCTTTCCATCACATGAGGAGTTGGCAAGAGCAGAGGACTAGGTGTGCCCAAGCATCCAGGACAAGAGAGGCTCTGTGAGTGAACCAGGAACGAGCTTCCATTCAGAGAGCTCAGGCCAACAGCTAGAGAAGAGAGGGAGAGAGCAGGACAGTTTATGAGGGTGGAGGGACAGGGATAGTTGTGGGGAGCAGGCATGAGGAGTATAGGGGCTTCAGGGACAAAGTGTGCAGGCCTAAGGGGGCTATGGGGTGAAGCATCCTAGAGAGATGAGGGGGCAGGGAGATGACCCCATATGCTCCCTCTGAGGGCCTCGCTCCCTCTGTCCATGCCTCCTTTTCTTGGCATTTGCCCCTCCCAGAGCTGATTCTTGGCACCCCCACCCCCTTTGTACACACTTTAGGAGGCTTTCTGGGGTGCTGGGAAGGTCACAGGAGGCATGAAAACACCTGGTCCAAGACTCTGCAGAGCCCACTCTCTCCTGTCACTCACTCCTGCTCCTCTGCCCCCCTGGACACCAACCCCCTGTGGTGTGACCACAGGAAACCTTGTCTATACAGACAATGAATGATATGGGTCATCTGGTCAACCCGGAGTACACAGCAAAGGAAACAGACCGAGAGAAGGCATGTGGCTTGCCTGAGGACAGATGCTGGTGAAGAGCCGGCAGGTGGTGGCATACTGGTCTCCTGAGCCAGGCCAGACCCTTCCCCCACAAATGCAAGGGCTGGGGATGGCACTGGCACCACCAAGGCACAGCCTTCAGGACCTCAGCCTGAAGCACTGCCTGCATCTCCCAGAGTCGGTCCCCACATTCTGTCTCCAGGAGCTACCCCCCTCCCTTGTTTACTGTTTAATGTTTTTAAAGCACATCTCAGTTCAATGCTTTTGCTACAGTAAATATCTAATAATCGCTTCAGACTCTATTACTTTCCTCACAAAATAGTGCCTGGAAATGGTGCTTATTTCATTTTGTGCTGAGAGAGAAAGACTCAGAAAAGGCCTACAAAACACCTGTGTCATCTCAAGTGCGGTTGACTATTTGTGGTCCAGAGAGGAGAGACAGCCCTTGGACCAGCACCTGGGGCTGACGCTCATTCTAGCTCTGTGGATATTGGTGCTCTTATTAACCTGATTCAGCCAACCTTGCCCTTCACAAAAGCAGCTGAGATAATGTGTGTCAGACACACACACACACACACACACACACACATACACATACATGGAGAAGAACTTAAACATTTATGATTAAAGCAAATCTCTGAGTACAAATATAAAAGTGTATATACCACAAGTCACTTTGCTGGTGTGCGTGTATGTGTGTTCAATCATGAGAGTGTTGTCCATGTTTTTAATTGTCACAACCAGCTGGTAGTCCCAAAAATGGTTCCCGCAAAAGAGCACAGCTGGAATGACTGGTCATATCCATCACAGTGACTTTACCATTTGCTCTTCTATTCACTGTCTCTGTTGACTCAACCTGGATATTATCATGTCCATTTTACAGATGAGTATCCTGTGAGCTCAGGGAGCTCCGAGTATGGACTGAAGCCCAAACACAGAGAAGTTTTGGAACCTGAGTTCCTGACTCTGTGGAGACACCGGATTCAGAAATGTTAGCAGTGGCATCGGATCTAAATTCTGCAGGACACTGGGGAGGGAATGATCTTGCCTGATTCACAATTTTTTCATCTGCCAAATGGGGATTGAAGCATTGACCTGTCCATGTCATAGGTTGTTGTGAAGCACGAATGGTCAGTGTAAGAGTTATGCTAAGTGACAGGTGTGAAGGTTCTACATCATGCCTCATCTGTCGCAGACACCTGCAAGTGTTTGCTTCCGTTCTTATCAGCGGATCCGGTTTCCATCCCCTGTCTGTAGTCCCAGCTGTGGGAGAGCTCCTTCTCCTTGCTCTGGGTCAACTCTGGGCTCACTTTATCAGCAGTCCTAAAACCATTTGGTCACAGGACCTCTTTGCACTGTTGCATGCTATTGAGGACTCCAAAGAGCTTCCACTTATGTGAGTTCCTTCTACTTTTATCAACTGAGAAATTTAACAAATATCTATTATTTTTAAATAGTAATAACAAACCCATCACTAGTTAACATAAATTGTATTTTATGAAAAGTAGCTGTATTTTACAAAATAAGTTTGTAAAGAGAGTGACCTTGTACATTTTTGGAAATCTCTTTAGTGTCTGCCTTAGTTGAAGACAGCTGGATTCTCATGTCTGTTTCTGCACGCAGTGTGTTGTGAGGTCACATGTCATGCAGCCTCTGGAACACGCTACTGCACATTCATGAGAGAACAAGAGTGAAAAAGGCAAGTCACATCTCAGTTTGATTATAAAAAACAATTGTGACCTTATAGTTTCCCAGAGGTCCCGGACCACACTTTGAGAACCCCTGCATTAGCTGAACATTGAACTCTCTCCCTGCTCAGGCAGGCTGTGCTTCTCTACACTTCTGTGACTATCTCTGAAAAATTAAAATTGACTAAGACAAAAACAAGCAGTCGACTTCCTCAAATTTCTCTCCTGGGACACGTGCTCGTAGACCTAATATTGACAACTAGGGTTTGGTGACTTTTAGCTGAGCCATCAATTGTCAGCTTCTCAGATGGCATCAACCATTGGTCTCAGACTGAGGCTGTTAATTGATTGATACTGTATGCTTTGTCTTGGATGATGCACTCCAGCATAAGAAACAGAAAACCAAGCTCAAAATGATGTCAACCATAAGTGAATGTATTATCTCATACAATGAGGAGTCCCAAGGTTAGGAAGTTTCAGAGGATCAACAATAATCATCAGTGACCCAGGTTCTTTCCACCTTTTTTCTCCGTAGGCTGATTGTATCAGTCTAGTGTCTCATGTTCACAAGATGGCTGCAGCATTCCCACCATCACAGGCAGACACAATAAGATCATCATCATCATCATCATCATCAGAAAAATCATTGTTTCCTTTGGGTTTCTTTGTAGTAGTGAAAAACATTTCCCCCAATCCACTTCCCTTCCAATGTTATTGTTCAAAATGGAGTCAGAGGCTGTGTTCATTTCCTAAGGCTGCTGGAACAAAGTACCACAACCTGGGTGGCTTCGAAATGTATTGCCTCACAGTTCTGGAGTCTTGGAAGTCCAAAATCAAGGTTTCAGCACAGCCCACTCCTCTGAAACCTGTAGGGGAAGAAGGATCCTTCCTTGCTCTTCCAGCTCCTGTGGCCCCAGCCCTTCCTGGACTTGTGTGGCATCTCTCCAATCTTTACATGGCCCTCTCCCTGTCTCTCACACTGCCTTCCCTCTGCACATTACATGTCTGTGTCCAAATTTACCTCTTTTTATAAGGACACATCACATTGGATTAGGACCCACCTTAAGGACCTCAACTTAATCATTTGCAAAGACCCTATTTCCAGACAAGGTCACATTCACGAGTACAGGGTGTTAGGATTTCAACGTATCTTTTGAGAGAGACACAATTCAGCTCATAACACCTTTTTCTTAAATCACTGGCAAGGGGAATGAAGTCATTGCAGTTGGCTTCCAGTGACTCTCAACCAAGACATAACAGCTTCACTCAGGGACGTTGGGGCACGTAGGAGAGTTTTTAGAAGTCCTTACATCTGGGACCCCTCTGAACACACAGTCCCTGGGGGCAGAAATGCTATTCTTCCTGTAATTGGAACGCCAATAGTGCCCCACTGAGCAACACTCCAGACTAATCAAGGGCATAGGGCACCTGCCCTGCACATGGAGCCTCTGGGAGTAGGGCAAATATGGGAACAAAAGCTCTGCCAGAGACACAAAGAAGGGAACAGATTCGGGAAGGCCATTAACAAGGCCTGCTGACTGTTGCACTGATTTCATGGTGTGTCCTTCCAAAGGCCTCTGACCCAGACCCAGAGCATTGGGTAAAGCAACAATTATCTTCCTCTATTCCTCTTGATGGTGGTGAGGGAGAATAGCAGGAATAATTTTCTTATTGGTTTGAAATACCTCCCTTCTCTTCCCCACCATGCCCACACCCACCCCGTACCCTCAGTGTTGGTAATGTAGCTGGAAGGGGCAGGGGGCGGGGAGATTGAAGGAAAGAAAAACATCACACATAGCTTCAAAACATAGCCACTATTACTTTCTTTTTTATTTTATTTTATTTTTAAGATATTTTGCTATGTGCGGTTTGCTTACCAAATTGACATCCTGCTTGTATTCAAAACCAGGCCTACTACTTTTAGGAAAGCAATACCTACTGTTCTAATGATGAAATTGAAGGGATGCGAAGAAATATAAATAACAATTAGCCAGACCTAATTCCCCAGTGAAAACTACTGTTATGCTGCTGGATATGTTCTAGTTTTCTTTTTCCTCCCTAAGCATTCTCAAATAAAATATTTGAGATTATACTACTATATACACAGATTTTTTTTTTTACCCTGGTTAACCAGTAACATTTAGAAGTTCTACAAAACAATAGTATAAAGGGTAGCTTGATGGCATAAAAGATCTGCCACTAGACTCTCAATTTAAAAAGTGTAATGAGGGGCGCCTGGGTGGCGCAGTCGGTTAGGCGTCCGACTTCAGCCAGGTCACGATCTCACGGTCCGTGAGTTCGAGCCCCGCGTCGGGCTCTGGGCTGATGGCTCAGAGCCTGGAGCCTGTTTCCGATTCTGTGTCTCCCTCTCTCTCTGCCCCTCCCCCGTTCATGCTCTGTCTCTCTCTGTCCCCAAAATAAATAAACGTTGAAAAAAAAAATTAAAAAAAAAAAGTGTAATGATTCAGAACATTAGTGCTCAGGTGGCTGAAAGCAACGGTGCCTATTCACCCAGGCAGCACGGACTGGAATCAAACATGGAGGTTTGCTTTACAGCATGTGACGCGGTGGGATTGTGGGGAAAGCCCAGGCCCAGGTGAGGCAGGTGCTTCCTTCTCCGGGGTGTACTCTGACCCTTCCAGTTAGAGACCCTTCCAGTCCCCTCCTGGGAGGCCTCCAGGACAGAAGTGACAGATTGGAAAGGGTCATCAACAAGGCCCTTCCAGGGCATACTCTCACCCTATCTCCTTGGGCACCCACCTGCTTGAGCCCCTAGCAGGGATAGATGCTGCTGGTGCTGGGTGGGTAACTGACTTGGAAGGTTACCTTCCTGGCACTAGGTCGTCTCCTCCCATACAGGACAGAGGTACAGACATCCTCTTTTTCCAGGTTTTCTGCAGCCCTACCAACTCGCTCTCCTCCTCTGGGCTCCCAGCTGAAGGCAGAGTGACCCTCAGCACCACCCCCGCTGACCGCTGGCTCTGAAGGCCCCTCCTGAGCACAGCACAGCCAAGCTTTCGGGCCTCCAGATGGGCTCTTGGACTGCGGATTGTCTAAGCACCCACTCACCCAGCCCTCTGGGAGAGAGAGGTCCATGCTTAGCTCCATGGGGACATGCAGGGACCGTGGGGGCCCTTTGATCACATTGTGGTCACACCGGTTGCCTTGTCTTGCAAATGCTTGCCCCTGCCCTGCAAATCCTGCCCCCTAAGCTCCCTCTGCCTCCCTGAAGATTGCCTCACCTTCCCTGCCCGGACCTCTTCTTCCGCCCTGGCCTGCACCCCCTTCCCTCCTGTGTGAAGGGAAAGGTTAAGTGGAGACACGATCACCCTGTCTGTTGCGATAGAGACGCAGCAACTTTCTCCTCTAATCAACCTGTCAGGCACGATTAAGCTGCTGAGAGACTCAGGCCACGCAGCACAGCCGGCTCCCAGCATAGCCCACACAGGCGCATGCATTCATGCACATGCGCGCACCTACGCATGCGCACCTGTGCGCATAGACGTGCACTTGCCCACACAGGGGGACAGACATGCTCACATATGTGCTCGCCCACACCCGTGCAGGCACCCGGTCTGGGGCCTCACTCTGTGACCGGGGAAACCTACGTAAACAGAGAAGCCCGCTGCTCAGGTGACAACTTGCCCCCCAATCACTTCTTCATCCGTCTCACAAGCACACTGGAGCAGCTCCTACGTGACAGGTCCTCTGGCCGCAGCTGGGAAGTGCCTGCCCTCAGGGTGCCTGCAGGCTAGCAGGGAACACAGACAACCCCAAGTAAACTTTATAGACAAGAGAAGGTTGCAGCATAGCCCAAGATGCTGGCTGCTTGGAGGAAGGGGAGGTGAGAGCCAGATCTGGGGAGGGAAGGGGGCTGGCAGGTAGTAGGGGGAGTCTAAATCCCCTGTTACCACCAGGAGCAGACCGCCTGGGTGCCAGGCTTCTCTGCCACTGACAGCCGTGTGACCTTGGGCACATCACCTAATTTCCTTGTTCCTCACTTTCCAAATCTGTAAAATGGGGTTATAACCATTCTAAGGTTAGTGTGTGTGAACTTCTCAGAACAGAGCCTGGTGTAGCATGAGTGCTCAGTGAGTTTCCCTAGGATTGACCCACTTAAGGAATTGTGCTCAGCAGATGGTGGGCATCTGGAGGACCCAACGTTAGCATAGGATGACCAGGACTAACGGGACGGGGCGCTGAGGTTGGGGGATGGAAAAGAACAGGCAGGCCAGACCCTACAATGGAGGGCCTAGAGAGGTAAGGCCTGTAGCCAAAAACATGTCTTATCCACTTGTGATTTGGGCCAGGCCAAGCCTCCAGGCAGAATTGAATTTCATCCTCCAGAAATACATCCTGTACCAAAACTTTCGGTATGAAAACATGATGTGAAATAGCTCAGATTGGCCCATATAGCTTCTTGTGGGAACCTGGGAACTGGGGGGCCCAGGGTACATTTCACTTAGCCTCTGTCCTGGAGATCCCATCTCTTTCCTTCTCCACCCCACCCCTCTTCTCCCCCAGCCCCTGCCCCAACGGAGATCCCAGGATGTGGCAGAACCACTGCCAGTAAATCACCCTGTGTGGACTATAAATAAGTCAAGTGGAAAGTTACACTAACAGAATGAGGACATCCTCAGTTAACACTTGGACTCTCTGCTCCCTACCAGTCCGGGTCAAGATCCAGCCTCTTCACTCCCCAGTCCCCAGAGCTGCTCAGAGGTTCTTGGATCTGAGGTAGGATTGCCTAGCCTGAAGATTTCTCCTACAGCTGCCATGCTCAGGACCAATATTGGGACTGTGCAGAGGGAGAGACAAACAGCCCGGCCCTCAGGCAGCCCCAGTCTGAGGGGGAGACACAGCCCTGCCCTCAGGGAGCCCCAGTCTGAGGGGGAGACACAGCCCTGCCCTCAGGGAGCCCCAGTCTGAGGGGGGAGACACAGCCCTGCCCTCAGGGAGCCCCAGTCTGAGGAGGGAGACACAGTCCTGGCCTCAGGGAGCCCCAGTCTGAGAGGGGGACACACAGCCCTGCCATCAGAAGCCACAGTCTGAGGGCAGACACAGCCCTGCCCTCAGGGAGCCCCAGTCTGAGGGAGGAGACACAGCCCTGCCTTCAGGGAGCCCCAGGCTGAAGGGGAGATTTTATTTTTATTTATTTTATTTTATTTTATTTTATTTTATTCTATTCTATTTTATTTTATTTTATTTTATTTCACTTATTTTTTGATATCTGATCCTATTTATTTGTCACTCTTAGAAAACCTCATTTTTGACTGGACTTAGAGGTGGAACCTTTCAGAGAGGACAGCCTCCGTCTCTTAACAACCTGTTCCTGGTGTTTTTCTTTGGCCTCCTTCATTCTCTTGGCCAAAGGTTTAGCATATTCTGTGGCCTGTTCCTTACTTTTCTTAGCACACTGTTTCTTCAAAGTAATACACTGACCTTTTTGTTGGAGGACATGTGGATTCACAAGACACTGAATCTTGGGCGCTTTGGTCCTGAGTTTCTTACCTCTGTGTTTAGGAGCTCTCACACTGGAGGACATTGTCTTCTTTAGAGAGACTGAAATGTTTGTGGATTCTGCCAGCCAAAAGAGGCCTGGTAGTATCAGGGAATCCAGAAATATCCTTCTCCACAACCCCCCTTCTTTTACAAAGACCAAGTTGAGAACACTGAGATTAGCACCCACAGGGCAACCCTGAACAGATTCACGCTTTCTTTCTCAAGTCTTCTTTGGTCTGTAACAGGAAGGCACCTTACTCAACAGCGGGTGGACACGGCCATGGGTCAGAACACCCTGCTTCAGGGGGAAGCCTTGTCTGCCATCGTCACCACTGATTCGGGCCACAGAACCCTTCCGTTCTTCACCCAGAGCGTCAGCAGCTTCTGTGGCCATCCGCTTCTCATAAAAGATGCTAAGTTTCATCATCCACTTCGATGAGCTCCCGGCCACTGGTAGCTTGGAAAGAGATGTTCAGTCACCTCGGAGGTGCCACAAAAAGAGCGAGGGGGAAATTTTAAACAAACACATCAACAAACACAAGATTAGGATATTGGAGAAGAGACAGAACTTCTGGAGAAAAACTTCCCAGGGCTGTGAACTCCAAAGTTGCTTCAGGAATTCAAAGAGGCAGGAACAGGGATCTCACCCCTCCTAGATGGAATCCTCATCATCAGGGCTGGGAGCGGCTGCCCGGGAGAGATCAGCATGTTCTTCATCCTTCCTTTTCACGCTGAGCCTCCTTCTCCCCAAAAGCTTTCCATGCCCTCTCTGTTGCTGGAGCTTTACAACCCCTTTACAATAGCTTGACAAGGCCTGTGAGGAGGGTGGGTGAGGAGCATCCTCTTGTGGTGCAAGGAGAGGAAACTGAGGCTCTAGTCCAATACCCTGAGCAGCTCGGTCCAGAACTGGGCCTGGAATCCTGGATTTGGGCTAAAACTTGTGCCAGTTTCCTCTCTCATGACTCTATTTCCTCCCTTTTGAAGTGGAGAAAATTGCCATCCTTAGCCATTGTAGAGATGGAATGCATCAGGAAAGTCAAGCAATTCAAGAGGGGCCTGGCACATTGTGAGCTCTCGCTGGACTGCTACTACTACCACTACTTGTTAGTAGGTGTATCTTGGGGTTCTTTCCAAAGCAGAACCTGGAACAAAGATTTGGCTGCCATTAGTTTGTTTATTCAGGAGGCGAGCTCAGGAAGTGCCAGCAGGAGTAAGGGGATGTGAGGCAGGCGTGGGGAGGGAGACAATTTGGGGTGTCAGTGAGTGGCTACCACTATGGAGAAGTGGGTCTCCATCCCACTGAGGACCTCTTGGCCACTGTGTAGAACACACTACAATGGTGGTCCCACTTGAAGATGAGGACGCCAGGATATTCACCTTCTGACTCCTATGCAGCACTGACTGCTACTGGCCCATTAATGCCCTGGCAGTTGGGGTCCACCCTACGTGCCAGGAGAAAGCCCTGAGCCAAGTCACAAGCATTGGCAGTGGGGCCCTATGGGCACGAACTGGGACAGCGAGTGGAGAGAGAACCGACATCTGTTACGTGCATCCCCAGCCCCTCAGGGGAATGTCACTCTCCTTATTGGCTCACACTGTACTCAGACTTCTGGCTGAAGCTCTCAAGGGAGGAACTTCATCTGCTTTGGCCACTGCTGTATCTTCAGTGCCCAGCACAGTGTGCTGCACAAAGCAGGGGCTCAGGAAACATCTTTCGAAATATGAAGACCCCCGTAATAACACTGTATAACACATCTTTATTTCTACCCATGCCTCTCAATTATGCATGCACACCCCTCTAGGGCAGGCCTGGGACTGTGTGTCCTTGTGTCCAGCACAGTGCCAGGTACATGGCGAGTAGTTAAGACTCAGTTGTTGATTGAATACAGGGGGTTCTTGGAACCCAGGTGTAACAGAACTCCATCTTGGACGAGGAGTGGGAACCAGAATCCAGAGCCCTCAACAAGTACAGAGCTGGAGTGGGGGGCAGGCCAGCTGCGGAGAGCCATCCAGGGAAGGCTGATGGATGAAAGGTTATGGGTGTCAAAGCCACCCAGAGGAAAGGCAGGAGATAATGTCTCACTACCTCACCAAGTTGGCTGGCCTTTGGGATTTCCAACGGAGCTGGCCTCTGGCCGGAGGAGGCTGCTCTGGAACCCATATTATATAAAGAAAGAATAAATAGGAATGTTTGAGAAAGGAAGGTCTGCAGAAGAGGCTTTGCGAGCAACAAAGGAGGAGGCCCCACCAGAGACTGTGCAGCTTTGGCAGTAATAAGGAGTCTGCAAATAGATTCGACAGAACTGCCATAGCATGAGGGCGGGCGGAAGCAGAAGGGCAGAGGGGCTTCTGGGGGCTCCTTCAGCCTAGCAGGTGATCTAGAAGGGAAAGAACACAGGAGATGGGGAGGGCAGCAACCACGGGAGCGGGGAGGCCCCCTTGAATGTCCTTTCTGTAGCTCCATTCCCTCCAGATGAGTCCGACCTTGCAATCTTGGCTGACTCCCAGCAGGGCATGGTTTGAAAGGCGGATCAGTGGGTCATTGTCATAAGAGTGCTATCTAAAAAGACCAAATTCACTTGTCTAAAGCAATATATGTTTATTTTCACCATTTTGTTTTGCTTATCAAATTTGTTCTCACTGCTCCCACCAAGGCGTGGGGTCTGTGTCCTCCCCCCTTGAATCTGAGCTCAACTCAGGGAATGCCTGTAATCAGCACTGAAATGGTCCCTCTCTAATCTTTGTCATGCAATTCATAAGTGTCGCTTTGATTACTCTGTTAATGACAGCCCAAAGCACCCTGACAGATGCAAAGGGATTTCAAGTCACATCCAAAACCAGGGAGAGAATTTTAGCCAAGGGGTCTTGCCCCCAGGGCCCCAGAGACATGCCTCCACAGGCCAAGAAGAAACAGTTCTTCTCTGATACTACCGGTCCCTAGGTGGATCTCCCTCCCTCCATCTCCATCTCTAACCAATCAGAAGAATCTTGTGTTCTCTGTCCCCGTGGCTTGCATGTCTAGCCCCATATATTTAGGACCTGTACTTCCATCAGCGACCCCTCTCCCAAACCCAGCAGGGTTTTCCAAGTCAGGGATTCAGGGAAGATCATGGTTCTGCCCTCCCGCCCTCAGGGAACCAACCAACCACTTGGCCCTACTGTACTGTTCTCCACACGTGGGCTTAGAGCCATGCGCCTCGTCTCTTACAGTAAGAAGACTCAACCCCAGCCAAGTGGGTATACGTGCAAATGACATAGGGATTTGGAGAATTACTCAGCACACCCGGTGTAGCTCCCAGGACGGGGATCTGGAGCAAGGGGGTGGGGGCTGAGTAAAAGGCTCTGGACCTGTGGGCTCTGCGGGGAATGAGTGAGGGGATCCAAACACTGGGGGAGAAGAGGTGGCCTAAACAAACGTCCTCTGTTTACCTGTGGTGTTCATGACTCTCATACCCTTCTCCGTGTATTTATAACTCACCCCAAAGGCACGGGATGCTATTGTTCCTTCTCCGCTTCGAGGTGCCTATCTCTCTTTGTCCCCACTTGTTATTGGGCATGTGTGTGTGTGTTTGTGTGTGTGAGTTGCTGTTACCTTGTGTGTCGCTCTCTCTGTACCTGGTCCCTATTATTCTCTTTTCCTTCCATGCACATAGAATGTGTAGCACATACAAGGCAAGTTTTGCTGACTTTCAGGGAGTACCTGTCTGTCTCTACCGGGTCTTCAGAAAGTCCTTCAGTTTTGAAACTCTGAAACACTTTAGGTCCAGGGGCAATAAACAACAGCACACGGCATTTGCAGGCAGATGAAATTTTCTTCTCCCAGCTGTTAAGGATGTTGGCTCCTCTGGAACACAGATTTCCTTCTCTTTCAGAGCTGGGCTTTTCAGTGGCTACCAAAGCTGAGATTGTATAATGCCATTTTCTTTAACTTCAACAAATGGAATAAATTTGCTTATGGGCTGCATGAGGACTTTGGGGAAATTATGCATTGCAGGTCACTAAAGGGACTGGCCCTCCTTGAACCCCCCCCAGGCCCTCCCTAGCCCCAGAGGCCAGGCCTGGGGCAGTGTTACAGTCTCTGGCCACCACCCATGCTTCTTGGCTTCCGGAGAAAGTCAGTGAGGAAAGGCTCACCTCCTCAGACATCTGCTCTATCAGCTGATTGGCAGCTGAACCCCACATCCATTTGCCCCCCATTCCCCTATCTGGGAACCGAGCTGTCATATTCTTTTTTTTTTAAGTTTTTTTTAATGTTTATTTATATTTGAGGGAGAGGGAGAGAGAGAGAGGGCATGAGCAGGTGAGGGACAAAGAGAGGGAGACACAGAATCTGAAGCAGGCTCAGGCTCTGAGCTGTCAGCACAGAGCCTGATGTTTGAGCACAGGGCTCTAACTCACAAACCATGAGATCATGACCTGAGCTGAAGTCGGACCCTCAACCAACTGAGCCACTCAGGTGCCCCCAAGCTGTCATATTCTTAAGCATTCTGATGACTAATGTAGGAACAAAGTCCTCAGCAAACTCAGAGGGGGCAGGAAACTTTTGAGCTTGGCCCCCTGCCTCATTCCCCGCTAGGTGCATGGCATTTTCTCAAGGCAGAATAGCCTTGCAACATCTGCCTACCGACTTTCTTTGGCTCCCTTTCCGCTTGCTTAATGAAGCTAGAATGTTCCAGTTAAACCTGTGGGGTTCCAAGCTCTCTACCTGTGTATAGTTCCTGACACCTGGACGTGGGTGGGGAAGTGAAGAATGAGTGCCTTTCCCCCTTCCTGGCTGGCTGAGAAAATCCAGAGCTGAAGGTCTTTGGGGTTTGGCTTGGGGTGCTAAGAAGTTAGGAACAACAAAGGCTGAAAAAGATCCCTGGGCAGAGCGGGAAACTGGCACTTCCCCATGCACTCTTTGTCCCACCCATTTTCTCCCTGGGAAAGGACAGGTGGAGAAG
This sequence comes from Prionailurus bengalensis, assembly GCF_016509475.1. Lineage (NCBI taxonomy): Eukaryota > Metazoa > Chordata > Mammalia > Carnivora > Felidae > Prionailurus > Prionailurus bengalensis. The sequence goes on along the minus strand of NC_057349.1, from coordinate 38,487,653 downwards.
TCAGGCTTAGGGTTTATAAAATCAGTGTGGGCTCCCTTCTCTTACCTGAGCTTCAGCCTCCATGGAGCACAGAGATCTCCAGGGCTCAGGGGACCTACTCCAGTTCCATCAGCCAAAATGGCTCTACCTTGACATCCAGGACTCCAGGACATGGATTGTGGCGGGGGGGGGGGGGGTTGTTGCACAGCCAAAGAAGGTGGGTCTCTGTAGCCCTGATGGGTTCTCAGAGGTCCATAATGGTATCTCTTGAACAGGAAGAACATTGGCTCTTTTGTCCAACTCATTCATGTTACCCCAGGAGAAACTAAGGCCCAAAGGAAAAAAATAAATAAAACACTGCCAGCACAGATCCAGTGAGACTCAGTAACTCACATAAGCACATTTATGGAAGTCTTCTAAGCTTACTGCCTCAGACTCCAAACCCCCACCCTCAAAATCCAGGATTCTCTGCCCTGGCTGTACATTTGGACTTCAAAATACCCATGCCAGGACTGAAGCTCAGACTAATGGAATCAGAATCTCTGCAGATAGAGTCTGGACATTGGTATTTTTTTAAGTCTGTTTGTTGAAATATAACATTCTTCTAGAAAAGTCTATAAATGCTAAATGTACATGCTTGATGAATGTTCACAAACTGGATACACTCATGTACTCACGTAACTAGCACCCAATTCAAGAAACAGAGCATTGCCAGCCACTTGGAATCCTCCTTGGCCCCTCCCCATCTCCCCCTAAAGTTAACCAATATCCCCCCATCTGACATCTGAGATTGGTTCTGCCCATTTGTGAGGCATGTCTGGCCTCATTCTTGAAAATTACACCTGTGGGAGGCATCCATGCTGTGGCTTGTCATTACATTTGTCCATTCTCATCGTGCTCTCGAATCTCATTGTATGAACATGCCACCTCTATCAGTTGTCTGATTGATGAGCACAAGAATCATCTCTGGCTTGGCTTACTTCAAAGAATGCTGCCATGAACATTCTTACATGGGCTTTTTGGTGGACATGTGTGTGCCTGTCTGAGGGTACACCCTTAGGGAGGTGCTGGGTCAGGAGGTATGTGTACATTTAGTTTAGACACTGCCAAGGAGCTTCTGCTGTGATTGCCCCATTTATATTCCCACCAGCAGCATGTGAGAATCCTGGTGTCTTTACACCCAAGCTAGGTCTTGGTATCAACTGTGCTTTTCATTTTAGGAAGCCAATGAGGGGTGCGGTGGGATCCCACTGTATTTCATTCTGCATTTCCCCGATGGCTAGTGAAGCTGAGTACCTGGACATGTTTATTGTCCATTTAGGTAGCCTCTTTTGTAAAGTGCTTGGTAAAGTTCTTCTCCAGACATCTGTATTTTTTAAAGCTCCCCTGGTGATACTAATATATAACCAGAGTTGAGAACCTCTGTGTCTTAGCCATTATGGTAAGAAGCTTTCGGCTTCGGGAGACAGAATTGGTGAAGGGAGGGTGGACTGTGTGTGTGTGTAGCAAGGGCACCTAGAGAAGTTATAACCCTGGAGTCCCAGATGCCCCTTGGGAGCAGCTGAGCTGAAACCTTGAAAGCTACTTACCAAGAGAAAGTAAGAAACTCCTATCAAGAGAGGAGCAAGGGGGCGCCTGGGTGGCGCAGTCGGTTAAGCGTCCGACTTCAGCCAGGTCACGATCTCACGGTCCGTGAGTTCGAGCCCCGCGTCGGGCTCTGGGCTGATGGCTCAGAGCCTGGAGCCTGTTTCTGATTCTGTGTCTCCCTCTCTCTCTGCCCCTCCCCCGTTCATGCTCTGTCTCTCTCTGTCCCAAAAATAAATAAACGTTGAAAAAAAAATTTAAAAAAAAAAAAAAAGAGAGGAGCAAGGACCACATCCCAGCCACATGAATACACTGTAAGTGGCCTGAGCAACAGGTGGACAGAGCCCCATGGCGCTGACCCCAGGAGGTGCTGGCTGTCCCAGAAGGCTCCCTCTGATTTAACACCCTCTGAATTAAAAGGCTTGCAGCTGGCTCGGCCCCATTGGAGCTGTCTTTATTAGGAACAAAATAAAGGAAGGTCACCGAGCCACATAAACCAGGGAAAGTGACATCAGATATCGACTGTAAGAGAGAGGGATTAATGATGGTTTGTTGACAGGAAAGCAGGAGCCAGCCCCAGCCGCCCCACCCCAGGTAGGGACCTGGAAGCAAACATTTCATTTTGACATCTGCCAGCATAGCCCAGATAATCAGATTTCTCTGGGAGGACAAGGCGAAGGCATCAATAAAAAAGGGCAGATTTATCCTCTTGGCCTCCCAAGCTTGGTATGTATGGGCTAGTCTGGTTGTCCAATCACAGGAAGACTCAGACATTGTCACTGTCACCTTCATCATTCCCAGTGCCCCCTTGGGTTGCTCAGCACAATGAGTAGGGTGGTGCTTCACAGACTCCTGCTGTCCCTGGCTTCCCAAGGAGCTTGAGGGTCCCACTGCAGGTGACAGCACCTCAGGGATATCTGTCTCTGCCCTGGGCACCCTTCACACTAAGACCTACTTGGATCTGATTGTCTCTTGAGCTGTAACAATCACAATCCCCAGAGTGAGAACCCATCAAGGGACAAACCCCAGACCAGGCAACAGTTGTCATCTCAGAGATGAGTCCCAGGACCCAATGTCAGAGGCACCTGAGGGCTCCTTGGACACGGACTCCTCTGCCTGCACCTCCAAAACAATCTTCCCTACAAGTTTCACTCTGTATCCAACCTGCAGAAAAATCAGAGAAGTTTTTATTTGTTCGACCATGTTGAAAGCAGTTGTGGGTTGGTTTTCTAGCCAGTGATGTTTCTAGAAGGATTATCTAGTCCTTTCCTCTCACTGTGTGTCATCATCATCACAATCCTATTTTTGAGAACTCACTGTGGACATAGGTGCTCTCACTTCAGCCCCTTCTACAGATTAGAAAACTGAGACACAGAGAGATGATGTAATTTATCCATAGCCACACAGCCACATTATGTAAAGAAATACAGACTTAGAAAAGTACAGTAACTTCATCATCATAATTTACTGAGTGCCTATGTTAATGTCAGAGGCTTTATATACTTTACTCTGAAGTCTTATAAAACCCCTTTAGGGTGGTGTATTGATTTGCTAGGGCTGTCGTGACAAAGTACCACACACTGGTGGCTTGCACAATAGAAATGTATTGTCTCACATTTCTGGAGGCCAGAAGTGTAAGATCAAGGCACCAACAGGGCCACACTCCCTCTGAAGGCAGTAGTGAAGGATCTGCTCCAGGACCCTCTCCCAGCTTCTGGAAGTTCTTGGGCTTGTGGTGGCAGCAAGATGCCAATCTTCCCATGGCGTTCTCCCTGTGAACAGCTTTCTGTGTTCCAATTCCCCCTTTTATAAGGACCCTGGTCATATTGGATTAGGGATCCACCTTAATGACCTCAATTTGATGTGATTACATCTGTAAAGCCTTCAGTTCTCAATGTGGCCACATTCACAGGTGCCCAGGGTTAGGACTTCAACATCTTTCTGGGGCACTCAACTCAACCATAGCAGGTTGTACCTCTGCTACCAATGAGGAAAGGAAGACTTGGTCTAGGCAGCAGAGCTGGTCTGTAGAGGTGACTGTACCCACACCTGGGGAACTTTCGGAAGCGCTGCTGCCTGGTCCACTTGAAGAGATTTATTGGTCCCCAGGGAATTCTATGTGTGCCAAGGTTGAGGCCGTCAGAGTCCAAGCCTGGGCAGCCCACCACACTGGTGCTGCCTGTGTCCCGGGCTGGGGGGAGTGTCAGAGCTGGCCAGATGGCAGCCTGCCAGCTCCAGCACCACCACTGTCCCCTGAGTCCCTTTCTGCACAGCGTTTCCGGTAGCCAGCTCCTTTGGGATACCTTGAGCTCATTTCTACCATCTTTAAGCGCCCTTTGCATCCCAGGTGGGTGCTTGGCTCTGAGGTTTAAACAGGAGCTCAGCACCTTTCCTGCTTTTCCAGGGAGCTGAGGCATCTCTTACCTGCTCATTTCAATGATCTCTTAAGATGTATCAGGGTATCAGCACAGGATTAGTGCAGAGAGATGCAAGAAGGCAGCATGACACCAGCCAGAGGATGCCCATCACTGATAGAATGCTGGCTTCCATTTCATGGGAATGCAGGGAGTTGCTCTCCCTCCTGAGGCTGCCAGTAAGGAGTCAGTGAGTTTGGAGTCCAGGTCCAGCCCAAACTAGAGTCGTTTACTGGCTTTCCCTGTGCATAGCCCTCCAACAGCCAGCCCTTGTGCAGAAAGTCTATGAGGGCAAATCTTGCAAACCGTGCTCTTTTAGACAGATGCTTTAGAGATGCCATGTGACTTATTTCCATCACAGGTGGTACTTGTGGGGGCAGGGCAAGATCTGGGATTCCTCCTCCAGGGTGCTTTCTGGCTATCTCTCATGCAGATACATACATATATATATATATATATATATATATATAGTTCCATAAGAGAATCTGGAAGGCCTTACAAAAATATATATATTAAAAGAGAAGAAAATACCTTAGGAACACCAGATAAAAGGAAAAAGGGGTAAAGGAGACAAAACCAGTGAGGAAGGTTGTGTCTGAAAGGTCCCCTCTCAGGCCTGGCTCCCCATGAAACAGAGTCCGAGGACATTAGCATCAGGAAGTTTATGGGGCGCCTGGGTGGCTCAGTTGGTTAAGTGTCCAACTTCGGCTCAGGTTATGATCTCACGGTTTGTGGGATCGAGCCCCGCATTGGTTTCTCTGCAGAGAGCGAGGAGTCTGCTTCATATCTTCTGTCTTTCTCTCTCTCTGCCTCTCCCCTGCTCCCTCTTGCATGTGCGCACAGTTGCAAAAATAAATGAAAACATTAAAAAAGGAGTTTATTAAGCGTGCTCTTGGGACCTACACTTGTAAAAGAGAAGGATAAATGGCAGGACCGGGAAGGAGTAGAAGCTGGGCCATGATTCAATCACTACAACCAGAAGTGGAATGAAAATGGAATTGGGGCAAGGCCAAGCCATTCCACTCCTACACGGATCAGTCTTTGGATGTGGGCTGCTGGGGGGCATAGTATGACATTGGGCAAAGTAGATCTCTTCAGCCAGAGGTAGAGTTGTCAGGCTGAGTGAATAAATATACAAGATGCCCAGTGAAGCTCAAATTTCAGATTACCAACAAATCCTTCTTTAGCATATATAAGTATGTCCCAAATATTACATGGAATATACTTACACTTTTTTAAAAAGAAGGATATGTTGTTCATCGGAAATTATCATTTAACTGAGTGTCCTGTATTTTTTCTGGAAATCCTAGGGGAGGATTCATTGGTGAGCAGCCAGCAGGCAACACTGAGCATCTGGGGGAATGGGTACCTGAGCCCTGAAGGTGGGATCTACCCAGCCCGATATTGCATCTGCCAAGGGTGTTATACATTTGCAATAATGCAGTCCAAGGTCAAGGCTCAGTTTCCTGGCATCCAAAGAACGATACATCATAACTTTAGCAGTGGCCTAGCAGTTTTTAAATCTTGGGGAATTTTGCTTAGGAGACATGAGGATTGTTTTGGTCATGAAACTTGACCAAATTTTTCCCTGTGCTTTGTCATAGTGGGCATAAGGTGATGTAGTGGACAGCTATTTGTTTTTTTAATGTTTATTTATTTATTTTGAGAGAGAGAGAGCAAGCAGGGGAGGGGAAGAGAGAATCCCAAGCAGACTCTACACTGTTGGTGTGGAGCCTGACTTGGGACTCGATCTCACAAACCATGAGATCATGACCTGAGCCGAAATCAAGAGTTGGATGCTTAACTGACTGAGTCACCCAGGTGCACCCCATGCCAACTATTTTTTTTTAAATGAACTTTATTCTAATTCCAAGAGGAGGTGGTATGGCTAATGTTACATCTTGTGAAGGACAAGGTTTATTTATTCACATATTTGTTCAACATATATTTATTAAGTCCTTACTGGGACCCAGGCATTGACCTGGATGCGAGACATTTGGAGGTGAACAAGACAAATACTGCTCCTGGCCTCACAGAGATGATAGTCTACCCAGTTGGGATCTAAAGCTTAAATCAGGATGATGACTAGGTCTCAAGAGAAATACTAATCTATTGGTATTAATGCTAATCTGGCCTTATGTGGTGGGAAAGCTTCACTATCAGTCAGAATTCCAGTTAGACTCCTGTAACAGAGAGACCCCAAAATAAAGTGGCTTACATAAGATTGAAGTGTATTTTATTCCCACCTAAAAATCTTACAGTGGGTTATCTGGGGCAAGTGAGACTGCCTTCTTTCCCTCACTCTCAAGGTTGCCAAGAACTCAAACTGTGGTAGGGTCACCTCCCTAAGGAGAAACAAAACAAAACAAAACACCTTGAGGCAACCTGGCTATGCATACATGACAACATCCCTCAAAACCTTGTAACATGAAACCACTTAATCAGACTGCATATTTGTGTATGTTACCACATATGGGAGACAAAAAAGTAGAAAATGTGTAAAAAACTATGCCACATGGCGTTTGGGGCTCAGTTCTTCAGGTACGAACCCAACTGAGCAGTGCCAACACGAATAAAGTTGCTTCCTGGAAAAAAAAAGCCCTAGTTTCACGACTCTCTGTGCAAGAATCCTGCTACAAAACTTCTTCTACCTTGATGCTCCAAGATGATGGCTCATGAATACCCTATCTGCATTCTAGCCAGAGGAGGGGGAGGGGATCACATGCCTCTTCACTGTAAGCACATAACAAGAAAGTTGCACACGTCCCTATTCTTCACTTCCATTGGGCAGACCTTCATTACATAGCCACACTTTCCTGCCGAAGAGGTTGGGAAGCCATGTAGTTCTTGTCTGAGAGGCCACGTGCCCAGCTAAGAGGTGTGGGATCTATTTAAATAACAGATTAATAAAGAAGGAGGAGAAGATGACTACTGGGGACCACCCACGGATTCTGAGAGGAAGTGCTGGGACCATTTAGTGATGTCCATCATGGAAAAAGGGTATAGAGTTAAGGTACTTGTGGCACCTGCAACATACAGGGCTGATGCTCTCTGGCCCCAGCTTCCTGACAAATCCTCTGGTACTCTACTCAACTATTTTTTAAGACAGCCAGCAGATAAGATAGGACCATGTGTCAAAGCCTAGTGAGGTCAGAGTCTGATGACTGGGGGGAGGGAGCAGGGGCCAGGAAAAGCATACCTCCATTTTGGAGCTCTGTCTGTCCTTTCATTAAATTCATCTTGACTGATCATCAGGCCTCAGGGAGAGACTGGCATAGGGTTCAGAGGCCACATAAGAGAAAGGTAACTGGCATTTTTAAAAGTTGCATATACCATGTGCTTTATATAATTTTATGTTCTTATATAATGATCAAAGCAGCTCAAATTTTGTTTTTGTTTTCAATCCCCTGGTCTAGGCAAGGAAACCAGAAACAAAAATCATAATCAAGTTTGAAATAACAACTACCTTGACCTAATTGATATTTATAGAATACTACCTCCAACAACTGTAGACTACACATTCTTTTCAAGTGCACATGGTATGTGGTACAAGATGGAAACTTTCTGGGCCATAAAACAAGTTCCAATACATTTAAAAGGATGGGAGGTATATAGAATATGTTTTCTGATCTCTATAAAACCAAATTAGAAATCAATAACAATAAAATACCAAAAAAACTACAAAGATTTGGAAATTGAGCATTTTTTTTAAAGGATCATATATTAAAGAAGCAATCAGAGGAATTACAAAATACTTCTAAATGAATGATAGTAAGAAATACACCACGTCAAAATCTGTGGGAGATAGCTAAAGCAGTGCTTAAAGGGCAATTTATAGCTTTAAATGTTTATATTAGAAAAAAAAGAAATGTCTGAAATCAATTATTTAAGGTTACACCTTAAGAAGCTGGAAAACATGGGCACCTTGGTGGCTCAGTTGGTAAGCATCTAACTCTTGATTTCAGCTCTGGTCATGATCTCATAGTTCTTGGGATCGAGCCCCTCATTGGACTCTGTGCTGACAGTGCAGAGTCTGTTTGGGATTCTCTCTCTCTCATTCTCTCTCTTTCTCTTTCAAAATAAATAAATAAACATAAAAAAAAGAAGTTGGAAAACAGAACAGGGGAAACACAATGTAAGTAGAAAGGAAAAGAAGTATAAAGATAAAAGCAGAAATCAGTGAAGTTTAAAAGAGATGACAGAAAAAATTATTCATCAAAAGCTACAACAAAACTCCTAGCTGGATTCATTTTAAAAAATACTAATTACTAATCTCAGGGATAAGGTGAGGCCCTAACTATAGATGTTAAAAATAATAAAAAAAGATGGTAAGAAAATATGAATAACTTTGTCCCAACAAACTTAATAATTTAGATGAAATGGAAATTTCTTGAAAGAATCAGATTGCCACAACTGATTCAAGAATAGCTAGAAAAGTATTAATAGCTCTCTATTTAGCAAAGAAACTCAATTTGTAATTAAAACATTTACACAAAGAAAACTCAGGTGATTTTGTTCATAAATTCTATTAAACATTTAAGAATGAAATAATAGCAATTCTACTCAAACTCTGCAATGGAATAAATTGTACCCCACCCTCCCAGATCCAGATGTTTAAATCCTGAACCCTAATATTGGTATTTGGTATTTGGGAAGGGGATCTTTGGGAGTAATTAAGTTTAGATGAGGTCATGAGGGTGGGGCCCCATAATGGGATTAGAGAATAAACACCATAGAGCCTCTCTCTTTCTCTCTCTCCATTGCTCGCTCTCTCTCTCTCTCTCTCTGCCATTTGAGGACACAGAGGATAGGTAGCCATCTGCAAGCCAGGAAGAGGATTCCCATCAGAACTTGACCATGCTGGCACCTTGATTTTGGACTTCCAGTCTCCAAAAAAGTGAGAAAATTAATTTTTGTTATTTGAGCCACCCAGTCTATGATATTTTGTGATGGCAATCTGAACTGACTAATATAAGCTTTTCCATAAAACAAAGAAGGTGAGAAAACTTTCTAACCAATTCTATGAGGTCAGCATTACCCTAATACCAAAAATGAGAAAAAGACAATATAAGAAAAAAAAAAGTAATGGACAAATATCCCTCATGAACACAGATTCCTTAATAATAATAATAATAATAATAATAATAATAATAATCTTTAACAAAATATTAGCAAAATGAGTATAGCAATGCATACATATTTATGTGACATCATGACTATGTAAGGTTTATTCCAGTAATACCAGATTGGTTTAACATTCAAAAATCAATCAGTGTAATTCACTATATTAGCAGAATAAAGGAGAAAAAATGACCACATCAGCAGATGCATTTGACAGAATGCAGCATCCAATTATATTAAAAACTCTTAGCAAATTGAAAATTGAGGAGAACTTCCTCAATTTGATTAAAAATGTCTACAAAAATCTCATAGCAAACATTATACTTAATAGGTAAAGATTTAATGCTTTCCCTCTTGTCAAGAAATATGAAGAATCTCAATTTTACCCTACTAGCAAGCTAACACGTTAGCCTACCACAGTGTTGTGGATATTGTATTAGTTGGCTGGGGCTGCCGTTAACAAAATACCACCAACTGTGGCTTGAGCAATAGAAATGTATTTTCTCCTAGTTCTGGAGGTGGGAAAGTCCAAAATCAAGTTTCCTGCAGGGTTAAAGTCCAAGATCAAGTTTCCTGCAGGGTTTAGTTTCAGGTGAGAGCTCCCTTACTGGCTTATAGACAGTACTTGGTCCTCACATGGCCTTTCCTTTGAGTGTGGCAGAGAGAGAAAGAATGAGAGACAGAGAGAGAATGAGATAGAGATAGAGTGGGGGATGGAGAGAAAGAGAGAGTGAGAAAGAGAGAGATGGGGGAGTCTGAGAGAGAGAGGGAGAGAAACAAGCTCTCTGGTGTCTTTTTTCATAAAGACACTAATCATAAAAGGTCAGGGCCCCATTCTTAGGATCTCACCTAACCTTAGTCATCTCCTTATAGACTCTATTTCTAAATACATTGGGGTTAGTCACATTGGGGTTTAGTGCTTCAACATATGAATTTGGGGGAACACGATTTGATCCACAGCAGATGCTGACAGGTGACAGGACACCTCTGTTGTCAGAAACAACTTAATTACTCACAGCACAGCAGGTAGCATAAGCTTCCTGTTCTCATCATTGTCCCTGAGGTCTCATTGGACCTAAATGGATACTCTGCGCAAGGTAGTTTTGTGTCACAGTTGAGGAATGCTAAATGTAGGGAACTCCTATCTTTTTTTTTTTAATTTTTTTTCAATGTTTATTTATTTTTGGGACAGAGAGAGACAGAGCATGAATGGGGGAGGGGCAGAGAGAGAGGGAGACACAGAATCGGAAACAGGCTCCAGGCTCTGAGCCATCAGCCCAGAGCCCGACGCGGGGCTCGAACTCATGGACCGCGAGATCGTGACCTGGCTGAAGTCGGACGCTTAACCGACTGCGCCACCCAGGCGCCCCAAGGGAACTCCTATCTTTTATAAGAGGTTGCATGGAAATCTGCCTGGACTTTGCCCTGGAAGGACTATCCTGGACAGCACACAAGTTGTTCCTCTTTTCCAGAGGGAGACATTATCTCTGTCTTCCTAGGCTGTTCATTATACAAACACTCTTTCTTTAAATATAAAGTTTGTTTATTTATTTATTTGGTCAGGGGCAGAGACAGAGGGAGAGAGAGAGAATCCCAAGCAGGCTCCACATTGTCACTGCAGACACCAACATGGGGCTCAAACTCACAAACCATGAGATCATGATCTGAGCCAAAATCAACAGTCTGGCGCTTAACCAACTGAGCCACCCAGGTGGCCCACTATATAAACATTCTTGAAAAGATAGTTCAGAATAAAAGATAGTCCAGAAGCTAGTATCTCTGTCAGCATTTCTCTTACAGAAAAGAAATCTCTTGCACAAGAAATCTCTTGCATAAGATCCATGGAGAATTATTTCCCAACATTCCTAAGATAGAACACGTGAAGGATATTCATCTCACCACTTTCATTCAACAATGTACCGGACATGACAGCCAGTGAGGAGTCCAAGAAAGTCATAGAGATTGGAAAGAAAGAAATAAAACTGTGTTTGTAGATGATCTGGCTGTTTACATAGAAAGTGCTCAGGAATTAGGACTTGTTCTATAAAACAACTACTAGAATTAATAAGTGACTTTAGAAAGATCACAAAATATAAGGTCAAACACTAAAAGAAATGGGATTTCTACATACCAGGAAGAAAAATTCTTAAAATCCTACTTTTAATAGTAACACGTCATAAAATAGGAATAAATTTAAGAAAATAATTGCAAGACTGAAAGACATAAAACATGTTGAGGAAAAGTAAAGAAGATCTAAATAACTGGAATGATATCCCATGTTCATGAATTGGAAGACTCAAAATTGGCATGATGTCAAGTCTCCCCAAATTAGAGTCTCCCCTTAGATTCAGTACAATTCCAATCATATGCCCAACAGGTTTTTTTTCAACAGATCTGACATGCTAATTTTAAATTTTATATGGAAATGCAAATTACTTAGAATATATAAAGCAATATTTTAAAAAAGAACAAAGTTGGAGGACTTTTGCTATTTGTCTCAAAGACTTACTATAAAAGCTGTATTAATCCAAATAGTATGACTAACATGAAGATCAGTAAATATATCAATGGGATAGGCTAGAGAGCCTGGAAATAAATTCATATATCTACAAACATTTGATTTTCTCCAGAGGCACCAAGTCAATGTAATGGAGAAAAGGAAAGTCTTTTCAGCAAATAGCACTGGAAGAATTAGATATTAACACAAAAAATTAATCTCAGCCCTTGCCTTACACACACAAAAAAATTAATTTGATATGGATCATAAACTATAAAGCTGCCAGAAGGAACTGGGAAAATATCTTTGTGACTTAGGGATAGCAAGGGTTTCCTAGACAGGATTAAGGAAGACAATAACCATAAAAGAAAATGTTGTTAAATCAGACTTCATGAAAATTAAAAACTTCTGCTCATCAAAAAACACTATGGAGGAAAAACCAGGCTAGCCACAGATTGAGGGAAATATTTGCAAAACGTTTATCTGACAAAGGACTAGTGTCCCGAATATATACATAATTCCTGCAATTCAATAATAAAAAGACAAACAATGCAATAAAAATAGACAAAGATTTGAACAGACACTTCACAAAAAAGATAAGTGAATGGCCAATAATCACATAAAAAAAGATGTTGAATATCATTAGTCATCAGGAAAATGTAAACTAAAACTACACTGATCTACTACTGCGATCCATCTGAATGCTCAAAGGTAAAATGACTGTCAGCACCACAGTTGGTAAGGATGTGGATCTGGGACTGGAATTCTCATATATTGCTGATGGGAGTGTAAAATGGTACAATTGCTTTGGAACATTCTGGCAGTTTTTTCTTTTCATTTTTTTTCTTTTTTTCTTTTTTTAATATAAAACTAAACATACATCTAACCTAGAACCCAGTAAGTTCATTCCTGGATATTTACCCATATGAAATGGAAGCATATGTCCACAGGAAGTGTTGTTCATGCCAGCTTTATTCATAATTGCCCAGAACTGAAAGCAGCTTAGGTGTCCATCAGCAGGAGAATGTGTAATCAAACTGTGATATATTCATTCAATGCACTACTACTCCATCATCAAAAGGAATGATTTACTGATTCACCCAGCATGGAGGATGCTCAGAAATGAAATGAAAGAAGCCTTATGCAGAAGAATACGTACTGTATGTTTAAGCTTCCATTTACATAAGATCTGGCAACCGAGTCTACGGTGAAAAAACTCAGAACAGTGCCTATGGGGAAGAACTGATAGAAGAGGTGTGAAGGGACTTTCTAGAGCTATGGCAATGTTCTAGGGCTTTGGGTTACACAAGTGTGTGTATTTGTCCAAACTCATCAAGTGGAATATTTAAGGTTGATGCATTCATTGTATGTAAATTTAATCTAAAAAAGAACTGTAAACAAATATTAAACTCTCATTACTAACATGAATACTGAAGTATTTAACATTTATTTATTTTTGAGAGACTGCCTGAGCAGGGAAGGGGCAGAGAGAGAGGGAGCCACCCAGGCTCCCCGTATGCTGAAGTATTTAAAGGTGAATTGAACTGCTGTCTATAATATGCTTTCAAATGCATCAAAAAATAATATTTATTAGTGGATAGATAGATGATAGATACATGACAAAGCAAATATTCTAAAACACTGTAGAATATAGGTGATAAATATATGGTGCTTGTCGATAAGCTCTTTTCCCGTTTCAGTATATACTTCATTAAAAAGTGTAGGGAAAATATTGTTGGAAAAGCATTTGCATACACCCCCAAATTTATGGGGAATAAAATTTTTTTCTTATAATGATACATGCTAGGATGTTTAGCTTTTAAGCAACAGATTTGCAGCAAAAGGCTGCCCCAAAAAGCAGAGATGACATATGCATTAATTAAAGAACTTTCATACAAACGTATGACCTCAAGGCGAATCTTTTCAGTTTTTAGTATGATATTCTGCCTTCATCAAAGTCATTAGTGGGAATGAGAATGTGATTATGTCTCCACACGTCTGTTTGCATTTCACAGCTGCTAGTGAGGCTCAGTCAACACTTTCACGTGCTAATAATTGTAATCAACCCATTTGCTCATTTAAGACAAACAAATGATTACTCTGTGAGAAAGAAATACCTTGAGTCCTAATTTGCTAATTATTAGTTCTTATGAATATTAGCGTTATTCTGCTTCTCTCCCCAAACATATAGAACCTTGAAGGTACTTTTTTTTTTCTTTCCTGGAGGATTGGTCTGGGAACCTGGTTTGTAAATGCCCAATTAAAAGAAATATGCACGGGGTGCCTGGGTGGCTCAGTCGGTTAAGCATCTGACTTCGGCTTAGGTCATGATCTCACGGTTTGTGGGTTTGAGCCCCCCCTGGGGCTCTGTGCTACCAGCTTGGAGCCTGGAGCCTGCTTCGGATTCTGTGTCTCCCTCTCTCTCTGCCCCTCCCCTGCTCATACTCTATCTCTCTCTGTCAAAAATAAATAAAAAAGATTTTTAAAAAATTTTAAAGAAATATGCAGTGGTTATTTTATTTTATACACATGTGTACACACACACATACCCAATAATGGAAGAGGGGGAGGAATTTCATTTTAGCATAAATATTATAGCTCAAATTATATTGTAAAGCCTTTAAAAGCAAACTATAATAAAAATCACAATATGTATGCTATAACCATGCCAGATGGTGAAAGGGACGCCCAGTCACATTTGAGGATTGACAGATCCATTCAGCTGTGTTCAGGCCCTGTCCTCAGGAGCTCTGTCTCTCCATGTGAAAGGTCCAGGTTAGAAGATACCTATTCTTCACCAACTTGGGCACCTGGAATGGAATCCCTTAATCAACGAGATACATGCATCTCACCTGTAAGTGAAATAAAGACTAATGGAAATTCATTGAAACTCCTCCTTTTGGTAGACTTCATGGAAGAGTTGAGCTCCAAGATCAGCTGAGAATGGCAAGAAAACATAAGAGCCAACAAAGGGAGGAAGAGTTTGCTCTGTAAGGCTATGTGTGAACAAGAGTGCAAGGCAAGGACTTACAGACACTGCCATGCACATGGGGGAGATGGCTCACCTCCCCACGCACCAGCTCACTGAAAGCTTCCAATTCCATGACATTCCTCTTCCCAGCCAGGTCTTCACTTTAAGGTCCTCTGGGATGAGCAGTGGGCAACCTTGATAAAGCTCCAAAGTCAATGTCACAGGCCCCAGCCCCCTGGTCATAGCACCTGCTTCCCTAGAAGATAGTCAGCTTCCTCTTCATTCTAACACACCTCTCATGAGTGCTTTGCAAACCAGCATTATTTACTTTCAGTATTTGTGGGTTGTGGCCATGGGGATGGTTTCTACTCATCCATTTCTCTAACATGTCCCCTTTAACCTCTATGCTGGGACAAATGCTAAAAAAGGAAATTTTCATCCAAAGACATGCTTAAAGAGCAAGAAGGAGATGAGGAACCAGAAGCCAGGGGTGCATAACAGGTGAGCCAAGGCACTTCTCCAGAGTCACTGACTTGTCCTGTTTTGCCTGGGATTTTGCTAGTTTAACAATGGAATGTCACATCTAGGGAACATGCCACCCCCACCTCGATCCCTGGCAAATTGGGATAGCTGGTTTACCCGTAGGTCTCCTGGGCTTTCCAGAGGCTAGGTGGGACATTACTGATCTCCTACCAATCTGGGGGATCCAAGAGGAAGCAGGGATGGTAGAGCCAAAGTTGTCTCACCCAGGAGTGCCTGAACCCTGTCTTGAGGAGCCAAAAGTCTCTAGCTTAGAACTGCTCCCTTACCTTCCCACTCCACACCAAGTCTGTTCTGGAGACTGAGGAAGGGATGGTGATAAGCACTGTCTTCTCTTTGCTAGCCCTGCAGTAGAGGGATCTGAGAAGTCACAGTTCTACCAAAGCTGGGGTCATCTGCATTCTGGGCAGTTGTTCAGAGAAGGGGGCCTTCCATTCCGGCCATCGTCAAAGACCAGCCCTAACTGCTTGGCAGCCAGCCTCACAGCTCTTCAGGGTCCCTAGCAGGAGTGTGACAATCATGTCAGCTTTGTGTTAGGTCCGCCTCTCTGGCTTCTACTCTGACCACTGCAGCAGCCTGGATCAGTGCTACAAGGCACTTCGGACCTGGCAGCTGGCATGCAGGGGACGGGTGTGACACTCACGGAGATGCTCTGGCCAGGTGGGGCCCCCTGCCCTTTATATCATGGCCTCCATCACCTCTTCCATCCACCTCCATCACCACCTTCCACTCACCATGTTTCCTAGTGCAGAGCAGTAGGTGACTTTGAGCCAGTGTCCCAAGCTTTCTCTGTGCCAGCAACACCATCTGGAAAATGGATTTGTAACCTAATAATAGAGGGTTCAAGAAATGAGCTCATTGATGGGACCTTTGGGCTGCAAGATCTTTAAGCTGTTTAAAAGGCCCAGAGCCACTATGCTGGCTGATTGTTATGGGCAGGTTTACAAATCACATTTGGTTATAGGTATTCATTCAACTGACATCCCAGTAATGGGGCACCCAATGTGTGCATCCAATCTGAGCCAGGCATGAGAATGGCAAAAAAGTAGAATTTGTCTTTGGCAACCAATAATTCCCAAAAAGGAGAGTGGATCTAAAACCAAGAGGTGGAGGTTGATATTTTGTTAAGGAGCTGGTGCAGTGCATGGGACAAAGCTAAAAAAAGCGCCATTATTGTTGCTCTAGAGAGAATCTAGGAGGCAGAGATTGACGTGAGTGTCACAGGGGGTGGGAGGAAAAAGGGAAGGTGGAAATGGCCACAGAGGCAGACATTCCAGCGTCTTGCCAAGGGCATGCTTGGGGGAGTGAGAGTTAAACATTTCCATGGTGCCTCTCTGGGATGGAGGTTGCTAGGAAAAGATAGGAGAGGAACCCCTGATTCATAGATGAAGATGCCAGTTCAGTCTGGAGCTGGGATTTATTGATAATTAGCAGGACCCCATCTCCAAAAAAACATTTGTCTTCTCTCACTATTGCATCACCCTCTAGTGTTCTTCAAGTATTGGGTGAGGGAGCTGTTAACTTGGGAACGCCTTGAGGGTAGGGGTTGTGTTGATTCCATCAGACCAGAAGAGTTTTGAGAATATGAACTGTACTGGCTCCACCAAAGTGGGGAATCCCTGAGGCCAGGAACTGAGTCTTCCTCTCAGACTGGGTAATCCTCAGCTCATGGCAGCTTGTTATAGGATGGGGTAGAAGGCAGAGCTGGTCTGGCCTGGCCAAGAAATCCACTCCTGAGCTGGGCTCAGGCTATTTGAACCTTCTTTGTGCAGGGACGATGGAGACTGTCTTAGGTCCTGGCCGAGTGGTGGGACTCAGTCACGCTCCAAGGGGAGGGGACAGGTGTAACAGAGAGGGGACACAGTATCAGACCACAGCTCAGTCACAGCCTGCTGCTTCCACACCCCTCTGGGCTATTTTCTGAGTCTTACACCTCACTGCTCTGGGAGCAGGCCTTGCATGCAGGAGGAGCTGGCCCCACAGAGCTCCACGAAGACTACAAATAAGTGTGTTGTACTCCCTGCTAATGCCTGAGTTATTGCTTTCCTTTCTCCTCAAATGAAAGGAGCATTTTATTGGCTTGGGTTTAGAAACAAAGCATAAAAAGTGGCTTGTTTTTTCTTTTCTGACATCATGAAGCTCAGGCTGGAGAGAGAGGTGCTGGGGAAGAATTAGGAGGGTGGAGGGAGAGAAGTGGGAGGGAAGGCAGGAGAGGGTGGGGAGGGGCCAAGTAGAAGAGGAGGAAATGATGGGGTGGAGGGGCAGGAGAACTCTGCAGGGGTGTGACCTGCAAGGGAGGAGAAGGAGGAGGAGCAGAAGGAGGGGCTAGGAGAAAGGAATACTGCACTGTAGGATAGGCATCCATTTCCCTCCCCAGTGGGAAGGTGTTAAGAGCCAAAGGCAGCAGAGTTGGTTTCAATTGGAAAAGCTTCAACTCCCTGGAGACACTGTCCAGCTCAGGCACCAGGGTTGCAGAGAGTGGCTTGGAGGCCAGGGGAGGGGGAGGGATTTTCTCAGCTTATTCGGTCCCAGGCCACCACCCAGGTTTCTGCGTTGTTTTGTTTGTTCCTTTGTTTTTGTTTTTGTTTTTAATCCCTGAACTGGGATTTGAGATCTCCCAGGGATAGGGCTTGATGCTTCTCTCATTTTGTGAAGCAGGTAGGAGAGAGGTTATTAATTTGGGATACCTTGAACTGGCTCTTCTCCCCTGATGAGCTAATAGTGCCATGTGATGTTGGGAGTGGAGATGCTGTGCTGCAGGGGTGAAGGGGGGGGGCGAGACTCCACCTGCACCCATTGCTGTCTCCCAACCCAATGTGCTCTCTCAGTCCTCCCTGCCTTTCCCACACTGCTCTTCTTGCCAATTGCCATCTCGTACTTCAGTGACAAGTCACATGCTGGTCACCCTTTATGTTTTGACTCAAACTTTGTTTCCTTTCTGGAGTTTTTCAAGCCACCCCCGGAATATGTTCCTACCTTACCCTGTATTTATCTTTATCATTGTGTCATGCTGTATTTTGATTATCAGTTAATGTTTTCAGTTAAGCATTAACTGGGAGGTCTTTGAGAGCAAGAACTAAGTCTTATTTACCTTTGTATGCTTAGCAGAGGGTCAGAAACATGGTAAGCATATTTGTGTTCCAGGGAAGAGGGAAGGAAGGAGTTGCAGAAAGGCTGTGCAATGTCATTTGCGATATATAAACTTTGGATTGAGACAGCCATGGATACATATCTTTCCTCTGTAATTTACAAGCTATGTGGCTTTGAGAGATTATTTTTCAAGGTTTCCATGAAGATTAGAAGAAATATATAAATTGTTTAGCACACAGCCTGGCACCTAATAGATGCTCAATAAATAGTAGTGATTACATGCCAGATTGCTGATTGCTAGAGTCCATCCTGACATGCATCCCTACATCCCTTTTACCTCACCATTCGGTCCTTCCACAGAATCTCTGGACCATTTTTTTCTAGGAGACAGACATGGATTTTTTTTCATGGGAAGAAATAGTCTTCCTGCATCTTTGCCAGCGTTGTCAGCATGTCTGCCACAGGACTGTTGATAGGAGGTGCAAATGTACTTCCTAATTTGAGATGATGGTGTTTGGAATGCCTGGAACAGGGCTATATTTAGCTCTGAATTCCCCCAAATAGCAACATGGAGGAAGAGCCTCCCATCCAAACATCCCATCCAGCTGGAAAATACAACAATCATAATGATTATTTTTATCATTTTTATTATTTATTGACTAAATGAATTAACAGGAGGTGGATATCCACTGGCATAAAGAATAAGGGGGTTTTAAAATACCAAGTCTCAGAGGCCCTTGGATTCCATACAATCAAATATAGCATGCCCCAAAAACAAGGTAACTGAGGCTGAAAGAGATCATGTGATTTGTACACCCAACATCAGAATCCAGACTAGACCAAAGTCTAGACCTTTGGACTCAATTTAATGGTCTTTGTTTTTTAAAAGTTCTAAGGCATTTCATGCAAGGGCATTGGCCCGGCTTTGACTAAGAAGTTAGTCATTATCTGGTGATCCCTTTATCTGTCTCTGTCTTTAAAAGCCTTCTCTCAGTGCTATGAAGGCCACATGGAACACCAGGCAGGGGGTCTAATGACTTAGATTTTAGTTGCGAATCTGCCCAAAAGTTACTGTGTGACCTGGGGTAGGTTATTTGACTTCTCAGGCCTCTGTTTCCTCATTTACTGCCCATTGTTTATCCATCCATCCATCCGTCCGTCCATCCATCCATCCATCCATCCAACAAGTATGTATATAAAACCTATATGATCAACCGGAGACATTTAAGGATCCAAGGGGAGTACTAGCATGATTCCTATTTTCCAAGCCTACATACAGCCCACCAGTAGGTGGTAGAGAACCACCTGACATACTCACAGAGGAGAGTAATGAAGAGCTGTACACATTAAGGAAGGGCAAAAGAGGCATGGAGAGGGGCGCCTGGGCAACTCAGTTGGTTAAGCATCTGACTTCGGCTCAGGTCATGATCTCGCAGTTTGTGAGTTCAAGCCCTGCATCAACTCTGTGCTGACAGTTCAGAGCCTGGAGCCTGCTTTGGATTCTGTCTGTCTGTCTCTCTCTCTGTCCTCCCCCACTCGCACTCTGTCTCTCCTTCTCCCTCTCAAAAATAAACAAACATTTAAAAAATTTTTAGAAAAGAGGGATGTAGAACCCAAAGTAATAAACATCATACAGACCCTTTCCCTCTGGTATTGAAAGGTAACGATAGAGGACGAAGGGTCTCCTGCTTGCCCAGTATGTTTGTGAGAATACACACACACACACACACACACACACACACACACTCCTTCTTGTCCCTAGCTATCCTCAATGAACTCCCCAGAAATGAACCTGGAAAGTTAGGAAAAGAAGGGTCAGAGTCACAGCTTATCTAGAGCAGGTGTGCTGCTGGTCACACAAAGTTGAGGCTGCAGGCTGCTGGGAGGGGTGTGTTCATTGTCATTCAGGTGTCACTTCCCAGGTGGGCAGTGACTATACCTCAACACTCCTCCAAAGCTCCAAGAACATCAGCACAGGGCACATCACCATGCGTCAATGATTGATTGAACACCACTAGGTGACCTTGAGGAAGGCTATTTCTTTCTTGGGTTTCAAGTTCTATATCAGGAAAATGGAGAAGGAGTATTAGAATAGATGCCACTTGAGGTCATTTCCAACATTAATAATCTTCTGTTTCATGAATGAATATTCCTCAAAGACCTTCCCCTTTGACTCTTTTTCTTTTTATGTTTTATCCTCAGGTTCCAAGATTTGATGCCCCAATCATCTGATCATCTGATCCTTCATCCTTCATCCTTCATCCTTCATCCCTGCTCCTTCATTCCCTCCATTACTGTCTCTATTCCAATCTCCTAACTCCCTAATTCTGCTAACTCTAGTCCCCTTCTAATCTCCTGGAATATGTTAGTCAAACTAGAGCTCCTCATCTGTGGTTGGCAGGGATGCCATGGCCCTCCCCTTTCTCTGTGTGCACATATACACCTAAACCCATCTGTGAAATGCAATGAGCCAAGGGTCCCAAGAGGGATTCCAGCTCTTGTCCGAGTTAATAGGAGAGAGGATGAGAAGAGAGGGACTGAATTTCAATCACAATGTGATTATTGGCCTTTTTGAAGTTTTTCTGAGTTTTTTTCACCTGGTTGGCTCGATATCACTAACCAAATGCTTGTCTCACAAATCGGCTTTGGCCGCAGTTCAAATTTAATTACATTCTAGCTAAGTAAAAGCAAGAAAGCAAGCAAGGAGAGAGAGAGAAGTGAGAAGGTGGGGGGGGGGGGTAGCTTATGTTTATAGACCAGACAACTCTATCCTAAATCTTCAAATCTTCCCAAGTGCAACAGTCAATGTGAGCCAGACAGAGATGGGTCAGCCCTGAGATAGAAGTGAAGCAATAACAAGCTTCTTGTAATTTGAAACTAGTGAAATTACAATGCCAAGGCTGGGAGAAAATTGGGAAATTGGCAGAGTTTGGCTCAAGTGTGCCAGCTGCCTGGTTCTGTACCTGAATGCCTCTTTGTTCTCCATTTAGCTACTGTCTAAAGCACTCAGGCTTTTTCCCTTGTCCCTTATCATCTTCTCCTGTCAGTAATCTCATTCACACTAAAGTGTAAATGACTAAAGATAAATTGCCTTTTTCCATGCCTGGAATTGTGTTTTGTTAAAAATAAAACAAGGACGGACGGGTGAACATACATGCCAGCATGTAAGAATCAAATGAACAGCAAATAAATTAAATAGTGTATAAACAAGGGTGTGTTGGGTGGCCATGAGAGTCGATATTAGCTAACTACAGACCCATAGCCTATGGAATATTAGTATAAAAAGGCAGGGGAAAGGTAGGGGATGGAGTCAAGGATGACTCAAGTTCTTTGCTATAGAAAATAAAAGAAGAAAGCCATTTGTGGGGGAACAGTGATGATTTCTGTGGAGCATAGGATGAATTTGAGGTGCTTATGGGCATCCGATGGGGGTGTTCATAGGTCTTTGTATATTCTTGTCTGCTTTAGAGGAAAGGGCTGCTCTGAGTCATGTGTTTGGGAGCAATTAACTCAGGAGAGAATCCTAGGAGCACAGGTAGGTTAACCCAGGGAGAATTCATAGAGAAGAGGTGATCGAAAGCAGGAAGGATACTGGAGAACACCAAAAAATTTAAGGAATTCTCAAGAGACTGAGAAGTTATAATCCAAGAGGCAGGAGAAAAAACACTGTGGTCACAAATAATCAAGGAAGAAGAATGAATTCTAAAATACTCAAAGATGCACTGCCTGGGTGGCTCAGTTGGTTAAGCATCTGCCTCTTGGTCTAGGCTCAGGTCCTGATCTCATGGTTTGTGAGTTTGAGCCCTGAGTTGGGCTCTGTGCTGACAGTGCAGAGCCTGTTTGGGATTCTCTCTCTCTCTCTTTTAAATGTTTATTTATTTTTGAAAGAGAGAGAGAGAGAGAGAGAGAGAGAGAGAGAGAATCTGAAGCAGGCTCCAGGCTCTGAGCTGTCAGCACAGAGCCTGACGTGGGGCTCAAACTCACAAACTGTGAGATCATGACCTGAGCCAAAGCTGGATGCTTAACTGACTAAGCCACCCAAGCACCCCAAGGAAATGTGGCTTTTAAAGGAAGGTGAAAAAGGAGATGATAAGCTAAAGGAGTCTTTATAAAATGGTAGAAACTTGAACCTACTTCTGCACTGAAAGGAAAGTTAGTAGGAGGGAGAGGTTGATGAGGAGAGGGTGCATTATTGACGGACAAGATCCTCACAGAGATAGAAGGAGAAAGGCTCTTCATCCTGGATACAAGGGTTTCCTTCGGGCAGAAGAAGGAATGAATGCCTGCTCCTTTATGACGGAAGGAAAGAAGGAATGTATAATTGTGAGAGCAGATGGATTTTTAATGGGGTTGAGGGAATCTATGCCTGATAGCCTGATTTTTCATTGTTAACAGGGAAGCCCTATTGCTCACTGAGAAGAAATTAGGGAAGTTGAAACGTTTTCAGAAAAGTTAGGGAAGGTTAGAACAGCTACCACAGAAAACGAGAAAAGGAGGTTACTCAAGCCCAAGTCCCAAGACGGGATAAGGGGCCACATTGAGGCATGATATCCAAAATCTGGTCTCAGTTCAATGTATACCCTTTCTCCCTAGGGCTCAGCAGCAGAGGTATGGGGGAAGATAGTTGAATGGACAGATTTGAAAGATTTCAGAATGCATGTAGCCGACTGAAAAGCAGATGAGGGTGTTGGAGTTTCTGGGGAAAATGTGGTGAATATGATTCCTTTGGGAGCTAGAAACTAAAACCATGTAGAGCATGTGTGTGTGTGTGTGTGTGTGTGTGTGTGTGCACGTGTATGTACATGTAGGGCAATGTTGTGAAAACTGGTGAAAAAGTACCTATGGTTTACTCCCATGTAGACTATCCACAGGGCATCCTTAATCCTAGGCTGGCTACCTCCTGACTTTTCTCCTTACCTTCTCCATCTTTCTCTCTCTTGCCTCATTCAAGCAGGGCTCAACGTGATTACAAGTACACCTGCAGCCCCTTCCCTTCCTCCAATATGGCTTCTAATTCAATCTGCACTCAAAATAGAAATTATTTTGTGTTACATACTATTTGGAATTCTATGAGCTTCCTCTTTCCTTTCATTGACACAGGTAATCAAAACCAACTTATATTTGATCTTCTCAAATAGCAGGTATAATCATGCCAACAGAGCATTCCCATCCACCCTCTGGGTCTCACATCCCCCATATGCACTATAAGGGAAGTGAAATAAGTGGCCCCAAAGCTCCTGTCCGTCCCTGACGACGTTCTGGGCCTCTAAGCCCCAGCAGCCTAGTGTAGCTCAACCTAGACCAGTCCATTGGCTAGACCAGCCTGGGTTCCAGCACCAAGTCCAGTGCCCAGTGGCACCAATGGCTGCTTGAAAAGGGCATACAGTAGCCTGCCAGGACATGGATGCAAAGCTTGTCTTAACCTCACTGGTCCCAAAGTCTCAGGAGAACTGTGTAATTAACCTAGGTTAGGGCTTCAGATCCCTGCTGCCCATAGCTGGTCAGATATGCAGAGTGGTGTGAAATTGTTGACAAAGTATAGGGGTGAATCATAAAGAAATTTATGGACTATTAGCTTTTTGCACTCATTCATTTGTCCCTTGCCCTCCTTACTCCACTCCCCAACCAGTTCCAGCGATTTATGGTGGTGCATTCCCAGTGATATGTGGCTTCCAGGGTTGCCAGAGGGGATCCCAAGAAGGAATGGGAGCTGGACTAAGAGTTGGAGACATCTGTGGCTCCAGCCCAGGTCTGCCAGGTGTGACCCTGTGCAGGTCACCTCCCTCTCTGGGACTCAATTTAGTCACGACATGGTTGAGCCAGATGTCCTCTCAGATTCCAAGCAGACTGTCTTAGTCTGGCTTTCCCCAGAAACAGACACTGAGTCTAGGATTCAAGTGCAAGCAGTTTATTTGGGACATGAGCCCAGGAAGCACCAGTAGCAAATCAGGAAGTGAGACAGGGAAATAAGCCAACGCAAAGTCTGTAATGAACAGTTTACCACCATGGACAACTGGGCTTCAATCTCAGTGGAAACTTTTGGGAGATGTTGTAGGATACGTGTTCCAGAGTTGTCCCTCATGAGAGGTGACAAGGTAATTAATCACTAAATTCACATTTGTCATTCACTGGGAGCTTCTCTCAGGGTGCTAAATCCCTAGCATTTATAGCCTTCTCTGGGGGGTGGGGAGAACATGATCTCACTGCTAGAGAAAGCCCTCAGGCAGGGAGATGCAGGTGCTTGCAATAAGAGACTCTCAGCAGGCACAGAACCAGTGAGTGCTAAGGGGATATGGGCAGGACACTGACAGCATCTGCCATGCATATTTAATGACCTTAAAATTCTATGACTTCCTTTGACCAAACTAAGAGTGAGAAGAACCAATCCATCTTGAAAGGACTAGTAGAGAAAGATTTCTTTTTGCTTTGAATGTCTGACTCTCCCTTCCTCTAAAGCTAAAAGCTCATACATCCTGAAAATCTTTCCTAAATTAAGAAATCTGATAGCTTATGTTATAGTCTCAGGCCTACTAGTTACTATGGGAAAATTAATCAACCTCTGTGAGCTTCAACTTCCACACCTTAAAGAAGGAACACTAATACCTACCTTGAAGAGTTGTCATTATAATTCAATGTACTGAGCAAGTGGGCAAAAGAAAGCCTGGGTTGGGCCGGGGGGGGGGGCAGGTAACTGATGGGAATACATCTAATTCTTCCAGTAGAATGTCCAGTGGCATAGGGAGCAGACTAGGGAACAGAAGCTGGATCCGGACTAGCTTTTTATCCAAGGAAGCAACCAATGTGATGGTGGGACACAACAGTGGGAGTTTGTGATGAAGGAAGTACACTAAGTTCTGTGGGAGACATAGACCTGGCTCTAGATAAGACTTCTGCTTTGGAGCATCAGACATAAAACCAGATAGACTGGTAAGGGAAACAGAGCTTAGACTCAGGGAGAAGGAATTACCCAAGTTTGGAAGCATGTTCCAGGACAGTTCCAAGAGGAAAGCCAAATATGAGTCATGATCCAGGGAGAAACTAGGGTAAGCCTGATGCTATGTGTATAGGGCTCACATCAGAAACTTTGGTTAGAACTGAAGCAACCACAGAAATATCCATTCCAAACATTACTTAATGAAAGGAAAAATGCATCTTAAAATATGACCATTATTGGTGAAAATTGACATGGCTCAGGAATCAGGTTCATGCAGGGCAATAACACAATCACTTTGTTTGATTATAAAGTTGTCAGAGTAGGGATAAAGGATTCTTGTGCCTTCTTATCACATTCATTGACTTGTATGGACCCTAAGAAATTGGTGACTTACATGGAAGGACCTAGAAGAGGGTGTCAACCAGAGTGACCTAGTGGAGAAGAGGGAGGTGTTCGGGTATTGAGAAATGGATATGTCTGTAGAGTGCACACTATTGAGAATGGATGTCCAAAGCATCAGGTCCATGAGAACAGAGAAGAGAAGAACAATAATAGATGCAAACTGATGGGTTGGCAAAATAGAAAAAGCAAGACAAACAGGGGTGGAGGATGGAAATGTTCAGTATTTGCCAAGGAGTGAAGGAGTCTTGCTGTGTAGACTTCTGGGCAAGAGGGAGCTGTGACCAATGCTGAGCCAGTGTGGCTGTGGTTGCTGCTGGGGCCTTTTATTGTTACCTGGGGGCTGCTTTGCCAATTCTACCACCTCACCAAGCTAGTCCAATGTCACTGTGCTGACGTCAAATGTCATCCCACCCTCACCATGTGTTGTGATAAACAATCCAACTCTGGCTCTTCAAGGAGCTCCCTCACTAGCTGCAACTACAAACTGCCCTCAGCATAGATGGCATCTGGAAGCTAGGGACAAGAAACAGAGTTGGGGGAAAAGAGACTCTGCTGAGGAGGGGAGGCTACCAGAGTGGAGACATGTGGCTAGGGAGGGAGAGAGGAAGAACCTTGGAAAAAGAGGAAGGCAAAGAGGAGAAGATAAAAAGAGAATGATGGTGGTGCAGAAGACTAGGTGGAGGAAGCTCTTTCAGCAAGTTAGGGATCCCCTGAGATCCCATGATGAATGAGTAGAGCAATTATCGCTCTACTTGGCAGAATGCTATGTACCACACAGATGGAGAGCTGTCCACCATACCGAGGTAACTGTGCATGAAAAACCCATGCAGCAGGCCCATGAGAGTGACACCCTGCCCAAGGGTGGCAGCCATCTGCCCCATTGTATGAGCACACAGCATGAGCCTACACATCTGCGCTTCCACGGCACTCAGCCACACTCCCTTACTGGGGCCCTTATCACTCTGTATTATAGTTAGCTGTCTGCCTGTCTGTGAGAGTAAGACCTCTTTGAAAGCAATTGCCTTCTCTTATAGACTGTTTATCTTTGAGAAACCTGAGGTCTCCCTGGACCATAATGAGTGCTTTGAAAGTTTGGGGAATAAATAAGTCATTTGTGCACAGGGATGCTGGTGTGTGTGTGTGTGTGGGGGGGGTTGCACAGATGTGAGGCCAGGGCATGTGAGGGCAAATTAAAAAAAAACAAAAACTCGGAGAGGTGTTCCAATACAGTATTTCTCAAATTCCTCTGATTAGTTCTGCAGAGTCAACCAGGATGCATATTAAAAATACACACTCTCCTAGCGCTGTCCCTGAATCAGAACTCCACAGTTGGGCCTGAGAATATGCATTTTCTCTCCCTCCACAGGTGATACTGATGGCCAGCCAGGTCTGAGAACCACTCTTCTACAGGCATCTATTGGATTTACAAGGGACTGATTCATAGGTGACTAGGACACTGAGGGCCCTTTGACAGCATTCGGAACAAATCCACGCTTGACAAATGACAAAAGTCGACGCCCGGTGAGGAGATTGGCCTTACCCAACTCCACGCTGCGACCTGGTACTTCGGCTGGCGAGTTGCCGCACAGATCACCCCATTGCCCCCGCTCCAGCACCCCTCCCCCCAATCTTTGTGGTCCAGGGGATGTTACACTTCAGAGACTTGAAGGCTTGGCCTAGCGCGCAGTGCGCTGTCCAGCAGCGCGTGCTCCTGAAGCACGCCGTCCTGCAGCTGGGCGAGCTCCCGCACCCGGCACTGCGGTGAGTTACACGACTGGTGGGCGGCCCCGCAGTGCGGACTGCAGCGGCGCCCGCCTGCAGTGCCCCCCGCCCCGCCCCCTGCACCCGGCCGCGAGCCGATCCCGCCACAGCCGCCACAGCCGCCACAGCCGCAGCGCGGGGCTCCTCTCGCCGCGCGTTATCCAAATTCAGGCTAGTTATGAATGGCTACGGCGCAGAGATGACGACCCGGTCCCTGGCACGTTAGCTCGCTGCTAGTTGATCGATTCCCCAGTTAAGGGACCGCACAAGCAGAGGAAGTAGATTAAAATATAATGTATTGCATTGAAATTTAACACAGTGCTATACATAATATTCAGCCGGATTTGCATATTCACGCTTCCCTCCTCCCCTCCTTCCCTCCTCCCCAATTTCTCCTGGAGAGTCCCATCGGCCCTTTCTTGTTAAGCTTCTGTCACTGCCGGACAAAGAAATTTAATGACTTGAGGGGCTAGAAGGGCCTTCAAAATGTCACCTATCCAGCTCTGTTTCTGGCCCAGGAATATTGAAATCCTGAACTCTGCCCTTAAACTTGGTGAAGAGGGAAGGAGGAAGTCTGAAATAGACCTGTTGGGTGGTTTCCATTTCACCTTTGACCCGCTCCATTGTGTCCTCTTCTGTCTGGCCTTTCATCCTCAAACCTCCTCCTTTGAGCTAGGAGAAACCAGCTGGACTTTCTCTGCTGCCCCCCAACCCCCCAACTGATTTCCTAGCTTCAGCAACAAGCCCCACCCTCCTATTTTCAATAGCATCCTTCTCACTTGATTGGGAGCCCAGCTTATAGGGATGTTAGAGAAATGCCGAGTCTCCGGAGGCTTTAAACCGTGGTAGGACAAGTACCTGAGAAAAGAACTCAGTGTGTTGAAAAGAATGACAGCCAAAGAATCCCATTTAATTTGATGGCGCGATGAATATTTAAAGTTTTATAAAGAAATACAGGAAAGCAATCAGGCTTATTCAGGCATGTGCTCTGGGGAACAGAGTACCGCTCCCCATGTGTTGGCAATATGGGGATGGGAGATGGGGACGAGGGTGGGGGTGGGGAACATACACATAAATAGTCCATATTCTCTCCGTTCTTTGTATTGAGGTGAAAAAGAGCTTACCAGTGCAGTTCAAGAAAAAGCGGGGGGGGGGGGGATCCTCCCAGATAATTATCATAACGTGCTGACGCCCTAAACAGTTCCTTTTTAAAATTGAATTTCTAATATCATCACTTTGGAGATTATAATATTGAGACATGAATCCCTTGGCAAATGATTCGGGAACCATACACGCTGTGATAAAGGCACCTGCCACAGAAACAGGAGGGGACATAAATCTCCCACCGTGTGTACAGAATGCCTAATTGTACCATCCTTTTGGCAGAGTGGGGTCAGCAGACACCTCCAAACTGCCATTCCAAGGGCAGTTAATTCATTATAAACATGTACCAGATATCTTCATTTTGTATCAGCCACCACATCAAATCTAGTTATCAGAGAACTAGCATGAGATAGAAGCCTTGACTTCAAAAAGCTCCTAGTCCTCTTGGAGAGACAGATGTGTGTGCACAGGATATACCATAATGCTCGTCCAGCACAGAGCAAAGAGGACAAGCTAAGCACTCATGAGACAGCAAGTGGGGGAATCTGTCAATATGGATTGTGGGGATAGGGGTAGGCTTCCTATTACCCACTGTGGCAGTTACCATCACTGCCCTGCTGTTATCTCTTGAGCATTCACCTGTACACAGCTAAGTTGCTACTATGAACACCTGAGACTTTATGTCTGATGTGTTCCTGGCCAAGGGAGCCAGTTGTGCCAGAGAATTAATGTCCCTGAAAGATCTTGGCCAGTGATAGATGACAAGTAGATGGACAAAAATACTCCTTAACCCTGGGGTGGGCAATTCAGAGCATGCTTTGTACTGTATCCCATGGATTCCCTGGTGAAGCAAGCCCACCCACTCCCCACCCTATCCTCACTAGCCTGCTTATCCAGGATCCCATAATTCATCTTTTACAAGGACTCAAAGTTTACTGCATAGTTGGTACATCCCTACTCCCTCCTGAAAATACTTGCTTGATAACACACCCTTTATTGGGTTCTTTCCCTTTTTTTCACTCCCTACTCCCCTACTGACATTTTCTAGGTCACCTCACAAATAAAATACTTGTACTCAAACCCCTATCTAAAGGTCTGTTTCTGGAGGAACCCAAACTAGTATAATACCTATAGCTGCCTTTCATTAAAAGTCAACCGTGCCAGGTGCTGTGTTGGCTTTTATACTATTTCTAATCCTTGCAATAATCCTAAAGGGCATAAATTATTTTTCCATTTTACAGATGAAAAACTGAGGCCCAGAGAGCAAAAGTGAATTTTTTCAAGGTCACAGAAAATGTTAGAGACCCTGAGACAGTGAAGTACCTAAAACTCATCAGTGATGTTCTTTCCCTCTCCCTGCACCCACACCCAAGATGAAGAGAACAAAGGATACCTTTGAAAGTGTTATAGATACAATAGTCTCTCTTTCAAGGGGAAAAATACCATGCATGTATACATGTGAAATTGGCTATACAATTTCAGGGGGGTTATAGACTCCCTTAGATTCTGGGCTCCAGATTACGAAATTCTTTTAAGAAGGACTAAAACTTTCAAAAACATGGGGGCAAAATACATTCCTGGGGATTTGAATAGGTGGGGAAACTATGAAGGGGACATAGTTTAGGAGAGAGTAGCAGGGACAGTGGATGACAAACATATCACAGTTCGACAAACATATCACAAACAAATCTGCATGGAGGTACAGAGGAAAGTAACTTGGGGAGCTGGGTGTAAGCAGAGTGTTATCTGGACTGAGCCACCAAGGTGCCCCTCAATTGTAGATTCTTATGCTAAGCCTTTACCTCGCTGGTATCTCAGCTATTTGACCTCAGTACTCCCCATCCTAAGGCCTTCATCTCTTCACTAGCCATCCACATGTCACATGACATCTGGAGCTTTCTAACAGAGGTAGAACTATGTTATTTGGAAAACAGAAATCACCCTAGTTATTTTGAACAGAGGGGAATTTAATAGAGGACATGTATATCAAAGGTGTTGGTTGGATTTTTAAAAGCAAAAAGAGAGGGATGCCTGGGTGGCTCAGTCAGTTAAGCGTCCAACTCTTGGTTTTGGCTCAGGTCATGATCTTGTGGTTTGTGGGTTTGAGTCCCACATGGGGCTCTACACTGACAGTGAGGAGCCTGCTTGGGATTCTCTCTCCCTCTCTCTCTGCCTCTCCCCTGCTCTCTCTTTCTCTCTCAAAATAAATAAACTTTAAATTAAAAAAAATAATAAATAGAAGCAAAAAAAAGAGAGAGAGAGAGAATGATAACTTCAAGAAGCCATTATCACTCCTAGAGATGAAACTGTAAAAAGGGGAAAGTGTCATAATCCAGGTCCCAGGATTCTGCATTTTGTGACAGAGCAGTGACATAGCAAAACCACCGCTAAAACTGGACAGATTCCCCGGACCCACATCCCTGCCAATGCTGCTACCAGAAGCAGAAATAGCTTCTACCTTCTTCATGCCTTCTAATCTCACTTGAGTGCTTCCCATCAGTAGACCCTAGCAAGGGAGTCTTGGAAATGAGTGTTTTTTTCAGGTGCCCAGACCCTTGTAATACAGAGGAGAGGAAGAAAGAGCAGGTATGGGTCTCTTGGCGACAGGCAACATTCAGTACAATCCTAAAAACCTGGAAGTCCTTATTCTCCTTTGCTCTGGCCACAAGTGTGTATCCTTCCATCTGTCCATCTATGTTAAACCCCAGCTCCTGTTTAAAGCAAACCCACCTCACTTCCCACCCTATCCTCACTAGCCTGCTTACCCAGGATTCCATAACGCATCTTTCACAAGGACCCAAAGTTTACTGCGCAGTTGGTACATCCCTACTCCCTCCTGACTACTCCAAATCCTAGAGCACAAACATGCTGGTTCTTTCTGGTATTTCCAGGTTGATAAATTGCAGAACAAAGTCCCATGATCCCTTGAGTTTCCACCATAGCAAAATAAAAACAATGGGCTTCACTTCTGCCTGAAATACTCATATTCGTCCTCTGGCAGACTGCCAGTTTCATCCCCAAGGGGGCTGCTCCAACCTCCCTCTCCCCTCCAATCCCACTTCCTCTCTCTGTGTACCATACAACTTACAAGATCCAGACCACATATCACTTCCCTCCACCTCATAATCGTCTCCTTTTCCTTTGTTTATTTCCTCTGGTCTCTGCAGAAGAAGGACTTTCTCTTTCTAGGGTTCACGCCTGAACCCTTCCTACCTCTCCCTTCCCCCAGGGAAGATCTCTTCTTGCTTTCTCTCTACACCGGCTGCTTGTCTCTGGCTTACACCCAAGTGTTTCCCACCCCCAAGAAAGTCTTTCCTCCATTCTGATTTCTCCTGAGCTTTCATCCCACCTTCCACCCTCCTTTCGCAGCTAAACTTCTCGAAAAAGTATTATATGCTCACCGCCTCTACTTCCTCACCTCCCACTCAGTCCCAACCACTAGCAATCTGGTTTCCATACTCATAACACTGCAGAAATTGCTCTCTTAAAGGCCACCAATGACCTCTGAGTCGCCCAACCTGATAGTTCTGACGGTTACTAGTTACCATCCTCATAGACCCACTCCTTTGCCAGGTCAAATGCACCAGGTAACCAAATTCTGAGCCAGTTGTCCTAGCTGGTGTGTCACAGCACATGGGTGTGCTGGATATTGGTCACAGCCAGGCCTGGGATGCACCATTCAGCCATATGGGTGATTACAATATGGAAATATTTCCAAACCACTGCCAGAGTCCCCTTTCCACCGCCTGGCTGCCAAAGCCCCTGATCTAGGACCCCAAGGCAGACCTCATTATGTAACAATGAGACAGAGCTATATCTGGTGTGTCAGGGGGCTTTGCTCTTATTGGTTGGTACCTGGATGTACCAGTTGTAAGAGATTGTCAATATCACCATGCTTACTGCTGTGCTGAGATATTGATTCGTTCAGTGCTGGGGATTCATTCAGTGCCATGTAGAGTCAGGGGAGTCAGAGGGCAAATCAGCCCCAGTGAAGAACAGCCTCTCCATATACCCTCCATGTGCCATACAAATACCATTTTCTATGTGAGCCTTGGCATGGGGACATTGAGAAGCAAAACTCTAAGCCCCTCACCTTCCCTGATTCCCATAATAGGAGCCTGTTCTAATACCCCTTTGTGGGCTGCTTTTCTGTTTCCTCGCCTGGCTTCTCTACCAGGGTGACCTTGGATAAGCTACTTAACCTTGTTGAGCCTCAGGCTCCTCCTCCATAAAATGGGGCTAACAGATTTCTGCTTTGTGAAGAGGATCATGGGTAATATGTGTAAAATGGCTAGTGTAGGACCACACATGGAGTAAAGCCAAATAAGTGTAAATTCCTAACCCCCACCTCCCTCTCACTCTATGCTTTCTCCCCTGGGGATGTGCTCTACTTACACCTCCATTCTACATCCGGCTATTTCTTCCAGACCCATTTATTGAATTATGTCCTAGACAAGAGGACCTAGGGTCTCAAACTCCAAACGTCCAGTGTGGAGCTCATCATTCCCCCACCTCCCACATTCTCCATCTCCCAGTATCTCTCAAGGACACCAATCACTCTTCCAGTTGAGTAAGCTTCATAACCTGAAGTGAGCTTTGACCATGATCCTCCTTCCCCTCAGACCCCACAGTCTTGTCCCCTCTAAGGTCTGGTTCCTTCTACTTCTCCCATCTACCTCCTTTTATTGTCACTAAGATAGCCTTCAATCTGACTCCTTTCCCCCCTTAACCTGGACTATTTCAATATTTATAAATGCTTTTCTGTTGTCAGGTCTTTCTCCTATCAGTTCACCCACCAAGCTCTTACATAGATCTGTTCAAAACACTACAGTGTTGCCCAGTTGTCCGCACAAAGGAACCCAGACCCACTACCTCCATGTTCAAGGCACTGACGGTCAAGTCTGCTCCTACCTCCTGCTATGCTCTTGTAAAATAATAATAGTAATAATAACTAACACATCTTGAAAACTTAGTTTGTGTCACTCTAATATTCAAAAGTCATTTATGTCATTTAATCCCCTCATCCAGCTTGTGACATTGTCACTATTATTAATCGCACTTTAGTGTTGAAGTAATGGAACCTCAAGGAGGCTCAGCAACTAACCTAAAGTAACTTTCCTTACAGGCAGGGCAGTTAAGTTTAAACCAAGAGACTATATCCGCACTTAAGTTTAAACCAAGAGACTATATCTGGAGCCCCCATTTCTCACCACCATGTCTTTTTCCACCATTGTTTTGGCCACACCAGAAAATTCCCCACACTCACTTTCCTGCCCTGCCTCCTTGCCTTCACCTGTACTATTACCCCGACCTGCACCACCAGTTTCTCTCATCTCTTTACCCACTAAAAAATGCCATCCATTCTTCAAGTGTAATTCAGATGTCAATGCCTCCTCGAAGTCTTGTCTGATTTCCTTGCTTTACAAGTGATCCCTTCAGGGGGTGCCTGGGAGGCTCTGTCCATTAAACATCTGACTCTTGATTTCAGCTTCAGGTCCTGATCTGAGGGTTGTGGGATCGAGCATGGAGCCTGCTTGAGATTCTCTCTCTCTCCCTCTGCTCCTCTCTCCCACTTGCGTGTTCTTTCTCTCTCTCTCTCTCTCTCTCTCTCTCCCTCTGTTTCTCTCTCTCTCTCTCTCTCTCTCTCTCTCTCTCTCTCTGTCTCCCTCCCTCCCTCTCTCCCTCAGAAAACATTTTAGAAAGTGATCTCTCTATTCTGGAAACACAGAATTTTCCCAAACTTTTCACTTTTACCTTATTCTCTGATATTGTAGTCATACAGAGCTGGTCGGCTCTACCAGAGTCTAGGATGGGGCCACAGCTGTTCTTTCCCTTAATCCTTGTCTGTACTTTTCACATGAAACCTACAAAGGCAGTTTTATTAGGGGGAGTTGAATTATTGTCCTGCTCGGGATCAGGAATGGGTTGGTTTCTGCTTCACTCTCCAAGTCCCTTTGAAAGAAAAGCCAAGGGCTTGATTAAGGAACGGAAAGAATTTTGTAGTCAGTCAATTCCTGCTGCGATAAATCTCTTGGGTGAAGGATGCTAACGCAGGGACATAAATGACAACAGCCATGCTTCCACAGTTGACTGGATTATAAAACAAACCACATACTTATGACTGTATGCTCTAAACAATGCATAAAAGAAGGCAGGGTGAGGTGAAGGAAGGGACTAAGAGCTGGTGTGCAAGCAGGAAATCTGCCCTGTCCATTGGGGAGACTGGGACTGTGATTTTCCTTACCCTGATTTTCCTTAAACAAGTCTATTCCACAACCAGTCACTTCTAGCACAGGCTCTGGAGTTCAAGTGCCAGGGATAGCATGTTGACTCCGTCCCTGCCAACTCTCTGACCTAGCAAGTTACTCAGCCTCTCTGTGCCATGTTTCCCTACCTGTAAATGGGGATAAGAACAGTACCTGTCTCACAGGGTTTTGTGAGAATTAAATACCATAACTATTGTCCAGGGCAAAGAGGCGTGGCTGGCACACAGTGCATCGAATGTGTTGCCTGGAAAGCCTGCTGTTATGTGCCCGGTGGCAAGAGAAATGGGGCTGGGGGTGCAAGGCGGTCTGGGGAAGGCTGGGGCAAGTGCCTGGGTAGAGCTAAGAGATCTGATCTCTCCCAGGTCCCCTTGGGCACTTGCCACAGCCCAGTGTTTCTACTTCAATACCACCCTTAGGATCTGGGGATTCCCTGGTAGGAGGCAAAAGCCAGAGAAGTCAATGACATTGGCCTATTGTCCATCGAGTCATGGCATCTCACGTCCCGCTCTGGATGGCTATTTTCTTTACTGCTTTTCATTGGATCTTAGAGATCATTTAGCTCCAACTCTCCCATTTTAGAGGTGGAGAAGGTGAGACCCAGAGAAAGTTAGAGTTGCGCAAGGTCACGCTAAAGAACCATAATCCAGATCCCTCCATCTAACCCACTGGTGCTCTTTCTCCCACACTCTCCTGCAAGCCCAGGGTCTCTTAACTCTGCATTTGCCAGGCTGGTTCTCCCAGGCTGCAAATTCTGTACCAAGCTAGTCCTGGTGGCCTTGGCCTTCCCTTTGCTGGATGCCTACTGCACCTCAGGCTGTACCAGATAATTTGCCACTGAGTGGCATCCCGGACAGTATTAGAGAAGCTTCTCTGTACACAGGAAGGGGCCTGGGAGTCAGACGATTCAATTTGGAATCCAGGGCCATCCATTCAGAGTTTCAAACTCTGGGAGCCATCACGTTAAGTGCCTTTGTTTGTAAAATGGGGATGATGATCTATTTCATGCGATTGTTGTGAGGAACAAGTGAGGTAGCATTTGGGAATGCTCTTTATAGACTGCAAGGCGCCGTGCCAGAACTGGTTTGTGTCCTTTCTCTCTGGGAAGAGACTGCCTTCTCCTTCCCTCTCTTCTCCCTACAGTATTTAGCCGAGTGCTCAGTGGTACATAGAAGATACTCGAAGAGACTGCTCTGTTGATTGAATATGATCTCCCAGGACCCTCTGACCTGTTGATGCATCAGGCACCCAGCCCCAGACCTGGTTTTGGGGCGAGAGGGTGAAGCTGGGAGCCTATGGGGCCTGGGGAAGGGGAGGAGTAAACAGAGGGCTTGCAGATGAAAAGTAAACTGGATTTAGAAAACAAACTGGAGCTAATGGCTGTAGGTGGTGTTAGTCATGCTGTTAAGGAATTTGGGAATACATATGCATACTAATAGGGATTTATTTGGGCTGCTACTTACTCCAGCACTTGGGAAGGGAGGAGGGGTGGAGGGCACTGCAGGATTAAAAGGCACCAGACCTTCATCTCCAGAAAGTGCACTCTGGGGTTGGGCCTCAGCTTCTGAGGATCCATTTGCCCGAGTTCTACAAGGCCTGTGGGATAAGCCGGGTGAATGGAGTGCTAAGAATTTAGGAGTGGTTCCCTGCTTCTAGCCTATATGGTAGACTCAGTGGAGGGAGATCTCACGGTCTTAGGAATCTGCGCCCCAGGATCTCTCTTATTCCCCCAGCCCACAAAGTCAGTCTTTAGAGGTGCCATGGGAGACTCTGAGAAGCATCTAGTGCATTCTTGGGATTACAGACTGCACCTCTTGCCTGGGACAGGCTCCACAGTTCCCACCCTGTGACTCCACACACTCAGGCACGTGGCTCTGTCCTACCATGTAATCTGAATCCCTCACTTCTGTTTATACCAGTTTCTTCTCTTTTTCACACTAGAGAGGCTCCTCATAGTCCTTTGCACAGATAGTTCTGTTAGGAGGCCCAGGCCAACTCAACCTTCTTTTCCTCATGCTAAAGGCCTCCCCAGTCCAGCCCCTCCTGAGAACTCTTCTGATCAGGAGCTGTGATTCCGCTGAGCAAGTGGATATTGGGAGCCAGCCATGTACCCAGAAGGGTGCTGGGGGCGGGGGGGGACAGTGGGGAGGTTAGTGTTTAGAGTCCAGCCAGAAAGCCAAGGGATGCAGACAATAGGGTGAAGCTGGTCACGAGTGCTCAGGCAGGCAGGGGAAGATGAGTCATGGCTAGGGGCAGGGGAGCTTGGATAATTCAAATTGAGGTATTGGAGCTATATTCAAGTGTGTAGTGTGGCCCTGATATGCAGCACGAGGCACAAAGCACACCCCTTAGGCACCTGCTAGGAGCTCTCTGGGAAATCATTTGTCTGCCCTTGACTCTCAAACTGAAACAAAGAAAAATGTACCCAGAGCCTTAAATATATTCATGCCCTTTGGCCCAGTAATTCTACTTCCAGGAATCTAGAGCAAACAAAGACACAACAAGAATGTGGGTGGAGAATTTGATACAAAGATGTCCATTGCAGGGTTATTTAGAAGAGTGGAAAATAAATAGCTGTTGTTAGAATGGCTTGTGTACAAGCTTTCTTCCTTGTTCCTCCACCCCTATCCCAGCCATGTGTACCCCTTTGGAAAGTCCTGACTCTCCTCTGGGGTTCAGCAATCAGTAAAAGCAGGAAGGTGGTTAACACAGCAGTCACCCCCTACCCAGCCCTTCTGGGTTTGCTCGAGCAATCAAAAAACCCACCATCATTGACCTTTCCATCATTGAAGTGGGGTTATCTTCCAGGGGTTTCCCACCATGAGTGGTGATTGCAGACTGGTTTTCTCTCGACCTCCCAAGGTACATCTGGGTCCCCACCCTGCTCCAATTGCCAAGGTCCCTGGGGAGTTCCCAGAGCTGGGCAGGTCCTCAGAAAGTACACCCTCCAGCCCCCTTGAGGGGAAGGCGTTGTCACACTGTTGGTTAGTCTAAAAGCCACTTTGAGCATCCAGGCCCAGGGCTCAGTGGTAAGGTAAAGCAGATGCAATTGGAAAAATAAACCCGTTGTCCTCAGAATTACCCAAAATGCAAGAAATGAACCATTCATTTAAATACATTTCATGCATATGCATTAAAAAGAGAGAGAGAGAGAGAAATGATCCAGGTCCAGGGAATATGCATTCCTTTCTCTGGGCTGGGAAAACTTTTTGATGAGGCATTGGGTTCACTTTGCAGCAGGGACTGGGGCATCCTTCCAGCATCTCTGGGGGTTCCGGCCCCCTCCCCCATGCCCACCTAATGCTTTTTTGGTTTCTGAGAGCAGCTCCGTTTTGCTCTGGTGCTAGCCTGGTCCTTATCCCTGCGACTAGGGATTTCAGTTCTCTCATGGGTGACTGTAGGGTTAAGGAGATAACCTAGCCCCTTTCTCTTGGGGTAATTCAGAGACTTGAACCTGGAATTCAGTTCCTCCTTCTACTCCCAATGCCCCCTCCCCAGAAGCCCCCACCTGTGGTATGCAAAACCCTCAGGTAAGCAAGGGAGGAAATACTGGCCTTGCCTATCTCCCCCTCTATTGTCCCTCCCCCGTCTTCCTCTCTTCACACTCTTCTCCCTATCTGCTACCTCCTTCAAAGCACCTCCAGCTTTCTCCTTCCTCTCTTTCCCATTTCTTCTCCCCTCGTCTATCCCTACCCCAGCTCCGCTTCTCTTTTCTTAACCCAGCACACCCTGATATACCTTGACTTTCATCCTGGCCATGCCCTTCTCCCTGCCCCCCGCCCCCCCCCCCCAGGCTTTCCAGAATTTTTCAGTCTTAAGTAGGCTGGTATGGCAGTTTCCCTGGATGCACATGGAGAGGGTGTCCGGAACATGGGGCCTGGGTGCGGGGGGGGGGGGGGGTTCTGCCAATCTACACCCACCTGTGTGCATAGGCAGGTAGGAGGCAGGGTCTTATATTACAGATTTATCCAGCTGAGCCAATCCTGGGCTGCAGAGACACAGCCACATGCCACATGTGCCTCCCTGTGGGTATCTGGGACAGGTGCAAGGGAGGCGTTAGCCACTAGGAGAGAAGAGATGGATTGAGACATTTTCCCTGCCCCTGGATTAACCAGCTAGAGTGCCAGCAGGAATCTCAAATTTTCGTTTCTTTCAGTAGGACAGGTACCTCTTGGGAAGCTCAGTAAGGCAGAGCCCAGTCCAGCCTTCCCAGGAACTGGTTGCTGATCCCAGTGGGTAAAGAGGATAACCAAAGGAAGATGAGACCCTGGCCAGACCCCGACCTTCTGATGCTAAGCCCACAGTCAGCCTGGAGTAGGGACTACCTGCCACGTGCCTTGGACAAGTCGCTTTAGACTTCCGCCCTCAGTGTCCTCCCATGTCAGATGAGGGGCTGCTGGGAGGATCACACAAGGAAAGAGTTGCAAAAGGTGCTGTGCGAACAGCTGGCGCCACCGCACACCTCACGGATCCCTGTGATACTCACGGAAAGTCTAAGCCTGTGTGTGCGCGTGTTCCCGGCGCTCATCTTTCACGGGTCCCCCGCCAGGATGCGGGGCTCGGAGCCGGGCCCCGGGCTGGATGGGCGCGATCCTCCCAGCCCCCACCCCCAGCCCCGGGCCGGCGCGGCGGGTTTGCGTCCTGCAGGCGGCGGGGCTGGAGGCTGCACGGCGCGCTCCGCACGTGAGGCGGCAGCACCGGCGCCGGCTGCAGCGGCGCAGCCCCGGCCGCCCGGCCCGCCTTGCGCAGGGGCATCCCGCGCCACTCGGTCGCCGAGCCCGCCCTCCCGGCTTCCGGGGGTCGCGGCCCGCCCGCCGCCCTCCCGTCTCTCCGTGCGGAGCCCTCTGGCCGGCTCTCGCCGGCTCCAGGCCACCCCCGCGGGCCGCGCGAATCCCTCCGGTTTCGGCGGCGGTGGAGGTCGGCGCGAAAGGGGGTGCGTTAGGCGGCGGGCCCGGCTCCTGCAGCTCCGCCGGCCACCGCTGGGGGCTGCCGCGCCGGAGAGCTCGGCGGGCACGGTGCGCACCGCCCGAGATTCTCGGGCGCCTCCGGCCGCCGGGCTTTCTCCACTGCCGGCTCCGCGCTGCCTCCGCAGCCCGCCCGGCTCCCTGCCGGATCCGTGCGTGTGATCGCTGTGCGTGTGTGTGTGTGTGTGTGTGTGTGTGTGTGTCCGGGTGCGCGCGTGTGCGCGCGCGCGGGGGGCGGTGTGCACGCGGGGAGTGCGGGGGAGTGTGTTTGTGTGTGTGCGTGTGGGTGTGAGTGCCTGGCTCTCTCTCGC
The DNA here is from genome assembly GCF_016509475.1 of Prionailurus bengalensis. Classification (NCBI taxonomy): domain Eukaryota; kingdom Metazoa; phylum Chordata; class Mammalia; order Carnivora; family Felidae; genus Prionailurus; species Prionailurus bengalensis. The sequence continues at coordinate 38,447,718 of NC_057349.1, read as the reverse complement.
TGAGACACACACACACACACACACACACGCACACACGCACACCCCGGCTGGCTCGCCTGAACTTGAAGACACCCCACATTCCGAGATGCCCGAGGTCCCTGGGAATGCCCCGGGTTCTTCGATCTGGAAAATCCTACCGGCGTCTTCCTAGGGGGGGGATTATCTTATTTTTGGTTTTGGGTTTTTTTTTTGGTTTTTTGTTTTTTGTTTTTTTAATCTGGAAGAGAAGAGAACAAGTTGTGCTTTTCCCTCCGTTCTTTTCGCTAAATGCTGTGGATATAACTGAATAAGCCGCTCAGGGCTCTCCCCGCGTGGACGTCCGAGGCCACCATCTGCCTGCGTTCGCCGGAGCCGGAGGGCTTAGCTCGAGCCTGTCTCGGGCGGGGAAGGATGCGTGGCCGAGCCGGGGAGCCCGGGCGCCCCGCGGAGCCGGCCTCGGAGCCTCCCAGCCAGGGGTAGATGCTGCCTCGCCCAGGTGAGTGGTCGCCTGCCGCCGCGTCTCCGCGATCCATTGGGGCATTTGCGGGGAGCTCGGCGCGGAGCTGAACGCGCCTGGGGGAACCGGGAACTTTGCATCCCTTTCTTTCTCACTTGAGGACTCCCTCACCCGGGCAGTCGTGTGGACACCTCTTTTCGCCCATCCTTATCGCGGGAGGTTTCATTTCTTTTTTTGCCCCGGAGTGGGGGGGGGGGGGTGAAACTCTGGCTGGGAGCGGGGAGAATGGGTCCGTGCGAGGCCGGCGAGCAGGAGGGAGAGACGGGAGCCTCAGGTGTACGGCAACGTTCGAAGCAGGAGGAGAACTTTGCCGCCAGACCACTCTGTTGCATCTTCCCACATGCGAGGCCTGGCTCCAGCTCTTGCTGGGGGCTGGGTCGGACGCCAGGGCTCCCTGCGCTCTGTGGGCTGAGTGGGGTGGGGTAGAGCTGGGTGCGGAGGGGTTGATTCGGCGCGGAGGGAGGGAAGGCAGGCATCATTGCAGTTTAGGGAGGCAGGTAGGGCAGGCACAGGGCCCTATCCTGGCCTCAGGCAGGGAGATCCGGGGGGATTGTGTGTGTGCAGCTTGGGGCATCAGAATGGCATGATGAAGCAATATGGAAACTGCATTAGCCGTGCCTGGTTGGTAGGTCTGTCTCCCACCTAGCCCTGCCCTGGTTGTAAGGTTGGCCTGAGCAGGAAGGGGGGAGAGGGATGGACTGCTCTGAGGCCAGTAGTGCTGTGCTCTGCACAGACCCGCGGCAGTGACAGGGAGGTGTCCTGTTCATCTGCCCGTCCCTCACCCTAGTACAAAGGACATAGGCAGCAAGTTCGAGGGAGACGGAGCCCCTGAAAGCCGGAGCCTCAGAAAGAATGAGTAGAGAGCCTGAGCGGAGACTGCGGAGGGACTGAGCCAAGCCAACACCAAGTGCAAGCTGAGAATCACAGACACCACAGACAGACAGACACTTGGTGGGGAGAGGGAGCTGGAGTCATAAGCATGGCTGTAGACGCCGACCCCTGCCTTGCCACAGTGGTGTGTGTGTGTGTGTGTGTGTGTGTGTGTGTGTGTGTGAGGGGGGTGCGCTGTGGCTGCAATGGGCTGATTGGCCTTGTAGGGCTGGGGGGGAGGGCACAGGCTGCTTCTCGAAATTGACCCCTGTGGCTGGGGAGGAGCAAGGCTGGGGAGGAAACTGCCAGCTCTGAGCTGTGAAGTTCCAGAGACCCAGGCGGGTGGTGGGAGGGAGGTTCTGGGTGGGCTGTTGTCCGTGAACGGGGCCCGGTTTGGAACTCATGGTGGGGAGGCCGAGGTGGAGGACCGGGTGTGTGGGTCCCAGGATCAGGGGAGACTGGGAGTGTGGGTCCCCGGTCTTGGGGTTGTGGCCAAGGCAGGTTGCCACCCGTGGCTTCATACAGCCACTGTACAGTGGAGCCTAGCCAGCTTGGGACTTGCGTGTGGGGTACTTTGGAGGCTAGAGGGGGTCAGGGTCACGCAGGGGGGACTGGGAAGCTCGTGTGGGCCTGGTCTTGGACCTGTCAGCCTCCGCGGACCATGCCAGCTGCCCGGGCCCTTCTGCTGACGCTGGAATGTCGTCTTTCCCTTCTGACTCTGGCTGGGATGCAGAGTTCCGTGTCTTTCCTCCCCTCACATGCGTCTGCTCAGGCCCCCTGCCCAGCCCTCGATTTAGAGTTTCTGGTCTAATTCCTGCCCAGGAATATCATTACTTATCTTCCGGCCCTCTCCCTGGGGAATACAAACAGCAAACTTGGCATTTCGGTCTCAGCCTCTGGAGCTGCTTCTCCGGGAGGAGGTCGGCTCCCAGCTGCGGCTCCTGGCCAGCTGGACAGGGTGCCCGGCAGTGGTGGCTGGGGTTCGGGCTCCCTGCTCCTCCCAGGTACCAGCTCCTTTTCCAGGCCCAGAAATCTGAGCAGCTGGGGAGTGTGCCCTGAGAGAGGGTGAGCAGAGAGCTTCCCTGAGGGGAGACTGAGGAGGAGGAATTGGATGGGGTGGGAAATGCAGACGAGGTAGGTGGCGCCACTGGGGAAACTGGCTGCCTTTTGGCCACCCAAGCTCTGGTTTGGCTGGAGTGGGAGTCAGCTGTCTTATCTCAGCTGAGGCTCTAAAGTGAAACCAAGCATCCAGGGGTTCTGGCCTCCACGTGTCAGGCTTGTGGAGTGTCTCCACCCAGTCTTTCCTCCTTCAGAAAGTCCCCTGGCTGAGGTGGAGATGAGCAGTTATTGGCATCTGGGGCATCCCCATTCTGATGCCAGAGATGTAGAGGAAGAAAACCAACCAGAGATAGCCAAGTGGAATTGGACCCTGGACAGAAGCAACAGCAGTGTGGGTGTTTTGCAATTTTTCTTGGGACACCATTGGTGTTTTAGGGTGCAGCTGCTTTGAAGAGATAGAGTTGGCATGCAATGGAAAGCAACCTCCACTTGGAGGGCCTGGGTTCAAACTCTGCCTCTGCCACATCTTTGTTGGCTGACGACTGGAGCCTCCATGTTCTCATTTGGTGAAAGGACATGGTAGCACAATGCCTCATAGATGTGTGATAACCTCATGTTTGTTCTGGTGCCCCCCAAGTCCTGGGTCAGATCTGGAGGAGTGTTTGGTTGGAGGGGGAGGGGGCGCTAATACCCCTGGCTTTCCCCACCCACCTAGCTGTCTGGATGGTACACTGATCTTTAAAGGACTCCAGGAAACCCTCCAGAAAACTTTGGGAATTGATATTCGGAGAGCAAATTTCACCTCTGGGGCTATGGCACCTGCTTCCCTCTTTCTCACTTGCTCCAGACTTTTACAGCCACGCACATTTGCTCAGGAAGCACAGGCTCCGTGTTTTACAAGTGTCATCTGTCACCCTTTCCTGTCCGAGGCTTGAGTGTGAAATTTCTCCCAGAACCCAACCCCTCCCTTCTCTTCCCTGACTCTGCCTCTGGCTGCCCCCAGAGTGGGTCAGGTGCAGATCCAGTGAATGGGCACAGCTTCTGCTAGGGTGTGTGTAGGGCCTGTGATTGGACCTGGGTCAGTAGAGTTGGGAAGAGATGCTCAGACCCAGGGTGCATTTAGCAAGGTCTGACTAATGAGCCAACTGGAATAGGACTGGATATGGAGGTGTAACCATAATGAGCATGCCTAAGAAGAGGTGTTGTCAGGGAGCCGGCAGTCAGATATGAAGATGGCGACCAGGAACCATGGCTATGTCCAGCCTGCTCAGAGCGAGGGCAATCAGGAGGGCTCCTTGGAGAAGGTGAGGATTTCAGGAACAGCAAAAGCCCATAGAAGTTCACAGAAGACAGATTTTGTTTTCTCTGAAATTCTTAGAGGTTCCTGGGGATTTGGGAGGCTTCAGGGGTGAGGGTAGTGAGCAAGCAGAATGGATATTCTGAGAATTTCTTAGGCTATCAGGACCAGCTTCCTGAAGCAATATCTTGGTTGCTTATCATGTGCCAGGCACATGCTAAGAGCTTCACATTATTATCTCATTGAATTCTCCCAATTCTATGAAATCACCACGATTCCCACCTCGACCTTACAGATGAGAACACTGAGGTTCAGAGAAGTTGGGACCTGCCCGGTCGCTACGTGACAGAGCGGTCACTCACCTCTCATGTCTGTCTGACTTCAAAGCCCACAGGACCCAGCTCTGCCCTGTGTTCCCTCCCCTGGAGCCTCGTGCTTCCTTGCCGATGAATCCTGATGAATCAGGATGTTAATGCTTATGGCGTGCGTGAATGCACTTCGTACATCGCATGATACCCTTAGCACTCAGGGTTATATTTGTGACCCCTTCCTAAGTCACTAAGATGTCAACTGTAATACTTGTTAGGTACGAGGGCACTGAAAGTGGACTCTATTATATCGGCTTCATGTGGGACTAAGATTAACCAATAAGGTGACAGGCCAGCCAGGTGGGCGCTGTGCCTTCTGGGAAGGCAGAAGAGGGGCATGTGGTCTAGACATAGGGTGGGATCAGTGGCAGGCAGCTAGAAAGGGACACACTGACATAGACATCATTTTTGTAACCTGGCAGCCATCAGGGAGGCGTTGGCCCTGGAGTCTGCAGAAGCCATTTTCCTTAGGCTGATGTTTCTAGGCCCTCTTTCTGCTGCTACTGTCTTCAAGGAGCTTTTTAGACACCTTTTTCCTAATTGCACCCCTGCATGGATTTTAATACCATGGGTGTACCATAGATCTGTTTATATACCATAGGTGTATCTGTGCTTCACATACAAGAAGTAAACTTTTTTGCACCCCTCCCAAGAACAGATTTTTTCCCCCTTGGGGGCGCTGGTGCCCCCATTGAGAATGCACGTTTTAGAGCTAACAGACCAGGATTAGGAAAAAAACAAAGTGGACTATAATGAGGCTAGAAGAATCCCGGAGATGGTGAGGAGGACAGATTCACTGTGACATGTCGCTACCCCAAGTGTGCTCTGTGCCAGCAGCATCAGCATCTCCAGGGAGCAGACTAGCAATGCAAACCCCATCCTGTCCCAGACCTCCTGAATACACATCTTCATTTTATCAAGAGGGGAGATGGCTACCCCCAAACCCGAGGCTAGTCTTTGAATAGAGGGCCAGAGGAAAAGAGGTGAGAAAGCAAAGAGCGGAGACAGCCACGTGCAGGGTCACTGGCTTGTTAAGCCCCTGAGTCCAAATGCAGCAAGCAAGTTTAGGTCCACGGCTGTCTTGAGCTCTCAGTCTTTACTTTGCCAGGTGATTTCCTTGCACTGTAGCTGCAGGCTGTGTAGAGGGTGTAGGGATCCTGAAGAGGAGACACGAGGGTGAGCGTGGCCTTACTTCCAGGCAACAGAAGGCGAGCCACCTTTGATTTGAACAGATCTGGACCCGCTTTCTTGAATACCCCGAAGGGCTGAGGCTAATGGGGATCAGACCAGCCTGAGGGACAGACTGGGACTGTAGAGACAAGACTTAGGTTTTAAACTGTGTCAAGTGGATTAAGTAACTAAATGAGCTCTTCTATTGTATCAACTTGCATGAGATAGTCTGCTATAGACCCTGGGTCTCCTTGGGGAGGGGGGGGGGTTTCCTGTATTCACAGGGAAGTCCTGGAACATGAGAGACTGCCACATCCCAAAGTTGGGCTCTTTTAGAGTTCAGTGCATGTATTTATTTATTTTTTTTTTAATTTTTTTTTTCAAAGTTTTTTTTTTTTTTTTTTTTTTTGGGGACAGAGAGAGACAGAGCATGAACGGGGGAGGGGCAGAGAGAGAGAGGGAGACACAGAATTGGAAACAGGCTCCAGGCTCCGAGCCATCAGCCCAGAGCCTGATGCGGGGCTCGAACTCACGAACCGCGAGATCGTGACCTGGCTGAAGTCGGACGCTTAACCGACTGCGCCACCCAGGCGCCCCTAGAGTTCAGTGCATTTATTATTGGCCTGTCCTGTGTCAGCCCACACACTGGCAGGAGCTAGCCTCAGTCATTCTGCCCAGACTCCACCAACGTGAGAGAAACGTGGAGCCCCTCTCAAGTCCTCTTTCTCTGGGTCATCTCCCCTCAACCCATCCCTCCCCCTACCCCACTTTGATCTAGGCCAGCATGCAGGGGTCTTCCTTCTTGGCTTAACTCAGGTTCCTAATAACCTTCACTGGGATGCAAATCAGTTTGGTCTTCTGATATCCCCTTCTGTAAGACTTACTTCCTATTCCCTGTCCCCAAAGGTGGCACTGTCCTCACCTTCCCCCTCCTGATCTAGTGCCTGTTGAGGCAGCTTTAGTCAAATAAACTGGGGGAGTGGATTTACTTTGGCCCCCAACTGTGTCTCTGGAGGCTCTTCCTTGAACAACATGGATTTAAACTGTCTAGGTCCACTTGTGTGTGGATTTTTTTCAATGAATATGGTATAGTACTGTAAACATATTCTCTCTTACGATTTTCTTAATAACATTTTCTTTTCTCTAGCTCTACTGCACGAATACAGTACATAATGCATATAACATACAAATATATGTTAATCAGCCATTTATGTTACCGGTAAGGCTTCTGGTCAACAGTAGGCCATTGGTAATTGAGTTTTGGGAGCAATTACAGAGAGATTTTGGACTGTATGGAGAGTGGGTGCCCTTATCCCCCATGTTGTTCAAGGGTCAACTGTAGCTGTAACTAGGCCATGCTGTTACATGACTCTTTTTGGTCCCCAAAATGGGTGACATATGGTCACTTAGCCCGCAGGACTTGGAGAAGCTTGAGGAGTGAGTTTGGCTCAGATTCCAGCTTGGGTCTCAGAGTCTGATGAGAGAGAGATGTGGGAGCCTCCGGGATGGTGGCAATGAGGGTAAAGGCATGCTTGACTTTCTAAGCTCCTGGAAACATCTGGAAATTCCTAACAAGGTCCATAAGGTGAGGCCCCACCATTCCAAAAAGGTATTGAAGATTCCAGGGCGAGCAAAGTTGATGCTTTGATTCAGTGACCTGCCCCCCCATTAATGCAGCCATTGTTACACCCATATAGGTCCTCCTGGGACAGAAAGGAAGGAGCCTAAATGGTGACCTGGGGTCATAGGGTTAAAGGTTAGAGGTCCTCTTACATCACAAGACACCAGGGCTGGGCATGGTGGACAGTGGGGGAACCTGGAACGAGTTTTCCCTTCGACTCTGCCAGGATCTTGCTCAGTGACTTGGGCAGCCTATCTCACTTTCTGTCCTCACCTGTGCGACAGCCTGGGGCTCCTCAAGTGCCTTACAGTCCAGGTATTTGATCCTTTGATTTATAATTCCCGGAACCCGCCTGAGTAAAGATATGTCTGCCGAACCATTCAGGCTCTGGAAGTAACTTGCTCTCCAGCCCCCTTCTCATCCTATTCTCCCAGATAGTGCTGACCTGATGCTTCCCTCAGCTGGGCGCCCCCCGACTGCAGCAGACCTGCCCTGAATCCCGTTACCAGGTTACCGTGTTCGGTTTTGAACAGCCAGCATCCCAGGGCGGCATTGTGCCTGCAAGTGTCTCCCTCTCCCACTCCAACGCATGTGTGCACACACACTCACACTTGCACTTTATGCACGTGCACACACCCCCACAAGCAGACACCCCATGCACACACTCGTTCGTACTCACACTCTCACATACACTCACACATCCCACATGTCCACACACGTATACACACTTTCCCACATACACACGCATGCATAAATGCATGATGCGCCCATATACGCTCCCATACTTGTATCTCCAAACACGCATGTGCACCTGCACACACACCTGCGGTGCACACATTCGTACACACTTGCACGCGTTCACACATACCCATGCTCTCTCATGTATAGACACATACACACACACTAGCACACACTCCCTTTGTCTACTGCTGCCACTTCTCCTTCAAAGACATGGACACATGACATCCAGCCCTGCATGGCACTGGCCACTTGACAAAGAGCATTTCCGTGCGCGGTCTCCTGCAGTCCCTGGGCAGAGTGCGGTTTTGCCCTCCTCCCTCTCTGGGAGAGGAGCCAGGCTCAGACCGGGAGGGCCACATGGGTGACAGAGCCGGCATGGGAACCCAGACTTGGGATGCCGTGCAAAGGTTCACCATCACAACAGAGCTGCCATGGCACGCTCATACCCGTCGCTGTGCCTGCCGCCCAGCAGCCCTGGGAGACAGGAGGAGCTGTCTGTCCCTGAGGTCCCGGGAGATGCAGACACTGGGCTATGGAGCTGGCACGGGAGCACCCTGTCCTCTCCCGGGACAGAGTGTGGCTGCGTCGGTCTGGTCCTGGGAGCTTGGGTTCACATCAGTCTTCTGGCAATAGACAATGCCGCCCTGCATCAGCCCTGTGGGCCTGGCAGCCCCATCTGCCTCCTTTCTACCGAGGTAGGTGCTGTGCAGCAGTGGACTGGGCTGTCTGTGTCCTCAGAGGGCAGAGGAAGCCCTCTCCTGGCATTTCTCATAACGCTCGTGAGGGATCAAGGCCTGGTCGTCATGAGGGCCTCCGCTGGCTTGCCTCCTTGTGCTCCTGAGGCTGTAGGTTCTGTGATTTGCTGCCTGCCCTGGGAGTGGGGCTTCCTTTCACTGCTTCCAGTGTGCCCCCTCCCAGCTCCCTCAAGCCCTCAGGTCAGCATTTGGTGACCAGACCCAGGCTCCGTCCCCCAGCCCTCTCCTGGCTGGCTGGTCGGCAGTCCTCACAGATTGTTTAGCTCTGCGAGCAGCTCCTGAACGCCTACTGTGTGCCGCCCAGAGGGCCAGGTGCCGCAGAGATGAATCAGCTCTCCAGCCCGCGTGCGCACGCAGCCCCCTCGCGTCCACCGTCTGAGTCCTCCTCCCATGCTTTTCTCAGCCCTGCCTGTGGCCTCCGGGACTCGGCGGAGGGGGCTCGGGGGCTCCAGTCTGGCTTGTTTCTAGCGCCTTCCCTCACCTGCATTCCCATCATGTGCATGTGTATGTGTGTGTGTGCATGCGCACGCAGAACTCAGCTGAGGGTCACACGTGATTAACTGCTTGATGTAAAGCCGACTGTGGTGGTGATGATGATGATGGTGGTGGGGATGAAGACCACGTAGGAAATGTCCTCTCACACTGCTTTCCCAGACCCCTCCTCTGACCCATCACTAAGCTGACATCTAACCATCTCACCCAAATGCAGACTGACTGGATGAAGAGATTTGGGGGTCACGGTCCCCATGTAGGGGCAGCTGGCCCTAAAGGGACCATTTAATCTTCCTCCTCTGGGCCTGGTTACTTGCGTCACAGGGGCTGAGCTGGGGAGCAGGGGAAGTGAGGAGAGGCCTCAGAATAGACATAAATCCCGGACCCTCTGTCTGGTCACGGCTTCTAAGCACATGACAGATAAGGGCCATCACTCGGGGCGGGGAGGAGGATTGCCCAGCCTTCGATGGGCAAGAATCTGGGCGTTGATTGCTGGCAGGGAGGAGCACAGAGAGGTTTGCAATGGGGCAGGCAGGCTCCTGACACTTGAGAAACCTCCAATAGGGAAAATCCTGCTCCTTGTTCTTGGGCAGTTGACGTCAAAGAAGAGGACGGAGCAGATAAACATGGCACATTATATTGGAACACTTAGAGGCTAAACCACAGGGACATGGCATCCTTCTTAGCAGGGATCATGGGGGCCTTGGGACTTCCATTCCTAGGCTTTACACTGTCTCCTGTTTTCCTGGTTGTGTGAACTCAAGCTGGTGACTCTGTCCCTCAGTTTCCTCATCTGCAAAGTGGGGATAATAATAGTGCCCATCACATAGCATTAGGAAAATCTAACAGATTACTTTATGTAGAGTGCTTGGAGCAGTGCCCAGTACACTGTGAATGCTGTAGAAGTGTGAGCTGTCATTATTCATAGTGGGTATAATGAGGGCATTTTCCTAAGCATGGAGAAGAACACTGTAGACCAACTTAACTGATGCTCCTTTCCATAAGCACCCCTTAAATGATACAACAACTTCGGGAATTTCATAATACTCTCCACATGATCCTGTTGGACCCTCCCAACAATCCTACCAGGCAGGCAGGACAGACGTTATGATTATATTGATTTTACGTGAGGGGAAACTGAGGCACCAAGGTTACCAAGTAGTTGCTGGTCCAGTGGGGTTTCCATTCTGCCTTATGGCCGCACTGTGTTCAGTCGTGGGGTCTGGGGAATTTGGTGGGGAGGGTTTGGGTGAAGATGGCCGATGGGCCTGGGACTGGCCCTCCCACCTGGTCTTTACTCATGCCGGGGTCAGATCACTGGGAAGTAATCAATGTGGGAGGAAGTTCATGTCATGTGCCAGGTCTGCAAGTCTAGCCTAGATCTACACAGCATGGCCCAGGGGAAAGAAGGTTGTGTCTGTACAACAAAGTACCTCAGGGTATGGGAGTCAGTGGCAGGGCCATAGGACATATTATTTGGATTTTTTTGAAAATGTTAAAATGCCCTGGGGTGGGGGTGGAGGTGGGATGTGTGGGAGGCTCTAAGGGGGTTGGGAAACCTAGACAGGGGGACCTTCTGATGGGAGAGAGCCCCTTCATTCAGCCTGGGCCGTATGTGAAGAGAAGGCCAGAGAGAGACATCCCCCTGAGCCATGATTCCTGCCCATGCCTCCAACACCCATGCCCCAGGGCCCATCCTGCTCCTAGGAAGAGGGACCTTCCATTTGAAGGAGCTGGGAAAGCACCTGCGGCAGGAAAATGAGCCTTGAGCTGGGACACAGGAAGAGAGAATGAAGACTTCTGGTGGGGAGAAACCAGGCCCAGAGGAATACCCAGGAGATATTGTTTCAGGAACCCTGGGGAAGTTGGGTACAGAAATAGATGATGGGGTCAGTGTCTAGGGTAGGACATGGGATGGTGCTGGGGAGTAGGTGTGTGACCAGGAGGCAGGGACAGGAATCAGGGAGGCGGTGAAGAGCAGAAGAGGGTCAGGTCAGAGCCCTAGGAGGAGAGCAAGGAGGGGTTGGGAGCCAACTGGGGCCTGGGCCTCTAGGATGCTCCCACCTCAAAGCCAGGGCTTCCTAGAACCAACGCCCCACCCCAGTCCCTCTCTCTTTAGGGGAGAAATCCAGGCCCCAACCCCATTTCCAGGACTATGTCATCAGCTGGGTCCATAAATCTCGTGCCATGCAAATATGGCACATTATTGGGAGGCATCGTGGGTCCCAGCAGCTCTGGATCACCCTGAGCAGGGAGAGAGCAATGAATCATGACTTACAGGGCAGGCTGGTGGGGCACCGGTGGCTGGCCCAGCTTCGGGTGTGAGTAATCTCAGGCCTGGCCACGCTGCTATGCTGCTGCTTGATGGCGCCGGGCTGCTATTTACTGTATATTGGTTTTTAAATTACAGTACAACATTGATTCCCTGCTCTTGACGTTCAGGCCTCACTCGCCGTCCCTGTCTCGCTCCACCTATCTCTGCCTCTCCTCCTCTTCCTCCATCTGTCTTGTCTCTTTCTCAACTCAGTTTTTAATGCAGAGTATTAGCTTACATTGTATCACAACCCACTAGTATTATGTTTGTATTGCCTTACATTTGTTGGAGTATATATTATATTTGTCCCTTCCGTATACACAACACTTGATAGTTTTTAAAGCTCAGCTTGTAGCCATGTTTATCTACTTTGGACCCCATGACAGTGAGGAAGTAAAGCAAGCAGAATTGTCTCCATCTAAAGGTGAGGAAACTGGGGCTCAGAGAGGCTAATGGAATGACCAGGTCATGCTTGGATTGAATTATATGATATTATGCTGTCAGGATAATGGCTTCTGTGTATTGAATGCTTACGGTGGACCCAGCATTATTCTAATGTAAGCTTTATATGCTGGTTTTATCCCCACATTAATTCTGTGGGGGTGGGCCCTGTTTTTAGCTCATTTTACAAGTGAGGAAACAAAGGCCCAGAGAAGTCAAGTACCTTGCCCAAGGTCACGCAGATAAGAAGGCAGAGCTTGGATTCCAGACCAAGAAGCATGACTCCTGAGCCTACACTCTTATCTGCGATTCAGGCTGTCATATGTTGTGATCCCTGAGTTGGAGATGGCAAGAGGGACAGGGGTGAGGTGGCATTCTTGTCTTCATACACCTTCAGTTTCTATAACAGTTTCGCTGCACCCATGGGAAAGACAGGGACCCTTGTGGGAGCTGGGAATGCCCCCAGGGTCGGGGTCATGGACCTGACTGGTAATTTGGGCTGCCGGGTGAGGGCCGAAGAGCAGGCCCAGGGTAGGGGTGGCGGAAGCCCTGGCTAGGGGGCTTGCTGGCTATCTGCCTCCTCCTTTCCTGTGTCCCTGGAAGGAGGCTGATGTCCTGACCTCCAAGGGGTCCCGATCGACTCCCTCGCCCTTTGTGTTTTAGCTCCAATCACAGGCAGAGCTGCTTGGGCCCAGGCCCATCTCCAGGCCAGACCTTGCTCCCAAGGGCCCAGCAGGCCAGTGGGTATCAGAGGAGGAGCTGTGGCGATACCTGGGGCCCTGCATGTTCTGCTGGGTCCAGTCCCCTCCCTGATTGGGGGGTGTCCCTGCTGAGCATTGCCCTCTGCAGCCTGAGACTCCTATCTCAGCAGAAGTTTGGAAGGTGTACCCGGCTTTACTCTGGACTGCGGCCAGGGGCCCTTCCTCTCCAGACTCCTCACAGTCCCTGCCTCCTACCTCCATCCTGAGGAGATACAGCCATGGCTTGAGTCTGGGTCACGTGACGCAGCTTGCTGTGGCCTGGAAGCTTATCTCACTGTCCCCACTCTCTTTTCATGGGGGAAGAGGAGACAGGTGCTCTGGGACAAGCAGGAATCCCCTCTGCCTTCTGCACCTGTGTGGCCCCCACTGGGGGCAGGGAGGAAGGAGGGTGAGCAGTGAGGCCTGAGCCTAAGGGTGTAGCTGGGGCCGGGCTTCCTGGAAATAAGCTATCTCGGGACACACAGCGTGCACATCTGCATTTCCATGGGCCTGCTGTGAAGCGGCGCTTTGGGTGCCCGGGCTCCCTTGCCAGGATCCCTACCATCTGCCCTTGCTCAGGGGCCTCTAGCAGAGAAAATGTAAAGTATAAGGTAAAGGGACCCTTGCCCTCCTTCCCACGGGCTCAGAATCATCAATTCACACCCCATGGGAACATAAACTGGGGATATCATTCAGAGGGGTGATGCATTTTTTTTGTTTTTCTTATCAATTGCTACTATTTATGGGGCACTTGTTTTTTTTTTTTTTAAGTTTATTTATTTTTGAGAGAGAGTGTGTGCACGGGAGCGGGTGAGGGGCAGAGAGAGAGGGAGGGAGGGAATCCCAAGCAGGCTCTGCGCTGTCAGTCTGTGAGTGTGAGCGCAATGCGGGGCTCAATCTCAGGAACCCTGAGATCATGACCTGAACTGAAATCAAGTCTGATGCTTAACGGACTGAGCCACCCAGTTGTCCCCTATTGACTACTTGTTATGTGAGAGGAAGTCTTAGCACAGTGATTGAGGCCCAGGGGCCAGACAGGCTGGGTTCAAATCTCAGTGATTGCACCTATGTGCTGTGTGTCCTCAGGCAGGTCAGTTCTCTCTGAGCCGAATTGCGTCCTCTGTAAAATGGGGCTCATGCCAGCACCTGACCTCCAAGGCTGTGGCTAGTATGGAATGAGTGATTATCTACAAAGTGCGACAGCATCCGCCTGGGGTGTGTCCTAGACCAGTGTTTGCTGGTGCTGTGATTTACATGCCTTCTCTCCTTACTACCTTTGCCAAGTAGATATTACCTCTCTCTGTGCAGAGTGGAAATGGAGGCTCAGAATAGCAAAGGGGCTGTTGGCCCTGGACCGAGGGGGTTCCCAGGATGCAGGACTTTCAGTTTGAAAACTAGGGAAGTCCCAGGCCAGCTGAGATGAGTCCCAGGTCCTGCAGAAACTGTATGGCTGAGCCAGGATTTAAGCCCAATTGTGTCTGATCCCCAGTGCCCTTAACCACCACTCCAGACTCCCTTGGGGACAGTGCCTCTCTTAGCTGCCCACATTTGCTGAGCCCCGGCAGGCTTTAGAGACAGTCTCCTGTTTTCTCCTCACAAAACCTTGTGAATTAGATCATCTTCTCCAAAGTGTACCAAAGAGGAAACTGCGATAGACCCAGAGAGGTAAAGTAACTCGCTCAGCAACTAAATAAAAGTATTGGGGAAGACAGTGACAAGAGTCTATAAATTCTGAATGAGGTTCAGGAAAGTGGCCTGGGCCCCTAGCAGCCAGCCAGGAAGGGGCTGAGCAGGATTCGAGCCCAGGCTGTCCAGTGCCAGGGCCCTATGCTCTGCTACACCTCCCCTTGTATCTTTTCCCACTCCCCCCCCCCGCCCCATGGTACATGGTCTCATTTCTTCATCCCAGGGGCCTGTGGAACAGACAGGGTAGGTACTTTTATCCCTGTTTACAGGGCAGAAAACGGAAGTTCAGAGAGGTCAAGTTACCTAGCTAATGCCACATAGCTTGTGAGTGACAAAAGTGGGGTGAGGTTTCATTGGGTTCTCGGCTGGCACTTCTTGCTGTGGTTTCCTTGTTCAATAAGTGGAGGAGGCCCCCCAGCTGAGCTCAGTCCGGTTCAAATTCCTAGAAGGCAGGAGGTCTCGGTGATCACTGGGTCCCACGTGCAGAGGGCTGGTTCCTTCCCATGCTTGGGCTCTGGGATGCCATCTGATCCCCTTGGCAGGTAGAGGAGGCGGCCACTGCAGGGTGGACATTCTGTCAGCCACACAGCTCCCTCCTCCCACCAGCTGGGGACTGACTGCCGAACGAGCTGTGTTTTCCCGGAAGGGCAGCGAAAGCTCTATTAATGTCAGGCTTGCTTCTGAAGCAACTAAATAAAAGTATTGGGGAAGACAGTGACAAGAGTCTATAAATTCTGAATGATGTTCAGGAAAGTGGCCTGGGCCCCTCACGCCCATAAAACCCAGGCAGCCTGCTGGGTCGGGGGTGATTTATGGGGCCCTTCGTCTGCCTTGGGGTCACCTGCCCATCAAGCTTCCCACTTGTGAGGTACTTTTCTTTTTAACATCCAAGCCTTTTTCATAGTTCTCGGCATTTTGTGGTTGTCCTTGAGCCACTCATAGGGACAGATTACTCCCCCACTTAACAGATGGAGAAACTGAGGCATGGAGTGGGTTGGTGAATAGCCTAGGCACACCTAGTGACCCAGGTCCCTGGACTGTGTCCTAGTAAGTTCTTATTAACATTTATACTGATGAGCCCTTACTCCCTGCCAGGAATTGTTCTAAGCACTCTATATTTATTAACTCATTTAACCCTCACAACCACCTTAGGACTTAGGACTATTGTCCCTGAGGTTTCTATTTTATTGTGAGGAAACAGAGGCAGAGAGAGTTTACATAACTAGCCCAGGACCACACAGCTGGGACGTTGCAGAGCTAGGATTTGGACCCACACCCTTACCCCTCACACTGTTAGCAAAACAAAGACAGAATGGCCTGTGGCAGTGAGGAGGGGGTCCCTGCTGTCCCGGGAGGACCTGGCTGGCTGCCTCTGCCCGGGGAGGTGGGGGGTGCTCCCCTGTGAGCTCTGGGTGCTCTGTGCTCCGGGCAGCTTCAGCGCCGCTAAGCAGAGACCTTCCTAAAGGAGCAGTGGGGGCTGGCAGGTGCTCTGAAGGGCGGCGCAGAAGTGCCATGGAAAAAGCCCTGGGCTGGGAGTCTGGAAGCTCGGATCCCTGGCCCCAGCTCTGCCACCCTCTGGCCACGGCACCTGGGTGACCCCACTGAGCCTCCCGCCCCTTCGCCCCTGCCCTCCTCTGATCTGGACAGAGGCGGGGTGACGCATGGTTGGGGGCCCACCTGGCGGTGGCGATGGTAGCAGATGGAGGTACACGCAAGCTCCAGTGCCAGCCCCAGCCCCACCCTCCCTGCAGAAACCCGAGCAGCAGCCGGTGCCCAAACTGCCAGTTAAAAACCCGGGCTATTTAAAGTGTCTGGCACTGCCTGGAACCTTGAGGCTTTGCTATTTCAGGAGGGGTCTGGGCTGGGGCCACCTCCCTCCCCATTGCCCTGTCTAACGGGGTTTGGTGGCAGTGCGGGGGGAGGGGACAGGCTTGGCCACCGCCGGTTATCTGTGGTGCTGCTGCCCCATCAGGTGTTCATCCACGAGGGCGGGGTGAGGGGCTTTGCTGGGGGCCGTTGGGGTGCAGCATCCTCTTCTGGCCAAGGTCTGTGAAACCCCAGCTCTGGAGGAGAAAGTGAGCAGAGGGGCTTCTCCCGGTTTCTTCCCTTCTATGAAATTCTTCAGGATCCTGCCGGCCTGGCCTGGCGGGCCTTCATTCAACTCATTTGCAGATAACAGATGTTTCCAGAGCACCTCGTATTGGTCAGCTGCTGGGCTGTATGGGTAAGCTAGACCTGGTCCCCGCCCTCAAGGTGCTCCCCTCCCGGCAGGGGAGGCTGAGAGGTAAACAGGCCATTAAAATACACAGAGCTCCACTGGAAGTGAGGAACCCAGAGAGCTTCCTGGAGGAGGCAATTCTCTCTAGCTCCACTGCAGCTGCCTTTCCCTAAATGGCTGCAATAGCCTCCTGAGGGCCCTCAGACCCCCCTAGCCCACCCTCAGAGGGATCTTGCTGAAGCCCACCCTTGCAGGCCTTGCTGAAGACTCATTGCCCTCAGGATAAAACCCTCACTCATTAGGTAGCCTGCAAGGCACTGGTTCCATCAGCTTCTTTCCCCGGGGTGCGCCCACCCCCATACTGGACTTACACAATTCCCAGAGCGTGTCGTGCACTTTCCCACCTCTGGGTCCCCTGCCTGGGATACCATTTCTCCACACCCTGCTTGGCTGGATCCTTCTCACCTGGCAGGTATCTCCTGACATATTGTCCCCCAGGGGGTGGCCTGACCACCCAGTCTAAAGTTGGCCCTTTGCTCTCCTCTCACTCAGGGCACCTTTGTTTTTTTTTCCATATCCTTTTCTCTACTTGGTATTTGCTTGCTTGTTTATTGCTTCTCTCTTGCAGCCTGTGAACAACCTGAGGGCCACAGACCGCCAGCCCGTGGGTCACGTTGCAGTGCTTACTGGATGTGTGACCCTGGGGAAGTCGCTTCCCCTCTCTGTGTCCCCATTTCCCCATGTGTAGGTGGGGGAAACAATAGTACCTATCCCACAGAGGTGTTATTCTAGTTTAATGAGTTAGTATGTGTAAAACACTCAATATTAGCTATCATTATTATTTTTATATCCAGTGCTTAGAACAGTGTCCAACTCAATGAATATTTAACGATTGGATGAGACACCTGGGCTGAATGTTCAAGGGAGTAGGTCGGGGTTGGTTAAAGGGAGAATAGCGGATGTCAGTCCTGGCTGCACACTGAAGCCACCTGGGGGCTTTAAAAACCAGTGATGCCTCAGCCCCATTCCCAAGACTGTCTGATTTAATTGTTCTGGGTGTGGCCTGGCCATTGGAGTTTTCAAGCCCTCCTGGGATTCTCATTGCAGGGTTGAGGATGTCAGAGACGGGGAGAGGCAGGCATTCATGGAAGCAAGAACACCTGCAGCTGGGAAGGCCTTGCAGGGAGAAGAGGGGTATAGTATGGAGAGAGACCAGGGACAGGGGAGTTGAATGTTTCCCAGGAAGGGAAGGCCAAGCCAGGAAGGTCCCCACATGCCATACTGAGGAGCTCAGGTTAGGCTTGGTGGGGAAGTCCGTGGGGAGGCTGGAAGGCTTTTAAGCTGGGAATGACACAGTCCAATTTGCCTGTAAGGAAATTGGCTTGGGTGGATGTGTGGAGGATGGATTGCCGCGAGTGAAATTGAAGGCACGCAGATCAGAGTGCAGAGGCCTTCCTGCCACTGCGAGAGCAGTTCGGGGCCCGGCTTGTACGGGAAAGGCAACTTGCTTGTCCCCCGTTTAATGACTTAATCCTCCTTGGCATGTCTGAACGGTGAAATCTGGTCAGTGCAGGTCTCCTGCGTGCCATCCGGCCCCCAGCTGCAGCCGCAGCCCACATGGATGTAACCCAGGCCGGTGTAAACCCCATCATGTCCTGACCAAGGGAGGGCTTTTCTGTCTGCATTGCAAGCCAGGCTCCCAAGTCGTAATGAAAATTCTGTATTTCGCAGCCCACTAGCCCCCAAGCTGGTTGTTCCCACCGGGAAACCCCTCCCAGGCCTGGTTCCCCCTCCTCCTCCATGATGCCCTCCCAGTCTGCCATCTGAATATACCAGTTTTTGCCCGGGTTCCGGGCTGGTCCACCCTCGAAGCAACAGACTCCATCCTCAGGGCCTTCTTGCCCTGCATCAGCTTGAAGGCTTGCTCAATCTTCCCCTCCCCTGGCTTGCAGGGGGAGGTCACACTTCCCCTGGCTACCAAGCTGTTCCCGTCTATGTGTTCCGTTGACCCCCTGCACATGGATGTGGGTCCCAGAGCCGCCTTTGATGGCAGGACCCTTGATAAAGTGACCCATGTCCTTCCCACTGTACCACACTAAACCCCCCAGTGTAGATGGGTGTTCCAACCCAGCTCTGCTACTCACTGGCTGTGTGATCTTGGGCAAGTCATTTGACCTCCCTGTGCCTCACTTTCCTGGTCCATAAAAATGGGGCAAAAGCTCACAAACAGTTAGTCCAGGACCACCAGCCATGCGTGTGGGTTTGGACCGGCCATCCAGTCCGGAGGATACAATAGACTTTATTTACCACCATGTTTCTTAGCGTCAGGGGAGGATTCGGGACAGGACAGGAAATAAAGCATCTTCATTTTCGTCTCGTGGGAGGCCCCGCAGCTGCCCACGTGAATAACTTTTTTTACCCCACACCCACATGGGGCATGTCAGCTGCCGTGGCTGAGAGCTGAGATGCATGTGAGTCTCCTTGCTACAGAAAAGCTGCAGCCTCAATTTCCCACCATCTGTATACCGTCTTAGAGATCCAAGTCCTGCCTGCCTGCCGGCTCACAGTTTCCCAGTCCCAGTGGATCAAGGGTTTCACAGTACGCGTGCAGATACCACACAATGGGTGTGCCTTACCTGTACTGGGGAAGGACAGCCCGGGCCGTCAGCAAGCCTCTATAACATTTTTCATAGGACGGGACAGTCAGGAGATGACAGTTAACTACAAAGGCAAGAGCTGGATTTATAAGAGACAGAGGAGAGGGGGAAAATCTGCAGAGCACCCAGGAATGGTGAATCTTGTTTCCACATTTGGGGGGTGGGGGTCAACTGATCAGCTGGCAGCTGGCAGAGCAGTTAGTCGGGGCATTTCTGTTCCTGAGCAGACCGTCTAAGGGCATCAAAGAACATAGTGGCGGTTGTTAGGGATTTTCCAGAAGAACCCCGAGAGTTCACATGGGTGGGGGCTGAGTCTCTGGGGCAGTTCTGCCAGGCCCCCTCACCAGCACCTCCACCTTAGCCAGGCCAGCCTGCACTTTCCTCATCATGGGCCGCGGTGGGGTTAAATGCATCAAGGCACACAAAGTCCTCAAAACAGTGAGGAGTGTGTGTTCACGTGGAAATAAGTGCACAATGAATGTTTAGGAAGTTCCACTTAGTATTATTTTTTCTCTCCTTGGGGTCCATCTCTTTGGCCTCTCCAGCTGCCATTGCCTGATGTCTCATATCTCTTCTGGAACTGAGATCTGAAGAGGAGAGGAGGAAGATGGGGACCCAGAGAGGAAGCCAGAGGCAAGACGGCTTTGGAATAACTGGCTTTAAGCAATAAAGTGGTCTGGTTCCTCCCTTGGAGCTCTTTAGGACCTAGAGTTGAGAATTTCTTTTGTCTCCTTTTAGTCAAGGCAGCATCAACCAGAAGCTCCCACCACCTCCCATAATTTCATCCCGTTGGCCAGCATAGGCTGTGTCCACCATTATGTTTTTCCTCTCAGTGGTGGAGGATAACTAAAAGCCCAAAACCCAGATAAAGAGTGTCCTGCTCTTTTCCTGTGGGGACATGGGGACAAGGACCTGGTAGCAGAAGGCTGTTCCCTTTTCGAGTGTCTTCCCTCTCTGCTTCCTCTTCTCTAGGAGGCCAGGTGGGCTAAGGGACGGGGTCTCAGAGGCTGACCATGGAGCCTGTCTGTCCTAGGGATTTGCAGTATGGCCTTGATCAAGAGGGTGTCCTCTCTGACCCTCTTCTGTTTTCTCATCCTTAAAGCTGGGAGATGGAAGAACTCACCCATAATATCCTAAGAGCTCTGGGGTACAGGGCCTGCCTCTTTCTACTGTAAGCATACTCTTTGTGTTTCTCTTTAAGGCCACTCTCAAAGGTCATGATCCCAAAGTTTGGCTGGAATAGAAGTGTTAGGGGGTTCTATAGTGATTTTTCTCTGGTGCCAAATCCTCTGTCAGGTGGCCCTGGCTGTTAAACATCCTGCCTTGGGGCAGGAAGAGCTGTACTCCCTTTGACTATGGGTTGGGAACTTTTCTTAGAGATGTGGAAGGCTAGAAACTCCAGATCCCCCTTCAGGCGTTCACTTGAACAGACAGGTGCCATGATGATGTGTGTCTGAGTCCACATCTCAGATGGTTAGAGCTTTGATCTCAGGGCTGCCTGTTTCATTGCACACAGCACCCAGCGTGGCCACACACATGGAGGCTGTGCTTTATGAAGATTCAGACACTTCTGTGATGTTGAGCACTGCTGTGATGGAGGGGATGGTAGTGGAGGAGGTTGGGATGATCGCGGGGATGGACATTACGATCACAGTGCTGGTGGAGATGGTCATTGTGGACATGCTGTAGGGAAAGCCTGGGGAGATAGGTAGGGCATCAGAGGCAGTGAAGAAGCATTTTTGCTAGGAGAAATGGGAAGGCATTGAAGCATTGTAATTTAAGGGAAGGGAGACCAGATTTACATTTTGAAAAGCTCACTGTAATTGCCTGGTGGAAAGCTGCTTGGGGGTTAGTGGGGGTCGGGGGACGCAATCTACTGAGGAGGCCACTGGAATAGTACAGGAGAGGGAGAAGGGTAGCTTGGACTGGGGTGGTAGCAGTGAGACAGAGAGAAGTGGACAGATCCTGGAGCTGCTTAGGTGATGAAATCAATAGGATGTGGTGATGGTCACATGATACCTTGATTAGATTCAGGGAGCTGTGAGTGGGAAGGTTGCATCAGAGATGAACCTTACGTTTGATTAATAAACGCCATGGGACCAGGAACTTTGTCTTGCCCACCTGTATCCCCAGGCCCTCAGGCAGCAGCTCACACAAGGCCCTAAGTGATTGTTGGTTGCATGACTATTGCTGTTGACTCTTGGTCATGACCATGATGGAAAGTGTATATTGTAATTTTGGCTCCTGTGTCCCACCACAGGACACCAGATGCTCTTGGATCTGGCCAGCAGATGATTAATGGCCATGGGGCTGGACCTCAGAATCAGATACATCTGAATTTGAATCCTAAGACCTTTCTTTACTGGCTGTGTGATTTTGGGAAAGTTACATAACTTCCCTAAGCCTCCGTATATTCACCTTTCCCTGAGCCTCAATATGTTCACCCAGCAAATGGGGATTAAAAGAGATCTTACCTCGCAGAGCGGTTCCACTGATTAAATGAAATGAGGTCCTATAATAAGATAATGTTGTACAGCACCCAGCCTAGCTCCTGGACCACGGTTGCTAAGTGTGATGGTAGTCATTTTAGAAACTTAATCACCTCACATCCAGTACCTTGCTGGCACACAGCGGGTGTGTCTGTGGGGTGACAGTGAGGAAATGATGAAGGCAGGGGAACTGTTGAACACTTCGGGGACAGGGCTGAAGACGCTGTAGGAGACTGGTGCTCCTTCCACAGCCATGCTATTGCTTCCACTCTGATTTCTATTCTTGCTTCCTGGCAGACCAGGAGATGAGACCGTTTATGACATGGCCTCCGGGGCTCATGGCAGGCCCTCAGTGCTGACAGGGAAGGCAGACCGTCTGGGGACCCAGCTGCTTCCATATCTACCTCTGCCTCAGCTTAATCCTGGCTTAGTCACAAAGAAATGTGTTTTTAAAAATAGCAACAGGTGCTGTTCATCCAGATGGAACCCCCTAAAAACCACTGCTCCCTAATGGTCTTTGCACCAGGATAAGTGGCTGTGGATTGACAGGGAGCCCCCGGCAGCTTCTGCTCCCTGCGCTTTTCCTCCCTTTGATGAGAAAGCAAGGACTCAGCAAACCTGAGGACCCTCAAGGGCCCCCCAGAGGAGGATACGGTAGGAGTTCACTGGCCCAGTGGCCGGCCCTGCTGCCGTCCTCCTTATGCATCTGAGCTAGAGGGACAGGGAGGTGGAATCACAGACACTGACTGGAGGCAGAGAGGCAGATATTCTGAGAGCAGGACAGAGAGAGGCGCCATGTGCACCTGGGCCATCAGTGGGTACCATGCAGGTGTGTAGGGAGGGGTCTCTACACGTGGGGCCCCTTGAGCCATCTGTGGGCTTAGAGTCAACCCTCAGGAAGAGACAGGTAGGGCCAGGAGCCAACTGGTGGGTCATCAGCACTTGGTCAAAATCTAGACTTAGGCTGTAGGGAGACACACATGTGACACACACTCCTACCCACACAGAGTCCCACGTACTGACCCTCACCCCCTCCATGGCCGGCTCCCCCAAGACTTGCCTGCTGCCCCTTGTTGGATGCAGCCGTGGGCAAGCTGCACATTGTGTGTATGTGTGTGTGTGTGTGTGTGTGTGTGTGTTGCATGCGTGCAGGTGGCCTTTGCATGTACAATGGAGGCCTAATAGTCAATTGCTAGGAAAGTCGTCACCTTCAAGAGGTGGCAGAATCAGACTGGGCCCTTTTTCAGAACTTTTTCTTGCCAGTTCATACCTGCGTGTCAGCAGGACCCGGAAGCCCGTCCTCTCTGCTTGTCCTGTGGCTAAGGTCCTTCAAGGCTCAGGAGCAGGAGAAGGAGACTGCAATGAACTCTGGCTGGAACCACAGGGTCCTGGCAGAATGACAGCCTCCCCAGTTTTCCCTGGGGGCTTTGAAATTGGAAGTGGTGCATCTTCCCTTCATACCATATGCTCCACTGGCCTGGCCTAGTCCCTAGTTGTGACCACTCACCCAGCCCTAGGAGGCCTTTCAGCACCCTTCATGTCTCTGTACTTCTCCAATCCATGCACCACACTGTCCTGCCTCCTTCCCTATGCCCGAACCCTACCTTCCCCTAACCTCCACCTCCAGGAAGTCTTCTGTGAATGCTGTAGCCAAACCTTGCCCCCAGATCCTACCTCCTTCCTTGTCTGTGCCCCTTAGCTGTCTCTCATCATATGTTCAATTTAAAATGCTTTTCCTCTACTTCTCTGTCCTCATGCCCAAACTGGCCTGTCATCTTCCAGAGGGCAGGTTCTGTGCTCTCTAGTCTCTACTATGTTCATTCATTCATTCATTCATTCACTCACTCATTCTTGAAATACTTCTGGTACTTCCTGTCTGCTAGGAGCCAGACACTGGGCTGGGCCCTAGGGCTATGGGGGTGAGCAAGACCGAGGTTTCCTGCCTAGGGGTTCCTGGACTGCAGGTCAGAAGGTGGAGGGAAGATGCCCTGGACTCCCTGCAACCCAAGGCTAGAGAACAGGGGTGGGGGAAGCCTACTCCAGGAGAAGGGTTCACCCAGAACCTGGGAGAAGTGAGCAGCTGGGGTGCCCCCTCCCGGGCCTGCTGCAGCCTGCCCCTTCCTCCAGCCCCTTACCCTGGTCCGCTTGTCCTCACTGGCCTTCCCTCTCCACCCTGACTCTCCCACTAGGGCTCAATGTGGGGAAAGCCGGGACTCTCATTCTTCTCATATCTGAAATGGCTGTCTCCCTCACCCTCATTTCAGCCCTTCGATTCTGAGCAGCTTCTTCCAAACCCTCCAGCTAAGGTGCCTCCCCCAGAAAGTCCGAGAGGAGAATGACCCGTGAGTCCTCATCCCTCCCTGAACCCTCCCCACCCCATCCCCCACCCCGCCCCAGAGCTGGCAGGATCTGCAGCAGACAGCCCCCAGCAGGGACAGGGTGCCTCTGGGTAACCTGCCTGCAGCCCGTGTGCCCTAGGAGCAGGGTAGGCCTGGGCAGCAATAAGCAATGCTCATGGGGAGGTCTTAGGAGACAGGCATGCTCTTCCCAGGTCCGTCCCAAGCAGCCATTGGGCCTCCCTCTGTGGGGGCTTGGGTTTCCCCATCTACAAAACAAGGGTTGCTGCAGAAGCTCCCTGAGGTCCCCTCCAGCCCTGACCTTCTATGACTCTGGGGGAGAAGGCCTGGGTTCAGGCCATCCTTTCCTTCCCATTCCCTGGAAGACTGAGGAGGAGTTCCCAGGGCCAACTGCAGAGGGCATCAGAGGGGCTCCTCCCAGCTGCCCTTTGCCTGAACTCCTGGCACCACTTCAGGGCCCTGGAGGCTGAATGTCCTGACATCCTATTGAATTGCCTCCCTGTTGACACCCCCGCTCCCCCCCCTTCGGTAGTGAGGGCAGCTTTGTACTGAGGTGTCAGTGTGCTCAGGAGATCTTTAGTTCAGAGAATCACTCCACAGAGTTGCCAAATTGCAGTACAGAAAGGGAGGGAACACACATCAGTTAGGGTCGGGTAGATTTAGGGGTGCTCTGGACCATCCATGTTAGTGGCACTCAAATTTTATCGACTGGAATGGGCATTAAGAAATGTATTTTATGGGGTACCTGGGTGGCTCAGTCGGTTAAGCGACCAACTTCAGCTCAGGTCGTGATCTCACAGTCTGTGAGTTCGAGCCCCGCGTCGGGCTCTGTGCTGACAGCTCAGAGCCTGGAGCCTGCTTCCGATTCTGTGTCTCCCTCTCTCTCTCTGCTCCTCTCCCACTGACACTCTGTCTCTCAAAAATGAATAAGACGTTAAAAAAATTTTTTAAAAAAGAAAAAGTATTTTATATTACATCCTGATGTGTACATTTGACATATACAAATACTCAACACATGTAGAATGGAAACAAAATATTATCAAACAACACTCTTACTAAGTACAATGCCCTGTTCTGTCCTCTCCTCTCCTCTTCGATTCTAGTCTCATCTGTTAAGCATGCCAGTTATGACCTACTGCATTGATTGTGTGACCCACCGATGGCCAGTGCACTACAGTTTGATAAACACCGATCTGGAGTGATCAGGCAGGTGTGGCGTGATGGCTGTAAGGAGCTGCTGTGTGTTCCAGCGCATGCTGGTAGGAGGAGTTCTCCTTCTGGAGCATCTTCGGGTCCGCTGATCCAGACAGAGAACATTCCACTTAGCAGCATGCTAGCCACGCCAGACCCTTTGCCCTCAGGAGTCAGGCACCCCCTCCTCCTGCCCTCTCTGCCCCTTGCACTTTCTGGTGCTTCCCACATATTTGTGCATCGCTGAGGGTCCCCGGCCCCACCAGGGCTGCCCCACCACGGATGATGTTCTCCCACCTCACAGCATCCTGGCCGGGTCCCAGGAAGGGCCCGCGGGCCTCAAGCACGTGATCTCTGAGAGGGTGGCTGGCGGTGGCCCCTGCTGCTGGCTGGAGTGCTGCCTCCGTCGGAGAGGGCCTCCCAGGCTGGACTTGGTTCAGCCCACAGACACTTAGTTAGCACCTCCTGTGTTTCCCACACTACAAGACCTTCGGGCTGCAGAAATGAGTACTTCTCTCACCAAATGTTTACTGAGCGTCCCCTGAGTGCTGGGCCCAGGGCTAACGGAGACAATGCAGAGAGGGAGACACATCCCAGCTCTCTGAGAGCTGGCGGTCTGGGGGGAGGTGTGTGCGGACAGATGGTGAAAACAGTCTGAGGCTCGGGGAGGGCCAAGTCCGGACTGTTCCCCAGGAAATGGGAGAGGGAAGGAGGCCGGCCTTTGTGCACCAGCTGCTCCCACGTGAGTGGGACTTGGAAGAACGGCAGAGAGGGAGAAACAAGGACTTGTGAACAGGACCGGGAGCCTGCCCAGGAGGGGGCAGTGGGGATCTGTGGGGTCACAGAGGCAGAATTCATGCTTTCAGTCTGGGGAAGTCCTGGGGGCCTGGGATCAGTTGGCAGCAAGGGTGGGACAAGCCTGGGGGAGGGGCGGGCTTGAGTCCCCGCCTACCTGGCCCTTGCGGGATCTCTGACCCCTTTTGGGTCTCAGAGGCTGGTACTTCTCAGCGTCAAAAGTCTGGGTATTACAGGAAGGGGTGAGTACCATCCCTCGTCCCCCTTCCGCCTCCCTCCACTCCACCCTCTACCTGACCAGGCTGGGAAGGGCTCTCAGTGCTGCAGCCTGGGATGATCCAGCCAGGCCAAGAATTCCCAGGGTGAGGGTTTGTTGCATCCGCAGCCCCTGTCTGCTCTCGTCGGGATTTACCGTGGCGGGAGTCATAAACTAAATTCGAGTAACCGCTCGAACAGCGGCATCGGGCAATAGACTGAGCGCCGGAGGCGCGGTAATGGGTTTACTTAGGAGCCCTGATTTACAGCGTCATCAGGAAGCCTCCCAGCCCTGCTCTCCACAGGAGGAGGCTTTAGAGGCTGATCCCTCCCAGGCTGCCTGCTCCCCCTCTACATTTGACAAATGCAGGAGACACAGAGCAGCGCTCCCTCACCCCCACCCACCCGCCGTCCACCCCACCCCCACCGTACTCAGTGGCTCCTTCTCTCCCCATCTTGACACGCTTTTGTGCTCAGATCTGCACCCCAACATATGCTCCTTTCCATGTCCCCATTAATCCTTATTGTCTTCAAAAGTCACTCCTGAGGGCCGCCTTCCCAGTCAGCCGGAGGCTGGCATACCTGGTGGGGCAGGTGGTGGGGGGGTGTACTGCTAGCATCCTCTGTTTCCCCACCCAGTGCAGGGTCACGGTGCACAGTGCAGGGTCTCAGTGAAGCCTGGCCATTGGCCACTGAGCTGTCTCTGACTGCTGTGGACCTTGGGCAGGTTACATCACTTCTCCATGCCTGTTCCTCATCTGAAAAACAGAGGTGCTAATGACGTTACCACCTCATAGTGGGTTTTATGGGGATTGAATGACAGGAGGCAGGAGCTTAGAATAGCAGAGTAGGAGCTCTGTAGTAATAGGAGTAAGAGCCATTATTAATAATACTAATAAATTCGGGGGCGCCTGGGTCGCTCAGTGGGTTAAGCATCTGACTCTTGATTTCGGCTCAGGTTATGATTTCACGGTTCATGGAATCGAGCCCCGCATTGGGCTCTACCTCACTCACGTGCTCTCTCTCTAAATAAATAAATAAACATTAAAAAAAAACAATGCTAATAAATTTAATGATTCTAACATCAGTTTGCCCTTGAATTCCTCTACTAGACCCCAAACTCTGCAAAGTCAGGGACCGTCTTCAGACAGAAGGCTTCTCTCCCCTCCTTGCCCTCCTGTGACCTGCTTGTTTCCCAAGTTCAGCTCACTAACATCCTAAACCCCATAGGAGCCACATAGCCACGCTGACTGCCCACCCCCACTGCAGACCCCATCTTGCAGCCCCTGGCCTGGGTGGGCCTGATGAAGGGAGGAGCAGACCCTTAGCAGAGTACAGTGGCCCAGGCCTTCAGCTACCCAGAGGAAGGAAGTCCTGGCTTCCAGTCCAAATCCCACTCTTCCTCCACTGGCCATGAACTGGCCAGGCCAGAAGAGAATCAGTCCCTTTGGGAGGGCAGAGGGTGTAAGCTGATTTCCTCCCATTCCTGGGCTCTGGGCCTGTCGCTGCTGCCTGGATCCACAGAGGAGCTAGGCTGAAGGAGGTGTGGTGTTGGAAGATCCCTCTGGGTGATCCGAACAGCTTCCCTGGGGACTTTGGCTTATTCAGGCCCAGGAACTCCGGAACCCCCCACCCCAGCCACCCCTCCTCCCCTCTCCTCCACCCCTTCATGGGGGGCAGGAAACATGTGACACCCCATCAGAGGTCTCTGCTGCTCACCGCTGACATCTGTTACTTCTTTCAGGCAAATGGGCAAGTGAATCTTTGCCCAAAACATGGAAAAGCCTTCCGTGCAATGAAAGATCATCATCATCAATATCAGTAGTAATCATGTCTCACATAGCCCCTACTGTGGACCAAGCGCTGGTATAAATGCCTTGCAAATATTAACTCACTTAAACCTCACAAGGATCTTATGAAGTAGATGCTGTTTTCATTCCCATTTTATAGATAAAGCACAGAAAGGCTAAGTAACTTGCTTAAGGTCACACAGAAGAGCCAGGATCTGCACACGTAGTCACAGTGTATAGAAGCATCCCTGATGTGGTGGCTTGTGTCCCAGCCATAGTACCTCTGCTGCCCCAGTTTCTTGCCCTTGGGCACATTGCACTCTCGTCTCTGTTTATAGATGTCCCTCAAGGCCAAGGCCTGTTCCTGAACCCAAGACCTCCTTGGAGCCTCCCTGACCCTTGCCTGTGGATCTTGTCTCCTTGGGGCTCTCCAGGGTGAAGGTCAGTAGTGGCAGCCATGGCCCAGCTGCCATCTCCACCATCCTTACCCCTTCTCTGAACCCTCACACCTCTGCTTCCTGCCCTTTTCTTTTCTGCCTTTCCGTGTCATTTCTGTGAGAGAACTAGGACATCATTTCTGCAGTCAGTGCATTGAGGGCAGGTTTGTGTCCTCTGCTTCCTTGGAGCCCTCAAAAGATCAGACACATTGCTGGGCCCATGGGGGCTTTGCCCCCGAGTGAAGGAGGGTCTGATGAATGGTGCGATGCCCTCTGTCATGAGCTCACGGCCAGCCTATCCCAGATTGTACCGGGCTGCCAGCTGGACTCCTGCATGGAATGTGGTGATAGCAGGATGGCAGAAGGGGTGTGAGACACACTGATGGAGGGAAGGGACCGGGAGACGCACCTGACAGCTGAGTGCTGACTATGATCCTGGTTACTATTATGTCTCTTGTTTAAGGAGCTCTTAGTCTGAGGTGACACAGGCTAGGCAAATGGAAACATGCCCTGAGTGGGATTTGGACTGGAATCGGATCTTGGGAGATCCAAGCAGGGATGGGCCATGGCCTCAGGAATTCTGGGTATGGGCCAAATTTGGGTTCACTCAGATAGGAGGTTACGAGTCCCAAGAAATCACCCATTCAGAAGAGGGCCCTGGGCATTAGTAGGGGTGTGTGTATGTGTATGTGTGTCAGGGAGAGACCAGGTTCCAGTCCCCTCTTCGCTGCTATCCAGCTGTGTAACCTCGTGCCCGCTACCTGTTCTCTCTTCTGGAAAACTCTGCAATCCTAAGGACAAGGGTGTGGCCTCTGCATGACTGTAATGGTGAAATATCCTGCAAAAATCAGGGTGTGGGTGACAGTGTCCTGTGAGAGTGGTCACCTCCTCCCCCTGCCCCGCCCTTTTAGAGGAGCACGTGGCCTCCACACCTTATCCTCAGTGCTCTGCAACCTTCAGCACATCTTTAGATGACATTAGTCCTTTGGGGTAGAAGGGCTCTTGGCCAAGGACAAGAGGGGCCTGCCAAGGTGTCAGGGCCCAGACATGGGCCTGAGTTCATACAGGACTAGGTCCCTGTAGTCATAGAAGTGCTAGACAGGAAAGCTGGCCATGCAGCCTGGGCCCACGTCGGGGAAGGCCCCTGGGAGGGCCCTCTGGTGTCCATGGCTTCTCCCGGGCTCCCCAGATCCCAAGTTAGAGCCACTGGGCCAATACTAGACCCTCCAGCTGGTGGGGCCCTTTCCAGGTGGCTCAGAAGGGCAGGGCAGGTGGAGCTTGAGGAGAGCAGTGAAAGTTGAGAATGTGCGTGGCATGGAGCCTGGAACAGAGTACAGTCTCAGTGTATTATTACTGTTAAGGATATTCTGATTTTTATTATGCCTCTTGCTCTTAGGGAGCCCCCTGTCTGAGATGACATGGAGGTCAGCAGAAAAGAAAGATGTAGCACAGGAAAGCAGTCAAGGTCAGGTGAGGAGCTACATGGACAGGATGCATGTCAGGGAGGTGTGTGGATGGAGTGAGTGCATGCTCAGTGGCAGGGATTCAAGTCGGGGTAGAGAGGGCTGGACCAGAATCACCACTGGGTCCCATCTATTCCGTACAAGGAGGCTTCCTGCCAGAGGGGAGGTTTCGGAGGCCCTTGGGAGGATGGGAGGGAAGCAGGCAGGGGAATGTGGGTGTGGGGCTGAGAATACAGGACCGCTCTCACAAGGCCAGTCTCTCCAGATTCCCCCCAGACCCCCTTGGAACGGTGGCCTGTGAGGAGGGGGCTCTGAGTAGTGACTGCATCTGGCTCTTACCTCCCGGATGGGGCCCAGACGGCCTGTCAGTGGCCACCACCCATCCCTCCGTGATCAATACTCTGAGAAAGGTTTCCTGCATCCTGCCGGCTCAGTTTCATGTGTGTGGGGAGAGAAGGAACAGGGTCTCCTGACCTCCTTACTGGTGGGTGAGCTCGTCTTCAGCCCCCCCGCCCAGCTTCCCCCCGCCCCCCGTTCCCAAGGTGGAGGAGCCTGCGGGAGAGGGCCCCCCCTCAACCCTGCAGAGTGCATTTGATTGTACTGGCCTTTCTGAAGTTGACAAAGACAATGCCTTACGTTCCCAGGGAAAGAGAATGGGGGAAATTATTTAATCAGCTGTAAAGAAGGATGGAGTTATGTTAGATGTCAGGAAGAACTTTCCACCAGCAGGCAAGGAAAAGGCCTCTTTTATATGTTATAATTAATTATACATTATTGAAAGTGGCTTTGTCAGAAACAGAACGTCGGCCTCACCTCCTGCTTTTGCTGTGGAAACCACTGTGCTCGTAGGTTGATTTACTGGGGGAGGAGGGGTGACTTTTAACCAAGAAACAGTCTGGGCAGCGATAAAAGGTAGTTGAAAGGTATGTAGGTAAAAGTCAGGACAAGAGGGATTTTTCAGAGAGAAGGAGGGGGGTTAAGGGAGGGAGACGGAGACAGAGAGGGATTAATAAACAAAAGTATAAAAAAAAACAAACAGTGTGAGACTTTGGACCCTATCGTCTGCCCTCCTTGGGCCTCAGTTTACCCATCTGTAAAAGGGGACCTCATTTTAGCTTAAATAGCCAGTGGTTCTATGAAGCTGCGGTTATGAGCTGACAGCCAGATTACAAAGCAGTGGTCTGGAGAGCTGAGCGATTGTTGGGTCCACTTTACCTTGAATTAATGGCTGCTCTTGGGAAGCAGGCAATAAAACAAAAAAGAGTAAAAATAACCACCTATTTTGGGGGGACCTTTCTGCTTCCTGTCAGTTTGTCTACCCCAGCTGCCCCCTATCGTTTTGTCTGTCTGCCTATCCATTTATATATCTTTCTATCCATCCACACCCCTCCCCTGCCCCATTCATCTGCCCACCCATCCATCTATCCCATCCATCCGTCAGTGAACTCCTCCCTCTATGTGCCTTGAATTTTAGCTTATTCCTGGGTGAAACCAAGGTAGGCAACACAGAGCTGGAAGGCCCCAGGAGACAAGACTCTCAAGGAGGGTGTGAGGTTAGTCCATTGGACAGAAGCCTCCAGAACTGGGCTGACCTCATACACGGTATCCTGGGTCCACTGACGTTCTCCTAGCCAGACCTCTGGGCATCCTGTTCTTTGACAAACTCCCTTTTGCTTTTGCATAACCCACAGTCCTCATAGGAGTAGAGCAGGGCAAAGGGGCAGAGGCTTGTGCCCAGTAAGAAAGCCCTGACTCCCAGGGGGTGGGGATGGAGGGACCCCAGTGGGTCAGTAGGTTCAAGAGAGAGGGCCTGGGGGAGAAACTTATTTTTTGAAGACTATGAAGGCTCAGCCAAGACAGGAGAGGCCTGCCTGAAGCCACGGGAGAGACAAAGGCCTCTCTGGGTCCTTGAGCAACGGTGTCCGGGTCAGGGGGACATCTGTGGCCTCGAGTATGATCTGCTGAGATGACCTCTGAGTGGGTGAGGAGCACAGCCCGGATCCTAGCCCGCCTCTGCTCGCCCCTGCCTCAGTGCCTCAGTTTCCCGTCCCGCGGCTCACCTAACACCTGCCTCCCCACCCCAGGCCACATGCAGAGTGCTCATGCATGCAAGCGGCTCCTCTTTACCACCTGATTGCACGCGGGGCGGTTCATCGAGAACTGCGGTTCTCTGGTGGCCACTCAGATATCTGCTCACCTGTTCCATTTGGGGAGCATTTCCTGGGTGCTGCGCTCTGTGCTCCCACGGGCTTCCTGTCCAGGACACTGATGAGAAAGTACTCTCCTGGTTAGGGACGGGGTGTCCTCCAGGTCCCCAACCTGATCGTTTGTGTTTCCTCTGCTCTGCCGGATGTCCTGGGTATGTGTGATGCCTCCCTGACTTGGAACAGATCAGGCTTCCCTTTGATGTGACTCCATTTGCATAGCTGCTTGAAACCCCTCAAGGATATGGTCATATATTGGGATTTTTCCCCTCTGTGCAAGTTTTGCGGATTATAAAAATAAAACTCAATAAATAGGTTGTGTTGAACTCATAATTGCTTTGTTATGCAATCTACATTGGTTGATACTTAGCCACATCTCTTTATTTTTTTTATATGTTTATTCATTTTTGAGAGAGAGACAGAGCATGAGCAGGGGAGGGGCAGAGAGAGAGGGAGACAGAATCTGTAGCAGGCTCCACGCTCTGAGCTGTCAGTGCAGAGCCTGACGTGGGGCTTGAACTCACAAACCATGAGATTGTGACCTGAGCCGAAGTCAGACACTTAACTGACTGAGCCATCCAGGCGCCCCTTAGCCACCTCTCTTTAGAGAGTCAGGTGGCAGAGATGGGCCTCTTTCTCCTAGGGATGTGGGTGAATTAGGAACTAGAAACGGGTGAGAAGGAGCTAGCAGCTGACCTCCCCCTAAGTGGCAGAGGAGAGTGAATGAGAAGGAAAGTGCATGGTTGCTGGAAGAAAACACAGAGCCCGGGGCACACACCTGCTCTGAGAACGGGGACAGTATGGGTGCAAATTCAAGACAGTGTAACTCCAGCTAACTGTTGACTGGCTGAGTATGTTAATGAAGTGATTAAGTGTGGGTTTTTACTGATTGAGATAAATGGCTCTAGTATTACAGCACTCCCATACAGAATTGTTCTAGTCAAGAAAACCCCCTAGTACATGATAGGACCCGCTTTCAGTTACTTGTTTTAAGGATACTTACAGGCCAAGATTGGGAGGATTATGCAAACAGAAAAAAAAAAATAGTTGCTGAGCCGAGGTGATTGGAGTATGAGTGTTTTTCTTCCTTTCCTTTTCTCGAAATCTTTTAACGATATTATTTTTATAATGAAATGTTTTGTTTTGTTTTTAAGCGAGAAAGAAAAGTAAGGTTTGAGAGGTTAGCGACCTAGGTTTTATTTCTGAATTACCTAACGATTTAGCTGTAAATCTCCTTCCTTTTTCATGGTGTGCTGTGTCTCTGGGATTTCACTTTTCCAAGGCCCACGAGGCTGTGTCGCTCAGCTACCTCGAGAAGGTTCCAGTTACCACTCGTGACGGGGAACAGATGCAGGATGATGTTATAGTCTACACAGCATTGCCATGGCCAGCAGCATTGGCATCTGCTGGGAACTAGTTCAAAATGAAGATTCTCGGGCCCTACCCTGGACCTATGAAATTTGAATTGGCAGTTTAACAAGAGCCCCAAGGAACTTGTGTGCACATTAGGATTTGAGAACCACCATTCTAGAAGGGTGCTTCTCTGGCTTGAGGATTCATCAGGATCGCCTGAAAAGCCCAGTAAAGCAGGGGTCACTGGGCCCACTTGAGTTTCTGATTTGGGAAGTCTGGGGTGAGGCCAAGAGAATTTGCATGTCTTTTTTTTTTTTTAAGTTTATTTATTTATTTTGAGAGAGACGGGAGACAGTGAGAGGGAGGGAGGGGCAGAGAGAGAGGGAGCCAGAGAATCCCAAACTGAGCTGACTCAGGGGTTGGAACTCACAAAACCTGGAGATCATGACCTCAAGCCTAAACAAAGAGTCTGATGCTTAACCAAGCCACCCAGATGCCCAGAGAATTTGCATTTCTAATGGGCTCCCAGGTGACTCTGGGCTGCAAGTCCGGAGACCACACTTTGAGAAGCATTGTACTCAAGGATGGAACAAAAATCTGCCCCCTCCCCCGCCAGCCGGTGTGGGAACAGCATGGGAACAGCATGTACCTCTTGCCCATCTGAGTGGATGTGGAAGCCTTGTCTTTTGGCTTCAGGTTCCCCATCAGTCAAGTGAGGGACTTGGACTTCATGGACTAGAATCCTTCTCCTCCTTCCACCTCTGATCTTTTCTGTTAATTGAATGTGTCCCAGGCATGTCAGAGCTGATGGGAGCAACCACTTTTATAAAACATTCTGC
The DNA here is from genome assembly GCF_016509475.1 of Prionailurus bengalensis. Taxonomy (NCBI): domain Eukaryota; kingdom Metazoa; phylum Chordata; class Mammalia; order Carnivora; family Felidae; genus Prionailurus; species Prionailurus bengalensis. The sequence continues at coordinate 38,413,620 of NC_057349.1, read as the reverse complement.
TGTTCTTATTGAGAATGCACTGTTAATTCCCCGGTCACCCTACATTGCTAGCCTCACAACTCATGTACAGTCGTAGCGTCGTGGCCTCTCTAGCTCTGTGCTGGAATCCGTCCTCAGCAGCCACATCTGCTCACATGTTTGATGGTTGTCTACATTTGTTCATTCATTCAACACATGTTGCCAATCACGGTGTGTGCTCTTGCCAGGGGGTTAGGTGCGATGATGGGATCCAAAGAAGTGGATTAAGCTCCAGAGATTCACACACAGTGTATCTTTTAAATACAAATAATGGAAAACGCAACTCCAACTAGGTAAAATGATAGAGGATGTGTGTCGGTTCATGTATTTGGAAAGTTGGGGAGTAAGGTGGACTACAGGAACAGCTTGAACAGGCCCCAGGCTCCATTTTTCATTGGCTCTTGGTGTCCTGAGCTCCTGGTGTGCCGGCCTTGTCCTCTTCCGCTGACTTCCTTCCTGGCCTCACATCTGCATACTGTGTTTTCTTGAAGAATGTGGGTTTTTGGAGGGCGAGGACCATGTCTCTGCTGTTCATTACAGTTGTCTAGAACAGTCCGTGGCACGCAGTTGGCCTCTGTAATTACCTCTTCCTGAGTGCTTTGTCCCCAAGAGTCACTTTTAGTGGTTTCACTTGGATCACACGCTCCTTGAGAACTAGTCATTGTGACTTGGGTCCTGAACCATCACTAACCTGCCTTGTGTCACACACAGGCTCCCACCTGGATTTGGAGTTTGAGTCAGCTTCCCAGCCCCACGGGAGGTCCTACATGAAAACTGGGGGTTTTCATCATGGACCCTGGGAGGCAATGCTGATGTCCGCCTCTTTGACTGCAGCACCTGCTCTTGTATTCCGTGTGTACTTTCAACAACACCTGCATACATCCAGTGTGCTCAGTTCACACACAGAGCGAGGCATTGTGAGGCTTCACCCCGCTGCAGGTTACAGCCCCCCAACCCAGCATCTCCCAGGGCTGCTTCATCCTATCCAGATGAGAGTCCTGATGTTTCAGCCTCCGATTTGTCAAATGAGAAGCTACCTACACCTCAACACACCTAACTGGCACCTGTGGAGAGAGAATATGAGAATTGCAAAAATGAAAAAAAATCACAAAACAAAACCATACCCCCTCCATTTGGAAAATGAGTAAAATCGGAAGGCCACGTTGTGGTCACTGGTCTGTGGTCTAGAGCATGTACTTTGGACAGCGTGTGCCTTCCTTGGTTAGCCAGGGTGGGGTGGGAGGCTTCCCTTGTCCGTTGTCCTCTCTGGACCCCTACGAGGTAGGCACTGCGAGCCCCTCTCTTCTGTATTGCTTTAGCAGGGGCCTCCTGTCAGATGAGGCTGGGAATTTGGGCATTGCCTCAAGGTTTGAGCAATCAAGGGCCATTACCGGCCAGACTTGACAATGTAACTCTCTCTGAAGACCTTAGATTTCCAGTCTATTTACTTCCCAGTCAATACCGTGTGCCAATAACAGCAGCCAAGAGATATTGCTGAGTCAGTCTTAAGTTTGAGAATTGTCTCTTTAGTAACCTCCTTGCTCTGCTCATATCCTGGCCCTTAGAGTCACAGCTTCTGCCTCCCCCCTGTGCCTCCCTGTGCCTCCCAGGGGCCTTCTCTTCTGCATAGGGAGGCACCTCCCATCGGCCTTTTTTGTTTAATTGTTTTTTACTGTTTATTTTTTTTTTTTGAGAGAGAGAGACAGAGACAGAAAGAGAGAAAGACAGAGCACCAGTGGGGGAGGGGCAGAGAGAGGGAGACACGGAATCCGAAGCAGGCTCCAGGCTCTGAGCTGTCAGCATGGAGCCGGACACGGGGCTTGAACCCACTACCCGCGAGATCATGACCTGAGCCCAAGTCGGTTGCTTAACTGACTGAGCTACCCAGGCTCCCTGGCTACATCTCAGCTGCATCCTCACAACAAACAGGATTGTCCCGTGCCCAGAAGGGAGTTTATTTGTGTGTGGTCAGGGTGTTCAGACTTCCTCCTGATACCAATCTTAGGCTTCCCTATTACCTACCTTTGCTCACTCCCTACAGTATCACTTTATCGCCTGGCAGGCTCCAGATTACTGTAATCTCAAGAAATTTGGATTACAAACCAAAGGTGGCAGCCTCTCTTGGCAAAGCCGTATATATTTTCTCCCCCTATGTTCTCAGTGGGCCACCTGGAACCAAAGGTTGTCTTTGTATTGTAGGACATTGCATTGTATTGAAGGCACAGAAGTAGTCCGTGGAGTCCAATGTCCTAAATTTGTCTTCCCTGCCATGGCCGAATCAGGCCCAGGGGCTGCAATCCAAGATGAGGCACAGGTTAAACCACATCCTCGTCATATCCGGTGTCACCTACACCTGTGCAGTTGGCATCATTGTGCCACTTTGGAAAAGTCTCCCCCTTCTCAAGTCACTTGACTGCCATTTGCTAGAAAGTTGACTTGTAGGGGCACCTGGGTGGCTCAGTCAGTTAAGCGTCTGACTTTGGCTCTGGGCATGATCTCACGGTTTACGGGTTCAAGCCCTGTGTCGGGCTCTGTGCTGACAGCTCAGAGCCTGGAGCCTGCTTCAGATTCTGTGTCTCCCTCTCTCTACCCCTCGCCTGCTCACATTCTCTCTCTTTCTCTCTCTCTCTCTCTCTCTCCCTCTCAAAAATAAACATTAAAAAAAGTTGACATGTCAAGACACAATTCTCTAATGGCCGTGTCAGCGGTGCCCCCAGTGTGTCAAGACACAATTCTCTAATGGCTGTGTCAGTGGTGCCCCCAGTGTTGTGCAAGCCGCAGTCTGCCGTGGCCCTCCCTGGATAGCAACACTTTATTGTTTGCCAGTCTGTCTCTTTGGCTTGATGTGTACACCCTGCCTGACATTGTAGGGTCAGTTATTTCAACATTCCACTTCAGGTACAAAGTCTCAGTCCATTGGATGCAATTGATTACAAGTACACAAAAATCCAATTTGATCTGATTTCTAAAAATGAATGTTATTGGCTTGGGTAACAAGGAAGTGGTGTGAACTCCAGGCATGGATTCACTGAAGTCTGGCTTCGTTTCCTTGCTGTCTTTGAGTGGGCTTTGCCTTTAGGCTGGCCTTCCTCGAAGTAGCAAGATGGCTCTGGCAGGTGCAGGCTGCATGGCCATAGATCAGGCCACCTAGAAGGAAGCAGAACACATTCTCCCAACAGTCTTGGAACAAGTTCTGAATCACGGCCTGAATAGACCTGCTTGGGTCTTCTGCTCCTCTTGTAACCAATCACTGGGATCTCAGGAATTAAATGTATCCATTGGGAAGGTGCGGGTTGGGGTCAAGGTGGGGTGAAATCAACTTTCCAGAACCACACAGCTTCCTCCTAGCCAAAACCAGAGGCTTTGGGGGAAGATAGCCAGACTGCTCCTGATATAAATATAATTCTAATAATGCTGATGGCTATCATTTATAGAATCGTGCTACATGCATTGGATCAAAATGACCTATAGGGGTACTATTTCTACCCCTCATTTTACTCCCATGTAAAAATAGATGGGAAAACTGAAGTTCTTACCTAGGTCACATGACTGGAAATATTAGAATGACATTTGACCCACAGTCTGCCTAGATCTCAATGAGCGTGATGCTCTCTCATTCCATTTAGTTGAAGCTACATATTGATCAGGATGCCTTCAGGGAACAGAAGGCACACTTCGAGTGGGTTATTTAAAAAGGAACTACTGGGGCGCCTGGGTGGCTCAGTTGAGCGTCCGACTTCGGTTCAGGTCGTGATCTCCCAGTTTGTGAGTTCAAGCCCCACATCAGGCTTGCTGCTATCAGCACAGAGCCCGCTTTGGATCTTCTGTCCCCTTCTCCTTGCCCCTTCCCTACTTGCTCTCTCAAAAAAATAAATAAACATTTAAAACAATTTAAAAATAATAAAAAGGAACTATTGGCAAAGCCGGGGACGTAACATGGAGAAACCAGGGATAACGAAGTACCATGGGACTAGTAACAGTGGGAGGCTATTGCCATTCTTAAACTTGAAAGGGTGAAGGGAAGGGGTGGTTCCTGAAGCCCAGAGGCCACGTGAGCAGTGCCAGGAAACATGCCCAAAAGGAGCTGTCATCTTTGCTTGAAGGTCACAACCAAATTCACAGGGAGGGAACTGTGTATGTCAGGTGGAGGCAGGGGGGTTAGTGATTGGGACCCTGAACCCACTCTCCCTCCTCCCTCTCACCTCCTTTGGTCTTCCCTGTTGACCTGCCAATAAGGGAAGCAGAAGACAGTCAGCATGGTGGCCATTGGTGTGGGACACATGGATCAGTCCCCTGGGTGGTGATCAGGGTAGAAAAGGCTGGATGGTGGATCTGGAGGGGAAACAAAGGTGACTAAGATGGAATAAGCTAAATAATATAATAGAGAAAGTGTTATGAGGCAGGAGAGTCCCCATGGCTTGGGGCCACTCACGGACATTAATCAAGGTTTGCTTTATTGCCATTTTTACAGTGGAAATACACTTTTTTTTTTTTTTTTGGAAATACACTCTCAAGTCAGTAAAATATAGTAGCTGCTGTGAATACCTACTTCACCAAGTATTTTATATATGTGATTTCAAACCTTCAGTAACTCTAGGAAGAAGATACTATTATGAGCCTCATTTGAGAAATGGGGAAACTGAGGCTCAGAGAGGTTAAATAAGTGATGTTGAGGGGGAGCACCTGGCTGGCTCAGTTCGTAGAGCCTGTATTTCTTGACCTCGGGGTCATGAGTTCGAGCCCCAGGTTGGGCATAGAGATTGCCTTTTAAAAAGATATATAAATAAGTGGTGTAGAAGCCGAGAGCCGGGGATGTGCAGGCCGACCGCTTGAACTCAAATCCTGCTGCTGCCACTGACTCTTGACTCTCTACCTGTTGCTTCACCTGTGCCTCAGTTTCCTCATTTGAAAAATGGGATAACAGTAGTACCTGCCACATAGGGTAGTGAACATAAAATGCAAAATGGAACAAAGTAAACAGTCAATAACATCAGCTGGGGTTTGAATCCAGACTCCAAAACTGGTGAGTGCCACCTTATCATCTAATCTGTATCACAAGAATTGGCCAGGCCAATGAGCGCATGTCTGCAGGGTCTCCCCTAAGCTCCCCACTAGTGTTGGCCAGGAAGTGGTTTATGGACTTGGGCTGGCTACTCACCTGTGTCCTTAATGGATCTGGGTCTGGCTGTCAGTGGTAGGGGGCATAAGAGGCTGCAGGGAGGCTTGGGGTCAGTATCAGCAGGTCATTAGGATTAATCGCTCCACCACCTTTCCCAGGAAGGATGAGTTATGATGTGCATAGTTTGGCACAAACCCTCTGGAACGTACCATACCTTTAGGACCAAGCACACACAGGAGAGCCACATCCTCAGCTGCGGTCAAGGCCCTGTCTCTGTGCTGCCCTCTTGTGCCGCCTGTCAGCACAACCGCCCATTGCCTCCTGACTGTGGGCTGTTAGGTTGCAATCTCTGCCTCCCCTCTCCCAACCCTCTTTCCGCAGCCAAGCAGTGATCTTCAAAGTCAGCCATTAAGATTCTCTGGGGCACCCCCCCACTCGGCCCCCAAGTGCAGGATAGAACACGCAGAAGCCACTGGGCTACCTCCTGCTAGATGATTGCACGGAAATATTTTCACGTGCCATCCTGGGCAGGCACAATTCTAGGACCAGAAGATACAAAGCTGAAAGAAAAGGGGCGCTTGGGTGGCTTAGTGGGTTAAGCATCAACTCTTGATTTCAGTGCAGGTCATGATCTCACAGTTCCATGAGATTGAGACCCTTATCAGACTTCAAACTGACAGTGTGGAGTCTGCTTGGGATTCTCTCTCTCTCTCTCTCTCTCTCTCAAAATAAATAAACTTTAAGAAAAAGTAAATAATAATAACAATAAAGTAACAAAGAGCCCCTGCCCTCATGGGACTTACATTTTAAAATAGCTCTTGGGGCGCCTGGGTGGCTCAGTCAGTTAGGTGTCTGAGTCTTGATTTCAGCTCAGGTCATGATCTCACGGTTTGTGAGTTCAAGCCCCACATCGGGCTCTGTGCTGACAGAGAGGAGCCTGCTTGGGATTCTCTCTCTCCCTCTCTCTCTCTGCCCCTCCCCCACTTGTGCTTGGTCTCTCAAAATAAATAAACTTAAAAACTAAAATAAAGCAAAATAGCTCTCACTTGCAGGCCAAAGGATATTTGCTGAACTTGCAGATTGTGCCAGTTTGCATTTCAACTCCAGAACCCAGGTCCTGGGCCTCCCTTCCTCCCCGCCTGCCCTCTGCTCCTCACTGTCCACCCTTTTTCTTTCTCCTCTTTTACCTTGTTCTCCCCCTCACCCTCTCTCTCCCCCTCTCCCACCTTCCCCCTCTTCCTCCTGGGGTCCCCTCCTGTAGGTCCCTTTCTCTCTCCTTTCCCTTCTGTCCCCACCGGCCTCCAGCCTCTGTGGCCCATGGACAGTAGCCTACTTAGCATGCCGAGGTGTGGAAGATCAGAAGATCAGCGAATACAAATCAATCAATTTGTTTTCAATGAAGGTGGCCTGTTCTCTCCCCTTTTTTGCCCAGGACACGTGTGCAGTGTGGCTACGGCTGCTGGGCTCTGCATTACACATGAGTGAGCGGTCTTGCGGGGCCATAGCCTTGAGTGCCCTGCCCTGCCGGAGGACCCCACCTTTGTGGTGCCCCCCCCACCCCCCACTGCTCAGTTCCTCAGAATTAAAGGACTAGACTCCTTGCTATCTGGTCAATTTCCAATAGGAAAAAGGTAATGATACTATTTATTAAGCCCTTACTACGTGCTAGGCACTGAGCTAAGCACTTTGCATGAAATAGTTCATTTAATCCCACAACTATGCCATGAGGCACGTGCTCTTATTATCCCTGGCTTACTGTACAGAAACTCTGGCCCAGAGATAAGAAGTGACATACTCCAGACCATCTGCTAGTAAATGGGAGAGCAGGATTTGAATCCAGGACCCTGTGCTTCTAACGTCATCCCCCACCATCCCCCGCCCATTGACAGCTCTTGTCCAGTTAACATATCTGCACTCCTCACGGCTGCAAAGGCTCTGTCACCCATTTGCTCTATCCCCTCATAAGGACTGAGGTTTGGGGTCCAAAGAGAGGAGGTAACTGGCTTGGAGCCAGCACGGAGCTGGGACTTGTTGTCTCTGGCCAGTACCACCTTCTCCGTGCCATGAAAATGCAGCTTGTGCCCAGTTCTGCTGGAACCAGGGAGACAAGCCATCCCGTTAATCTTGCAGGTTTGTGTTTTGAAGAGGAGGGCAGAGGGCAGGCGTGAGCTTGGGCCAGTTTTCTTCCTCTCCAGCTGTCACAGGAAGGCACTGGAGCAGATGACTTCACAGCTCTCTTCCGCTCAGAGGTCTGAATGTGGGGTTTGCGAGGAGGAGCTCTGGGCCCAAAGACTTTTGGGGGCAAGAATGAGTGGCCCTCTGGGGAAACACAGGATTATGCATGGCTGTTTACTCAAATCCACCCTCAAATGCTCGGCCGCCGGGATGCTAGGCCTGGGGCTTTCATTTCAGCCTGAAGTTGACTCCGGAAGTTTGTGCTAAGTAATAAAACAAGAACAGGTCTCAAGGCGTCAGCCTCAGATGGGACTTTGAGGTCTGGCATTAGTGAGGACGCGTGAGGCACTAGGCAGACTTCCATGGGTCAGGCAGGTCACTGTGTTTGCGGGGAAGGAGGGTTTGAGCTCTGACCGAGGACTTGTTCTAGTTTCTCTCCCCAACCCTCCCCCCTCCCTTTTCTCTCTTCTTTCTCCCAGCTTGCCTGCTTCGATAGGCACCTCCAGGCTTAGGGTAGAACTAGCTAGTTACACCCTCATGTAAGAGTCCGTGGATGGCCCAGCAATTCAGGGTGGGGACAGTGGCAGGTGGGGGTTGTCCTTGTTGGGGGCCAGCAGAGTGCTTCCCCAGGGTGTGACTGGGACCAGGTGAGCATGCCAGGCCCAGATCCCTCTGTGGCTTATGAACTGAGCATTGACAACCTGGCTGCAGGCATTTGCTACACCAAGGATAAGGATAGGCGACATTCAGTGGAGCCTGGCATTTCAGGAGGACAAGATGGAATGAACCAGAAGAGGCAAAACACCCAGGTCGAGTCCCTTTTCAGCACGCCTCTTGGATGCCTGGCTCTTTGCTGATTCAAAAGATACCCAAGCCAGGGAAGCCCCCAATGCATGCAGCTGCTTTCCGCTCAGGGCTTGACCCATAATTATAATCCCTTTCCTTTGATTTTCTCTGAAAAAACAGCAACATTCCAGCCTGCCTTCGAGCTGAAAAAAAAGCCCCGTGCAGAGCTTAAGAGATTTATAAACACGATGAAAAATCACAGTCTTGTTTTCCCACAGCTTGTTTCTCTAGGTGAGTGGAGGGAGGAGGAAAGAGGACAGCAGAGCTAGGATGGGGGGGTAGTCAGAAATAGGGGTGGGGAGGATACAGATGTGCAAGACACCTGGGTGTGCACAGACCAGAAGCTGAATGGGAGCCAAGAATATGACTCAGCTGCCAAAACCCTAGCTAATTGTTTCTGGCGGCAATGAGAGAGGTACACACACATAGATATGTGTGCATAATATGCAGGTGCCCCAGGCTTCATCCAGAAAGGATTTATGGGATCCGTGTAAGCAGGGAAACAAGAATGAGAGGGATGGCGGACCCTCTGGACTCTGTGCCAATGGGCAGGGACTGAAAACGCCAGGGAGAAGTCCATGCATTTGGAGGGGGAACAGAAGTGTGGTCTTTTCAATGTGCCTGATAATGTCGTGAAGATCTGCCCCTCAAAATTAATCCGGAATATGCCAGCTTTTAAAGCTGGTAGGAATTCTAGAAGTCATCAGACTCAAGCACTTATTTGGAAATGGTTTGCTGCCCATTTTGCAGATGGGTCATGTAGGTGGCAGAACAAGGGGCTGGGAATTACCACCCTGGTCCCTAGAATTCACTTGCTTTGCAATCCTACCTTCATCTAGAGGGTGCTTTGGTATCAGATGCCCTCTGGGAAAATGTGGCTATGCCGACTCTGGGGAGCATAGCACCTGCTGTGTCCTTGGAGACCTAGGGGACTCTCCCCCAGGCAGAGAGAGCAGCTGGGGGAACCTGGCCCTCTGAAGGATATTCTGGCTGGAGCTAAGAGGTTGGGAGGTACCAGGAGCAGCCTCACCTGTTGAAAGAGGCAAGGTGTGGTCAGAGTGGGGACGGCACTGGACGCAGAGAGAGTGAGCAGGTCTCATTAGCATCTTCTGTCCACCCATCCCGGCTCAAAGGGCGTGTGGTGGAGGGTTCCTGCCATGGCCTGGGTGCTCCTCACTCTCCCGGGAGGGGAGCGAGGAAGCCACTGCTGCCCAGGGCCACAGGCCGGGGCCAAGGCCGGGATCAGCACTATGCGGATGTCACAGAGCCATCCGCAAAAAGCTTGCTGGCTTGCTGTGTTTCACTGCAGTGCCTCCGGCCCACCCATCCGGGCCGCCCCCAGTTCATTCCTCCTCCTCGCCAGTACTGCCTGGGCTCTGTGCCTAATGACCCCCTGCTGCCACCGCGCAGCTCAGGGTTCCGTTCCCTAATTGGAAAACTCCTAGCCTGCATCTCCTGGAAAGGCGACCAGGGGCGTTGGAAACTCCCTAAGGAGTGCGGGCCTTACACAGCCCTCTTTCCTCACATGTCAGAAGGGGCATGAGCCTGCTGGCCGCAAGCGTCAGGGCCACGTGGCAGCCAGCCTGGAAGGGGAGCGCGCGTGCCCATGTGCGCTTGTGTTTGAACGACCAGTGCCTGGACTCGCGGCCGCGTGAGTGCGGGTCTGCGTGACGGAGTCCCTGCGCGTGTAGCCACACCCACAAGGGTGGAGACGCGTACTGGGCATGGCTGTGTGTGCCTGCCTGTGGCACTGTTTCGTGTGTACGTGTATGGGGCGGGGGGGGAGGGGGGGGCAGTCTCAGCCGCCCGTTTGTGTGTCTATAGATAGTGTGCCTCTGTGGGTGCCACGTGCAGGCTGGGGTGAGCTTCTGTGCCTGTCTGATGCTGCATGCCACTGCGGGGTCCGATGGGTGCCTGTGTTTGAGTGACTGCACCTACCTGGAGTGGGTGGAAGCCAGCTGATGGGCGCGTTGCCATGGGGGCAGGGGGTTGTCTGTGGCTGCCCTGACTGAGGCCCATGTTACAGCTGAGGGATCTTTCCCAGCATCCTCTGCAAGGGAGCCCATCCCCGTGCATGGCAGCTGAGACCTGTCACCTCCACCTGTAGCTGGCGTGTCTGGGACCTCGCCAGTGAGCCCCGTGTCTCCCTGGGCCCTGCCCCACACCCCGAGCCTTCTCTCCACCATCTTCACCCTCTGGGTGGGTAAGACGAGGCTCCCGGGGATTCCCCCCATGCAGTCAGCTCCCCGGCGTCTGCCTGTTATTCCCCCCAACCCCACCACATTCCATCTGGGGTCCCGGGAATACCCTATCACTTCTTGACACCTCAGTGGAACTGGGGCATATGGTGAAGAAGAGTCCTCAGCTGTCCCCCAGGGGACAGACTCTGCTGGGCTCAGCTCCTTGGGGGCAGGGCCTGGCACAGATAATTTCTCTTGGGGAACAGGAGGCAAATGAGTGAATGGGCAGGTGTATCATACACCCACATGGATACTCAGAGAGGTGTCGCTCAGCAGAGGTGGCGGGGGCGGGGGGAGTATTTGGGGGTGCCAGTCTGTGCAGCGAGTGGCGTTACTTGGGAGCATTCAGGCTGGGCAGAATCATCCCGGGCTGAGGAGGGTGCTCACCGCAGGGAGCCTGGAGCCTGCTGCTGGCTGGCTAGGAAAGAGGGCCAGGGTCTGATGGTTATACCGGAGAGGTGGGACATTGGTGGCAGAGTTAGAGCCCACCCTGTGTCTGTGCCGGCCCTGGGTGTGCACACAGTCTTGCTGCTGCAGAACTGGGGACGGGGGCAGGGGGCGGGGAGTAGGCGCAGGGCTCCCAGCACCCGTTCTCCTTTCCTGAGGAGAAAGCGCATTCCCTCCTGACCCCAATGGCCTCCTGCCACCTCAGGCCCCTTTTGGCCCAAAGAGGGAGCCGTGGAAGGACTTTAATTTGCAATGCCCTGTTCCACCACCGAGAAGTTCCCTTCCCTGGGCTCTACAGACCACTGCTGCACTCCCGGGGCCCCTGGGGGCGGTGGTATATGTGTGTCCCCAGTACAGCCTGTTCCCTCCACCACCGGGGCGAGCTGCCCTCCAAACTAGGAGGGAAAGAAGCATAATGCTCTGCAGAAGGCACAGCCTCGCTCTGCATTTCCCTTTTCGTAATGAAAATGCCATTATGTTTTCTGCTCTCAATAATACCACAGCAGAGGCAGCTGGCAACCCCTTGAGGCGACATCCTCTTTTTCCCACACTGCCAATCACGGCAGATCCACAAAGAAAACCACATAGTCTCAAACCTCTCCAGTGGTCTCCTCCTCCCCAGCCAAGGCACCTGGGTAGGGAGATGGTCCAGGCCTCTGTGCTGATGGGAGGGATTAGGCGGATCCTGAGGGTCTGGTGCTGGGGGTGCAAAGGGAAGAGGCTCCAGAGCTTTGTAAAAGCTTGGCATCCGAAAGGGAACCTACGTCCAACCTGCTCATTATACACAGGACACTGGATCCCTAGAGGAGGGATGGGCTCACCCAGGGTCACCCAACAAGCTCACAATCATCCACTTATTAAGTGCCCAGGGCTGTTCTGACCATTTTACTTATAGTCACACTATTAGGTGTGGGGTAGCATTTTCCCTGCATACCCAACGAGGAAACTGAGGCACAGAGTACTCAAGCTAACGCAGCCAGGCAGTGGTAGAGCTGGTACTGAGACCCAAGTCAAGGTCAGCATCTCTTCTCCCAACTGCTCTACTCTGCAGTCTGCAGCCTGTGCCAGGAACGTAACCCCTGCCCTCGGCCCCAGTGATCTTTTCACATCGAGGGAGACTTGCCAGGTGTCAAGCATCCCAGCATCTGCCCTTTCCTGGTATCTCCCAGCATCCCAGACAGGTGACGGAGAAGCGAGGGAAGGAGTGAGGATGATCCCCTCCTGGTCACAGTGGGGAAACTGAGTCAGGAATCACTGCACCCACGCTGAACAAGGCATGGGCCACGCCCCGACTGAGACCCTGGCTTCCTGCACTCATCTGAAGTCTCTCTACCCGACACAGAGGTTTAGACCACCACTCATTCTGTGCTCCAGACACAAAGGCAATTATCCTGGGCTCCCCAGCACCATGGGCCCGAATTCTGAGCTAACAAAGGGGTGAGGTCTGGGGGAAAAGGAGATCTGTGCTATGTGGCTATGCCTCCCTGTCTGATCCCCGAGGGCAGGGATTCTACTTTTTTCACCACTGTTTCCCCAGTTTCCAGAACAACACCTGACACGTAGTGGGTGCTCAAGGGGTATTTACTGAATACATGCATGAACTGAAACTGGGAGCTTCCCAAGGCTGCTGAGGGTGGCTGTTTTCCCCACCACCGAGAACTCTTTGTCCTTATTTATTACTCTATTCTCCAAACAGTTAGCATTGGCTCACACTGAATCCCCGTCAGTGGCTGTCAGGGGAGAAACATCAAGATGATTAAAGTTGGGAAAATGGTACCTCTGGGGCAGTGTTGACAGGATGGGGGTCAGTGACCCCCAAAAAGAGAGGGCAGTCTCGGTGTTCTGGTTAGGAAGGCTTGAGATATCTGTGGCTAACAGCCATTCATCAGCCTCTGTCCCCTGAAATCTGGCCCGGGGCAGGCAGGGTAGAGGAGAGAGGGGAGGTTCACTCTACAGGAGGAGTTTGGGGCTGGTAGGGGGTGGCAACTGTCAGCTGCCCAGTGTCCCTAGAGAGGGAGAACTCCCAACCGCAAGGAGTGTGCACAGGGCAGGAGTGGGATGGGGTAGCTGTCTTGGATGCAGAATTTAAGGGGATGCTACAGGTAATTGAGATAGATGATCTTTTAATGCAATATTTCTAAAAGGAAAAAATCAATGCAAAAACTTATGCTGAACAAGAAAAGACAGGATTGAATACTAAGCTTGTATGACTTACAGAGCACCCTCCTGCTAGCCTAGTCCTGGGCCTGGCACAGAAGGGAGGCAGAGAATGGGGGACCACTGTATGGGGGGGGTTGTCAGGAGGAGGACTGTGGGTCTGAGACAGGTGTGTTTGGGTGCGAGGAGCGGGAGCTGTAATGGGGGGAGGAGAGGACTGGGTTGTAGGGAGTGGGGTGTGAGGATGGGAGGCAGTGGGAGAATATAGCGACCATTGTGCCAGTAAAGGAGAGAAAGAGGGCTATGGATGCCAGGGCTTCTCTTCTGAAGCCGCTCCACTTAATTGGCCTCATTCACACTGGGTGTAGGAACTCTGAGCCCAGGTGGGGGCGCTCTCTCCTCTGGACTGAGTCCCAGGGAAGATGTAGGTGGCTGGGAGCCATGTGGAAGGAGGCCTGGGAGTAGGGGAGCCTGTTCCCAGGGGCTTCCCATCCATCATGGCTGCCAGTACCAACCCCTTTTCCTCCCCTAGCCCCTGGATGGTAGCCCTTCACTTCCTGTCCTTCCCCAGAGCATTGAATGCCCAGGCTCGAATAATTGTGTCTCCAGTTTCACTTTCTCAGAATAGCTAAGAAGAGAACTGGAAGAGGCAGCCCCTCCCCCTTAGCACCCAAGCCATGGAATAGAGAGGGTTGTATGGGGGCGGGGCGGTTCCTGGGGTTTCTTCCATCCATTTCCCTTAAGCCTGAGCAGGGTGGCACTAGAGCCACAAGGAAGATGATAGAGCATAGAAGGGGCTCCATGGGCCTGCAGGCCCCCATCAATCTTTGGAGGTCTTAGGGTCTTATATTTGCAGCTGGAGGGTGGAAGGAGTTGGGGTGGGTAGGGTGCCCTGGCCTCCGCCCCATGACTTTTGATGTCCATCCATCTTCAACACTGAGGAGATCTCCCTTGTTCCCAATTCTGGGCCAAGGCTTTGGGGTCTGGACAGCAGCATGGCTCCAGGTCTCTGCCCCCCAGTGGAGCTTGTGGTCAAATGGAGAGGCGGACTACCCCCAGAGACAGAAAGCAACCCCACCATGTATGGCTCAGGAGCAGGGGAGAGGTGAAGACAGTGGGAGTCTAATCCGGAGTCTAATCCGGGCTGGAGTGGTCAGAGATGCTTCCTGGAGGAGGAGGTTCTCAGCTCCACTGGCAGCTCCCTCAGTGCCCATGGCACTTGCTCCTTGGGAGTTGGGAGTTTCCTTGTTCGGGTTTCCACTCCTGAGGCTCTTTCAAACCACATTTGGTTGTGACATGTGCGTGGAGTCTGTGGCTGTGCTCTGGCTGTGGCCCACAAGCGAGGGGATGTGTGGCCAGGGAATGATTCTACTGGATCCTACTGGATTCATTCCATAGATATTCCTAAAGACCTACTATGTGCCAGACACTGTTCTCAGTGTTCTGGTTACTACCTCATGAACCTTGTATATCTAGGGTGATCTGCCTCCCCTGCGTGCTTCAGATTATGCTAGAAGGTTCTCTAGCAATAGCAGTCTTTTACGGTAGTGAGCTCCGAAACCTTGGAAGCCATTAAACAGAGATTGAAAAACCACCATGTCAGATCTCATGGGTCCAGAGACCCTAACCCTGCTATGTACTGGCTTCATCATCGTAGCCTGTTTTAAACTCTGTGCCTCAGGTTCCTCATCTGGGAAATGGGAATAATGATAATACCTCCCTCCTAGTGTCGTAAGGTTTGAGTTTGGACATGTAATGCTGTGAACCAGGGCCTGGTGCGTGATAAGTACTCAACAAATGATGCCTTTATACTAACAGTAGTCATTGTGCCATTATCCCCTTTGCCTAGGGATGAGGTGAGATTCACAGGCTCAGAGACTCCACCCAGTCTGGGTCCCTGGCCTCCGAGCTGCTCTCTGTCTGGTGGGATTTCTCCTGGGATGCCTCCTGGCTCTGCGGTGGGAACAGCAATCTGGACAGAACTCCACCAGGCCAACCCTCCTGCCCCCTCTGGGACAGGTCTTGAGTTTCCCCAGCGTTTACCTATATCCCTGGGGCTTCCCAGCCAACACCATGCCCCTCCCCATCCTCCCTGTTCTTCCATGTTGCCACTGTGGACCCAGCCCTCAGTCTCCTCACTCTTGGCCTGTCCTTTCATTTACGTAACTCAGTGGAGCTGGGGAAAAATCCATCTGCTCCCAGGTCCTCATTCTGTTTAGTTCTGGACACACAGAAGGTCACGCTTGGACCTTGGGGAACAGTTAACCTGTATGTAACTGGGTTACTTAGAGGAGGTTTCCTGGGTTTCTCTTAGAGGAAGGCAGTGACTCTGAATCTTCTCTCTGACCACAGGCTCCATGAAGGTAGAAGCTATCTCTCCCTCTTCAGACTGGGGCTCCCTGACACCAGGGCTGTGTCTCCCCCCTCAGACTGAGGCTCCCGAGGGCAGGGCTGCGTCTCTTCCCTCAGACTGGCAGTTCTTGAAGGACCTGACTCTCTCGACTCTTGCCCGGGCTCCTCCCCTTCTCCCTGTGAACCTTCCCAGGTCTCTTGCCTGCTTTGCCTTGCTTGAAGAGAAGCCTCCCATGACTGGTCACATGCAGCTGGCTCCTGACCTCAGACTCCTTTATTTCCATCTCCTCACCTGACCCCTCCATCCTGGGCCTCCACAGTGTATTTCTACCATCCGTACTCGGGCCAGACCCGTCTGTTTCTACATCGCTGAGCCAGCTGCAAAACCAGGTCACCCTCCTTCTCCTTGTCTTTCTTGTCCTCTTTTCCTAATCGAATTATTTTTCTTCTGCATTGTGCATGAAGCTTCGACAGACGTGGGTTCTTTGCACTCCCTGGCAACATCGCGTCCAGTGATGAGCAGGGTATAATCAGAGTTCTGATGCCTAATCAGCAACCTCCCCTCCCCGCCCCCTCCTGGTCTGCACCTCTAGCTGTGCTGAGTAACAGTGCTCAGAGTGGGTCTGCGGGAGAGCAGGAGGACTGCACCACACTCACACTCCTGACACACGCTAAGGGGGTGACCAGATGGGGGGAGGGCAGGTCCAAGTGGGTAATGGAGCCATGCCCATCAGAGCCCAAATCTCCTGGGCCGCAGTGGCATGTTTCCTGACCTCAGGCGGTTCCTGTTCTCCCAGGGCTCCAGGGCAGTGGCAGGGATGGTCGGGGCCCTGTCCCTGTCTCCTCTTTGGAACTTTGGGTCCAGGTCACAGCCTGGCTTTCAGGCTGCCCTAAGCGGTTTCTGAGCAGTCAGGACACAGCTGCCCGCCTATTACTCTGGGTGGACAGTTATAATAGCCATGATAATGATAATGACACTAATCATGCAGCCTGGTTGTAAATGCTTCGAATGCGTCCCAAAGGGCATTTGCTTCCATCATCTCATTTGACAGGCAGGCAAGGTGGCCGAGACTCAGAGACATTGAGAGGTTTGTTTATGACCACAGAACAAGGCAACAGCACCGAGCCTCCTTTCTTTTGGCCCCATCTTGCTTTCTGGGGAGACTCTGAGCCCCAAGACCTGGCCTGTGGCTCCCCAAGGGACCAGAGTGGTAACTAGAAACCTGGGATGGGGCACCCGGGTATCTCAGTTGGTTGAACGTCCAACTTGGGCTCAGGTCATGATCTCGCGGTTTGTGAGTTCAAGCCCCACGTCAGGCTCTGTGCTGGCAGCTCAGAGTCTGGAGTCTGCTTCAGATTCTGTGTCTCCCTCTCTCTCTACCCACCCCCCTCCCCCGCTCATGCTCTGTGTGTGTGTCTCTCTCTCAAAATAAATAAACATTAAAAAAAAAAAAAAAGAAAGAAAGAAACCTGGGCTTTGGAGTCAGACAGACCTTGGTTCAAATCCCAGCCTGGCCGTTTTCCATAGTGGGCCTTGGGCAAGTTGCTTCATCGCCCCAAGCCTCAGGTACCCCATACCCCATCTGTGAAATGGGATGATGGTACCTCTAGCCCAGGGATTTTTAGAAGACACGTACAGGGCACCCTCTTGGTAAGTACTCAGTGGGTAGCATCTATCTTGTTCTTGCCTGAGAGTAGAATTGTCCCTTCCTTTTCCCCTCCTCAGACTGACCCAACAAGGTGGACGATAGCCTGTGTCCCAGGGCCCAAAGACAGTGACCACAGAGGGAAGTGCAGACAATAGCAATAGCAATTCTTAATGTGTCCTAGGCTCTTACTCAGCCCAGGCACTGTCCTAAGCTCTTTACATGTACTCTGTCAGTAAATTCTCACAAAATCTTTATGAAGTATCTGTAATTATGAAGCTCGCTTTCCAGGAGGGGAAACCGAGGCATGGGGAAGTTACATAGTTGGCTTCAGAGCCTGCCCATTTCACGTGACTTACCCAGGGGCCCTAGGGACCAGGTAACAGAGCTAAGACTGGGCTCCAGGGTTCCTAGTCCTCTTGAAGTTTTGGAAAGTGGTCTGAGCACAGGCTGTGCAGTTCAGACTGCCTGGCCTACCATTTACCAGCTCTGTTACCATGGAGCGGGGAGGGGCTCCTTGGTCCCTCTGTGCCTCCATTTTCTCATCTGGAACATGGGTATAATAGCTGTAAAGAATACTTACGATAAGAGAATTCAATGAGCTAGTCCATACATAAAGCTGCGCCTGTCAAATTCTAAGTGCCCAGTGAATGTGGGTATTCATCGCATTAATGTAGTAATATTAGTATAATTCTGCCTTGCCACTCCTGCATCTACCTTTGCTTCTCTCTCCTTTCTTCTCTCCTTCCTCAATCCAGGCCACTCTGAGCACCACACCCGACTTCCAATACCCCCTTTCATCCTCGTGATTTTTGCAACCCATTTTTTTTTTTTTTTTGCAGATGCACTGTTTGTTCGCCAAGCCTGCTCTGTCAGGATGTCAGGTCCCCGCATCTAAAGGCTGTGTCTGCCTTTATTTTTTGTCCCACGAAGGGATGTTCTGTGATCTGCTCCTGGGCCTTTGGTGTGGGCTGGCTGGCCAGCCAGAGGCCAGGGAGCTGTGCCTGGCTTCAGTGGGGGTGAGGGGTGGGAGCCCAGGGATTTTTTTCTATCAATAGTAAGTGACAGAAAAGATTATCTGAGAGTCCTTTAAGGAAAAGGAAATCTGATCTCTCTCCCTGAGTGCATGTGTGTGTGTGTGTGTGTGTGTGTGTGTGTTTCAAGCAAGAGAGCAGTAAAGTAGAAAACATCCCACTCACATACTTTTTAGAGCAGGGAACAGATAAAAAAAATTCAGTTGGTACAACAAGTAATAGAAAATGTATTTTGGTTCTGGATTTTGTATTTTGTCCAGTTAAGGGAACGAGAAAGAAAGGACAAGGCGATGGAGAAAAGGCGAGAAGGAGAAGGAGGGGAGGATTGGGAGAGACTGAGAGATTGAGACTGAACAAAACCAGGTGGAGACCCACTGGATGAACCTAGTGAATGGTCTCTAGGCCGAGGAATGTCCTCACCTTGAGGGAGTTCAAGTCTCTGCCACCGAAGACCTTTACACGTTCTGTTGCATTTTTACAACCTTAGGCAGCCTGTCATCTTGTGGTACTTGACCTGCAGTCCAGGTGAATTAAGCCAAGGACTGGACTAAGCCTAAAGACAGGAGGCCTTCATTGTTGTCTTGCTAGTACTATACCTGTGTTGTGCTCAACACCCATCTGCCTGGGGCTCAAGGTACAAAATTGACAGGGTTCCGCCCTTAATGAGCTCCCGGCCCCGTTGGAGAGGCAGACGTGTAAATAACGATCATAATAAAAGTCAGGCTGCTATAATTACTATAATAAAAGTTCAGATGAAGTGCACGGAGGAGAGATTAATTAATTCTGACTGGGAAATCCGGAACTGCTTTGTAGGGAATAATGAGGCATCTTGGAGGAGGTGCTGGATTTCCGTAGGCAGAGTGGGCGGAGGCAGTGGCAGTAGGATAGGTTTTGCATCAAACAACGTGGATTCCATCTCTCGCTGTGCCACTTCCTAGCTGTGTGCCTTTGGACGGGTAACTTAACCTCTCTGTGCCTGTTCATCTATGAAATGAGAATGACGGTTTATATCTCCTAGGGTTCTTACATTAAGAGATAAAGCCTGTGTGGCAGGCCTATAACATAATAAATGGCAACCAAATGTCAAAACATAGCATTGAAGTTCATGGTTTCCATGAGGGGACTCTGACCACTGGATACTTACTATAACATAAGAATATAAGCCTGTTGGCTCCACAGAGCTGAAGGCTTGGTGGCAAAGCTGAAGGCCAGCTTTCCTGGCCCTTGGAAACCACTCGGGTCTCCAAGGGCCTATGAGACTGTCTGAACAGAGTGAGGATCCTCTTGGGCTCTTGGAAAAAAGCCCAAACTGGCCCTTTGGTGGCAGGCAGGCATCTTTATGTACCTGTGGCCACTTGGATGTTTTGAGGGGGTGTGTGTCAGCTTCTGTCCTGCAGGATCCAGGCAGAGACTCTCAATCAGTCATATTAGGATCATTGCGCCTGGCAGTGGCCCAGTCCCTCCCTCATAGCCGCTTGGGAGTGAATACGAGGCAGTCTTATTCCACTCTTGAGTGAACATGGTGAGCTGCCGTGAACCGGGGGTCCAATCCCACCACCTTTGGGACCTGTTGACCCCAAGTAGGACTGGATGACCCCCTGCCTAAAACTGTCACATAGTGGGGAAAGAATTTCAGGCACAGGGGAAGGCACTGCCCAAATGCCTGGTGGACACTAACACTTGAGCAACAACTTAGATGCACCGTGGGCAGCTATCCACTGGCGTGGGCTTCTGAGGGGGCTTCAGGGGCTGCGATCGGAAAGGGAGGTGGGGCCTGAATGCGAACTGGATCGTCCCAGGTGTATAAGCACAGATATGTGGCAGGAGCCTCTCGGGTGCTGTTCAGAGAGACATGTCCCTGTCCTCAATGTGTTCCCAGACTTGGGCTTGGTGACTTGGCTTTAGGCTCCTGGGGCGGGAGTTGGGGAGTGGAGGCTGTGGGTTCTGGGGCAGAAAGTGGCCCTGATGGGTGTGTGTGAAGGATCCTACTGAGCCGTGGAGGATCCAGTGGGGGAGGGTGGCTGGGACAGGCTCCTAAGGAAGCTTATGATAGGTGATGGCCCCGACAGGACACGAGGAGGGCAGGTGTAAGGCACAGACAGTGGGGCTGGAGAGGAGGGGAGGGATTAAAATTCAACTGCACAGGTAGAACCAGCAGGACCAGAAGCGCCTGGGAAGCAGTCTCATGAACAAACAAACAAAAAACTAAGGCACAGATAAGACAACTGCAAATGCTCCTTGGAGAGCAGGGAGGAGGGAGGAGCCAAACACAGCTCCAAGGGCGACTGCAGTTCTCCTGTGTGGCTGGAGGAAGGATTTGCTGGGACAGACCCCCAGAAATCCCCCGGCAGAATTGACTGCAGCCGTCTATCTGCCCACACCTGGGCCCTGGGAGCTCCTGCCTCGCTGCACACGCCGCAGAAACACGCCCAAAAGATGTGTTCTTGGATGTTCTCTGGCAGCCCCCGGTCTTCACAATATGGCCCCAAGTGGAAAGCACCCAAATGCTCGCCAGCAGCGGGCAGGATACTGGACGGCAAAGCAGGGACAGTCTGAAGTTGCATCGCACCCTGCGTGAGACTCTCATGGATGCAGCCTCCTGACATAGGAAAAAAGCCAGACAGGAGAGAATACAGACTGCAGGCTTCCATTTGTGTAAATTACAGAAACAGATGCCAGATCAGAGGTCCACATAGTAGCTACCCTTGTGGGAGGGACTGGGCAGGGGCAAGAGGGGCCTCTAGTGGGGGTGGGGGTGGTTCTGTGTCTGGATCTGAGTGCCAGTTCCCTGTATGTGTTTATTTGGGCAAATTTGTTGAGCTTGTGATATGTGGACTTTCCTCTATGTGTCTTGTATTTTAACAAACCTTCCCCTCTCTGCCCACCTCCCCAAAAGGAGTGAGGTTTGGAGCAACCTTGCAAACAGTGATGACAGTAACCCATGCTGGGAACGCAGAGGTAGCAGCAGGGGAGGAAGCGGAAGGGAATTTGGTGGGGGTCCGGCTGGGTTTGGGGTGGTGCGGGCAGTCAGGAGCAGATGTGAATGGGGTACCGGGAGTGTGCACTGGGGCTAGGGCCGGGTGAGCAGGTCCCCCAGGCGGAGTGCAGACAGTAATAGAACAGCCGGTAGAGGGTGGGGTCCTGGGGGCACCAGGGTTCAGGGGCGAGCAGAGGGGTGGTCAGAAGGAGAGGATAAAACCTCAGAGGAGGTTTCCTGGAGAGCATGGTCAATGTCAAGGTCACATGTTGCAGAGAGGCCAAGCATCCTCATTGTGACCATCATCTCCACCACCTTCTTCCAGGACTTTCCTCTCATACCACATTACTGTCCAGTCCCCATCTGCTGTTCCAAACCTCACTGCCTGCCCTCAGCCCCCACGTTAACGGGGGCCCTTTTTCATTTCCAGAACTGCTCCTGAGCCAGGGCTCCCCTGTCCTGTTCCCATGCACTTTATTGTTGCACCCCAAACGTAGAACTTCACATTCATCCCTGTTAGACTTCACCTGTCTGTGTAAGCCACAGGGGCAGGTAAAGAAAGGGGACGCTTCCCTGCACGGGCTGGGGGTTTATGTTCAGGTGGCCCGGAGTCCAGGGTCCGGGTGGAGCAGGCAGCTGGCACCCCATAGAGAGAGACCATCTCTGCTTGAGTTCCTTCTGTATCGACTACCCCTGGGCCTGCCAGTTCCTCATGTTACAGCAAGTATGTGGCCTGTCACATTCACCCATAGGGACCATATGTAACTTCTAACCAGGGAAATAAGGGAAGATTTGTAAGCAAATGAAAATCTATGCTTCTCTTCGGGGTATCTGTGGCATGAAATTAGGAAGTTCATAAAAATAATAAGAATACTTCGAATTAGAGTAATAATAATAGCTACCCTGTATTGAAACTCACTGCGTGCCAGGCACCGGGCCACGCGTGCACATAGGTGATCTGATCAAATTGTCACATCTCCCCCGTGGGGTGCATCCAATTATTACTCCCATTTTATGGCTGGGGATATTGAAGCAGAGAGAGGTTCACTACCTGACCCAGAGTCACTCAGCTAGTAAGTGGCAGAGCTGGGAGTGGAGCCCAGACAGCTCAAACTCTCCACCACCTTTCATGAAATATCATTAGCAAGGTGAACACAGAGAGCAGGGGCAGAAACTATGCATAATGTAAATCCATCAGGCCCTTTATTTTGGGTTTAAAATGTACAACTTGATGGCTTGGCAGCAGATTTATTTCCTTTCTATATTCCATTTGGTTTGAGCAAATATTAAAATGAGTTACATTTCCCTTAAGCCCACATTGACCAACTCCGGGAAAAAAAATGTGGATAGCTGGGCGCATAAATGTAGGGGGGCAATAAATATCATGCTTTATTTTATTTCCACTGCCATAAATCTGACCCTGAGCCCCCACCTCACACTGATGTGGGAATTTCTGTTTCTGTCACAATTGGAACTTTCCATTCTCTTCTGCCCAGGGTTGTGCAAAGGTCCTGGGGTCCTTTGAAGTGCCAACTGACTTCCCACCTCTTTTCAGTGACTTCAGAGTTGCTCTGCTCTGCCATCCACCCTTCAGAGCACTGCAAATAATTTCATCATTAAGTTGACACTTTTTTTCTTTTTCTAAAATAGATAGAAAGGGCAGTGACCTCAGCATCTTTTATTTTCCATCCTGAGAACATCCCTGAGGTCTGGAAAAAAGAAAAAGGGGAGAGGGAAAATCAAGACAAATTAGCTGGTGTATGGCCCCGGGGAGCCCCTGCTTACTGGAGGAGCAAGAGCCATCCATGCAGTGCCTTCCCCAGACACGCAAATGAACTAAGCCCAGAATATGTCCTGGAGGTGGTGGGAATGGAGGTAGGGGTGCAACTGGTTGGATAACCATTTTAGGAGGCTTCCTGGAGGATCCACAGGGGAGAATTCCTGCAGAGAGGATCGGACAGCTCAGAAGACCCTGCCTGCCCCTTGGAAGACTGTGAGCCCAGGGCCCTCAGCCTCTGGAGTGAGCTGTGCCTCTTTGGTGGGGTTCCACACTGGCCCCCCAGTATAGCAGCAGCAGGACAGATGGGAGGCATCTCCTTCCCCCCAGAGGAGTTCCCAGACAAAGCAAGGTAGACAGAAGCCTGGTCTCCCAGGATCTGAGCACCAGAGTCAACCAGCCCAGGGGCGCCTGGGTGACTCAGTCAGCTGAGTGTCCAACTTCGGCTCAAGTCATGATATCACAGTTCGCAGGTTCCAGCACCACATCGGGCTTTCTGCTGTCAGCACACAGCCTGCCTCGGATCCTCTGCACCCTACTTCTGTCCGCCTGTCCCTCCCTTCCTCTGCCCCTCTGCCCCCCTCCTCCTCCCTCCTCTGCCTCCCTGCCCCCCTCCCTTCCTTGTCCCTCCCCCGAGCACACGTGCGTGTGTTCCCTCTCTCTCTCCCTCTCTCTCTCAAAGCTAAATAAACATTAAAAAAAAAGTTTAGAGTCATCTAGTCCAGCTTCCTCCTCACTTCTGCCTTGAAGGGCTGGGAAAGGTGCGCCTGCCTGCTGGTTCCCATGACCACAGCGCGTCAGGGGTCCCTGTGCTTCTATGCCTCCCTGCATTCGCCTGTTCTGCCTGGTGCCCCTGGGCGGCTCCACCTTGGCCAGATGGGGCTGGAGATACCACTGGGGATCTTTGTCACATTCGAGCTTAAGGGTCGGCAATAGGAAATTAAAGGTGTCCTTTAAGATAACTCTTTTTTGAAAATTTCTTTAAAAAGCTAGGATATGATGTGGGGGTTACTTGAGATCTGGCACGAGAGAAGACTGGATTTCCATCCCAGCTTTCGTCCTAACCAGCTGTGTGACCTTGGGCTGGGCAGGCACCTCTCTGAGACTCCATTTTCTCCTCCATGGATGGGAATAACAGTCACTCCATAGGATTATGAGCTCATGTGTTTAAAACACTCGCAGTTATTAACCGCATATTGTAGCTATTATAGTTACGATTATCATTATGCCTGGTGGGCCGAAGGTTCCTCGATCTCCTTTATATGACCCAAACTACAAACTGGACCTGGCCCAAAATCTAGACTCTAACTATGTAGTTTCAAATGCCCTAAGGTGTTTTTGTTTTAATTATTTTAAAAATAGCATCATTAAGCACTCATTAATGGGTAGAATAATTTACAGCATAAGATCTTCAAACTCTTCTCAAGTACAATATGGTACATTTCTCTTTAATCACTTACATATTCACTGTGTCTGCAGCCAGGTGTATATTAGTTCTCTTTCTAAATCATCTGGAAATCGAGCTTCCTATTCTTATTTCAGGTTGGCACATCATCTGTAGTGGCTCAGACCTTTTCCTTCCGTAACTGGAGGCTTCGGGTCCTGGAAAGAGTCCAGTTTTATGGTTAGAAAGATCTGATTTCAAATTCTGACTTTGCTATTTGCTAGCTGTGTGGCTTTAGATAAATTTCTTAACCTCTCTGAGCCTCTTTATCTCCCTGTGCATAACAGTATATCACCTCATAGATGATGGGGCCAATCAAATAAAATGAAATTTGCATCCCTCTGGTTTAGAATAAACATCAATGGCTGTTGGCGTCTTTCTTTTCATTTTTCTCCCATATTCATACCTTGGGCTATTCTGGAATATTGCGTTGGTGGACAAGAGGCTGGAAAAGTAAGCCTTAGCTTGATTGTACTTCTAGACCTTTCCTTCAGGCAGCTTCTAGAGAACTGCTTTCCGGTACAGAGGAGGTCAACTTTCATTTTACTTTTAAGGACAAGTGAAATACCCATTTTCCAAAGGAATTCCTAAAAGTGCTGCAGACCAGCTATAACTGGTCCTGCACTCAGGGGCCCTTTCCTTAGCCACCCCTGGTGTCACAGCCTTGTCTCCCTGAGTTTCTGCTGACAAATCCAAGTTTACGCCCTCAGCGGAACAGAGCATCGAAGACAAAACATTGAATGAAAGTTTGGGTTTTTTTTCCTCTTGATGGAGATATATGGCCTTCATCAGAACTGTGCTCACCTCCCCTTCCTGCAGCCCCTCCTTGCCAACAACACAAAACCCAATGCTGGTGTTGACAGAACAGGGACCTGGGCCAACCTGCAGACCACTTGGACTGCGTTCTTGCCTTTGATTCCTGCTTCGGGGCTGTGTGGGCTCTCAGAGATCATTCCTGTGGGAGAGGAGTCCCGGGGGATGTCCTTCTCAGCCCTTTTCAGGTCACCCAGTCTAGGCCTTGACTGATCCTGTCTACAGATGGACCTGGTGCTGGACAGACCTAGATTTGAACCTGGCTGTACCCTCTCCTGGGTATGTGATGCTGGGAACACTGCTTTCACGTCCCAGGTATCAATGTGCCAACCCCCTAGTGCAGGATAAACATTGGCGGGTGTTAGTCCCTTTCTTGTCCCCATCTATCACATTTTATTGGTTTCATCTGTAAAGCATGGGCTGAGTGGTTCCTGAAGCCTGGGGTTGAGGATGTGGTCGTGTGCAGGGAGAAGAGGAGTAGCAGGAGCTTGAGTGGGTAGGGGTCTTCTGGTCCAGTCATTCAACACGTCTTCAGAGTGCTGGGTGCTCCGGGGGCTGTTGATGACACGGGAAGAGCTGGCCTTGACCTCATAATGGACAGGAGAGGTCAGATGGGGGAAAGTAAACGCTGTGATGGGGGGGGACCCTGGGGGCTCAGGAGCAGGGCAGAGAGCCCTAGCCAGTGTGAGGAACAAGTGTGGTTATGAGATCCACTCAAGCTGCCTTCCTGGGAGAACAGGCTAGAGAAGGCTGTTGTATTCTGTCTTTGCCAAGGTTTGTTTTGTGGCCCCTTTGAGTACTATAAAAGGGTTTTAATTTGGCTTCCATGGCTTGGAATGACGCTTTCTGCTCCCTGGGAAAAGGCGGCCATACTGTGGTTTTGAGACTAACCCTGGACCACACTGCCTGGGTTCAAGCCCCCTTTCCATCACGTTGCACTTGCGTGTAGATGACCTCTCTGAAGAAGACCGGTTTCCCTCCTCTGCACCATGGGCATCCTCCATGCAGAGATCGTTCTACATGCAGTGCTCAGAACAGCGCCTGGCTTCCAGCGATGGAAACAGTGCTGTTGTTAAACCAGGAGCATCTTGAGGCCTGGGGCCCGGATCCCTCCCTCTTCCCAGCAGGGTCCCTGTGCCTACATGCTCGGTATCCTTGTGGGTTTAAGATGGTGACTTTTAGCTGGTCCTTGGAGGGGTAAATTTTAACACACAGAGATGGAGAGGAGACAGATGGCGGGCAGGACGGGTGGAGACAGTGCAGTGTAGGGGGCAGTCTCGGGGGCAAAGGGCCAGGGCCAGAGAAAACCAAGACTGTGCAGGAGGTAACAGCAAGGGCTTCTGGGTGGAGGTCTGACAGTGTAGGAAGCCTGGGAGAGCAGGCGGGCTTCCTGGAGGAGGTGAGATGGGTCAACTGGCATAAGGGAAAAGTGGAAAGAGGAAGGAGTCACCGGAAAAGCCAGTGAGCGTTCGTAAATCTCAGTTCCCTCTGCTCATAAAGTTGTGCAGATGCATTTTTCTGTCAGTTTTATATTAACATTTACATAACAAGTAGATTGAGAGATGGCATTATTTACATATATATGGAGGCCGGCTGGAACTGGGGATCCTCACGCCTGTACATGACGTTTTATTGATTAATAAATTAGACATTTACAGATCAGGCACAAATCAAATGCATCCATTTCAGACGCCCATCAGGTGCAAATGAATGTAAATTGGTGGCCTCATTTGCATACGGAAAGCAAACCACTTAGTTGTCATTTGTCATAGG
The DNA here is from genome assembly GCF_016509475.1 of Prionailurus bengalensis. Classification (NCBI taxonomy): domain Eukaryota; kingdom Metazoa; phylum Chordata; class Mammalia; order Carnivora; family Felidae; genus Prionailurus; species Prionailurus bengalensis. The sequence continues at coordinate 38,386,802 of NC_057349.1, read as the reverse complement.
CACCCTTGAGAGTCTGTAATTTGCCTTGTGGGGCCAGCCAGCAGCAGGGCCACCCCTGTGCTCTGGGTGCTTTCAGAGACTGGCAAGAGGTGGCCTGTGCAACGCTCCTGTCTTCAGCTCCCCCTCCCCAGTCACCAGCATGGTCCCGGAGGTGGGCTGTGGAGCCTCGCTGGGGCCCTTGCCTTGTCACAGAATCAGAATCTGGGTGGCCTGAACCGGAAGAAATCTGGAAGTCCATCTACACCAGTCCTGTATTTTACAGATGGTGAACTGAAGTCCAGAGAGGGGAAGTGACTTGCCTCAGGTCACACAGCCATGCGGGCACTGTGTCAGGACTGTGTCAGAACCCAGTTCTCCTTACCCCAAGTGCAGTACTTTGTGATGCCATTATGGCTCTTCCTCACAGGAAAGAGAAGAACAAAGGCTGTAGCTTCTAGAACCGTTGCCTCCTGATTCCATTTCCTGGAGCAGCACCTGGTCGTGGGGTGGGGGGGAGGTTCAGGAGAAGGACGAACTGCTATTCTCAGGCTGAGCTTGTTGGCAAGTCTCTGCCGATGCCCGATTTCAGGGTGACTGGAAGCCCCTCTCCCCTGACAGTATTTCCCCCACCGTGCTCTGACTCCCCACACTCTTTTACTGACAGAAAGGGCGTTTCATTAGGTAAGAAAAGATAGTTTAAAGGCTGGCGGGTCTGGGGAGAGAGAGTGAGCAAGAGAGTCTTGGTCCCCTGCCCGGGTGAGAGTCAGGCCCCCGAGAATGATGAAAGAGGCACAGAAGGGGTGCACCAGAGGCCAAACTTTACCTCCTTCACAATCGAAGAGAGCAATGGGCTGCAAGGATGTTACATGTGGTAAGGCCGGGGGTTCCATTCGGGGGAGAGGGAGGAGGCTGACCCGTGAGGCCAGTTACCAAGACACCCGAGGAGTGAGTGGGCTGGAGAAGGCAACCAGCTCATCTGTCCTGTAATGGGACACCTGTTGGAGGCAGGACGATGGCTGAGTTGACCCCAGTAGGATTTTTCTGTGTATTTAAATTTTTTTTAACCTTTATTCGTGAGACAGAGAGAGACAGAGCATGAACAGGGGAGGGTCAGAGAGAGGGAGACACAGAATCTGAAACAGGCTCCAGGCTCTGAGCTGTCAGCACAGAGCCTGACGCGGGGCTAGAACTCACGGACTGCGAGATCACGACCTGAGCCGAAGCCAGACGCTTAACTGACTGAGCCACCCAGGCGCCCCGCTGTGTATTTAAATCTGCATGTGTTTTTTGGCAGGTTAGGATATCAAGGTTTGGAGGTGGTTTTATTACAAAAAATTTTTCTCTCCTGTGTGATAAGAAAACAGGTGAATGGGGACGTTATCCTCAGGTTTCCTGTAGCCATCACTTACAATTATGAGGAAAACAGTGTGTGTTTTTCCTAGAACTTCTGGGAAGTGACACAGGACTTGGGCTGACCTTCCTAGCCCCTTTTCCGGTCCGTCACAGCCTTTATCCCACAAACCCAGCAGGGTAGCAGTGAGAAGGAGCAGCCTGGAGGCCCGGTTTGTGTCTAACCTGCTCTGTGACCTGGGGTCAGACAACTCACCTTTCCATGCTGTCTGTGGAAACAGAAGGTATTCGAATTTCTTCAAGGCTACAGGATTTGCATTCCTGCCCTGTTGTGAGAGGGGCTTGGCCCAGTTATGTGATTGTCTGTGGCTCCAGGAAAGGGTTGGCGGTAGAACCTAGCTCTCAAGGTTCTGCGTTCCAGGGCCTGGTCCCAGCCTGGCACCCAGTTGGTGCTGCATGGACTGAACTATTATTCAGTGTCTCTGGTCAAAGAAAGTCTTGTTATGCTGACTACTCCTCCTGAGGGCTATTGGTGATAAAGCACCCAAAGATCCTTCAGTAACTTAAAGCACTAAAAACAGGGAGGCGGTGGGGGCCGGGGAAGGTGGCCTCAGTTCAGTGACTCCGTATGATTGTCCTTCCCTAACCTGAGCTGAGGCCCAGGGTTAAGGTGCCTCCTGAGCCCTTGTAAAACGCACTGGTGGAGAGTTCAGTGGGCAATGCCATCGAGGGGCTCCATGAAGAAGCAAAACTGGGGGTCAGAGTCCTCAGTGGCCATTCAGAGAGAGGATGAGGAGAGGTTCACATCCCAGATACAGAGCACTTATTGAGCACCTACTGTGTGCCAGGCTACATTCACAGGTCTTACCACATTTGTTCGCCCTGGCCTTCAAAAGGCCCTTGGAGCCTCTGAAGCAGTAAGTAGCACAGTAACAAAAGTGGTAAAATGTGCCTAAAAGGTTATCCGTGCAGAGACTCGCCCAGTCCTAGTGCCCTTTGACGGGCTTGATCTCCTTAATGTCGCTCAGAGGGCAAGCCCAGTCCTGTGCCTGCTCTCCCCTGGTCGGTTCCAGACCATTATGCGCACATTCAGTGGGGCCCCATGCTGGACACTTCTCGCCCATTGCACAAAGCCGAGAGAAGCAGACAGGAGGCAAGGATCAGGGAAAGCATCCTAGGCTCCCACCCCAGATTCTGTTTCCTTTAAATACTGTAGGTTCCCCCATAGATGCTGCCACCTTTCTAAGCCAGTGGTTTTCAGAGTGTTGTGCCCGGAAGATTCCTGGGCCCCACTCACAAGAGCTCGAAAGCAGTGAAGGCCAGGGGCCAGGGATTCTGACGCAGGTACACATGACCTTCACACGACTCCCTTGCTGGCAGGCTTGCTTGGCTTGCACCCCGGCTTCCGGTGGTGAAGTGGGTCACCGCAGCTTCAGCGGGAGGGAAGGGCGGGTGGGCGGGGCTGTGGGCCTCCCAGGGCTCTGTGCAGCCGGGACCTCCCTGTTTCATCTGACTCCCCACGGGAGCACACGCTCACACACCTCTATTCTCTGCTTCAGGTGGCAGGCTGGCGCCTTTGGCCTTCTTTTCTGGCAAAATTGGCTGGACTCAGCCTTCTGGCTCCCTCTGCTCCCTCTCGGAGCACCGGATTCCCTTGGTCATTGCCCACCTGACTCACCTTCCTGGGCACCCTCTAGGCCCCGCCCGACTTGCGCCCTCCTTGCAGACTGGCCAGGTGGCCCTCCGGTACCATTTAGTTTTCCCTTGTTTCTTTCTGTAGCCGTGGGCTTACCTCAGCCTCCTCCCCAGCAGGATCTCCCAGCATGCCTTGAGGCTGGCGACCGCCCCCACCCCCCACCTCCCACGGCTCCCTCTGCCGGGAGGACCCATCTGCTCTAGAGGCTCCTTGATTTTCCTGCGCCTCCATTGACTGAGTAGCACTGCAGTACCCCATGAAGAGTCCCTCTTTTCCTTCCGGTCTTAGGGGATGTGGCCTTCGTCCCCGAGATACTCAACATACTCCTCTGCTAGCCCATTTCACAGATGAAAAACCTAGGCTCAGGGAGAATGGAACGCCCCCTTCGTCTCCCAGTGGGGCTCTGTCTGGAAAGTGGGGGAGCTTTGCTAGTGGCCCCCTGCGAGCTGAGTCCCAGCTTCCCCCAGCCCCAGGCGGTGACCTTCCCTCTCCAACAGGGTCTTTATTTTGTTCCTTCCTTGATGTGAGAAATTGAAAGGAGGCAGGTCAAGGTGAACCCACCCTTGATTCAGCACACAGTTGAATCTCCCTGTCTGGACACCTCTATGCACCCTGTCCTCCCTGCCATGACACCCCGGCCTCAACGTCCCTCAAGGGCAGAGTCCCGGAGCATCTTGTTGCTGTTTTGTGAATCTCGAATGATAATTATATGTATAAAATTCGACTGCTTAAACCGTTCAGGATTAATCGGCACCAACACACAGAAATGCGCCTTGCCTGTAATTAGCGATTCCCTGGCAAATGCATTTTGCAAAATAGCACTTGATTTTAATAACAGGCTGTTAGTATTAGAACACTGTGCCCATTTTATTTCAAATTGTCAAAGCAGCCCCCCTCTCTCTGGCCACCCCAGCCTCCACCCGCAGGTGCCTGAGATCCTGGTTGGGGGCCTGGCGCCCTCGGGGAAAGGTGTCTTGGTGATGTCCTCCTCTGCGCCCCTCTGAACAGCTCCACCCCCAGCAGGGGCCCCCCAGTCACAGCTGCTGCCTGGCAGTGTGAGTGTCTCAGCATTGTCTTGGCGAATCTTCTCCTCCCCCTCTCCTCCATGGGCACTTGCACTTCCACTGCCCCTGTTTCTCTCTCCCCCCTCCCTCTGGCTCCAAGGTCCCCTCTGACTCCAGTTCTGTCTCTCTCCAGGGGCAGTGGCTCCACATCTCCGAAAGCCTCGGTGTGGGTCCCCTACCTGCCGCCCTCCACTCCTCACTGCCTCTCTAATTCCTTCTCCCTTCTCTGCTCTGTTGGCTTCCATGCATGTGGCAGGATGCTTGGGTCCCTGGTGGCTGAGCCCTGACCCTCTGAGGATTTTCCATCCTGGGGGTGGGGGGTGGAAGGGAGATGGAGTGGGGGCTCTGAGCTGGTGGCCAAGCATCTGCCTGGATGACCTGGTCACACCAGGCCAGGGATAGGCAGAGGGGGCAGGCTCAGCTGCGGCCACTGCCTGCCCCTCCTGCTCCTGTGGCCACCCTGCCCCAGCCTCCAGAGACCCCTGTCCTTGCCGGCACCACTGTGTCAGCACAAAGTACAGGAACAGCCGTGACCAAGGGACCTTCTTAGGAGGGTGAGGAGTGAAAGGACAGGAAGGCCAAAGTGCCTCTGGGTGGCTCAGACAGAAGGCTGGGTGGCGGGGTGTGCCCCAAACCCTGCAGAGGAGGCAAGGAAAGGGGGTCCCTCCAGTGCGAGCATGATCCCAGGTTTTCCCTTCTCCCCCACCCACACAACTGACCCTCCTCCCATTTTCCCACAACTACCCGGTTGCCCAGGCTGGAGACCAAAGCATGATCCCTGCCCCTCCCCCTTAGCCCATACCCAAAACTGCCCCTCTTCCTCTGCACTCCTTTCTCCATCCCATTACCATGGCTATCAGTCAGCAATGTGGCAGCATCTCTTCCTGGCTGGCCTTCCTGCCTCCTGCTAACCGTTTTCGCAGCCACCAGAGGGTTCTGGCTTAAAGCCAAAGCCACGTCTCATTGCCACACTACTTAAAATCCTGCCATGGGTCTCTGTCACCTCAGCATAAGGCCCAAACTCCTGTACCTGGCCCGCCTGCTCTTGGAACCTCATCTCTTCACCTGTCCCTTTCTATCCAGGTACACCTGACTGTTCCCAGGACCGCCAAGCTTTTGTGTATGCTGTTCCCTCTGCCTAGAATGCCCTTCTCTGTCCCTTCTCCTCTGAAAAATCCCAGTTCCCAGAACAGTACTTGGCACACACTATGTGCTCAGTTAGTGTGTTTTGAATGAATGATATATCTTACCCATCACCTAGCCGCAGTTCAAATGTTTCCTCCTCTGGGAAGCCTTTCCTACCCACCCTAGATTTACCTGCATCTCCTATGTGCTATCTGGACACCATTAACGTGTCACTTTTCTGCCTGAAATAAAAACAGACCTGTTGTATTTGTCTGCTATTGCGGAGTAACAAAGACTCAAACCCAGTGGCAGAAAGCAGTGGCATTGAGCTGGGCTTGACAGAGAGACTCAACCAGGGTAACTCTGCTCCCTGTCTCTCTTCCTACATGTGGACCTGTGGGCTAGCCCAGGTGCACTCTTGTCATAGCAGTGGCAGAAGCACAAGAAGGCAAGAGGGACTTTAAGGTCTCTTAACGCCCAGCCTTGAGGCTGACACATCATTCTATCTTATTCTGTTGGCCAAAGCAAGTCTCATGGTCAGATCCAAAGCCAAGGATGGGGCAATATACTTGCCCCTTTTTGGGAGGCACTTGAAAGTCTTTCGGCAAAGAACATGAATGTGGGTGGGGGTTGGGTGGGCAGATTTGGACCCACACCAGGGCTTGAATTCCCATCTCCCTGCTTATTCATATAGAGAGTCATTTCACCTCTCAGAACCTGTTTCCTTATTTTTCAAGGGCTCTTATGGGAATTAGAATAATGCATTCATTCACACAGTGCATATCTCTTGAGCACCTACTATGTTTCAGACCCTGTCCTAAGTACTGAAAATATAGCAATGAACAAGATTGATAATACAGGTAGAATGCTGAGTCTTACCCAGAAAGCAAGCTCCCTTCCCTCTCCCCTGCCCTGCAGAGGTGGCACCGGTGCCCTGATTGGTGCCCTGATTGGTTCCCCGTGGTCAGGCCTTGCCCACACGTCTACCTGCATCCTGCTACTGTTCCTCTGGAACTGCTCAGGGTAGTCCCCCTGAGGGTGCTGGGCTCTGCTTCTCCTGGGCTCTCCACTTCCACTCTTTCTGCCTGTAATACCCTCACCCCCCTTCACTTAACCCTGCCTGTTCCCTGGCCTCATCTGGGACACCAGTTACTCTAGTGAGTAACGCTCACCGCACTGTGCTGTAACATGGTAAACCTTCCAGGGCTGACTTGCTCGGCTTCACGTCCTCAGAGCCTGGAACACAGCAGGTACTCAGTGCTCATACTGGGGGAAGGAGAGACTAAATGGATGGATGGGTGTATCCTGAAGAGTCTTGTGTCTCGCAGGCTCACAGAGGGTGGCTTGTGGAGCCAACAGGGAAAGACAGAAAATGATGCCAGCTGCCTGTCCTCAAGCATTTACTAAGCGCTTGCCTTAGCCTGTGCTTGGGAATGTGTCGGGCCAAGACACTGCTCCTGTTTGACATGTGCACTCAGTAGATCATCCAGGGAGGGCAGCTGAGTAGGGCATGCCAGTGTATAATCAGGCTGCCCAGACTCCGATTCACTCACTTTCCCCTGTGTTGGTGTCTCCCTCTGGAAAGTGGGATTATAACAACACTTGTTTCATAGGGGTGTTGGAAGAGTTGACTGAACAAAAAGTTTATTAGTCACCAACTATGTGCCAGGCACTGGAGAACGCAGGGAACAAAATGGTATCTTAGCACCAGGCTGAGTTCATGGTGCAGAGTCCGCATTCACCATTGCCTCTGCCATCACCTAGTCCAGCCCTGTCATTTGACAGATGAAGAAACGGAGGCCCAGAGAGGGTAAGGCGTTGACCCAAGGTCACACGGCAAATTAAGGATGGGACTGATAGTAGAAACCAAGTTGCCTGATGCCCAAGAGAGGCTCTTTGTACTTTACCTCCCGTTTCTCCTTGGAAAAGGGACAGCTGGGAGATGAGGAGTCTACAAAAAGGGGGCAGGAGACAAGAGGAAGACTGGTCCGGATCCGCCCTTGCTCCCTCTCAGCGCTCGTGGACCTTGATTGATTCAATTTCTGTTGTCATCGCCCAATTGTCCGCACTAATGGAGCAGAGATAATCCTGAAGTGCAGCTAATCCCATAACCCGTTCTTCCCAACTCCGCCGCACATATATCCTGCCATCCTGTGTGTGCCGCTGGCCAGTGTGTGAGCAGAGCTGGCTGACTGACCTCACTAATTAGGCTTTGCACAGATTGATATTGAAATGAGTCTGTGCTCCTGTGAGTGCAGGTGGTTGGGAGGCGTCCTGGGCAGGAGATTCTGGTTGGGATGAAGGTGCCCCGAGATGAGCAGAGAAATCCACATGCAAAGTTGCTGCCACAGGTGGGAGGGGGTTTAAGAACCTCCCCTTCCCTTGTCCAGGATCTATGTCAGAGAGTGGCACCCAATGCCCTGCCTGGTGTGAAACACACATGAAGCAGCATGATTTTTGTCCTAAGCATCTGAGATTGGATTCGTGGAGATGTGTGCATTTTAGGAGCCCATCCTGAACTTTCCCTGTCTTGCAGACCTTGGTTCTCCACTCAGAACCACTTCTTCATTCCCTGCTGCATCACAGGGCAGGGCTAACGTGGTTCTCACCGCTTGATAACGTGTCTTTGACTTGACAGGTCTTTTGAAGACCATGTGTCAATTCAGTTGAATGGATTCAGGCCCGGGATTTGGGGCACTTGTAATCTGGCAGTGGGGAGGGAGGGGGAATGAGAGGGGGAATGAGAGGAGATGGCTCCTTATTACATCCCAGTACCTGGGTGACACAGTCAAAGAGCTGTCCTTTCCTGCAGGTGCTGATTTCTAGATCTAGAGCGTATGTACTGCCTGAGCAGGGACTTTTTTTCTGGTTTATACCCCAGTGTATCCCAAGTGCCCAGAAATGGGCCTGGTACAGAGCAGCCATACAATGACAACGATTGGGGAAGAAGTGAAGACCCCATCACGGGAGATGGTGTTTCTAGTCCCAGGGTCCTTAGGTCCCAGCTCTTAGATGAGGAGCTCCAGACTCCTGCGGGTGTTTTCCCGAGAGGACTCAGTGAACAAGTCTCATCCCCGGTCACTCAGTGGGGGCTGTGCCTCTCCTGGCCACCCATAGTCCTGCAGGAACCTAGAGACTTGAGTGGGAACAGGCCAGGACCAGCGTATAAGGTGCATGAGTGGCAACTGTAGGTGAGAGAGGTCAGCAAGACCACCGTCTGGAAGATGCTAGGGGGAGAAACCCTTTGACAGGTTGTTGCCTAATAAGGAAAACAGGCGGCATGTTCATGATGCCTGCCAATTAGATCAAGTGATCCCCAGGGCACCTGTGTGGCTTAGTTGGTTAAGCGTATGACTTCGGCTCAGAACTGCGGCTCAGGTCATGATCTCACAGTTTGCGGGTTTGAGCCCCACTTTAGGCTCTTGGGCTGACAGCTCAGAGCCAGGAGTCTGCTTCAGATTCTGTGTCTCCCTTTCTCTCTGTGCCCCTCACACACTTGTGCCCTGTCTCTCTCTGTCTCTCAAAAGTGAATAAACATTAAAAAAATTTTTTAATAAAATAAATTTTAAAAAATAAAGTAAAAAATCACGTGATCCCTTCATGCCTACAGATTAAATCAGATGTGTGTGTTTAAAGCTTCCTTGGCTGCCTCCTGACAGCCGAAATCTGCATCTTTTCTCTCAGCCATTGTCCTTGGTTCTGAATCTTTGTGGATATTTTAGTCCCTGTGAAGTCTGCTAGGTGACCCTCCCAGGCTCGACTTGGAATAAATGATTTTGGTGCAGACACGAAACCAGGGCTGAGGTTTACTCAGCATCTATGGGGACCTTCATAAGCCTCAGAAGGTTTATGTACCTTCTCTCATGGAGGGGGAGGAAAGCAGACACTCAGACAGACCTTGCTAAGTCGTCATTTCCAGCTGCCCCAGCCCGGAGGTGCCCTCACCGGGTTTCTTAGTTTGGGTTCCAGCAGAAGCAGACCTGAAGACCAGGATTTGGGTGTCAGCAGTTTATCTGGGAGGTTGGCTTGGGGCACACTGATGGGTGGGAATGGAAGGATGGAAAGGAAGGGAGGGAGGGAGGAATGTAAGGCAGGGCAGGAAACATAGCCAATAAAAGCTGGGTTTTCAAGTCACTTACCCCTGGTGGCAAATGGAGCTAATTCCACTGGGGACCCCTGGGATTCAGTGTAGTCTCAGATTTGTGCCACCTGAGAGGATGAGTGAGCTGGGGTATTTATACCCTACTCTAGGTGGGGAGGGGGGGTATTGGTGAACACCCCTTGTGCTGGGGAGTGCTGATTCCCTGGCACTTCAGGCCCACCATGAGGGCAAGCAAAGTGACTCCAGTACAGAGAAGCCCTCAGGTAGAAAGACACAGGTGCTGGCAGCTGGGAGTTGGACACATCATGGAAAGGGTGAGGGTTATGGGCAGACCAGCCCCCCACATCTGCCACACAGGGCTTCAGACCTCAGCGGGTGTGACCCTCAAGTTCACACCTTTTGCACCAAATCTCACATTCTGCTCATTTTTCTTTGGGGGGCTACTGTTTCCAGGGATAAGATCAGCCGCACGGTTTCCAATCTGGAGGTCTTTCCAACATGCAGTTGAGGAAAGAGACACTAGCCACAGTGCATACGAAATTCCCCAGCCGGCTTCCCCAAGCCTCTCCCAGAGTCCCCTTCCCCCTCTTCACTCAGTGTGTTTCGAAAAAGCAAACTCTTTTTAGCATGTGGTGAGTGAGGCCAAATTAGGAAGGTAAGGCTGAAGTAAAAATAAACTCACTTAAGCGTGCCCAAAATAAATGGCTTTTGGATTATCTGCCGTTTTGGATTATGCCATCCCCACGGAGAGTGACCATGAGTGCTGGGTTCACCTGCTGTAGGCTGGGGCTGCCGGGTGGCTAGGCAGAGTGGGCTGCTGCTGAGGAGTTCTAGAGATGGGGCCTCTAGCCAGGGACAGGATGGGGGCGGGGGCTGCATATGGGAAAAGAGACGAGCTTGGGAAAGGGGGACTGATTAGCAGCTCTTTCCTCAATCTGCTGCTTCTCCAGAAGTTCATGGGTATTATGAGGGTGTGAGGAGAGAGAAATGAAAGAGTCGTGTGTCAGGTGAGTTTGAAAAATGCTGGTATGGCCAAAGTTGCAAGTTTATTTACTGCAGGACTTCTCAGGTCCTTTACCACGCAGGTCAGCACTGTGATTTTCCAAAAAAGGAATATGAGCCTGCAGGTATGCAGGTGTATACGTGCATGTATATGTATGTATATTTTGCTTTTGCCAAAGCTGTTTGGATAATGGGACTCTTTCCTTCATGTAGAGTTCTCAGGACTTGTGTGAGTACCCTGTGGAACGTTCTTTGGGAATGCCGTTTGGCATTTTTCCAGAACTTTCTCATACCCAGTCCTTGTCAGATCCTATTAAAAGCAGAAAACAGAAAACTCATCACTTCTCAGTTTCGGATCCTCAAGTTTCCCCAGGCCTGTTGGATGATGCTCAGACTCCTTTAGCCTGGCATGCTGGACCCCCATGACTTGGTCAGGTCTGCTTCTCCTGGTGGCTCCCCTAGGAGCCCTGAGCTTCCAGACCTGTGGACTTTTGCATGCCTGCTCTCTCTTGGGAAGGTCCTCTCTCTAACCCCTTCTGTTTGGTGAGCTCCTGTTCATGTTTCAAACCTCAGCCCAGACATCACTTTGGGAAAGTTTTCCTTGACCTTACTGCCATCTAAAATGAGCCTTCCTGACCACCCTTAAAATTGCAGCCCCTGACCCCAGGGCTCCTTGTTCCCCTCCCTGCTTTATTTCTCTCCTTGGCACTTAGCACCTCTGCACAGATTATGACATTACCATATCTGTTCTGTTTCTCAATTGTGGTCTGTCTTCTGCCTTCAGAATGTTGGCTCCATGAGGGCAGGGATCACTGTCCATGCTGTTCTCTGTTTGCAGGGCCTGGCACACAGTAGGTGCTCCAAAATATTTGTTAAATGAGAAGCGATGATACGTAGTTCCTCAGCTGTTCTGCTTCGATATCTTTTTATAAAAATATTTATTTAATTTTGAAAGAGAAATGGGGAGGGGTAGGGAGAGAGGGAGACAGAGGATCTGAAGCAGGGTCTGAACTGACAGCAGTGAGCCCACTGTGGGGCTCAAACTCAGGAACCTTGAGATCTCTGACCTGAGCTGAAGTTGGATGCTCAACCAGCTGAGCCACCCAGGTGCCCCTCTGCCTCAATATCTTAAATGCATATTAGTATCAAACACATGGGCTTGCAAACAAGTAATTGTCATGGTGCCCTGCCTCTCAGGCACACTGACTTCTCCAGGGCACCTGCTCTGGGACCCTCCTCTGTGTCCCCATCAGTTGATAAGTCCCTGCCAGTAAGGACATACAAAACAAATGCCCCTTACAAGCACCAGTCACAATGTTTATAAACAGAGAAGCCAGCCTTCCTCCTGGCTAAGGTGGGGGACAAGGGACTGCATTTTGCAGGCCCTGACTCTGTCCAGCCCAGGGGCCTCTCTTTTTACTTCGCTCTCATCTCCCAGCTGACAGTTGTTGGCTGGAGTTGATTTCTTCCTACTCGAAAAAGTGGTGAGGATTTTCTCTCCCCCTTTTTCTCGGCATTAAGGACAGGGCCGTGGCTTCCTCTCAGTGGGTCTTTCTTGTCCCAAGGTAGCTCAGAAAATGGGTCCAGAAAGCTGTGGGGCCATGGTGGGGTCTCAGAAGGAATCTGGATTGTGCTGTGTTCATTTTCAGTGTGGCTGAATCTGACTCTGTTGAAGACAGAGCTGAATGGGGCCCAGAGGCCCTCAGGCTAGAGTCTGACAAGCCAGCAGGGCGGGGCCGGCTGGCCTGGGGTGCAGACAGACAGACAGGGTGTGTCTGCGATACTGAAGGGACTACTACAGTATTTCATTGCATCTAAGTCTCCTTTGATTAAAAGATGGACTGTTATTTTTTGTGTCCTTAGGAAAGAAATGTTGCTGCTGATTAAACTTTGACGTGGCATTGACTGTAAGGTGTATCCCGATTTCAGAGATGTTCTGTAAGCATTTTAGGATTGAGGGAATGTGGCCTTGTTATCGCAGGAAGCAGGGGTGGGCGGCTGGGGGAGGTGGGCAGCAGGAAGTTAAGTACGCCCCTGGGCACAGGACACATAGCATCACGATTGTCCTTTGCTGCCCATAAGTAAAATTGTGCAGAGTCAGGTCTCCTGGTGGGGGCTTGGCATGCACTGGGAACTGGGCTGGGGCAGGGATTTCCCTGCTTTAATGATCCGGGTCCTAAATCCAGAAATCTGACTTCAGTTAGAATCCTCTTCCCTTAGGAGCTCTAATTTTTTTTTTTTTTTAAGTCTGTCTATTTATTTTGAGAGAGAGAGAGCAGGAGAGGGGCAGAGAGAGAGAGGAAGAGAGAGAATCCCAAGCAGACTCCATGCTCAGCGCAGAGCCCGACGCAGGGCTCGAACCCAAGAACCATGAGATCATGACCTGAGATGGAATCAAAAGCCAGACGCCCAACCGACTGAACCCCCAGGCGCCCCAGGAGCTCTATTGGCTTTGCAGTTCTGAAACGCCACTTCTGGCTGCTCGCCCACCCGCTTTGCCCTCCTCTGTGTGGAGCCTCCCTCCTTGGCCTCCTCTCCCCTGCCTTTCTGCTCCTTCCTCATCCTTTTCCTCTGTGTCTCCACCTGCCCTCCTTTCTTGTCAGTGACAGTTGTAATTATTGAAACCTATACCCCTTGCATCTCTCCTTTAAAAAGACCCTGCCTATTCCTGGGAAACCTTGGACCGTGGTAGCAGAAATCCTTTCTTCTCCCTCGTCCCCATCCTCCCCCGCCTGGACCGACCGCCACATCACCACCCCACGCCTGGTTCTCCGTCACCCTGTTGGTGGCTTCTCCCTCTCCAGTTTGTCCCACGTGCTTCCCGAAACACCTGTCATGCCTCCTCTCAGAAACCTACTGCGCCTCTCTCTGGCCTGGTATCTCACAGACAGGCTGATGCAGGGCACAGCACTCGCCCCGGAGGCACGTGGCCTGGGATCGGATCCCCTAACCCACTACCAGCTGCGTGACTGGGGGCAAGTTACAAACCCTCCTGCTGGCTCAGCTCCCTGTGGATAACAAGGCCGGGTCCCCTTGATTCTAACATCTTTATTTTAACATCTCTGAAACTGGGACGCCTCCTACAATCTATGGCATGTCAAAGTTTAATTAGCAGTGATCTTTCTTTCTTAGGGATATCAAAACAGTTTATCTTCTAATCTACAGAGCCTTAGATTTGATGAAATGTTATAATGCCTACCTCAAGGGTTGTGAGTGCTAAGTTGGCTAACAGGAAAAATTCTGTGCATGGCCCCTGGCACACAGTGGGGACCTCGTAAATGTTATTACTATTGGCACCAGAGTAAACTCTGACCTTTGTGTCTCCTGAGAGTCTTCCCTCATTGTCCCCACTAGTGGCCATGGTGACTGCCCTCTGTGCCCTCCTGCATCAGACCCTCTTTGGCCTTTTTCCCTCTGGTCTTGCCCCTCTCCCTCTGTTGGACCCCCTCTTTACCCATAGTGCTCTACCCTTCCTTTTTACCAGCAGGGGTGCCTGGCCACACTCTGCTGGCCCTTCCAGATCTGTAGTTAGCCTCGCCCCATCCAGCACTGACCTGGGTATTTGTACTGTTTTCCTCTATTTCCCCTGTGTAAGTCTTGCCTTCCCAATGTTCCTTGGAACCGAGAGCCCTGCACTCTGCCAGCCACCGGGCTGGCCAGGAAACGACCATCAAAGTGCCCACCCAGTCTCAAAGAGCATCCCTATCCGCCCTTGACCCTGTTCTCATTGCCTCCAGCACGTAACCCAGCCTGTCATTCTGGGTGTGTATCTGCTGGTTTATTGTTGGCTTCCCCTGTGAGAATGCAAACCCCCTGGGACCACAGCCTGATGTTCTCACTCATCACTATGCCCCAGCAGTGAGTCCTAGCCAAGGACAGGCATGATGGAGGTGCTCAATTGATGTTTGTGGATTACTGTGAACGTTCTTATTCACCAACTGGTTTGTGGGCCAAAGGAGGGCACAGGGTTTTGGGTGGTGGTGGCAGGGTGGCTCAGCTTTTTGCAGACTGAAGCTCAATGATCAGGAAAGAGACGGGGGTTCCAGACAACCAAGGGGAGGCCCCAACTGGGTGGGGGTCCCCGGCTTTTCCTGGCTTGATGGTACATAAGGAAACCTGGGCCCAAGAAGTCAAATTCTGGGCCCTAAGTATGTGGCTTTCAAACTTCTTTGACAGAGTTCCACGGTGACACATGCGATTCCCCTCACACACACGTGAACGTTCACCCTTTGAGCGGCACGCTTTAGTTTCTGTGCCATTTTATTCCACTCTCTGCTCTTTCATTATGTTTTAAGGCCAGTTTGACCCACTACACTGAGTTTATAACCCACAAATGGGTGTCCCAGAGCTACTGAGTGTGGAAGGTGACTGTCACCGCAAGTTTGCTGGACGCAAAACCCGTGTTCTTTCCGGTGAGCGGTCCTGCCTGGGAGGATAGCTACAGAAACTCACGTGTATTAAGAGAACAAGATTATTCTGGGAAATTAAGTGGGAGATCCTATCAGAGCTCAGGAAGGAAGTTCTGTGGGTGTGTCATTCCTGGCTGGGTCATTCGGGAAGAGGGAGCCCACTTCGCCAGTGGTAGGCCCTCCGAAAGTTTTGTGGACTAAATGGGGGAGTGGGCGAGTGAATGGACGAATAACCCCCTTTCCCACACACCTCCAGCACAGCCCCTGCAGGGGAAGGAGAATATGCCACCCTGGTTGCCATGGTCCTGAGAAGGAAAGGATGTCAAAGTCTTGGCAGGGAAGGACCCCTGGGGATCGTCTTGTCCACCCCACCATTGCACAGATGTGGGCACTGAGGTCCAGAGAGGAGATGTGGAGCATCCGAGATCATGCTGTGGTCACTGGAGGAGCCGAGTGGGCCTACCGTGTGCTGGCTCCCAGGCCAGAGCTGAGTCCAGGCTTTGGAGTCTGGAATACAGTGCCCTCTGCCATGAATATTACTATTAGTTACGGCAGCATCTTTGGGCATTTCTGGAGCACTAAGTTCATGACAAGCAGGGCATCAAGTGCCTTACGGGTACTAAGTCATTCATTTCTCATGCAAACCCTATAGAGTAGGCACCCTTATTAACCTCTGGAGAGGAAACTGAGGCACAGAGCAAGCCACTTGCTCAAGGTTGTGGTAGAGCAGGGATTTGACTCTAAATGGGCTCTGGAGCTGTGCTGCTGGAGGCTTGGGTGGGGGGAAACAGGCTGTCTGGGCACAGGCAAAATAGCCAAGTCCTCTCAGGTGGATGGTCAGCACCCCTGCAGTTCAGGCCCCTTGGAAAGCCCCCACACCTCCTGTGTGGCTGATGGTGCAGCTGACAGCTGGGGGCTGTGGGGTGGGGACAGGCAGAGGGGGGCCGTCGAGGAGGGCAGGACAGTATGGATGGACAGGAGGCTGAAGCTGGCTCTGCCCTGTCCCTGTGGCATGTCCTCAGGCAGGAGAAACCATCACTGTTAACAATCATAAAATGGTAGTAGGTGCCAGCACTGTGCATGGGTGATCAGATCTAAGCCTAGGAGGAAGTGGGGGCAGACCTGGGAGGTAACTAGCCCAAGGTGACAGCAGGGGAAGGGACAGAGCCAGGCGTGGGTGCCAACTCGACCCAACTGCAGAGCCCTGCTATCATCCCTGTGCTGTACTTCAGGGAATGGCCTTCTCCATGCCTCAGTTTCTCACCTCTCCGGTGAAAAGAGAGGCTCCCACCTTGACTATTACAATACCTGTCACCTGTTTAAAAGACACACACGTTTGTTAGCTATTATTTAAAAAAATTTTTTTTAATGTTTATTCATTTTTGAGAGAGAGAGACAGAGACAGAATGTGAGCGGGAGAGGAGCAGAGAAGGGAGGAGACACAGAATCCGAAGCAGGCTCCAGGCTCTGAGCTGTCAGCAACGAGCCTGACGCGGGGCTCGAACTCACAGACTACGAAATCACGACCTAAGCTGAAGTTGGATGCTTCACCGACTGAGCCACCCAGGCACCCTGTTAGCTATTATTCATCTCATTGTCATCATGGCGTCAGAATCCCAACGCCTGACTCTGAGTTGTGACTTAAGGGTTAGACAGATTCAGATAGAATCTGAGACTTTTCAGGGTCAAGGGCCTGGGCATTTTGTGAGCAGATCATTCAGAATCCACTAAAGGGCTGACAAAGAGACAAGTCAACACAAAACAAGATGTCACCAGCATTTCTTGGCACTTGTGATGGGCCAGGCATTGGGCAAGGCATTTTTCTCCTTTATGTCCTAATATCCCATCAAAACAATAAGTGAGAAACATCAACTCTGCCCAGTCTTCAGATGAGAAAACTAAGGTTGTTCAGAGGGTCTCAACTGCTCGCCCTTAAAAGAGGCCGTTTGGCACTGAGGCTGAGAGCAGGGACTCTTCAAGGACCCCACCCTCAGTCTGCCTCAGTTCTGGAAGCTGGAGCCTGTCTCAGCAAGCCAGCGTGAAGATTAAATGAGATACTGTGTGTTCAGGATTTAGCGTGTGTCTGACACAGGCGAGGCACTCAATAAGCAATAGTCATTGAAATCCCCACCTGTGTTTTCTTAGGGTCTAGAGGACGGGGAATAAATCCCTCTCTAGATCATGAACTAAACCAGGGCAATATCAGTCCGGCGTGGGGAATGGTTGGGCACATCAGTGAGCATTTATGAAGAGCCTACTACCTGCAAGCTGAGTCCAGGCTCTTTCAGTGCAGCAGAGACGTGGAGTGGAGCCGTGTAGGCGTCAAGCCCTGGCTTGTGACTCTCAAGTTCAGGGCTCGGGGAGCTGACACACAATCAGTACCATTTACTCACCCTTACCTGGATTATCAGTGCGATGCTTTCTAAATTAATGGTGGTCCTTGATCTGTGTAGTGCTTTATAATTTGTGAACAATGTTCCCCCTTTAAAGGATAGGACTTAGAAACTCTGTGGTCTTTTCCTTTCAGCTTTCCATCCCTGCCGGGCAAATTAGGGACAGATAGTCCCATCTGGCATCTGACAAAGCTGAGGCTCAGACAGTGGAAGTGAGTCGCCCGAATTGTCGAGACTGGTTGCTGGGAGTGTGGGGGCTGGAACTCTGATCTCCTGGTCAAAGAATTCTCTCCACCGCATCCTGGGCTCCTTCTCCAAGGGAGACATGGCTGACCCCAGCCTGGGGGACAGTGACTTCTTAGAAGATGGGCTGGGACAGCATGACTCAACAGTTGGGGGCAAACGGTGCAATTTGCAAGGCATGCGGGGACGCACATGGGGAGCTCCAGCATGCTGGCACCTTCCCAGGGACCAGACACAGTCTTACTCGAAATCCCAAACACCAACTGAACAAAATACCCGTTAAGCTTGGAGAGTAGCTCCGGGCTGTACTCCTGCCCTAGCTACATAATTTTAGAATATGCAGGATGCAGGTTTGGCTCCAGTGTGCACTGTTTCTGGGGGTATTTTTTTTTTAATAGTTCCATTCATGCTTCAGAGAGCTAGCAGATTCATTCTGGTCAGAGCTCTGCCTTCAGTCGAAGCTCCTGTGCACATATCCACAGGAGCAGAGAACAAAAATGCACCTGGATGGTTTTTATTCAAGTTGGCAGTTGTCTGGATAAAACCATTCTGGACCACCACATTGCATGGGAGACGTCTTATCCTCTGACAGAGGATGCTGGGCGTCCACAGCCATTCTGCTGCCCATTACTTGAGTGGCCTTGAATCAGGCATCTTGCCTCCATCCTGCATCTGCACAGGGACACAGGGAGGGTGCTGGACTAAGATGTCCTTTGGCCCTGGTTTTGTAGAAATGGATACAGTTGCAAGTAGTGCCCAAGCCCCTGGAAAGATTTGGGTCCCTCATTGGGGCCTTTCAGGCCCAGCCTTCAAGATCCTGGATATTGAGACAGGGAACAACTTGGGGCCATTTGTGCCAATGGCCACTTGGCCACAACCTTTAGGGTCTGGGTCACTTGGGCCCCAGACCCTCCTTTTTTACTTTTGATTTTTCAAATGTTTATATTTTTTCTTGAGAGAGAGAGAGAGAGAGAGAGAGAGAGAATGAGTGGGGGAGGGGCAGAAACAGAGAGACACAGAATCCAAAGCAGGCTCCAGGCTCTGAGCTGTCAGCACAGAGCCCTGCATGGGGCTTGAACCCACGAACCATGAGATCATGACCAGAGCCAAAGTCAGACACTTAACTGACTGAGCCACCAGGCACCTGGGCCCCAGACCCTCATACATAGCTATGTGTCTTGGGGCTCAACCTGACCAGTCGGCAGAGGTGGCCATATTGAGGAGGCCCATCCTGGAGAGTCACAGCTGGGACCCCCAATCCCTGCTAGGAGGCTTGAAATTAAGATGGGAGTTGGAGAGAGTTAGGTCATCCTTATGTAGGCTTTGAAGTCCCAAAGCCACCTCCACTGAGCACACCCTAGACACCACCGGCACAGACTGTCCAGTGGTTCCAAACCAGCGCTCTGTCAACCAGGGCCCCTGGAGGCACGAGATTCTCTTCCCCCTTCCCACCCAGGCAAGGGGAGGCTTTTGTGTGGCAACTTCCTGATTTCACATTTTAATTTTCAAAAAGGAAATAAATTCTCTCCAGCCTTAGCTGTAATTGACTTTGGAGTTGTGACTTTATCATGCAAATGGTTATTTGTGGACTTTTAGAAACCTGCGTCACGGAGTGAAATTATATACTTAGAGACTTCCAAAGCCATGGATTGCGGTCCCAACAGATCCTAATGATTCTCCGGGTGCCATTAGGGTATAACGTGGAAATGCATATTTAGAGGATGATTAAAAAGCAAACGAGCACACACAGCGAAATTCCTTGTGGAAAGTGGTGATTAGACCCACGGCAAGACTGTTTTCTTATGTTAGGGACCTTACTGACCACCCCCCACCCTGGCCTCCGCCCCTTGCCCCCACAGAGCCCCGGAGGCCCTGCTGGCAGGTTATAAACAATCACAGACCAAGGCCTGAAGGAGAAGGAGGAGGAGGAGGAGACAGATCCCCCCCAGACCTGCCCCTTTGCAGAGGGAGCTCACCGGCTGCTTTGCGGCAGCCACCAGAGGAATCTGGGACTGTCCTCTCCAAAGATCTAGGTGCATTTTCTGCACCACCACCACCACCCCAACCCAGGCCACCATCATGTCACATACCCTGGAAACAGTTCAGTGTGAAATCCCTTTAGCAGTAAGTGAGGGGCTCTCCCACCCAGGTAGGTAGGGAGGGTGGTTTATAAGGACAGGAGCTATAGTCTTGGGTAGGATTTGAGACCTGGTTTCAGACTCAGGGCTGCTGCTTGAGTATTGCCTGTGTGCCTTTGGTCACTGTAACTCACACGTCCATGAAGGAGATACTAATATCAAATGTGATTCTGTACATCAAAGAGTTTAAAAATAGTAAAGGGGACCGCCTGGGTGGCTCAGTCAGTTGGGAGTCTGACTTCAGCTCAGGTCATGATCTCGCAGTTCATGGGTTCGGGCCCCGCGTTGGGCTCTGTGCTGACAGCTCAGAGCCTGCTGCTGCGGATTCTGTGTCTCCCTCCCTCCCTCTCTGCCCCTCCCCTGCTCATTCTCTCTCTCTCTCTCTCTCTCTCTCTCTCTCTCAAAAATAAATAAACATTTAAAAAATCGTAAAGGGCTGGGGGATGAGGCTTGTCATGACTTCCTTCCATGTCTGTTTCTTGGTCTTGCTGAAAACAGGTGCTTTCTGCCTGGGCTCCAGGTGCAACCCCTGCAAGGTGTCAGTCCATCACCCGTTCTGACCTGTTTCCTTCCTACTTTCACTGTCCTTAGCTCAAGTGGATTGCCATGGGAAGAAGGCTTTCAGTTACCCATAGCTCCACAATGTGCTTCTGACCTCACTCCTATTTCCACCCTCATAAGGGGTCGCCCCCATCCTGATTTCTCCACAAGCCCACTCTTTCTGTAGGAAATTGGTGAATTGGTTAGAGACACACTTTATTGAGCACTTAGTCATGTGCCAGGCACTGTGCTAAGCACACGCTATGTCTTTTGTCTCATTTCATATTTGCTACAGCCCCACGATTATTCCAATTTACAGATGAAGAAACTAAAGTCCAGAGAAGTTAAGTAACTTGCCTGAGGCCACACAGCTAAGTGACCAAATCCAGGACCGATCGCAGACTTCCAGGTTTTAACCTTTAAAGTTATAGGCATGTCACTTGGGTCCGATGCAACAGCCAGCTTTGTGGCATGTTTCTCTGTGGGTCTTTCTTATGTGTGCATCTGGCTTTTCCTGGGAGAGGCCCCTATCCCAGTCCCCAGCACACTCATCCTTGGGCCTGAACCC
The DNA here is from genome assembly GCF_016509475.1 of Prionailurus bengalensis. Lineage (NCBI taxonomy): Eukaryota > Metazoa > Chordata > Mammalia > Carnivora > Felidae > Prionailurus > Prionailurus bengalensis. The sequence goes on along the minus strand of NC_057349.1, from coordinate 38,366,193 downwards.
CTTGTTCATCCTTGGGCCTGAACCCCTCCCTAATCCCCTATTTCCCTCCAGCAGCTGCCCCTATCTTTCCCTACCTCTGCACACACGTCTTAGAGTTGACTCTCTTTTCTGCCTCCTTCTCTTGATTCCTTCACCCATTTGAATCACCTTCACTCTACTGTCCAACATAATGGCTCTTTCTGGCATCACCAGTGACCGCTGTGTCTCTAAATCCAACGGGCTGGCTTCTGAAAAGCATTGACTCAAGCGCCCACCCCATCCTTCCTGGCACAGCTTCCTCCCTTACCTCCAGTGACACACCCTGCCTGCCCAGATTTCTTCCTAAACCTCTGGCCATGTCTTTACAGACTCACTGGAGTTGCGGCTCCGCAAGGCCAGGTCCTGCGGCGGCCAGATCCTCTCCCTTGGCGATCTCATCCATGCACAGCCTCATTTTCTGTCACATGCAGACTATCTACAAATGCGGGTTCCCACCAACTCCTCTGTTGAGCCCTACACCTGTATGTTCAACTGCCTATTCAACATCTCTTGGATGTCTCAAAGATATCCCAAACCCCACCTGTCCCCTGAAGAACTTGTGACCTTCTCCAATAATGATAGTCTTCTTCCAGTGTTCTCTCCTATCCTATGGCACTAGTGTCCATCCTGAAGCACAAGGAAGGAGCTAAGGGTCATTGTTGGCAAATCCCTTCACTCCTGCTTACAGTCAGTCCGTCATGGCGATCGGTCGATTTCATCTCATGGTTAGCTGTTGGATTCATGCCCTTCTGTCCTGCCCTTCCCCTAGTTCCCTTGACTGGTTAATCCACCTCCCACACTGCAACTCGAATCATGTCATACACACCTCACCCTTACCCTTACCCCACTGAAATCACCCTTGGTTTTCTGTTGCTTTTGAGATCATTTCCCAAACCCATGATGTGGCCCTTAAGAGCTGCATAGCTGGCTATGTCCACCCTCTAGCCTTCTCGCCCATCCTCCTCCCCTTCTTGCTCTTTGGGCCCCAGCCACATGGCCCCATGGCCTCGGTCCCTGGAGCTCACCATGCTCCCTCTTTGTGTAGTCTAGGAACATGTGTTCTCAGTCTGGAACATTCTCCCACTACTTGTGTGCCTTCCTCCCCCAAGCTTGGCTCCTTTGTCCTTTTCTCTGATAGAGCCATGGACCTGCCTTCAGGACGGTCTGTAAGCTTCACCCATTAGTGTGTATGTTGACTATTTCTGTCACCCCTGCTGGCCTCTCAGCTCCACGGGATCAGACACCATGTCTGGTGCTCCTCTACCGTCCTGGTACCAAGCGCAGCACGTTCAGTACCTTCCTTAGTCCATGGATGCTTCCAGAGGGCCATTGTGTTCTAGCCACTGTTCTGGGCTCTGGGGGATACGAGGGTGAGCAGATCAGACATGTGGTTGTGCTCAAATAACACTCGTAAGGTGTTAATGAATGTTCCCTCTTTGTGCCTCACCTTCCAGTTCCCTCCCCACTCCCTTCTGGGAAGGACAGAAGTCTGGAGCCTCCAGATAGAGGGACACAAAGGACAAGTGCCTGCCTCCCCCTGCGCACCTGGGCCCAGATTTCCCAAGGGCTTGTAACTGCAGCCCTCCTTCCCTGCCTTGTCCTGATAGCCCAGCAGGCTTTCAGTCTGCCTCTGACATTCCTCCCCTCCTTCGAGGCCTGTCTGAAGCCACACCCCATGGCTCTCCATGCTGATGATCTGCGGTGTCTCGAAGTGCAGGCTGATCCTGAGGGACTCCTTGGAGGTCCTCAGGCTTCAGCCTCCCCATCATAGGGCTGATGATGCTCACCTGTAGGGTTGCAGTGGGAATTAAGTGAAGTCATGTGGGTGAGGGTGCTCTGAGCCCATAGGGCTCTAGACAGATGGAAGTGTATTGTCACTTGACACCATAGGGCTATTTCCCTTTGCACGTGGTACATCCTGTCTCCTGAGCAGGACACACCCACTCTGGATTTCCACTGGGTTCAGCAAAGGACAAGGATGTAGAGTCAAGATGTGCTGGGTGAAGGACTGAGGCTAAAACACACATAAATGAGGCAGAAAGTTCAGACTGTTCGGGGCCTCTCCATCTCTCTGACCCCATACCCCTTGGATACCCGGCCTCATCTTTCCATGGTCCCAGTGGAGGGGACCCCCAAGCCAGAGTATCGAGGGCAGAAAGAGGCACATTGGCACAGGGCTGAGTCCACACCTTGGAGTATTTTCACCCAATGTATTCTAGATGCTCCCAATTAGAAAGTTTAATTTGATTATTTAAAAAACCAATGTTATTGTAAAAAATTTAGAAAATGCTCTTAGGTGTAAACAATTATCCATCGTCCCATCATCCTCGATAACTTCTGTTAACATTTTGTGCTTCCTGTCAGTTTTTTTTTTTCAAGTTTATTTATTTGAGGGAAAGAGAGAGAGCATGCACTTGAGTGGGGGAAGGGAAAAGAGCGATGGACAGAAGGAGAATCCAATGAAGGAGCCCAATTTGAGGTTCGAACTCACAAACTGTGGCATAGTGACCTGAGCCGAAACCAAAAGTCGGACGCTTAATCGACTGAGCCACCCAGGTGCCCCCCAAAAACATTATTTTTGATAGTTGCACCAGTACTATCAAAACTTCTTTCAATCAAAAGAGTGATTTTTGCTTAGAGCAGAGAATGCAAAACAAAACAAAACAACACAGAAATATACAAAGGGAAAAAATCACCACCATCCATAACTCACATATTCAAGGATAATGCAGTTGACGTTTTGGGATATGTCTTTCCATACTCTCTCTTTCCAAACCTGCACATATTATTTTTGATGGTTTCAAGTTGTCCACAGTCTTTGAGGCGTGCTGGTTTCCTTAGAGGTGTGGATATGCTTACACTTGTCATTGGGCTTAACAGCTGCAAGCCAGTGCCCTATCTGGATGCCACACCTGATGCCTGACAGTTGGACCTGTAGGTCCCTTCCACTCTCTGTCATTATAAACAACACTGTGATGGACATCTTTGCATGGACACCTTTACATACAGCCATGATTATTTCCTCGTACACTGCTGTGTTCACTCCCCTCCAGAATATTGAAGGGGGACTTGTTTCCAAAGGTGTGGGCACAGTGGACAGAGTCAGCAAGGATGTTGAATTGCCCAAAGACCAGCTGGAAAGCCATGAACTACCTACCTCTGGCCTGAAGTGCACAGAGTGAGGAGCTGGAGGGGCAGCTGTGGGGGGCTTGCAGGGCGAGGGGCCTCACCCACAGGGAGCTGGATGCCACATGTCTGGAGGTAAGGGGTGCAGATAAGGACGGGGAGCCTGACAAGAGCCAACATGCTCTGAAGACTTGCCAGGGCCGCCTCTGAGGGAAATCTACACGGTAGTCTCATATAGAATATATAAACCTGTTTAATCCTCACGACAGCCCGAGGTAGGTGCCATTCTTCCCCATTTTACAGGTGAAGTAACTGAGGCACAGAGAGCTTTTCAAAACTCCTGCTCCCACAGCTAGCAGAAGGCAGAGCTGGTGTCCAAACCTGGATACATACGGGGTCAGCCAGTCACTGGGTTCATGCAGAGACTGGCCCTAGGCTAGGCATTCTAATCTCTGTCTGCCCACTCTCTGTCCGCCTGCTGCCACTCTCCAGCAGGAGAAAAAAGAGAAACCACACACAATCCGAAGAGGAGCCCCGCGAAGCCCTAAATCCACTCCAATTGTATTTTCTCTCTATCCCTTGGAAAATAAAAATTGCTGAGCGCCTGCTATTTTCGCCGAAACTGTGTAGCAGAAATCTTCTCCTGGGCTGTGACCCTGGGAGTCAGCTTTCCGCCCAAAGCACATTTTTACAGCCAAGTTATTTCTGATTCTTTAAAAGCAAAAGCAAGAGCAAAAAAAAAAAAAAGTGTCTGGAAGGAGCAGACTCTGTTGTAATGTAATGTCTCAGCAAAAATCCCTGGCCGCTGGGCGCACGCTTGGCTCCTGTCCTGACCACAGGAGGCTGGGAGGCGTCTTAGGCAGCATGGGGCGAGCACAAGGCTGCAGGCAGCCCTTGGCATTTTAATTATTGCAGGGACATGATAGCAAGGAGTGGAGATGATGGGATGCGTTGAAAGGAGAGGAACGCGTAGTCAGGGAAAGGAATGGACAATTTACAGATCTGGCTTTGAACTTGGAGGCGCCCCACTCCTCACTCTGAGTGAGCTGCTTCCTGGGGCATCATAAAAATGCTTTGACTTTGGGTTTGTATTTAAAATCATCAAGAGCCGTGTGTGTGTGTGTGTGTGTGTGTGTGTGTGTGCATACGCACGCACACTTGTGAAGGCGGGAACCATTTTGGTCTTGCTCACATGTAGATCTCCAGCACCAAGCACGCTTCCTGGAGCGAAAGCAGGTGCTCAACAAACATTTGTTCAGAGTCTCTTGGAGCACCTGCACGTGTGTGAATGAGTCTGTGTGCAGGGGTCAGAGAGGACTCGTCTGTGCATCCCTGTGCGTGCATCACCAGAATGTCATCTCCCGAGGGCAGAGATCCTGCTCGGCTCCCTACACTGGCATACCCCAGGTGCCAAACACAGTGCTGGTGTGCGGCTGCATGCGCATGGGGGCGTCTCCGAGCCAGCCTGGGTGTGAGCATGAGCTTATATGTGCAGCGTGTGAGAGACCACGTGTGAGAACCGATGCCCTTGGATGGCGTGGTGCCTAGGAATGTCGGGGTTGGGTGTACCTGCATTTGGGAGCAAGCGTACATGCTAGTTTGTTAAGAAACAGGGAAAGACATATGTGTAGACAGCGTCAGTGACTGGAAATGGAAACCACAGAGAAATATCTAGAAATATCTTCATAAATATGTTGGGACTCTCTCCTGCAGGCTCTGGCCTCTGTACCCACGGCCCTGGTGTGTTTGGATTTGGGTCTTAATTGTAGACCCTTCAACCATGAATGCAGCTTAGATTCAATTATTGGGAAGAGCCTGAGGGCAGAAGACTGGACTTTTTGGCACAGACACTCATTACTCACTTGTAGCTCTAGAAGACCCTTTGGCTGCCTCCCATCTCCCGTTTACACTTGCAGTGTCGTTTTTCTCTCCCAGTCAGTCTCTCCAGGCTTCTCTGCTGGTGACAGAGCCTTCAGTGCAGTCACTGTAGGCACACTGTCGTCCAGTCAGTGTCCTCTGCCGATGGTCAGGACCTCATTGCCCTTGCCTTGTTACCTCGGTCTGCACCTTGCCCTCCATAGTTCTGGTTCCTCAGCACCCCAGCAGCCACCCCCGTAAGTGATTGTCTCCTTCCTCAAGGTCAGCTCTGTCTCAGGACTGCTCCCCAACAGTAAAGATGATAAATGGCTGTTGTGGTCTGAGACTGGGGAGGTGACATTTCTCTAGCCTTCCAAGAATCCCCTGTGTGCCTGCCGTTGTTGTCCTGATCTGGGTTTTTTGATCATCCTCGCTTCCTGGGGAGCCCAGGGCCCTCTCTGCAAAGGCCATGCATCAATCCTGGGGAAGACAGGAAGACAGGGCGGTGTGTGTTGGGCGGGGGGAGCGTGTTGTGGAAAATCTAGGGCATCTGCACTGCATAGCCTTCTCTATGCAGCTGTGGAAACTGAGGCATTGTCAGGCACTCAGCTTCCTCTCCTTGCCCCATCCTTGTTCTATTGTAAGCGCATGCTTTTCTGTCTCCCAGAGACAGGATATCACCGTGCGTTCTGTGTGGCACTGGGACTTAGTAGATGCTGATGCAGTTATGGGGGACTCCCAGAAATGCTTAGCCAGCTTCTGCTGGGAAACAAACTACAGGACAGGTTTGGAGGTAGGTGTCTGGGTGGGGGTGGTATTGGGAGGGAGGCTAGACTGAGGATGGGGCAGAAAAGACAAAAAGGGTCCCTGGGACAAGCAGAGATCGACAGGGCCATGGGCTATGCCTGGCACGCTTGGAGGAGACACTGGAAGAGAGGGATGCTGGGGTCCTCAGAGGGGGAGAGCCGGGGAGTGGTCTGCTGGTCAGGGTGGAGCCTAGGAACACCTGGAGCAATGCAGAAGGAGGCTCTCTGAGGTTGGATCAAGGGACAGGGGCAATGGTGATAACGAGGAAGAGTAGGTTTCTGAGCTAGACAGGCAGGTGAGAATGAGACCCTCCTTTTACACACCTCTCCTTTTCTGCAGAGTCATGTAGGGGCCGAAGCCTTTGCATGGTGCTTTACAGATTGCAAAGCTCTAGCACATCCAATAACCTTGTATCGGCCCCTGGAGGCACATAGATATTAGAACTCTTATGTCATAGATCAGGAAGGTACAGAGGGATTAACTGGCTTCTCAAGGTCCATCAGCAAGGAACTGGAGTTCTAGGACCATTAAGTCGACTTAATAAGCACCTACTGTGTGCCAGGTGGTTTTTAGGTGCTGGGATTACAGTCAGAGCATCTTCTATTCTCGTGGGAGGAGGCAAAGAATCACACACATACACATCAGCAAGATGCTTTTCAGTACCTACGGAGAAGAGAGAACAGGTTATGGAAAGTAGTGATGGACAGTGGGGCTCAGGGACAGGCCCTTTGACCAGGTGGTGAGGGGGGCTTCTCAGGGGAAATGACACAGAAAGTGAGATCTGAATGATGAAGGTAGAATGTGAAGGTAGAGGTGGGAGAGGGGGAGGGGGGGAGGGGGAGGGGGAAGAAGGGTCTGAGCAGAAGGAATGGCGAGTGTAAAGCTCCCAGGGCTGGAATGAGCTACAGCCAGGGTGTCCGGAGCTTCCAGACAGAGCTGAGGACAGAGCTGGGGACAGAGCTGGGGAACCATGAGGCTGGGAGGGGTCACCAGGGGCTGAATCACACAGGGCCTTGCAGGCTGCAATGAGAAACTCTGTTTTGATCCTCAGTGCAGCAGGAGCCTCGGAAAGGTTTTCAAACAGTACACCGGCCTGACCTGATTGCGGTTTAGATAGGTCCCTCCGGCTGCTCTGTGGAGGACAGATTGGAGGCGGGCCAGAATTATAGGAAGGACATACATAAACTAGGGGACTAATGTCGTGGTCCGGGTGAGAGGTGATGGTGGCTTGGGGCAGGCGGTAGCGGTGAGGTGGTGAGAAGGGATTGGATCCAGGATAGATTCTGGAGGAAGAGCTGAGAAACGTAGTGATGGGCGGGACATTTGGGGGGAGGGGGTGTGAGGAGTCAGGAACAGATGGATGGGTGGCTGGCATGGCGTTTTGGAGATGGGAACTGCTCCAAGGGAGGCAGATGTGGAATGAGGAGAGGGAATTTGTTGTTCTCTGTTGGTTCAAGATGCCCAGTGGTCATCCACATAGAGATGGCAAGCTGGTAGGTGGGTGTGCAATTCTGACAAAGTCCAGGGGAAAGGTCTGGGCTGGAGGTAAAATTTTAAGAGTCTTTATCAGATACAAGGATCCCACTGGATGTGATCAGCTGGGAAGAGAGTGTAGACAGGGGGAGAGGAGGGCTAGAGGATGGTGCTAGGGGCAATATGGCGATAGAGGTCTGGAAGCTGGCACAGGAGGCTGGGAAGGAGGGACGTGTGAGGCTGGGGGCAAACCAAGGGAGTGTGATGCTAGAAAAGCATTTTAGAAAGAAGATAGGAACAGTTGTGTGAGATGCCGTGGGGACATTGGGGAAGGAAAAAACCAGAGAATTGGCATTTGGGTTTGAGATGTTAGGAAGTCATTAGTGACCTTGATCAAAGCCTTTGCCGTGGAGGTGTGGGGATGGAGCCACAGGGATGGGACAAACCAGCAAATCTTTTGCTGGGGGCAGGGGTAGGTCAAGGAAATCAAGGGGCTGGGAGGTAACATGGGGTCAAGGGAAAGAGTTTTTCTTTTATGATGTGAACTACCAAGACATGTTTGTCAAGGGGAATGGATGACCCAGAGAGAGAGAGAGAGAGAGAGAGAGAGAGACAGCGGTGATGCAGAGGACAGAGGGAATCATTGCAGGAGAAAGTCCCTGAGAAGATGAGACAAGACAGAATCCTGTTCACAAGTGGAGGGTTTGGTCTTAGAAAGCAATGGGGATGCTTCCCCCTTGCCCCCACCCATTTCAACAGAAAAGAAGGCAGAGAATGTGAGAACAGATGCAGGTAGGTGGGTGAACTAGGGGTGGGAAGAAGAGACAGGTTTCTGATTTCATTGATTTCTCTATGAAGTGAGCATCAAAGCTGTCATCCGGTGATGGGGACGGGGCGAAAGCAGAGAAAATGGTAATTTGAGGAATGAGGGAAATTTTTGAAATAATTTTCATGGAGCGTTAGAAAGTGAATTTACTAGGCAAGTACTGAAACATTACCTGGCCGCGTTCAAAGGTAGGCTTCATCATAAACTTGAACTAGTTCACGCGGCGAGGTGATGTTCTTTCCAGGGTCCTAGAGAGCAGTCAGCTGACTGGCTGCAGGCGCCAAGTGGATGGTTGGGTTTAACCAGGGTTGCCGTTTTTCCAGGTGATTGTGAAAGAGGGAGAGGGGGGCCAAGGGCATCCAGGCTGCTAGGAAAGCCATGGTTTGGGGGCAGGTCTGCGCAATCTGGGCTGAGAAATGAAAGAGCATAAGAACCGTGTTTGCTGGATAGTGACCGAGATGAATGTGGACCAAGGGGTCTCAGCAGGTGGGAGAGTTGTGAGTGCAGGAGTGCTGGAGTCCTGGAGGGGAAGTCACACAGGGGTCCTTGAAGTCGAGACTATATTTATGTATCTATGTTGAGGTGGAGAAGTCAGAGTAGAGGTTGTTACTGGTGATGATGGATGAGGTGTACAGTGTGACCATGTGCAGGGAAGGGTGGGAAGGGCAGGAAAAGTCTTTGGTGCTAAGGGGGGATGGTCAATGAGTCGAGGGTCCAAGGTGTTGGACAGATCATCTGCAGGGACACTAAAGATGTTGAGAACGATGGTCAGAATATTGGTGAGGAGAGAGAGAGAGAGACAGTGTGGACACCAAGGTGCCGAGGTCAACTGGTGACTAATCTTTAATTCTTAAAATTTCAAAGTCATCCATCCAGGAAAGTGGTTTTGAAAGACTTTGGAAGACTCTCACCTCTTGTTTGCAGGAAGCACTTTGGGGCAGCTCAGACAACAGCAGAAGTTCAAGTATAGCTACTGTTTGGAAATAGGGTGGGGTTAGCCCCTTCCTCTCACCTCCAGCCTCGGGGCTGGGGTGGGGGGGCTTTGAGAAGGTTCCATGGACCCGTCCGTGGCACACAGAGAACCACCGATGGAATCCAGCGGCCCTTGTTTTATGTGTAAGGAACAAGAGTTCTGTTTATCCAAGAGCAGAGCCAAGAACAGAGCCAGGTGTCCTGCCTCCCACTGGACCTGGGCTCCATCACCCCTGCAAACCTCCCTTCCCATTCTCTGCTGCTTTTCCCTGAGGTTTCTTTTTTTTTCTTTTTCTTTTTTTTTTTTAATGTTTTCATTTTATTTTTGAGACAGAGAGAGACAGAGCATGAGCGGGGGAGGGGCAGAGAGAGAGGGAGACACAGAATCTGAAACAAGCTCCAGGCTCTGAGCCGTCAGCACAGAGCCCAATGTGGGGCTCGAACTCATGGACTGTGAGATCATGACCTGAGCCAAAGTTGGACGCTCAACCGACCGAGCCACCCAGGCACCCCTCCCTGAGGTTTCTAAAACACAAGACTGACCACAGCATTAGCGGGAAGCTCCTCTCCAACCCGTCCCTAGGGCTTTCCCAGAACTAAATGATGTCATTGTCCCATCATCAGAGGGGGCTAAGCTCAGATGAAAGCCATGAAGAGATGGCTGAGAGATACCCAGCTACAAGGTCTGTCCTGGGGTGAGGGGTGGAGCAAATCTGGGTCCAGAGATGAACTGCAAGCAGGGACTTGGCCATGACCAGACTCCTAGAGCCTGGGCTGGACATGGATAAGGCAGGATGGACCCACAGGCTGGAAGTCAGCATGCAGGGGCGAGGCCAGCACCCAGCTAAGTGGACTGCCCAAGCAAGACATCAGTGTGGCCAAGAGACAGAAGCTCTCTGCAAGGCAGTGGGACAAAAACCAGACTAGGAGATGGAAGGATTGGGAGGAGGTGGGGAGATAGAGTTGGAGGGTTTCCAGAGGTGCTGTGGAGCACAGGGGCTTTTTGTAGGTCCTACTGGGCCTCACCTATGAGAAGAAAGGTGCTAGACAGGACTCTGTATCGGGGAGCATGTCCAGACCAACAGGTCAAGCTCAGTAATGGGGGACATGGAGGCTGAAGGCAGTATTCAAAGCCAGCTGGACATCCCTTCATGGGTTTGAGCCATCTGCCCATGGACAGGGGAGCCTCACCTGAGCTGGTATACGGGAAATAGTACCTGTGCTCATGGGAAGGGGCTGGTAAGTGTCACACAGATCTCATTGTCTCAGCCAGATGAGCCGGAGCACAAGTCAGGACTCTCAGTATAGCAGCATACTGGCAGGGAAACTGAGGCAGAAGGCCGGGATGGGTGGGCAGGGGCAAGGGGCTCACTTCCTGTCACTGACCCCCACCTCAGTTCTGGCCCCAGTGCCCAGAGGATTCCAGGATGTCCCCTCTGCCCTGAAGCCCTTCCCCCTCACCCCTGATGTCGGCAAACTCAGCCCTCTCACACATCCCTTCCTAGGACAGACCTTCCCTGACCGGCCTGTCTATAGAGCCCCCGTGCCTCATCCTTCATTCGCCTCAAAGTCCTTAACCTGCTTTATGTTTCCTGGAAGCACATGTCACTTACTACCTGACATCTTAGAATGTGTACATTGACTTGTGATTGTCCACTTTCCACACTAGCGCTAGGCTGGAAGCTCCCCTAAGGCAAGGAATTCGATTTCCCTGTCCTTCCAGATCTGCCGTGCTCGGCCCCCAGCAGAGGAAGGGGCCCTGGTTGCCATGCTGCCGAGCTGTGATGCTCACCCCCTCCCTCAGAACCCGGCTGTTGAAGGCTCCAGAGCTGGTGACCGGAGCTGGGCCCCTGGAAACCCCAGGCCGGTTGTATCAAGGCCGATAAGCTTCAGTAAGTGGCTCTAAAGATAATCAATTGTTTTCATTCTGCGTGAAACAACCAGCACCAAGGAACCTCTATTTAAAAACCACACACATACGCCAGATCCATCCTTTGTTAAATTGTCGCACATGCTGATCTGATTTGACCTGGCAGGTTTAATGTGCTTCCTGCTCAGTGCCAGAGAGGGGGCTGGGAGGGGCTGGGGGTGGGGGGAGGGGATGCAGCAGGGGAAGCTGCGGGGTGGGGGTGGGGGGGTGCAACTGAGCAGGAAGGAGAGGAGGATCTGGAATTGACAGGGAGGAGGGAATCTCACCTCCCCGCTTTACCCACCTCAGGTGAGGGCTCCTCTCTCCTGTGGGAAATCCTGCCTTAGTCTTCCTCCCCCTCCTCCTCCTTCTCCTCCTCCTCCTCCTCCTCCTCCTTCTCCTCCTCCTCCTCCTCCACCTCCTCCTCCTCCATTGATCCAAGAGAATTAGTGGCCTGGCTGGAAAGGACCTTAGACTGCAGGGTCCAAACCCTTGATTTTCCAGGGAAAACAGAAACTCAGAGAGGGTAGGCCGCTTACCCAAAGTCACACAGCAAAATAGTGGCTGAGTGGAGGCAGGGCCTGGGACGCTAGAGGGCTACTTAGTAGTCTTTCTAGGAGCTACTGGGGAGGGATTCTTATCTCTTCCACAAGCAGGAGGTCTTGACAAGGGCAGGGGCACATCTTTCTCCTTCCCTGCCTCTCAGGCACACTCTGAGATAGACACCCAGTGAACATTATTAAGTGAGTGAAGGGAGGGGGCCGTGGGGTCCCCGAGAGGGGGAGGAGATCTGTGGGTCAGGGAATGGAGCAGCTTGGGCAGACCAGGTCCTAGAGAACACAAGAGCAACAGTTTTGAAAATATAAGGCACGTCATGCCTGTCCTCTGCTCCAGATCTTGCACTGGCTCCCAGTTCGCTCAGAATAAAAGCCCAAGTCCTAAGGATGGCCTGCAAGGCCCTGTGTGATTCCACCCTACCCTTGTTGCTACTTCCCTCCCTTCTCCTCACCCGCGCGGCCACACTGGTCACCTTGCTGTCCCTCCTGCCTCCAAGCATGCTCCCCGATTTTACAGGTGAGCAGCACAGCCTCTGAAGGAGTCAAGGACATGAGGGGTTCACTGGAGGCTGAGTCAGGTGGCAGCCAGGGAAGCTGGGAGGTCAGGCAGGTAATGGAGGTGGGGAAGGCCAGGGGCTGCCTCACCCCAGACGTGTGGGCACCAGAGGGAGCCTGATGCCCTTTGTCTGAGCCTGGGAACAATTCTCTGGCGGTGGGTCCTCTGATGTTCCTGTCCTGGCAGGCCTGGGCATGGTGGGGCTGCCGAAGGACCTGGTGCACTCCAGAAAGAGAAGAGGCAACATGGAGACGCTTGGGGCTGAGGAGGGACACGATAGCAGTTCCCTCGTGTGATGGCTGGGAGTGACTAGAGACTCGGTCCCAGGGAGGGGCACTTCTCCGGAGGAGCTGACAGTCACCTGTGATGAGGGCTGCGGTCAGAGGGGCTCTTCCTCTCTCCCGGGGGGGCCCCCCCTGCCACCGCCGCTCTGCCCCTCCTCTGTCTCTCCACACCCCTGCTGGCCTGAGGCACGGACATGGCCATAAATAATAGTAATAAAGAGAGAGTCTGTGCCAAGTGAGATGATTTTATGAAATTACATTTTTGAAAAGGTTAATTCTTCCATCTCCCCACTTGTACTCCAATCTGGAGAGGCAAATGTGGATTAATTGGTCCCATTTCCTCCCCGGCCTCCGAGGGACACTGACAAGCTGTTTGCTTGCACCAGGGCCTGACTTGTCCATCAGGCTTGCCGGAAGCAGCCGGTCAGTCAGGGCCCTCCTTCCCCCTGGAGCTGGCTGACCTCCCTCCCTGTCAGGCTCAGGGCCAGCAGGGGCCCTCCCGACCCCAGCCTGGGAAGTCCTGGCAGATGGAGGGACAGACGGCAGGGACAGGAGAGGGGGCCCCCAGGGAGACTTCTGGAAGTGGCTGTGGAGGGCAGGACATGGGAGGAGCAGATGTGGGTGAGGGGGTCCCGGTGGGAAGCCTGAAGCTGGGAGCCCCCGGGGGACATGCAGGGAGTAGGCAGGGTGGGTGAGTCAGACAGGGGAAGGGAATGGAGACAGATGGACAGACAGACGTGAGGGAGGAGCCAGGAGCCGGTGGGTAGACCTTCTTTCTGGTCTCTACTTTCTACCTTTTCATTGTTATTTTTCCCCCAAATCAGGCAGAGGAAGTCCGGGGAAGACAGACCCTGAGGGAAGGCATTTACCTCAAAGGGAGACAAAGAGAACCCGGGAGGAGTGTTTTCTGGGAGCACCAAGTGTGACCTGTGTCCCTTCCCACTTATCTCCTAACCAAGCCGGCCCTCCTTGTGTCCCCAGGGCCCACCCTGGGCTGCCCAGCTCTCCTCCCCTCCCTCACCATCTTGGATGCCCGGTCCCCTTCCTCCAGGCGAAACTGGGGTGGTGTCAGCAGCTCCACCTTGTGTCCCCGACGGCCACTCTTAGCTGTGCCACCTCATGCAGACACTGCCCCACTCTGGGCCTCAGTTTCCTCATCTGTGAAGCGAAGGGGCTGGACGAGCTTGTTCGAAGTATCTTACAGTGCTGAGGTGTGGAGAACGCTGGGTGCTTAGACGAAAGGGTTGCTCTGGTGTTTAGCTGTGTGATGACTTTATTTCGGTGGGAGATCATCACCGGTTTTTAAGTACGATAAAGTGGACCAGTAGGGAAACAGAGAGGCAGTGAGAGGGAGGCAGGCTGCGTGGGGGTGTCCGTCTGTCTGTCTCTGTGTGCCTCTGTGTGTCGCGGGGGGACAGGGGAAATATGCCAGCAGGTGCTCTTTGTGGCTGAGTCTTTCCCCTCCTTGGGTTAGCTCCTCCCATGTCCCGCTCCCCAGGGTGAGCCTGGATCCCAGTCAAGACCTAGCCCACCACGCTGAAGCCTTGGAAGATACAGGAGTGGACCTTCTCTCAAGGAGACAGAGGAGGTCAGACTCTATACGGGTTGTGTTTCACCTCCAGACCAGACCCGGGGGCTTGTGCCATAACTGGAATCACCCCTGATGCGCAATGGGTACAGGGAGGAAGCATTCATTCTACCTGAGGGTTGTAGGGATCAAGGGAGGGGCTTCCTGGAGGAGGAGACATTTGAAATATAGATTGATTACACACTCTGGGCCATGGGAAGCTGGGCAAATGGCTCAGTCAAGGGACAGAGAGGCAGGCAGGTGCCCAGGGTGTGTGGGGACAGGTAGAGAGTCAATCTGTCAGATGGCTGTGCCTCAGCCAGGTATGAGAAGTGAGAGGCATAGAAAGTCCTCTCACGGGAAGTGAGGCTGAGAGGTGTCTTTGTTTCAGTGGAGCAGAGGCAGAGGGAAGGGCAGGCAGGGCATGGATGGGGAGGGGACAGGCAGACGGCCAGCAGACAGGGTCCCTGCTGCCTGGTGGCCCCAGAGAAGGAAGGAGTGGGCTGGAGAGAAGATTCAGCCCCACTGGCACCCTCTCCCCGTGGCCCCTGATGGGGCCAAGCCACCTATTTCCTGGCTAGGGTCCCCTCCTGACAGGCACTCTCCCTGTTTATTCCTGTTCAAAGAGCGGGGAAGACCTATTTCCCTCCCAAGAGCCTATTTATTCTGCTTTCTCATTTTCCAATCCAGTGACTTTACAGCTTTTTTTCGTTTGGCTTCATCTTCCCAACAAGAGGAACTATTCCCTCTCCTTCTCATCCCCCGGCTGGGGAAGAACTGGGGCTGCTGCTCTGGCTGGGAGGCCTGGGGCCTGCTGCGCACCAGCCAGGTGGGCCTGGGGGCCCCACTCTCCATTCCGGGGCTCACGAAGCAGGACCACTTACTCTCTCATGGCCCTGTAGCCCCAGGACCATAGAGAAGAAGCGGGGTTTAGATGAGACAGAGAGAAGCAGGGAGCCAGGGAAGGGTGGTGGGTCTCCCAGTCTGGCAATGGATGGTGGGCTTGGGGCCCCCTTTGGTTTGCTCCTATCATCTATCTTTCCTCACTTTTGAGGGCGACTCCTAATCCCAGCCATCCACCCAATCCCACCATCCTTGGATTTGCTGATGAAACCCACTGATGGCTTACCGCCCTAGGTCACAGTTCCTTGGGCTTCTGACCATCCCTTCACACCTTCATCTTTCCAAAAACAAGGGGTTCTACACCTTTCACAGCTATCTGCCCACCTCTCCTCCCTTCCATTGATCTCAGGACTGGTTCATTTTGTTGAGGGGAAGGATAGACTCCCTGGGGTTGCCATTTCTGGAGATGAGGAAGACCACGGAAACAGAGGCTGAGGGTGGGGGTGGGGGTGGGGACAGGAAGCAATTGTTTATGGCCCTGATAGGCCTGGGATGCCTGTTAGGCACCCTGGGGAGATGTCTTGAGAGTCAAATTGTGAGTCTAGAGCTCTGGGTGAGGCTAGGGCTGGGGACAGGAACTCAGACTCATCAGCATACAATGGTATTTCCCCAAGGCAAAGGGAATAGATAAAGAAAAGAGATGGCCCAGAAGGGCCTGGAATGGGACAAAGTTTTGTTGAAAGAATGAGCAAAAAAAAAAAAAAAAAACAAAAACAAAAACAAACTGTGCAGGACTGGCCAAAGGGGAAGGGGAAACCAGGAGCCTCTGGCATCTCTGTCATCTCTGTTTCCAGTGTCTTCCTAATGTGGCTGGTCCCTGGTGGTCTTTGGGTCCCTTCACCTATCGGGCTCATATCCTCAGGGAACAGACCAGACAGAACACAGACTGAATCAGAATCTCAGTCCCACCCCCAGCTATGTGGCCTTGAGCAACTTACTCCATGCCTCTGAACCACGTTTCCTCATTGCGCATGCAGAAAATTCAACAAAACCCATGGGACACCTGGCACCTAGTAGCCACTCCATAAATGTCAGTTCTCTTTCCCCTCCTCACTCTCCCTAAAATAAACCACAGTGGTATGCATCATCTCAGAAGGAAGTCCTGTAGAGTTTGAGATATTTGTCTTTAAATACACTATTTTACACTTGCCCACACCGAATCTCATCTGTCACTTTTCTACCCACTCACACACACCCTTGTGGGATTCTGTAGTGTGTATCCCCATTGGCTTGACATTTCACTTCCCCCAAAAAACTTAGTGCCATTTGCAGATTCCCAGCTCTCTCTGTGTACTCTGTCTTCCAGATGATTTATTAAAATTGCAATCGAGGTGCTCCATCCTGACCACAGGGCATCTCTGTTGGCCGTTCTCCACCCAGAGAAGTGGCTGGCACATCTCCAGCATCCTGTTCATTTCTGACCCAGGCACAGTGCCTCTGAGCTACCTGCCATCCCAGAAGCCGTCCATAAGCCCGAATGAAGCCCCCATGAGGCCATGCCACCTGCCAAGTTCCCCAGAAAATCCCTGTGCTTTGGGAGCCAGGGGTCCCACCCTTTTCAGAGACACCTCCATTCTCCTCTCTAGCGTCAGAAATTGAAATGCATTAGTCCACAGGTCTCAGGTCTCTTCTAAGATTACTCTTGTGGGGATTGTAGTCCCATTGGGTCCTGCTTTGATCCCACCATTTTGGTTCACACCTGCTCCCACTGCCCCACTCCCCTTGCATCTGTGGCGTGAGGGCCTTCTCTGGCCACTGGCACATGCTCTGCCCAGACAGGTACACAGGCCAGTGGTGCTGGAGAATTTCACTGTGAGAGCCACTCTCAAACTCTGACTGATGGGCCCTCCCATCCCTTATTCTTCAGCAGGGAGAACACTGATATGGATCCTATACAGTCACCCAGAGGTCCCAATGGGACTGAGCTCCAGTTACCCACCATTGTAATGTGCTTGAGAACACACTTTTTATCTGCTGCCATCTCTTTCCCACCTCACCTCCCCTACACCCCTCCTGTGTTTTCAGGGACCACCTCCCCAGGAAACTATGTGCCCTCGACTCCTTATCTCAGGGTCTCCTTCTGGGAGAACCTAACCCAAGACACCCCGGCTCATCGGCTCATGATAACCAAGAACCCTTGAGCTGCAGCTGGCCCGATTCACCCTGTGTTCTTCTGGGGACTTGAAGTCCAGCCTCTGGGCATACTCCACACCAAGAGTTCTCCCCGACTCTGGCCAGCAGCCTTCCCTGGTCCAAGACTGCTTGGGGTGCTGGGCCAGGACTCTCCTCCGGGCCAGGGCATTTCTGAGCGTCGCCCGTCAACGTGGGAAGAGTTTATCTTGTCACTGGCTGCATTGTCTGCTGATTTATCTCTATCCAGGGGAGTAGGGCCCAGCTGCAGACAGCAAACATATTGAGTAAATTCCTAATGAACTGATTACTCAGCTTAGCATTTTAACTGCAGCATTAAGCATTCTCTCACCCTCATAAACATGTTGAACTACTGAAGGGATTATGGCTTCCAGGCTGGCCACTCTGTCACTGGGAAAAATTAATCTCGAGATTTAATCAAAGCCAAGACCACAAACTGCAGTAGGGAAGGGCCTTTTTCTTTCCATGATGCCCAGGAGATGGCAGGGAATCCATAGCTCCCTCCGACTTGTGAGTGACCTTGAGATGTCATCTGGTCCATTCTCCTAGGCCTGTGTGCACACAGACCCTCACGCCCCGATGACTGGTACGTTTTCTAGACACCATCCAGATGAGAAATACCCTTCTGTAGACAGAAGGGTAAACCTAAAAGGAAGTAGGTTAATGAGCAAGGTTGGAATGCGACGTAGACAGCAAGTGCAGGGTTCTTCCCTATCCTTAGCCTCTTCCGTTAGAGATTCGCTGTGACCCACAGATCCTCATCTGGGGGCTTTTGCAGTAGCCAAGACTACATTTGGATGCTTCGCGTGTCTTCCCCGAGCTTCCCCATCTCTCCTGACCTCTGTCAGCTTCTGTGCGATCGGGCTGAGGAGGAGTGTGGATGGCAGAGCTTGTCTGTGCGGCTATCACCTGGGCACGTGTGTCAGCGTGTGACACCAGCAGAGTCTGCGAGGATTGCATCCTCCAAGGAAGGGACCAGATGTTGGATTCCATGGCTCAAAGCTCAGGGTCTTAGTTTAAATGTGCTCACGGGTAGGCCTGTGTGACTAGTAAGCAGCAGCTAAGAACTGTCCAGTGTCTAGCTCCTGAAGGAGAAGGCCTGGAGGCCCTGTGTGGCTCCAGAGAGCCCTTGAGCCTAGATTCTCAAAGTCTGGTCCTAAAGGGCAGTCCTGGGACATCTGGGCTCTCACTACCTGCAAACAGTGTCCAGACAGCTAGCAATGCAGCATCTGTGGCCTTACCCAGACCTCCCGGATCAGGACCTTTTTTTCTGGAGTCCCCAGATATTTCATGTGTGCCTCTAAGTGTGAGAGGTGCTGGCCAGCCATCCAGAGACCCTGCTCTGAACTCAGAAGGCGGGGGCAGATCCACTGAGAAGCTCTCCCTCCTCAGAATCAGAGCAGCCAACGGCCAGGGACAGAGAAACACTGATGAGCAGTAACCGGGCAGAGACCTCCGGAGATGAGAGCTCTCAGCGAGCTCTGTCTCTCGACCTGTCACCACACTCTGTCCCTGTCAGGGCCTGCTGTCTGCCCGCTAGTAAATCCTCGCCCCTGGAACATGATCGTTTCCTTGGCATTGGGGACTCAGGGGTGACAGGAAGCCTCTTACTGAAACCCTGGGTACAGGTTGTGCCAAAGGAGACCGAGAGCTGTGTGCCCACTGTGCATGCTGAGACAGCCCCACACCCGGCGGGTAGAGTGGACGAGAGACAGCCATCCCCTCTGAGTCAGGCACCTTGTTAGACTCCAAAGGCAGATGGTGGGAGAAACTCTGGGGGTCACCTTGCACTTGGACCAAGAATGCTTCCTGGGAGTCAGATGCTCCTTGTGCGTGTTTGGGATATCACAGCAGAACCTGTCTCGAAGCTAACTGAGCCCCAAGAAAGGAAGGGAAGTTCCAGCCTCTGAGCTGCCAGGCCTCCCCCTCCCTCTCCCCGACTCTCCTGTCACGTGCATGTCACAGAATCGCTGCCCCTCATTTCCTGCCACTTCTTCTTTTTTTTTTTAGATGCAAAATCGGGGATGGCAATAGTAAGTGTCTCCTAGGGGTGATGTGACAATTAAATGAGCTGATTTACCGAAATCTCCTCAAATAGAGTCTGGCACATTGTAAGTGCTCAATAAATGCTGTCGCTTGCCATCACTGTTGTTCTCATGCTCCCACTGGCTCCCCATCAGACCAGGGCTGTCCCTTCTGGAGGCTGGGCATCTCCCACCCCCTTCCCTAAGAAGCCCTGTGACCCCAGGAAGAATGGAGACCAGGCTGTGAGGGTGCTGCTGGCCCTACTAGCTGCCTTCCCAGTAAAGCCTGGGGAGGCGGGAGTGGAGAAGAGACAGGGCAGGGAGGGCAGTGGAGAAGGGAGAGAAACAAATGGCAGGAGAAGGGGGTGGAAACAAGGGGAAGCAGAGAGAAGGGAAGGGAAGCCCCTCCAGCATCTATCGTGTATCTGGTTTTTACACGCAGCTTCTCATTGATGCCCCACAGCAACCCTTAAGTTAAATCTTAGTCACTCATTTTGTGGATGGGGAAAGTGAGGCTCTGAGAAGTGAGATAGCTTACCCAAGGGTCAAGCTAACCAGTTTTCACAGATTCTTTCTTCTCAACCACCCTGGAGCCTTCTAGGCTTTGGAGGAAGAGGAGAGAACTCCAAAGGACAGAGGAGGCTTCAGCAGGGACAGGGAGCCAGCGGTGGAGTGGGCATGGCCCCTTGGGTGACTCAGGCATGTCCGGGCACCTCTGGCAGGCCCGTGCCACCCAGGACCTCACTACAGTCACTTCCCCGCCTGTGTGCCCGGTTCCTCTGAAGTGCTCCTTGACCCAAGCCCGAACCATCTCCCACTCTGCCCGCCCGTGGCTTCTGACCCGCCGCACCTGGCCAGGAGGAACGAGAGGCTGGGCCCGGGGACCTGTGAGGGCAGGCGAGGGGAGGGGTGCAGGCACAGGCGGGGCGAGGGATGAGTAGGAGGGGAGGGCGCAGTGGGGGGAGGCTGCCAAGGCCGCTGGAGGTAGCGGAGTGCTGACTTCAGAGAAGCTGGCAGGTGTCACCATGGCAACCGCAGACCAGTGACATCTCCGAAAAAGAAAAAGGACAACAAGTTTGAAGATTTTATTTGCTGGTTTTGCACTCTTTGCCAAGAAGAGAAGGCTGGGTAGACAGGTTGGGTGGGGGTGTCAGAGGAAGGCTCCCCCTGAAGAGAGGATGTGGTTGAACCCCTGAGGAAGGTGGTGGAAGCTTCTGCATGTGGGCTTTAGGACCCCCAGGCCATGGTTCCCTCTCCTGAGGCAGATCCATCTACCCTCCATCTTCCAGATCCTATTTTGAGAACTGGGGACTCCTCAGGGCTTGTCAGTCCGGTCTGGTTCTATGCACAGTAACCCCCCGAGAATCCCTGTTCAGACTTAGGCCCACCAGGAGGAGGAAACTTCAGAGGTCAAGATTTTCCACGCCCCATCCTCCCTCCCCCTGCCTAAAAGTACCCCCTTCATCTACATGGCATTTGACATGCATCCAGGAGACACAGGAAACAAAAGTTCCGACTCCCAGAGCCACACTGCCTGACTCCATAACATCCTTGGTCTTCCAGCCATGTGGGTAAACTAGTTAGCAACTGTACCTTGGTTTCCCCACTGTGGGACCGGGTCAATAATGATATCTGCTTCACTGGGTTGTGGGCCTGAGTTTCCAGCCCCAGCATAGGGACCTCTCATATCTGGGCAACCCCCACCTTGATCTTGCCCTGAGAGCCTCCATCCAGCACACTCACCGGGTCTCTGGGAGGGAGAGGAGGAGGATCCCATCTTCTTAGGTCTGCCTTTCCAGGCTGCTCTGGGACCACATGCACAGCTAGAGTCCCTGGGCCTCAGATTGTTTAAGCGGCTTTCCATCCCTGGAATTTCTAAGATCCTGAGCAAGAAAAATGCACACACACACACACACACATGCATACTGATTTCGATCCTCAGAGGAGGACCTGTCTGCATTGATGAGAGTGTGAACCAGAGGCTGCTTTTCGATAAGTAGTTTCCTTCCTTCCAGACCCAAGCCCGCAGAAGATCTGTCTTCCTGAACAGACCCAGACACTTGTCAGGGACCCATCAGCAATGGGTGACTCACTCAAATTAGCCTGGCAGTTGCAAATAACATGTAAGTGCTCTAGAAAGGTTCTCTGTGCATGTTTTCCCCAGAATTTTTTTAACGTTCCCTGTAGATGTAGATAGGTGATATTGTTTTAGGCTCTATCTTAATTGCTATGAATTTCAGAGGAATGAGGCTTGGCCGTAAACGCCCAACCAGCAGTTAGCCAGTGCTTGTAGGTCCCACCGGACCTCCTCTGAGAGTTGGGGTTCTGTGTGACCCATTTTTAAGGTCTTATCTTTATTTCCAGGGGAAGGAATGAGGGGCCCGGAGGTCATGGGCTCATTCGAGATCACACGGTGAGCCAG
The DNA here is from genome assembly GCF_016509475.1 of Prionailurus bengalensis. Classification (NCBI taxonomy): domain Eukaryota; kingdom Metazoa; phylum Chordata; class Mammalia; order Carnivora; family Felidae; genus Prionailurus; species Prionailurus bengalensis. Next base: position 38,344,741 of record NC_057349.1, on the reverse strand, counting down.
TCAAAGAGTCAGGCCTCAAATTCTAAGATCTCCCGGTGCTAGACACGATCCCTGACCTACAGGGCAGCCTATGTGGTGATTAAGAGCCTGGGCTCCTGACCGGACAGGTAGGGCCAAGTCCCAGCTTTCCCAGCATCTAGCTGTAGGAAACCACCTTTCAGGCCTCCATTTCTGCATCTGAAAATCAGGGAGAAAACGTCTAACCCGGTGCTGTTAAAAAAGCCAAAGAGTAAATATATACCGAGTTCTTAGAACAAAGTCTGGTACACAGCAAGTGCTCAATCAGTGTTTGATTTCAGCCTTCCCATGGAGGCCATGAGGCTTCCATCCATGGCTCTGGAGAAGAGGAGTAGATACATGTCTCTACCCCAACATCAATTCTCAAGGGTCCTTGAAATTTTCCTAAAGGTAGGCCTTTAAAAAAAAAAAAATCATGGGTTTTAAGCCAAAACTATCTTCCCCAACTTATCTCTCAGCAGCGTGGATTCTCAGGGCTGGCAGGGCCTCCCACGGCACAGAGAAGAAAGAGCGTGCAGCCAGATGGACCAGCATTAGAATTCAGGCTCCACCCTTCACACGAGGTGACCCTGGCACATTCTTTAACCTGCCGAGGGCTCCAGGTCAGCTCTGTGATGAGGGCTGAGCCAGCAGCCCGGCAGCCCCAGGCCAGTCTTACCCTGAACTTGATAGGTTCTTGCTCTGGGTCTCAGCCTCCTTACCTTAAGATGAGGAGCTCATTCCACAGGGTGCTAACAACACAGGCTCAGGTTTATGCACCCCCCCCCGCCCACCCATAGCGTCCCACCCCCAAAGTGCCCCTCAGAGTCCTGGGTGGCAGCATCAGATGCTCACAGCAGGAAGGAGATAGGAGAGAGACTCCTAGCAATTCTAGAAAATGAGGGCCAGAGGAGGTCCTAGAAGGTTACATGGGGCACTCCCCATTTTACAGATGAGAAAACTGAGGCCGCGGTCAGGGGTGGAGAGAGTGCCTTGTCCAACGTCAGAGCTGGGACTGGATCCCCTGTGTTCTGCCTTGTAGTCCCAGTGCCCTTGACAGTGTGTCAGTTCATGCGTGTGAAGGCTGATACCCCTCCTCTGGGTTTTTCCCACTTGGCAGCTTGAGGAAAGCGAATCATCCCAAGTGTGTTTCAGCGCAAAGATGGCGAGACACGCTTCTTATTAACTGTAATGATCATGGTGATGACAATAACTCTAATTCATCGAGTGCTATGTGTCAGACATAGTTCTAAGGGCTCTATATTCATTTAATCCGGTCGGGTGGGAACCGTTCTCGTCTCCCTTTACAATGAAAGGACTGAGGCACAGAGAAGTTAAGCAACCAGCCCAAGGTTTCCCAGCTGGTAAGTGCAGGAATGTGGTCTTGAGCCACACAAAGTTCTAAAGCCTGCCCGTCAACCGTCTGTCCACGCTGACTCCTGGGAGTGTAATTTTTCTGCATTTCCAGGCCGTAGAAGCCCAAGGAAGGGAATTGTGCTGGATTCAATTCGGTTTAACTCCATTGGTATATTTGTCGAGACCTGCTAATATGATCAGCTGGATAGCCAAAAACACTGGCGGGTTCCAAATTAAATAAATGTATCAGGATAAAATAGGTTTCTGGATTGACTTCTCACACAAATGTGTGCATGTGTACACATATGCAGACACACACACACACACACAGAGGGGGGAGAGAGAGAGAGAACCAAGACTATGGTCAAGCAAAGAACAGAATGAATTCAGAGAACCAGAACGCCTAATTCAAGTCCCAGCCTTGTTGCTGTCCAGTTGGAGGCTGTTTGGCGGGTTCATCTGCCTGCTCTGTGAGCGATGGGGCTTCATCTATATTATTTGCCCCCAAATTTCCAGTGGTTCCCACTCAGCAAATGAATAGATTATTTCCTCACTTCGGCTTTCTAGCTGTGTGACTTTGGGTAAGTTACTCAGCCTCTCTGTTCCTCAGTTTCTCCCATCTGTAAAGTAAAGATAACGATTTTACTTACTCATGGGGCTGTCTGTTGCCAGGATTAGATAAATTGACCTGTGTAAAGTGCTTAGGGCTCCGCACAGAGTTAAATATGCACCAGTGTTAACCAGGATGGTGGTGAGTACATTGACAATCTCATTACTGTAAAATGGGCCAGTAATAGCGTTTACCTCCTAGGGTTATTCCACGGACCAAATAAGATAATAGCTAGCACGGAGTATGGGCTCAGCCCCCACTCACATCACAGATCAGGGACAGAGGAAGGAAGGATGTGCAGACTATGGGGACACCCTGCCACTCTATCCGTGAGGAAGAGGGAGGTGACAGGGTGGGCCCTGGCCTGGAGCCTGTCACGGTAGTAGCAGATGGGACATTTCTTCCCCTTGCGTCAGTTATTTCTATGACTTCCCACCCCAAAGCTGCCACTTTGCACGTGTGACCCAAACTGTCTCTTTAATTATCCCACGGAGGAGGAGAAGCCGCAAACAGGTTTAAGATATCACGGTTTGCTGCGTTGTGCTACACCCCGCATGCATGTAAACAACATCTTGTGGCATTGTCTGATAAATTAAACATCTCTCCTTCCTGGGCTCGGAGAGGAGCATCGGGTCCCCAAGAGGAGCACGGGTGACTCAGCCAGCGCCTCCGCCGCTGAAGAGTTTCGCATGGTGCCCCTAGAGCTAAAAGCTTGGTGAGGGACAGAGAGTGGAAAGTGCCAGCCTCAGCTCAAGAGTGGTCTGTTTCCCTAGGAGCAGACGACAGGATGTGCCCAGACCAGGCTGGGATTCATTATTGGGGAGCGGGGAGCCGAACGCCTCGGCAGCCCCAGGTTCTGGGAGAGCACGCTTCTCCGCATCACACCGCCCCCAAGGCTCTGTCCCCTAGACTCTAGCCCCTCTGTCCCAGCCCATCACCAAGTCCTGACTTATCAGCTCGGCTCTGCCATCCACTGTGTGACCTTGTGACAGACACTCAACCTCCCTGGGTCTTGTTTTCCTCCTGGGCCCACAGACAATGAAGATAACCTTGTCAAAGGCAGGCAGCTGGATCACACTGTCCCCTGGGCTGTCCCATGAGCTCTAAGAGCCACGAGCCTCTTCCCAGCCAGCCTCCAAGGAGATCTCTTGACTCAGAAAATGAGCCAAAACAAAGACATCCTGAGAACAAAGGGGAGCCAGCTTTGATGAGAAAACCCACCACCTAGATGACTATTCTTCCATCCCACTGGTAGTTAGAAATCACCCAAAAAGCTTTTTTTAAATAACCCCCAAATACCAACACTGGGACAATTCCCAGCATTTCTGACACAATTGTTTTGCGGGAAGCTCAGGCTTTGGCGTTTTGCAAAAGCTTCCCCTAAGGTCTAACACACAGCCAGGATTGAGAACCACTGACCTAAATAATCCATTCCCTGTTAATTAAGAACTGAAGGTGATTTTAATTAATAAAGAAGATAAAGAAGATGGGAAGAGATTCTGGGGAACCAGACGTCTAGGTCTTTTGGCAGCCTGACCTGAGATGTTCCTCAGAGTCCAGCCCAGACAGGCTGGAAAAAGGACACCGCCCGCCCCCACCCACCCCTGATTCTTCTCCCTGCTGAGTGTGGGCTGGGGCCCGGATGGAGTGTGTCCATGGGCCACCAGCGACTCCTAGGCCCCGGGCTGGGAACTGGGGAGAGCAGGCAAGGGGAGAGATGGGCTCTGCCTGGAAAGGTAAAGGAGGGAGGGCTTCTCCAGGCAGAAGGCTTGAGCTGAGGGTTGAAGGAGGCATACAAATTTGCCAGGTGGAAAGCAGAAGGAGACAGCAAGATTTCCAAGCAGGGAATGGGAAATAGCAAGCAACTCAGTGCACGTGACCTAGGGGCTGTCCTGCTCCCTCAGCACTCATGGAGCTCTCTGTGTGGCCAGCTCCTTACCAGGCTATGCTGGTGTGGGTGGGAGGCCCGCCCACCAGAGAGCTTGGGCCCCGCCCTTCAGACTTACAGTGAGGCTGGGAGGTTCAAAGGGAATGTCAAGATGGTTCCATACAAAGGGAATTCCTAGTGAGGGCCCCTAGTTGGCCTGTATCATTAGGAAGTTGCTTGGAAGTTGAGTCTGGAGAAATGCATAGGTCAGACAAGATGCAGGTGACATCTCAGGGGACTGGGTAAGAAAAAGCCCTGCTTATCCGATGATTTAGCCCCTGCCGTGGCCTGGGGCAAGGACAGGACAGAGAGCCCCATGTGACTGAGGTACAAGGAGGGAGATGGCCTGAGCACAGCTGCACCAGGCCAGGCTGGGACTGGGCAGTGAGGGGTCCCCAAAACCACACTGAGCTGGTTGGACCCATTCTGAATTTGGGGCTTTGAAACAGACATTTTAGTTTTTAATCTAGTCTGGATTATCTTCATCTTTTTTTTTTTACCAATGCAATTGTAAAATATAATTTTTAATCTCTTCTTATGGAGGAAGGAACCCACAAAGGCAAGCATACCTAGGGCCAAGGAAAATCACATCACCCTTGAGGCCGCCCAGTCAGCTGGGATTCTAAGTCCCCGGATGCTCGTCTGAGCCCCCCTGTAATTATCTGGGTATATTTGGGCAAATCACCAACCCTCATGGAACCTCAGTTTCCCCTTCTGTAACCCGGGAGCAGTAAACCCTTCCCAGAGGCAGCACCCCCATGGGCGCCGTCCACCTGGGTTACCTGGAGAACAGTGCCCACTGAATGTGCAACAGGGCCTAAGGGCTCACGAGAGTGAGGAGTGGAAAAAATAAGAGCCATGCAACCACTTTTCTTTTTAAGTTTATTTATTTGTTTTGAGAGAGAGAGAGCGAGAGCAAGTGGGGGAGGGGCAGAGAGAGAGAATGCCAAGCAGGTGCTGCACTGGCAGTGCAGAGCCCGATGCGGGGTTCGAACTCATGAACCGTGAGATCATGACCTGAGCCGAAGTCAGATGCTTAACCGACTGAGCCTCGGTCTTAGCACTTGGGGAAGGGGATTGGGGCTCCTCACACAGCCTCACCATCCCGCTCCCTATACCTCCCATCAGATCTTCCCCTTGAAGGAAAGAGTATCTCTGAGGTTGCCAATGCTGATGAAACCCTTTGTGGGAACAGCCTGCGGCACTCTCTGTGCACCCCACCCGTGCACATCCCTGGCTCCTTCAAGACACCCACCAGTCCCGGAGGCCTGGGACCCCGTTTTGTCCATCGCCAACCCGCCGGCCCCAGCACACAACTCATCTTCATACACGAGCTGGCACTGTTAGGCCACAGGCCGTGCTGGTCTGTGGTGCTGAGCCCAATCCCCTGGCCCCGACCCCATTGGGCTTACCTCCGGTTCCCTGTCCCCTGGGACACTCTGAGTCCAGCTGTCGTCTCTCTGCACAACAGCGACCTGCCCTTGTTATGCTTGGGTCAGTCGGTTTCCGTGCTGGTGCTGGGGTCCCCAGCCCAGCCCAGGCCACACGCTGGCTTCTCACACACTCCGGGGGGCCATGCCGACCTCTGGTGGCTCCTGTTCACTGGACTGTCCCCTCATGAAGCTCTAGTCCCCACCAACCATGAGTGAGGGCAGCTTCGGTGGGGCCGTCTCCTTCCTGCCGCAGGGTGGCTGACAGGTGCAATGTCATTTTCTTGGCAGACCCAGAAAAGCACAGGGTCTTCTAGCATCATCCTCTCAACAAGTTTGATGAAGCAGCAGCTGGGGCCAAAAGAGCGTGTAGCGTGTTGAATGGTGGCCCTCGGAAGATAAATCCACCCACAACCTCAGAACGTGACCTTACTTGGAATGAGAATCTCGAGATGACATTAACCTGTATTGTATTTAAGCCGGGCCCTAACCCCAAGATGGGTGTCCTCATAAGAGATAAAAAAGGAAAAGATGCCAAGAAGCACAAAGACAGCCATGTGACGACCGAGGCAGAGATTGGAATGACACAGTCACAAGCTGAGGGGCTCCAGGGGTTGCAAGGAGCCAGCAGAAGCTGGATGAAGCATAAAGCCCTCAGAGGGAGCACGGCCCTACTGACATCCTGATTTCAGACTTCTGGCCCCCAGACTGTGCAAGGATCGATATCTGTCGTTTCAAGCCACCCAGTTTGTGGCAATTTGTTACAGCAGCCCCAGAAAATGAATGCAGAAGGGGTGTGCTCTCCCTGAAAGTGCCCTTCTCTTCTTTTCCCGGTTTGATAGCTTCCCTTCATTGCATCCATTCCAACCACTGGCTTGCCCCAAAACCCCATGTCTGAATTACCAACAATGGCAAGGCCATCTTGCATTTACCGAGTGCCTGCTATGTGCCAGGGACTGGGTTTTTGCAGCCCACTGAGTGTGCAGGGCAAGTGTGAGAGGCAGCATGTGACGGTGATTCAGGCCATGGAGGACCTGGATGGCCACTCTCTACTTGTGTGTCCCTGGGTGGTGGTTTAACCACTTGCTGCCTCAGTTTCCTTATCAGTAAAATGGGGATGATCATAGTAATGCCCACCTCCTGGGCTGCCGAGAGGATTACGTGGATTAACTTGTCTGACACCCTTGGAACCACAGGCTGAACCCTGCAGGCATTGGCCGCCATCCTTTCCCCATGGCTCAGGTGAGGAAATGGAGGCTCAGGTGGAATATGTCACTTTCTCGGCACAGCTAGCAGATGGCTGGGCTGGAGTTTCATCCCAAGTTTTTCTGACTTTAAAGCTGAAGCACTTTCTAGTCTGACACACACGGTCTCCTTTCCAGGAGCTTCCCAGAGACTTGACATTTAAGCTGTGAGGAGGCATGATGTTACCTGAGATGCTTAACAGGGCTTCTCGCCCAGGGGTGGCAGCCGGGGGCCGCTTGTAAGTTCACAAGCACCCTCTCGGCCACCAGCTGGCAGAGAGCAGAGCCCCAGAGCTGGGCTAGGGCCCAGGAGATCACCTTTCTTAAGGAGAAAGAAGGCAGAGGAGGAGACCCAGAGGCATGGGACTAGGAAAGCGAGGTGTGATCCGGCCTGGAAGAGCCAGGAGGGGGCCAGACACAGAGGCGTGGGGACTCCCTGGTGTGTGTTGTGCGTCTTCCGGTGGCGCAGGGAGGGCCTCTGTCCCAGCATCTCACCCAGTGAGACCCATTTCTGTAACAGCGCGAGAAACAGGTGCTTAAGTAGCTGTTGAACGACGCAGCCCGGAGGGAACGAGGGTGTGAACGCCAGGGTGGAAAGAGACAGGAGATCGCAGGCCAAGGAGAATCGCAGTCATGGGAAGTTGGACGCCAGTGAAAATGAGGTTTGGGGAATGACATGGTTCTTGACTGTCAGCCTGCCAGGGGACCTGAAGGTGGGGGCTGCGGCCGCAGGCGGGAGAGAGGCCTAGGGGAAAACCGATATCATTGTGTCAAACAATGCTCAGGGTCATGATACACCAGGGGCTCCCCACTGGGTCTCCCTGGCACCACAGGCCCCAGTTTCTTACGTGATTTGTAACAACCGCAGTGTGGGAGGAGGGGCAGGTGTATACGCCTGGAAGGAAGTGCATATGTGTGCTAGGCTTTGGAGGGTCAAGGCTGTGGGTGCATCGCAGGGAAATCTGGATCTGTGTGGGGAGAGGGGGGTACTTCACAGACCACTCCCAAAGGACATTTGGCAGGACCCCCCCAGAATCCCTATCAGGCTAAAAATGACCACACTGGCCCCTCTGCTCCCCACAAATCTTCCCCCTTCTGTCAAGTCAACGCTATGGCTGACATCCGGGGTCTTCCGACATCAACTCAGCCAGAAGCAGAATGAAAAGTTCAGGCAGACATTGAGTGGTTCTCATACTGCAAGAAGACGTCCCCAGATTTCCTGGTTTTCACCAAGACCCACCTGCTGGATTCCTGAGTTGGTGGACTCAACCAGTTGTTTTGACCTAAAGACACCCAATCCACCCCTGGGGAGGAAATAAGACAAGAGAAATGGGAGGGGCTGGAAGGAGGGCAGAGGGAAGATGGGCAGAGGTGGGGAAGATTCAGGTTTTTTCATAGCACAACCCGAATTTCTTTCTCTTCTGTGCACACACACACGGAAACTTATCTCTTTTTTTTTTCAAAAATTTTAAGTTTATTTATTTATTTTTGAGGAAAAGAGAGAGAGTGCAAGCGGGGTAGAGGCAGAGAGAGAGAGGGGGAGAGAGAGACAATCTCAAGCAGGTTCCACGCCGTGAGCACAGAGCCCGACGTGGGGCTTGATCTCACGAACCACAAGATCATGACCTGAGCCGAAATCAAGAGTCGGATGCTTAGCTGACTTTATCAAGCCCCCACATGTGGGGTGGGGGCATCTGTTTGTCCAAGTTATTGAGCCCCTGTGACCACACCCACCAGCACATGGGATGCCTGGGGGCAACCGGGGTCACTAAGTGTGCACAACTAGGTCTCACGGTTTCTGGGCACTCGGGCATCGTCCTAAGAGGCTTGCCTTGCAGGAATGGGGTTCTGTTCACCTTCTTCCTTCAGGCAAGTATATTCTGGCTGCGGGTGTGGGACGAGCCATCATACAGAGCACATCTCTCTCAGTGTAAGCAGTAATGGAATCCTTGGGTCCGTCTGGAGGACAGCCCCCCGCCAGCCCGGGTTGCAGTTCTGGCTGTGGTACCAGAAAGAGCGAGTCCAAACAGTAATGACGGTAGCAAGCACTTAACCTATTACCTGCAGTATTAACTCATTCCATCTCTGCAGCAGCCCAAGGAAGGGGGGGACTGTTATCTTCATCCCCATTTCACAGCAGGGGGCTTCATGGAGTTGTCCCCGCCCACACTGCTCATCAATGACAGAACAGGGATTTGAACCAGGGCCAACTGGCCCCCGTCTGTGCTCTTGACTCTATACACAGCACCCCTCACAGCGTCTTAGGGAGAGATTTTAGCAGTCGGAGTAATACGTCCTTTACAGAGCATTCCATGACAGCATCCCTGAATCCTGGTGGCCCGGCCCTCACTTGAATATATCCATTGATGGGTGGCTCATTACTTTGCCAGGAGTCCATTTTTCAACAGCTTGGGTTTTTGTAAAAGTCGTTTGGATGTTGAGCCCCCAACTTGCCTCCCTGTACCCTGCTTCCCTGGCTCCATTCCTGGAGCCACTGAAAACAAGTCCATTCCTTCTGCCTGATACCCCTCAGGTATTTATTTGTAGGCCAACCCCATCCCCGGCACTGCAGACTTGGATTGCATAAGCATGGGGTCCCGTAGCCCCCAGGTCCTACCTCCTTGCTTGTCATAAGCTCCCACACCCTTTTCCTGTCAGGCCCAGACCTGCTGGACATGCTCTCCTTTGCCAACATGCTGTCTTTAGGCTTGGAGGCTCGGAGACACCCTGCTGTGGCCCCGCCTTTCCTGGTCTTTGGCCTCATGGGTAGCGTGAGGGGCTGGCTCCGGAGCTCTGACATTTTTCCAGCTCTGACATTCCTGGTTGTATCTGGGGTGCAGCGCCACCTGCCTCTGTCCTGTCCCTGGTCCCTCATGCTCCACTTCTGCCCCCGGTGCCCTCCTGGAGGTGGGCCCCAGGCCCGCCAGAGCGGAACAGCGAGAGCAACAGCAAATGCTGCAGGGGCCGAGGCCTCTGGCCGCAGGTGCTGAGTCTTGGGGAGTAAGGATGGAGTGGGAGAGTCACAGCCCCTCCCCCCTCCAGGTGCTGGCTGCCTGGCCTTCTGAATTTCTCAACTTCTTTCTCCCTCCCTCCCTCAAGGAATCCCTCTAAGCTGCAGACAGGAAACAGCCTCTTAAGTTGTTATTAACTGGGAAACATTGGCACCATTTCACTGTTGGTCTCCGTTATTGTCGCATGGGAGAGGGGGAGGGAGGACAGTGTGTTTCCTTAGATGTGCCACCCCAAGCCTCCATGCCCCGGAGACCAAGCTGGCTGGGGCAGGGAAGTCCCAGGTGAGGTCCTGCAGGGAAGATGGGTGGGTGGGGGTGTGTACGTGTGACAGGTGAGGAAACGGAGACCCAGACAAAGGCTTCAGGTATCCACGGGCCTGCGATCACCCTGTTTGATGGTCTAGAAAGAAAACTCTGCCAGCTCTGGGGACATCTCTGGTGAGAATTCAGAAGGAAGGGACAGGCTTTGGGGTTCCCAGTCTGTCGGGCAGGTGGATGCTGCGGCTGGCAGGGGCCCGGCTGCAAGTGGGTGACTAATCGCTAGCGCTGACCGAGGGACTCGGTCGCCCCGACCACTACAGGTCAGGGAGCAGTGCCACCCTGCGTCCATAGAGCAAGGGGTGAAAGCAGGGTGCTACTGAGAGCTTCATCCATAGGGAGCAGCTGGGAGCCATGGCAGGGCGCCGAAAGAGATCCCCTGCACCCCCACCTCCAGTCTCCTGTGGGCACCTCCCATTGACCAAACCCAAGAAAGCCACTGGGAAGGGGAGTCCAAGAAATGCCAGGGTCAGAGCAGGGCAAAGAACAGATTGCAGAGAGGGTGCCCTCACGGACAGTGAGCAGCAGGAACACCAAGGTGATGATCATGTTGGCTTCCTGGGACGGCTGTGACAAATGACCGCACACGGGGGCTGCCAACAACAGGAGTCTGCCCTCAACAGTTCTGGAGGCCGGAGGACTGAGTTCCAGGCACTGCTGTGGCCGGCCCTCCTTCCCTCCCTCTGCTGGCTCATGGCTGAGGAACTCTACTCTCTGCCTCTGCCTTCATGCACCTTCTCCCCGGGTCTCTTCTAAGGACACTTACTGTTGGGTTTCGGGCCCACCTGGCTAATCCAGACTGGTTCCATCACCTTAACTGAATTACATCCCCAAAGACCCTTTTTCCAAATAAGACCACATTCACCGGTTCTGGGGATTAGGACAGGGATGGATCTTTTTTTTGGGTGGGGGGCACCCGTCCACCCACTATAATGGTTATCCAGGTAAGCGTCTGTCCCTCTTCTAGGTCACCTACACATGTCACTTCAGTGCACTTCAAAGTTGGCCTGGAAGGAAGAAAGGGCCAACACTGGGTCCATTTTACAGAGGAAGCCAGAGAGGAGAAAAGATGCCTCAGAAAGGGCGGGGTGTAGCTCTCCTGCCGCACCCCTCCCCCACCATACACAGTGCTTCTCAGCACTGGGCCTACTCCCTTTGCTGGTGTTGTTTTCACTGGATAGTTTTTCCCTCTTTGGACTTCAGGCGCCCAGACCTGGTTCTCCCATTTCAATGGTCTTAATGTGACCCACTTTTATTTGGATATTTCATTTTCTTTAGTAACAGAATAAGTATGCACAGAACCACCACCCCCCAAAAACAGCTTGACTGTCACCCACATCTGAGTTTGATCCCACCCCATCCCACACCCCTGCTCCCCAAATCTGAACCTGCCTTCCCTCCCCTCTGCCCCATCCCATCCAGGCCACCTCTCCGTTTGGACCACCACTGGGCTTCCCCTCAGCTCTGGGAATGGGAGGGCATCCCTTGAGCCTCCAGATTCCTATAAATTTGATCATCTGGGGAACTTAATTGCCCCAGAGATCCTGAAGCTGTCATGTCAGATCTAGGTCAAATCATAGGTGGGTCAGGAGAGCCCAGGTGTTTTTGGTCAGACATCTCTCTAGTCCCTCTGACTCATTAATGTCTTATGTTGGGTTCCTCCAGAAACAAACAAAAGTGAGGATCTGAGGTAGGTAGTTTATTTGGGGGTGACCTTAGGAAGCACTGGTAGAGAAGCAGGGAAGTGAGAACAGGAACCAGCAGAAGCCATTCTGACTCCCCCTTTGCCATGTAACCTGATGTATTCACAGAGGGTTAGGGTGCAGATACGCTGGGATACTAATCCGCCAGCTCCCATCCAAGATTGGTTACAAGGGGAGGTAATTTCTCAGTGTTTCCGGTCTGCCCACTTGAGCCCAGTGAGTTCCTGTGCCCAGAGAAAGCCATTAGGCAGAGTCGCAGATGCTTGGAGCAGGAAGCCATCAGTATGCGTAGAGGTGCTGAGCACTGAGGGATATGGGCAGCTCACCAGTGGGGTCTGCTGCAATTAATTAATCTATTTATTCATCAGAAATTGAATGTCTGGTTAGACCGGGTCTTTACCAGGTCCTGGTGAGAGAGTGATGAAATAGACACTAGTCCTTGCTCTGAAGGCTCTCATAGTCTAGCGGAGGAAACAGACGCGTGTGAGATCATTATAATGCAGTGTTGTTAAGTGCAGCAGTAGAGACCTGAGCTGGGAGTTTACACAGTCTGGAGTGGGCATAAGGGGAAGATCCGGGAAGGAGTCCTGCAGTGTAAAGCCCAAGTTAACATTGGAAGACGTTTAGGAGTTGGCTAGATGACAAGGGCAGGCCACTGTTCTGGACAGAGGATATGGCGTGAGCAAATAAACACACCTGGGCAAGAAATGGTGTGATGCATGCAGGGAGCGTGGAGTGGAGTAAGTAGCCTGGCTTCAAACCCTGGGCAGGGAAGGGCAGAGGTGCCTCTGCACAGCTAGGCAGGGGCGTGGGCCTGGGGCACTAGCACCCACGAGAAGCTGCCTCCTCTTCTGTCCTCGGGCCAAGCCAGGGTTAACACTCATGGCTTAGGCCCTGTTTTTTCTCTTCACTGGCAAATGAAATCATTTCTTAGCTTTAGCCGAGGTGCCCTCCGCGCTTTATAGTAATTATTGCTCGATCAGTAAATGGAAAGGTTTTAATTTCGCAAGGGTATGTGCAAACTGCACGTTTTGCATTTACTCAGCCTTAATCAATACTGGAACAGGATTAAGAGGCCCCAGCAAGTCTTGTGATCCTACCTAAGCTAATAAAAAACGAGCCTACATAGCTACGGACAAGACTTCAGCTAATGTACTGGTAGATAGCTGGTGACCACATTTTTCTGTCTTGTATCAAATTGTCGCTAGTTTATTCAGGTATTGACTAAAAGAGTGTGTTTCTTAGAGGCAGGGACAGTCTATCATTGCTACTATAGTTTAAGATTTTGTGTCATCTTCTTTCCAGTCACCCAGTTACATTACATCTCGATCTCAAGCCTGATCATCAGCAGTCTCCATCTGCTCTCCTGCTTTGTTTTTCTCCCTCCTCCTATTATACTCTTTTTTTTTTTTTTTATTTATCTCATTCGTTCTGTCTTTCCAAACTAGAATGTGGGCTCTGTGAAGGCATCATCATTGATGCTCATTGTTTTTTTTTGTCTCGATCATTGGCGGCTGCGTTCCCAGAGCCTAGGACAGTGCCTGGCACAGGTTAGAAGTTCAATGAATTATTTGCTATTGAAAGGAATGCAATCACCTGGTACAGTTGTTGTACACACGGTATGTGCAGTTTCTAACGTCACTTTTTGGCTCTAAAATGCTGTGTTTCCATATGCTTGGTATATAGTGTATACTTCCTGAATGCCTGGCTGGCTGATTAAACAAATGGCCGAATCAAGTGTTACATTACAATGATGGAAAACGATGTCGTTGTTCCCTCCACCAGCCTCCCACAGACTCAGCTGGACAGAAGGAAGGAGGCGTGGAGAGCAAGCATATATTCTCTGCCCTATCTCTCCAGCACATGGCCAATTTTTAAAATAGCATTTAATGGCCATTGCATAAAGATGTCACTGCATCAGCGCTGGCCCCAAGCGGCTGGGAGACTGCGCAGCCCCCTCTTCTTTCTGTGGCGATCTCTCCAAGGGACCACAGAGTGGGGGTGTTTCCTGGCCCAGCTCACCTGCTTCATTTGTAACCCAACTCCCTGGATAGGGTGTTCTGCTAAACACACCGTCTCCCTTATCTGCCTCTCCTATGGTAATGCTCTTGCTACACAAGCCAGACAATTAGAGGTAATTGGGATAATCGGCATTTATTATGGCAATTTGCATTTCTACAGCAGGCAGCACAGAACTTACCACCCGGCTGGGGAATGCGCTTTTTTGGATCCAAGCTGAATTCAGCTCTTCATCCTAAAGCACATTTTAGAACCCACAGGATTTGTCCCTTCTTTGCTCACTGGAGGTCCTTAGGACTGCATTAGATGGGAGTCTCATCAACCAATCAGAAGGGAGCATATAAATTAGGGTCTGGAAATTAGGGAAGCCTCCTTCTGTCCCCCAGGAGAAGAGTGTACCTGCTCCAAGGAGCACTTGGGTCTGTGGCCAGACCCCTGGTGACTGATTTTTCGCTACATTGACCAGATGTTTGACTTAATTGACAGAATTGTTTCACTGTCTCAGCCAAGTAACTCAAAGCTCATGCCTGCTGTTGGTAGGAACCCTCAGCACAGGAGCCCCTGTGAAGAAACAGCTCCACACAGGAGCCCACATGGGCTTCTGTACTGGCCCCTGTGCCTGTCTGCAGCCACCTTCTCTTGTGCCCAGCGTGGACACTTCCCTCACGCCCAGCTTCATGGGCTCCTACTCGTCCCTCTCATGAACGAGGGCAGCGTTCTGTCGTGATTCTAACTGTACTTCCAAGTTTGGAGTCTCTTCTCCAGCTGTTAGCTGGGTGACCACAAGCAAGTTACTTAACCTCTCTGTGCTGCAGTTTCTCATCATCAAAGTGGAGATCATAATAGTACCTTGACTTGTAGGGTTGACAGGAGAATCAAGATCATGTATGTGAGGGGCGCCTGGGTGGCTCAGTCGGTTGGGCATCTGACTTTGGCTCAAGTCATGATCTCGCGGTTCGTGAGTTCGAGTCCTGCGTCGGGCTCTGTGCTGACAGCTCAGAGACCAGAGCCTGCTTCTGATTCTGTGTCTCCCTCTCTCTCTTCCCCTCCCCCACTTGTGCTCTGTCTCTCAAAAATGAATAAACGTTTAAAAAAAACTGTTTAAAAGAAAAGATCATGCATGTGAGTCCTCTTGCAGAGTGCCCGAGACAAGTGTGAGATGATCTAGTGAAAAGGTCCCCTCTCCAGCCACTGCACACACCTTATTCTGCATTTTCACCAACCCATCTACACGTTACAAAGTGCCAAGCGTCCCCAGAGAAGCACAGAGAAAAGTGCTTAGGGAGTTTGGAGAAGGGAGCAATGGATCTGGTCAAGGGGCGTGTGCAGGCTTTTTGAGGGGAAAGAGGTGGCATTAGTTCTGGGCCCTGAAAAATGGAGAAGACAGAGACACCTGCCGAGACAAAGTGGAAGACATTAGGAAGCAGGAAAAAGTGGGATGTGAATGAAGAGAAGTTCATTACAAAGGGCACAGGTTTGTGTCTGTACCCGAAATATCCCTATTTACAGAAAAAAGACCATGTTTACAATTTAACCACACTTGACAAGGGAGTGACATCACACACAGCCTCCTGGAGTCTCTTGCTCTATTTCATCTCGCCCTGGGCAGGGAGACCCAGGGAACCTGTCACCCCCTATAATGGCAGCTCCTCGGGTCCAAGACTTTACTCCTATGACAGCCCCATCACAGACTTTGTCCACTTGATTAAGAATGCAGTGGCCAAGGAGCAGAGACAATTTCCTTGGATTGCTGGGGAAAATGAGGATAGTTAGATGGTGGGGCCCACAGATCGCTAGACCCTTCAGAGTCCCCCGACCTGCCTACCTAGGAGAGGGGCCTGGCTTTCCTTCTACCCGGGCTCACAAACGAGAAAGATTGATTTTGTTGTTGTGGTCCTGTGGGTTCTTGGAGAGAAGGTGGGAAATGAAGTAAAACATTTGCTGCAGCTTCTTTTTATCCAGTGTATTAGTTAGGATATAGGTAAAATTGCTATAACAGAGTCCCCAAAGAGAGTGGCTTAAAGAACAGGGAAGTGTATTATACTTTCACACAATGTGCTAGCTGGTTCAGGCTGGCGGGGCAGCTGTGATTGACAAAGTCATTCAGACCCGGGTTCCTTCTGTCTTGTGGCTCATTCTCCCCATGGGTGTGGTACTCACCTGCATAGTGATAGCTGTGTAGAGGGCACGTTTGCTTTCTAATACATGAGAATCGGAATGAGGAGCATGATCCCTTTTTAAAGCCCTTTAAAGACAGGGATGTAGAAGTTGCACTTGTCATTTCTGCACCCTTTTCTTTGGAGAACACAAGGTCGCATTGTCACACCTAACCCTATGAAGGGCTGGGAAATACAGTCTCTGGCCGGTACCTTGTGCCGAGTAAAAGCCTTGTGGGAAAGATGGGGTCTGTCAGCATAAAGAAGCAGGGTGCTTAGTGTTTCTGTTCAATCTGGCTGTTGGGCAAATAGAAGAAGTTGGGAATTATTTCACATGGCTCTGGACCATCACCTACCAGTGGAGCCAGGACTTGCAACCCAATATGTAGCTTGCTGTGGACCTCTCTGAGCTGAGCTCTAAAGAGAACATGGGTTGCTGAGCCCTTTGGGCTTCTGCCACTCCTAAACAGTACCTCGTTTCATGAGAATGTCCACTGTCCAACCCCCACCCCCTTGCCCTCTCATGCCCAAGAGTCATCCCTGCTTGCATGGAAAAACAGCATCAGGTGACAATGAAGCCTCCATTCTGGGAAAGTGCCAGCCCATTTTCTGATCTAACCTGACACGTGTTCATGTTTGTAAAACAGTTGTCTGTAGTTTCATCCATTCCTCACATGTACCCTAGGATGAAAGCTGGACAGGTTTTCCCCCACATGTGATTAAAGAGAAGACAGGCTCAGAGCAGTTAAGGGATTTATTAGTTAGTCCAAGATAGTTACGCTTTAATAACAAGCAGCCCCAGTCTCCGTACCTCAGCACAACAAAGGTTTACCTCTCATCCTCACAAAATCCATGGGGGGCCTGAGTGACTCTTCAGAACGACCATCCTCCATGTGGACCATAAAGATCCAGGCCTCTAATGGTTCTGTCTTCCTATAGCCTCACCATCTAAAACACACAGTCTCCTTGGGACTCATGGCCAGGGAAGAGAGACACCGGATAATCGTGTCTGACAGTGACACACTTTGTCTGCTTATATTCCAGAGTTCACCTGATAGGGAGTGGTATTATCGTCTTGACTACTGATACCATTGGCTATTATGGCTTTGACAGCTGTGGCTAATTATATATCCTTGCTAGCTTGAGGTGTCAGCAGGATCATGGGAGCAAATAAATGGCATGGTTGACCCAGGATGTGGTCTCCCTTGGACCTGTGATGTTGACCAGCTATGACTCTGCCCTTGAGAATAGCTGCTACCATAAATGGTAAATAGGCTGTCCTGTACTGTCTGACATGTACTGACATTACATAGGAGTTCTGGTCTGTGCCCTGCCTTCTGTTTCCAGAAGACTTCCACTGAAGACTTCCCAGAAGACTGGACCCTTTGGAAGTCTTCTCAGAGTTTTTATCAATGTGTTCAGCCTTTTTCCTGTGCTTCTGTTTCTCCTTATGTAGGAGGGAAAATAATGATGATCTCTATGGTGATTTGAGGTGCCCATAATATTGTTTTCACTGGGAGAGGTACCCTTGGAAATGACAAAATGAAAAAGTGATTGTCCTTGGAAGGCTGTCTACTGGCAGCCTGTGGAGTTACTAATTTTTAGTATGGAAAGAATCAGTGATATGTCTCATCATCTGTCTGCAGCCAGAGCAGCCCAGGCCCAAGGGTGCATCCCCAAAACGCCTTCCTCTTGTACTTTGGGTTCTCCTACCAGGGGCCTCTTGCCTCCCCTGGTCACTTAAGAGCTGCACATGTGACTGGGGAGTGGAAAAGAGCCTGTATGTTTTGAACAAGGTGACGTTCACGAAAGCATGCTGCTTGGCACTCTGGCTCCTTCTCATAATTGTCAGGAAACCAGGATCAACATTGCACCACTGAATTCTGGTAATGAAATGTCTGGTCTCCCCAACACAGGCCTCGTGGCCGGTCCAGAGAGATGCTCATTAAGTGAAAAGGCTGATAATTCAATCACTGCAGGGCCAGACGTAAGCAGAGGATGCTTCTTCCTTGGGGAAGAACATGACTTGCTCTTCCCCTGAGTTTTCTACCACCTACTGACTCCCCCAACCCCAAGCTGAGGCTGGTTTAGCCTCTTAGGTAAGTCACATAATGTAGGTCTCAGGAATTAGAACTTGTGCAGGAAGAGCATATCTGGAAATCTCCAACCTCCCTTCATGAAGCAGATACAGTCAGACAAGTAATGGCCTGAGATTCAGTGAGGCCTTATTTCTCACCAGCTTCTAGAATGGGTGTTCAACTTTGGGGGAAGTCGCCTTCACCTTAGAGAATCTGATGAAAGCTGTGGATGCTCTTCCCAGAAAAATGCATGGTCACACAAAATTCAGCACACACTTTGAATAAGTTCACAGGTCCCAGAAACCCTTCTTGTGCTAGATTATGTCACATGTATCTGGTTCCCTCGGGGGCACTTCCCTCTTGTTTAGAGGGAGCAATGATAGTAAAGCTAAGAGTAATGTGGGTGGACATGCCTTGATGCTATCTGTGAGGTGCATAGGACCTTCAACTCACATCTATGCACGTCTAAGTGTTGTGCATCCTTCAGGCCTCATAGCAAAGCCTCTGAAATTCTTCCCTGGTTATCTTTCCTCGTCCATTTTCTGAGAACCGAAAGAACACAGCACCCCTAACGATGATGACCATTTTCTTCTTACATTAGATCTTTATACACCTTCTGTACTCTCTAAAGACCATTCTCAGGAGTTGGGGACCAGCCATATTTGTTTCATTGCTGGGTGTCCCTTAGCACCTACTGCAGTATTTTATACAGAGTGAGTGCTCAGTAAATACTCTCTGGATGAATGGATGGATGATGAATGAGTGTCCTCACTTGGGGATTGCCCAGTCTGCCTGCAGTGGGATGCAGCTGGACATTGACAAACACCACCCACTGGGCCTTCCTTGCAGGCTTCTGACACAGTTGCATATCCCAAGCACACATATTCGGGGACACAGACGAGTCTGTCCCCATGAGGAAATGCCCCTCCCTCTCTTGCAATATGCTCAGGGGCCTTTGACATTTAACTCCAGTGCAATTTGTTTCTTTTCACCCGAGTTGAAAATACCAACAAATGTCACCCGCCTTCGCTCCTCTCTCCTGACATGTGACTTTGATGGGCCAGGAGCTTGCAACACTAATGAGCATCTTGGGTGTCCAGGAACTAGCAGGGGGATGCAGGGCTCTTGGTAGGTAAGAGGCTGGTGTGGAGATGGTTCCCGCCTGAGAAGGGTGAGCACAGAGTTAGGGATGGGGGCATTGATGTGCACAGAGGTGGGTGGTGGGACAAGGAGGTAGAAGAGGACAGTCCTTCCTTCTCCCAGCACCATTGAAGGGAAAGATGACTTAAAAAGAAAACCTGCAGGGAGTCCAGGGCTATGTGGTGGCACCATGGTACCCAGGTTCCTTCTATTTTCTTGTTTTGTATCCTCAACAAAATAATCCAACTGCTGGATCAAGATAGGTACTCAGGTCTGTCTGTACATCTACTTTCCAGTTGTTAGGAAAGAGAGAAGTGTAAAGAAGGGTATGCCTTTTCTTTAAGGAAACCTCTACAATACCGCCTACTGGTTTATTTACAGCCCATTGGCTAGAACTTGATCATGTGACCACACCTAGGTACAAGGGAGGCTGGGAAATGTAGTCTTTATTTTGCATGGCCTCTAAGGCAAATAAGACTTGGGGCTTCTTACTGGGGAAGAAGGAGAGAATGGATATTAGAGGACACCCAGGAGTCTCTGTACTGTCACTCCTTGGAGGAAGAGCACAGCACTGGGCATCAAGGAAGAGCTGGTTGATTTGATTGCCCTCCCAACTGTCCAACTGGACTTTCCCATTACCTCTCTGGAGGGGAGCACTTGCTTGCTGAGCTCACTAAACCCCAGAGGTTGTGGAGAGACAAGAACCTCACTGCCTGAGCCAAGCCCTGATCCTGTTTCTTCCATTGATAGCAGAAAATTGTGAGCCCCTACCCCAAATCAGTAAGCCCCCTGAATCCCGAGGCCATGTGATTATTGTGAATAAGAGAAGGCATTCACACACCAGTGTGAAGGACACTGCCCAGGGGCACCCAGCCCCCTGGTGTCTCACCTGCTTATGCTCTAACCCCGGGAGCACCCTGACCTTAGACATGTCAGGGTGGGGCCTCCTCACCCTGAAACTCTGGAGTGAGCTCCCCATTCCCTGTCCGTGGAATGCTCGACAATAAAGTGACTCTGAGTGATGTTTGACTAGAGCCTTCAGTATGTTTCATTGGTTGACTCTCCTGGAGAACATAGGTGGTCAGTTCTAAAGTCCCAAGACCAATGACGCCCACAAAGCTCTCTGAGGGCCCAGAGGGACCACTGAACACCTCTCTGAGCCTCATGTGCCTCATCTGTAAAATAAGGGTATTTACCATGCTCCCCACAAGGTGTGAGTGGAAGGGTGAGAGGTTAAAGCATAAAATGGTTAGCAGGTAGTTAACAGTGGACAAATGTTCACCATGAGATGGTGATGATTCCATCTACATTTGAAGAGCCAGAATTACTGAAGCCAACTGCAAGGTGTTTAGCCTGCGACATTCACAGAAGAATAGAGGTTTGGGGGCAAGCTTTTAAAATGTTCTTGAAACCTAGTTCCCCCACTTAGTGGAGGTAGAAGACAGGACCACACACTGATAGCTGTGCCTATGGTGAGGCAAAAGGCAGCCAAGTTTGGAGGAAGAAGAGAGACTGGGGTGAGGCTCACTCCTGAGTCTGTGCCCCACATCATTACAACACAGCACCTTTAAAGCTAATGAGTGCCCATCTTTACACAGGAGAAGCTGAGCCACAGGGTGGGAATGTGCTTAGCCTGAAGTTAATGAGAAGTTCAGTGGGGGGGGGGGGGGTGGATTTGCCCCTTGCAAAGAGGAAGTATAAATAGAGTGTTCCTGAAGAAGTACTCTCATGGTGAAGAAATAGAAGACTTTGTTACCAAGGACCCCCAGTCTGAGGGGAGACAGCTCTGTCTTCAAGGAGCATCAGGGGAGACACAGCCCTGTTGCAGGGACCCCAGTCTGAGGGGGAGACACAGCCCTGCCCTCAGGGAGCCCCAGTCTGAGGGGGAGACACAGCCCTGCCCTCAGCAAACCCCAGTCTGAGGGGGGAGACAGAGCCTTGTCCTCAGGGAGCCCAGTCTGAGGGAGGAGACACAGCCCTGCCCTCAGGGAGCCCAGTCTGAGGGGGAGACACAGCCCTGCCCTCAGCAAACCCCAGTCTGAGGGGGGAGACAGAGCCTTGTCCTCAGGGAGCCCAGTCTGAGGGAGGAGACACAGCCCTGCCCTCAGGGAACCCCAGTCTGAGGGGGAGACAGCCCTGCCCTCAGGGAGCCCCAGTCTGAGGGGGGAGACAGCCCTGCCCTCAGGGAGTCCCAGTCTGAGGGGCAGACACAGCCCTGCCTCAAGGACCCCAGTCTGAGTGGAGACACAGCTCTGCCCTCAGGGAGCCATAGTCTGAAGGAGGAGACACAGCCCTGCCCTCAGGGAGCCCTAGTCTGAGGGGGAGACATAGCCCTGTCCTCAGGGAGCCCCAGTCTGAGGGGGGAGACACAGCCCTGCCCTCAGCAAACCCCAGTCTGAGGGGGGAGACAGAGCCTTGTCCTCAGGGAGCCCCAGTCTGAGGAGGGAGACACAGCTCTGCTTTTCTGTGAGTTTGAGTTTGGGGAGGTAGGCAGGGCCGATTTTGCTTCTATCATCTGTCAGCTGCCCCTACACCTCTCCCTCTTCCCTCATGGCTGGGTCTATCTGGCCTTTAATAGATTGCAGTCTCCTAGAGAACAGAGAGGAACTATTTATTCAGACTCTGTATGGAGCCCAGCACAGCAGGTGCTCAATAAATATTTATAGGTGCTAATGATTTTGCCCACTAAATACACATAACCTAAGTGACAGAAGTGTAATGAGCGTAGCACACAGCAGCTGTGCCAGCGGCCATTGGTAGTAAGAAGCAGGGTAGAGAAGGAGTTTACTAACAAACTGGAAGCGATCAGAGAGAGGGAGTGGAAGGTCCTCCTTTTCTGTGGCCGGCACAGCGAGTGAGCAGAAAATACTCCCAGTACAAAAAAAATAAATAAAATTAAAAAAAAAAATCTCAGCCTCTTCTCTGGGCCTAGAGGCATCCTATGCCCAAACTACCCCCAAGCCTGACCCTGGAATGGGAGCAGCCAGTTTGGAGGAAGATTTCAAACGTTGCTTCCTGACCCCAGCTTTACTTGCATTAACTTCTACCCACGTGACCTGCAACAACAGAATTTCTTCCACTAGTGGCAGAGATCCCTGGGTGTGCAGAATTCTAGAATATGTTTTACGTTTTAGCTTTCTATTTCAGTGGCAATCCCAAATCCATTCTTTACCAAAGACGCTTTTGAGAACAGCCAGTTGTGACTTAAAGACAGTCACAGAATAAGTATCATAATGGGTGACCCGGTTTTGCGATTTCACTATGTGCTCAGCTCCGCTTAAGTGTGTTTTACACGGAGTGACCTAGCTAATCTTCACAACTCTGTGAAATTATCCAGTTTCACAGACAAGGAAACCAAGACACTGAGAGGTCAAGCCAGTTGCCCATGATCACATGCTAGTAAGAGTCAGGATTCAAGTGCATGAGGTGGCTTGACTGGAGAGTCTGTATGCTTACTTAGTCACCTTGCTTCTAGGTCAAGCTTTTTAAGACAGCACTTCTCAAACCGGGACCTCCAAAAGGATCTTCCCTTAAAAAAAAATTTCTGTAATTACTCAGCTGTGTTAGACTACCACAACACCTTGAATCTGTGTTCTTCTAGAATGTTCTCATTAAGACAACCATCCCTAGCTGCTGAAATCCTACCACCTATCATGTAAGGCCACAATCAGTGCTACCTTCTTCCAGAAGTGTCCCATTGCCCTAGTTAGGAGGAATGTCTTCTGAAGAATTCCCATTGCATTTTGCCATCCTTCTATCTTGAGATCGGTGTTGTCCATGGTGGGGTAGGGTTTATCTGGGTTGGGAGTCCAGCTCTACCTCTTGCCTTTGTCTTAATTCATTGAGCAAGCTTTGTCAGCTTCCTGAACCTCAGCTTCTCCATCTGTAAAATGGGCAAGTAGTATTACACTGTCAAATGGTTTAAAGGAGAAAACGTGTAGAAGGAACCAGACTCACCAGACACTCTGTAAACACTGCCCCCCCAACCCTGCTGGGTTACAGTTATCTAAGTAGTTATTTTTAAGCTCCTGCTGAGAAGAAGGGGAATGTCCTGTCCAGTTCTGTCCACTCCCATGTCCTGCATGCCCACTTCCCAGCAGGTACTCAGCAGAAGGCTGATTAAATGACGGAGTCCCTGCTGCTGAGTCAATCAGGTCCCCTGTCTGGGGGAGTCGGGGTGGGGTAGAGCGTCGTAGGAGGGAAGAATTGGCTGCAGTGTTCCAGATCTCCACTCCAGATAGTCTCCAGGGAAGAGGACAAAGGAGAGAAGAAGGAGAGGACAAAGAAGACTGGCAGAGACAGAGGGAAATGGGGAAGGATGGAAGGTCATGGAGAGAAAGGGGGACAGGAGGAAAAAGGAGATAAAGGGAAGGGAGAGATGAGTCTGTAAACTGAAAAAGAAAAAAGGAAAAAGAGAAACTTTGTGGGGCTTTCAGACTTGAAGACAGAGAGGAGACTTTCTTTTCCCACGCTTGAGGGGCTGGGGTGATCGTGTGGCCCGAGTCTTCATTGCCCCCACCCGAAATCTCATCCAATGGGCTAGAAATGGACTTGAATAGATGACCCCTTCAACACACACACACACACACACACACACAGAACCAAATTGCCCAGATGAGGAAACTGAGGCACAAGGAGAGAAGGGGCTTGCTGAGGGTCCTGGGCAGGGCCAGGATGGGGACTCGGGGCTCGGAAACCCTGCACCACGCTCTTCCTGCTCCGCTAGTCCTTACGTGGGAGTCAGGACGCTCACATTCCAACACGAAGAAAGACAATATTAGGAATGCAGAGAGCAAATCCCAGGGTAATGGAGCCTGGTGTTTGCAATAAAAATTTAAATGTGCCATCCTGGTGGCGACAGTGACTTTTATCTGATCAGCCTGTCAGCGCTTAAGAAGGCCGGCACTGTAAATGGCAAAACCAAATTGAATTCATATTTACTGCCCTTGAATCTGTGGGGTTTATTGCTTCCAATGGATTAATCTCTCTCTTCTCTCTCTCCTCTTCCTCCTTTTCCCGCCCCCCTCCTGCTTCCTCCTTGTTTTTCTTCCACTTCCAAATGGCCTTATTATCTGCCAACTCATTGGGAAAGTTGACAGGAGAGAAGGGCACTCTTTCTGAGTGTAGATAATTTTCTATCTGCGCCTCCAAGTGCACTCTCCACAGCCCTGCCCTGCGGCCGGGGAGGCTGACCTGTGTGGCAGCTTCACGCAGGCCCCCTTGTTCTCTGGCTTCCTGAGTTTGGCTGCTGGAAGGTACCAGCAGGCGGTGAGAGGGCAGCATGGGAGAGAGGCCCTTCCTTCCTGGGCCCGCTCTGTCCCAGGCTGCAGTTTGTCAGTGAATGTGTCCTCTACACAAGCCCCACAACTCCTGTTGCCCGCCTCTTCTCCCATGGCTGTAACACATTCCTAAAACTGTCCCCTGCCTTTACCCCTTCAGGCCTGGGGGACAAAAGGGTAAAATCCTCTCTGTTGCCAGTGTCTGGGTGCTACACCACCCTTCCAAGTCTCCCCTAACCCTGCCCACACCCCTGTACATTGTCCCTTCACTAAACTCCCTTCAGGCAGCCCTTAGACTCTGTCGGCCGTTTCCTCCAAGGACTCTGAGGGATAATGTGTCCCTGCCCCTTGTCCCCAGAACTGGGAGGACACAGGAGAGCATCGTAACGAAGGGACAGGCAGGAGGACCTTGTTCCATTCCCTTATCACAAAGTGGGAGGAAGCCTTTTTTCTCTTAATGCCTTTTTCTTAGGCCTTCTGTCTGCTAGGGAAATTGTGGGGGTTATAAGACAGCAAAAGTAGCCCCGACTAAGAAGTCCTCTTGCTTTTGTGTGTCACTTTATAAGTCGAGGTTGGTCATCAGCTGAGGATTCTGTTCCAAGTGCAAGGAAAGACCAGACAGACCTTGGAGGTGAACATGGGATTCTCTAGACCCATGTTCCTCCTTGCGGGAAGCAGGCCTGTCCCCGCCACCACAAACAGGCAAGATGAAACAGGCAAAAAAAAAAAGAAAAACCCTCCCATCAAGAAGCCAATTTGATTGTCTAAATTCTTTCTGTTTTAATAATCAGAGGTGTTATTAGAAGCCCGAGATTAAATATGCCATGCTTGATGTCCTGGTGAATGCATAATAACAGGGCAGGGTAATAACCACAGGCCTTTGTAATGAGACCTTCTCAGAGTAGCCTGTGAACTTGAATGATACTCTGCCCGGGGCTGCCCGGCTGAACCCCAGCTGCCTACCCACCAGGCAGGGCTGCTTCTTGGAGGTCTGGCCTTCACCTGAGCCCCCAAGACTGGGGTGAGGAGAAGGGTAATAGAGGGAACAGAAGGATAATGCTAAGGCTAGCTTCAAGTCCCAGAGACAGAACTGTGAGCAGATGCTTGGGATAGAGACACTAAACATAGCCCTGCCCTCAGGAAACCCAGTCTGAGGGGGGAGACACAGCCTTGTCCTCAGGGAGCCCAGTCTGAGGGGGGAGACACAGCCCTGCCCTCAGGGAGCCCAGTCTGAGGGGGGAGACACAGCCATTCCCTCAGGCCAAACTGATTTGCCACCAAAGCTCCGGCAAGGTGAGCTGTGGCCCAAAGTAGATCACCCATTGTGTCCAAACCATCTCTAGCATTGATGACAGGGAATCCCAGGCCACCCCAGTCTGAGTAGGGAAGGCACAGTCTGAGGGGGGAGACAGAGCCCTGCCCTCAGGGAGCCCCAGTCTGAGGGGGGAGACAGAGCCCTGCCTTCAGGGAGCCCCAGTCTGAGGGGGGAGACACAGCCTTGTCCTCAGGGAGCCCCAGTCTGATGGGGAGACATAGCCCTGTCCTCAGGAAGCCACAGTCTGAGGAGGGAGACACAGCCCTGCCCTCAGGGAACCCCAGTCTGTGGGAGAGATACAGTCCAGACTCAGGGAGCTCCAGTCTGAGGGGGGAGACACAGCCCTGTTCTCAGGGAGCCCCAGTCTGATGGGGAGACATAGCCCTGCCCTCAGGGAGCCCCAGTCTGAGGGGGAGACACAGCCCTACCCTCAGGAAGCCCCAGTCTGATGGGAGACACAGCCCTGCCCTCAGGAAGCCCCAGTCTGAGGAGGGAGACACAGCCCTGCCCTCAGGGAGCCATAGTCTGAAGGAGAAGACAGCCTTGCCCTCAGGGACCCCAGTCTGAGGGGGGAGACACAGCCCTGCCCTCAGGAAACCCAGTCTGAGGAGGGAGATATTACCTTGCCCTCAGGGAGCCCCAGTCTGAGGGGGGAGACACAGCCCTGGCCTATGGAAGCACCAGTTCTGAGGGCAAAACATAGCCCTGCCCTCAGGGAGCCCAGTCTGAGGGGGGAGACACAGCCTTGCCCTCAGGGAGCCCAGTCTGAGGGGGGGAGACACAGCCCTGCCCTCAGGGAACCCCAGTCTGAGGGGGGGGAGACACAGCCCTGCCCTCAGGGACCCCTGGTCTGAGGGGGGAGACACAACCCTACCCCCAGCAAGCCATAGTCTGAGGGGGAAGACACAGCCCTGCCCTCAGGGAGCCCAGTCTGAGGGGGGAGACACAGCCCTGTCCTCAAAGAGCCCCAGTCTGAGGGGGAGACACAGCCCTGCCCTCAGGGAGCCCCAGTCTGAGGGGGAGACACAGCCCTGCCCTCAGGGAGCCCCAGTCTGAGGAGGGAGACACAGCCCTGTCCTCAAAGAGCCCCAGTCTGAGGGGGAGACACAGCCCTGCCCTCAGGGACCCCAGTCTGAGGGGGGAGACACAGCCCTGCCCTCAGGGACCCCAGTCTGAGGGGGGAGACACAGCCCTGCCCTCAGGGACCCCAGTCTGAGGGGGGAGACACAGCCCTGCCCTCAGGGAGCCCCAGTCTGAGGGGGAGACACAGCCCTGCCCTCAGCAAACCCCAGTCTGAGGGGGGAGACATAGCCCTGCCCTCAGGGACCCCAGTCTGAGGAGGAGACACAGCCCTGCCCTCAGAGCACCCCAGGATGAGGGGGAGACAAAACTCTGCCCTCAGGGAGTCCCAGTCTGAGGACAGAGATATTGCCTTGCCCTCAGGGAGCCCCAGTCTGAGGAGGGGAGACACAGCCCTGCCCTCAGGGAGCACCAGTCTGTGGGAGAGATACAGTCCTGACTCAGGGAGCTCCAGTCTGAGGGGGGAGACACAGCCCTGCTCTCAGGGAGCCCTGACCTCAGGAGCCCCCGTCTGAGGAAGGAGACACAGCCTTTCCCTCAGGAAACCCAGTCTGAGGAGGGAGATATTACCTTGCCCTCAGGGATCCCCAGTCTGATGGGGGAGACACAGCCCTGACTTCAGGAGCTCCAGTCTGAGGGGGAGACACAGCCCTGCCCTCAGGGAGCCCAGTCTGAGAGGGGAGACACAGCCCTGCCCTCAGGGAGCCTCAGTCTGAGGAGGGCGATTTAACTTCTACCGCTAGTGACCTTCAAGTCTGATATCCTCATCAGATATCGACCCTAAATTATGTTCTCCAGCTGGAGTGAACTTTAATGCTATCCAGTCATTGCCTACCCTATAGCCTGGATGGCTTGAAGAAGAAAAGCCAATTTTAATTTTAGCCTGAGCCAAACATAATGAGGAGAGTAAATCATGGTGTGAACCTTCCCTAGCCAAATGGAAATGAGTTTTGGATTATCTGCCGTTTTGAATTATCCACCCCACTGCTCCTTTCATTAGCCCAGTCCCAGAGAGGACCACACACGGAGGTTGCTCCTGGAGTGTGGGGACCAGGGAAAGGTCAGGGCTCTTGGGGGCAGGGTGCTGTGAACCCAGGGGTGCTCTGTGATTTACAGCAGGGAAGGATTGAAGGGTTAAGATGGCAGGGACTGGGTCCTTGGACATGAATTTGTGGCAGGGAGGCTTTGAGCAAGGGAGAGAGGACCAGACAGGCCCTGGTGCCCGGAAAGGCATCCCTGTGGATCCATACCCTCCATATTCTCCCTCTGAGGTACAAAAGGGGTGGTCCACCCAGCTTCCCAGAGCAGGACCCTTGCGTGAGTCTTCAGGTGACAGAATCCAAAAAAGCGTTTGGAATGGGGGCACGGGGTATTTTAGAGAAAACATCTCGAAAGTCAGGACTGAATCAAAAGCAAAAATCTCTCTGTGTGAGATGAGAGCTCCCACACACTCACCTGAGGGCCGGAATAGAGGCTGACAAGCAAGAACAGGGAGGGAGGTCGAGGCCTAAACTGATGCCGGGAGCCGCCAGCCCTGTGGGCTGTCTGTGTCCCCTAGGCAGGGACGGATCACCGGCAGCCACAGAGAGGGGCACATTTGCAGTGGACGACATGGCAGCAAAACAGCATTTGTTTCCATCAAAGCCGGACAAACAAGCTTGCTCCCTCTCCCTGCCTCGCATGCCATTGGCTCACAGGCAGCCTGATTCACATCCAGGCCCCCGTTCCTAAAAGCAGGCCCTCCTTCACCCACACAGCCCTCCATTCAGGCAAACACACCCGTTCCCTCACTCACTCGCTCACCTCCATTCATGCAGCACCCCCTCACTCACACACGAGGCGCCTGCAGGCGCCTGATCAGTCAGACATGCCAGTTCCCGCACACACACACCCCTCCGTTCGCGTTCCAACCCCGGCATCCACACGCCACACGCGTCCACCCATGGGCCTCCGTCATCCACGCTCCTTCACACAGTGGCTCGCACGGGTCTTGAGACCAGAGGGCTGGCCGTGAACACGCTGGGTAGAAGACAGGTGCCCTTCAACCGTTACCGCCAGTCCTTTGTGTGGGAGCTAAGATCTTCCTTCACCAAGTTGCTAGTTTTCCGTGTGTGTGTGTGTGTGTGTGTGTGTGTGTCTCATTGACGAGAATGTGTGTGATTTTCGTATCATTTTTTATTTCCATGTAGCTGACATTTCCACAGCGGCCCAAGCTCAGCTGGTACCTTATATATGAGAGTAATCACTAAGGAGTTTGCCTCGAGCTGGGTTCCCCAGAAGTGGACCCAAAACAAGGATTTGAATGTAAGTGCCTTATTTGGCTGGTGGCGTCAGGACACCCAGGAAAAGGAGTAGGAGGTGAGAGGGGGAAGGGAAGACAGCCAGTATCGAGTGAGAAGAGCAGGTGGCAGCAAAGGGCATCTGGGGCTCACCCGGGACCACTAGGGGACAGAAGAACGTGCCTCAGCATCATCCCACCCCAGGAGGGGAGGAGCCGAGGTATGTATCCTCCACCCCTCTCATGGGGAAGCATTGGTTGGAAGCTCCCCTCTGGGGGGCATTGCTTCTCCAGCATCAACAAATCAAAATGGACGGGGTGGCAAAGGTGCCCCGGGGTTCAGCTGGTCATGCTAGAGCACTCATTCATTCAGTCCACCACTCATTCATTCTCTCATCAAGCATGTCCCACATGCCTGCTCTGGGCCAGGTACTGAGCTTGCTCCTGAGGATTCAGAGCTGAACAAAATATGGTCCCTGCCAAGAAGGGGTTCCCAGGTGAACGGAGTATGAGACAGAGAAACACGTAATTACATTGCAACACAATAAAAGCTATCATGGATGCATTAACACGGAGGCATAATGCTGTCATTGAGAACAGAGAGGAAGCGGTTCTGAGCTTAATAACTTACTTATGCTAACAACTGCTTATCTTGCACAATAGAAGTTTAAACAGAGCCTAAATGGGCTCATTCTGCCCTTTTGATGTTTGAGACATTATTTCCCTCTTCCATTCCCGTTGCCTGTGCTATCGCAGACCGCATTTTAAAAATAGTTTGTGCAGAACTTTGGGGGTTCCGGATGTGGCCTCTGCCTCCATAGGTTTGCTTGGGGACACCGCGGCAAAGGATTTTGCCCATCCTGCGTGAGTGTCTTTCTGTAGCCAAGAAACTAGGACCTTCGGAGGGGCTCCCCTGGGATTTGGCTTTCTCTCTCTCTCTCTCTCTCTCTCTCCTCTCTCTTTCTCTCTCCTCTCTCTTTCTCTCCCCTTCCCCCCTTCACACTAGAAGCTGTGACTCCAACATCAAAACGGGCAGTGCTGCCTGAGGTCAAAGATGCTGCCTCTCCTTTCAGACTGGGCACTCTGAGGTCTCAGCTCTCTCCAGCACATACTCCTTAAGCTTGCTCCCTCCTCTCTTTCTCAGGATTCTAGAAGGATCTCTCTACAGGGCAGCATCAGAGAGGGGGTTTGGGAAATCAGCTCTCTAATGCTAACTCATTTTTCTTCTCCCTAGAAGAAGCCCCGGTCTGTTTTCCTGAGGGCCTGGGAGGTAGAGTTGCTGGAGATGGGGCTGACAGGGCTTGAAAGCCTCACACTGGAGCCAAACGCGGGGCTGGGGGCAGGGCCACCACCTGTCAACTCCTAGGCCAAAAAAAAAAAAAAAAAAAAGCAGCCCCATCAGCTCTTGTCTGGAAGTCAGGTTTCCTTTCCCCATCCCCTTGCTCCAAAGCAAGTCCCTCCAGGGCTCGCCTGGAGTGGTATGATTTATGGGGAGCAGCAGGTGCCCCAGGAGGGGGAGTCTGGGAAGAAGGTGCAAGCAGCGGCCTCTCCTGACAGATCCGAACCCCTCCCACTTTTATTAATTCACACTTTCCTGGCTGGGAGCACCCTGGAGGGGCCATTTCTTTTTACCTGAAGCCGAGGCAGGCATCTTACTTGATTTACAGGCTCCAGGGGCGGGTGGCTCCTTGGCTGGTTGCTAAGGTATCTTTTAAATGGAAATCAGGGTGGAGAGATATCACATATATCGTGCCAGCCATCTGCTAAATGTTGCCTCTTCTGTCTGGAACAGCTCGAGGTGGTTCTGACAGGGAGGCAGGGCCCAGGGGCCGGAGGGAGTGGGGAGGAAAGTCTGTGGTCTCACCATCAAGGGAAGGAACAGGAACTTTCCGTTTCTGCCGCCATGTCCATTAGTTTTCTGATTTCAGCCCTCATCTTTCTTTTTCCCTTTTGTTTTAAATATAAAATCCCATCTGGAGATTCTGATTACAAACCATCAGCCTAGTTCCACACGCTATATTTATTGCCAGTATATTTAAGCGTGTGCATGCATGTGTGTATGTGTGTGTGCGCATGTGCGTCCTGTGTGTGTGTGTGTGTGTGTGTGTGAGACCCACTGACGTGAAGCCTGACAGGTGGGTCTTTCTGAGCCAGTTAGGGCTCTGCCTCTGGGAACACCATCCCTAAGCAGGAAACACAAGAGCCCCAATTTAGTCAAACAGCTGGGCCGTCACAGGTTACTAAGCGATCCCATAGTGGCAGCAGCAGGATTCTCTATGTACACCAGGCACATGGAAGCCTCTGGAGGGACCTGCTCCACTCCAAGGACAGCCTAGAGCCTGACAGTCCTCAGTTCAAACCATGGCTTTGCTCAGGGTAGCTGGGAGAGTTTGGGCCGGCCCAAACCTCTTTGAACCTCAAGTCCCAGTGGTTAAAACGGGGATAGCAATACTTGAGGCCACAAGGTACGGGAGGGTGGGTTGTCTCCTGCACAAGGTTATCCAGCAAAGGGGCCCTACAAATGCCCTGCAAAGACACCTGTTCCTACTTGCACAGGAATACCTTAGGGACCAGGGGCAACACTCACCTTGCAGAGTTGCTGGGAAAACCCCCCGAAGAAACCCAGGCAGGGAGGAGACATTGTTCCTGCCCAGAGTTGTGCAGATTCTTGCAGGCACTGCCGGTCCTGGGTAGAGTGTTTCTCCTCCTCTCCTGGGTCCTCTGTCTGCGTCTCCAGGCAGCCCCTGCCCCGCCCCTCCCTCTCTTCCCCTCCTCTCCCCTCCCCAGGCCCAGGCTCATAGACATTCTGAGCAGAGGAGCTCTTGCTCCTCTGCAGATAGATTCCTCTGCATGAAGGCTGATGCTGACATTTGATACCAGCATCCATGTCACTGCTTGGCTTCTGATCCCCGTGCACCTCTCTCAGCTTTGCTCACAAATAATCCCATAGCCCCTCCTGACTGCTTTCATCTGCTCGCTCCTTTGTTCCTGAAACCAAATCTCTACTCCTAATCTCTCCCTCTCTTAGCTCCCCTCTGCCACCTGCCCCATCCAGACACGCTTAGAGGGACCTAGTGGCTCCTTCCAGCTCAAATCCCTGCTCAGGAGAGGGAGCCCCCACTCTGGGGGTGCGCTAATTACACGCATCCACATGTTCCCCTTGCCTCCCTCCCGACTTGGGGTTTAAGCTGCTTTTTGTTGGGCTATGGGAGTATTATAAGTGATGGTTCTCGGAATACAATTTTAATTAAGATTCAATAGTCACCTTCTCTGTCAGTAAGCTTCCATGCTGATTACTTAAAATATATTTACCCAGCTCTATTATGTCACAGATTTGAATTCATTAGGCACTTGTTAATCCTTAACAAACTTTTAAAAAATAAGGTTTGGTTAACATAATTTACAAAGACAAAACTGTCTGAAACAATGGGTCCTGTGCAGGGTGCACATCCCAAAGTGCCCGGGGCTTCCCTGCTTGGGGCCACTGCCACCCTCTATCAGAGGGCAGGTGACAGGACCAAGGATGGGCAGGCCCAGAGGATGCCGTAGGATGGGGTGGTCTGTCCACATTGCACTGATGCAGCCCAGACAGCAAGCCTTCTAGGGCACAGGGCAGGGTCAGAGAGGGTAAAAGAAGGATCCAGAGGGGCAAATCAAAGAGATCTAGCACAGGCCACCAGCAGGCTTGGCCCTGGACTCATAGGAACCTGACAGACATTACCACTTGTATGTACGCCGTGTTGTGTAAATGTTGGAAGTGCTGCTTAACCTCAGGTCACTTCAGCGTTTACTGACAAGAGCTTATAAAGAGGAAGCCTTTCTCTTGGGACCATAGGCTTGCAGCACACTACCCCCCTCTCTACACATGTACACATGCATGCCTCCAACTTAACCAAGGAGGGACATCCTTGGGTGTAGCTGTCCCTGGATCCCCAGTGGGTATAAGGGGTACTGTTCACCTCTACTTGAGCAGACACAACAGCCAGAGACATATGGACTCCCTGACTCCATGACCATGGTGAGTCATGCTGGGCAGCGCAGCTGTTGGTTGCCAGAAGTTGTTTCTGAAGTTTCTGCCGTGACCGCACCTCTCCGTAAAGATAGTCTTCTCAGCTGACTAACCAAATGAACCCTAAACAGTGTTAATACAGACCTCGGAACCTCAGTGACAATGCCAGAAACTGGCTTTGCTCAGTACTGTACTTCATTCATTCATTTAATTGATATTTACGGGGCACTTACGATGAGTTGGGTGTGTGCAAGGCACTGGAGGACAAGATAGGTAAAGTCCCTGTCTTTTGGAGTTTACGGTCTATGAAGGCAGATAGCTGAGTAATTAAGGAATTATAATGAAAAGTGCAGTGAGCATGTATGTAGGACAAGCATAGAATAAGGAGCACATAGCAGAAGGGTTTAATTTGGTTGAGGTTGTGGAGAGGCTTCCTGGAGTAGGTGGTGTTGAAGCTGAGACCCGGAGGTAGAATAGGAACTTGGCCAGGCAGGAGTGGAGTTAGGGAGAGAGGCCAGGAAGAAACCAGAGCATGTTGGAAGTCCTGGAGGAAGATCAAGCATGGCATTTATAAGTGAGAGACGTTGAGCCTAGCTGGGAAAAGAAGAGCGATGGAACAGAGGGTGGTAAGAGATAAACTAGGGTAGTGGCCAGAACCAGCCCTTGCAAAGATTTGTTCTTGTGCTAAAAATATAAGAAGAGGGTCAGCGCAGATGGAGAAGATTCCTGTTTGTTTTATCAGGCTCCAGCTAAGTATGAACCTAGAAAGCCCAAGCTCATTTGAGCACAGGGAAGGTGGCAGGTGGAAATCTTTCACATGCAGACACCTCTGGGCTGGATGTCTCTGGCGAGACCTGGTTCAGGGTCGGATGATAACCCCTCAGGTCTGTAAAGCAGGGACTGGCAGGGTGGATGGCTGCTCATGGAAACCCAGAGCAGAACTGTGTGGAATTAGGCGTGTTGGCAAAGGCTTGATGAGGGTGATTGTAATGAAGAAGATGAAGAGGGGGAAAAAATCCTCTACAACAGATATTGGCAAACATTTTCTGTAAAGGGCAAGACAATACATATTCTAGGCTTTGCTGACCACATTATATCTGCTGCAACTACTCACCTTTGCCATTGTAGTGTGTGCCCACACGCACGCACGCACACACACGAACACACACACACACAAGACATAGCCATAGATAATATGTAAATGAATTGAACATGACCATGTTCTAATAAAACTTTATTTCCATAAACAGGTGGCAGGCTGGATTCGGCCCTTGGCTATAGTTAGCCAACACCTGCTCCAACAACACTGTCCAATATGGTAGCCAATAGCCACATATGGCTAGTGAGCACTTAAAATGTGCTCTAAGTATTAAATACACACCCAATTTTAAAGACTTAGTGCAAATAAAAGAATGTTAAATATCTTGTTAATAATTGTATGTATTGATTACATGTGAAATAATATTTTGAATATAGTGGTTTAAATAAAATATATTATCAAAATTTATTTCATCTTTTTCTTTTTTACTCTGTATATGTCCGCTAGAACATTTGAATTACATTTATGGCTAGTAAATTACATTTCTATTGGACAGCGCTGAGCAGAAACAACACTCTCCAGATGGAATATAGATTAAGTCTTTGGCCCTTGAAGGGTCTTAGGTGGGAGATTTACCCTGAAATAGACACAATAATGAAATTCACATCTTCACAATAAAGTAATATCTAATTGGAGTAGGTTTTTAAATTTACCATACAGCCTTTCAAATCAGCTGGCTGTTTTTTCTGTGTCTGGGCTTCTCAAACTGGGAGCTATGGAGCCCTACTTCCTCAAGATATTAATGATCGTTGCTCTCCAAAAAGAGTATCTTTAGCTAAAAAAGGCAAAGCAATGTAGAATTAAACATTAATCTATTTTCTTTACTGCAGCAGAATTTCTCAACCTTTCTGCACTTGCTAATGCATATAGAGCTTTTGCGAGAGCAAGAGAGAGCAGGCAATGTGTCCCCAACTCGGTGGCCTTAGAACGCCTTTCTTGCAGAACCCTAGCCTGCACTGCTAGAAGGCAGTTTGAGAGCGCTGGTCTGCATGAGGCTACACAACCCGTGTGCAGGGATTTTCAAAAGTCCAACTCCATTGATGTTTTCAGCACTACATAAATGGAGCCACAGCTAGTACAACATGGAATAGTGAGAAAACTCTAAGATTTGGAGGCACAAAGACCTGAGTCAAAGGCCATTTCTTCCTTCCCTAGATATCCATTCATGCAGAAGCACAGACTATGTGCCAGGCACTACTTTCGGCCTTTGAGTATGTAGTGGTGAATAAAAACAAGCCCCTACATCTTGGGGCTCTGTTGCCAGTGCAGAAGACAAGCATTAAACAAGACAAGTAGGTAAAATAAATAGACAGGAGGTTAGATCGTGATCAGTTTCAAGGAGAAAATACAAAGTAAGGAAAAGGGATGTGCACGTCAGGGTGGGGCGTCGGGAAGGAAGGTGACTTTTGAGTGAACACCTGAAGGAGGCTATTCAGCGGTGGACAAGTTCTCATCTATATACACAGATAAGCCCTTCCTTATAACAGATGTTTCCAAAGCCCAAATGAGATGATGTACCTGAAGGTCTGGCCAGAGGACCCAGCACAGAAGAAGTTCATGCCTTTGCTTCCTGTCTCACCCCTCTTCTGCATTTCCCAAAGATTCATCTACTGTGTGGACTCTCCATGGTGAAACTTACCTATAACCAGTTCCCCAAAAACCCCAATAACCAGTTCTCCAGGGGTCAGCTCTCTCCCTGTCCATGTCCTTGTTCCTAAGGAATGCTAAGTCTAAACCAATTAAGAAAGTAACACTGTGGGGCACCTGGGTGGCTCAGTCGGTTAAGCGTCCAACTTCAGCTCAGGTCGTGATCTCACACTCCGTGAGTTCGAGCCCCATGTCGGGCTCTGCTGTCAGTCCAGAGCCTGGAGCCTGCTTCAGATTCTGTGTCTCCCTCTCTCTCTGCCGCTCCCCACTCACACTCTCTCTCTATCAAAAAAATGAATAAACAACAACAAAAAAAGAAAGTAAAACTGCTTCAAGATACATCCATAACACACTTTTCAAATCTGATGATTATTACTTGAACCACTGGTATGGATTTTTCCCTCCATTCATTCCACACATTTATAGCGCGCCTACTGTGTTCCAGACACTGTGCTAGACGTGTGGGATACAGCAATTCACAAAACAGATCAAAGTAATCTATCCCTGTGGAGCTGACATTCTCGTGGGGGAGATAAGAAATATTCCATAAATATAATTAGTAAGTAAATTAAATAGTCTGTTAGAAGGTGATGATAACTAAGGGCGCGGGGGGAGTGGAACTGTATGAAAGGGATTGGTTGGGAGAAGAGGTTAGACCTCGCACGAGCACAGGCCATTCTCTGCTGCCCCCCTAAGGCAGGGGTTGGGGTGACCAGTGAAGCTCTGGTGGGGCATTAGGAAGTGGCCTCTTGACCCTGACCTTGTGTCCCTCCCTTCTAGGCACCACGGCCTGAGTGACCAGACCATGGAGACCCTGCTTGGTGGCCTGCTGGCGTTTGGCATGGCGTTTGCCGTGGTCGACGCCTGCCCCAAGTACTGTGTCTGCCAGAACCTGTCTGAGTCACTGGGGACCCTCTGCCCTTCCAAGGGGTTGCTCTTCGTGCCCCCTGACATTGACCGGCGGACGGTGGAGCTGCGTCTGGGTGGCAACTTCATCATCCACATCGGCCGCCAGGACTTCGCCAACATGACGGGGCTGGTGGACCTGACCCTGTCCAGGAACACCATCAGCCACATCCAGCCCTTCTCCTTCCTGGACCTCGAGAGCCTCCGCTCCCTGCACCTGGACAGCAACCGGCTGCCCAGCCTCGGGGAGGACACCCTGCGGGGCCTGGTCAACCTGCAGCACCTCATCGTCAACAACAACCAGCTGGGCGGCATCGCCGACGAGGCCTTCGAGGACTTCCTGCTGACACTGGAGGACCTGGACCTCTCCTACAACAACCTGCACGGCCTGCCCTGGGGCTCCGTGCGGCGCATGGTCAACCTGCACCAGCTGAGCCTGGACCACAACCTGCTGGACCACATTGCCGAGGGGACATTCGCCGACCTGCAGAAACTGGCTCGCCTCGACCTCACCTCCAACCGGCTGCAAAAGTTGCCCCCGGACCCCATCTTCGCCCGCTCCCAAGCCTCCGCCCTGACTGCCACGCCTTTTGCTCCACCCTTGTCCTTTAGTTTTGGGGGGAACCCGCTGCACTGCAACTGTGAGCTGCTCTGGCTGCGGAGGCTCCAGCGGGACGACGACCTGGAGACCTGCGGCTCCCCCGGCGGCCTCAAGGGCCGCTACTTCTGGCACGTGCGAGAGGAGGAGTTTGTGTGCGAGCCGCCTCTCATCACCCAGCACACGCACAGGCTGCTGGTTCTGGAGGGCCAGGCGGCCACGCTCAAGTGCAAGGCCATCGGGGACCCCGGCCCCCTCATCCACTGGGTGGCCCCTGACGACCGCCTGGTGGGGAACTCCTCAAGGACCGCCGTGTACGACAACGGCACCCTGGACATCCTCATCACCACGTCCCAGGACAGCGGCGCCTTCACCTGCATCGCCGCCAACGCCGCCGGGGAGGCCACGGCCATGGTGGAGGTGTCCATCGTCCAGCTGCCGCATGTCAGCAACAGCACCAGCCGCACGGCGCCCCCCAAGTCCCGCCTCTCGGACATCACTGGCTCCAGCAAGACCAGCCGGGGAGGGGGAGGCAGTGGGGGCGGGGAGCCGCCCAAAAGCCCCCCGGAGCGGGCTGTGCTCGTGTCTGATGTGACTACCACCTCGGCCCTGGTCAAGTGGTCGGTCAGCAAGTCGGCGCCCCGCGTGAAGATGTACCAGCTGCAGTACAACTGCTCCGACGATGAGGTACTGATTTACAGGTGAGCCGGGGGCTGTGGCAAAGGCAGGGAGGTGTCTGGCAGGAGAGGGAGGAGGAGGTGACGGGGAGGGTGTTGAACTGTTCCCACCTACACCCCTTCTCCCCAGAGGTGCCTGTGGGATTCTTGCGGCAAACTGTGTCCTCTGTGCAGGTAAGAGGACATAAAAAGAACTTCAACTACCTGCCTGGGGGCAGCCCCAAGAGACACGTGTCAGAAGGACCAGGCCTCCGAGGGCGTGTCTGTGATAGGTGGGCATGTGGCTCTGAGCCTCTGGACTTTCTGGGTTTTGAGCCCCAGGTGGGGGACACACAAGAACAATGAGGGGAGCTCTTGGCCAAAGGATCTTACTCCTCCAGGGAGGAATGAATCTGGCCTTCAACTGGACTTGCATGTATCGTGCTTAAGGCTTTGAGGCCAGAAAGAGTAGAACTCGGATCATGGCCCCACCACTTGCTACCCATTTAATTCTCCTGGGCTGCCTCAGTTTTCCCTACCTGTAAAATGGGGAGAAGCCATACCTGACTTAGGTTGGACATTTGAATGCAGGTGATCGAATCCAATTCAAACCGGCTGAAAAAAGAAAAAGGGGAAATGGAGACATAGTGTGTTGGCTCAGGTACTATAAATGTCAGGAAGCTGCTTCGGGCTCAGCTAGATCAAAGGACCCACCAACGTCCTGTATTCTCAGAGTTTCTTACATTCCCTAAGTTCCATTTTCTTCTGGTTTGGCTCACCCCCACGCAGTCTCTTTCCTCTGAGCTTCCCTCTGTCCCTTTCCCAGCTGGTCCCACAGAAGCCCTGGATGAGCTCTGATTGGCAAGAGCAGGTCACAGGAGCCCCCTGGATATTAGAGGTGGGGCCATCTTGCCCACCTGTGCTGACATCTCTGGGCATGATCTCCTTTAACTGGATATGGAGACAATGAAGTTGACCTTGTAACTTTACGGTGAGGATCAAGGGGTCATTTCCTGGGCCTGGTAGAAAGGGAGGTTAAGACTAAAAAACTGCAGTTGAATTGCCCCTCAGTCATTCAGAGGGAGGGAGAGAGGAGCTCACAGAGGGACAGATCGAGGCCAGAGGGTCCAGGCTCTGACCTCGGATGAGTCCCCATCTCAGCCAGCCTTGGTTTGCAAACTGAGAAGCATATGGCCTAGTATCTTACTGCTCAAGGAATGCCTGGTTTCTCCTGAAACCCTGTGTATTTTATTGCGTGCCTTTAAAATGATTATTCTGAGAAGGGATCCCATAGGCTTCGTAGACACCTGAGGGTCCATGGTGCAGGAGAGGTCAAGAGCATTGAGATTTCTTCTGGCCTCTGTCTCAGTTGCTGAGTCTCTGGATCAGGATGCCTGAGAGAGAAGAGCTCACAAGGAAGGCATTCATTCACCAAATGGAGTCCCGGAGACTGAAGGGGGGCGCGTCATGGAAACTGATAGAAACCAGGGTGCTTCCCTGACTGGCCTATGCTTGGCTTGTCTGGACAGCAGCTCCTCCCCTCAGGATGTGCAGAAGGCAGCATTAGACCCTATTAAATATATACATGTGAGCACATATAAAGAGATCTATAGATACATCATTAAGCCTAATAATACACATATGTAATTTTCTAATGATAAAAGTAATAGTCTATAGTAAATTTGAAAAATACAATGACAAAGAGAAATGAGAATTACCTGTAATCCCACCACCTGAAGTTAACCCGTTTTCTTTCTCTACATTTTATCTCAATTCGAAATGATATTTATGGCCAGTCTAGTTTGTACTTCTTAATTCTTTGCACCCAACATTATACTTGCTTAGTTCCCATGGTAGTAAAAATATTTTCCATTTGCCTCTACCACAATTTCTTTAACTCATCTTCTATTGTTGAACATTTGGGTTTCTCATTTTCAGCATGGAAAGCAGTGCAGCGATGGCTCTTTGTTCACAAATAGATTTGTGCAGGTTCAGTGCTTGGCATATTTTTCTAGGGGTTGAATGACTGGTTTCATGAGTAAATTATAATCTTTACACATTCTGTGTAAATATTTATCGACCCCTCCCTATGGAAGGGGACAGTGCCCATTTCGACCACACCTTCGCCAATGATTGAATATATAATTACTTTCATCTTGGCCATTTTATAAGTAAGAAATGGAACTTGTTTTAATTTGCATCTCTTTGATAACTTGTGAGGTTGACCTTTGGAAAATAAGTATATTTCTTCACTTGTGAATTTATTACATGGTCTTGACTTTGGTGAGAAGTGTCAAGGTGAAAGGCGACCAGCTCTGAGGCTTGCACCGGCATAGGGTTGCACAGGCAGCACGCCCCTATCATACCCCTCTCCGGGGGACCCAGAAAGCCAGGCAGGGACACAGGAGGGGTTGGGCCTCTGCTTCTGAAGTCACTCAAGATGGGAGTTCAAACTGCTTGCATTTGGTGATTGAGAACCTGGAGACACTAGGTTCTTAAAAATAAATAAAATGAATCTTTCAGAAACCTTGGAAGGGCGCCTGGGTGGTCCAGTGGGTTGAGCGTCCGACTTTGGCTCAGGTCATGATCTCTCAGTTTGTGAGTTCGAGCCCTGCATCAGGCTCTCTGCTGTCAGTGCAAAGCCCGCTTTATATCTACTGTCTCCCTCTTTCTGTCCCTCCCTGCCTTTTCTCTCTCTCTCTCTAAAAAATAAGTAAACATTAAAAAAGAAAAGAAAAGAAAAGAAAACTTGGAATAAAAACAACAACAACAAAAACTGCTGACTTCCTCTGAGCTCAGTCATGGGGACCAGGGGAGACAGAGCTCAGAAAGATTTCCAGATAGTGCGGGCACATAGTAGGTGTTCAGGGTACACGTGTCACTATCATTATTAGTAAAAGTAATAATAATGGTGAGAGGAAGACCATTATCTTGTCTGTGGCGCTTGGGGGAGGAAAGAAAAGCGAGGGCTGAATACACACTTCGGTCTTTAACAAGAAAGATTTCTAAAATTGGAAACAAAAAGTTCAGAGTGAGTCTGTAGTCAGTTGATAGGAGCGGCCCTCGCTGGTCACCTTGGCTGTCTGCTCACTCTGTGTCTGACACGTGGCTTTCCAGGCCGTGTCACATTCAGGGCTCCCAGGCATACTGCGAGACGTGGAAAGGGCCGAGAGAATTAGGAAACTCTCCCAGGCTCGGGCAGCCAGAAAGAAGCAGGACTGATTTGAACTGAGGCCGCTCCTGGAGTCACTGCCAGACTCGGCCCTGTGTTCATGCCGCCCAGCATCCTAACAGCAACTCTGAGAAAGAAGGAGACTCCAGGAAGGAAACCGAAGTTTTAGAAAATGAACTGTCCCCATAAGAAAGAAAAGACACCGGTGGCTGCACGGTGGCTTCTGACGTGCACCAGAAAGTGTACAAGAGAAGGGAAGAAAGGCCTGTATCCAAAGATGAGGAGGAGAAGGTGCTGTGTGGAGAGAGCTAAAGACAGTCGAACGGGGGCTTTTTAACCCCTGTTCTAGCAAGAAGGAAAAATGACAGCAGTCTGCAGGTTGGGAAGGAGGTTGCAGGGAGACTAGACCAGAAGCTGCGGGCCAGCCTGGCCTTTTCGGATTTGCCCCCACTCTCCCCAGCAAGGAGACCAGCAGCACAAATAGCACAAATCTGCGCTACGAGCTTACTTGTGCCGCGCGCCGTGTTCTAAGGGCTTTATGCACATCGATTCATTTAGTCTTTACTATCCCCGGGAGGTGAGGGCTACGATTATGCCACTTTGCATGTAAGAAACTTGCCCAAGGTGTGACACAGGGGTAAGTAGCAGAGACAGAATTGGGATCCCAGTCACCCGGGTAGGAAAAGCCCTATACCTTGCAGAAGGAAACAAAGAACGTGAGTGCTGGTTCCCAGGCCCTGAGGGTCACATTCAAGACTAAAGGAACGCTAGATGAGGTTCTCGAGCTGTGGGAGTGGTCCCGAGGCAGCATGGACAGAAAGAGAAGTGCCTCAGATGGGGAAAGGGCGGATATTCCGCTTTTCCAAGAATAGACCGCGTAAATCATAGGATGCTAGGCTGGGCATGGAGTCCCTGCCAAGTTCTAGAAAGGATTTCACAACAGATGGCGGCAAGCCCTGAGAAAAGAATGCTGATTGCCAGGCCCCAGCGTGGATTCACATGGGGAAAATCCTGCCTAATTACTGATCTGTCTTCAGGAGACACTGTGGACCCGCAGCTCTCAGACCCACGTGCCTCCAAGCCATTTACGAGGCTACACTCCTCGGTTGACACCCTCCTTGTACAGCGATTCTCTGCTAGACCATACCCCCATGTGGCCCCACAGGGAAGAAGAGTCGAATCTCTGGGGTGCTGAGTGCCCTTGGAAAGCATCCCAGGAGTTTCCATTGGCTATGACTCACAACCGTAAACAGAGCTCCTCACAATTTTATAGGACACTTGACAAAATCTCACACTGTGTTTGGGACAAAATGGAGACACGTGTGCATGGTGAAATGGGCTTGAAACTGTTCAAGTAACCAGACTGATAAATTAATGTGAACATGCAACAAAGCCTCTACCATGTGCCTCAATTTCTGCCCCCATTTCTGTTCCTCTTGATACATTTCCCTCTTGTCATGGATAACAATGCGGAAAACGTGTCTTCCCTTTGGTTCAAGGATTCTATTGAACAAGCACAAGGTGAAGAAAATCTGGCTCAACTGGAATTCTGTGCAGCATGGGCTCTGGAGTTTTAGTTGATCTCAAGGACACTATCGCCCCAAAGTGATGGAGCCACTAAGACTCCTATGGTTTTGATTGTGTTAACAGAGATAAAAGGCTCAGCTAGGGAGAGATTACAATTCTAACCACGGAATCATTCGAGCTGGTCAGAGCAGCGATGTAGAGTGTTTAGCACAGGGTGGCGCAGTCTTAAGAATCATTTTACCAATTGCAATGTGTCCAGAGATCAGTTGATGAGAGTGGGATTCTAGAAGCTCGTGTGAGATGGACGAACGTTACCTTGGAGAGGAGAGGACGTAGAAAAGAAGTCGTAACTCCCTGAGCTTATTCAAAGAACTCAGGAGTAAAAGATTGGAAAACACACGCACAAACGCACACGCATGCATATGCACTTACAAAAGTAAGCATCAGCCCATTACAAGAAAAAAGCCCGACGGCAGCAGCTTGATGTACTTTCTCACTGCTGTCCATCTGGCTGCGAAATTTAGTGTTGTATCCTTCTTCCTCTCCAGCATGTGTTTTCACGTGTACTCATCTCTGTACCCCAGCTCCTAGTAAGTCCTGGCCCACCCACAGCTACTGAATCAACCTTCAGTGAACTGAACAGAATGGAAATGAGCATTAGAGCCGCCCAACAGCAGAATAAGTAAGAGCTGCCACAAAACAGCAAGCTGCCCATGCCAGAAAGGTTCAAGCAGAACCTTGCTGACTTCATGCTGGGGACACTGGGTGGGCAGCCCGACGTTAGGTGAGTATGGAAACATTTGACTTAAATGACCCCAGCTCTGGTAGTCTACGACTCTTTTTAAGATCTTTTTAATCCCATGATTGAGGCAGTATGGTTATCACTCTCGCTAAATACACCGGCTTTTACCAGTTGGGGCCACTATGGCATCTTACCTCCCAGGGTTGGGGTGTCCTGTCTCATAGGGGTGTGAGCCCCAGGGCCTGAAGTCACAGACAGGCTTTTTGGCAGAGACTCAGATTGTCCAACAAGAACTGGACACAAGTCATTGATGGGTCGCCACCGACCCACACCAAGGGCCCATGGAAGCCCTGGGATGCTGTGAGCAGTGTCTGAAAACATCAGGTTCTATTCCGCATATCAGGAAGGGGGAGCAGCCATGGGTAACTCAAACCCAAAACATGGGTAACTCAGGATTTGAATTTGACTATGAAATAGGGTCTTGCTCTTTTATCAGATAATTAGCTCCCTAGTTATCTAATGCTTCCCACTGACCTCCCAAGGCATTTGTCTTCCCTGCGTACACACGGCTGAGTCCCATAGTGCCCTGGCATGTTCCCTGTGTGACTGGGGAGGGCCGACTCTCCCATCTCTATGCCCCAGGGCCTGC
Source organism: Prionailurus bengalensis (assembly GCF_016509475.1). Lineage (NCBI taxonomy): Eukaryota > Metazoa > Chordata > Mammalia > Carnivora > Felidae > Prionailurus > Prionailurus bengalensis. The sequence goes on along the minus strand of NC_057349.1, from coordinate 38,300,795 downwards.
CCTTTCAAGAAGTATTCAACATTAATGAGGGCAGTGTCAGAGCCAGGAGGGGTCACAAGGGCAAGAGGCAGGGTGGCAGGAGAGGAGTCAGAAAGAGGGAAGCCTCCCTTCCTGTTGGAGAAGGCAGCAGCCCATCCAGCTTAGCCTCATCCCTGATGTGACATGGAAAGTTAAGTGCCCTGCGTGCCATTATCAGCCCAAGTGACATTCACAAACACTTGTCTCCAAGAGTCATCGAGAACATCTGTCACCAGGTGTGATGTTGCAACTGTCCCCAGGAGGGCCAGGGGAACAGCAAGCATGCTTCTAAAACACAGTGTGGAATTAGCCAGCCTTGCCTCCCTGCTGTTTATTATGCCATGGTCATCAACATGTAGGGCAAGTGGAGGATGATGAGAAGAGAGACCCCAAAGGTGGGGCAAGACAGCAGCCATTTCATTCCCCACCCCCGTTCCATCTGCAGGCCCCCCTTTCCATGCCGTCTTCTTCCATGAATGTCAGACATGACACCACCACCCCTATCCTGGGGAGACTGTACCACCCTACTAAGTTTTGCAGTGCTGGGGCTGGGGGCATCTTCTACTGTTGTTCTGCCTTCCATCGAGGCAAAGGATAAGAGGGCCAATTCCATCAGGTCCCACCCCATCAGGATCTTATCAATCGACACTTGAATGGAGGTCCGTTCCCTCCCCATGATAATACAGCCATGTCCACCATGAGATGGAGGGAAATTTACTAATGAAGCCGAGACCTTGTGGATGGGGGAGAAACTGGTAGGAGAAACAAGTGTTCCCTACACAGAGGGGGAGCCCGGGTCTATAAAACCCTCCCCCTGGATGAAGAGAGGTTCTTTGACTCAGCTGATTCCCCAGACACCCAGCTTCTACTGAAAGTTTTGACTGAGCTCCCACAGGTGAAAGAAGAAAAAGATGTAAAGGAAGAAACAGGGGTGCATGGGTCGGGGGAAGTTCCCTAGCAGCTTGCTGGTCAGGACCACAATCAAAACCAGCCTGCCTTGGATTTTATAGTTTTCTAAGTTTCGTTCACACTGTTAAGTTACTGAAAGCTGACATCCACAAGGGAGGGATGGACAGGACAGATGCTCATTTTATAGGTGGTGAAACTGATTGTCAAACGAATTGAGTAGATTTCCCAAGGTTGCAAAAAATTAGACTAGAAGTGTGGTCTCCTTTCTAGTCCCAGGTACCATGGGACTAGTTACCATGCTGTGGGGCACATCTCACTAAGAGCACATGAGTTTTTGTTAAGACTTGGGCTGAGGAGTGGCACCTGTAACTTCTCTTTCTGGGAAGGATGGATAACTCAATGGGAGTCTGCTGGGATTGTCTCTTTCAGCTTTAGTTGTTCCACCGTTCTTTTTTTTTTTTAATGTTTATCTTTGTTTTTGAGAGAGAGAGAGAGAGAGAGAGAGAGAGAGAGCATGAGCAGAGGAGAGACAGAGAGTGAGAGAGACACAGAATTCGAAACAGGCTCCAGGCTCTGAGCTGTCAGCACAGAGCCTGACGTGGGGCTCAAACTCATGAACCATGAGATCATGACTTGAGCCAAAGTCGAACATTTAAATGACTGAGCCACCCAGGCGCCCCCATTTCCCCCCACATTTCTAAGACCTAGTAGGGTTGAGGGAAAATGACAGGAGTGCCAGTAAGAACCTTGGGTCCCATTCAGAAATAGCCACCTGGGACCAGCTAACAGAAAATAGGGCAAGATGAGATAAGGGCAGGTGAGCCATTGTGGAGTAACTTAGTTGCTAGAGGCATCCCAGAGAAAAACAAGTCTGGAGTCAGAAGTCTGGAGTGGCAATTAGGATGAAAAACTAAACTTAATATGACTTAAACTCACTAGGGTTTATATGTCTCTCATGTAAAAGAAGTCCAGTGGAAGAGAGTTTAGGTCTGGTCTTATGGGCAGCATGGCCACCAGTAGCACAGCTCCTTCTAGCTTTCTGCTCTGCCATCCTCAGCACATGGTTTGTGTCCTTAAGGATCACCTCGTGGTGCAAAAATGGCTGCTGAAGCTCTAGCTGTCACATCTCCCTTTTTAAAAATTTTATTTTATTTTTATTTTAGAGAGAGATAGAGCATGTGAGAAGGGGAGAGGGGCAGAGGGAGAGAGAGAGAGAGAGAGAGAGAGAGAGAGAATCCCAAGCAGGCTCCATGCTCTGTGTGGAGCCCGACCTGGGGCTTGATCCCACAACCCTGAGATCGTGACCTGAGCTGAAATCAAGAGTCAGACAGTCAACTGACTGAACCACCACCTAGACGCCTCCACACCTCCTGTCTACACACGGCAGGAAAGATGAAAACCAGAGAGCAAGAGGGCAAAGGGGAGGAAATTCACAGAAGCCCCAGCCAATAACTTGACCACACCTATCTGCAAAGGAGGCTGGGAAATGTAGTGTTTTAACGTTAGGCACAATGTACTCCCATTACTATAGAGAAGATAGGGAGGCAGCTAGGATTTCCAGAAATTCAGTTTGCACCCCAACTCCACCATTTACTAGTCCTGGAACCAGGAGCAAATTGTTTCATTGCCCTCTGTCTCTATTTTCTCACCTGTACTTGGGAACAGAGATTCCCCTCTGCATATTTCCTGGGATTGTGGTGCAGACTGAATGAGATCGTGTATTTGAAAACACATCTTTCATTTTGTACTGTGCAGTGCTGGACACATATAAGTATGTATTGTTATTAGAAACCTTCCCACTTTCCCTTCTTGCCCCTCTTCTTGGCCCTTTTCTCCAGGCTGTCTCTTGTGGCTCCAGTCTTCAAAACCTTATTCTAAGAGAGCTGTAAAATTGAAAAATGATCTAATAGGGTTTTAAGAGATAAAGGTATAAGATGTAAACCCTCTCACAAATTTTTGCAGTTCAATTGGGAATTCTGAAAGACCCAAAGGAATGAATCTCTAATGGTGGAATTTCAAAACCCACAGCAGACTTGTGCATAGGGAAGACATTTTTCAGGGGTGCCTTCCAAGAGTATTTCAAATCATATCGCTACCTTCTCATCCTTTCTTTCTTGTGCTGCACAAGAAGATGACACCACCGAGATTCAAAAAGCTTCAGGGCATCTGCTCAGAGGTGACTACTTTTTCTACTTGTCATTCCCTCTTCATTCTCAAAAAGCTTTGGCTGGAGACATCTCCGAAGATAGAAATAATTAGCAGGAGTAAAGGGATTATCCAGACTGCCTTGCTTCTGAAATATGGTTTTCCCCCCACTGGTAAGGAAGAACCAGAGAACCAGATCCTTGTTAATTTTATATACCTTTGGTTACTCAGTGGGTGGAAGAGGGGATATCATTTATTTCACACCAGCAAAAAAACAAAGAAGGTTCACAGAGGGAGGGGCTGTGTCCGGAGGAGTGTCTGGTGCTGGGGGTCAGTGCTGGTGGTGATGGCCATCAGAATGCCTCCAAACCCTCATCTGACAAGACTCTGCCCAGGTGGGTTCACAGAAGCCAGTTCCTTTAGAAAGAACCAGGGGTGGGGAAGGGGTGAAACCCAGGCGTCCTGACCCCAAGCCCCGGGTTCCCACCTCCCCAGTGTTCCTTGACCTTGGCTGCACGCTGGAATCTTTTGGGGAGTTGTAATCTCTCTCCAAAAGATTCTGAGTCAGCTTGGGGTGGCGCCCAAGCATCAGTGTTTTTAAAGCTCCCCTGGTGACTCTGACGCGCAATCAGCATCATGCCACATGCCAGGGAAATCAGGTGTGTGGGCAGCACCGGTGGGCAGAGCCACTGTGCATCCCACGGCTGGGGGTTGGTCTCTGAACTTCCGGTGAGGGGAGAAGCCAGAAGACCTGGTCATCTCACTTCTCGGAGACTTTGCTTCATCCTTAACATTGAAATAAAAATCCCCGAGAATGGGGTTATCTCCCAAGAGGTAAAGTGTGAGAAACACAATGGAAACTCAAGCACTTTGCACGCTCTAGTTGCTGGAGTAACTGTTCTTGGTCTCTCAGTGGAGCCTGAATGACAAATACAAGGATGGGATCAGGGGCCCCAAACATGGGTTCTCGTTATCTCCCCTCCCTTTCCTTCTCTGAGCCTCCGGCTTCCCATCTGCAGAATGGGAATAATACTAACCATCCTGCGTACCTCACTACGTGGTAGCGAAATGGAAGGAGATGTCAAGACATGAACAAAGAGCATCTTCATAAAGCGCCAAGTGCTTCTAGTGGCGGAGATCGGACTACGATGGATTAATCAAACTCAAAGTTGGAGAGTTTTTGTGTAACAGAATCCCAGAAGGAGGTAGTTCAAGGCTGCTATGGGAGCCCCCTGGCCTTCAAGGACTGAGGCTTCTTCTGTAGGTCAATGGCATAATCCTTAACATGTGGCTCATGTCTCCTGTGCTCAGGGCCTCCCCGCCTGCCCAGCCCACAGGTAGAGCAGGCACCACCTCCGAGAGATGTCCCAGGAGGACTGAGCCCCAATTGCCTACAGTGGTAACCTGCTTAGTGGAAGCCCCTGTATGGACTTTCTTCCCCATTTCCTTACTCACCACAGTGTCCTGGGCCCACCTCCCAGATAAACTACTCGCGTTCAAATCCTTATCTCCGGGTCTGCCTCTGGGAAACCAAAACTTAAGCACCGCCTCCTGGATGGGCCAGCCCCTGTAAAGAGGGTAAAGAGCCCCCCAGAAGTCCCACCCAGTGACTCTGCTGAAGGCTGAGAAAGGTAGTCCTTTGTGAGGCACGTCGCCTCCCCAAACAAAATCAGGCCTCTGCCGGGAAGCTCGGAGAGGGGACAGGATGATGGGGAGGCTACAGCCGCTGCAAAGCTTTGGTGGTGAAAAGCTTTGGTGTCATTAACACCTCTTGGCACCTGTCCACTCAATCCCAGAACCCAGTAGCCAACATGTAGCTGAGGCCAGCCTGGGAAAGAAGATGATCCTGGCTGTTTTTCTGCCTCTTTGTGAGTGCTCTTTTTTCATCTCTGGAGACAGTGAGACAGAGAGAAATAAAGAGGGATGTCTTAGTTCTTGCCAATTAGGCCTATGGTCTGGCATGTGTGTGTGCGATGGGAGTGGGGCACCCTGTGGGTGACAGGAGGGCTCGGGACATGAAGTCAAATTAATGCCCATCATCCTCAAAGTCGCCAAGGTGGTGGGGGCAGGGGGCGAGTGGGCAGAGGCACATGAACCACAGACTGCGGTGTGCCAGCCCAGGGTGAAGGCAGGGCCACGGAGACTTTGCAACATGGACGAACGAGCTCATTTACTATTCACGAGGTAGAGCTACTTCTAGCTAGGGTGGGCTCCCAAGATGGGCTCCGACTCGTTCTCTGGCTGCGGGGCTGATGCTGTGGGTGGAAGTGCTGATCCAGATGTGGGAACTAACTTGCACTGCCTCGTAAAGGAGATAAGTGTTGGGAAATTGAACATCACAGGGAACTATTAAACACTTAACCTTGTAACATGGTAATTAGTTAGCGATGGTACCGAGTTAAGAGGCCTTTCAGTGTAGTAATTAGCCGCCTAAAAGGTTAAGATATAAACGAATGGCTTCGTGAACTTTATCCACTTGAGCTTTTTCATGAGCTAACTGAAGTGAATTCACTTGCCTGGGTCGGGAGGGTGTGTTCCGGGAGGGGGGCGGGGAGCTTCCGGGAACAGGTGGAGTGGAGTGTTGGGTGTATCCTAGAAAATAAGTGGAATTCGAGGCAAGAGGGTAAGGCAAGCTATTTTAGGTGGAACTAGTAAAGACAGATGCAGAGGCAAGACCTGGTCAAGGACCTACAAGGGTTGCTGGTGTATTAGTCAGCTGCTGCCACAGTAATGCTGCATGACAAAGAACCTCCAAATCTAGGCTGCTTACAGCCATTAACATTCATTTTCTTACTCCTGTGTCTGCAGGTTTGTTGGAGTTTGGCTGGTCTTGGCCAGCCTGGGCTGGGCTGGGCTGGGCTGGGCTATGGTTTAGATCCTCCCTACATACCTCATTCTGGAGCCCAGCTAGGGGTGGGAGCGGTTCAGAGTATGTTCTTCATTCTTTTCGCGATGAGAGCAGAAATGCAGGAGGGCAAGCCCAACAGAAGAGCCACACGCCAAGCCGCTGGTGACACCACACGTACTAAATCCCATTGGCCGAAGCGAGTTACCTGGCCAAGCCCAAAGTCAAGGGGCAAGGCTTGTACTTCACCCACCATCAGGCCATGGCTAGACGGGGATGAAACAGGACTGACAACTCAATCCAGCACACATGGCCTGCCTCATGGAAGAGCCGTCTCTGGGCAGGTTCTCAAACCTGAGCGTGCATCTGAGTCACCCGGCACATTTGTAGGCACCCAGATGCACGACCCGACTGGGTTTCTGACTCAGCTGGTCTGGAACAGAGTCTGACAATCTGCTGTTGTAATACATTCTCCCAGGGTTGCCAATACTGTCGGCCTGGGGACCACACTTCAAGAAGATCCAGTCTAGAAAAATAATAGGAGGTTTGTTTACAGAGGATCAGAGAGGTCAGCCTGTGGGTGGCCTTGAATGCCACACAAAATAGCTCTATGTACTGAACCCTTACTACCTTCCAGTTACTGTCCTAAAAACATTCTGTGTGTTCTCTTCGTTGGTACATTAACCCTGTGAGGTGTGGTATTGCCATCTGACAGATGAGGACTCTGAAACATGGTGGGTGATGTGACTGATAAGTCCCCACAGCTTGGGGCGGGGTGGGGGGGGGGTGGAGATAGAACTTATGACCAGTGTTCTGTCCTGTCCTGAATGTCAGCCTTTCACCTGTTGACAGTGGGGAGCCAGATCAAGTTCTAAGAGAAGGAATGACCTGCGGTCGAGAAAAGTCTGGATTTGGAACTGGATGGTCTAGGCACAAACCACACTTTGATGGTCGATAGCTAGATTTTCATTTATTCAATCAACAAAAATTTATTGAGTTTTGGGGTAGACTCTGTCAAGACCCTAGGGCTAGAACAAGATAGGCAAAGTCCTTACATTCTTATGAGAGAGGGGGACAAAACATTTTATATGTGCACTAGGAAGACAAATAATTAGTATGAGGGGACACAGACTGAAGGGCTACTGTTGTATATGAGTGGCCAGGGATGGCCCCTGTAAGGAGTGACATTGGAAGAGAGACCTCAATGGGAGGAGAAAAACAGTCCAGCAAGGGAAATAGCATGGGCAAAGGCCCTGGGGTAGGAACAACTGGCCTTGTTGGAGGAGCAGCAAGGATTCTAGTGCATCTGGAGGAAGAGTGACAGTAAATGAGATTAGAGGACTGGACAGGGCTGGGTCTTGGAGGGCCTCACAGACTGTGGTTAGGCCTTGGATTTTATGCTGAAAGAGATGGGAGCCACTGGGGTATTGAACGTGGGAGAGTGATGTGATTAAGAAAGAAGATCCAGGCTGCTAGGTGAAGAATAGACCTCAGGTGGTTAGGGGTGGAAGCAGGGAGACCAGTTACAAGATGGTTGCCGAGGTCTTTGCTATGTCTTGAGACCTTCCTGCTCCTTAAGGTTCACATCCAGAAAATGGGAGGAGCATCCCTTCTGTCTTTTGCCCTCAGGCTCTGTATGAGAGCTGAAGGAGATCAGGGTGTGGGCAAGGGAGTGAGTAGGAAAGACTCGGGCAGGGAAATCAGGTAGTGATTTTTCTGGCGGAATCCGTGGGCCTGCCTCTGCCTGGCTGGGGGACCAGCACAAGCCTGGAGTGGAGAGGGGTCCCGTCTCCCCCTGCAGAGCAGACATCTCACGCATCACTGTCCCAGCTCTGGGCTCAGCGTCCCATCCCCCACCCTCTCCGCCCCCAACCCTCTCACTCTGATAGGGAGTAATTATTTATGTTCTTGTTTAATTAGCTCATTAGGCATGTGCTGCAGTATTTCTGATAATAAATCTCCTCCTCTAGTGGCTCTTAAGTGCATTTTCACTGGTGCCTGGCCGCGGCGACGGACGCTGCAGTTGCAGATGTGAGGGGAGCTGCTGGTTGGGGCTGGGTGACCCGCGTTCTGTCCCCTGGAGTGTGCGTGGACAGGTGGGGAGGCTGCCGAGGCCCTGGGCATGGAGACAGGATCTTGGAAGCTAAGGCGGTGGCAGCAGCCGGCACTGAACGCCAGAGAGATATTTTTACCACCCGTCAAAATGCCACCGTGTGTGAGCCAGTGCCAAGGGCTGCCTCCCAAGGCTGCTTTCCTCTCCTCCCCCAGCCTTTGATTGTCGCTCAAAGGAAGGTCTGAGTGAAACAGAGAGACTTTGAAAATTCCCGGGTTGGGTAGGCTGGTGCCCAGCAGTTCTTTCCCTCTGGCAGGGGCTGGAAGGAAGCTTCTGTCCTACAGCAAAAGTGAGTGGGTGGGAGTTGCCTTCCTAAGGCACAAGTGCCAGGATTTAGACCCAAACCCCACTCTCCCCCATTCTGTCTAGAGTCCCCTCCTTCACAGAAGATCAGAGGGCCTGAAATTCTACCATTAGAGATGCATTTCTTTGTACTTAGCACAGGCAAAAGCCTGGGTGATGCTGACATGGCTTCCTCCGGGACTGGTCAACAAAGGATACGGGCATGATGGAGGGCACAGTGGAGGTCCCAGCAGGAGGAGGAAGCAGGGGGTCAGGGTGGGGTCGTAAGGCAACCTCAGAGCCCAGTTCCGCTGCGTGGACATATTGCCCAGGACTCAAAAATGCCCAGAGAGAGGGAAGGGAAGCCAAGTTCTTGCGATGGGTCCAGCTATTTATCTGTCACAATTCTCTTGGACTCTGTTCTTCTATCTTTAAATGAGCTTTGTTCTTGTTACCCTGACAGATTGAAAAAGGTTCGGAGTTAGAAAGGGATAGTTCAAGGTCATCCAGGCCAGGCCTCGCCTTTCTTCGTGAATCCTCATGATGCCCACCCCTTCTCCCACCCATCACCCCCGCCTCCCACCACACCGTTAGGATGTTACCTGGTCCCATAGGGGAAGAACTTCCACATAAGAGAAACTATCCCCTCCTTTTTTTCCCCAGGAGCCCGACTACTGTTGGGAGCTCTAGCTAAAAATGTTCCTGTGACAGGCCCCCCAAATTCATCTGCCTCCACCTCCTGCCCTTACCTTCTGCCTTCACCCACATCAGGAATAATATGAATTCTTGTTTCAAAATATGTCCATGTGATGTTTGCAGATAATTCTCAGGGCTTGCCTGCCTAATGCCATTTTTTTTTTCGGATTCAACATCTTTTTTTTCCTGCCTTCTTCCGTTCTTGCGTTTCACCTTTAGACATTGAAGAAGTGTTTAGTTTATGCTTCTAATGTCAGGTCTGGGCCACTCACAGGACCCCCCTGCCCTCCTGAAATTCACATTTCCGAGGGAGGCAGACATTAAAGCACTTGGTACTTGAGGAGTAACTGATTCAGTTATTACAGTTGGGATAAGTGCTGTGCAAGCACATGTGAGAGAGTGTCCTGGGAAGGTCAGGGAAGTCTTCCTGGAGGAGGTGATTCAGAAGATCAAATAGGAGCATGGTCAATGAAGAGACACAGGAGGCGATTTAGGTCAAGGGCCGCCATGCTTGTCCCTGGAACAGGAAGGGACCTGGGGTGTATTCTGTACTGTGTCTCCTGCTCCCCTGCCTTGGAAGCGTGCCAGGTTGTGCCCTCCCTCTGCGTGTGTGGGGTCCAGTGGGCAGTGTGCTGGATGTGGCCTGGCCAGAGCAAAGTAGACTGAGGCAGCCCCTCCTGGGTTGGGGGTACCCCTCATCTGAAGGCGGCCTCGGCCCTTTCTGCTCCTATGGGCCAAGTCCCACCCAGACTGGAGGCCCCTAACCTAGCTGCCCGTCTCACGTTGTTCTGAGACCACCACAGCCCCTCCTCCGTACGAGGCTCTTTCCAAGACAGAATGACCCAGGGCTGTGTGGCAGCTTTGTGGGCACAACCAAGCATCCTGGGGTCCCAGGGCCTCTAGCTCAAACCTTCCTGATTCCTGATCTTCCATAAAATATATGTATTTTTTAATTTACTTGTCTCATTTTATGCACTTTTGTGTGGCAACTCATCTTATATGTTGGTTGGAAGTAAGTGGATTATAAATCACAAAACCAATGGATGGAAATTAGGTCAAAAGTGCCAAGTAAGTACAAGTGGTTTTTTTTTCCTCCAGTAATGATGATGACAATAAGAGCCAATCTTTCTTTTTTTAAATTTTTGAGAGAGAGAGAGAGAGAGTGAGAGAGAGAGCATGAGTGTGGGAGGGGCAGAGAGAGGGAGACACAGAATCCGAAGCAGGCTCCAGGCTCCGAGCTGTCAGCACAGAGCTCAATGTGGGGCTTGAACTCATGGACTTTGAGATCATGATCTGAGCTGAAGTCAGATAGATGCTTAACCGACTGAGCCACCCAGGGGCCCCAAGAGCCAACCTTTCTGAGAAAGTACTATGTGCTAGTTATGATTCTAGTGGCTACCATGTATTAGCTTATTTAATGTTTCCAATACATCGATGACCAAGGTACTGTTATTATCTTATTTGTTTGTTTGTTTTTTCTTTTACAGATGAGAAAACTCAGGTGCCGAGAGGTTAAGTAGCTTTCCTGAGGTGTTCTGCCTGGGATTTGAACCCAGGCAGGCTGGCTCCAGGGTCTGGACCTCAATGCCTTAAAAATCTGCAGCTAGCTTGTGAGCGCTTGCTGTATGCTCCCCACTGTGCCAGGCATGTACGTCATGACCCGAGAGGCAGCCCTTACTAATATGCTCACTTCACAGGGTAGAAATCTCCAGGGTCAGAGAGGGTAGGCAAGCTGTGTGAGGTCTCCCATCTTGGAAGTGGCAGAGCCAGAATCCAAACCCAGGCCTGCCATCCTCCAGAGAGTTCCTGACCACTCTTCTTCCTCCCCAGACATGACTTAGGGTGGAGAGGGGTGACATGGATGTCTTGGAGTTATAGGTAGTATGTTCAAAATTAGGGCATCTTGCTGGCTCAGTGGGTAGAGCATGTGACTCTTGGTCTCAGGGTCATGAGTTCAAGCCCCATGCTGGGGCTTTAAAGCTTGCTTTAAAGCTTGCTTTCTTCTTTCTTCCTTTCTTTCCTTCTTCTTTCTTTCTTCTTTCTTTCTTTCTTTCTTTCTTTCTTTCTTTCTTTCTTATTTCTTTCTTTCTTTCTATCTTTCTTTCTTTCTTTCCTTCTTCTTCCTTTCTTCTTTCTTTCTTTCTTTCTTTCTTTCTTTCTTTCTTTCTTTCCTTCTTCTTTCTTTCTTCTTTCTTTCTTTCTTTCCAGCTTACCATAAATAAATAAATAAATAAATAAATAAATAGAAAAACAGAGACCAGTGACCGCATTTCCCTTCTAGATCGCCCCCTTCCCAGCCACCTACTCTATTAACAAACCCAGAACCATCAGCCCGCTCTCCCTCAGAACCACCACGAGGAGAAAGGGGAAGTGTGAGCCAGGCCAACACATCCCAGCCACCCAAACATGGGAAAGCAAGCGGGTGCCTTAGGGAGGGGTCTCAGCTGGGCAGGTGGCAGAACTTCCAGGCAGTACTGGTGACGTCTCACAAACAAAACCATAGCTTCTGTGAAAGCAGAAGGAGGCCCGTGCTGCAGAAAGGGCCTGGAGGATTCCGTGTGAGGCCTGAGAGCTGAGGCGTGTGTGCCTTCCGCCTCTTCTCCACACTGCAGAAAGTGATGGCCGGGCCCTGGGGCGTTTTAATTTATGGCTTGCCATTTGAACCGTGGCTGATCGGCCTCCCCATGGCTGCCTCCTCCCAGGACTGAAATGAAACGCGGGTCACGGGTTCAACCCTAGTGATGGGGTGTACTCAGGAGAGAGGGAGGAGATTTATGGCTTGGTCTCTACCCTTAATGAGCCATCATCCCCCAGAGCCACGGTGGCCACTGCCTTCCCGGCCGGGTGAAGCCCAGAACCAGTGCCAAGGGGCAGGCAGGGGTGCGGGGCTGGAGGATGGTGCCATGAATCTCTGACAGCCACGGGGCTCCCTGGCTCACGGACATCCGGTGGAGGGAGCAGCCAGTGGATCACAGTTGGGCTATTGACCTTGAGTCTTAAGCAAAGTGAAGAATAAAAGGTCATATTTATTCCGTCAGAACCACAGGAGCCATAAAATATCCGAATGTGAATCAAGACAGCGATAAATCACTCATCGTTCTTGGGAATTTGGCTGATCTGTCTTCTGGCCTCGTCACCCACTGGGCAAGCTGGGGAGAAGTGTGTTCAGAAACGGGGGACTCCAGGGATCCCAAACAGTGCTCTCTCTGGAATGCAGAAGTGCCAAGAATCACTGAGACTCATGGGTTCCTAGAATGTAAGATGTCCCTCACTGCAAATACGACCTTCTTAAGAGGTCTTCCTGACCACCTCCCCACAGAGACAGAGTGTGAGTGGGGGAGTGACACAGAGGGGGAGACACAGAATCCGAAGCACGCTCCAGGTGCTACACTGTCAGCACGGAGTCTGACTCAGGGCTTGAACTCACGAACTGTGAGATCATGACCTGAGCCGATGCTGGACGCTTAACTGAATGAGCCTCCCAGGCGTCCTTTACTTTCTTTTAACCCAATAGGCTTTTCCTTTTTGCCGTAGCATGGTCCACTTTATAACATATTCATTTGCCAATTATGTTTATTATTTATTTTCTGCCCTCACGCTGCCCAGAATGTCAACTCCTCGAGGCAGGGACTTGTATCCCCAGTGCTGTATCCCCATTGCCTCCAGCAGCGCTGGCATATAACAGGTGCTCCGCAGACATTTCTTGGATGAATGGACCAGCCTGAAAAGACTGATCTAACCGTAACCCTTCTCTGTGCCCAGGAAGACCAGAGTCCCATCCGGGAACACAGGACTTGCCCCGGGTCATACAGCCGTTAGGGGTTGCAGGACTAGAAAAAGAATCTAGGCATCCAACTCCTGGACCAGAGATGGGGTTCCGCGTGGTCTGAACTGCACTCACACCCATAAGAGGACGTGCTTGCCCGCCACATTCTGCTAACTACCTATAAGATCGGGAGCTGGCAGTCCAGGGTGGGCAGGCTGGGGCTTCCTTGCTTCCTGTCTTGATTTTTTTAAAAAGCAGGAAGTGAGGGGGGTGGCGGGGGAGGGCTCAGTCAGTTGAGCATCTGATTCCCGCTCAGGTCATGATCTCGCGGTTGGTTAGTTTGAGCCCTGAATGAGGCTCTGTGCTGACAGTGTAGAGCCTGCTTGGGATTCTCTCTCTTTCTCTCTCTCTGCCCCTCCCCCACTTGTGCATGCATGTGCTCTCTCTCTCTCTCTCTCTCTCTCTCTCTCTCAGATAAATAAATAAACTCAAAAAAAGGTGATGAATATACTGATAACTGACTTCCTAACCCAGAGGGGGTCCGATAATATGGGTTCCATGGGTGTGGGAGGTCAGGGAACTCTAACAAGGTGGCTGGGCGTACAGCAAGAGGTGTTTAGGGAGTACCTTCGCCTGGTGGCCGCCACCGTGCGGGCTCCTTCACCTGGATCGCTCGTTGCATTCTGACTCCGCGCCGTGAAGGAGTATAATAATAATAGCCAACATGCACTGAACTATGCGCCAAGTCCTGTTCTCAGTGCTTTTAGGTATTCATTCATTTAATCTGCCCGACAGCCCTATGAAGTGGAGAGCTTTCTATTATCGTCCCTACGTTACAAATGAGAAACCGGAGGCAAATATGCCAGGATATAAATGCTTCCATTCTGGGTGCTTGGGAGGCATCAGTGAACAAAACAACACAAGATCCTTGTCCTCCTGGGGGAAGCGGGCAACCAACACAAGTACACAAGTTCATTATATAGGTAGGGGGAGGCAACGCGTGCTGTGCAGGCAGAGCAGAGCAGGGTAAGGGGCTGGCGGCAGTGACCGAGTTGCAGTCTTAGGGCAGCCGGAGCAGGCCTCCCTGGCAGAGGCTTGAAGGAGGTGAGCCAAGTGGAGGTCTGCAGGAAGTGAGTTCCAGGCAGAGGGAACAGCCTGGGCCAGACCCCCAGGCCAGAGCACCTCTGAGGAGCAGTGAGGGGCCTGGGTGGCTGCAGTGGGGGAGTGAGGGGCAGAGTCCAGGAGATGGGGCAGGAAGGGAGCGGGGTCAGATGACAGGAACCTTACAGGCCCCCTCAAGGACACCGTCTCAAATGCTCTGACTCATTCAAAGGGCCGCCTCACTTCAAAGCTCACAGGTGGGGCGCCTGCGTGGTTCAGTTAGTTAAGACTCTGACTTCGACTCAGGTCACGATCTCACAGCTCATGAGTTCGAGCCCCGCATCGGGCTCTGTGCTGACAGCTCAGAGCCTGGAGCCTGCTTCGCATTCTGTGTCTCCCTCTCTCTCTTCCCCTCTCCTCTCTCTCTTTCTCATAAATAAATAAATAAATAAATGCTCACATGTGCTCACAGGCTCAAGCCAGCACCCTCCTCTCCTCTCTGTTCACACACTGAGGGTGCTTCCACACTGGCCAGTGGACACACACTCACACACACACTGGCCAACAGACACACACTTACACGGCTACCCCTCCCCCCAGAGCTCCCCGGAGCTTCATTTTCCATCCTACCTGTATGTGTGGAAGAAGGACGGGAGGGGTCCTCATCAGCCTTGCCCCATCAGCAGCCCAGCCTGGCCTCTCCACAGCTGGACCAGGTGAGGGAGGAAGGCAAGCCAGTTCCTGGGCCTTCAGACCCATACACCCCAACAAACAGTGCTGGAGAGACTCCCAGAAAATTACAGACGGAAGTCTGTGATGTACTCACACCCGATTGACTCACGTGATTACTCCCATATGAGATCGCAGACCCACATGGCCATCCTGCAGGGACACCAAAGTGCATTTAGTGGCTCTGTTCTGTGCTCATTGTCGGCACAGGAGCTGCTGTCCCAGGCCCGGGGAGGGGTGGGGACGGAGAAGGTAATAATACTGCTGCTTTTAGGGGCACCTGGGTGGCTCAGTTGGTTGGGCATCCGACTCTTGATTTTGGCTCAGGTCACGATCTCACGATGGGTGGGATTGAGGCCTGCCTCAGGCTCTGCACTGATTGTGCAGAGCCTGCTTGGAATTCTCTCTCTCCCTCTCTCTGCCCCTCCTCCACTCGCTCGTGCTCTCTCTCTCTCTCTCTCTCTTTCTCAAAATAAATAAACTTAAAAAAATAAATACTGCTGCTTTTAGGTAATCCCAGTTAGAACCAGGACGGGGCACCTCTAGACCAGGCTGGCGTCACCTGAGAGCTTCTGGCTAATGAATAAATTCCACAGTAAGGTTCATCTTCTCAGCGCCGAGACCCTGGCCCCCAAGATGACCTACCGGTGCCCCCAGACAGTTCACCTTCTGCCACTACAAGAGCTCCTGCCTGGAGATGGGTTAGGTGGTGTTAGTGTTCTCTATGAAAAAGATGTTGCTGCTGCAAAGATGAGTAGACAGACAGACAGACAGGGAGAGATGATAGACATGATAAAGTAGGTAAGCGTTCACTATATTTATACATGATGTAGTGAGTACATATTGCATGCCAGTGTTTTGCACATACTATTTCTAATCCTTATGTGGCTCTGCAAATTAGATTTGCAAACTGCCTTTATGAGCAAGAAGCCTGAAGTTCTGGGAAGTGAAGTAACAGGGGTAAAGATTAGGCGGCCGGTACGTCGGGAGTCAGAAGTCAAGCTCACGGCCCGGGGTCGCTCCTGTGCCAAATCCTCTGTGCGCTCATGGTTGGGAACGCGGTGCCCAAGCTCCCGCCCCTCTTTGCTGGCCGTACCCCACCCGCCCTCCTCCTGCTCCGCCTGGCTCCGGTCACCCTCTTCTGGTGATATTCTTGTAGAGTTCTAGAATGTCAGAATTGGACATTGAAGCACAGAGAAGAAAAGTGCCTTGCCCAAGGCCCCACAGCAAGTCCATGGCAAAGCCAGGGTTAGAGCCTTGTCCACGCAGTCTGGACCTGAGGCTATTTGATGGCGGGGGACAGCTCTGTTCCCCCACCCCGCCTCCCACTCGGCTGCGCAGAGTAGCCTCCGCACTGCGTCAAGATCTGACTCCAGAGGTCATTCTCTCCCTACCCCTGTTTAATTCCTTCCCGGCCAGCCTGCTTGTGAGAGGCAGAGGTGTCCGGGGGAGGATCAGCAGAAACACAGCCGGGAGAAGTGCTGAGCGGGCTCCCTCCGCCCACCGGCTGGAAAGGACATCTCTCTGCAGGACGAGGCCGCAGCAGAATGATGCCTGGCCAGCCAGGTGTCTGGCACGCCACTTGGTCGTGGGGTCCGGCTTCCAGGCACGCAGCTCAGAGCAGCCCTTAAGGAAGCACCAGAGAGTCTCCAGATCACTGATTCGTGCACCGGTGCTGAGTGTCCCTGTTATAAAAAACACCACCTCATATCCGTGACCACCTTACCACTTAACATGCTGCGTCCAAGGAGACACGTCTTCCTAGGTTTTCCCAACAGTCCAGTTGCAGTAGTATCGTTCCCATGTGACAGACAAGAAAGCGGAGATTCTCAGGAGCGAGACCTCCTTGTCCCCGATGGCTCAGCTAGCCAACGGCGAGGCCAGAAATGGAACCTGATCTTCAGACGGCAAATCCGAGCATTTTTATTACACACACGTGTTCCAAGCACTGTACCCGGTACTGAGCAAATATTGTATTTAATTTTCACAAAGATACCGTACGATCGCTATTATTAACCGATTTTGCAAGCAAGAAAACCGAGTGGGGTTCAGAGATGTGCTGTGAAGAGGCATACGTACATTGCATGGTCAGTGAGCTTTCTTCCACACAGCACAGATTCGACCTCGGGATTGATACAGTTCCCTTCCTCGGGGAGCTTCTCATCTGACACAGAGAGGGGATTATTACTGGGGGAAAGGCAGGACCCCAAAACTCACCCATGAAATAACTGAGGGTTTCACATCATCTTGATTTCTTCTATCAAGGGTCAGAGCTGACTTCAGCACTGTCATCGAAACAAAACCTCGTGTTTACTGTTCAGGCATCCTGCCCAGCACCGAACACGCTTTACCTCATTTAATCCTGACAATATTCCTACCAAGCAGGTACTCACATTCCTATTTAACCCAGGCAGAGGGGGTCACACAGTCTGCCTAGAGTCACACAGCGAATCAGTGGCAGAGCGGGACTTGAACCCACGCCCAACTGACCCCACAGCAGATACTGTGGACCACTGTGTGTTTCCTTCCGCAACCCCTTTCACACATCTGGTTGAGGCCAGGTTCTGTTCTGGAACTTCCCTGTTCTTCCACCATTAGGACGGATACAGAAGTGCCAACAGATGGCCCCAGGCCCCTCTCCCCAAAATGCCGCCCACCATCCCTGATCTGTCAGGGCAACCAAGCCCGTGGACACTGGAGCCAAGACAGCCCTGCAGACGGTGACTGTCCCCCTGAGTGTGTGTCAGCCATACTGATATGGCAACTATATTTCCAACAACCTCTCTCCCTCCTACCCTCCTGGCAGAATTTGCTTTGTGATGGCATTTTGCGGAGGGAAGGGGGGGCACTGATTTTATTGTGCCAAAATATGCGTAACGTGAAATTGACTATTTTAGCCATTTTCAGTGTGCAGTTCGGTGGCACGAAATGCATCCACACTTGTGCTGCCGCCGCCCATCCCCCAACTTTCCGTATTCCGGACCGTAACTCCGAGTCCATCAAACACCAGCTCCCCTTTCCCTTCCCCCCAGCCACCCTTCTACTTCTTGTCTCCCCCCATTCTCAGAACTTCGTATAAGTGGAATTGTGCCATTTTGGTCCTTTTGTATCTGGCTTATTGCCCTGAGCGGAATGTCCTCAAGGTTCACTTACAGTGTAGCGTGGGGCAGAATTTCAGAAAGATATGGAATGCGTCATGAATTTTTGCATCATCCTTGTGCAAGGGCTTCACTAATCTGTGTATCATTCCAACTTTAGTATACATGCAGCTGAACCAAGTACTGTGATAACATTTTTTAAATGTTTATTTATTTTTGAGAGAGAGAGAGAGCGTGAGCAGGGGAAGGGCAGAGACAGAGAGGGAGACACAGAATCTGAAGCAGGCTCCAGGTTCTGAGCTGTCAGCACAGAGCCCAACGCAGGGCTTGAACCCACAAACCAGGAGATCATGACCTGAGCTGAAGTCAGACGCTTAACCAACTGAGCCAGCCACCCAGATGCCCCGCTGTGATAACATTTTTAAGAAGGCTGGTGCCACAGGTGACTTTGCCGCTGGGTGGTGCCACCGTGAAATTATGGATCTGCCAATGCGGGGAACTGATCAGGGACATCACTGGGTGGCAATGACCTGGGTCTGCCAGTTAGCTTTTCCAGTGCATTTTGGACGCAGCTGGTGGGGAATCTTCGGTTTGAACACTCCTGTGTTTACAGTGAGGTGTAATTGGTCTGACACCTTCTGCGTTTTTTCTGTAAGTGATGAATTGTTAGTGAGCAAGCTTTCTCAGCTCCTCAAGGAGATGAAAGGCAACTATCATCGTCATCTTCACGGGGGTAACCAGCCGCCCTGGGAGGGGGCAGCCATGCTTATCTCCACTGCATTTCATTTTTCATACCCACACAGGAGGTTGTCCTGCTATCCTCATTTCACACATGAGCAAAGAGGTTCGGAAGGAGAAAGTGATCCGGAGTCCCACGGTCGGGGGCAGAACCGGCCCTCAAAGAGAGATTTCGGTCTGATTCCGAAACCCATGCTTTTTCCTCTGAGACATGCCAACCCAGTCCTTGGGGGCTGGGAGCGAAGGACAAGTAAATACAGGGAGAAGTTCCCCATCCACAGAGACCTGGATCAAGAGAGACGGAGAGAAATTAAAGACCCAGAGAGAGAGGCCTGACACGGGCGGGAGAGCTTGCTGGGTCAGCTGCGGTGGTACAAACAAGTCTGCAATGGTAGAAACGCTGCTTCCAGGGAACAGAATGGAACAACATGACTTAATAGCAGCCTGGGGGAAATCACAGAGCGTTTCCATTGACCGTGCGGAGCCACGGATGGGATGCAGCTTCCAGAAACTCTGATGCAATCTTGGGTGGGAATGGGAAGAGGCTCAAGAGAAGTAGGATGTCCCATTGGGGTAAGGTGGGGTCTGACTCCGTTCTCTGTGCTCAGACCACCCAAGAGAGAAGGGCCAAACCCACCCTGGCATGCTACTGAAGGGGAGCAGCTGGGTTGTACGTGGAACCCGGGGCCCTGAGGAAATTGGAAGGAATGGGAATGTTAATTCTGCAGAGGCAAAAAGCTCAGCGTGGGATGGGAGAGCAAAGCCCAGTTTGAGGAGCACTGATGTGTCCACACAAAATAAATAAATAACGCCTTGTTCTGAGTGTTCCCAGGGGGGTGGCTTGGGGCCCATAGGAAGAAGGCCCAACGTGGGCCAGGACTCTCCTCCACTCAGGGTTGTGAGAAGCTGGAGGGGCTGCCTGGCCTGCCCCTGCGGAGTGGCGAGCACAGTGCTGATAGCCAGAACAGTCTGTTGCAGAGGGACCCATGCCCCTCTCCAGCAGCGCTCCTGAGGTCTGTGTGTGGAGACGGCAGGGGAGGCTGGAAAGACCAAGCTGGGCCAGCGGCCACCATCAGGTCTCAGATGGCTGCCTCTGAGCTGGGCTGCATGCTGCCTAGCTGGCCGGAACTTGATCTCTCCTTCCCCATTGAGACCAGATGACTCCTCAGTTACCAACTAGCATATGCTGAGTGCTCGCTATGGACCCGGCACTGGTCAGAGCACAGGTGCTGACTCTTTAGTCCTCATAGCAACCCTGTTGAACTGTAAACCTCCCTCTTTACGGAGAGGTTGAGCGGCTTGCCCAAGGTCACACAGTCGGTAAGTGATGGTGCTTGGCTTTGAACCCTGATGACCCAGTATCAGCACATTAACCCCTCCAAGAGGAAGAGCTCCATGGAGCGGGGCCAGCCTCCCCCAGTGACACTGTAGTCTCAGCCAAACCCGGGGCCTGGCGATTTCCCATACCCTGACAGGCAGCCAGATCTGCCACACTTCCTGAGTCAGAGAGCAAAGGAAGGGCCTCCCCCGGGTCAGACCCTCACCTGTCACCAGGTAAGCCCTTCCTCTGGGGAGGGGAGCAAAGAGGCAGCCTGCTGGAGCTTGGCTCACTTTGGCCTGATTTCCGGCCATCTCTGCAATCACTCAGCCAGGGTTTAACTAACACTTGTCACCACCTGTCTTCTGGAAAACACTCTTGGAGTCACGTGGTGGGTGGGGGCACATGTCCTGCAGTGAGTGTTGCAGGCACGATGCCTCCCTGCCAACCCAGCCAGGACCCAGGCACAGCCCAGGTCTTCAGCTTCCTAGCTTGTGTGAGGTTTGTTAGGCACAAATCCCCGAGGCCTGCATTTCCACCGTCAGAGATACGTTTCTTTTGGTTCAGCATCACCAACTCCTTTATATAACAATCCCTCAAGAGGAGCTTACTCTGTGCCAGACACCGACCTAGGTTCTTTGTGAATCATGACTCGTTAAACCTTATAGCAACCCTATAAAGCAGAGCTTATAAATGCCCCATTTTACAGAAATGGGGTATTTTTAGGAAACTAAGGCACAGACAGGTTAAGAAATTGCCCACGGTAAGTTATTACAGCTGGGAAACGGCCGAGCCAGCATTTGAACCCAGCAGGCTGGCTCCAGGGTCTGCTCATCACCACTGCCCTCGGCTGCCTCTGAAGCTTCTCTTTCTTTCTAATGGTAGGTATTCCTGGGAGGGGTGACATCTATCGTCGGGATTGGATTTATCAGGGATTTTTCTTAATAGAGACTTATGCAACAGAACTGTAACTAACAGGCGGAAAGTGGAAAAACAGGAACAACGATGTAGAAACAGAGGACGGGGGGGGGGGGGGGGGCTCAAACTTCAGTTTGGCGAGGCAAAGAGAGCACTCTGGGAGCACACGAGCTTGAGCCCAGCCCAGGGAAACCCCAGAAGGATCCCAGTAAACCCTGAGGTCAAAGGAGTCAAGAAAAGCTGGAAAAACCAGAAAGAAGGGATGAAGCTTTCCAAAGTCACCGAGAGAGCTTGTGGGGAGAAAGAGAAACACAGGCATTCTATTGAAACCTTTAGGAGTGGCCTCTGAACCGGACAGCGTTCCCTGGGCTGGCCCCATCCATTTGGGGTACAAGGGCTCATGCAGGAAAGCACCTGTCTCCTGCTGGAGCACGTAACAAAGCTGTCCAGCATGCTCTGGAAGAGCAGCATCCTACTGCCCTGTCTGGTGTGGAAGCCTCTAGCCACATGTGACTAGCGTGACTGGGGACCTGAATTTTTTTTGTCTGATTCCATTTTAACTAATTTGAAGTTACATTTAAATAGCCACATGTAGCTACTCTTTGGTGGTGCAAATATAGAACATGCATTTCCTTCACCTGCCCAACAAATGTTTTTAAGGGCTGACTTTGTGCCAAGTGTTGTTCTAAAGGCTGGGGAAATATCAGTGAACAAAAGAGGCAGAAAAAAAAAAAACAACCCTGGTTTCCAGAAGGAGAGCTGAGATTCTACTGGAAGGAGAGAAAAGATAATTAAGAGAAAGCGTAGGAAGGGGCGCCTGGGTGACTCAGCTGGTTAGGTATATGACTCTTGATTTTGGCTCAGGTCATGATTTCATGGTTTGTGAGTTCGAGCCCCACGTTGGGCTCTGCACTGACAGTGTGGAGCCTGCTTGGGATTCTCTGTCTCTCTCTCTCTGTCTCTCTCTCTCTGCCCCTCCCCCACTGATGCGTGCTTTCTCTGTCTCTCAAAATAAATGAACATTAAAAAATAGTAAGCATAGTAAGTAAGCCAGTGACAGCATCTTTCTCTCAGGCAATAAAAGTGGACTGGGGTAAAAATGGAGCAGAGTAAGGGGCATGGGGGACCCAAGATAGAGGTGAGGGAGAGCCTGTGGTGTTAAATGGGTGATCAGAGAAGGTAACATTGGAGCAGAATTGAAGGAGGTGAGGTAGTGGGCATATGGACACCTGGCGGAAGAGCACTGAGGCAAGGTCAATGGCCAGTGCAAAGGCCCTGAGGCAGGAGCACCTTTGGCAGGTTTGAGGAATAGCAGGGAGGCCAGGCCCTGGTGCAGAGTGATCAGGGTGAGTAGGAAGAGAGGAAATAAGAGAGGAGACGTGCAGATCACATGGGACCTGTGGGCCATGCCAGGACTTTGACACATGAGACAGGCCTCACTGGGGGCATTGAGCAGAAGAAGGACTTGATCTGACTGGCTTGTAACAAGATCCTCTGGCTGCTGTCTCAGAAGACGCAGGGGGAGGAGAGCCAGAGAGTTCACCCAGAGGCCAAATAAACAAGGGCTTTGATCCCCAACCCTGCCTGCTCTCCCAAGGGTGGTGGGAATGGGTAGCGGGGGGGGGGGGGGTGGTGGGGAGCTTTGCCTCAGAACCTCAGTAATCTTGAATGTGGCTTCTTTACTTGCGGAGGGCCTCAGGGCACCCGGAGGGGGTGGGGGGCCTGTGTTCTCAGCAGTGGCAAAGGCAGAAAGGCAGAGACAGAGCCTGGTCCCTGGCCCCTGGCCCTTGTCAGAAGTTAAGAGGCTTCTGATTCTTGGAGCCCTCACCCAGTCACGCCAGCTCCATGATAATCCCATTCTAAAGAGTGGCCATGTGCCTTCCCCTGCTTTCACTCAGGGCCAGGCATTTAGGGAAGACCGGCGTCTGGCACGAGACACCAGAAGAAGGGTGGCTATCACTTGCATCGGTACTTCCAGTAAATTCTCTGTAACTATTCTCTGATCCCTAGACCAGAAACAACAAAGCTGAGACACAGATCCTTCCTGCCCCATGCCACTCTGTCCCACAGAATTTGAACACAGCCTCAGAATCCTTCTCGAGCCCGGCATTCAGCCAACACTCGGGATTGGAACACAGCACTGAACGTATTTGCGAGCCTTCCAGAACCTCGTTCCTGGCTACTACTTTGATGACCCTATTTCCTGTCACTCTTCCCTCCCACCACTCTATTACAGCCATGCCAGCTTCCTCACTGTTCCCACCTCAGGGCCTTTGTACTGGCAGCTCCCTCTGTGAGGAAACTGCCCACAGATACCCGCATGGCTCCCTCACAGTCCTCAGACCTCACAGGAGCATAAGGAAGCAGCCAGACAACCCTCATCCCTCCCTGAAATCCCACCTCTACCTCTAATTAGCTGTGCAACCTCGGGGCAATTCAGTTACCTTCTCTAAAATGGGAGCATAATTGTGAAAGGAACTTCTCAGGGCTATCATGAAGTAATGTGAGAGCGCTGAGTTCAAGCCTTGGCTAGGTACACATGTTCCCTCTGTGAGACCTGGGGCAAGTCACTTCTCTGCACTTCAATTTATTTATCTGTACATGGAGGATAATAATAGTACACCTCCCTCCCAGAGTTGCCATTAGAATTAAATCAGTTAACGTATGTAGCATACTCAGAACAGTGTTTGACATACGGCGAGTGTTCGATAAATATAAGCTGTCGTGGTAGCAATACACGATTTTTTTTTTTTATTATTGCTGTCAGTTAGCCTGACTCTTAAGACTCACTTCCTGCCAAAGTCGGATTCTGCACGGTCCAGTTCAAGGTAATTCAGTATAGGGAGGCTCATGCTCCATGGTCTGACGACCTGGGCTTACAGCACTGGCTCAGCCATTTTCCAGCGGTGTGCACTTGAGCAGGTGACCCGTATGCCTGAGCCTCAGTCTCTTCGTCTGTAACATGGGGATAATTATTCCCACCGAGAGCACCCGTACACGGAATCAAAGAGACCGTGCCTGTCAAGTGCCCAGCACGTGGTAGGTACTCCGTAAGTTGTATGCAGGATAGAAGCGGCCCGGTCTCCTTTCCACCTTGCGGTTTGTGCAGGATGCAAACAGGCCCCTTTGGGGGCTTGCGGAAAGAAGGAGAGGCTGGGGAGCAGGGACGCTTGCCTCGGTTTAATGAGGCTCTTTCATGTGCCCCGAGATCTCGCAGCCGGCCAGAGAGGTTGGCAGGCTGGCACTTCTCTGAAGAGCCGGGTAATGAGGGTGCAGAGCTGGGGAAGTGGAGTAAGGCAGCTTGACGTGGCTTCTCCAAATTAGTGCTGGGGCTCAGCGGGCAGCCGTGGTCCATCACGGACGAGGGGACATGCACCTGCAAAGAAGTGGTGCTGGGGGAGCTGAGGGGCTGGGGGCTGGAGATAAAAAGAGGTGCATTTGCTGACAACTCCAAGAAAGCAGAGATTGTGTTTCTTGCGTCGATACCAGCACCAGTGTCTTCCTCTTCCACACATACACACTCAACCCTCTGGGCCGTCACCCATGTACGCGGGTAGCAAGCCCGCCAGGCCCTCCCTGTCCCATCTGCAGAGTCTGCACTAGTCAGGAGAGCCTAAGGCTGCTGCAAATGGCTGCAAACACAGAAAGCCTCAAACGCAATCAAAGTTGATGTCTCGCTCTCCTGAGAGTCCAGGGCGGTAAACCGGGTTAGTCGGGAGGCCTTCTTAACCTGGAGATGCGGGCAGCAGCTTCCACCACCCCTCGGGCCTTGCTGTCAGCCGCCTGGTCGGGTCGGGTCACCACACCCCGAGTCTGGCCGCAGAAAGGAAAGAGAGCGCGGGGCAGGCAGTCCCTCTCGTTTAAGGCCTGGTTCGGGGCAGGGAACACATCCTGTTTGCCAGATTGTACCACTTGGAATCCCCTAACTGCAAGGGAGACGGGGGGGGGGGGGGGGGGGGGGGGGGGGGGGGGGGGGGGGGGGGGGGGGGGGGGGGGGGGGGGGGGGGGGGGAATGTAGTCCGGAGCGAGCCCAGGGAGGAGGGAGTGGGTCTGGTAGTCAGCTCGCAGGCTTTGCGCTGAGGCCCAGGCAGAGACTCAGGGTGTCTCCCATTTGTTCCCGGATGCCCCCAGTGCCCTTAACGGGAGCAGTTAGGAAAGAGCAGGCCTGGTCTGCAAATGACTCTGGGAGAGGTCACACGGGAGTCACCTCAGAAGTGTCAGGGGACATGCAAGAGTGTGTGAAGGGGGTGAGGCCTGGGCCACAGAGGGGCAGAGCAGTGACTAACATTGCCTGGGACCAGAACCCCTTACGTACTATATATATGTGAACACCCCCCCCCCCCCCCCCCCCCCACACACACACTCAGCTCTCAGATGGTACTGAGACACACAGACGTGTTCCACACACTTTGTTTCATACACGCACACACGTGCCCGCACTGACACACCCATACAGATCCCTAAAGGTTGCCAGGAGGCCACGCGGTGAGCCTCAAGGCTATAGAAAAATGCCTCTCTGGAAAGACCTCCGCAGGACCAGCCGGTGTCTGAGAGTCACCATTAGCCAGCCGTCATATTTAAATAAGATTCGCTTGCATTTGTCTAGACCTTAACATTTAACATAGCGCTCTTTCATTCACTCAATCGTAGGGTAAATATTTACTCAGCAGTGACTCTGGGCCAGATACCATGATTGACAGTGGGGATAGAAGTGAGTAAGACATAAGACGTGGCCCCTGGCCTCAAGGGAGCCAGGGAAGAGCTCTAAGGGAGGAATACAGGGAGGGTGCTGGGAGAGGAGGGCAGGGGCAGCTCTCGGTGGGGGGGGGGGGGGGGGTCAGACGTGACATCTGGGTCAGGCCTCAAGGGCCGTGGTCACCAGGTGGAGAAAGGCGATTTCCAGGAAGAGGGGCTTGCTAGAAGAAGGGGTCAAGGCAGCTTATGTGGGGAGTGGGGAGTCACTCAGAGAAAGTGGCAAAGTGCTTCCCGAAGCTGGAGTTTCCACGAGGTTAGGCCAAGATGTGCTGCCGCCGGCAGGAAGCCATGATGGTCTTTTCCCAAAGTGCAAGGGGAAAATGATAACAGGCAGAACATTCTCGTCATGGAAAGGTTACCTCCTGTGCCACATAGGATTCAGTCAGGATTTATTGAGAAGAATAAAGCACGCTTTAGATCTAAGAGGGAATTCAGTACAGGGGTTGGGCTACACAGGGGTTGGAATTGCTGGGGAGGGGTGTCAACAACAGGGCACAGTGAGGCACCCAGGGATTGGCTACAGCTACTACCACTCATCCACCCCCACCCAGTGGTGGGAAGCACTGGAGACGGAATGACCAGAACCTGAGATCCAAATCTATCTGGCATGAACCAGAACCCCAGGAGCTGGGATCACAGAGCAGGCTCAGGAACTGATGGGAAACCACCACCAGAGGCAGAAAAAGAGGAAGAAAGAGCTGGCATCTCCTGTTCCTCCCACCCTCCTTCCAGTGCCCCCATTGGCCAACTGCTCCTGGAAGTCCCGGGCCAAGGAGCCTGGGAACAGGCAAGGGAGCCTGGGAAATGTAGTTCCTTGCCACACAGAGTGGGGACAGGTGAAAGGAAGACAGACCTGACAGCAAATAGTGGAATAACTGGCATGCTCCTGTGATTCCCTCCTAAGCCTCCGGCATCAGCTGTAGACAACAGCTATAGATATGTCTGGCAGTATGAAGCTGAATGAACGAATGCCAAACGAATATTAATAGGGAAAAAGAAAAACAACCCAGGATCAGCCACTTACTCCTGTTTTGTTTTTCCTGGGTAAGTGCTTGGGGTTGCAGCCTTAAATTGTGCTTTAGAACACGCAAGCTTAGTTACATTTAATGTGTTGGGGCAACTTAACTTAAAAGAGCAATTCATGTTTTCTGCTAACAGAGATGTCGCTGGTTTCCGTGATGGAGAGAAATCTATGAGGATTTCAGCATGTGTCTTGTGCAAGGAGGGCTGTGACCTGATGGCTGTGCCAGATGTAGTGCGTGGCCTCTCCAGATCCCCTCTTCTATACTGCTGTGTGCCCTGGAAGGCTGACCAGTGTGCAGCCACGAGCCCCAGCTTTTGGTTGGGGTCAGCCAAAGAGAGCAACAGCAGAAGGTGGGGAGGAGGGAGGAGAGGAGGATACTTATTTGGCCGGTCCCCGTGCTGTAAGGTTGCCCCTGGCTGCCTCTGTCCCTCAACCAAATTTTCTATTCCAGTGTGTCGGCCCCAGAGGACATCTGGCAATGTGTGGAGACATCTTTGGTCATCACAACTGGAGATGCTACTCATGTCCAGTCAGTAGAGGCCAGGGATGCTGCAATCATCCTACAGTGCCCGCAACAGCCCCGAGAACAAAGAATTTTTGGCCCAAAGTGTCATCAGTGCCGAGGCTGAGAATCCCTACTCAGGATCAGTCCCTCTCAAGCTAGTCATAGTGAGGGATTTGCGCTGTTTCCCAATCTGTTGGAGACCAATGCTTTTATAAGAATGTAATGGAAATAAGTTATCACAAAAAATGATCATGCACGGGGATGTCACGCCGATGCCAAATTGCTAGAAAACTTTCATAATGCTTACTCTGAATTTCTGTACTCTCTGTTCGTGGACCTGTGGGCCACACACAGAGTAGCCCTGCTCAGCCTGCATGGGTCTTTCTCCTTCCTGGATCTGGTGACCTCCCCTTGATATGCTCAAGGCTAGATTGAGTAACAGCTTGGCTGCTATCAACCCTGGGTTATGACATGTTCCCTTGCGGTCCCCCATCCCCAAATCTACCCCTTTGTAATGAGGTCCTTGTAACATATCCCTCTGTGTGCCTTCTGCCCCTAAAGAACCCAGCTGATTCCGAGGTGTTTTCCTAAAGACCGTGGGCAGAGTCAGAGGGTGTGTGAACGGAAGGACAAGAGTGTGATGGGCAGTCCGGTTTGGGAGTCCAGCTCGGGAACTTGGCCTGTCTCTTGTAGGTCATGGGCAGCCCTTGAAGAATGTTTCAGTGGGCAAGGGGCATCTCCAGAGTTGTTTCAGATGGAGCACTCTGGGGATGGCGGTGCTGAGCATGGACTTTAAGGGAGCACGGGTGGAGGCAGGGAGGCCGTTTGGAGGCTGCTGCATTCAGGCACACCAGAGACGGTAGGACCTAAGCAAAAGTGTGTGTGTGGAGAGGGAAGGCAGGGAGAAGTCCAGAAGGAGAACCTGCCACCACAGTGCCCGTGGGGCATGGACAGCAGTGAAGGGGGACCCAGGCTCTCCACCTCTCACCGGGAGGATCGGCAGTTGATTGTGTTGTGGGGCATGAGCAGGTAGACAGGGCCACCCGAGGCAGAGATGAGTTCAGTTCTGTCACTAGAGTTTGAATAGTGCCCATTTCACATGACTTTCTCGCGCAGTTCATCTCCCTGACTGCCTGGGGTGGGAAGCAGTCTTGCTTAGAAGTGTGGGCTCTGAGTCCCCAAGGATCCAGATCTGGCCTCATTTCCACCACTCCCCCGAGGGAGGGGAAGCGACAACTGCTTAACGTCCCCCTTCCCTAAATTGGGAATGATGATAATGACTCCCTCCGGGGGCTGTCAGGAGGGTTAAGTGAGATAATGTGCGCAGACTTCCAGGCACAAGGTTAGTGTTCGGCAATTACCGTTTTTTTTGGCAAAGGCGGACTTGACTGCCAAGGCTATTTGGAGCCAGCTGGCTCTGGCTCTCCTGTAAGTAGACACACACACACACACACACACACACACACACACACAGGAACCAGGAGCTGCTTCCCTGCTCTTAATCCTGGAAGGTGGTCCCTTTCCTCCCGCCTTGTTGCTGACAGGCCAGTTAAGGTGCAAAGCTTTTCCAGCCCAACCCCTCATCCCTGGTGCCAAGGATCTGCCTCGCCCTATCGCACCTCTGTCAACAACACAGCCCTTTGGGGCCTCATCACCTTCTGATCTTGCCTGATTTGGGAAGCAGGGACTGGGGGGTGGTGGGGAGAGGCCAGGCAGGGTCCTGCCCAAAGTTGCCCTGAGGCCTCAGGAAAACAGGGCAGTGGCAGAATGGCTCAGTAGTCAGGAGTGGGGGCCCTGAGGCCCAACTGCCTGGTTCAGATCCCAGCACTGTCAGTTCCTAGCTGGGCGCCCTTGGGGAGGCAGCTTAACCTTTCTGTGCCTCTGGTTCTTGTCTGTCTAATGGAAATGACAATTGTTATTATGAGTATTAATCCCCTTAAAGATCTCAGAACAGTGCCTGGCACATAGTAAGCCAGCCCTCAGCGTTTTTCTTTATTATTAATCAGCAGTAGTGGTAGTCTGCTTTCCAGGAGGAGACAGCCAAACTCCGATAGGATTTCTGGGCTCATGGTCCATCCCCCGTGTCCTGGGATCGTTGCAAAGGTTGAATGCCATACTGAATGCGGAAACCCTGTCACACAACAGGTATTCAGTAAACGAGCTGGGCCATCCCCTCCTCGAATGGACGTGCTCTTACATCACTCATGTCCCAGCAAGGTGCTGGGTGGCGCGAATTTGGAGCCAAATGCTAGCTGTATATGTTTGCCTCTTACCTCAGCACCTCTTCCTCCCTGTCTGCAGAGTAAGGATCGCAGGAGTGGCCGCCTTGGAGAGTTGCTGTAGGACTAAGGGAGTTAATAGAAAATAGGGCCTGGCCTACAGTTGACACGTAGTGTTGGCTCTTACTGTCGTCTGTGTTCTGGGTGTATATAGCTCCGGCCTCTCCAACTTACATCATTAGCTTCGAGGGGAAGCGAAGTGGGGCCTGTGTGGCCCTGGTCACATAGGACTCCTTGGGCTCTGCCCAGTGGGTGGCCCAGTAGACCAGAGATCCTATTGGAGGAGGAGTGTGAGCCCCGGTGGTGTTCTGGGCGCTGCTCCAAGGAAGGGGTGGCTGACAGGCCACAGGCTGGGGCGGGCTTTTCAGTGAGATGAGGAAAAATGCCCCCATGTTTATCACATGGTAAGGAGCAAGCCCAGACTATGGGCCTAGAAACTAGTGTTAAAGGCCAGTGGCCCCTCCTAGCAGTCCTAGCTGTGTGACTTCAGGCCAGTCACTTCACCTCTCTGAGTCTTGGCCATTCCTCCTCTGTCATGACAGCACCAGTCCCTACCCTCACAGGGTTGCCGTGATGCCTAGGTGAAACAGATAGACCTAAGGGGCTGGCCTGTAGGCCTGGCAATTACGCAACTCCCCCTCCCCCCCCCCCCCCCCCCCCCCCCCCCCCCCCCCCCCCCCCCCCCCCCCCCCCCCCCCCCACCCCCTACCTCTTATAGCTATGGGCCAGGGGCGGGGCTGGGGACAAAGTTTCCTCCCCTGTGGCTTCCCCATCAGCAGAGCAGGCTGGGAGAATGAGGAGGGAGGCAACGGCCTCTGGGGCTGCCCACTGACGGGATGTCAATAAATGCCTGTCAGCTCTGATCCTGCATGCCGAGTTCCCTGGTGGAAGTTTTCAGGCTCCGGTATTTCATATTTGAGATCTCAATTAAGCTGCCTGGCTCTGGTTTGAGGGGTTGACGGGTGCTGATGGAGCCCTTGAGTAGTAGGGGACTGGAGAACAGAGGGCCCTTTGGGAGGAGGGGCGGTGGGAAAGGCAGAGAGGGACGTGGCCCCTCCAGGCCGAGGTGAATCTCTCTGCAGGAGTGTTTATGGGGTGACACAGGCATGGTCTTCCGAGATGTCACAAGGCCTGATACCCAGTCAGGGCCTTAGAGATCAGGGTGTACCTCCAGGCTGCCGGAGGGGCCAGGCGGGAGAGGCCCAGGAGAGTGGACGGGCCCCAGCATGGGACACTGCTGCCCCACCAGAGCCTCCCAGAGCCGAAGGACCAAACAGGCCTCCCCAAGCAGAGAATCTCTTTCCAGGTCTCTCTGGATGAGGCTGGCCCGCTATGCCCATGACGCAGGAATCATCCCTTCTCTCTGGGAAGCAGAATCGCCCTCCCATCTTCAACGTCGCGTGGTGCCCCTCACCTCTGTCAACACCCTCTCCCGCTTCCAGTTCTCTTCTGCTTAGACCCTTTCTATCCGGTTTGCAGCGGCAAGCATTCTCCCTGAACAGCGCAGGCCCAGGGAGGGGCTCTGGCAGTGTGGATGAATCTCCAGGACACAAAAAGGGGTGGAGTCCCCGGCGGGCTCCAGCAGGGCCAGGGTGGGCCTGGCGCCCACCACCTCCCAGAGTCTGAGGGAACCATGAAGTCAGGCTGGGGGAGGGGGCTCCCTTGGTTTAGTCTCTGCTTCTGCAGACTTTAACCTCTCTGCCTCTCCGTGTCTCTCCCTCTGCCCCTCCCGTGTTTCCTCTCCCATCTCTTTCCCCGAGGCGTCCCCCTTCTTCTCTGTACCTCCATCTCTTAACCACCCTCCACACCCCTCGCCTTTGTATTTCTACACCTGGTCTGCGTGTGCACCTCTCGCTGACCCCTCTACCCCCGAAACTCTGTCACTGCCTTTTTCACCGCCGCCCCCCCGTCCCTCTCTGGCTCCTTATCTGCACCCCTCACCTCCCATCTCTCGGACTCCTTCACCACTTCCTGTCCACTTCCTGTCACCTGCCCTCCCTTCCTTTTCCTGTCTCTTCACCTGTCCCTCTCTCCTCTGCTCCACCTCATTCCCTCTGTGTCCCTGTGTCTGTCTCTCCCTCCCCCTGCCTCTCCTGTCCTCATCACTCTCTCTATTACCGCCTCTGCCGACCCTCACCGTCCTCCCCCTCTGCGTCCACCCACCCAGGATGATCCCAGCCTCCAACAAGGCCTTCGTGGTCAACAACCTGGTGTCAGGAACCGGCTACGACCTGTGCGTGCTGGCCATGTGGGACGACACGGCCACGACGCTCACAGCCACCAACATCGTGGGCTGCGCCCAGTTCTTCACCAAGGCTGACTACCCACAGTGCCAGTCGATGCACAGCCAGATCCTGGGTGGCACCATGATCCTGGTCATCGGCGGCATCATCGTGGCCACACTCCTGGTCTTCATCGTCATCCTCATGGTGCGCTACAAGGTCTGCAACCAGGAGGCCCCGGGCAAGCTGGCAGCTGCTGCGGTCAGCAACGTGCACTCGCAGACCAACGGGGCCCCGCCGCCCCCTCTGGCCAGCGCGCCCAGCGGGGCGCCGGTGCCGGGGCCACCCAAGGTGGTGGTGCGCAACGAGCTCGTGCACTTCAGTGCCAGCCTGGCCCGAGGCAGCGACTCCTCTTCCTCCAGCTCCCTGGGCAGCGGGGAGGCTGCAGGGTTGGGACGGGGTCCCTGGAGGCTCCCCCCGCCTGCTCCCCGCCCCAAGCCCAACCTTGACCGCCTGATGGGGGCCTTTGCCTCCCTGGACCTCAAGAGTCAGAGAAAGGAGGAGCTGCTGGACTCCAGGACTCCGGGCGGGAGAGGGTCTGGGACATCGGCCAGGGGCCACCACTCGGACCGAGAGCCGCTGCTGGGGCCGCCTGCGGCCCGGGCCAGGAGCCTGCTCCCCTTGCCCCTGGAGGGCAAGGCTAAGCGCAGCCACTCCTTCGACATGGGGGACTTTGCCGCTGCGGCTGCGGCAGCCGGAGGGGTCGCCCCTGGTGGCTACAGCCCCCCTCGGAGGGTCTCGAACATCTGGACAAAGCGCAGCCTCTCTGTCAACGGCATGCTCTTGCCCTTTGAGGAGAGTGACCTGGTGGGGGCCCGGGGAACATTTGGCAGCTCCGAGTGGGTGATGGAGAGCACGGTGTAGGCCCGTGGGGTGGGAGGTGGGGGGGGGGAGGCTCCTCCTCTCACCCTTGCAGGGTGGATAAAGGGGAAAGAATCTATACTGGCAAGTCTTTGTGGAGTTTCCATGGTGATGTTTACATCCAGGGACAGTCTCGTCTCCCTGTCAACGCCCCCACCACCACCCACACCCCCTTCCAGGCCTGTCCCCCCCCCCACCCACCCAGCCGGGGTGTGCTCAGGGAAAGCGGACTCGATCGCTAAAATGTCGGACTGAGCCCTGAGTGTTTGGAAAGGCGGACTCCCTCCTTTCTAATCACGAATGTAGCGTGTAAGCAAGCGGCTTTGGATTGCTTATGGCTCCAGTGTTGTTTTTATTCCTCAACTTATTTTTCCCACTTCCCAGACTCCTCCTCTTCATTCACACAGATCACGGAGAATTTACTCTTCGTGCGAGAGCGGGTTCCCAGCAGCCCTGGTAGTGGGAGATTATCTACTGTCAGTTGACAAGAGAAGGGAGCGATTCTGGTCCCACACTTGTTTGGAAGGAAGACTAGGGCATCCCCTGCTCAGACTCCTCGTTATTCCCAACCACCTGAGCACTGGGGAGGGATGGGCCCCCACCGCCATGCCTGACCCAGCTTCCTCTGCTAAACATGATGCCCCACAGCCATCACATCAGCTTAAGCCAGAAGGTTAACTTCTAGGACTTATGTGTGGGAAAGGGAGAAGGGCTTTATGAGGCCTAAGGGCATAAAGGATGTTAACCTTTGGAATTGCTTTAGGATTTTTACCTCTTTCAGGGGAAGCTGGGACAGAAAGTCCCCATGAGCCTGTGACAGGCCAAGAGGGTTTCTGAGGAAAGCAGAGTGGGATGGCCAAAGGAGCATTGGACTTGGAGTCCAGTGCTCTCCATTCGGGTTCTGGAGCCACCACCGGAGAACCAGCTGATCATACTGGGCAAGACCCTTTTTCTCTTTGGACCTCAGTCTCTTAATTCGCAAAATACCAGCTCTTGGGATTCCCTTTAAGTTCTAAGGACAAATGAACTCTTCCATGCCTCTAGATGTTATGGTTTCCAGATCAGCAGTACCAACAGCACAAGCTGGTAGAGCCTCGCTATGCTTCCCCCTGGACACAGAGGAAGTCTTCTAGAGGTTTTGGAGGGGGAGAATCTGAATCTTTTTAGGATGGTAGCGTTTTGAAGTTTGAAGAGGTGTTTGCAAACATCTCATCCTTAGCCCTCTCTCCCTTTCCCCCAGAGCATAAAGGACTTGCCCAAGGTCACACAGTGAGTTAGTGACCAAGCCAGGGCAGGTGCCAAGGCCACTTCCTGGGGTGGTGTTTGCGATTCATTATGCTGTCTACACCCTGGCTCGGGCATTTCTGTGTCCAGAGTCCATCCCTTGTCTGTCCCTGAGGAAGGTGGCTCAGGGTGGCACATGGGGGGACGCCTTTCCTGGATGACATCCTTGAGGATGATCCATCCGTGGAAATGACATATGGCGATGGGAAGGGTACATGGGCTCCTTTCCACAAGGGGCATTAACCTCCACACCCCAGACCATGTCAAGAGGGGGCAGAGGACATATGGCCACGGAGATACTGCATGAGAAGCATCTCGAGGGCTTTCTCCTACATCTCTGTCTCTCCTGCTCTCCATCTTTCAGGTCTCTCCTCATTGCCAACATACTACCTCTCCCTCGGTCTCCCCAACCCATCCTTTGCTCTTCTGAGTCTCTGCCATTGATCTTTAGCCTCTTTTGTTCTTCTCCCTTCTTCCACTTGCCAACCACACCACATACAACATCCAGGTGAGTCCCCTTCTGCTGAAGGGTTCTAATAGGCTCAGACCCGGAGCTGATCTGGCAGCCCCCAAACCCACCTGGAACACACAAGGAGCTGGTGGGGAACTGTCTATGCAGGATTGCCTTCTGGCTCCAGCCCAGGAGCCTCCAAATCCCTTGTCTTTGTCCTTCTCCACTGACTCAGATCCCTCCTGCCTCCTCTCTCCTCCCTTCTACTCTCCTGTCTTCATACTTGTCCTTCCTGTGACTCTCTGCCTTCCCTAGTCCCTTTCTGGTCCTGACAAAGTCATTAACAGCCCAGGCCAGTCTCTTCCCGAGACAAGTTAATTTTCCAGGCCAGTCCCGGGGCCAGAGCACATGTCTTCCCCCATCACGGTGGCAACCACAAAATTGGGTGACTAGAAAGGAAATCTCTCCTTCCCTCCCTCTTCCCCTGCCCGAGTTTTTCTTCTCTCCTTTTTCTCTCTGAACCTTTCTTCTTCAGTCTTTCTAAATGTAGCCATTGAGGAATTGAGCCCAAATACCACCTTTCTTTTTGCCTTTGGGTTCAGACACCCAGAGGGAAAATGGTGGACACCGGAAGAGGAGGAACCAACTGTCTACTCCTGTCAGTGACCCCAAGCTCTGTCGTGACATGATATGTACTTGCACTTCTGTTTGTCATGTTTCTGACTGGGGCATTTGGAAAGCAACATCCCTGTGGTCAGAATATAAATGCCAACTTTCTTTGCTTAAAAAAAATGTACAGTAAAATGTACAGTCTAAAAAAACAAAACCAACCACACTTCTTGGGAGAGAGAAAAAAAAGAACATTCTCATATCTGTGAATGTCTGCTGTTCATTTCTCTGGAAACTGCGGTTTTCCGAAGGTGGCTTTGAAGTGACATTTTCTCTTGCACCTGTGTTTATTACTGCCTGGTGGGAGCCTGCTCCCTGCCAAGTTCGTGTATACGATGGGAGCCTTCTGAAATAAGAGAGAATGGGGTCGTCCTTCTGAAATAAAGAATGGTAGAGGGATCTGGAGTGAAGCTCCAGGCGAAGAAGGAATGGTCCGTCCGCAGCTATTCTGACTGTCCCACCTGGTACCTCTCTGTATCTCAAATACCAGCCCTGCCTCCTTTTTCCTGTACTGTGGCCACCACCACACTTAGCCACCAGGGGTGGACAGGTCCCTCCACCCATTTGGTTGAGCCCTGAATGACACTTTTTCAAAAGGGTCTTTTCCTGGGAAACTGGAACAAGGAACCAAAGCATAAACTCAAAGTATAAAAACGAATAAACTTCTGGAACACAGCTTCCCAACCCTAGCTTCATCTAATGGCTAGATTAGCACTGTCAGATAGGAATACGGTGTGATCCACAGTCATTTTAAATTTTCCAGTAGTTGCATTAAAGCAAGTATAAAGAAACCGGTGAAATTAATTGTCATAATATATTTTAGCTAATCCAATATTTCCCAAATATTATTATCTCAATGTGTAATCACTATAAAATTATAAATATGACATTTAAGTTTAGTTCCCCACCACCACCACCAAAGTTTTGGAAATCTAGTATGTTTTTTACACTCAGAACACATCTCAGTTCAGACTAGCCATGTGTAAAGTGCTTGAGGGCCACCTGTGACTAGTACTGGTCACCATATTGGACAGTCCAACTGGACATATAATGATCGACTTTCAAGCACAGCTTTGGGAAGGGGAAGGAAACTAACAGTTATTAAGCACCTACAGTTTCCAGGTACTGTGTTGGTACTTGACAGGCATTTCTTACTGAAGCTTCCCAAAGTAGGTATTATTATGCTGATTTTACAGATGAAGGGCCTGAGCCCCAGAGGGGTTAAATAACTTGCCCAAGGTCACACAGTAAGTCTGGCTGAAAAGCCTTCGCTCTTCCCATATCATCGCACTGCCTCACCTGTTCTCTCTTCCTCCCTTCAATCCGTTATAGATTATATTTTAGAATGATGGAAGTACTCAGATTTACCGCCTAATCTGGAAGCAATTGGTTTGGCCTCCATGTCTGGTAAAATTCTCAGAATGTTGACTCCAGGCAAAGGTCCCTTTGTTAAGTGGTTTCCTCTGAATTCGCACTGGCCTTTCTGGCCCTTCTTGGCCTGTAATGCATTCCCTCCCCTGGCCAGGAAGATCCCCCCAGGCTTCAGAAGGTCTTGCTCAGATCATCCTTGTGATCACCCCTTCTCCTGCCCTGGTGATGTCTAGGAGGTCCCTTGCTTAATAACCTTCTACCTCCAGTCTCACCTAGTCCCCTCTGCCCTGAAAGCCTGTTAACTTCATCCTAAAATAGAAAGCCTCACAACAGCTCACTCCAATGACCACACCCATCTTCCCACCTCTTCCTCTTCCTAAACTCTTAGTCCCTACCAGGAGAATGGCTTACCCACCCAGATCCTTCTTCCTGATTGAGAAAAGCTTCAGTTCTCTGATCTTTTGGAAAGAAGAGGTAGCCCAACCTAGTTCTTAAGCTTTCTGACCAATAGTCCAACCCCCCTTTCCCCAAATTCTTTTTTTTTAATGTTTGTTTATTGGGGCTCCAGTGTGGCTCAGCCGGTTGAGTATCCAACTTTGGCTCAGGTCCTGATCCCACAGTTTGTGAGTTCGAGTCCTGTATCAGTCTCACTGCTGTCAGCAAAGAGCTCACTTCCAATCCCATGTCTCCCTCTTTCTGTCCCTCCCTTGTTCATGCTCTCTCTCTCTCTCTCTCTCAAAACTAAATAAAACATTAAAAAATAATAAAATAAAATAAAATAAAATGTTTATTTATTTTGAGAGTGAGAGAATGCGCCCATGCACCAGTAGGGGAGGGGCAGAGAAAGAGGGAGAGAGAGAATCCCAAGCAGACTCCGAGATGTCAGCACAGAGCCCGATGTGGAGCTAGATCTCACCAACCGGGAGATCATGACCTGAGCAGAAATCAAGAGTCTGACACTTAACTGACTGAGCCACCCAGACACCCCTCCCCAAATTCTTGATAATGATGCATTCTTCAGTTTCCCCTCAAAGGAGATGCTTTCATTTTGCCATCATAACACTGTTGAAATTCCAAGAGAAATGACACACACTTTTTTTTTTTTAAGGGATATAATTTCCAGCCAGGTAAAAGGAAGGTCATTGTCTCAGATTTTCTCCTTCCAACACCAGTAATAACTTCTCTCCCACAGTCTGTAGGTACCGAATTTTCCTAAGCAGGGCCTGAGTCCTTCTGTGTCTTCTATTCTCTGTTGTCTGTCTGTCTGCAGTGAGGGTCTGAGCCAGGCGGGGCTTCCTCTGTTCTCGCCGCCATTGTGATAGCTACAAATTGCTGCTGGTAAAATCGACACCCTTCTTCAAAAGACAAGACTTGGCAGACAGCGGGCGAAAACCCAACGCATGGTTTTAAATAGCACACCTCGATCCTCAAACCCAGCCGCTCCCTGCGATGCGGTTGGCAGCAGGAAGTTTGTTGTGACAAGGCTTCTCACGGGTAAATACCTGAGGTTGCTACCTTTGCGTAATAGAATCAGACCCA
Source organism: Prionailurus bengalensis (assembly GCF_016509475.1). Lineage (NCBI taxonomy): Eukaryota > Metazoa > Chordata > Mammalia > Carnivora > Felidae > Prionailurus > Prionailurus bengalensis. The sequence goes on along the minus strand of NC_057349.1, from coordinate 38,263,099 downwards.
TCCATGTTGCTCTCCCAACACCTAAAAGGAACACGGCTCCCTTCACAGTTTAAAAATACCTGTTTTTGCCTTAAACCCAAGATCTTAGTGATCTGATCTTCTGTGATCTATTTAAGTTTTCCCACCTCACAGCTGGTCAGTGTTTTACTACAAGACTCAGGGTTTCCCTTCCTTGCAGCCTCTGGCAGAGGGAATTGCTATGTTTCCCAACGGACCGCAGAGGGGAGCCCGCCTTTATGTCTCAAGCTACCCTGTGATGCCCATCATGGCCATTTAGCATCTTCTGACGGGCACAGCCATCTTGCCCCGTGGCCTCATTTTGGACACTTGGCATCTTTCTGCAGCTCACCAACTCTAGGCAAATGGGTGCAGATTTCAGGCTCCTGCCTGGCTATTTTCTTGTTCTTGTTGGGATCATTGAGCCTCTGGTTCCTTCAGCCAGCAGTCGAATGTGAGCGAGAGCCAGGATTCTGGGCCCGCATCTGGAGTCTCTGTGGGGCTGGGGCAAGAGAGATCTGATTCTCTAATCCCTTTCTGAGCTGCCGGTGCCTCCTGCAGGCACCCGCTTGGTTTCTTAGTGATGAGGGGGTGAAGCTGGAATTTCACCCATCTCCATGGGATCCCCAAACCCATCTGGTCCACAGCCAGTCAGCCCACTGACCAGCCTCCCACGGCCTCAGGCCGCTCTGTCCAGCTGCCCATTTGGTTAAGTGACGATGAGCACACCCCCTCTTCTTTTACCACCTCCTCTGTACCATGTGTTCATGGGTGCTCCCTGGCACACCCAGCAGCGAGTCTAGCATTTATACACGTTGCGGGAGTGAGATATTTTCCCTGGACATCCCCTATGCTGTATTCAAGATAGCCCCTGTTCCTTGAACCGTTGTTACCTCTGCTAGCTGAACTTCCTGATGCTGTTCCCACGTTGGGAAGAAAAACCTCAGAGCCTCACACCTCCATCACCGACTGGGTACGTCCTGATACAAAGCAGGTGTCTCATTCACTGTCTGAGAAGGAATATTATGAAGAAGGAGTTGAGATCTCAGTTACACCCAGTAATCCCTGTTACATACTTTCCACCCATTCCTTTGGGGATATCTGGAGGATTACAATTCTGCCTGTCTACCGAGGATGGGCCCATTGCCTTACCTACCCAGACTAATTACGGGAAAGTTTTATCCCTTCATTAAGTTGACACAAGGTTAGCATTTTCCAAGTGGATATTGAACTGCAAAATTAAATTGCTAATAATAGCCGACATTATTGAGATTTTCCTATGTGCCATGCACTGTTCTAAGAGTTTTTTTTTAATATAATCTCAATTTATCATCAAAACAACACAGTGAAGTAGGTATTATTATTAACATTTCTGTTGGAGAAGCTAAGGTAGAGAGGGGTTAAATATCTTGCCCAACATCACATAGTTAAGTGAGTGGCAGAGCTGGATAAACATTCAATAAATGGATTTGTACCGAAGTTACCTGCAGAGCTGCAGAGGTGAATAGAAACACAGTTTGCTGGGTTTCATCTCAAAGGCCCGAACCCTGGCATGTGAACCTTGAATTCAAGAAGACTGAACCCAGCAGAAAAAGTGAGAGAGGTGGAGAAATCAGTGCTGCATGCGTTCAACATGCATTTGCTGACCTGCTGTGTGCCCCACACTGTGCCTGGTTTTAAAAGAAAGCAAAATAAAAGTAAAGGACACTGTGCATGCCCTTGAGGGCCTTCTATGTTTCCCTGAGGGGCAGGGACATGAGCTAGTTTCTGGATCTCTGATTTTACAAGATGGGTCTGTTTTCATTTATTTTAAGATAATGTATAGCTTCGGGGAACCCACTATCCAGGAGGTGATGGATGGATGAATGGATGGACGGATTGGCCAGAACCACATGCCCAAGGTGGCACTTCTGGCTGGAAGCGTTAGCTAGATTTTAAGTTCCAAAGGAACTTGACATGGCGGGGGGTGGGGAGGGGGGGCGCGGGAGGGTGACTGGCTCTGTGCCAAACAGGTGCCCAGTCAGGACTGAAATCCTGTGTCTTATCAAGCAGGGGTGGAAGGAGGCAAGTGGCTCTCACGGGAGCTTTTAAACAGGGATGGGGGGCAGGATGGAGAGAACAAAGAGAGGCAGTTGCAGAGAACTGGGTGTGGGGGTCCTGAGTAACCCAAGGCAAGTACAATTCCATTCTGTGGGAGTAGCTGGATTCAGAGCCATTTCTTGGTTCTAGTTTCCTTTCTGGTAAAGTACCAATGGTAAGTATGGACTTTGGTAAGTACACCTCAGAAGTACTGTGTAGTTCTATAGATCACACTTGAGATTGGCTATTATCATAGCCATTATTATTAATGATATGCATCATTGAAAACATTAGTATAAATTACAGAGAATTAGTGATGATATTAGGTATCTCAGACTCAGAGAATCTCAGGGCTGCCAGAGCCATCAGACGCCATCCACTTGAGCCTCCCTCGATGGGTATTAGAATCTTCTGTTCGATATCCATGGAAACTGTTATTAATCTTATTACAAGCAAGACTGTGCATGATGAATTTCAGAATTCACCCCGGCAGGAAGTGGCTCCCTGTACTCCAATCAGATCAAGGCCCGATGGTTATGGCTCTGTGTTCCTGGTGGGCCTTGCGGAGCCATCATTCCTGCCTTCATAAGAAATCCAGAGGCCAGACAGAAAGCAGCTGTGGCCAGAATAGTGGTAGGAAACTGGGTAGAGAGCCGGGAACTTAGCTGGGAAAATCTCGGAGGGGGAGATGCTGTCCCCTTGACAAATCAGCCCTGGTCTCCATGACACTGAGAAAAGGCAGGAGGCAAGAAAGGGGCAGGAAACACATGGGAGCCTCTGCAGCCCCTAATGCTCCTTCATGTTCCAAGATCCTCAGTCCCAACAGCAGCAAGGAGGACCTGAAAAATCTCTGACCTCACCCCTGGGCTCCCTCACTTATCACTTCCCCAATCCCTGCTCACTCTTTATCCTTGTTCCAAGTCTGGCATAAAAGCCAAAATCTAACAATGGGACTCTGGAATGACATAAAGGCTACCACCAAGTCCTCCCAGCCACCTTCTCCATTTCTCTGGGTTAACAGACATTTTCTCTTATAAGATGTAAATGCTCATGGGAAGACTCTGCCAGATGCCAGGTAAATCACCTAGGGACAGTACTTGAGTTAGGGGTGAGTTCTTCCCAATGGGATGGTAGGAGGACCTGAAGCAGCCCACTGACCAGCCCTTTCCACCTCTCCTTAACATACAGGTCCCCTCCAGCACAAACATGGTCCCCTCCAGCACAAACATTCTTCCTCCCCACTGGAAGGAATTTTAGAGAAATACTCCACCTCATCCAGCAGTGGATGGCTCGGCAGGCCCCTTGGGTAGAGCTGACACTTCACAGTTACTTGAGGGAGAAGTGAGGTACAGCAGAACATGTGGCTGGGGATAGGGTGACCCCCACGCAAAGAGCCTGGCTTCCATGATGAAGGTAAATGGAGAGGACTGTGGGTCACTGCAGAGGGAGGATGTGGGGAGGGCCCCAACAGCCATCAAGTAAAGGAGTCTAATTCTTCCTTGATCCTCACATTTTTTGCAGGGTTCTGATGAGACTCTGCCTTCTGAGGAATCCTGCAAACAGGGTTAGGTTAGTTCAGCCTTGGCCAGTATCATTAGGGAAGCAGAGCTTGGGACTTTTCTGGGACTTTTCCTCTTGAGCTCTAGAGCCCTCCATCTCCCCTGAGGTATGGAAAATGGAGATTTGTGCCAGGTATGAGAAAACAAGATACTCTTGCCTGAGCCCCTCCGCCTTTGGTTTGGGGTAGAAAACAAGATGGAGGGGGCTGAGACAAGAGTATCTGATTCCAGGGGTGGTCAACTGGGCTTTCTTCCCTACATCCAGACTTGTTTGCAGAGTGGTGGGGGAGAAAGCCAAGTGGAGACATTTGAATACATACAGTCCACAGCAGGGCTAGAGAGGTTGTACAGCATCCCGCTGTTTCAAGTAAATTCTTTCAGATGGATTACCATGACTTCCATTCCTTTTTTTAAGTTGATTTATTTATTTTGAGAGAGAGAGACAGGCAGAGACAGAATCCCAAGCAGACTCTGAACTACCAGCGTGGAGCCCTACTCAGGGCTCTAACTCACGAACCATGAGATCATGACCTGAGCCAAAATTAAGAGCTGGATGCTTAACCAACTGAGCCACCCAGACGCCCCATGCCTTCCATTCCTTACCCCCAAACTCAGATTTACACATCACTGCTTTCCCCAGTTTACAGCTTTTCCAACCTGAAGATGTAAGTTATTTATTTGGGATTTTTTTTCCAAGTTCTTATAGAGCTTATCGAGCAGAAGGGGTTCTCAAATGAAACCTTCAGACCCCAGCAATGGTGTTCCCATCACACCATACCCTCCCCCCACCACACACACACTCACTCGGCCATTACAGTGATGCCCACCTGTTGCAGAAAATAGAAGTGAAGGCTGAGAAGGCAGCCAGAGAAAGAAAAGAAAATATCCACACAGCAAGAGAACAACCAAGTCTGGGAGAGATACAGAAGGATATAGGGCTCTTGAGAGTTGCAGTATGAGTCTGGGAAGGGTGGCTCTTCCAGGAATGTTCCATGAGCATGAAGATCTCTCAGCCCTCCAGTCCCACCCTGGGTGGGATAAGGTCAGAAACCGCTATTGGCTAAGCAAAGGAAGGGGGGAGGTGAGAGGGATCAGGCAAGCATGAGTAAGGAAGAGGTGAGGGGCAGAAAGGAAAACTTGGGAGGACAAAGCTGTATAGGTCCAGCTCATCTCCCATCCACATCTAGAAGAGGGCACAGAGCAAAGGCCTGGGATGGGCCTCCACCTGGAGTGTCCCTGTAGGCCCACTCCCTAGTGAAGCCAGGAGGCAAGCAGGGGGCCCCCTGAATCTGAGGTCCTTTTCGGGATTTGAGCGTTTGTGCTGTATATGTTTTGATGCTCTTTTTGTTCCCTGTGGGAAGGCAAAGACTCCTGACCCAATATAGGAACAGAGGCCCATTGGGACATCAAAGCTTAGTGAAGGAGGAAAGGGTTGGCTTCTCCATGAACACTAGAGGCTCTAAGGCATAGCCCCACCATCAAATCCACTTGTCTCTTCTGGGTCTTCATGAAGGGATGGACACCAAATGACTGGAGAATGGCTGAGGGTGATGAGCCCCTGGCCTTCCAGATTATTCCAGGGTAAATTTATTGAGGGGAGAGCTGTTGCACAGAAGAACAGAAGTGTTTCAGAAAGTTTTACAGACTCTGAGTTGGCCTTGAAGTAGCTAGGGAAGGGCAGACTCAGGACTCTCCCTTCTTGGTTGTGAGGCACCATAGATAGCAAAGTTCTTCGCAGAACACAAAGGACTGTGCAAGCAGGGAAGAGGGAACTCATCTTACTTGCCAAACAGAGGAATAAGCATCCATGTGCTATTTCTTATAATCCTCACCCATGACACACAGGTTGGATCACCCATTTTACCACCTAGAAAACTGAGACTCAGAGAGGATAAACCACATGCTGGAGGTCATAGAACTAGTTAGGGGAAGAGCTGGGTAATCAGTCAATCACTGGAGGTGCCCCAAAGTTACCTAACAACAGCAAAGGACATTAGAATCTCAGTGAATCATCTGGAAGGATGATGCGAGCCACAGGGGTTAAAAGAGGACATGTAACATTAAAAAATGGAAGACATGGAGAAATCTATTGGACAGATATTTAATGCCTTCTCTGTGTCTGTCCCAGTGCCTGTGTGATGAAAAGTAGAAGGCTGTCCTCAAAGTCCTTAAACATCCTGACAAACTGAGTGAGGCCTATTGGCTTTTTTGTTCTTGCTTTCTCAAATGTGGGGGCTGGAGAGAGGAGTAAGCCAGCAGGCCCAATGGGGCAAGTGCACTGCATACCCTCTCCTTCAAGGGAGTGGAGTCTTTTTCAGTATTCTCATCTGTAAAATGGCCATGGCGTCTCTCTACCTCCAAGGATTTCTGTGTTTGTAAATCACAGAGCTCTATGTTGATACACAAATAACCCAGAGCATTTGAGAAATCACCAATTCATGATGATTAACGACATGGATCAATGATAACACTGTTATAAATTACAGAACACTAATGATTATGTGGGTATTAGGCCCAGAGTCTTGGGGCTGGAAAGATCAGAGGTCTCCAAGTAAGCCCTCCTCTGTTCATCAATATCCCTGCCAGGTGGTTATTCTGATTACAAATGATTCCATACTTTTAATTTATAAGTCCTCCAAGGACAAGAACACATGAACTCATTCCCTGTGCTCCGACGAACCCAGTGCTTAATGATTATGGCTCTAGCTTTGTACAGACTCCACCATTCCCGCTCCTTAGGAGACCCCTGAGTCTTTACTGAAGACAACTCCCAGAATATTCTGTGGTCATCACTGGAGTAGAAAAGCACAGAGAAAGGGCCCCAATGTGGGGAGTCTTAGGGATTGTTCCCTTGCCAGATCAGCTCTTGTCTCCGTGGCATGTGCGAAAACAAGACAGGAAGGGGGGCAGGGCACTGGGTGACATCCGAAGCCCCAGCAAGTGAATGTTTTTTTTTTTGCAACGACTTTCACTACCAACTGTGAGATCCAGCAAAGCTGCCCACCACCTGCCAGGTACACAACCCAGGCCACTGACAGGATGCCTGTACTCTTGGGTCCCCACTCTGAAGACAACCCCCTCTCACCAGTAATTTCTTATTAATTCTCCCATTATCCTTAATCAAGGACTAGGAGAATGAAGTTTCAAAACAGTAATGAAATCCCAGGACCTCAATATGAATCACTATTTAGCCCCTTCCACATCCTTCCTAATGGCCTGACATTCTGGCAGATAAATTTGTCCCTTTGGTTCTTGCCCCATTACCATGTAGAAGCTCAAAGAAAACCCTGCCGGGTGTCTAGCAAATCGACTGGTGTCAGGTCCCTCCCTGACATACTGAGGAGCATTCTTCAGAGGAAAGGGGGAAGAGCCAGGGATATCCCTCAAAATCCCACCCACCCCCAGCCTCCCCTCATTGCCCACGTGTCTGTGGCACAAGTACCATGCACCTGTTTGGATGGAAAGGAAAAAAAGGACCATCCAAATCTCCTGAACCCGCACACCAATCACGAGTCCTGACAGTCAAGGTCGTGAAGCCTTTATTGAATCTGTCTACCTGACCTGAGGTCTGCGGGGCTCAGTCACCTCTGCGTGACTGGCCAGGCCCCTTGACCCCACAGGCCTTCACGGAAGGGCGGTTTGAGGAACAAGATAATGCACAAAAGAGGGAGGATATACTCATGTGAAGAGCCAAGTTTCCGTGTTGATGGTAAGTGGAAGAGCCTTTGGGTCTGAGCTGAGCTCTGAGGAGGGCAAGGGACCCATCCTTTTCACTGCTACAAACGCCTACAGCGGGGTTCCTGCTCACACCCGGCCCTCTCTCCTGAGGAATCCTGTGAGCCTTGACTTTGAAGGAACCTTAACCCCCGAGGGCTGTGTCTTCTCCTGCCGCCTGGACCAAGCTCAGATCTCCTCAGTGAAGGGAGAGTACTCAGTACCCTGAGGGGGAAACGGGTGTGGGCAATGCATGGACCAAGAAAAGAGCCCCAGGTCCTGCTCGCAGACCCTTTTCCAGATAGCTAACACTGGGGTGAAGCCTGGGAAGGCAGGAGCCTGGGAAGGTCCTGCTGGGATGGGACTCTTGGAAGGTGACTTTCTAGTGGCTAGATGACCGCGTGCACAAATAGCCTCCACACTCTTGGTTATGCTTGACTGATGATCGTGGGCAGTGACCAGTCCTGTGAAAGCAAAAGGAAATGAGAGGAAACTTGATACACAGAGAGGCGGCCAAGTTAAAACTGCAAGCAGTGTGTGCCACACCTGTTTTCAAAAGACACTCCCATTCGCGTGGAGGTTCTGACTTAGGCGTTACTATAACGTCGCGTTTCAGGTGAGAGCAAATTTCGCAAAGGGTTCCCTGTTCCCCCCACCCCGCCCCCGCATCCCGAGCTTAGATGGGAGCCCCTGGCCCTTGCAGAGGAGGTCTCCTGACCCCAAGCTTCCACCCCTCACGCTGGGAAGGGAGGTGAGAAACGGAACATCCCTCAAAACCCGGGGGGAGCCAGCCTACGAGAGGAGAGGGGCGGCCGGGACACTCACCCCGGCGCCGGGGAACACGGGGCACGGGGCCGGGCGGGGCAGGGCGGCTCCGCTAGGCTAGTCCGGGTCCTCGGAGTCCTGCGCTCTTTCATGGCCTGCAGGCGGCGAGTCCTCCTGAAGGGAGAATGGAATCCTGCCACGGGAGACCAAACACAGAGGTAGAGGGAGAAAAGGGGGCGGAGTTGCAAGGGTGAGCCCGAGGCGAGGGGAGGGGCTCAGCCCTGCAGCGCGGGAGCCACGCCCTGAGGGGACAGAGCTGTGGCCCTGGGGACGCCAAGGCCGCAACTTCTGCAACCAACCTGAGGTAAGGGAGGGGGCGCCCAGTTCCCCACATCCTGGGTCTCGGGGTTTTTCCTGCATCCTTAAGGCAGTTCTGATCTTCCCTGGATAGGGAGAGTGCGCATAAGCCGGGTTGTCATCTAAGAAGTCAACTCAGAGCGGTCGCGGAGAAACTGAACCAAGGGCTGCCCGAAATTAACCGCCAACTGCCGGTCTCAAGCCGTTGGCCACGCCCACCGCCCCTCCCCCGCAGCCCTCCTCCAATCAGAGGCCAAGCTCCTCCCCCTGCCCGCTCCCGCTCCCCCGAAACTCCGCAACCTGCCAAAGGTCCTGGGTTTGGCAGTTTGCGGACCAGTGTAGGTGGGGGAGGGCCTGGAATCCGCGGAGCGCGGGGACTGCCTAGGAGCCTTGGCCCTTGGAACAGGTGGTAGCAGGGTGGAAGGGGACGGAGCCCCTGGGCCTCCTGCTTTATATTTACCAGGCCGTGGAATCCCAGGATTTCTGTGCTTCCTGAGTTCTTACTTCCCTTTTATCTTACCTCAGAGGAAAGCACCATCCAGAAGGCACTTGGCCTGAGGTCTCACAAGAGTTAGAGGCACAACTGCAATTCAGACCCTACTAAGGCCAATTTCTGACATTTTCCACCCAACCAAAGACCCTCTACTAGAGAGAAACGCTTGACCGGGCTCATCCAGCTCATGGGGCCTCAGAACCCTGAAGAAAGCTTTGCCATTGTCTCCTGCTTCCCCTGTCCCCTTCTGCAAGGCCTGGGGGACCAGGTTCTCACTCAGACCCGCAGAGGCTGGTTGGAGGGGAGCTCGTCTGTTAATATTTCCTGGGCACTTATTTTGAAAGACTCCCTCCTGGAAAGTTCAACATGCATCATCATACCTGAGCATCCCAGATTCCTTTGTAAAAAATTGACAGAATTCACATAAGGTTCACCATTTTAAAGTGTACAATTCAATGGCTTTTATTACATTCACACTGTTGTGCAACCATTACCACTATTGAATTCCAGAACATTTTGTCACTCCCCGCAAAAGAAGCCCCATAGAAGCCAAGCGGTCACTCCGTATTCTTTGCTTTAGCCTAGAGCAACACGTAAGCCGTTTTCTGTTTTGACGGATTTACCTCTTCTGGACACTTCGTGTGAACAGGATCACACAACATATGATCTTTTGTGTCTGGCTGTCTTTTACCTAGTATAGTGTTTTCAAGGTTTCTCCATGGTGTAGCATGTACTAGTACTTCATTCTTTTTAAGGCTAAAGAATACTCCCCTGCATGATTACACCTTATTTTGTTTATCCATTCCCGTCGATGGACTTTTGGGTTGTTTCCACTCTTTGATTTTCATGACTAACTCTGCTATAAACATTTGTGTACGCGTTTTTTTGTTTGAATGTATGTTTTCAGTTTTTTTGGATATATGCTTGGGAGTGGAATTGCTGGGTCATATGGCAATTCCGCATTTAACTTTTTTTGAGGGATTGCCAAAATGCTTTCCACAGTGGCTACACCATTTTACCTTCCTACCAGCGATGCATGAAAGTTCAGGTTTCTCCTCATCAATGCTGGTTATTTTCATTAAAAAAAAAAGTTTATAGCCATCCTAATAGGTGTGAAGTGGTATTGCACGGTGGTTTTGATTTGCATTTCCTTTGTTGTTGTTTGTTTGTTGCATGGCTTTTCTGAGCTAGTTTTGTAGTTTGTATCCTATGACAGTTTGTCATGTGTGGCCACTAAAGTCTGTTCTGTTAGATTTATGGTCAGCTAGTGATTTCACAGAAATTTCCTTAAATACTTGGAACTAAAAACAACAACAACAACAACAAAAAAAAACAAAACCTCCCAGTCTTAGTGGATGGTGCGTGTGTGCATGTGTGTGTGTATGTGTGTTGGGACATGTATTCAACACTCAGCTAGACAATTTACAACTGTATCTCAGCCTTTGCTTCCTGCTTGTGCAGAGCCTGAAGATTAGTCAGAGATAAGAGCTTAGGGCCTTCTCAGGTCTTTTCTGAGCCCTGGGTATTTGCATGGCTTTCTGGATTCCCAGAAATGTGTGGCAGCATTCCAAAATCCTTATTCTCATTCCCTAGCGTTTCTCTTCCAGGCTTTTAAGTTAGACTATTGTTTTCCCCAACTGTTATTCCCTGCCTGAGGAAGCAGCAGCTAACACATTTGACTTTAAGTATTTTTGACAAATTCTCCCTGGGTAGCTGCTTCAACCCTGGGATCATTCTGAGGTAGATGAAATAAAGTCAGCTGTTTGAGACAGCTCTTCCAGGAGTCACCAGACAGGTCAAAACAAAAACCACAACTGTTTGCGAATAAGGTCTTTTCTGTTCCCTCTGGTTCCAGGTATATACTGGGAATACCAACTGTTGCCTTCAGGTCACTACCAAGTTGGGGAGTGGGAGATGGTACCAGGTAGGTTAAAATATCTTATTTATCGAGGCTCATGTGTTTTTCTTGAATAATCATTCCTGTGCTTGCTGTATGACATTGATTAGATTCCCCAAAATGTTGATTCTCACAGTTTTTGCCAGATTATTCATTGCTTCTGTGGAGGAACAGATTTCTGGAGTTCCATACTCCACCATTTTTGCCGACATCACACTCCCTATATCCATTTTAGGTAACTACTCATTAGGAGCTAAGTTCCCGAGAAGTTTAGTAACTTGCCCATGTTGTATCCAGTAACACGAAGAAAAAGGATTTGGAAACAGATCATCTGACTCTAGAGTCTGTTATATCCAATTGTAGCATTTGTCCACTCATTCAAGAATATCAATAATTCTACATCTACTAAGTGCTAGGTATAGTTCTAGAAATTCAAGATTACCTCATAGTACAAAATAGCAACTATTCGGGTCCCTGAGAACTTGTACTTTTATGGAAGGAAGGTCATGACAGACATTTGATAGATATTTGATATTAGAACTTCAGAAGTGCTATGGAATAAAGAAATTGAGATATTTATTTTATATAAGGACTGTTATGGGAGTGGGGTGTGTATAATTTTTTAACATTTATTTTGTCTTGGTTGCAAATTTTATAGAAAAGTTGCAACAGTAGTACATGAATTCCTATATATGCTAAAACAGATCTATTCATGGTGAACATTTTGCTACATTTGCTTTATCTCTCTCTCATTTGATAGTAAGTTGTATTACATTGTGCCTGTTTACTCCTTCATAATTAATTATTTCCTAAGAATTAGGAAATTCTCTTATACAAGCACGGGGTAGTTATCAATAAGGAAAGTTAGCATCTATACAATAGTATTATATAATCAACAACTTATATCCTGAATCTAAATTATGCTATGTCCTCTCATTTGACTTATTATCATGTACATTCTTTATCTGTGGTAATAGTCTTTGTTCTGAAATCTACTTAGTTTCATAGTGGTATAGGTACTCCGGCTTCCTTTGGATTAGTATTAGCACTGTTTATCTTTCCCCATTTCTTTACCTTTTTAAAATTTTTTAAATGTTTATTTATTCAGAGAGAGAGATAGAGAGCAAGTGAGGGAGGGGCAGAGAGATCCAGAGACAGAGAATCCCAAGCTGGCTCCACACTGTCCGTGCAGAGCCTGACACAGGGCTTGAAACCGCAAGCCACGAGACTATGACCCAAGTGGAAACCAAGAGTCAGACATTTTAACCAACTGAGCCACCCAGATGCCCCTTCCCATTTCTTTGCCTCAACTTATCTGTATCTTTATATTTAAAGCAAGTTTTGTGTAGGCAGCAGTAGTGGGGATTTCTTTTTTATGCATTTGAGCAATCTCTGCCTTTTTATTGGAGTGTTTAAACCATTTACATGTAATGAGTTATTGATATGGTTAGGTGTAAGTATATCATCTTGCAGTTTGATTTCTATCTGTTCCATGTCTGTGATTTTTATTTTCCTCTTTATGTTGCTTTATTTTAAAGTATTTGAACATTTTACTCCATTTTCTCTTTTGTTGGCTTACTATCTACAGTTCTTTGTTTTTGCCATTTTAGTGGTTGTTTTAGGATTTATAGTACACATCATTAACTTGTTACAATTTACTTTCAAGTGATTCTATACTACATCATATATATTATAGGAATCAACTTCTCCATAGTGTATTTTCATTTCATCTCCTAGTAGCCTTTATGCTATCTATGCCATACAGTTCACTTTTACATATATTATAAACTCCACACTACAATGTTTTCTCTTAAATGTAACTAACTTTAAAGGGATTTAAATAATAAGAATAAAATCCTACATATTTATCCATAAAGCTACCATTTTCAGTGCTGTTTATTCCTTTGTGAAATTTTATATTTCCATCTGGTATAATTTTCCTCTGCCTGAAGGATTTCTTTTAACAAATCTTGTAATGTGGTTCTACAGGCATGAATTCTTTCAACCTCTGCATGCCTAAAAATCATATTTATTTGCATTAGTTTTTGAAAGATGCTTTCACTGGGGATTGAATACTAGGTTGACAGTTTACTTCTTTTAGTACTTTCAAGATGTTTCACAGTCTTCTTACTTGCATTGTTTCTCACTAGAAATCTTCTAGCACACTTGTCTTTTTTTCTTCTTCATGTAAGGTGTATTTTTCTCCGGTTGCTTTTAAGGGTTTCTCTACCACTGGTTTTGAGTAATTTTATTATGATTTGGCTTAGAGTGGTTTTCTTCGTGTTTCTTGTGCTTAGAGTTTGTTAACCATCTTGAGTATGTGAGTTAGTTTTTATCATGTTTTGAGTATTTTAAGCTAATATTTCTTCAGGTTTTTTTTTTGTATGTCCCTTTTCTATCCTTTCCTTTGGGGATTCCAATTATAGATATAGTAGGCAGCGTGAAGTTGTGCTACTGTTCACTGATACTCTTTTCATTTTCTTTTTTATTACGATTTTTTCTGTGTATTTCATTTTAGATTGTTTCCATTGCTGTCTTAAATTCACTAATCTTTTCTTCTTTAGTGTCTGATCTGTTGTTAATCCTACCCAGTGTGACTTTCACATCAAGCATTGTAGTTTTCCTCTCTAGCTGTTCAATTTGGGTCTTTTTTTTTTTTTTTTTGCATCTTGTGTCTCTCTACTAACTTTTTGAACATATGGATTACAGTTATAATAACTATCTTAATGTCTTTGTCTGCTACCTCTAACAATGCGCCCAGTTATGGCTTGTTTTAATTAATTGACTTTCCTCCTCATTATAGGTTATATTTTCCTGCTTTTCTACAGGCCAGGTAATTTTTTATTGGACATTATGAATTTTAATTTGTTTTTGTATTCCTATAACTATTCCTGAACTTTATTCTCAGATGGAGTTATGTGGAAAGAGTTCAGTCCTTTCAGGTTTTGCATTAAAGATTTGTCAGATAAAGCCAATGCAGTGTTCAGTCTAGGGCTAATTATCCCCCACCTTTGAGTTAAGATCCTTCTGAGTACCCTGTACAATTCTACATGAATTATGAAGCTTTCTAGTTCAGCGGCTTGGAGCAGACACTACTCTTGGTCCTGTGACAGTACCTGGAGAAGTTTCTGCTTATCCTTTTAAAAGGTTCTTTCTGTGGTTTGGGTAGTGCTATGATCTGAATGTTTGTTTCCTCTCAAAATGCATATGTTAAAATCCTAGCCCCCAAAGATGATGGATTAGTAGGTGGGGCCTTTGGGGAGTACTTAAGTCATGAGCATGGAACTCTCATCATGGGATTGGTGCCTTATAAAAGAAGAGAGCTGCCTGGCCCCTTCCAGCATGTGAGGACTAGTGAGAAGTGGACCACCAGAAAAGGGCCTCACCCAACCATGCCAGCATCTGGGTCCTAGACTTCCAGCCCCCAGAACTGTGAGAAATAAATTTCTGTTGTTTATAAGCTGCCCAGTAATGGTATTTTGTTATAGCAGCCTGAATGGACTGAGACAGGTAGTTTCCTCACACAAGTGTGCTGATGAGCATTCTGTTGAATACGTGAGAGGGACCCTCTGCAGCTCTCCTCTCTCTTGGACTCTGTCCTGTGAGCTGCAGCTCCCTTGATCTCCTCAGACTCTCAGCTTCTTCAGTCAGGCAGGCAGTCCACTGGGTTCCCTGAGCTGGGCCTGGAACTCTCTCCAGGCACTCAACTGATAAAATTGTAGAATTAATCTCCTTTGTTTCCAAGTCTTCAGGATCTTTGACCTTCATGGTTTGATGTCTTGTATGTTTGAAATATTTTGTTCAGACTTTATGTTATTGTTTTAGGAGGGAGAATGAAGTCAGTCCTTTTTTCTCCATCTTTGGAAGGGCTTTTAATTTTTTTAATTTTTTTAAGTTTATTTATTAATTTTGAGAGGGGAGGGGCAGAGAGAGGGGGGGAGAGAGAGAGAGAGAGAGAGAGAGAATCCCATGCAAGCTCTGTGCTGTCAACACAGAGAGCCCAACGTGGGGCTCAATCTCACAAACTCTGAGATCATGACCTGAGCCAAAATCAAGAGTCGGATGCTTAACTATCTGAGCCATGCAGGCACCTCTGGAAGGGCTTTTTAAATTTTGCTTTTTATTTCTGCTTTTACTGCATTGTAATCAGAGAATTCTGTTTGTAATATTTCTAATGTGGAACCTACTTATGTTTCCTTTGTGATATAACATATGATCAATTTCAATGAATATTTCATGTCTGCTTGAGAAGAAAGTATATTCTTTATTAAAGGGTACAGCATTTAATACATATTTATGGAATCTAATTTAACATTAATGTTGGTTAAGTCTTCTCTATTTAGACTTATTTTTTGTTCACATGCCCTTCTTGTCCTGAGAGTGGTGTGTAAAACTGTCTTATCGTTATTATTTTTATCTATTTCTCCTTGCATTGCTGTCATTTCTATTTCATTGATAAGTGGTTTCTGTGTAATCTGGTACACAGATATTAATAGCTGATATATTTTATTGTAGATTGTGGGTTTTTGCCTTATAATATGTTTTTATTTGTCTTGTTTGATGCTTTTTGGTCTAAATTCTGCATTGTCTAATAGTAAGCTTACTACTATTCTTTAGAGTTGTTCTATTTAAATAGCATAACTTTTCCTATCCTCTTTTATTCTTTAGCCTTTGAATCACTTTGTTTTAAATGTCTCTATCCTATATAGAAGAGACTGGAATTTTGCTTTGTAAAATATTTTGAAAATCTATTTCTTTTACTAGGCAAGTTAAATATCCTTTGCATTTATTTATTTATTTATTTTTAAATGTTTATCTATTTTGAGCGAGAGGGAGGGAGGGGAAGAGAGAGAAAGGGAGAGAGAATCCCAAGCAGGCTCCATGCTATCAGCTTTCCATGCTATCAGTTTCATGAACTGGGAGATGATGACCTGAGCCGAAACCAAGAGTCAGACTCTTGACCAGCTGAGCCACCCTGGTGCCCCTCTCCTTCATATTTATTGACATGACTAATATATTGGTGTCAATTTTATGTTATGCTTACTTTGCTTTTTTCTCTATATGTCCCCTTTGCTTTTTTTTTAAATAAAAATTGTTTTGATATTTACAAAAGTGTACATTTTTGCTCTACTAGTTACCTTTGATTGATATCTTTTAACATACCCTTATTTAACTTTTATCTCAACTATGAATTATCTGCCTAGATTGTGAATTCTAAATGGTGTCATTTGATTCCTACCTGTTCCTCTTTCTGTCTTCTTTCTTGGCTCGAATTTTAAGTTACATGCTTTCTACTTGGTCAGAACCTATGATATTTACAAATTATTTTCCACCTTTGTCCCCGATCCTTGTTTAACTATTAGATCTACATGCTCTAAATATACTTTAAATACACTACACACTCACCATCATTGTCTTTTCCCCTCACTCCCCAGTCATGTCTTGAGCAGACAGAATTCCTCGTCTAGCAGGTTATCTTAAAAGGGCTCATGTGTACAGGATTGTCTCACTCTTTGCATATATAATTTTTCAATAGCCTTGATAATTGAATGATAGCTATATTGCATATAAAGTCCTTGGCTTACAACTCATCTCCTTTCTGTTGGTTATCTGAATATAAAGCTCCATTCTTGCCTTGCTTTACAGGTTGCTCTCAAATATCCTGATGCCAATAGAATTTTCATACTTTTAGAGGTATTATGACTATTGTGTCTGGAGGCCTTGAGTATTGCTTCTTTTTCTTTCTAGTCTAATTACTGTACAGGCTATATTTCTGAGTTGATCATTCTCAACTTGCCCAGGCACGTGGTTGACCTTTACATAAATTTAAGTTTTCTTCTATTTCCATAAAGTGTTCTTGAATTCTGTTTTTAAAAGATTAGTTCTATTCCATTGTTCCCTCCAATTTTTAGGGATACTCCTGTTCCTGAACATTTGAGAAGGGGTGGGATATAGTAGAAAAGCGGAGGGACTGGTTTGAGATGGGAGTGCAGATAATTTGTTTACTCCAATGGTCAGGAAAGCAGAGGGTGTGGACATGGATGCTGACAGGTGGCGTCTAAGGAAGCACACTTCTAATTGCTTTGTTTTTCTCAGTGGTAAGGAAGCAAGATTGAAGCTAACTCTCTAATTTTCCCCACCTGGAAAGAAGAATGGAGATGAGTGTGTTTGCCAAATTTACATCTGTGGTCTGAATGCGAATCCTTTGCCAAAATTTGTGAACTATGTTCCAGAAGGAGTTCTACCAGGTAGAACACCCAGAGCTTCTTCCTCCTGGGATTTGCTCATGTCCAGAGGGACAGAAAACGGCACTGATGGAGAATATGAATGGAGGGAGAGGCCAGGCACATCTCTGATGGGAATCTGGAGGATTGTCTGTGGGAGGTGTGAAGACCTGCTCCATATTGCTTCTGGAGCAGTGAGAGAAAGACATAGGGACGTTGACTTTGAGTGAGTATAAGAAAGAAATTTAAGGGACTGGGTAAGGCTGTTGTGTGAGGCAGTGAATCCTCTCTCCCAGGGAGTGTTCCTTAAGTGTCTGAACATCATGATGTCAGGGATGTTGGCTTGGAGATTCCTAGTCAGCAGGGTGATTGCCAAATGGTCTCCACAGCAACTCCAACTTCACTATTCACTGTCTCTATCAAAACCCTCTTGGTCCACTCTACCTTCAACAAATATTCAGAATGCAACCATTTGTAACTTCCTCCATCTGATTCCCCTGGACCAAATACATGGTTTTCTCTCTCCTGAATTATTTCAACGGCCTTCTAGATGATTTCTCTGCTTCCTTCTTGGCCCCCACTCTATTCTCAAAACAGCAGTCAGACCTATCCTGTTAAATTGTAAGTCAGATAATGGCACTCCTCTGTGTGAAATTCCACATCGCCCAAAGTCCTAACAATCGTGTTCACGGTCACATGTGATCTTTCCACGCTCTACCCCCCACCCCAGCCAACCTCTGATCTCAACTTCAACTGCACTCTTCCTTGACCTGTATTCTCTGCTCACTTACACGGGCCTCTGGCTGTTCCTCAGACACGCCAGACATGCTGTCTTTGCCCTCAAAGGGCCTTGGCAATTTCTTCTTCCTGGAATACTTCTGCCTCTGATACTGAGAGAGCTCACTTTTTTTCTGCTTTCTCCTTAGATTTCATTACCTATTCAAAGAGGCTCTGCCTGTCCACACTTTATAAAAAGGCACTTTTCATCTTTTGGTGTTCCTTTATTTTGCACAATAGTATTTATCGCCTACATATTATATATTTAATTATTTGTTTATATTCTGACTGCCTCGTCTGGCAGTGGCTTTGTCTGTTTCTCACTGCTGAATTCTCAGCGTCTAGAAGGGGCCCAGCACAGACAGAACTGGTGCTCAAGAAATATTTGTTAAGAGAATGAATAAGTGAATAGATGTGATTGTGTTTTCATGAGGAGATGGGATAATGTGACAATCAGCCAGGACTTGTCTCCTTCCTCTTGGAGGCAGGAGAAGGACCAAGGCTTTTAAAACTTGATAATGCTTTCAAATCTTATTGTGTTCCAGTTCCAGGTAAGAGGAAATAAACACATGGCCGCCTCTCTCCCTTACCGAGTATACAACCTAGACAGTACACAGTGCAGCTACCTGAAGTCTCTGAACAGTAAGTACCGGCAAGTGGACTAGGGGGGTAGGGGAAACCAGGAGTCCAAGCACCACCAGACTGGTGGTGGGTGGGGCATATTTTGTACTTGAGTCTCTGCTGAGCAGAACTTAGTGTAGCCTGAAGCCTGAAGTCAGGTGCTTGGTGCAGAGTTGCAGAAGAAACCCTCTGCTTCTGGCTACAGCAGCAGAATAAGGAACTCCTTTATCTATCTATCTATCTATTTATTTATTTAATGTTTATTTATTTTTGAGAGAGAGAGAGAGAGAGAAAGAGTGAGAGAGAAAGCACGAGCTGGGGAGGGGCAGAGAGAGGGGGAGACAGAGAATCTGAAGCAGGCTCCAGGCTCTGGGCTGTCAGCACAGAGCCTGACGCAGGGCTCAAACTCATGAACCACAAGATCATCACCTGAGCTGAAGTTGGACCCTTAACCAACCTAGCTATCCAGGTGCCCCAAAGGGAACTCCTATAAATCAGAGCATGCGTGGGGGTGAGGATCCCTGCTTTTTTCCTCTTGTTTTTCTCCACTCTGGTGTCCCAGCGATCAGGAGTCCGTGGCTGGAGTGACAGTGGTGACAAACATGGCTGTCAACATAAAAAGGCAGGGGCTAGGACTCTGAGGAAGGGAAGCTTATATTCTGGACTCAGGGCACTCTTTCTTCCTGCTTTGGGGGTCATATCCCACCAGTACCTCAGGACTCTTGCTATCTGTCACTCTTCCCTGTCAGTTTTTAACCCAGGTCAGAGGGGTTGGGAGTGCAACATGCTCTTAAAGACACAGCAGCTGTCACATTTGGGACGAGTCAGAAAGCCTGGCCCCAGACACCCCCACCCCAATAAATATCCTGTGGCTGGGACCTGCCCATCACCCCACCTAGGCTGTGGCCTCCTCAGATGAGGAGCTGGGCCGGCCCCCTGAACCAGAAGACAGAGAGGGGAGCTAATGAACCACCAGCCTTATAAAAACTGTCATGGTCTCTGGTCAGCCATGACAGTTTAAATACAGGGAGCGGGATAAAGCTGGAGCCCAGGAAGATGGGACAGAGGAGGAGCTGAGACCTGACCTTACAGAATGTCTCAAGGGCACTGAATGGGCCACGCTATGGCATCTGTGATGAAAGATGGGCACTGAGGAGGTAACCTCACTCGACTGTTCAGAGGCTGCATGAAGAGGAAGGTCCTTAGCAGTTAGAAGGGGTGAGTGGGGCAGGGAGGAGCTCATGTTTCTTTACACAGCTTCTGCTAAATGCTTCATATGTGCTATGCCAAGTGAGCCTCACTAAGCCTGGGACGTGGGGTGGGCCACCTATTTTCCAGAAGAGCAAGCTGAGTCCCAGAGCCATTAAACCTCTGTGTCAAAGGCCACAGTCGTGGTGAGTGACAGGGCTGAGGAAGCCTTCAGTAAACTTATATGCCTCCATCAGAATTGATGTGAATGAAACCCCCCAGATTTCCTTCATTCCTACACTTTTGAATCCCAAACAGGCCATGAACTTGAGAAGACAGAAGCCACCAGCAGTGTGAGGGAGGTGTAGAAATCAAAATATTTCACTGTTCAGTGGTTTGCTGAACACAAGACACTCCACCCCATGGCATGAGACATGAAAGAACAGGGGCTGGGGACCTTGGTACCTTCACAGGTCTCCCTGAGGAGCTGGTCTCTGGCTAACAAAGATAGGGGGCGGGTTTTCCACACGTCTCATCTGGTCTCCTTGTCTCTGAGGAGGGCGCTGCTGTCAAGGATGGATTGGCCACAGTTCAGCCCAGGCCAGGGTGGGTGTCACAGCTGGGTGAATTCATGGTGCTCTCGGTGGTTCCCAGACCTGCACGCCTCTCTTAGCAGAGAAAGTGACTAAGGGGAAGAGATTTGCTTTGAGTCCCAACTAAGAATGGGTTAAGACAGACCACTCTTTCTGAGGAAGGGGAAGCCAGAGGAACAAACCCCAGTTTTCGGGTTGAGGGGGGATGCGGTTCTGTGGGCCTGTAGGGGAGGACACGCGGAACGCCCCTATGGGCATGGGCAGGGGGCCACAGAAACTTCTCTCAGAGGCTCAAATCCAGGAGCTTGCTCGGCTCTTCATGGGTGAGGGGCGTGGTCTCAGGACCCCAATTGGTAAACGGCAATGGAGAAAGATCTAGCTCAGGGGCTGTGTATTTATAAGCTGCGAATTACTGAGTAATTAAATACATAACACATAGAACCGGGGAGTAGACGTGCTAACAGCCTCCCTTATGTTAATTGTATGTGTCACTGAGCACATCAGCATCAACTGCTTCATATTCATGATAATAGTCAGTGTGTAGGGTTCTAGAACCTCTAGACTGGCACTCAGAGGCCATCCAGCTTGGTCTCCCATATCTGATATTAGAATTCTCATGGCTACTATTCATGCCAGGGAGCACTGATATTATCTTGAGTAGTAACGAGCACACAACAATGGGCAGAATTCATCTGGGGACTGGTGCCCATCCCCCTCCGGGCAGCCTGGGAGACAGGATCCATTCCTGCCTGGTGAACGGTGCATGATCCCACATTTCCCAAATACCTCTTGTCAGAATGGAATGCCCAAGGGCACCTGGGTGGCTCAGTCCATTGAGTGTCTGATTTTGGCTCAGTCATGATCTTGTGGTTAGTAAGTGCAAGCCCCACATCCAGGTCACTGCTGTCAGCCTGTCAGCACAGAGCTGGCATCGGATCCTCTGCACTTCCCCTGTTTACACTCTACCAAAAATAAATAAATATTAAAAAAAAAAAAAAAACTTAAAAAAAAAAAAGAATGGAATGCCCAAACTTGGGTGAGGCACTGGGTCAGAACATACATAAGCTTAGGTCCCTGCTGCCTGTTTCCCTCCATCTCCTTTTCAGGGCAGATGGCACCCACTCCTCCCCAGAACAGTCCTGGCAGGCGAGTGATAAGGTGGGGGCCAGGGAACCTGGGTGAGAGGGGACCCCCCCCGACTCCATCCTGGGTGATCTCAGACCTGCCTCATTGGTGCCCCATGTCCGGCCCAGCTATATTTGGCAAGCTCAACTCTGAAACTAGAGTGACTGGGCCACCCCAGTCCCTTCCCCTCACAGGGGCCAGTTTCTCACCTCTTTTAATCAAGTCTTCCATTTCTCCAGGCAACCCACACAAAAGGCCTGGGCCAGGTGGTGGAGATACTCTGGCTCCTACTCAGAGGTTCTATTTTCTGTTCTGCCTTCTTCCAGGCTGGGTAATTATGGATCTGTCCTCAGAGGCATTCTGTTTCTTAGCATTGGCTGCTCGAAAGCCCGTGAACGTGAGGCTGGTCTCACCACTTCTATCTAGTGTTACACTGCAGAGTACTATATCACAGACACGCAGCTGTCTGTGCCCAGTGTGAATACGCTCAAGGGCACATTCTAACATGTGGACCGTGTGTGTGTGTGTGTATTGGTATATGACCAGAGTGCTCATCGACCAATAGGTATTATCAAGTGCCCACTATGTGCCAGGCCAAGGTGGTCTAGGTTTGAGGGCACACCGTCATGAACTGGGAAATGAACTGGGAAAGATGGCGGCCCCCATGGTTTACATCTTAGTGGCAGCAATAGTAAACTCTGAAGTCAGGTCATTTCAGGTGGCGAGCAATGCTGAAGGAAATAAGCAAATCGATGCTAATGAATGGAAGTCGCAGTGAGCTAGCTATGGGTGGCTGCTTCTGATGAGGTCATAAAGCTAACTTCTTATGGGGGGACATGAAGGTGTGGAGGCCAAGAATTCCAGGCAGAGGGAACAGCAGAGGCAGAAGCCCTAGCAAGGAACCAGTGTGGTGTTTGTAGCTGGAGAGCAGTAGCAGGGATGGGGGAGGTGGGGCAGTGGATGGTGGGAGCTGAGATCAGAGATGTTAGCAGGGGCCAGGTCCTAAAGGGTTCAAGAGTCAGACCTTGGACTCTTCAGTCAAATTTCCCAGGTCCAGTTTTCTACTATGCCACCTACTAGTTATGTGACCTTGAGGCAAGTTATTTAGCCTCTCTGGGTCCCTGGATGGTGCTGGTGGGGGTAATGCTAGTACCTCCTTCAGAGAGTTGTGAACCAATGAGTTACCAGAAGTAAAGGGCTTAGAACACCACCTGCCTCATGGTGCATAGCTGTTCTTTTTATTAAGTGTTTGCTGTTATGAGAAGCCTTATCGTTATTACAAAAAAGGAACTAAGGTTTTAAGAGATATACGCTTGTCTGCTGGGACAAGTTCTGCTCTGGAAATTAGGGGAGACCTGAGCCTTAGTCCTTGTTCCATCTTCAAGTCCCTGGGTGTCCAGATCCTCTAAGTGGGTTCCAAAGCAGTTCTGTAGGACCCCAGCTTAAGCAGTTGGCATGGCAGTAACCTCTGAGGGGTGAGGTCTTAATGAGACCAGAAAGGGAGCTCAAATCTCATCAAGAGAGCATCAGAGGTGACCTAAAGCTCAAAGAACACACCTGCCACCTGAAGCAGGGAAGGGAGGCAAAGCAAAGAAATGAGAGGGGCAGGCACAGGGCTGGAGGGGATTGGGAAGCAAGGCCAGCCTCCTAGAAGCCATCTTTATTGGTCCCAGCCTCACCATGCCCCGTGGGGATGGCTGGGATGAAGCCCCAAGGTCAGATGCACACCGGGCTTTTCATCTTTCGAATGAAGGAGTTGATTGAGTTGATTGATAAGCTCTTTTAAGCCACTCCTCTCAAGATACCCATGGGAGGCCACACCACTGGGGGGCTAGGAGGGTAAAAGGAGAGGATTCTTTGAGAATAGTGAGTCCTGCCTGGGTCTGTGGTTGTCTTGGGATACAAGGTTTGGTTTCCTTTCTGCTAGCTGGAGGTGGAGAAGGAACTAGTGTTTATAGTCCTAGCTAAGGGTCCTGCTCTGTGATCAGACCTCTTAGGTGTGTAGCCAGCCAGCTCTGGGGAGGGCTTCCATCAGAAATGCCCACCCTTCTCCCCAACTGGATGAAAAGAAGCACTGACAAGTTCTGCACATTTACAAACACACATCCACGCCTCTGCCATGCATGGGTTTCTGAATATTTCCAGGTAAATCAGATTTTTGTAAATCAAATTTTGTGTTCAATGCACTTTGGCTGCTTGCTGTTTAAAGAAACCCTGTTGCAAGTCCTCTTGTGAAGCAAATATCTCTCCTCCCATAAATATCAATGTTCATATTTAGGCTTTCAAAGTATGGAAGCCCCTGTCTGTTCAAGGGTGTGTGTGTGTGCGTGTGTGTGTGTGTGTGTGTGTGTATGTGCACGCATGTGTGTGTGTGCATTTGCATTCATTCTGGCACATAAAAGGATCCATGAATAAAAATGTTTTATCTCTCCTAGGCTTTGTTGTGATATGTTGCTGGAAAAAAGACACACTGTTCAAGCAAAGGGCAGACCCTGAGCAGCTCAGGTCTCTGTGTGCTTCCCATCCTTCCTGACTGCTGCTGGAAGTCAGCAGCTGACTGCTGCTCCCCAGGGATAGACCCCATGGGTCCCACCTCAGGGCGAAGCACGGAGGCACTTAACAACTTGGGGAAGACAAAAAAATGTGTCTACTACCTGGAATAGGGTGGGGAAGGGAGGCAGGTGGGTGAGTGTAGAGGGGCTAACCAGGAATGCTAGAATTCATTCAAAAGATTGCATTCTACAATCAATTATTCATCAGGAAACATCCAGGGAACCACTGTTATTTGCTTCCTGCTTGTCTGCAGGACCAGGGTGGTGGCCCTGACAGTTTTGTATTCCCGTGCTCCCGTGAGTGGCTCGACTTTCCCTCGTAAATTTGTGGCACCACCCTGGGCTTACGGCCTATCTCCCCAGCCCATGCCTCTGACCTCTGCGTGGGGGAAGAGTCCCCTTTACTCCCCAGCCTTCTGCAAGCTGGTGTGGGGACAGGCCAAGAAGTCTCTGGAAAGACTCTCCTTCATCATTTATTAATGGTCCCTGGCCTCTTCCCTGAAATAATTAGGGTTGGGATATTTTCGTATCATGCAGTTAATTGCCATCTGTACTGTTTAACAAGTGAGGGCACTGGGTAGTAATCTGGAGGCCCACCGAGGATGGGACATGAGTCATGGTGTTGGCTGCCACAGCTTGATGGGAGGGGGACGTGCAGAGGGAGCCGGCGCTGGGATGTGGGAGGTGCCGGACTCACAGTTCACAGGGAAAGTGTTAAGAACCAGGCTTCTCCTCTGGGAGCAGGAGCCCAAACGAGATCCTGGCAGAAAGCTGGGTTCTCACCACAACAGACACCCACAGGATGTCCCAGGAGCTGCCTCAAGAGCATGAAGATTGGGGATCAGAAGCTCTGTGCTCTAGCCCTCGGTTCGCTGGAGGAGAGTCTGAGCTGGGGATTCCAGTGTGTGTGTGATTTGTTGAGGGAGCAGGAGAGGACTGAAGAAGAATCTAAGCCAAGCTGCCACTTCGGGCAAGGTCTTGCCTGAGCCTGATCCCTCAGGGAATTCTGGAACGTGAATGGCCCCTTGGAGTCTGTCCAACCTTAAGACAGGGGGCCAGCCTTCATATTCTGACAGCAGTGTCACTAGCCAAGGGTTATTATGGAGGGTGGGGGGTGTGACAGAGGGCTTTCACCTCCTGAGTGTCTCCCCGGGAAATGGCTTCTGTCCTGTCAAGTAAGGACAACCCATCGGAGAAGGCACAGCTATGACCTATTGGCAACCAACACTCCAGCAGCTTGGTGAAGGAGATGTGGTGGGGCACCAGCGGCCTCTGACACAACCTTCCAGGCTGAGAGACAGTGGACATCTAGTCTCTCTGAGGCCCAGTTCCTGCCCACAAGAGGATTCACAGCCTTCCAGGGCTCTCTTACAAGAGAGCACAGAAGGCTGGTGTGGAGGGGATCTCTTAGCTGTCATGTGCTATATAAATACCCTGCCCCTACTCCTGCACAAACCCCTGCTATTCCATGAGGGACTGCCCGGATGCAACTTTGCATGTGGCTGGAGTGCACAGACTAATGTTTGTCTGGATTTATAAGGTGTCTCTCTTTACCCTCTGCCCTGGCCTGGGCACCCTCCATTAGACAAACGTTCTTTTGGGAAGGCATTATCCTTGGGGATAATTTACAGAGAAAGGGGAGAGGGGCTAATTTTCGGTTCTCAGTCATGAATGCCAGTGTGAGGATCCTTCCCAGGCCATCCTAGACTAGAGTCAGGGAGAGTGACAGGGGCCAAGCAGATGGCCACTGACGGGACCGCAGGAGGGGCCTCTTCCCACCCTCATCCATTTAGGGCAGGCTGACTGGTAAGCTAGAAAGGGCTGAGCACTCAGGCTGGTGACAGCTGCTGTCTGTCCCTCAGGGAAGACAGTGAGTGCAAAAGAAGCTCTCCCTCCCCATCCCGCTAAACCCCCTCCTTCACTAAGCCTTGCCCTAGCCCCTAAGAAAAAGGGCTGCCTGGCCAAAGGTGGCTTCCGTGGGACAAACCAGGAAAGGTGATTATTGGGAAATGTGGCGCTTTCTGTTGTGAAGGCTACTGGGGAGACAGGCAACTCTGGGGTCTGGGCAGTCCTGTAGGTGGGGGGAGGGTGGCAGTGTCAAAAGAGCCCTGTGATGAGCCTGGGGCTCAGTATGGTCTGGAGGGCAGCAAGCATTAATAGTCCAAGGTCAGGGGGCGCCTGGGTGGCCCAGTCGCTTAAGCATCTGACTTCGGCTCAGGCCATGATCTCACAGTCTGTGAGTTTGAGCCCCGCATCGGGCTCTGTGCTGACAGCTCAGAGCCTGGAGTCTGCTTCGGATTCTGTGTCTCCCTTTCTCTAACCCTCCCCCGTTCATGCTCTGTCTCTCTCTGTCTCAAAAATAAATAAACATTAAAAAAAATTTTTTTTAAATAGTCCAAGGTCAAAAGGTTGACCACTGTCCATCAGGCCTTCAAGGGAGAGAAGAAAATGATACTCTGGTGTTTCTTTCCACCTCCGGAGACGTCCTTCAGCCTTCAGCAAGACCGTTGTCTCCCCTTTCCCCATGAGACACCTTGGTGCTCCCTCAGGATGTCACCAGCTTGCCCCTTCCTAGGGGAAGAGGGATTCCACTCCTAGGACACCCTGCCCTACTCCTTTCCTCCTGAACTCCTGGCTGTGCCCCGCCTCCTGGGGGGCAGTGAGGCAGGCTGGCCTGTTCCTCTGTTGGACTGAAAAATCCAGAAAATGGAATGTCATTAGTGGGAATGTGAAATTATTTCTGGGAGGAAACAGAGCGTGTGTGTGTGTGTGTGTGTGTGTGTCTGTTGGGAGGCCAGGTCACACTGTCCCCCATCCCAGGAATACAGACACCTGCTTGAAGCAGAGAGGTCAAGACTCAGCGAGGACAGGGCTAAGGACAGCTTTGGCTCCACTGCCGTTCGCCCAGCTTGAGGTTGGGCTCTGTGTCCCTGAGGTGGGCAGGAGAGGCAAGCCAGGCAGAGGATGTGCTTCAGGGTCCAGAGACTGGATTTACTCAGGGGAACCACACCGGGGGTCAGGCCTAGGGGACTAGAGAAGGAAAGTAGTACAAAGTCCACCAAAATGGTCATGGGACCTGCTTGGAAGAGGTGGGGCCTGACAGAAGTGCCCCATTTGAATTGGGAGGGATGAGGAGAGAGACAGCGCATGGGGAGAGCGACTGTGCCAGCTACGTGTGAAGGCTGGAGGCAGGGAGGGAGGCCTGGTGGGAAGAAGATCTGCCCCAAATAATAATCATTGGATACTGATGATATTCCTACTAACTGAACACTCACTACGTGCTGGGCACTATTTGTAGAACTTTCCATGTGAACTTCAATCCTCACAATGACCCCATGAGATAGGTACTTCCTCCACTTTAGGGGGGAAGAAACTGAGTCTCAGAGAGGTTAAGGAATTCACACGGGGTCACTCAACCAGTGAGTGGCAAAACCAGGATTTGAACCCAGATGTCCTGGTTCTAGGACGTCTATCCCTAACCAATAAACCTTTTGGTACAGGCCAGCACGCACTGATTGCTTATTATGCGCCAGATGCCATTCTGAGCCTTTTCTTCATGGAGCCTTCATTGCTGGTCCCATTTTACAGATGAGAAAACTGAGACCCAGAAGATTTCACATAAGATTACTCGAGGTCACTCAGAGAACAGTGGAGTCCGTGCTGGCCCCTAGGCAGTCAGAGTCCTTAGTGACCATACCGCACCTCCACGTGTGGGTGAAGGTTCTGGACATGGAACTGGGGTGTGTGGACTTGCCCGCAGGCACTGAGAGTTTTTGTATGGCTTGATCACCGAGAGGGAGGAGAGATGTCGGCAAGATGTGTCCAGCTGGAGCATGTGCCAAAGTCTACTCATGAATGGGCAGGAGACGCAGCCCAGAGGTGAGCTTATGGACACATGGAGCCCTTTCTAGAAACCCCACTCACCCAGGAGTGGGGCAAGTTTTCTGGCTGGGGCAAAAGGCTTTTTCTCTCCAATCCCACTTCCTGGGAGCCTGCGGAGGCAGGGGGGCAGGGGGGCAGGGGGGCAGGGGGCAGAGCCTGCCTCCTCTGTGGCTCCTGTGGCCTAGTTTCCAGGCAGCTGCCAGGTACTGGGGCCTGACAGACAAGTTATAAATATCCTCTAGTGACAGCAAGGCCTCCTCACTGACGCTGATGTGGATTAAGCCGGATGTGCAGCCTCAAGGTCACTGGCATGGCTGTGGCTTCAACTGCTCTTGGAGGGTCTAGGTGGGGGGTGCTAAGGAGGCAAGAGCAGAGGGGCAGGGGCCTGAGCCCCAGGGGCAGGCCCAGCTCAGACTTTCCTGCCGTGTGGTCCAAGTGCTTCACTCCCGCTCTTACCTGCTCAGATCCTTTCTAAGCTCCCCCTACCCCCAGCCTCTTCTGCCCTCCTCAGCAGCCTGCCCCCAGCAGGTTTTCTTAGCCAGTCTGGGCCCCAATGCCCTTAGGACACAAGGCCTTGGTGGGGGAATGGGATGTCAGGTGAGGAAATGGGTTGTGAGGGGGGAATGGGTTGTCATGTGGGGGGATGGGATGTCAAGTGAAGGAAGGGGTGGGTTTTCAGGGAGGGGATGGGTTTTTGGATGGGGGGATGGGTTTCCAGGTGTGGGGATGAGTTGTCAGGTGGGAGATGAATTGTCAGGTGGGGGATGAGTTGCCAGGTGGGGAATGGGTTGCCAGGTGGGGGGATGGGTTGCCAGGTGGGGGGATGGGTTGCCAGGTGGGGGATGGTAGAGGATGGGTTGCCAGGTGGGGGATGGGTTGCCAGGTGGGGGATGGTGGAGGATGGGTTGCCAGGTGGGGGATGGGTTGCCAGGTGGGGGATGGGTTGTCAGGTGGGGGATGGATTGTCAGGTGGGGGATGGGTTGCCAGGTGGGAGGAAGGGTTGCCAGGTGGAGGATGGGTTAGCCAGTTGGGGGATGGGTTGCCAGGTGGGGGATGGGTTGCCAGGTAGGGGATGGATTGCCAGGTGGGGGATGAGTTGCCAGGTGGAGGATGGGTTGCCAGGTGGAGGATAGGTTGCCAGGTGGGGAATGGGTTGCCAGGTGGGGGATGGGTTGCCAGGTAGAGGATGGGTTGCCAGGTGGGGGATGGGTTGCCAGGTGGAGGATGGGGTGCCAGGTGGGGGATGGGTTGCCAGGTAGAGGATGGGTGCCAGGTGGGGGATGGGTTGTCAGGTGGGGGATGGGTTGCCAGGTGGAGGATGTGTTGCCAGGTGGAGGATGGGTTGCCAGGTGGGGGATGGGTTGCCAGGTGGGGCAGAATGGATGTCAAATGTGGGGTGGGTTTCTTTCTTTCTTTCTTTCTTTCTTTCTTTCCTTCCTCCCTCCCTCCCTTTCCTTGTTTCTTTCTCTTTCTTTCTTTCTTTCTTTCTTTCCTTCTTTCTTTCCCCCAAGGTGTTTCTGTCCTCTACATGGATTGACACATAGGACACATAGGACACAGTTGGAGCAGGTGGATGCTGAGCTGAATTGAGGAGGGCTGGACTCAAGCCTTATTCACAGGCCAATGTGGACGCTGAGCCCGGCATCTGTGACAGGACATGACAGTGGGAGAGAGCCATACACTGTAGGTGTGGTCAGGGTCAGAGGCTCTCTGGGTGGCCAGGGAGGAACTGCCAATTGGTCCAGATGCTAAAAAGATGGTAAAAATCCCAGTAGACCCCCTCAAAGACAACCTTGCGCTGCCCTTGCTCTGAGACCAAGGGCTCTTCCCTCCTCCAGAGTTGAGGAAAATGGGAAGGCAAATCCAGGCACAGTCACTGTGAGCCCGGGGGGCCGAGCTGGGTCAGGCTGCCGAGACAATTCTAGCTCATCCAGGAGAGGATTGAATGATGGATGAGCAGGCCCTTTCAAGAAGGTTGGCTGGAAAAATGCACAGACTGTCAAGAGCATCTCCTGGAGAACTTGTCCAGACTGCTTCGGCCCTGCAAGTCTCATCTCTGCCCCCTCTCTGCCTCCAGGAAGCCCAGATGCAAGTCAATCTGGAAGGAGGAGGCGCTGCAGTGGGGGGCTCAGAGGGAGGGCCCAGGCCCCGGGGCCTGACATGCCTACCCCACTGAGAGAGGGGAGGCAGAGGTTGCCAGCAGGGCCACGTTCTCACCAGACCCACACACTCCCCCTACAGAATTAAAAATAAGAGACTGTTGGAGGCCAAAATGACTCTGAGCAGTGAGCTGGGCATGAGCCGTGCTATTCCTGGCACTTGGCTGCTGACATACCAGATTGGTCAGAAGGCTTTGTCACATATCCCTCCCTCTACACCTGGACACACGGACTCCCCACCCACTCTGGTCCCCATCTCAAGTCGTCCAGTTCTCGGGGATTTTGCTCACCCTCCCTCGGTGTACCTTCCCCATCTATAAAGTAGGAGTAACAGTAGTACCCATGCATGAGGTTGTCATGAGGGTTAAACCTCAGGGTTAAAGGTTAAGTGTTTAGAGCAGTGCCAGCAGGCAAGCACCTGGTAAATGTGAGCCGCTGTCCCTGCTACTGTTGTTAATTGGACCCTATTAATCAGATGATTGCCCCAACTCTCTGGTATCCACCACCAGTGAAGCTATGCTGTAGAAACATTTTCTGGATTTCTTTCCCAGGACACCAAAACTCACATTGGAGATGACAGGCAAAGGCTCAGCGTTCTTACCCTGCACTGAGCGGCCATCACTGGGCATGTTCCACCAGATACAAATGGCCTGCCAGAAGTTGGTGGTGGGCAACCTTGCAGTGGGTAGAAATCAAAGATACTACTTGCTGAGTATCGCTGCCTGTTGAGTGACAGGCACAACCCCCTTCAGCGCTAAAAGGAGTTCTCACCCCAATGTTACAGATGAAGAACCAAGGCTCAGGGATGTTAAGGAAGGTGCCTACGGTCATAGAGCTAGTTGGTGGAGGAGCTGGGATTTAAACCTAGTCTGTCTAGTTGAGAGCCACAGGTGTACTGCCAGATGGAGCAGGGTGCCTCCTGGGCCCCTCCTTGTGAGCCCCTTCAACACCCGTTCTGCCTTCTCCCCGCCACACCCCACCCCTGCAGCCTCCTTCCAGCACCTTCTGACCTAGGCAACGTGGCTGAGGATTGAATGTGGAAAAACAGGGCTTCTTTCCACCCTTCTGGTTTGACTTGATGGCTGCTGGATGGGTTTTTCCTTCCTTTCTTGCTTTCAGTTTAAGCTGGTAACTGTCATGCTGCTCGGATATCACTCACTGGCATTTAAATCCCAAGTCTTTTTATACATGGAAAGGAAAGGACTGACCTCGATTTGTGCTGGGGAGAGATGGCCACTGAGCTGCAGGCCTTCCTGGGAGCATGAGGGGCCCGCTCCTGGGCTGCCTTTGAGAGGGACAGGGAGGAACTGCTCCCTTCGCTGGTGTAGGAGACTCAGAGCTTCTCTGGAATGATCTGAAGGTGGGGGCATGCTGTTACCCCATTTGTGCTCAGCCCTCGGCCTCCAGTCCCACGATTCCAGACACCTTTGTCTCAGGGGCAGCAAACCGGGGGCCCACCACCAAATGCTTCCTTTGGCCCACACAGTGTTTCACAATTTTGAACTTGAATGCTTGTGCCCCCTTATTCTTTCTGGCCCCCATGGCTTCCTATTGTCTTACTACTATTAACATTTGCCTGATAGCTACTTGGTGAATGCATCTCCATACCTTCTGTGAATGCCTGTGGCCCTGGGAAACATAGAACCTCTTCATCCCCGAGAATTATACCTGTGGGAGCTACCTGTTCTCAGTCACCCTCCAATAATGCTGGTTGGCTAGGGCTCTGGGAGTATAGGGGTGGGCTGCATCATTTTGGAGCCTGGGGCACTGCCTTGGAGTAGTGTAGGGCAGCAGAAGGGACAGGTGGCTTGGGTAGGGAAGGGTGGGACATTCTTGGGCATCTTCACCGTTTTTCCGGGGTGAGTCTCCATGGGATCACTTCCAGCCACCATTGTTTTAAGTACCCACCACAGGCCCGGGATTGTACTAGGTGCTTCAAAGATATCATCTAAGTTGGTTCTCTGAGGCGAGGGTATTAAGCACATCACAGATGGGAACACTGAGGCTCAGAGGGGAGGAGTCACTTGCCGAAGACCTGACTATGGACAAAAGACCAAGTCCAGACAGAGCTCATGTATCTGTGTGGCATTACGGTAGCACATTATCTTTGCATGGCAGCTTCTCTTTTATCAATTCATCACACTGGCTTCATGGAACGTCTCCTTCTTGCCAGGATCCAGGCCAGATGGATATAGTCCAAGCCCCTGACGGGCTCCTGGGCTGATGTGGAGAGGTAAGATGAGCAAGCAAGAACCTTCTAAGTCATAGAGGTGGTGCCACAATATTCCCCACCCCCACCACTAAGAAAACAACCAGCAACATTTCCTGAGGGCCCACAGTGCACCCACCTGTCCTGGAGCTTCACAGGTATCGACTCTCTTAGCAGCCTGAATAAGTGAGCACTGTCACTATGGCCTTTTTAGACAGAAGGTAACTGGATCACTGAGACGGTAAGTCATTTGTCTGAAGCCACACAGCTAACAAGTATAGGGCCAAGGCTTCTTGACCATGGCATTACCCAACAGAGGCCCCAAATGCTACAGGAGCACAAAAGACGTAGCCACCATGCAGAGACCCGCACCAGCTGCTTGCAACACCTTGAGACCAGGTGACAGACCTGGGGCAGGGAAGTGACCTACCTGCCCAAGATCTTCAGCTAGTGAATAGTGGAGTTGGGGTTCCAGCCCAGACATTAAGTCTCTGAGACTTCATCCGAGCCTTTGCCTGCCGTGGCCGGGAAGGACTCGTGAGCCGACAGAGAGGAGGTGACGCGAATGCTACAGAAAGGGAACATCCTTAGATGTCCACTGCCCTGAGGTGGAAGGGCTTCCATAATCCAGTTTACGAAGTTCCGGGCCTGCTGACCTGGGCCTGTCGGAGGGGGCTTTGCTGGCAGCCTCCATCCCCTGTTTGAAATGTGCAGCCTGCCTCTGACTGACGCCCGCTCAGCCTCTCAATCCCCGAGAGTGATTCCGTCTCATGGATGAGAGCCTCCGACATCTGTACCTGTCGGGCGACAAATCCAGACGCACACTCCCTGTCTGGTTAGAGATGCATCAGGCCTGATTAGGCCTGTGAACCTGCTGGCTCCTCACGAATCCCTTTAGTTGAAAGCCTCAAAGATAAATGGAAATCGGGAGCGATTCACACCGGGAAGTTGCCTGGTGACGGGCAGTGAAGGGCGTAGAGTAGGGCCGTGAGGGAGTGGGCAGAAAGCCCGCCCTCCGTGTGACGCCGGGGTGCAAGAAAGGGCCGACCAGCAGGTGCAAGGCACCTCAGTAAGGGCCCCACCGGCTGCTGTTGCAGAGTCCCCTCGGTGGCCTCTCGCTTAGGTGCCATAATTGCTGTCGTGGGTTCTCCTTGCTCCAAACCTGTGCAAGGCTCGGCGTCTCCCTACCTGCCTGGACACTCTCTCCTCTTCCCTCTGCCCTGCCCCACTTCCGCAGTCTCCCTTCTAGCCCTCTTCACTGCCCACCCTGCCCAACTCTCTGAGCCACTTCTCTGCCACCTACTTTCCCTCCAACTGTCTCAGCCCCTCTCTCTCAGGAGCCCCACCCGCCCACCTCTCATCTACTCCTGCCATGGGGAGTGTGGAGCACAGCAGGTGCAGCGGCATCCACTGCCCCCCGGCAGGCTCCGTCCACAGTGCTCGGACATGGCAGACCTCCTCTGTTCAGGGGATAGGCTGATGCGGGACCGGCAGAAGACAGGATGAGGCAAGGAAGGGAGGGCAGCCATGGAGATGGGGAGACTCGGCTCAAGGACCTCTGAGATCCAGGAGACACAGCCCCTACCTTGCAAGACGGGGAGCAGGGATTCCAGCACAGAGGCGGGAGACGAGGGCAGGGGTGGCCTTTGAGGATGCACCTTTTGCTCCGGGCTCAGGATGTGTCTGCCTCCCTCTTTCCCCTTCCATCTCTCTGTTCTCTTCTCTGTCTCTCTGTCTCTGGGTGTCTCTAACTCGGCCCCTTGGTCTCTTTGTATCTCCAGCTCTGTGCAGTGTAAAGGGTGAGTTGGAATAACTTCTCAGCATTAACCACCGCTTCTGTGCAAGGGAACGTTATCTTAATTGAGTCTCAGCTTGTCTACAGCCACTCAGCTGCCATAAATAATGGATGTCCAAACAGACTGTAAACCAGAAGGACTGAACAATGCTGCACGTTGCAATTGGCACCAGCTTCAGCTTCTGCAAGGAGCCCAGGCTCCCTCTTAATAATGTATGGTCCAAGCCTTCCACGGCCAGACATCCAGAGGCTCCAATGAGGAGCCCTGTTATGCTGTGGACCAAAGCGAAGCTGTAGGGAAGGGACTGGGAACCTGCCTGCCCTCTGATCCTTTTACTGCGAGGGCAGCAGGTACCACACAGAGAGGTGTCCATGGTGCAGGTCTTCTGGGCAAACCATCCTGCCCACGATGTCACTAAGACACTGAAACTGACCCATACCCTCCTATGTGCACTAGCAGATGGTCTCTTGGTCTGTGGCTTTAATCCTGGGGTATGAATCCTGTGGCCGTCTGCTCACCAGGCCCCTGATGACTGCGCTGTTCTCTGTGTATAGAGCAGGTTGCTATTCAGAGAATCTGAAGCTTTTTAGCACACCCATGCTGTTTGTAGAACCTCCCTGTTTGTAGAGCCTCCCAATGATTGCAAAATGAGGGCTGGTTGCAGACACGGATGCTGTTGGCTACTTCTGCCCTGGAACTCATAGCGCCTTTACTCACACATAGAGGACTCTCTTACCCCCAAATCCCAGTTTCCACATGCATCCCCCCTCCTTCTGCCTGCTCTGCTGACCCAGGGTCTTCAACTCTGCCCTGTGGACCACCCATGTCAAAGATACCCTCACCCACTATGCCCCATGCTGTCGCTGTGCTCAGAAATAGTCTCTTATAATAGGACCTAAAAATTAGTTTCCGACCTTGAGGTTTCTGGGGTGGGGGTTGAGAGTGTTCTGGAAGGGCCCCCCGGGCTTCTCAACAGTGCCTGGTAGGTGAGGTTCTCAATGCCTGGGGGCTTGCTTTTAAAACTCTGCGCAAACACAGGCTATTAATAAATCTCAGTGTCCGCTTTATTCTAACACATTCTTGTTGGTTTTGTTTTGGATGCCTGTGGGGTGGATGATGGGAAGCAAGCTGTGGTTGTTTAGTGGTTTTTAACTTTAATGGCTTTGGTAATGTAGCTAAAGCCTGTTCAGCTTCCGTTGTTACTGGTACCCAAATGCTTCAAGCAAATCATCACCAGCCTTCTGGTTATCTCTTTCACAGGCCAGACTGGAAGTGCATGGGTCGTTGGGATATTTGGGGTCCTCAGAAGAGAAGGGGATGGTCCCTCAGTGACCAGAGTGGAAAGCGATTGCTTTTGTCCAGGGCTGGGCCTCCCGATAAAGTGGCCTTGCCTCACTTTCCCCTCTGTGTCCACAGACTCATTTTATCATAGACGGGTTTTGAGATTGGCTGTTTAGTGGTGCATGATACCACTAATAACGCTTAGCATTCATATAACACCGCACAGGTACCACAGCAAGCGTTTCACAAACATGACTGCACTAGATGGTTGTGAAATAGACGAAGAAAATGAACTTCAGAGGCATGGGAGCCTTTTCCAAAGGGTAGACTTCAACCCAGCTGACTCCACATTCAAGTTGCCCCCTCTGTACCGGGGTGGGCTCTCAACCACAGGACAAAGTTCAAAGAGAACTTCAGCTCCTGCGGGAGTTGCCGTGAAGGCCCTGAAGTTGCTTGCAAATCCCCCGACCACAGGGATCTAGTATGGGATGTGATGGGGAGGGATGTTCAGCCATCTTGAAGTACTGGGGAGTCTGGAATATTCTTTCACTTGGGGTTTTTTCATTCTGTTTATTTGACGGAGGCCTCCCCACTCCTGGCATCTCCAGCCTCAAAACCTGGATCTTCCTCTCTGAGAGAGGATCACATCTTTTTCAGTCCTTTCAGTTTCTTTCCCAGCACCATATTCTAAGAATAGGGATGCAGGCTAAGGCCAGCTACACCCCGTTCCTCCCCCACTCCCACCACCTCTGCCCCTCCGCCCAGCACCCCTCCTCCCACCACTGCCCCCCGGTTCGGAAAGCTCCAGCAGCCTGGCCCTCTCCCCTTCATAGCAGAGCATGTCACCAAAATTGGCTGTTGTAATGGCAAACTAAGCGATGCCCTAATACCCAGACCAATCTTCCTGTGAAATAACTCATTATTCAGACTCCAATTGCAGGGGATGGAATTAAAACAAGAACATTTAAGAGAGAAACTGTTGCACCAGGTAGCATTCAGGGCATCCTGGATGAGGTGCAGGGGAGGGAGACTGAGAGGAAAGGGCTGGGCTCTGGGGGGAGGGGGTGTCAGGTCAAGACATCTCTTCTTTTTTTTAATTTTTTTTTTACATTTTATTTATTTTTGAGAGAGAGAGAGAGAGAGAGAGACAGAGCATAAGTGGGGGAGGGGCAGAGAGAGGGAGACACAGAATTCGAAGCAGGCTCCAGGCTCCAAGCTGTCAGCACAGAGCCTGATGTGGGGCTCGAATCCATGAACCGTGAGATCAAGACCTGAGCTGAAGTCAGTTGCTTAACCGACTGAGCCACCCAGGCGCTCCTCACGGCATCTCTTCTTAACTTGAGATGACAGGAAGCTGGATGGTGAAATATAAAAAAAAAAATGTGCAGAGCTGGCAACAAGCTATAGGAACACAACAGGGGTCACTTTTGTGACTGCACTGTTGGCCACGTGTTGGCCAGAACACAGGGCTCTGAGTAGACAACGAACCACAGAGACAAGGACCAGGGCCATGACTCCCAAGCAAGAGGCTTAATCTCAGAAAATGGCCTCAGACCTCTAAAGATCTCTCCATAGAGAACAAGGAACATGGTCTCTACACACACAGGTGTCAGTGGAGGGAGAGAATGCATGCCAAGAGGTCACAGGTATATTGGCAGTGGAGACAGGACCCCCTCTGGGGACCCCTCAGTACAAAGGGACTGCCCTGTCCCCACTGCCATCTATGCTTATGTTAGTGGGACAGGGGCCAGCAGATCACCAGGGGCTCCAGGAAAGAAGAAGGGTGTTTTCTCCCTCCTCATTCATTCACCCACCCAACATTCCATGGTCTCCTGCTATGTTTCCACCAGTCAGGCTGAGGATGCTGTAGCGAAATGACCATCTTGCTGAGAGTTGAGAAGCCCAGGTTCTAACCCTAGCTCCGGGACAGACTGGCAGTGCAACACTAAGACAGCCTCCTCAGGTTCTCTGGGCCTTGGGTCTCCTCATCTGAAGGGTGAGGAAGCTGGAAGATGGGGGGGGGGGCAGCAAGGTCCCATCCAGCCCTGATGCCGGAGTGTCCATCTTCAGGGCTGAGCACCGGAGGCCTCCTCGCAGGGCTGAGGCTGGCTGAGCTGGAGGCTGAGCTGGAAGCAGAGCACGGTGTGCGCTGGGCACGGGCGGCAGGGGAAGGTGCATGCTAGTCCGAAGGCTGGAGTGGGCAGGGCAAGTGTTTGAAAGGAAGACAGAGCAAGAGTGTGAAATAGAGAGAGGAAGATGGTGGAAAAACAAAAGAGAGGCTGACAGAGGGAGAGAGGGTGGAAGGAGGGAGAGGAGAGACGGGGACAGATGGGGAGAGGGTGGTCATCTGAAGAATGAGGACAAAATCCCCTCCTACCCAGCTACATTCAACAAGTTCTTGTTGGAGTACCTACCATGTGCCACGCATCATTATAAGGACTCAAGAACAAAGGCTGATAAGCCCAGCTCACTCCCCTCAAGGAACTACATGATAATGTGGAAAAGGAGCAAAATAACGCAATGTCAGCATTAGCATTTTGATTTTTTTTAATGCTTTTTTTTTTTTTTTTTTTTTTTGAGGGAGAGAGGGAGACACAGAATCTGAAGCAGGCCCCAGGCTCCGAGCTGTCAGCACAGAGCCCGACGCGGGGCTCGAACTCACGAACCACGGGATCAGAGATCATAACCTGAGCCGAAGTCAGTCGCCTAACTGACTAAGCCACCCAGGCACCTCAATGTGGACATTTCCTATGGGGATCTTAATCCGGAATCCATGGGAAAACAATAGCAATAGCTAACACTCTAGTTTCTTACTAACTTCATCTTTGCAGTAACCTTATGAGGTAGGCACAAATTATCATCTCTTGGGGCGCCTGGGTGGCTCAGTCGGTTAAGCGTCCAACTTCAGCTCAGGTCAAGATCTCGCGGTCCGTGAGTTCGAGCCCCACGTCGGGCTCTGGGCTGATGGCTCAGAACCTGGAGCCTGCTTCTGATTCTGTGTCTCCCTCTCTCTCTCTGCCCCTCCCCTGTTCATGCTCTGTCTCTCTCTGTCTCAAAAATAAGTAAAACGTTAAAAAAAATTAAAAAAATTATCATCTCTTGTAGAGGTGGGAGGATCTGAGGCATGGGGAGGTTGAGCAGTTTTGCTGAGGTCACAGTCAGTAAGTGGTGGAGCCTGGATTCGAACCAGGCAGCCTGGTCTCAGTGCCTGTGCTTAATCATCACCCTGTATGGACAGACTGGGGGAGCTGGGGATAGAAAAATGGAAAAACTGCTCTCCTCCAGCCTCAGGCAGGGTAGAAGCAGTTCACCTCCTCGCGAGCAGCGTCACCCCAAAGAGGATTGATTCTTCCCCCTGCATCTGCTTTGTATGATGATAAGGAACAGTCTGGTGCTTCTTAAAGTAACACATCTCCCAGCAGAAGAAAGGAGCAGAGCCCTACCCAGGCAAGCTCTGACTCTACAGTTAGGACCAGTGCATTGCAAAGTTGGAAAGCATGTCAGGTTTTCTCTGAGGCTTTCTAAGCCCTCTTAAGTGGTAGTGGAGGGGTGGGTTGGATTTCTGACAGCAGACTAATGACTAATTCTGTCTGAAATTCAGTCTTGTCATCCATACAGTGATTGGTTGAATGATATCCATGCACCCTTAATTCTGTGTCCCAGGCCCCCTTTCCCTGAACTGGATCTCTCCTGTCCCTCATTCCTATCACGTGTCACATCCATAAATGTTGTATCTGAAACTGGCTCAGGCACTGGCCTTGGCAGGTAAGCAGTTCCTGTCAGTCAGATGAAGAAACAGGTGAAGAAATGCCATGTCTTCCTTACTTAGGAATCAATTTGACTACCTGTACGTACTAAAAGATACAACATAAAGTAGCTAAAACAAGATGGAAGCTTATCGCTTTTGCAAAAAGAAATCCAGAGACTAGCCAACCACACAAACAGGGTGAATCTTCAGAGTCAGGGACCTGAGCTCCTTCTGTCTACGTCTCCCCTATAGCCTGCATGTGGCTTCCACCTCATGGTCTTAAAATGCCTGCCAGAGATCCAGCCTTTGCAGCCACGTTTCAACTAGCAAGTAAGAGAAAAGAGATTAAGGAAATTGTGCTTTCTCCTTTTTACGAAGGCTTCACATAAGTCCTATATAACACTTGCACTTAGATCTCATTGGCCAGAACCTGGTCAAATGGACCACCTAGCTGCAAGGGATTCTAGGTAATATAGCGTTAATGTGTTAGCTGGATTTCAAGCCTGGTGTTGAGCTAAGGGTCTTGCTGCAAAAGCGGGGGAGAATGGGTATTGGACACAGACACTTAGTAGGCTTCGCCATTTTCTCTTGACTTTAAATATGCTGATAGCCAGGACAATGGAAATTATCAGCTAGAGATCTATCACCAAAGGTAAGGCCTTGGCATGACATTCAAGGACAGGAGTCCAAGGGTCTAGATTTGTCTAGACTGGAGGCAGTGGAAGAGGTGGTTAATGGCATGAGGCAGAAGTTCCAAGGGTGCAACATGACAGCTATACCACCTGCTCAGGTCCCTCTAATTTCTGATGTCCACCTGGGGTGTGGGCCTGAGGCACACAGTAGGCAGGGGGCAAGCCTTCCCAGCTGTGGAGTTTGGAAGCAAGGGGAAAGGAAGCCAGGCAGCTCATTATACCAGGCATGTGGTCTGGGCGAAAGGGACAGGGAGCAAATGGAAAACGTCAGGTGTTTGGACCAACAACAGCAAAGTCTGGACTCCTGGTCAGGAGCTGAAGCTGACTCACAGCCCCAGGGTGGGTCCCTGCAGAAGACCGAGGTGGGCTGCTCCTGGGGAATGGAAAGGCGGGGGGCAGGGGGGGTGGTCCTAGAAGCTGGCTAACAGCAAGCCCCCTCTGCAATGAAAACGGTATTCTAAACAGAATAAAGCTTGGGAGGCAAAACAAAGCTATTCCGCTGAATAAATGTTCTGCATTAAAGCAGCCAGAATAGCGATGAATTAAACATCAGGTCTGAATGAAGGGAATATGCCGTGATTTATAATTGCTTCAGGCAGGAGGCAGCCTGGGAGAGAGGCTGAGGTCCCATCGGGGACTGGGTTCCCCCACAGAGCTGTGGAAGTACTGAGAGGAGATACAGGCTGCCTTCAGGATAGGGAGACTGGGATGGAGTCTTCTAGAAAAGGGGGCAGCCTGGAGAGAGGAAATGCTTCCAGGAGACCCAGCTGCTAGTTTTAGCTTCGTGTGACCTTGGCTAAGTCACTTGGCATGTCTGTCCTCTTTTTCCCATCTGTCTGATGGGGATAATAACACCTGCCTCATCTCGCTTGGTTCCTGGAGGATAAAGGGAGATGATGGATGATAAAGGGTTTTGCAAATGTAACATGCTGCCATTACTTCCCAGTCTCCGCAATGCTGAGCTCTCTCGGCTTCTCTAAGGTGATCTGTCTTTGGGGAGACAGAAGGCGGGGAGGGGGAAGAATAAAACAAGATGTATTGGCAAGAGCTTAGAAATGCCGCTCCGGAGATGCCTGTCAGAACAGCTCCGTGTCAGTCTTCCCGCTGTCCTGCAGACAGCGGGGTAAAGTGGTTACCATTCTGGGGGGCAGGCTTGGAGTCCCAGCTCACCTGCATGTTGGCATGTGACCTCAGGCAAGTTAGGTAACTTCTCTGCATCTCAGTTTCCTCTCGGTATAGTAACGGGACCCCAGCTCTGAGAGTCCTTGGGAGGATTAAATGGGTAATCCAAGCAAAACACATCCAGCGCTGCCTGGTACCTGGAAGCTTCCCTGTAATTGCTAGC
The DNA here is from genome assembly GCF_016509475.1 of Prionailurus bengalensis. Lineage (NCBI taxonomy): Eukaryota > Metazoa > Chordata > Mammalia > Carnivora > Felidae > Prionailurus > Prionailurus bengalensis. Next base: position 38,222,045 of record NC_057349.1, on the reverse strand, counting down.
TCTCATTAAGTTTCTAATACCGAGTACATCAGCTACACACATCTAGGAAAGAAACCACGGGTTGGCTTTACAGGCTCTGGAATACTGCCAAAGACTTGCTGCTCATACTTGGCTCTGCGAAGGGAACCCCTGCAGGTTGTGTTAAAATGCAGATTCTGATTCGGCAAGTCTGGATTGGAGTCTGGGATTCTGCATTTCTAATCAGCTCCCAGGTGATGCCAAGACCACGCGTTGAGAGGTGGGACTTGAAGGGATGCTTCTGGTTGAATCCTGATGATGCTTGCCTCCTCCAGTCTGGAAGTCTGGCTATTCCAGGAGGGTGTTGGGTGAGCTGGTCTTTCCTGCTGCACTCTGCCCTTACCCCCCCCCCCCCACCAGCCACCTCCCACCCAAAAAGAGATGCTACCCAAGGCTGCCTTCCTGGGTGGGGGGAGGGAAATCATTGACATACCAGCAGGATGAGCCTTGATTTTCAACTGACAGGACTTTATCAGCTCACAGAAAACCACCCAAAAGGTTCAGGCAATCTGTCTTGCTGGGATATTTCTGATCTATTACAAATGACACAAAAATCCATTCCTAAAAATTCCCAGCATCTGACGATGGTGCCAAGGCTGCTGGGAGAAAAGTGTTGAGTGGGCGGGTGTAGCTGTGGGCAGCTCCCCGCTGGACGTCCCAGATCCTGCTGGGCTGACAAGCCTGTCCCTTGTGGGCCGCGTGCCTGGGGCAACTTACCTTCCCTGAGCCCAGCTTCCTCAGAGATAAATGGGGATCACAAGAGACTCCACTTTCTAGAGCAGTACACATGGGGTATGGAGAGTTGTCCAAGACTGACTAAGTGAAGAAATAAAATTGCAGACAAGCCTAATGCCATTTTAGAAAATGTACAATAATATATATTTGCAAACCCACGGGAACATCCAGAAGTATAGATACCAAGCTGTGAATAGTAGTTATCTGGAAAGGGACAGTTGGGATTAGGAGGGATTTTATTACCAATATTGTGCATTTCTATATTGTTTGATTTTTAAAATAATGAGCATGCATTACTTTCGTAATCTGAAAACTTCTTTTTAAAAATCTGCTTTAAAAATGGCTAATGCCAGCCTTATCGGAGACAAGGCATTTGGGCAAGGTCCCTTCTCCTATCCAGCACAGACCATAGGATCTGGGGCCGGAGTCTCACTTTGTCGCTCACTCACTGTGTAACCTGGGCAGCCCCCTTGATCTCTTTGGCTATCAAGAATAGCCAAATGGGAATGGTCGTCATATCTGAACCAGAGATCAGCATTCAGGGAGCACCAGTGAGGACCAAGTGGTAGCTCCTTTCCCCCAAATTTGGACATCCACCCCCTTCATGGAAGGAGGAGGAGGAGGAAGAAAAGGGGGAGGAGGGGAGCAGGACAATGGGAAAGCCGGGGAACCCTGCTAGGTTTCTTAGAGTAGCATAGTTGGGGTTTCCTCCAACCAGCAAGGAGAGGAACGGATCCTGTTGTCTAGACTATGACATAGCTCTAATTACCCTACATTCCAGTCTGAACACTTTCACGCCTCTGAGCCTCTGCTCATGCTGTTCCCACTCCATGGGATGCCCTTCCCTCCTTCACCTGGCTACTCCTTGCTCACCCTTTAAGACTTGGCTCCTGTGGGAATCTTCTCTGAGCCCCTTGCCAGTCAGGAGGCAGGGGCACATTTTGGATGTTCCCTCAGCAGGCTACATTTCTCTAACTCCCTGGGCTCATCCCCACTGCATAGTTATTGCCCGTTTCTTGTCTGTTTCCCATTTAAGGCTGAGAAGTGGGCAGCTAGGGGTCTTATTTATTTTTTCATCCCTGATATCCGGCAC